>NC_138780.1:101100643-102428143 GCF_965119305.1 Pelophylax lessonae
ACAATGAAAAGTGGTGGTCATGGACATGGTGCATTCTCTGCAGGCGGGGCATCCTCCTCGTTCTATGTCACACAGGCTCATACTAGATTGAGTGCAAGTACTGTATCTGTGGCACTCATTGCTATACCATCATCCCTCTTTTGAGAAGACATGAGGAATAGTAGGGGTAGAGATCCCAGATGAGGAGCAAGGTGAAGTATGCTTTTTTTATGATGTTGGTCTTTCAGGTGCTGTTGCCAACAGACTGCATGGCATACATGTGGTGCCCAAGCAGCTGGTGTTCTAGCCACGCTTGATCCGCTTCAGACAGAGATTGCAAACAGCAACGCTGCGGTCTACTGCATATGTGTTGAAAAAAGCCCACACCAATGAACTTTTGGAAGTCAGTGGGTAGTTAGCAGCGCCCTGCGCCTGTGGACCTCTGTGGTGTAATGCAAAAGGGTGGCTGCCCTTAAGGTGGCCCCTGGAGCACATCCTACCTCATTGGAGTTGTGCCACCTCCACCTCCTCCTCACTTTCCTCCTCTATTCTCTCAGGCACCCAAGTACAGTCAGTGACCTCATCATCCCCCTCCCTCCTCGTTACTAGAGCAAACTTGGCAGTATGCTGCAGCTGTGGCAACATGACTGCTAGTTGTCACCACCTCTCTCTAGCCTCACGTTATTCCCTTCCTCAAACTGGGAACCAACATCAGAACATTCAAATTGCTGCGCATCTTCCAGCATCATGTACCTGACACTATGATCAAACAATTTGGGTGGCCTTGCATTATTGTAAGGCTACGGAAGCAGTAGCTATAACCAAGGAGCCTGTGGAACAGGTCAGAATAGTCTGTGGCCATTTCCAGTGGTCATACAATGCCAGTGCTTGGCTATCTGACATTCAACTGGAATTCGGCCTGCCCACCAACTGCCTCATTTGTGACATGTCCACCAGGTGGAACTCAACATTGGCAATGCTGCAGTGGCTGCACATGCAGCAGAGGGCCATCAATGAGTACCTTTGTAAGTATGACACAAGGACAGGCTCAGGGGAGCTTGGCTTCTTTTTGACACACCAGTGGCTGCTGATAAAGGATGCGTGCACTGTCCTGTCACCATTTGAGGAGGCCTCAAGGATGGTGAGCCACATCAATGCATGCATCAGTGACACTGTCCTTCTAGTCTTCCTGCTCCAGCACACGCTTCTTGGAATCATGGACAGGGCATTTGAGGCAGAACAGCGGGAGGACTTACTTTCTTCACAAGGCACCCTTTATGCAGATAACATTACTGCGGGGCCACAAAACACACAGGAGGAAGAGGAGGAGAATTGTGGTAGCATGGATGTAGAGGATAACATACAGCAGTCTTCAAGGGATGGTTTTCATTTCCCAGAAACCCCCCGGAGTTACACGTGGCTGGGGAGAGGCTGGGGAGAGGTGACTGTACTTGGGTGCCTGAGAGAATAGAGGAGGAAAGTGAGGAGGAGGTGGAGGTGGCAATGTCATCCTTAGTGACCCAGAGGACTCAGAAGCTCATGCCTCCTCAAACTTACGCTGCATAGGCTCCTTGTTTATGCGAAGCCTGCGCAAAAACCATAGGATATGTGGTATCAGGGAGAGAGATTATTACTGGTTGGCAAACCTTCTTGATCCACGTTACAAGGGTAAAGTTGCAGAGCTCATCCTGCCTTCACAGAGGGAGCAGAGGATGAAACTTCTTGAGGACACCTTGAAGAAAAATTTGTGTAACACCTTTCCGGACACTGGGAGGTTAACATTCTCTGGACGTGTTTCTGAGGCATCGTTCAGCCAAAGGAGGAGCGGTGGAGAAGGCGGCCGGCTGACCGATGCCTTTGAACAGTTCTTTAGTCCTCAGCAGCACCCAGGGCTGTTAGCTTTTAGAAACCATTGGCAGCATCTCCATCATATGGTGCATGTATGGGGCAAGAGCAGACTTGGAGACCTTTCCAACTGAGCATTCACTGGGTTACTGGGTCTGGAGGATGGACCACTGGCCAGAACTTGCTCAACATGCAATCGAGCTACTGGCCTGTCCTGCTTCCAGTGTGCTTTCCAAATGAACATTCAGTGCTGCTGGAAGTTTTGTGACGCATAAAAGAGTGTGTCTGTTCACAGACTCTGTTGACCAGCTGACATTTATCAAAATGAATCAGTCCTGGATCAACAGCAGCTGATGCTGATGTAACTGATTGAATTTACTAGGGGTCTGGCATTCCTTGAAGACTGCATATGCTGCCTAATCAATTCCTGAATCTTGATTATGCTAGCTTCCAACAATGTTTTTGGTTTAGGGCACCGCCAAAACCCAAGGCCCAATTTTTCTGCACCTGTATGACAAGTACATGCAATTTTAAATTGCGTATTGAATTTTTAACAGCATGGCCCGTCCCTGCACCCAGCAAGAGTAACTGCGAGGGGTTGCGGTTTTCAGGCACCACCAACAACCAAGGCCCAATTTTTCTGCACCTGTATAATAAGTACATGCAATTTAAATGTTGTATCTACATTTTTACAGCAGGGCTCGTTCCTGCTCCCTGTGCGGTTTTTTTTTTTATAATTTTGGTGTACCAGATCAAAATCCATACCAGACCCGAAGGGAATGGGGGGGGGGGACCCTGCACTTTTTTTCTTTATCTGTATTGAGCCGACAATACATTACAGCCGCGAGCCAGTTTAAATGGCGTTCTTTCCTTTAGAAGTGCCAGTAGTGCTGCAGCAGGCTACATATATCGTATAAATGCGCCACTTTGCAGGCACATTAAGGGGAATCCCCCCAGGCACGATATTGAAGGGAATTTTTCTGCTTTATTGTTTCACTTTAAGCATCATTAAAATCACTGCTCCTGTAAAAACGATAGTTTTAAAAAAAAAATGTTTGCATTGGTACATGTCCCCCCAAGGCAGTAACCGAACCCCCATACACTTTTTTTGGGCAATAACTTGAATTTAAGCCTTTAAAATTAGGACTTTTGATTTTTCAGGTTTGAGTCCCATAGACTTTAATGAAGTTCGAATATTCAAACAAACTTTTTTCCCTGTTTGGGGTGTTCTGGTACGAACAGGACTGGGGGGTGTTTGGCCCATCCCTCCTGCCCAGTAAAAAATTGGCTTGCGTGTCACCATCATTAAAGGCATACAGGAGTTCACCTTAAGCATAAAACTCTGAAGCTTCTTGTTCCCACACATATCTACCAGCTTGGTGTGCTCCATATGGAAATGTATGGACTTTTAACTGACTTTTCATTATAAATGGACTCATTGTTTTTATTTTCCTTTACAATCATGATTGTCCCCCACCCCTTCAGCTCAGGACCCACATCCAGTGCCAATGAGGTTTTCTTGTTTACATAAAAACTGGCTATGCAGGTAAGGGGTGCCTATTGATAAAAACAAAACACAGTTTTGACCAAAGCTGAATAATGACATTGCTATAGATGTAAGCCATTTATGTATAGTACCTCCTGAAGACTGACTGAAAATCTCCCAAAGATTTCATCATCCCATCCTTCCTGGTTAGTAGGACGTTGCTAAGAGATTCTTATCTCCTAGGTCCGTTCACACCTGGGCGTTTGCAATCGCTGGCAGAATCGCTGATATTCTGCCTTCGATCCCAAAACACTCTGCAAAACTGACAAATCGCACCACGCTTTCTTGGATTCCTTTAATTTTCAATAGCACCTAAATGCAGGTGCAGTTCTGCCACTATTGTTGCACGATAAATCTCACTGCAATTGCGGCAAACTGCATTGTGCAAACCTTGTCGCCCAAAAGAAGCTCCTTCTCCTTCGAGTGCCAAGCTTTATGGGATGCAGTTTGCCACAATTGCAGTGCAATTAATCATGTGACGATAATGGCAGAACCACACCCCTATTTAGGTGCCATTGAAAATGAGCAGCACCTGAACAAGTGTGGTGTGTTTTGTCAGTTATGCAGAGCGTTTTGGGATCCTGGGAAGAATCACAGCGATTCTGCCAGCGATTGTAAACAGCCAGGTGTGAAAAGGGCCTTACTTTTCATCTTCACCAGTGAGCTCTAAAATGCTGAGCTCAGAGCTACTGCATCAGGGGAGAGAAAATGCATATGAGAGGGTTTGAACCAGAGAAACAGCAGTTTCTTATAATGGTGGAGATGAATAGTAACAGCTAGGTTATTAACCACTTTTGGACCGGAAGATTTGCCCCCTTAAGGACCAGGCCACTTTTTGCGATTCGGCACTGCGTTATTTTAATGGAAAATTGCGCGGTCGTGCGAAGCTGTACTTAAATAAATTTGATGTCCTTTTTTTCCCACAAACAGAGTCTTGTTTTGGTAGTATTTGATCACCTGTGCAATTTTTTTTTTCTTGCGCTATAAACAAAAAAAGAGCAACGATTCTGATGAAAAAAAAAAAATTATATTTTTCACTTTCTGCTATATAACATTCGCCCCAAAAAAATAAAATAAATAAAAATCCCAATAAACGTATTTTTATTGGTTTGCGCAAAAGATATCACGTCTACAAACTAGAAAAGATTTATGTAATTTTCAATTAATTTATTTATTTTTACAAGTAATGACAGCGATCAGCGATTTTTATTGGGACTGCAACATTGCGGCGGACAGAACGGACCCCTGACTGACATTTTTTACACTTTTGGGGGGACCCGTGACATTTCTACAGTAGTTAGTGCTAAAAATATGCACTGTTACTGTAATAATGACACTGGCAGGAAAGGGGTTAATCCAGGGGCGATCAAAGGGTTAGGTGTGAGCCTAGGGGGTGCTTTCTAACTGTGGGGGGATGGGCTTGTGAAATCAATACAGAGACCTGTGTTCCTAAATAGGAGTAACACAGAAGCTCTGCATTGACTCTTGAGAGAACAACGGTCTGCTGTGTTTATAGTAGCTTACCGCCGCTCTCTCTTCACGGGGAGCGATTGCGGGTGCCTGGCAGAAATCCTGGCCACCGTCCCCGTGGGTCGGCTTCCCCGCTGGCGAGTGGGCACATGCGCACCCCCAGGATCAGTCCAGCAGACCGCCGTACAGGTACGGGGATTCGCAGGAACCTGACAACTTACCACCGTATAACTGCTTTAAGTGGTTAAAGGGTTAAACTTTATTACTTCCAGGTTCCTATATTAAACCTTTCAGATATGTGGATGTGGTGCAATAACTTAAACAACATAAAAGTATACTAACAAAAGAAATGTACTTAGCTTGATTTAAAGATGTATTACAGGGGGCGTGGCCTGGCGCAGCATGTGAGAGGACGTGTGTGAGAGGAGCTCCGCCGGACCGATCTCCTTTACCGCTAATCCTGCAGCCCTCCGGGCACGATAATCCTCCCTTCACCTCCCGCACACCCGCGGCACTGACCTCCGCATGTCTCCGCCGAAGAAAGGCTCGGAAGCTGCGGCAAAACTGGCTGCATTCCGGAGGCTGGAGAAGGAGGCCCCGATCCAAGATGGCGCCGGCCCGTCGCTCGTGGTGGAGGAGCCGGAGAGCCCTGCTACATCCAAGGTATTGGAAGCGATTGCCACCTGCCAGACCATGCTGACGACTAAAATCGAGGAGGTGAAGGTAGATATATCACTGATGCGTCAGGATATGCAGAAGCTAAGGGACAGAGTTGGTGAGGCTGAACACAGAATCAGCGAGGTGGAGGACTCCCTCCCCCCATTGCAAAGCTCCTCAGACAGGCTGCAGCAACAAGTACACCTTATCCTTCAAAAACAAGATGACATGGAGAATAGGCTGCGCCGCTGTAACTTGCGGTTCATTGGCCTCCCGGAGGGCTCTGAAGGTGCAGACCCCTCATCTTATTTGGAACAATTGCTCACTCAAACATATGGCAGAGAATCCTTTTCACCCACTTTTGTTGTGGAACGTGCACATCGCCTCTCAGGGCGTACCCCCCCTCAGGGTGCACCCCCCCGCACATTCATCGCTAAATTCCTGAACTATCGGGACAGAGATGCCATATTGCGCCTGGCCAGAGTTAAGGGGAACATTCCATTTGGAAATCACAAAATAGCGATTTTCCCCGACTTCTCTGCTGAGGTCCAGAGGCGCCGCAAGAGCTTTTTGGAGGTCAAACGCAGGCTGCGTATCAAGAATATCAAATACTCTATGTTGTACCCGGCCCGTCTTAGAGTGGAGGGTGAGGACCGAGCCCACTTCTTTGAGGATCCGGAGGCCGCCATCTCCTGGCTAGAAGGACTGGAAGCTAGAGCCTGACCACCTTGCCCTGGCGACTTCATGACACTTTCTCCCTGATTGCCTGTGCCTTATGCTGCTGCTGAGGTGGGGGGGGCTTTGTAGATCCTGAGGAACTCAAGACTTTGTACCCCACTTCCCCCCCCCCCCTCATTTCCCTGACCCACTGCTCCTGTGTTTGACCGGCGGAGCACCCTAGCTCCACAGATGGAACTGATTTTTCTGTTCTCTTCCTATGGATTTCCACCTGCCCATAGGTTTTGCTACCCAGCGATACACCCGTTGGTTTTCGCCCCCTACACCCGCTCAGGCGTGTGTTTGTGCCCAACTCCCCTGTTGCCCCCTGCGACTTCTGCTGGACCTGGGCCCCCGGGCCCCCTTGCTTGTCCTAGTTGTATTTTGCTGTATTTTTGCTGACTATCCTGGGGGTCCCTGGCCTCCTGTTCTTGCTTTTTACCAGTCGCATGTGGGCCTGTTCTGGTTGAGGCACTTGTTTGGGAACATGCCCGCACAAGTTGGGGTTGGTGCAGGGCAGGGAGGGGGGTTTGGGGTATTACCATTGTTTACAGTTTATAATTGGTACAATCTCTATACTGTTTCTGTTCTATGCACATTGACCTCAAGTAATAACTGCCTGCTCTTTTACTGCCGTTTATTAATGTTAGTGTATGACCGTGGGATTGTTAGTTCTGTGGCCTTATTGCCTGAGATCCTGGGAGCCTCCGCTCCACGCTCCGTATTACCCCTGCCATGGCCGCATTGAAATTGTTGACGTGGAATGTCAGGGGTATGCGCGATAAGATTAAACGGACGGCTGTCTTTAATGTTCTACGCCGTGTCCGGGCTGACATTATAGTACTGGTGGAGACACATTTGGAGGGCCGCGTACAGCAGTCTCTCAAACGGCCTTGGGTTGGCTGGGTGCATCACTCTGCATATAGCTCGCACTCCAGGGGTGTGGCGCTTCTGGTGGCCAAATCGGTGCATTTCCAGCTCCTAGGATCTCAGGTTGACCCAATGGGTAGATATGTCTTCCTTAAAACGTCAGTCTATGGGAAATTGATGCTTCTGATGGCTTTCTATGTGCCCCCCCCTTACTCTGCTGTGGTTATAATGGAGGGATTGGCGTTTATGGCACAATGCCCGGGGGCCCCGGTGATCTGGCTGGGCGACTTTAATAATGTGCTGGACTCGGGTCTGGATAGATCCGGTGGCGCCTCCCAGGCGCCGCCGGGGTCGTCCCCGACCAGGTTCTCCCGATTGGTGGAGAGCTTTGGTTTGACCGACTCCTGGCGTAGCAAGTACCCCGCTCAGCGTGCGTACTCCTGTTTCTCGGCTGCACACCATTCTATGTCACGCATTGATCTGATATTGATGTCTCGAACCCTGCTCCCCAGGTTACTGGCGGCAGGCTTCGCCCCACGGACTCTGTCTGATCACTGCCCTTATTGGATACTGTTGTCCTTGCCCTGCAATAGACCTCCCCCGGCCTGGCGCCTGAATCCCGCCTGGCTCCCCTTGGTGTCTGATGGGAACGACATTGAGGGGACCTGGACACAATTCTTTTCTGATAATGAGGGCACTGCCTCCCCGGCTGCAGTGTGGGAGGCATTTAAACTGTTCGCCAGATCCACTATGATTTCCAAAATTAAAGCTGTTAGAGCGCGGGCTGCTGAGGAGATCTCCAGGGCAACGGCGAATCTGCTTGAAGCTGAACAGGCCTTTATGGCGGACCCGACTCCGACGCATTAATCCCAGTATAAATTGACCTCTAAAGTCCTTTCCCAACTTGAATATGAGAAGGCGAAATCTAAGATGTTTTTTCAGAAGCAGAATCTGTTTGCACATGGAGAGCGGGCGGGGAAACTCCTCGCATATTTAGTTCATTGTGAGGATAGGCCCCCGGTAGTTATAACTTTGAAGGATGACCTGGGTAATGAGATCATCGATCCTGCTGCGGTGACACAGTGTTTCCGATCATTTTTTAGTACACTTTACACCTCTAGGGCCCCCGCTGACTGCACTGACATGCATGACTTTCTGGACTCTATTGCCTTTCCCACATTGACACCCGACCAGTTGGCGACCCTCGAGGCACCCATTTCTGTGGAGGAGATTGCAGCAGCCGTGTCCGAGTTCCCTAGATCTAAGGCCCCCGGCCTGGACGGCCTCCCGATTGAATTCTTCTCCCAATATTCGGAACTCCTTTCTCCTAAATTATTGGCTTTGTTTCAATCTCTGTTCAAGGATGCAGCCCTGCCCCCTTCTATGCGGGAGGCGCTAATTGTGCTCATCCCCAAGCCGGGCAAGGACTTGCACGCCCCAGAGTCTTACCGTCCCATCTCTTTGCTCCCAGTAGACACTAAAATCCTTGCGAAAATTTTATCCCTCCGTCTTAACAAGGTGATCCTTTCACTCATACACTCGGACCAGGCCGGGTTCATGCCTGGGAGGAACACCTCATTTAACCTTCGCCGGTTATTCATGAATCTCCAGGCACAACACGACGGAATGGGCGGCAGGGTGGTGGTCTCCTTGGACACGGCTAAAGCATTCGACTCGGTAGAGTGGCCATTTCTATGGACCTGCCTGGACCGATACGGCTTTGGACCTAATTTTATTAAGTGGGTCAAACTTCTATATAGCGCCCCGGTAGCTAGGGTCCTGGCCAACGGCTGGCAGTCGACCGCCTTCCCTTTATCCCGTGACACTCGACAGGGGTGCCCCCTCTCCCCCCTGCTGTATGCCCTGGCCGCGGAGCCCCTGGCGATGGCCATTAGAGCACATCCCGGGATTCGTGGCCTACGTAAGGGACCGCTGGAGGAGAAAATCAGCATGTATGCTGACGACACTTTGTTATATTTGGAAGACTCTCGAGATTCCCTGCTCACAGCCCTTTCTTTAATTGAACGGTACGGACGGTTCTCCGGTTTTCAGATAAACTGGGATAAGTCACAAATTCTCCCGCTTGACGAGAGCCCGCAGGCGATCGCCCCCGCAAACCCGGCCCTGCAGTGTGTATCCCGCATTAAGTACTTAGGGATTCAGGTGACAGCTAGCTCAGCAGATTATGTCCCAGATAACGTTCAACCCTTGTTCCCTCTGCTTAAGGCCAAAATTCAAGTATGGTCCAAATTACCTCTGGGAGTGATGGGTAGGGTCAATTTAATTAAAATGATTCTTCTTCCCAAAATTCTCTATGTTGTATGGCATTCTCCTGTATATCTGCCACTCAGGCTGTTTAAGCAGATGGAATCACTCCTCAAGACCTTTGTTTGGGGTGCTAACCGGCACAAGATCTCCTGGCGCAAACTCAAAAATCCTACAAATCTAGGGGGGTTGGCCCTGCCGGATTTTAATCTGTACTATCTGGCAGCTCAGTTGTCCCAGTTCTTTCACATTGATAAAACGGATAGAGAACGCTTCTTTGCCCTGCTCTGCCCTGGGTGGGCTCATCCCCTCGGGGACCCCCTCCTAGTTATCCTTAGGGGCGTCAGGGGCTCGCCGGAGCCCCTGTGCCCCAGATCTCTCCTATATCACTATTGTCGGATCTGGGAGGTGGTAGCGTCCAGGCTTCGGTGCCCTCCGTTCCATACACTCACCCCTCTGTGGCATAATAGTACATTGCGTGAGTTCCTCTCCATCCCTGACCTGTCGATATGGAGTGGGAGGGGTATTCTCCTCCTTAGCCATATCTCCACGACCACTGGTCTGCGGTCTTACGAGACCCTGCAAGACCAGTTTGCGCTCCAGGGCCCCATGCACTACAGATACTTACAGCTCTCCCATGCTTATAGATCTCAATTCCCTGACGGTCCTCCTGAGATAGAATCGGTCACCACCCTTGAGATTGTTAAAAGTACAGAACCCAGTCACCTCATTTCCATGTTCTACTCTGAGCTCCACACACCTTCCTCGACCACTTTAGCTTATGCACTTAAGACCCGCTGGGAGCGCAATGTGGGGGCCATGGAGGATGAGGAATGGGAGGATGCCCTGGAGACGTGCCGCAGAGTGTCGCCAAAACTGTCGGATCGCCTTACCCAGACCTTTATAATACACCAGGCTTATCTCACCCCGCTCAGACTGTCCAAATATCACCCTGACTTGGTCCCCTCTTGTCCTATGTGCGCAGACCCTGATGCTTCCTTCTTTCATCTATTGTGGAGCTGTCCCCAACTACAGACTCTATGGCAACAGGTAGTCACATTTCTGCACGACAAAATGGGGTCTCCTCTACAGCTCTCCCCTAAGGAGTGTCTCCTGGGGGTCTATCCGGATGGAGAGATGCCCAAATCCACTGTCATATTTCTTCAGGAAACTTTGTTTATAGCGCGTAAATTGATAGCCAGGCGGTGGATGAGACCTACTCCTCCTACTCTAGGAATGTGGATTAAGGAAATTAATAGTGTCATCCCATTTCATAAACTTTTATATAAACATAGGGGGTGCCCCCAGAAGTTCAACAAGATTTGGGACAAGTGGGTGCAGTGCCCTGACACAGCTCAGTAGTGCAGTGGGTAACTATTTTATGCTGACCGCCCCAATTGACCTAATATTGTCTGCTCGAGTGTTGGGCCGAAAGAAAGTAACTGATTACTGCCTTATTTTTACTATGTCTGTTCTGTTTCTAAGTGTTAATCACTGTGTATATTTGTATTTTTTTTTTTGTACTTCTGTGTGTTATGAATCTGATCAAAGTTTCAATGCACGGTCTATTTTTGTATTGTACCAAAAGTTTCAATAAACCTCACTGTTTTAAAAAAAAAAAAAAGATGTATTACAGATGATAAAATAGATAAATACAGCATTATTCAAGTCCAGGGGAGCCCGTAATTACATTTAAAGGTTGAGGTCAGGATTCTGTGCAGGCCAGTCAAGTTACTTCACCTCAAACTCAATCATCCATGTCTTTATGGACCTTGCTTTTTGCACTTGGTGCACAGTCATGTTGGAACAGGAAGGGGCCATCCCCAAACTGAATGAAATAGTCCAAAATGTCTTGGTATGCTGATGCCTTAAGAGTTCCCTTCACTGGAAATAAGGGTCCAAGCCCAACCCCGGAAAAACAAACCCATCCCATAATCAGGGCCGGACTGGCCTATCGGGATACCGGGATAATTCCCGGTGGGCCGCCGGCCCTGGGGCCGCTTTAATAGGGCTGCCCGCAGAGCGCCGCTTTAAGTATTGCCGGCCGCCCGCAGTGCCGCTTTAAGTATTGCCGGCCGCGGCCGCCCGCAGTGCCGCTTTAAGGATTAAAGGATTGATTGGGGCCGCTCGCCGCTGATTGGCCGGCGGCCACTGATGCTGTGCAGGCTGCGTGCACTGCCCCGGCCCCCTCTGCGCTCCCGCTGTGAGCGGCATGACGTCACAGCGGGGCGGCTGGCCGGCTGCGCCTGCGCGGTGGACGGCGGTGCAGGCTCTGGCTGGTGCATCGTTTCAACTGGCGCCGACGATCCCCCCCCCCTCCCAGTCTCTCACACTGCACGCACGCCAGCAGCATGCGATCGCAGCAGGTCTGAGGTCAGCTCCAGTCCTGTTTGGCGTAAAGTATATCATCATGCTGCCAATGAATGGGGGCAATGCTGAGCGCTCTGCAATGAATGGGTGCAATGCTGTGGCGCTCTGCAATGAATAGGGGCAATGCTGTGGCGCTCTGCAATGAATAGGGGCAATGCTGAGCGCTCTGCAATGAATGGGGGCAATGCTGTGGCGCTTTGCAATGAATGGGGGCAATGATGAGCGCTCTGCAATGAATGGGGGCAATGCTGTGCGCTCTGCAATGAATAGGGGCAATGCTGTGCGCTCTGCAATGAATAGGGGCAATGCTGTGGCGCTCTGCAATGAATGGGGGCAATGCTGTGCGCTCTGCAATGAATGGGGGCAATGCTGTGCGCTCTGCAATGAATGGGGGCAATGCTGTGGCGCTCTGCAATGAATGGGGGCAAGGCTGTGGCGCTCTGCAATGAATGGGGGCAAGGCTGTGGCGCTCTGCAATGAATGGGGGCAATGCTGTGCGCTCTGCAATGAATGGGGGCAATGCTGTGGCGCTCTGCAATGAATGGGGGCAATGCTGTGGCGCTCTGCAATGAATGGGGGCAAGGCTGTGGCGCTCTGCAATGAATGGGGGCAAGGCTGTGGCGCTCTGCAATGAATGGGGGCAATGCTGTGGCACTCTGCAATGATCATTGGGGGCAAGCCTGTGGCACTCTGCAATGATTGGGGGCAATGCTGTGGGCACTCTGCAATGAATGGGGGCAATGCTGTGGTCACTGTGCATTGAAAGGGGGACACGCTGGTCACTGTGCATTGTAAGGGGGGCACGCTGGTTACTCTACATTGAAAGGGGGGCACACAGCGCTGGTCACTGTGCACTGAAAGGGGGGCACGCTGGTCACTGTGCATTGAAAGGGGGCACCCTTGTCACTGTGCATTGAAAGGGGGGCACGCTGGTCACTGTGCATTGAAACGGGGGCACGCTGGTCACTGTGCACTGAAAGGGTGGCACGCCTTTAAATGTAGTCTAATCACCATAACAATAAAGAGTCTAATCTTGATGATTGCGCCACATTTACAACTTTTTTGTGCTCTTTATATACAAGTCCTTTGTGTGCTTTTATATCGGTCTTATCTATAAATAATGCTCTCATTAAATGTGCTTTAAAATGCATGATTTTACCTTTTTATGAACAAGAACTCAACGTTGTGCTGGTATGACGACGCAATGCTATGGGGCTGGTATGTAATTTTTTCTGGGGCTGGTTTTCATACCCAGTCCGGCCCTGCCCATAATCCCTCCTCCACCAAATGATTTGGAGCAGTGCACAAAGCAAGGTCCATAAAGACATTGATGAGCAAGTTTGGGTGGAGGAACTTGACTGGCCTGCACAGAGCCCTGACCTCAACCCGATAGAACACCTTTGAGATGAATTAGAGCGGAAGCTGCCAGCCAGGCCTTTTTGTCCAACATCAGTGGCTGACCTCACAAATGTGCTTCTGTGAGAATGGTCAAACATTCCTATAGACACACTCCTAAATCTTTTGGACAGCCTTCCCAGAGAAGTTGAAGCTGTTATAGCTGCAAAGGGTGGGCCAACTCAATATTGAACACTACAGACGAAAACGTGGATGCCATTAAAGTTCATGTGTGTGTAAAAGCAGGTGTCCCAATACTTTTGGTAATATAGTGTATACTGTATTTTGATATATACACAGAAGTCATTACCTGTACACTAAAATAACTGATAAAATTAAAACATATATCTTAAGTTTCTTGTAAATCAATATCTATTAAAAACCTGTTACAGCTAGAAGTCTCTTAGCAACAAGGCTGGGCAGAATGATGCATCTTTGAGAGATTTTCAGTTAAGCCTAGTACACACGCAACGATTATCGGCCGACCGGTCATCCGTCTTTTGTCCAGAGTGGTGTCTGTTGGTTGGAATGTGTCTAGACTGCACACAAATTTTCTCGCCCGACAAAATTCTACTTCAGAAGTAATGTCATGTGTTGGTTTGCTTTCTTTGTGTTCTTTCTTCTCTGAGCATGCCCAGTCTTGCTCATAAGATTTTTCCCTGTCGAAATCTGTACTGACTGCACGAAAATCGGCCGTGTTTTGACGGCGGACAAAAATTTTATAGCCTGCGCACCAGATTTTATTCGGCCGAAAAGTCGGAGTCGGTTGTCGGAAGCATCATACTAACAAGCCGAAAATCGGCAGATCGGTTGTCGGACGAAAATTCCCTGTCGATTTTCGACGCGTGTGTACGAGGCTTTAGGCTTTAGGACATATGTAAATGGCCTACACATATAGCAAGGGCGTTGTTCAACTTTGGCCAAAGCTGCACAGTTTGTCTTTATCTACAGGCACCCTTTACCTGCATAGGCAGTTTTTTGATAAAGACGAACTATGCCTTTAAACGACAATGTTAATAATCTTCCCTTGGATTGTCTTATGGTAAAACAACCTTGTCCCCTGTAATTACTGTCATTGCTATTGTCCATAGCTACGCTGTATTTATTACGATTGCCGTTAATGCTAGAAAAGGTTATTATAAGACGCAGTTTGAAGGCACATGTGGCTACTAGAATTTTATTCTGAATGAACATGTACAACCAACATTTGAAATAGTGAAGGACAGAAAGGAGATGTCACTGAATTCTGCTGAGGAGGGTTTGAGATGCTCTACTAATGTCAGGAAATCACTAGTATGCCCCGGGGAAGTCTGATTTCCTTCATTCCGCACCTGCTTATCTCTGTGCCCTCATGAGACAAGTCAATGCATAGAGTATGGGAATGGATTTGAATAAATCACAGCTACTCGCCATGAAATATACATCGAGTCACCGCGCTATACACGGAGAAACCTGGCATTATCAAACTTGATTAAACAAAGGCAGGTTCTTGCCTTTAAACCCCACATATCCAATACATTTTTTTTTTTTTCTTAAGTGCATATTGATTGTATATTCAGTGTATAATACAGTGCTGTCAAGGGGATACCTGCATTGATGTAGTGTAAATGGAATTCAAAGAATACAATAAAATGACTGCAGTCATATATAATGTATTGTTTCAGAGGACTAAATATTCTTTCTATGGTAATAAAAAACAAAGTGTCAAAAAAATTTGACTGTAAAAATATAATGTTAGATTGCATAGGCGCTATTGTCTAGAACAAAATAAAATACATTTTTCTTTTAGGATGATCAAAAGAGGAGTGTTTGGGCTGAGTGGGATGCATGCTTGGAATGCAAAGAAATAAAGGAGAACATGAAAAGGGGGACAGTCTCAGGGTGGTCACAGCATTAATGCTGGCTTACTTAAACTGTAACTCCACTTTTGTTGAGAAAAAAACATTCCCCTCTGGGTGATCTATATACATTGCAAGGATTTTAACAAACTTTGTTGCAGATTCCTACCTTTCCCTATTCTGAAGAAATCCCTGTTTGTTCCTCTGTGCCCCTGTACTGAGTGAGTCTAATGGAAGTGGTTTCATAATCATCAAACAGCTGCTGCACCTTCAGGGCACTAACGAGGAAAGTCGCTGAGGCTGCATCCCTTTAGACTTGTTTGTATTAGGGGTATCTCACCAGAGGGGGCGTGGCGTATGGCGCAGCGGATGGCAGCATAGCTCCGGAGCTCCGCTCGGCCACCCGGGACTACAGCCTTCAACGACCGGATCGATAGGCGCATTCACCGCCAGAAGTCTCCTAAGATACCCCGCTGACTCCCTCGATGGCTAAGGGGAAGAATAAGACTCACCATTACCCCAGGATGGATGGCTTTCTCATCTCCAGTGCGGCGGGCCTATCCCAACATGGCGCCGGCCAGCACCAACAGCGTCAGCAGCATGATGTGGGGAGGCAGAGAGGCGCTTCACCTCCACTCAGGCAAGTGGCAAACCCTGACAGTGGGAACTCATCGGGCTCATCCACCCCACCCTCACCCTCATCCCGCAGTCCGGCCAAGCAGAAGCCACGGAGAGGCTCTTCTCCCCCCACTCCTGAGCAGATGGACAGCATGGCGATCCCCCATCCCTCTGCAGCACAGGCTCCTCCAGTCGCTGACCCCTTTGCAGCCTTCCCAGTAGGAGACCACCCCATCTCGGCCACACTCCTGAAGGACATGGTGCGCTCCCTCTGGTCATCCCTGCATGCAGATATGGTGCAGGGAATGACCCAGACAAGACAGGAGGTACATCACCTGGGGGAAAGGCTAGATACTGTGGAGACATCCATGGACAAGTGCTCACTCTCCCTTAACACTCTTGTTGCAGCCCATAACTCCCATGCTGAAGACATATCCTGGCTCAAGGATAAAGTCGCAGACCTTGAGGACAGGTCGCGACGTAACAACTTGAAGCTAAGGGGGGTGCCTGAATCTGTGTCCCCCCAAAACTTGGTGGCTATGGCTAAGAATCTCTTCACTGCTCTAGTGCCCTCATTGTCAGCATCTGACTTAATGATAGATAGGATTCATAGGATCCCAAAGCCCGGTTTCATCGCTAAGGAACTACCACGAGATGTGCTTCTCAGGGTCCATTTTTTCCATGCAAAGGACCGCATCCTCATGGCATCGAGGCAACTTCAAGCCCTGCCTGGAGAATACCCCCAAGTGCAAATACTCCCGGACCTGTCCAGACACACCCTGCAAAAGCGCAGAAACTTAGCCACTGTCACGAAGGCTCTCAGGAACCACCACATCCCCCACAAGTGGAAGCATCCAGCACATTTGTGTATTACGCATAATGGCTCCACGGTCACCATATCTACTATTGAAGAAGGGATGGCCCTCCTGAGACGGTGGGGGATCCTCGCGGATGCTACGCAATCTGGAGCGATACCATCTTCTCCACCACTCATGCCTGTAATGGGAGACTGGCACATTGCCTCACGGAAGAGGTCCAACTCTGGACAGAGACCAAATGGCGGTGAGCGTGTCTTATCGCAGCATTCACCACAGTCCCAGGCCTAGGATGTGATTTTCACATATGGCCCCTCGTTCTCTGTTGTAAGCGAGGCTTGCTTTTGGACCTTTTTTTACATTACTTTTCCCCTGTTTGGCGCCCAGCGCTGCTTTCGCACTACCCACCCTTTCTCCCTTCTGTTCTGACGTGCTGACCAGTCAAGTGCCTTTTTGTCTCAAGGAACTGTCATTCGACTCTGACCAACTCATTACGTGTTTACTGCTTATTGCTTTCAACCAGTACTCTCGGACCCACCTTGCAGATCCACCATGACGATTAAATTCCTGTCCTTAAATGTGAATGGACTGAATCACCCGGCCAAGAGGTATTCTCTCTGGACTGAACTGAACAACAGCCGAGCTGATATCGCATCCATCCAAGAGACTCACTTTAAAGCCTCCCAACAACCGAGATTCTCTCATAAGAACTTCCCTAACATTTTTTTCGCCAGTGCCCTGGAGAAGAAACGCGGAGTATTGATAGCGATCAAGACAACGGTGGCCTTCTCCCTGAAAGAGACTTTCAGCGATCCGGATGGTTGATTCTTAATTCTCAAAGGTGACTTTAATGGTATGCCCATGACGTTGGTAGCTGTGTATGCCTCAAACAGTCACCAACTGCGCTTCATCCGCAGACTGCTCCAACGAATCTCTACGAATCTTTATGGTAATCTGGTTTTGTTTGGGGATTTCAATGCTGTGGTCGACCCTGGGCTCGACACTTCGGTGCCCGCCCGGGGCCGACAACTCTCCTTACACTCCTTGTTGCACAGGGAACTGTTGTACGATGTCTGGAGGTGTCAGCATGGTTCGGAACGGGATTACTCCCACTACTCCTCCAGACACCGTTCGTATTCTCGTATTGACCTGTTCTTGACTGACCTCCCTCTCCTGGGAAAGGTCTCCTCCTCATCCATCAGAAACATAACATGGTCTGACCATGCAGCTGTGTAAATGGTGGTGGAGGAGAGCGGTCCCAGGGAACGGATGTCAATATGGCGGTGTGACGCCAAGGTGTTTCAGGACCCCTCTACTGGCAGAGAGGTCACAAAAAGATTGCACGAATTCTTTGAGTTCAACTCTCCCTCAGTATCAGACCCGTGGATACTCTGGGGGGCACACAAGGCTTTTATGCGAGGGATTTGCATACAACAGACAGCTAGGGCCCGTAAGGCTTATAACCAGAAACTGAACGCCCTGCTGGCCGACATCCAGAAACTGGAGGCGGTCCACAAATGTAACCCCACCCCTTACATAGCCACAGACCTGACCCACAAGAGGGAATCCCTTCGATCCCACTTGATGGAGCGGTATGACCGACACCTTAAGGCCCTCAACCTTAGATATTATGCACACGCAAACAGGGCGGGTAAGTTTCTAGCTGCTAGGGTTAAACAAAAGCGGGCGTCTGCGCGAATTTCCCACTTGACGCATCATCTGACAAAGGCCAAGCTCTCCCACCCTAAGGACATTGCGAACGAGTTTGCCACCTTCTATGGTTCGCTGTACAATCTGGCTCAAGATCCCTCCACGGTTCAGCCGACCCCTGAGACTATTAATCTTTTCCTGGATAGACTATTCCTACCTTCACTGTCTGCTGCCCAAGTTGAGTCCCTTTCCTCTCCGTTTTAAAACGCAGAGGTGTCCAAGGTTATTCGCTCCCTACCACTAGGCAAGTCCCCGGGACCAGATGGACTGTGTAACGAGTACTATAAGCTCCACAACGAAACCCTGAGCCCGTTCCTTGCTGACGTGTTCAACTTGGCGGCACAGAGGTCTGCCTTTCCTCAGGATATGCTCAGTGCCTATATTACAACAATACCCAAACCAGGCAAGGACCCCAGCCTTCCTGACAATTACAGGCCTATCTCCCTACTAAACAGTGACATCAAGATTTACGCCAAAGCCCTCGCCGCACGTCTGCAGCCCATCCTTCCCCATTTGATTCACAATGACCAGATGGGATTCATGCCAGGCAGGCAGACCTCTGATGCCACTAGGAGAATTATTAACTTGGTGCACCTAGCAAGCAGTACTCGAACGCCTTCTCTGCTCCTCACTTTGGATGCAGAGAAGGCGTTCGATAGGGTAAACTGGCTCTATATGCGGATGGCACTGGAGCGTTTTGGTTTCTCCGGGGGGATACTCTCTGCCCTGTTGGCACTCTATTCCTGTCCCTCAGCACAGGTCCTCGCCTCGGGCGTTGCCTCGACTCCGTTCGCCATTGCCAATGACACCCGCCAGGGCTGCCCTCTCTCACCAGCAATTTTTAACTTGATGAGGCCATCAAGTTAATTCGGTCTGACGGTATGGTGGAGGGACTTCGCCTAGGTGATGACGTGCACAAAGTCAATCTCTTCGCGGATGACATTATTGTTATCTTGACGAACCCAGCCAAATCGCTCCCGGCGGTGCATCGCATATTACTGTCTTTTGGGGCCATCTCCTACCATAAGGTCAACACCTCAAAATCCCTGGCGCTCAACATAGGTATTGGTCAACAAGTAGTGTCTCACCTAAAGTCTCTATACCCTTACCCATGGACTGACGACAGTATCCCTTACCTAGGGCTCCTAATCACCCCTAGCATTTCTAAACTTGTCCCCATTATCTTGACCCCCTTCTTAAGAAGCTCCACCTCACTCTGACTAATTTTACTAAAGTCAAGCTGTCCTGGTGCGGCAGAATGGCAGCGTACAAAATGATGGTACTACCCCAGATACTCTACCTGTTTCGGGCCCTGCCTGTTCCCTTCCCAAAGAGATACCTGGATACTCTGACCCGGGGACTGCGAGAGTTCATTTGGTGCGGTAAGCGGGCCAGAGTCTCCTCGTCAATCTTATCGCTCCCTAGAGTTCAGGGTGGCGTTAAGTTGCCAGACCTCCACAACTACTATTGGTCCACTAGACTTGATCAGTTGAAGGCCTGGTTCTCTCCCAGTGGAGACTCCGTCTGGTTGTCCATGGAACGTCTTCTGTCGCCGACCAAAGACCTTAGGCTGCTTCTTCTGGGGGACCGCTGGATTCCCTGGTCCCTCCAGGACCTCCCTCCGACTCTCCGGGTATCTTTGATGGCCTGGCGTAGGTTGGGGGTCACCCGGGGGAGGCAGTGTGAAGACTTTCCCCACCACTCTTCCTCTATACCCTTGAACCTTTTGGCAGCACACCTTCCTACCCTCCAGATCTCCATGTTGCAGAGGTTGGGAATGTCGGATCTCTCCCACTTCTTTGACAGGGATGCTCTGATGACCCCAATGTCTCTGATGAGTAGATTTCAGGTTCCACCTTCCCTCTTCCTCAGCATTCTGCGTATCCATAGTTTCCTTAAACAACACCCCCTTTCTACAGGACGGATTCCCCTCCGAGCCTGGACCCATTACCACTCCCCCAAAAAAACAGAGAAGGGCATATCGTTGTTCTACGACCTCCTAATGAGCAAGCCTGACTCGTCCAAATCTCAGTCTATGATAAAATGGGAGAGGGACCTGGACCTTCACTTTACTCCGGAGCAGTGGTCTCACGCTCTCTCCTCTACCTATCGCTACTCCCACTGTACGGCACACTGGGAAATAACTTTAAAAATCTCAAACAGGTGGTACTATACACCTGATAGATTAGCGAAAATCTTTCCTACACTCCCTGACCTATGTTGGAGGAACTGTGGCTATCGAGGTACTCTTGCTCACATCCTTTGGGACTGCCCATCCCTGACTAGCTACTAGAACAGGGTGTTCAAATGCATAGCTGAATGTACGGGAATACTCAAACCCCCACGGAAGGAGTTGGCATTACTTAATATAGGTTTAGACGAGTACCCAGTATGCTACAGACAAATGATTTTGCACATTCTTTTGGCATCCAGGGTGCTGATCTTGCGCCGTTGGAGATCTCTTGAGATACCTAGCTTCACGGAGGTGGTCAAAACTGTAAATGATAACTATACCATGGAAAAATCCTTGGCACTCAACTCCTTATCTTACTCGAAGTTCCAGGCTGCCTGGCTCCATTGGCAATATCCCAGCTGACACAACCTTGAGGGGGTCGTGGGGCGGGGGGGATGTGAGCTTCTGCGGCATATATGTTCCCAATGGGAGCCGCGGGGGCGCCGCCTTCCCCTCGCCGTCACGTACCTCTCTTTCTCTGTATATGCCTGATGTTAGATGTGAGGAGTGGCTATTATGACTTACTGCCCTAATGCTCTTGTATCTCGGGCTTTGCCCTTAGGCTATAACTACTTTGGCCGTATGGAGTTGTATGGCTTGTTAAATACTGGGTTAATGTTTATGAAGTTTATGACTGTTTAAGAACATTGTTTATGTCACCATGGTCAGAACGTCCTTCCCCTCCCCCTCCCTCCCCCCCTTACCCCTCTCCCCCCCCTCCCTCCCTCCCCTTCTCTTTTTCTCTCTTATTGTTATTGTTATATGCAGAAAATATTTGGTGCATGATGTCCTGTTTTCTTTGTATACCGTTTGCCACTAATGTACCTTCTATGCTTCTTTTCATGTATGTTGCAAATTTTCAATAAAAAATATTATTAAAAAAAAAAAAAGGAGTATCTCACCAAAAATTACATTTTTGTTGCAGGGGATGCCTGAAATCAGATTTGTATCTTAGGCAGACTTCTAGGAAAATCAGTGAGCCAATCACACAAGCAGGAAATTAAGTTTCTGGGGTGTGGTCAGTACACATTCTGTGTACAGAACACCTTTAGGTGGCCACATTGAATTGCATTTTCAGAAAATTACAGCGGCTGCAGATTGAAAAGGAAAGGTATTTTTAATAACATTCAGTTACAATATGACTTGTGTTAAAATTGTATACGCTATATTATTTTTATTTTTATTTTTTTTGCTATTTTTTTCCACGAAAGTGGAGTTACACTTTAAAGAGGAGCTTTAGTCAGGAAATGAAGTCCTTCTAGATCACTTCAAGCTGGCCCCTTTTGCAGGTATAGTTATGTAAAACGTTAAAATAATTGCCTATACTTTTTAAAATCCAGTAATACACTGTCGCACATGATCTGTTGCGCTCTATTTTTCGGCACTGCTCCGAAAATGTAGAGGCCAGTTTGCTGACAGCCTAGCTAAAGCTTTACTGTTTTTCATGGGCTCTGGGCTTCAGCAAAATGGCAGCCTCCAGCAAGAAGAAACAGGAGCAATGCTGGAGTCAAATTACAGCACACACTCATTTAGGTAGCATAATTATTAATGTGTAATGTATGTTCCTTGATAAAGAGCGATATTTTTTATCAAGTTGTTATGAGTATAGTTACGCTTAAACAAGACTCTGTCACTTCCCTAAAATGACCTAAGGAATGTTTCTTGCAAATAAAAACTTTTAAACACTGTGCTGCCACGCAGCTTTAACTGTCTAGCAGTTGTTATTACATGTTATGTTATGCTATGATATTGGTATCTTCCTAGCACCCCTGCTGTTTCTGGCTAGATGGTTTCTCCCATCTCCATTTTCCTGCTGTAACTGCCATTTTGTTTTGTTGTTATGAGGAGACTGCAGAGTGAGGAAGCTGTGTAACTTCATTGTAAATTTATCTATGGAAAAGCCTCTATGTTTATGCCTTTGCTAACTTGAAGCATAAAGAAGCATTGGAGAACACCTCTGGAGTCTTTATTCATTGAGTAAACTATCTGTTAAAGCCATCATTCAACCTGCTGCACACACTTACAGACTGGGTATCTACAAGAGGGTCACAGGTACAATCGATGCTGAGACAGAACAGTAAATTTACAGGAGTACACAGCTTCAAAAAGTAAATTTCCAGGAATACACAGCTTCAGAGAGTACAGTTCCAAAAAGTACTTGAAGTAAATGTCCATGGTAATATACAGCTTCAGAACTGTAAGTACCAAACTTGTCTGTGAGTCACCAGAAGCATTACTCTGCATATGAAACCAGCCACCTATTACTGCTTCATTACTGTTACAGCCTTCTGAGGTGATCCAGTTTGAACTAGTTCCAGCACTAGCCACTATTGTAACAAAAAATACCTCAGCCAGCCTGCTTAATAACAGAAGTCACTACTTACAGAGCTGAGCTCTGGCAGATTTCTAACAAGACACCAGAAATACAGTACTTATTATGTCTGACAGAGATCTCACAGAGTTACCTGCATTTAGTCAAGATAAAGCAGACTCCTTACTTCATTCTGCTCGTCCTGTCAGAGCCCCTCATCCATCCTTGAAGGCAAGGGAGGTTTATGAAGCAAGTAAGGAAGAAACATCTAGTAACCTGACTGCATTATGGGAAAAGACTTTAAGTTGTATAACAGCCACTAATGTAACTAGCAACAATTCTGAGCAATTGAACACTGCTCTCTCAAGGGTTAAGAAGGCATTTGAGAATTATAAAAGACTTTCTGAGAAGTACTATTCCCTATTGTCACATTCCAACATAGAGGAAGCTGCATTGGAATTAAAGGACTTTACTTCTAATGACCAGCAGAGGCATAGCACATATCTTGAAGCAAAGGCACAGATAGAAGGGAGATTGGCACAGCTATATGAGACTATATCCTGTAACTCTGCTTCTTCAAGACACTCAGGAAAATCTTCTAGGTCTGCCCGCTCATATCATAAATCTTCTTCTAAGTCAATGCGGTCCTGCTCTATAAGGTCAATTCTGAGCGACCAAATACTCAAAGCTCGCCAAAAGGTTGCAGTAGCCCAGGTTCAAGCCGCCTGCTCTGAAAAAGAAGCAGCCATCAAGGCAGAAGCTAAATGCAAGGAAGAAGAAGCTAAATGCAAGGAAGCAGAAGCTAAATGCAAGGAAGCAGAAGCTAAACGCATTCAGGCAAGAATACAAGCAGAAACAGAGGCTCAGCTAGAAATTCTTCAGAAGAATAGAGAAAAGGAAGTAGCTTTAGCAGAGTTATCTGTCTTGGAACAAGCCCTATTGGAAGAAGAAGGAGCAGCTTGTACCAGCTTGGCTGCTTTTCAAGACCCTGTTGAAAGGACCCTACAGTTTGTCTTAACTCAGAACCACGACAATACAGTCCCACCTACAGTTGGAGATTCTTCTCATAATCATCCAGCAAGTGGATCAGAAGGCAATGTGTCGCCAAAGCAAGCTGGTCAACTAGACACACCTACTAACAGAAACCCTCCACAACTACCGCACGTCGCAAAATCAAGTGAATCAACCTACGCAGCTCATGTGCCACCACAACCCTATGTGCATAGAGATTACAAGGGCACAGCAGAAGACTACAGAATGAACTCTATACCCCCTTTGATACAGCTCTCTTTAACTTCAAATGCTCAGAGACCTTCAGATGACAGACCCTTACCTAGATTAAACCCGTATGCAACACCTTTCTCTCTACCTACCAGCCAACATCATATACCAACCATGGTCCAAGACGGCGCACCATCAGTAGACCCTGTGGCTATAAAAACTGAAAGCACTGACATTGCAGAGTTCAGCAAGTATATGATTCGACGAGAGTTGATTACAACTGGACTGTCTAGATTTGATGACCGCCCAGAGAACTACAGGAGTTGGAGATCTACATTTAAGGCGGTAACCAAGAACTTGGACATTGAACCTCAAGCAGAACTTGACTTACTAATAAAGTGGTTGGGGCGTCAATCTTCAGAACAAGTAAAGAGACTTAAATCTGTCTACATTTATAACTTTAAAGCAGGCCTTGATGCTGCCTGGGAACGTCTAGAACAAGACTATGGGAGCCCCGAAGTCATTGAATCTGCCTTATTCCAGAGACTAAACAACTTTCCTAAAATCTCTGTTAAGGACAATCATAAGCTTAGAGAGTTAGGTGACCTCCTTCAAGAACTTGAAATTGCTAAGTTAGATCCTAGTTTACCAGGTCTTAGCTATTTAGACACTGCTCAGGGCGTAAATCCTATTGTAGCAAAGTTGCCTAGTTATCTTCAGGGAAAGTGGACTAGTGTAGGATCAAAGTATAAGTATGAGCATCGTGTTTCCTTCCCTCCCTTTTCTTATTTTTCAGAGTTCGTGCGGAAGGTTGCAAGATCCAAGAATGACCCAAGCTTCTTCTATCCAGATACAACCACCATTCCTTTAAGTACTTCAAGGGGTATTGCCACCAACGGTAAATTCAAGGATTTAAGGCATCCTATTGCAGTGGGGAAGACCGCGATAGCATCCAACGTCTTAGCTACAGATATCAAAGCTAGCAATCTTAATCAACAGTGTCCTATTCATAATGCGCCACACTCTCTCTCCAAATGTCGTGCATTTAAGGACAAGCCTATTGAAGAACGCAAGTCATTTCTCAAAGAGCATAATATCTGTTTTAAGTGTTGTGCATCCTCCGATCATTTAGCTAGAGACTGTAAGATCGCCATCAGATGTTCTCTCTGCAACAGTGACAAACATGTGGACGCTCTTCATTCAAATCTGTTCAAAAGGAAACCTTCACTCGGCAGCAACCCCAAGACTACATCAGATGATGGCGGGGAGAGAACTGAGCAATATGCCGACCCCGTAACCACAAGGTGTACAGAGGTATGTGGAGAAGGGCTTCATAGCAAGTCTTGTAGCAAGATATGTCTTGTAAGAGTTTTTCCTGAAGGATGTCCACAAAAATCCATAAAAATGTATGCCATACTCGATGATCAGAGCAATCGCTCATTGGCCAGTACAGAATTCTTTGACCTATTCAACATTCAAGGAGAGACCTGGTCCTATACCTTGCAGACATGTGCAGGAAAGGTCAATACTTCTGGAAGAAGAGCCCATGGCTTCGTAGTTGCATCAGAATATGAGGACACAGAGTTTCCTCTTCCAACTCTAATCGAATGTGATCAGCTACCGAACAACAGAGAAGAAATCCCCACACCAGAGGTTGCACGTCATCACCCTCATTTGAGTCACATTGCTAACTACATTCCACCACTTAACAAGGATGTTAAGATTTTGATTCTACTAGGGAGAGACATTCCTAGAGTTCATAAAATAAGAGAGTTATGTAACGGTCCAGATGATGCTCCTCAAGCCCAGAAACTCGATCTTGGATGGGTGATAATAGGAGAAGTCTGTTTAGACCAATCTCACAAGCTCTTGGATGTAGCTTCCTACAAAACTAATGTTACCTGTCAATTGATGAAATGTCCATCGCATTATTATGTGAAGGAAAGACTTGATTTCAAAAACGAAGTTCCATATCAAGCCCTCCAAAGCATTAACTGCAAGCTCACTTCTCAAAAGGACTTTGGTGATTCAGTGTACCAGACTACTTGCGATGACAACAAGATTGCTCCTTCAGTTGAAGACAAGGAGCTCATTAAGATTACGGATGAAGAGTTCTTCAAGGACAATTCCAACAATTGGGTAGCTCCAGTACCCTTCCGAGTACCAAGGCTTACTCTCCCTAACAATCGAGAACAAGCTTTAACCAGATTTGCTGCACTGAAGAAAACTCTCCGTAACAAACCTGAGAAGCGAGAGCACTTTCTAGCATTCATGCAGAAGATTTTAGTGCCAGCAGTTGTCCTCACACAAACCATTTGGTTTTCAGAACCCAAGTTTTTAATGGACCAGTCTTCTACAAACTCAGAAGAAGATATCGATTTCCACCTGGAGGATCCAGATACTGATCCGGAAATCCGGCCTGAAGTTGTAGCATTGAGTTCCAACATCTGCTCAAGAAGAAATTTGGAGGATGAAGATGACTCCACAGATATGGGGGATGGAGCTGATGAATGGATGCAGGCCAAGACTCTGGTTAAGCCTCCGGACCAGCTGGAACTCAGCGACGCTGAACTTAAGGAGGAATTCACTTGTATCCTGACAGCAAACAACCCTCATGCCCCCCAGAACATTGTGAGGTACAGTTTTAAGGAACGGGCCTACAAAACCATTAGCATCGTGGATCAGCTGGCCGTACACTTCTCCCTGGATGGAAACATGTCACACAAAAACTCTGATGAAGCGCGGCGACAGGGGGCGAAGTTGGGAGTCATTGAAGAGACTCAGACCAACGACTCCACAGAGCCGGGAGACAAAGATACAGATGGGAAGTCTGACGCTCAGGCTAGTGAAGAATGGACAGAAGGTGAGGAAATACCATCCAGTAACAAGAAGGAGAGAAAACTGACCAACCAGTTCAATTATAGCGAGAGAGCGTCCCAGAGCATTAACAAATCCCTGCGGGAGCGAGCTTCTCAGACAGAGCCACCTCCAAGGGCCACCTTCTCCGCCACTGCATACCATTGGAGATTCAGCCCACCATACGCTTCACACATGGGCGGAGCATGGGAACGTATGATTGGGATAGCAAGGCGCATACTGGATTCTATGTTGCTTGATGTGAGTTCTTCACGTCCTACCCATGAAGTACTTACTACATTCCTTGCTGAGGTCGCAGCAATAATCAACTCAAGACCGCTGACAGCTGTATCCACAGACCCAGAATGTCCAACTGTTTTAACTCCAGCTGCATTATTGAGCCGGAAAATTGGACAGATCCCAGCGCCAAAGAGCATTTTTGATGAAAAGGACATATATAAACGTCAATGGAGATATGCTCAATACCTTGCAGATTGTTTCTGGGACAGATGGAGGAGAGAATACCTCACACTTCTTCAAGGACGTAAAAAGTGGCAAACCCAGAAGCCTAACTTAAAGGAAGGGGACCTGGTTCTTCTAAAAGAAAAGCAAACCAATCGGATCCAGTGGCCAGTTGGAGTTATTACAAAGGCCATTGCTAGTGATGATGGAAAGGTCCGAAGTGTGGAAGTCAGGATTGTAAAGGATGGGAGCCCAAAAACCTTCCTGAGACCAGTCACTGAGACAGTCCTAATTATGCCTGCTTCCAAAAATTCTGATTCAGTGTTATGTGAAGGAGTCACTTAGATCTCTAGCATAGTTAGCTTAGAGGAGAGGGCTACATAGCATTCTACTGTATGCAATGTTAATTGTATGTTTATGGAAAATAATTGTGTAGTGGTATCTCACGATACCAGGCGGGAAGTGTGCTGCCACGCAGCTTTAACTGTCTAGCAGTTGTTATTACATGTTATGTTATGCTATGATATTGGTATCTTCCTAGCACCCCTGCTGTTTCTGGCTAGATGGTTTCTCCCATCTCCATTTTCCTGCTGTAACTGCCATTTTGTTTTGTTGTTATGAGGAGACTGCAGAGTGAGGAAGCTGTGTAACTTCATTGTAAATTTATCTATGGAAAAGCCTCTATGTTTATGCCTTTGCTAACTTGAAGCATAAAGAAGCATTGGAGAACACCTCTGGAGTCTTTATTCATTGAGTAAACTATCTGTTAAAGCCATCATTCAACCTGCTGCACACACTTACAGACTGGGTATCTACAAGAGGGTCACAGGTACAATCGATGCTGAGACAGAACAAACACCTTCCTTTACTATGAGTGGTCAGTCTCAGCTCCTCTTGTCCTGTTTACACTGCGGGGCCCTTCAAATTCCACACCCACAGTTTCAGGGTCAGACATTTTCAGACGACTACCATTAGGTCATGAGCATGTGGTGTCTTGCAGATTTGTACATATGGGTCCCCCTTTGTTTGCATTGATATCCAATGTTTGCATTAACAGATTACATTGTATTATGTGTGTCATATATTCCTAAACTATTTCTACTTTATAGACAATTGTGTGGGCATCAACCCCTGAGGAAGTGGTGCTATGTCACGAAACGCGTCAGCTTACATAGATGCAAGTTCACACCTATTATGGATTAATCTTTAAAACAAATAACAAAACAAAACAAAAATATTGACCAATCTGCTTGACTACGTGGCATTATGTCACCATTGATCTGTTGGAAATTGTATTTACCAATAAATCTTTGCCTTATTGATTTTATTATTGAGTGTATTGCTCCTAATCTAAAGTCCCATGGGAAATTCATGTTTCTTTGTATATTGTATGGGGATGGATGAAATTGTATTTTCCAATAAATCTTTACCTTATTGATTTTATTATTGAGCGTGTTGCTCCTCATCTAAAGCCCCATAGGCAATTCATATTTCTTTGTATATTGTATGGGGATGGATGAAATTGTATTTTCCAATAAATCTTTACCTTATTGATTTTATTATTGAGCGTGTTGCGCCGCATCTAAAGTCCCATGGGCAATTCATGTTTCTTTGTATATTGTATGGGGATGGAGGTGTCTCATAGGGCATATCTGACCATATTTCGTTAGTAAGTCCCATTTCCTCTGTCTTTAAAGTGACACAAAACTCTATATTTAACCATTTAACGATTGCCCCATAGCTGAGTTACTGCTACAGGGTGGCCGTTCTGTGCAGATATACATATACTATATACCGTATACGTGATTCTGCACCTCCTGGTAGGGGCACGCAGCATCTGCTGTGATTTGTTACAGCCGAAGCCGATCAGCGGTTGCCAACCAATGATTGTCTACTGGCACCCACCATTTGTCGGGAACAAAGGCTGAACAGAACTCTGCCTATGTAAGCAAGGCAGAGCTGCATCCTGACAGGGAGGAAGTAACAGGGAAGCAGGTAATAAAATCCATCACTTCCTATAGTAAAAGCACCTCACACAGTACACAAAAACACTGTCTAGGCACACATTAAACCCTTTGATTGCCCAAGATGTTTAGCCCCTTCTCAGTCATTAGTACAGTGACAGTGAATATCCAGTATCTCACAAAAATGAGTACACCCCTCACATTTTTGTAAATATTTTATTATGTCTTTTCATGTGACAACACTGAAGAAATGACACGGGAAGTGTCATTTCTTCAGTGTTGTCACATGAAAAGATACAATAAAATATTTACAGAAGTGTGAGGGGTGTACTCACTTTTGTGGGATACTGTAATTAGAACAGATCACTGTATTAGTGTCACTGGGTCCCACAAAGTGTCAAATGCGTCAGTTAGTATCCAATTGTTTACTGCAATATCGTATACAATTATTGGGATTTTATATAGAAATTTTTTTTTTTACTTTTTTTTTTTACTTTCAATACTTTTTTATTGAGGTTTTGTGAACATATAACAAAAGAACAATAGCATACAAGGCATGTGAAAAGAAAGTCTACAGAAGCATTGTTGTTAGGAGCAGTACAAGAGAAATATCAATTACAGGCAAACAAGTCCGACGGGTATAAGAAAAAAACAAAAAATACCCAAACCAAAAGGATACAACATATATGACTGGAATCCTACTAAAATTGGGTGCCGATCCTCTAGGGGCACCCCAAATGGGCTCAAACTGTGCCCCAGAGAGAATCGGCTAAAAAGAGCACAAAGCAAACTTGTAAGAGTACAGCCATAGTCCCTTATAAATGTAACAAAAGGTATTCACAGCCCGTCAGACCAGTGTAAAAATAGAGAAAAAACAATACAACAACAAAATGGATGAGCTCAGACCCCCCGAAACCAGGAAGATAAAAATAAAAAAAAATAAAAATTGGGCACATGCCTAGTATAAAGACCTTAACGAGGAGCAGGATAGAGGAAGTGGGAGGAAAAAGAGAGAAGAAAAGGAAGAGTCACAGTAGGAGGGGAGAGAGGGAAAGAAGGACAAGGAAGGAGGGGATAGGGATGCAGAGGAGGAGCCCATGGTCCGTATCCACGGTACCTAGAAGCGGATATCCGATATAAGAGAGTATGTCAAGTCACATCTGTCCTATACTGTAACATTCAAAAAAGTCGCCCAGGGTTCCCAGAATGACTCAAATCGTTCCCTAGAGTCATTGAGGATACTGTACATCTTTTCCTGGGTCATTATCCAGGAAATTTTATGTTTTGCAGCTAAGAAGGAGACTGTAGGTTGTTTCCAATGTTTAGCTATTGTAATTTTAGCTCCCAGAAATATAAAGGAAATGAGAGCCTAGGTGTGCCTAGGGACCTTGGGGAGACGATGGCCCAGAAGGGCATAGGACGGCGATTGCTCAATCACAACCCCCGTAACGCGTCAAACCAAATGGAATAGTTTATTCCAAAAATCACGAATTTTGGGGCATTCCCAAAAAATGTGTATGTGGCTACCCAGAAGGTCGCAGCCCCTGAAGCAGACCGGAGAAGAGTTAGGGAAAATTGTTGCCAAGCGAGAAGGTACTTTAACATTAGCCTCCACGAGTCCCACATTGAAAGGCTCGTGTGGCACAGGAATGCCATATATCGAGGTCCCAGTCTGCAGTCAGGTCCTGTTCCCATCCCAGCATATAAGAAGTTTTATCTTCAGGAGCAACCAGGGAGGCATAAACGAGGGATATTCCTCCCCTGACGTCCTGAATTTTGGAGCACCATTGCTCGTAGGGAGTTACCGAAAGGTGGCATGACAACCCTCTCTGAAGTGTGCGTAAAAAATGTGAGATCTGAGAGAAGCGAAATCTCTCTGCAGGTGGCATTTTTAGCTTAGCTATGCAATGTGAGTAGGAGAGTGGACCCCTTGCGTCAAAAAAGTGTCCAATTCTATACAGGCCCTTATCCGTCCACCATTTGAAAGCCTTGATGTCAATTCCAGGAGGGAAATCAGGATTGTGAAATATATGTTTAAGAGGACCCCAAGGCGAGGCAATCTTACTGGATTTATGAATAAGGTCGCACAGAGCAAATGAGTGTGAGAGCGTGGGAGCCAGGATAGGGGGACGAGAGGCAGGAGGATTCCAAAGCAGAAAATCCATAGTATGGAGCGGGACAGCCTGTCTTTCCATGTAATACCAATCAGGTTTTTCGCCTTTAATATATAAGAAAATTGCGTCAATTGGGCCGCTAAGTAGTACTTCCAAATGTCCGGGGCCCCCGAGACCCCCGTGTTTACGTGATCTAAAAAGTGTAGTTTTGTTGATTCTATGGCCCTTCCTGCCCCAAATAAATATGATATAGCTCGATTGAAGTGATTTAAGTTGTGTCTTAATAATCGGGATAGGGAGCGCTCTAAATAGATATAAGAGTCGCGGAAGAAGGGTCATCTTGACCGCGTTGATTCTCCCCAACCATGAAATATTATATTTCGACCATTCCTCTAAATCCTTCTTCAACTTGTTAAAAAGTGGATGGTAGTTGGCTGATTACAGATCAGATATTGAGGCTGTAATTTGCACTCCCAAATATGGGATAGAGTCAGAGTGCCAGGAAAAAGGGAAGTGATCTTTAAGGCGAGAGACCAAGGAAAGTGGAAGGTTGATATTCAGAGCCAGGGATTTGCTCATATTTACTCTCAGGCCCGAGACTGCTCCGAAGCCATGAGGGAGTGATACGATGTTTGGGAGCGAGATTAAGGGGGAGGTGACAAATAGCATAATGTCATCCGCGAATAAAGCGCATTTATGTATTGTATCACCGCATTGTATACCACGTATATCAGGATGGTGATGAATAGCTATAGCCAGGGATTCCAGAGCAATGGCAAAAATGAGGGGTGAGAGAGGACATCCTTGCCGTGTACCCCTGCCTATAGAGAAGGACTCAGAGTAATGCCCTTGCAATCGGACTTGGGCTGAGGGGTGGGAATAGAGAGCCCGAAGAATGGCCAAAAAGCAGGGGCCAAAGCCCCATCTCTCCAACGAGGAGAAGAGAAACGGCCAAGAGAGTGAATCAAAGGTCTTGTGCAGGTCTAAAGATAGAAGGAAGCCCTCTTGGGGAGGCGCTCTATCCCAGCCCGAGCTTAGGAGAGTGACCACATCAATCACTCTTCGGATTTGGTCGGTTCCTTGTCGGCCTGGGATGAAGCCAACCTGATCCTTGTGTATATAAGAATGAATGAAGCTGGAAAGGCGAGTGGCTAATATTTTTGTTAGGAGCTTGAGGTCGTTATTAATAAGAGAAATGGGTCTGTAATTGCCAACGTCTGAGTGGTCCTTACCCAGTTTCGGTATGACCGATATAAAAGCCGCATTCATGGAATGGTCCAGAGGTTCCGTGTCTCTAAGGGAATTAGGGGCGAGCGTGTCAGCGTAAGATTTGTAATAAAGGTTGGAGAAGCCGTCGGGTCCCGGTGTAGAGTTGGTGCGTAGAGCTTTAATCGCGACAAGGATTTCTTGTTCAGAAAAGGGCTCCTCTAGAAGAGAGCGTGATTTATTGCTAAGTTGTGGGAGGGGGACCTGACTTAGAAAGGACTCACTATTTCGTTCCCGAGAAGGGTTAGAGTCAGCATAAAGGGTAGAATAAAAGGATTGGAAAGCAGCCATAATTGAGGAAGGGTTCCTCGTAAGCTCCCCAGTCAGAGCCTTGATTTTGGGCATAGAAACAATCCTGTATTTTGGTGTCAATTTAGAAGCTAGCCTAGGTCCTATTTTATCCTGCGTAGCCAGGATGCGAGCATTCTGCCACTGTAAGCTTTTTGCTGCCTTGGTAGTTAGAGCTAAATTAAGGGAAAGCTTGACAGCATCAAGTTTACCCAGAGACTCCGAAGTCAGGTCGCATTTGTGTGCCATGCTCAGTCTTTTGTATTCCCATTCGAGATTCTTAATGTCAACTTGTCTTTCACGCTTAAGCTTAGCCCCTAATTGAATGAAATGGCCTCTGATGACTGCTTTGTGGGCTCCCCATAGGGAGGAGGGAGTTACGTCCTGTGAGTCATTAAGGGTAAAGTACTCCTGGATCAGCTTTTCTAGTGTGGATTTCCACATCGGTTCGTTCAGAAGAGACTCGTTCAGACGCCATGGAGACGGACCTGCACGGGAGGAAGCACTATTGATTTTAAGCAATACTAAAGAGTGGTCCGACCAGGGTACGTCCCTGATGACTAATTTTAAAATATGTCCGAGGTGGGGGCGAAAATATGATCGATCCTAGCTAGTGTGTTGTGAGGAGCTGAGAAGTGGGTGTAATCCCGGGTGGAGGGGTTGAGTTCTCGCCAAATGTCCACCAAACCCAATGAATGGATGAGCTTGGCTACACGAAGGTTGTGTTTAGGGGGTCTGCGCAAACATTGCGGTCCCTTCCTGGATTTATCTAGGATGTTGTCAAAAGCTAAATTAGAATCACCTCCCAGAATGAGATTACCCTCAAAATGGGTGGAGAGAACGGGGAGCACCCTGGAAAAGAAAGCCGCCTGACCCTAGAAGGAAACAAAGGTATATAAAATACCACAAATAAAACCTTTAACTAAGATGTACCTCCCCTGGGGGTCCGCAATTGTGTGAGTGTGGGAGAAGGCTACTCTCTTTGAAAAAAAAAATAGCCACTCCCTTCTGTTTAGAGGACGCATTAGCCAGGAAAAAGACTGGATATTTATGGTGGACGTATTTAGGCCGGTATGAGAATTAGAAAGGAAGGAAGGAAAAGGAAGAGCAAGGATGGGAAAGAAAAGCAGGAGACATGACAGGGCAGAGCCTGTCATGGTGTTAGGGAGGCAGGGGACAAATTCCATGCCCCCTAACTAGATGAAATGGCACCCTATGCCAGATAGGATGCAGTCCTGTAGGGACGAGGAAAAACAAAAATCTTCCAAGCACCTACGGGAATGGGCGCACTAAAACCTCTCCGGGCATGGGCCTCCGCCCGGACACAATAAAATTAAAAAAATAAATAAAAAAAGATAAAACTAACATCTCGTGCGCCCCGATGTAAGGCAGAGCAGAACAGGAGGAGGAGGGCAAATGGAGGGAGGAGGAAGGGGGAAAGGGACAGGGAGGAGGAAGGAAAGGCAAGAGGGGAGGGGGGACACTTCTGCTACTGCGTTACATATGAAGGCAATGCTAATATAAAATGCGTGATCTCAGCACGAAAACACGGGACCGGTCGATAGAGAAAAAAAAAAAAAAAAACACCTAAACCGGTGCCCCAAATTGAACAATAAAATATCATAAAGAGGCAAACCACTGTCAAAACAAAAGTTCAAATAGTCAATGTCTGTCAGAAAAGAAAATCATCAAGTAAGCCAAAATTAAAAAATATTTATAAAAAAGGGGAAAAATGTGGGGGTTAATGGTTAACCCGCTCCAGATGAGGGAGGTGATTCCACCAAGCACGAACGGAGTGACACTCTGGAGTGCCTAGAGGCATCAGTGAGGCTTGACATCACGGTGGCGTTTTGATTGCTGCTTGTTCCAGACCGACGATATTGGGCTTATCGGAGGGGGTCGCTTTGAGGATGCCCATCTCGAGTTAGCGGAGGTGGGGGAAGGATCCCTGGAAATGATTCCCAATTGAAGGAGTAGACGTTCGCCATCCTGAAAAGATGAAAAACCATAGGTTTTGTTCTGGAAAAGAAAGTTTAATCTGAAGGGAAAGGACCACCAATATTTTAGGGATTTAGTGGAGAGAATTGACAAAAGCGGTTTCAGGGCTCTGGGTCGCTGAATGGTCATAGGAGACAGGTCTGCAAAAAGTTGGATCTTGTGACCTTGTATGGAGAGGTCCGCTTTGTCCCTGCTCTTCCGCATGAGCTCCTCTTTAACCCCATAGTAGTGGGTCTTAACGATCACATCCCTGGGAAGGCCGTCCTGACGGGGTGATTGGAGGGCTCTGTGTGCTCTATCGAGCTCCAGGCGGTGGTCCAGAATGTCTGGGATAACATCCCTAATAAATGTTTTAACTGTATCAGGAATATCCTTAATAGACCCAGGGATCCCCCTAATTCTGAAATTGAGACGACGACTCCTGTTCTCCAAATCATCCAACTTGTATAGAGCAGAGTCCAATTGTTCCTGAAGGGTCTGAATACAAGCGGTATTCTGATTGGTTCTTGTCACAGTCTGGTCAATAGTATTCTGTATGGAATCAATCCTCCTGCCTATATTTTGCATATCAGCTTTGATAGAACTGGTGATCTGAGAGGCAGTGTGAGAAAGTCCTGTAGCCAGCATCTCAGAAAATGTAGTCATAAGGAGAGAGATGGCAGGAAAGTGTCCCTGAGAGTGCAGGCTTAGGTGATGTTGCAGGGCCAGGGCCTCAGGTGAATGTGCTTCAGTCAGTCCAGGGGTCTGCTCCATTACTCTACTGAGCAGTGACTCTGTGGAGGCTGGAGAGGCAAATGGAGCCTGGGAGTGATATACGGGGGTTGCAGGGGAAGGCCAGGGCTCTGGTATGGCTGGTGGTATTGCATTGAGGGCTGCTGCTGTGTCTCCTACCTCTTGGCTGCCTCCGGTGCCTGAGGAGAGGAAAGGGGTGGTCGCCATCTTGGCCGGATCCCGCTGTGGGGAGAAGAAGTGAAGCCGGCGGGAGACCTCTCTCCAGGGGCCCGCCGACATGCAGGGCTGGATCACACAGCGCTGGTAAAGCAGTGGAGCAAGTGGCGGGGCGCTACAGCTGGTTAATCCGGAGCGGGGGCCCGATGCTTGCAAGAGAGGCGTGGAGCTCCGGGACTAAGCCACCATCACAGAGCTCCCGCGCATGCGCACTCTACTTTTTTTTTAATTGGATATGTTTATAGCAGAAAGTAAAAAAAAAAGTATATATATATATATATATATATATATATATATATATATTTTTTTTTTTTTTTAAATTGTCAGTCTTTTTTTGCTTATAGCACAAAAAATACAAAAAGGTAGTGGTAATCATACACCACCAAAAAAAAGCTCTATTTGTTGGAAAAATATCATAAATTGAATCTGGGTAAAGCGTTACAAGACCGCAAAATTGTCAGTTAAAGTAACGCAGTGCCGTATCGTATTTCTTTTTTGCTTTCCAGCTTTCTGTTAGAGGGTGACTACCTTCAGTCAAACCCGGAAGTCCGGCATCACAGGCAGAGCCTCAGCGTTCCCACACTGTTGAGAGTATACTATACTGTAAGGTGCTACTTTGTTTTTAATAAATTATACAGAAATACTACACAAAAAGAGCCTCTCTTTTCTGCTCTGCATCCCCTTTGGAGTGATCTTAGGATACTATGACGCCCCCAACCCCCTGGAAGGAATCTCCAGGAATCCCTGCCACAAGCAGTATCCCTGCAGTAGTAAAGATACTACGGCAGCCTCCACCCCCCCCCCGGATGATTGCTGGAGTGCCAGGAGGTCTTCCGTCTTTTATGCTGTATCCTTACAGCAGTAAGGTAAGGGTGTAGGAAGAATTGCAATTGCAGCAATTCTTGGCTCTGAGGAAGGGGGCTCGCCCCCCAAACGCGTCAGCTTAGCCACAACAGTTTCATGCGGTACACTGCATGCCTTCCAGCATCGCGCAGTACCTTGGCTACCTTGGAGATCATATGCATATCATGTTGATGTGTGTTCAGACACACCTGTTTTGTGAGTATAATATATACTTTTTAATATTTTAATAAATGTTTTTAGTGGTAATGCACTAGGTCGGTGCGCCCCTTTCTTTTTGTTGTTGTTTCCCAGTTGGTTTCGGATACCCTTGATCCTGAGGGGGCAGCAAGACCACAAGTCTTACCCATTCACGTCTGAAGTATCCCTCTCCCCTCCATCACATTTCACTTGAGCGCAGGAGAATTGTTCTACATTTTGGTGAATTAGCCTTGGCCTCTTCCAAACAGACAGAGAGTACTACTGGCCTAAGCCCCCTTATTTCATTATGCTTCTCTTATGCTGATCCTAACAGCATGGCTTTTGAAACAAATGTTCCAAAGGTTAGAGATATTTCTGACTCAGTTTTCCCCACCTTACTAAGAACAAGTAAATCCAACTCCCATAAGATTTACCATTGCACATAGAAAACATTGCTTGGTGCAAGAACAGGAAGCTAAGTCCCAGGGAATACTCTTCCATTTGTATTTTGGCCTTTCTTCAGTCCAGTCTTGACCAGTGTGTGGCCCTGAGCACCCGAAAGGGACAGGTTTCAGCTTTATTAATTTTATTACAGAAACTTCTTGTCTCACAATCTTCTATCAAGACTATTTTTAAGGGAGTTGCTCACTTGACTTCCTATGCCACATTGGTATCACAACCTGGTTCTCTCAGTACTTTGGAGACCTCCCTTTGAACCAATAAGGTATTCAATTGGAATATCTCACTTGTAAGGTTGTCTTCCTGGTAGCCTTCATATCTGTTGGGCCTGTTTCTGAATTTGCAGAACTTTCCTGTAAATAACCCTTTCTTGTTTTACACTAGGACAAAGTGGTTGTGAGACCACAAACTTCCTTTCCATCTAAGGTGGTCTTCTTTTCACCTCAGTGAGGACATTGTTTTTCTTTACCTTTGTCATTCTCCAAATAATGTCAAGGAATTTGCCGTACATTGCATGGATGTAGTAAGGACTGTCAGGGTCTATCTGAAAGCCGAAGCCTCTATTAGCAATACCAAGTTCTCTTTGTCCTGCCCCTGGGCCCTAGTAGAGGGCATCCTTCTTTCATGTCCCACTGTTTTTAGCTGAATAAGGCAACTGATTTCCAAGGCATACACCCCCAGGGAAAGAGATTCTCATTTACCGACCAAAGCTTATTACACCAAGACTGTTGGTGCCTCTTTGGGATTTTCAGCATCAAGCATCTGTTTTCCAGTTTGCCAAGACTTTACCTGATCTTCTGTTCACATGTTTTTTAAGTTTAACCTGTTCATTCCTCAGCTGACAAGTGCTTTGGCAGCAAGGTGTTTCAAGCTGTCATTAAAGTTCTACCAGGTGGATGTTCAAGTCTTGACTGATGAGAGCCCCGGTCTGAATCCGTTTCAAGTTGTCAACTAATTGTTTTTGGTTGTCTTATTAACCTTTGTGTGTGGACAGTTCTGTTTTGCTATGTTGTTGCCCCACCCTCCCCCCAGTTTATTTCTTGGGTATATCCCACGATCTACAAATACAGTAATAGTATATTAACAATAGGGATTTGGACTTCCCTTAAATTCACTATCTTGGAGTACAGAACAGGACACAGGCCCCTCTTCTCTGTGTCTTGATCACTTCTAATTGCTTGCCAAAAGACTGAAGTCTCAAGGGGTGGGTGGGGTAATATGGTGTTCTCTGAGCGTGGCCCTAGCAAGTTTTATTCCAGTATCCAATCACCTAAAGGTATAAGTCCAAGTCTTTTTTTACAGCAGCAGTGATGTGTTAAATCACTGCTGGTACTGCAATTAAAAGTGTAAACCTTAAATCTATCATTCAGCATTTTGGCATTATGCTTAACTGTATACAGTAAAGCCATTGCCTACCTATCTGATAGGACTGATTAGTGTTGTCGGCTTGCAATAGGGAATGTTCTTACTTGCAGGATTTCCAAGTAAGAAACCATGCAAAAATTTCACAAAGAAATGATTTAGAAAACTGTATGCAGCCACGTATGATGCAAAACATACTGAAAAAAGATTTAGGGTTTACATACACTCAAATATTGAATCAGAGGCTGGCTGTACATAAAAAGAGGTAGTTATTTACCTACAGCTACTTCTAGTATACATAATGGAGGGGAGCAATCCAAGTAACCATTTCTCTTAGTCAGTTTTCTGACACGACCCCCATATGTAGCTTTTATGTTGAATCACTAAAGTACAACATGCATTTTCTCTTCCTTCATCTGCCACAACAGAGGTAATCCTTGACTAGGAAACAGGAAATGTAATGTCTTGGGAAAAAAAATATATCCTTGGCAAAAGCAATAGAGAGAATACCATAGTAGGAATCCCCAAAATGAGCATAAAGGTGTTCAGGTAACGTAATACGAATAAAAAAATATCTACAAAATATTTGTGGTAGTATTTAATAAATGTGAATATATTAACCTGCTGTTTCAGGGCTTAATTTAATCCAGTAAGAGAAAATGCTAATTGAACTCCTCAGAGAGGTTCATCTGAAGTGTATACATTCCACAAGTTACCCCAGAATCCTTCATAATCCTTAATACACAGAGACAATCACATAACATGCTGATAATCTTTCCTCACAGGAAGAGATGTATTACAAGATAAAAAAATACAAATAAATAAATAATACCTTGAAGAATAATTATTCAAGTGAGATTCTAGGTGAATTTTGTTGTGGATCCTTTTAATATTTCCTATTTATGTTATTTTGATTAAGACATCATTTTTTTCCAATGGTAAAAATAGATATTTCCTCACAGACTCCATGGCAGGTGTGGGTTAACTCCGCCTCCTCTTTTACCCTATAGCACCCCTACTCCCATAAATCTTTGCTCCAAGCCAGAGGCCGCGTTCCTTTTTTGGCCTCCTCCTAAGGACTGAAATATGTAAAGTCTTACCTTGGATAGCGTGTCCACGATCAAGCTCTGGTGGTTTAGTGTTCCCTGGAAAATGTGCAGAGTCTCCAGCAGTCCCCAGCTATTAGTGGGGTGGAGAGGGGCAATGTATGAGGTAGCCATGAAGAGCCTAATCCGGGCCACTGGCAGGCAAAAGCAGCAGTGCGGCCTAAAACCTAAGCTATTAGCAGATGGCCTTAGAACACCCTGAACCTGCGCAGCAGCATCTTCTGGACTCAGGCTGGATCGTGGGGGCACGTGGTGATGTATTTTGATATTCTGACATTTGGTATTCCATGGCTGCAGAGTTTTTGTTTGTTTGTCTTCTGTGTTTTTTTCCCTCTTTCCCCTTCCAGTCTATGGCGGGTGGAACGCATTTGCGTTCCAAGCTGCTGTTTCGGCTCTGGCCAACGTCCGGGTCGATACTGCACATGCACAAGCTTTATCGAAAACAAGGCATGATTTCCACGCATGCGCAGCTCCGTCAATGTGGCAGAGGCCGCGCAGGTGCACTGGCACCCCCAGGCGGCATAGATTCCAGCGCATGCACACTGCGGGTGGTGACATCAGCACGGCGGGGATTTTAAATAGCTGTCAAGCTCTTTACAGCTGGGTTGTACTGTGGGCTTAGGCGACAGCTTCCCCAGGCACTATGGCTCTTGGCAGACATAGGTGCTGTTCCTTCTGACTCCCTGTGCTGTCTGGCTGCTCTACTTGTGTCATGGTGGTGTTTTCCTTACAGTTTGTGCAGATATAGAAGGGTGTATTTTAACCCTTTTTTTCTTCTACTGGGTCATCAGGGGTGCCAACATTTTTTTATTACTTCTTTTTTTTTTTTTTAGTCAGCCCTTCTAGGTCTGAACGCCAACGCACGACATTCGAAGGTGGAGATCCTTCAAGGTCGCAACACCAGCATTCCTCTTCTAGGTCTGGTTGCCATAGGTCGTCTTCTAGTTCTAGGCATTACAGAAGAGATTCCGGATCCTCATCCAGACACAGCTCTCACCGTCTCTCTGGACATTCTGGAGCAAAATCCTGCTGGGGATTCGGGTCCTGGAAGGCAGAGCCCTCTGTTAACCTTGTTATTACCGGACAGTGGGTGGAATCTCTGGTCAGATGGGTAGTCAAGGAACCCCTTAAGGCAGTGGGCACCAGCCACACCTGCAGCTCTCCCACCAGATTGGCAGACTTCCCCTCGAGAAATGTCAATGACACACTGGAGCCCTCCCAGCCTAGCCACCCATCCATCCATCGTATTGTCGGATAGCGAGTAAAGAGGTGGAAGACTCTGGTGTAGGTTTTGATTTGGTACAGCCTCTAGTAAGGTCGATCAAGGACCCATTAAGATGGGAGGAGCCTGTTGAGTCTCTCAAACACCTCAAAAAAGAGCTCCTAAAACTTCCCTTTCCTGGAGGAACTTGGAGAGATTGTTCTGGATGAGTGGGGCAAAGTTGAGAAGAAGAACTCCTTGCTCACAAAGGTTGCAAAGTTATATCCCTTTAAGAGTGATAAAGTTAAACACTTGGAGTCAGCTCCTTTGGTGGAGACAGCCGTGATGCGTTTAGGGAAACACATAACTCTTCCCCTTGAGGAATCAGTGTCCTTTAAAGACGGCCTTGAGAGATGGATCGACACTGACCCTAAGCGTATTTATTTGACCAAAGGCATGGCATGTAAACCAGCCCTGGCCCTGTTGTCCATTTCCATAGCAGTGGAGGTTTGGATGGGTAACATGGAAGAGGTCCTAAAAAGTGTCTCGGAGGAAATGGTCAAGAGTTTGCCCGTTCAAGAGTTGATGCTGGTGGCGGCTTTTCTGGGGGAGGTTTCAATCGACATTTTCCACCTGGTGGCATGGGTCATGCTTTCCTCTGTCACCGCCAATCGAGCCTTCAAGGCTTCGGCCATGGCTAGCTGACACTGCCTCTAAACAGGCGTGGTGAAGGATTCCTTTTGGGGGTTCCTCGCTGTTTGGCAACAGGTTGGACAGCGCCATAACCCGTGCCATGGGGAGGTTTGGTTTTATTCCCCAAGACTGCCACCTGCTGGGCCACAAGAGGGCGCAGCCCAGGAGACAGAGCTCAGAACATGCCAGAAAGGCCCATCTCTACATACCTGGCCATGATTTCAGAAGAAGCTAAAAGAGAAACCAGTCATCACTCCAGAAACCTTCAAAAAGCAGATCCTCAGGTGGCCGGGAGGCCACTCAGTGTTTTTGAGTGTGAGCATGCTCAGGCAGGCCGGCTAGGGGCACGTATTTTCCACTCATGGCGGCCTCAATTCAGAATTATTGGACCATCAGGATAATCTCCTGGGACCATTCCTGGGTGTTCAGCAGCGCCCCTTGCTTCAGGTTCGTTCCCACAACCCTTCCACAAGAGAAGAGACTAACTGTCCTTTCTTATGTGGAGTATTTGGTGACACAAGGCGCTGCCATTCCCGTTCTGAATAGCAAGAAGTTTCAGGGCATTTACAGTATTTACCCCTTCTGGTCCAAAAGAAAAATGGCACATGGAGATTGGTCATAGACCTTACCCATTTGAACATGTTCATCAGGAAGCAAAAATTCTAAATGGAAACCTTACTCACAAACCAACAAACAGTTCAGCCAGGCGACTGGCTTGTGTCCATAGATCTGAAGGATGCTTACTTCTTTGTTCCTATTAAGGAAGATTTCCAAAAATTCCTTTGCTTTGCCGTTGGTCAAGTTTACCTCCAGTTTATCTGTCTCCCTTTCGGGCTTTGGACATCTCCTCGGGTGTTTTCAAAAGTCGTATTAAATGTTGTAGCTCTGATCAGGACAAGAGGCATTGGCCTATACCACTATCTAGATGACCTTCTTTTGCTGTCACAGGATAGGGAGCAGCTGCTGTCACACAGGTCTCAAGTCATCTCCACACTCCTAGAGTTCAGCTGGTTGTTGAAATTGGAAAAGAGTCACCTGGAGCCCACTCAATCCCTAGTTTTTCTCTGAGCCCAATATCTCCCTGCCCCTGGAGAAAATCCCAGTGATTCAGGACAGAATACATCTAGCACTGTTTTCTTCTCATCTCCTGGCCTCACAGTGCCTAAGGATCATCAGGACCATAGTAGCCACGACACCCATGGTGGAGTGGGCTCAGTGGAAGATGTGTCCCTTCCAGAAGGGTTTTCTTCAACAGTGAAAACCAGGGATTGAAGACCATTCCATCTCCTTCCATGAGGGAGAACCTCCCTTGTTGGCTACAATGAAAAAATCTTATCAACTGCCACTTCATTGCACCCATTTCTTGGGTTACAATTACTACAGATACCAGCAGTTCAGGTTTGGACACTCATTGCTTGACAGAGATAGTTCAGGTGGAGCTTTCCTTCTCACAGGATAGTCTCAAATGTCCTGGAGCTCCGGGCAGCCCTTTGCGCGCTTCAAGCCTTTCGTCATCTAACAGTAGGGAGGAGCTTCAAGTTCTAGTCGAACGTAAGTTCGACTCGAACATTGGCTGTTCGCTCGTTCTTCGAATGACGAACAAATGGGCTTCTTTGCGGGAACTTCGAGTTCCTGCATTATCATGGATTCTAACCTCTGATTCCAATAAATCATCTTGCTGGCCAGCGGATCAAACCCACAACCATCTCAATTGCAAGCCTGGTATTCTACCACCTATGACACCATCAAGTCTTTGAATGGGTCTTGACCCTGGGAATCTTTTCTGGAAGTCGACCTATTTACCTCCCAGTGCAAATACAAATTGGTGAGGTACTACTCAAGGAATCATTATCCCCAGGCCTTCGGAGTAGATGCCCTGACAGATCAGTGGAGGTTTCGCAGAGCCTATGCTTTTCTCAAGATTTATGAGAGGATATGGTCAAGATTTTTGGAGTACATGGCCTCCTCCACTACCGGTTCATGCAGCCACCCAGCAGTACAAGATATCTTGGGTTTCCTAAAATCTGACCTGGACCTGCCTCTGTCAGTCAGTTCCCTCTGGGTACAGGTCTCTGCAATATTAGCCTTTACCGTGGTGTCTTTATCTAAGCACCCTCTTGTTTGCCACTTCTTCAAAGGAGCATTTTCCTTTCCTGATCAACTCCATGGCAGTAGGAGTTTCCTCCCTATTGCTTGAATAGGCTAGTTATGGAATGCAGCCTCTGGCCTGGAGCAAAAATTTGTGGGAGTAGGGGTCTTATGGGGTAAGAGAGGAGGCGGGGATAACCCACGCGTTTGCTGCCATGGAGTCCACCAGGAAAGGAAAATTATGGCAAGTATTTGATAGGAAATGTTCTGTTTTATGAGTGCATTCATAAAGAAATATGTGAGAATGAACAAATTTGGACGTGGTTTGATAATACCCATCCATCCATCCTTGCAACATTTAAAAAAGTAAAATTTTTGCATGATTAGGAATAAAAAAATAGGTTATATCTGAAAGAATTGCAAATAAAGATATATGATGCCATGAATCAGTAGACGAAGCTGGACTTGCATGTTTATTTTGTTTAGCATGGTGACCCTGGCAATGTTTAACTTTTTGTGTGGTGGACAGTTTTCTGTTCTAAACATGTCAACAAAATATATTTAAAATTTGCAAAAAAAGAAGAAAAAGTATAAAACTAGTTTCTCAACAAAATGGCGGACTTTGTAGGCACAACATGAGGCTCTTGAATTATAAAAATATATTTTTTTTCCATTAACATTAAAAGAACCATCACATCATAAAAACAATGTAGCACCCTCTACATTCAGTAAACCAGAGCAGTACCCAATCCAAGCACAATTGAGGAAAAACCTGATTATATAGACTGGTATTAATATGGGAAAGGTCCATTAAACAAAGGTATAGAGTCACATTCCCAGATCCTCCATGCTTTGAACAGTCAACACGTTTTGCAAGATATTACTTGCTTCTTCAGGACTGATTGGGTGGCTGCTGATAGACTTTGAAGGTAGATACATACATGGGCCATACAACCAATCATGGAGGTGAAAACAGGGGGTCACCTCTGCAGAGAGCAGGATGACACAGAGGCTAAAAAGTCTCTCCACTATTCCCAAGACCAGACCATCATAATATGTAAGTGTGCGGTAAGCAGTGCTTTAAGTGGGCCGGTACGCCCCGGTACTCAGTACCGCCACTTCTGCAGAAAGCTGTAGAGAGTACCGCCACCTCTCCCTGCGCCCAGAACGTCATTTTAGCGTACCACTGACCACTGACGAAAAGGGGGGGGGCGCCGCTCTGCAGACACAACAATAATCCATTGATGCCGACCGCTGCCCAGAGTCTCTGCTGTGTCCCTCCCTCTGTATCGCAAACACTGACCGTGACGTCATACGCCCGGCCCGCCGCCCCAGCATTAACAGCGGAGGAGGAACTTATTTCTCCACGCGAGCGGCAGTGCTCCATCCCCCACCCCCTCCAGCAGTGCGTGGTGTGGTGTCCTGACTGAGACTCCTGAGTCCTGCCTGCGTCTGCCGACTCCGCTCCGGAGGATAACGCCTGGCTGCCGCTCCTTGAAGGACACCTCACAGTGCCCCAGTGCCCTAGCTGCCTGCCGCCTGCCACCTTCCACCACAGCACCTGCCCGGCCTGCCACCTGCCACCACAGCACCTGCCTGGCCTGCCACCTGCCACCACAGCACCTGCCTGGCCTGCCACCACAGCACCTGCCTGCCACCTGCCACCACAGCACCTGCCTGGCCTGCCACCTGCCACCACAGCACCTGCCTGCCACCTGCCACCACAGCACCTGCCTGGCCTGCCACCTGCCACCACAGCACCTGCCTGCCACCTGCCACCACAGCACCTGCCTGGCCTGCCACCACAGCACCTGCCTGCCACCTGCCACCACAGCACCTGCCTGGCCTGCCACCACAGCACCTGCCTGCCACCTGCCACCACAGCACCTGCCTGACCTGCCACCACAGCACCTGCCTGCCACCACAACACCTGCCTGCCGTCTGCCATATGCGATACGCAGGGGGTGTCAATTAAATGTTGACGACACCCCCAGTTTGATCGCATATCGCAGTGCGATCTGACAGTTCGCACAGGATCGGATCGCACAAGTGTGAACCACTGTGCGATCCGATCCTGATGCGGCTGGAAAAAAGGGTCATGTGCGAGTTTGGTTCGGATACAGTGCGAATTCAGCCATACAAAGTGTATGGCTGAACTCGCATTTCCGCACATAATGAAGGAGCAGTGCGCTCCGAATTACATGTGATCGCCGCAAAATAGAGTACCGGCACCTCTTTTGGGCCACTTAAAGCACTGGCGGTAAGTGAAAGAGCAGCCAGGTTCCAAAAAAGTAATAATAGTAGTGGTAGAGATATCTCAATGAGAAGGCTGATTGTGTGTGTAGTCTGTAATCAACACCATAGAATACCCAGGGTAAATAACACTTGAATGAAAGGTGTATGCCAAAAGTACAATGTATTCAACGTGTACAGATGGAGTCTGCTATTAAACGAGCAGGCACTCCCCTCATCAAAGAGAAACACAGCCTGGACCTGCAGATTGGAACCTGGCGGGGTGCCCAAAAGTCAGGGAGCCAAATCTCCATAGTGTATTTAGGCAAGGATGTCAGATGGTCTGAGGCCTCAAGCCATCTGATATCCCTGCCTAAATACACTATTTAAGCCTACAAAGTCTGCCATTTTGATGAGAAACTAGTTTTCTACTTTCTCTTCTTTTTTTCAATATAATTCGATGTTGGCATGGTGAGGGTCCCCCCTTTAAAAATATTAAAAATTTGAGATTTCACACAAAATGATTCAACTAAAATTTAGACTTTCATATGTAGAGAATCACAGTGGCCAGATGTAAAACTTGCTGGAAATATGCACAGAAAATAATCAAAATGTCATGATTGTTCCCTTAAAGATGCAGCCAAGTTATATGCTAATATTGAAGTAAAGGTATTTATTTCTTGCTTCTCCTGTTGAAGCACTGCTAAAATATCTTCAAGCCCCCTTACCCCACCTGGGCTTCTCCAATTGGAAAGATTATTTATTTTTATGTTCAATATTCTTATTAAGGTTTATCAAAATTATAAAAATGGATAAGCAGCATTTGCTATACATTATGCTTTAGAAAGGAGAATCAAATGAGTGGATAGGAGTGACGTAACAAAAGTAACAAACTTAAGTGAACAACGGAATCACAACTAGGTGTTAACTATAAAGTAGAGGGTATTGTCAACCCCCCCCCCCCCCCATCTGGGTTCAAATTGTGTCATGGTGGGAAGACAATACACCCTGCCCTAAAATCAGTCATGAGGTCATGAGAAAGGATATTGAGGCAAATACCAAAGTGGATAGGGTTACTGCAGGATGCTCAAAGAAGGAAGAAAATGTTGAAAATTTTGATTGTGGTGATATCTAGGGCGTCTTGAGAAAGTTTTGTTAAAACCATTCAAGCCACTGAGACCAATTAACTTGTGCCGAGGACAGGCATCCTGTAGAGGAGGCAAGCATATGTTCGTAGGACCCATGGGTGTGCACCAGAGAGATCACTTTGCTTCTGTCTGGCGTATCTGGGGATTTCCAGTTACAAACAAGTGCTAATCTGGCCGCTAGGAGGATATGGGAGGCAATAAATCTTATATGGGGATGAAAAATATCAATACCTATGCCTAGAAACGAACGTAGGTGCAGGAGAGGGTTTCATATCTACTTTGCTCACTTCAGAGATTAGTTGGAAGATGATCCTCCAGAAGGTGTATACCTTTATGCATTCCCAAAGGATGTAACACAACGTTCCTGTAGCCCCACAGTTCCTCCAGCATAGGAACCACGTGGTGGTTGTGTCAAATTTGTGGATCAAAGACGGAATGACATACTAGCGAAGTGTGAATTTTTTAACCAGTTTGTGAAGGTCGGAGGAGTGGGATGCATTTAGATTGAGTTTTAGGGCAGCTAACCATTGTGAATCACTAAAAGATTGGCCTATGTCTTTTTCTTATTTTAGCATAGGGGTAACTTTTTAAAAGGGGTTTTGTCCTGTATGAGGTTGTAAAATAGGGTGATTCCTTTGGAGTGTCATTTCCCGATAGGTAATTCCAGGATCGTGCGTGCATGGATACCCAGAGGTGGGGGTTTGTGAGAAGGCAGTGGGTCACTTGTATATTTTTGTAATAATCTGCTAAAGGAAGTTTGAATACATTTTGTAAGGTTGTAAACAGTTTAAGGAGATTGTTGGAGTAGATGTCAGAGACATATAGTAGGCCCTTGTCCTGCCACTTTTTCAGAGATAAGTTAAAAATAGTTAGGGAGTGTGTTTTAATTGGCACTGGGATGATAGGTGGCTTGTCCCCTTTGGAAGCATGTAAGAGAAGGTCAAGAAAAGCCCTTACTGTGGCCTTAATGGTTGGGGAGAGATCCCTGGGAAGTGAGTTCACTTTGGGTGCGCTAAGTAACCAATTGCTCAGAAGGGGGCCAGGGACTTGTAAGGATTTAATTTCATGCCATAAGCAGATGGGAGTGGCTGTGAACCAGGTTTTAAGTTGTGCTAGGAGGGAAGCTGTATAGTAGTCCTTAATTGGAAACCCTATGCCTACCACTGATCTATGTTTCATGAGGTTGGCCCATGCGCATCTAGCCCTTCTTTGCTGCCAAACGAATTTACCAAGAATGTTTTGTATGGAAGTAAATAAGGACATGGTAATTGGGATGGGAAGTGACCTAAACAGATAAATCAATTGGGGTAGAATGAGCACTTGAAATGCTGCTAGCCGGCCTGACCAGGAGAGAAAAGGTTTAGAGATCCGTTCTAGTTCCTTGGGGAGATTGCTTAGGAAGGGAGTAAAGTTGGCTTTAAACAAAGACGATACCGAGGTTGTTAGGTTGACCCCTAGGTAGGAGATGGAGTCTTTAGCCCATGGATAGGGGTATTTACTTTGGAGCGTAGATTGCAGGTCCTGTGGTAACCCTAGGGGCAGGATGAGTGACTTGGTGTAGTTTACCTTGTAATAAGATATAGCACTGAATTCAGACAATATGCGCTGTGCCGAAGCCAGGGAGGAATCAGGGTTAGATAACATGAGTATAACGTCATCTGCAAATAGGTTGATTTTATGCTCTTTTGAGCCTATGGTGAAACCATTAATATCAGATCGAGATCTACTAGGGGTTCTATCATGAGGTTAAAGATTAGTAGAGAGAGTGGACATCCTTGCCTTGTGCCATTGGTTACTGAAAAAAGTTTGGATAACATAGAAGAACAGTATACATAAGCTGAAGGGTGCGAATGTGGCCCTTTCAGCATGATGAATGATGTTGATCACCCTTCGGGTAGAGTCGGCAGTGTAACAATCGTCGCTGAAAGCATGTCTGTAGGGAATGAGGCAGAGGAAGCAGCAGTATTGAACAGAGGGGTAAGACGGTCAACGAGGATAGCTTTAAACCTTTTGTAAAACTCCCCCACAAATCAATCAGAGCCTGGATATTTGTTGTAGGGAAGTTCGTCAATTGCAGCCCCAATCTCCTCGGCAGTGAAAGAAGCGTTGAGGACTTCCAATTGATTAGGGGCCAGGCTGGGGAGGTGAACTGGATCTAAGAAGGAAGAAATGGAGGAAGTAGCAGGCTGGGGTGTTGTGGGATCGTTATTTAAGTTGTATAATGAGTCAGAGTAGGTACTAAAGGCATCTGCTATGTCCTGTGGGTTAAGCAACTTCTCTTTAGTAAATTTGTGGGTTTTAGTGCGGTGCCCTTTGATTAGCTAGAAGCTTCCCTGCCTTATTGGCAGAGATATAGAAATGCATCTTTGATCATTTTTGTGGCTTATGAAAATTTTCAATGAGAAGGGACTTTAGTTCTAAGCGTAGTTTAAGTAGTTTAGTTTTGAGGTTGGGATTTGGATACTGCTTATTAAGAGTGTCAGTGGTTTAAATGCTTGTTAGTAGGTTGTCAATGAGCTGCCTCCTCTGTCTTTTTTCCCTTGCTCCCAGTTGAATGAATAATGCCTTTATGCACGGCCCACAGAGTACTTGTGTGAGACACTGAGTCCTTGTTGAGCGTAAAAAAGCTTAGGAGTTGATCTTGTAGGATAGCTGCTTATGGATCAGATTGTAGGAGCCTTGTGTTCAAGCACCACAGATAGGCTGGGGGAGAGCTTGGACAATCTTCTATAGTGATATATATAGAAGAATGGTCCGACCAGGTGATGGGAAGGATGGAGGAGTCCGATACTTTCTGGAGAGTCCATTGATCCAGGAGGAAGAGGTCAATTCTTGAGTAGGAATTGTGGCAAGGAGAAAAGAATGTGAAGTCACGGTCTTCCACATTTTGGCAATGTGTAGTTGGAAGGTTGGTAGAAGGAGGCCCAGTGATGGTTTGCATCTTTTAGGTTGTGATAAGGAATCAAGTGAAGGGTCTGAAGAGATGTTGAAGTTGCCACACCAGATATTAGAACCCTGCTGGATAGTGCTGACTTGCTGACTTGCTTGTGGAGTTTGTGCAGGAAGAGCAGTTGATGCACATTTGGGGCATAAACGTTGACAATGGTGTATGAGTTGCTATTTATAGAGTAGTGAAGAATGAGGAAATGTCCTTCATCGTCTTTGATGCATTCATGTAGTTGGAAAGAAAAGGAAGTTGCTGATGGCCACAAGGATGCCCTTTTTCTTTGCTGGAGTGTTGGCAGTGAAAATCTTGTCAAAGTTCTTGTTGGAGCATCTTGGTGGATTCGAGGCATGAAAGTGGGTCTCCTGTGCACAGAGAAAGTCACATTTCAAATGAGTTGCTAGTTTCCGTAACAAAGCTCTTTTTGCTGGGTGGTTAAGACCCTTGGTATTGAGGGATAGAATTTTGAAGGTCATGGTAAATGAGATGCATATAGGGAGGTAAGAGGCGAGAGAGCCAGAAGTTTCAGGTGCTGAGAAAATAGCTAGAGCAGGTCACCACAGCTAATGGGAATAGGGCTGCAGTAGAGGTGATACTGTGAACAGTCTGAAACTTTAAATCGTAGATAATAAATCAGTCCACCAGTTTCCACTGGAGAGAAAAGGAATTGATGAGGGGCAAGGTAGATCTTGATCAAAGGAGAACAGTAGCTTACAGGTAAAAAAGTGGTGCAAATAAACAAAAAGAGAAGGAAAAAAAATGGCACAGCGCCCAACACACTTCCTGGGTAACAGCACTGTAGCACCAAGGAAGGAGCAGTGGGGGTAAAGAGTTCTAAAATGCCGAGTGCGGCCATTATTCGGGTGGGATACTGGCATTGCTAGCGAGGTTTAACCCTACCAGAGCGTTGTGGGAGCGGATGCTGCTGGTGAGTTCCATCTAAACTCTGTTCCATTGGTGTAGATGATGAGGAATCAGGAAAAATGTCCCAGCTTTGCAAGAGATGTAGACCATTTTTGAGAGATATCATTAAGTGCTTGGTCCTGTTATGTGTGATTACGATTTTAGCTGGAGCAGCCCATTGGTACAAGTGTGGTGGTTACACAGAGCTCTTGTAATTGTGTTGAGTTGTCTGAGACATTGCAGGGTGTGCTGTGACAGATCCGCTAAGAGCTATTGCTCTGAGTAAGGGTCAGGCAAGGTGCCCACGAATCTTGCTTTCTGCATAAGTTGTTCCTTGGTTAAAATGGATGCAAAGTATGACATCTGGGAACTGATTCAGATAGATAGGGGGGTTTGGAGAGTCTATGAATACAATCTATGATCATTTCAATGTTCCTTACATCTGGCAATAGGGGCTTTAAATAAGCCTTTAGCATATGCGGAAAGGTCATGAGCCTGCACTTATTCCACAAATGTTTAAATTGTTGCGGCGGAACCTATCCTCGATATCCACCAGTTTGTCTTTGATCCACTGATGTTGTTCAGCAGGATCATTATGTGCATGAACAAGATTGTTAATAGTGGAGGTGATGGCTCCCATATTTGTTTCTACATGGGACATCCTTTTCACTAGGGTGGTGACAGGGTGATTGAATTCCTGAAATTGAGTGAGCAAATCTGCTTGAAGGGAGCTCCTCAGGGACATGAGCATTTCTTTTAGTGTACTGTCCATAACAAGTTGTCCCATAGTGGGGTAGGAGGCTATGGGGTCCCTGAGTGCCGGGCTGCATATTTAGCTCGTGGAAGGCTGGGCCTGGGGAGTCTAGCCTGATCCTGGCTTTAGCCGGACTATCAGCTGCAGGGGTACCTGGTGGAGATAGTAGTGGGCTGCTGAAATCCTGCTGTTGTGGATTGGCAGGTGGAGAAGGGCCCTGTGGTGGCTGAGAGGCTGAGAGAGCAGCTGGGCCACCTGTCAATGAGTCGGCCGGGGCGCCATTTTTGCGGTGCCCCTCATCCGGCTGATACATAATGTCTGTCAGTTTCCTCAGGCATCTGTCCCTGTTTCTTTTCATGGACATGCCTCTGGGCAAGGGACAGAGTGTGGGTAGGATTCGGGTGGCTTACCGAGCCTCAGAGATGCACCATCACTGCTTCATACTGGTGGCCCGAGTCACCTGGGTGCAGAGCAGAGAGTAGATTAGTCACTGTGTCTTACCAGATGGTGAGCTGTAAAATTGCTGGAGCTGGAGAACTGCTGCTGTGGGAATTTTCTGTCTGCTGCTAGAAAGAGAGAGACTGAGCCCTTTAGGAACTGACCATACAGCCGTCTAGTATTGCTTCCCACAGGCTTGACTAGAACTCTTTTCATGTGCACCAATGGTACAACCAGGTCCCAACATTAGTCACCTGAAGAGATAGCTCTAAAGACTCCCCTTTTACAGCTGCTACACATAGACCTTTACCTATTGCTTATGGTAAGCAGCACCCTTTAAGGAACATTCACCATATCCTAGCCATTCTCCTACAATATGACTTGTGTCTTAATTGTAAACTCTATATTATATTTTCTTTATATGCTATTTTTTTCCCCATGAATGTGGAGTTACTCTTTTATTTACTACTGAACCATATTGCCTTATCTTCTGATACTAATTTACAGTCAAATTAAAGGTATCCACACTTGTGTGTTTCTAGTAAATGGATACATTATTAAAATTAATTTAATAAAACCTTGCCAAGTTTAACTAAGGAAATTAGGTTAAATATTGGATGAAATGTTTATTTAACTACTTCAATACAGGGCACTTTCACACACTTACTGCCCAGGCCAATTTTCAGCTTTCAGTGCTGTCACACTTTAAATGACAATTGCGTGGTCATACAACACTGTACCCAAATGGATTTTTTTATCATTTTCTGCACACAATTAGAGCTTTCTTTTGTTGGTATCTATTCACTGCTGGGTTTTTCATTTTTTGCTCAAAATATTATAATATATAAAGACCAAATTTAAAAAAAAAAAAAAAAAGTTTTCTTAGCTTCTGTCAGCAGATTATTCTCCTACACTGATGTGCGCTGATGAGGCTACACTGATGGGCACTGATGGACACTGATAAAGTGGCACTGAAGGACACTGATGGGGTGGCACTGATGAGGAGGCACAAAATATGCAGCACTGATGGGCACTGATAGGTGGCACTGATGTGCAGCACTGATGAACACTGATATTGTCACGTACCTGGGAGGAGTCTGAGTTGACGAGGTCGGCCTCTCTTATATCTCCTGCCCAGACCCCACTGAAGATGAGACAGAGGGTGTCAAGGGCCAGGAGGGACACGAGTGCCTGTGGTTGTTGATGGATCAGGATAGGCTGCTGGTCCGGATCCCGGAAACTGGAACATGCAATGATGTATGGAACAGGTGCAGCAGATAGCCAGGCAAGCACTCGGGTAGCTCTGAGAGACAAGGTTTGAGACAGAGTCAGAGTAGTAGGAAAGCCAGGGACATCAACAGGTGGTGCAGCAGGGTACCAAATCGTAAGCAGAGCCAAAGTCAGGGACGGAGCCGGGTCAGGTTTAGCAGAGAAGCAGAAGCAGAATCCAAGTCCAAGTTCAGAACAAGCCAGGTCAGCAACAGGGAAGCATACAGGTATCATCAGGTCACAGGAAACAGCTGAAGATCAGTAGGCAAAGGAAACAGGATTGAACTTCCTTTAAATAGCCTGTCTGGCGCCACACCCATTAGTCAATCTTCTGGGAATAGCCTGTTCACGGCCACGCCCCAGACGTCTCACAGGGATTCCCTGACAGATATGCAGCACTAATGGGCACTGATAGGCAGCACTGATGAGCACTGATAGGTGGCACTGATGGTAACTGATGAGCCTCACTGATGGACACTGATGTGCGGCACTAATGGGCACTAAAAAGCAGCACTAATTGGCATAACTTATATGCACTAATAGTGTAGGTGGCACTGATAGGTGGCACTGATGGGCACAGAGTGGCATCACTGATTAGCACTGTTGGGGCTGCATTGTGATGAGTGCCCGGTTTGCCTTTACAATACTACCCCATTAGGAGATGCTGCTTATCAACTCTCCTCACCTCACTGTTAATTTGAGAAAGGAAAAGCCAATGAACTGCACTTCCTAGTTTACATGTGATTGGCTGTGATTGGCTGTGATTGGACAAGGCCAATCACATGGGTAAAGAGCACCGGCCACGGCTCTTTTTTTTTTTTTTTTTTTTTAATCGAGTCGTTTTTATTGTCAATTTTTACAATACAAAAACAAATTTGCAATAACGAAAGTGAATCGCAAAGAAAAGTTTCAGGTACAAACAATATAATAAACATAGAAAACAAAATAAAACAAAATAAAATAATTCACAGCCTTTCATAGACCTCATGAAAGTGTTAAAGTTAAGTAGTTGTAAGTACCTTAAGACCCTGATGTTTACGCAGTGACTTATATTACACGCAATTTCCTTAAATCCATTTAACAATGAATATGCACTTTCCCACATCTGAATGTGGAGTGTTGCACTTAAATTATTTTTTGGCAGCTTCCTATGATGATGTCTTATTAGAGGAAACGCGTTAGGTTTGTCGTGAATGCCAAAAATCTCTGTATATTTCCCTGCTCATTTGCATTGGATACTTGTAAGTGTGTCTTTGACTTTTTATGCAAAATAAAAGTTTTAGCAGTTTTACACTATGTCGGCTTTGCCTGGCTTGTTCCTCCATGTATCACTGTGAGAGATCTGCAAGTTCCTACATGAGACGCTCTGGCCACCTCTTCTTAACATCGAGGGTTCCAGCCACCACTTGGGAATTATACCATCTACCAGCTTGTATGGCCCACATACTATAAGATATTCTGGGTTCATACCCTCCGGTGAGGGCATCCACTTTCTACTCTTGGTGTGGGGATTTTACACAACTTTTCTTCACTTATGAATTTGAAGCACTACTTCATTTCTGCATACCCTTTGGACTCACTTATGAACCTTTATACATTGGTTATATGAATTTATATTTATATTTGTTCATACATTTGTTCACATTTGTTCACTGATTTATGTTTTAATTTTGTTTACACAACAGGTGTCAGTTGATGTGCTAACAGCTTTATTTTCAGTTACGGTTATCGTTAGCGCTGTTGATTTATATTATTTCACTTAAATTATTGGCCACCTTCCCATTGATGTTTTCTCTCCAACCACCCCGGTCCATCTCACAACTTGATCCCTCCATGGCTGTTATCCATAGACCAATTTCCCCCCTTTTAGTTTATGTCTTCTTAATCCTGAGAGGGGGCATCAGAGAGGGGGTTACTAGAGTCCACCCATCATGACCATATTTTTTATAATTTGTTTGGACATCCCCTATGTTTTTAGGTTAATCTTTCCCTTTTCAATGTGTAATTAAGAATTTCACACCACTGTTTATGTGTTGGGGGTGCAGGTGAAATCCACATTACACATGTAAAATGAGTTTTCGAGCTAAATATAATGACCTTGTGCACATAATGTGCATTTTCTCCGGGAGCAAATCTTCTGGGATCACTCCCAGAAGTGCGAATTTAGGATCCAAGGCCACTCTCATTGAACATAGGGAATTCAATGTTGCAAACACCTTTTCCCAATACCGGTGAAGTTTGGGACACTGCCAAAGCATGTGACCGAGAGACCCATTGGCAGAGGTACAGCGGGGACATAGTGGTGATGTAGACTTTCCCCATGTGTAAAGTTTCTGTGGGGTGTAGTGAGCTCTATGAACAATAAACAACTGAGTCAGAGGCTAAGAGGGCGAGAGAGAAACCTTCTGCAGTACCTTCGGAGCCTGAACCCATTCCTCATCATCCAATGACTCCAACTCCCCCTGCCATGTCGTAAAACTGGTAATCTGTGTTCCAGCATTTACTCCAGTCTGTAAAGCAGAGTATACATCTCCTATTAAGCCCCTTTTTGTGCAGGCAGTAGAAATAGCCATGGACAAGTACGTGGAGGGATTATATTTCATCTGCGAGACAGACGTCTGGCTCTGCAGAGCATGACGTAATTGTAGATATTGGAAGAAATTAGAGTTGGAAAGTTGATACCACTCTATAGGAGCTTTAAAGGCAACAGGACATCCTTATTGTACAACTGATGTAGAAGAGTAGACCTGCTCTTTGCCATCCATCAAACCCAGGTAACTTATTCAGCTCAGAGAAGTACAGATTATCCCACATGATCATGTGTTTGGTGAACCCTTCATGCTGTGTGATATGTTGTACCGTCTCCCACAATATATGTATCAGGCAAAACGTAGGAATTCTATGCTTACCATGAAAATAGTTGGATACAACTAACTGTACCAGTGGGGTTTCTGAGAATTGAGATAAAATAGTGTTCTGTATTGGATCCTGTCTGTCTATCTTACTCCATCCATATCAATGCTGTAATTGTGAATCAATGAAGTACAGCCTAGGCCACCGCTATCTTTTGCAAGGTATAATGTAGAGAGACTGATTTTTGGGTGTCTATATTTCCACATGAAATCACGTCAACAGATCTAAAAAAAGTTCCGCTAACTACACTGGACAGTTGTGAAGAATGTAAAATAGTTGTGGCATCTTCACTAGGTTTGCTCTGCCTATCACTGTTAATAGCAATTTACTCCAGGTTTTACCTGTTTGTCTCAACCTGTTGACTTGAGGGACCAAGTTCCTATCAACATAATCCTGAGCTTGAGGAGTAACTATTACCCCCAAGTATTTAAATAATGTTACTACCATAATTTGGTTCGCTTGTGGTGGAAGCTCTGTTGTCATGGGTAGTGATGGGCCGAACAACCCCCTGTTCGGTTCGCCCCAGCACATCTCGAACAGGGAAAAAGTTCTAGTGAACATGCAAACTCTATTAAAGTCTATGGGACACAAAACATGAAAAATCAAAAGTCTTCATTTTAAAGGCTTATATGCAAGTGTTTGCCATAAAAAGTGTATGGGGACCTGGGTACTGCCCTGGGGGACATGTATCAATGCAATTGTTTTTTTTTTTAAACTGTAAATCGTTTTTACAGGAGCAATTTTAGCTTGGAGTTACCCTTAAAATCTGTAACAGACCCAAGGGGCCTGGTAGGAATTTTGGGGGAGGACCCCACTCCCTTGTTTTTTTGTTTTTTTTTGGAGTGGAGTTCCCCTTAAAATCTATACCAGACCCAAAGGACCTGGTATAGATTTTGAGGGGAACCCCAGGCCATTTGTTTTTTTTTTAAATTCTGTCATAGGGTTCCCCCTAACAACTTAAATACAGGGCACTTTCAATCCCTTCCTGCCCAGACCATTTTTCAGCTTTCAGTGTTCACTGGCATCTATGCCAAATCTTGGTCAGCTTGGCATGGCACTGCTTCTTGTCTTTAACATTGGTGTCTATGGCAAATTTTGGTAAGCGTGGACTTAGCCCCTGAGCAATGATTGACCAAAGGCACCCTGTCATTGGACAATCATGGCTCTGACAGGACATGCTGTGATTGGCCAAAGCATACAGGTCAGGTGCAAGCTTTGGCCAATCATCAGCAATCAATGCACTTAAACAGCGCAGTGCGATATGGGGCGCTCAATGACAGGCGAACTTCCCACCAGGCGCCCCATTTTTTTTTTCATAAATCGGCCAGAACTGACAGCAGCCAGTAAATACAATGTCTAATACATATAGGGTCCATTCACACATCTGTAAAATGGGTCTGCATCCATTCCACAATTTGACGGAACCTTTACAGACCCATTGATTTTCAATTCAAGTCTGAAAAATTAGGCATTCACAGGATAAAGAAGTAAGTGTCGGCCATTCCAGGCCCCACAAATTAGCCCACATGCGTTTACCCGACATCTAAGAACATAGTATTCTGTGGCTTAAGGTTCATTAGGCATTCACAGGATACAGAAGTAAGTGTCGGCCAATATTGGCCCCAAAAATTAGACCACATGGGTTTACCTGACAGCTAAGAACGTAGTATTTGGTGGCTGGAGGTACATTACGCATTCACATGATACAGAAGTAAGTGTCGGCCTCTATAGGCCCCAAAAATGAGCCCACATAAAGGGGTACTCTGACGGGGACACACTGGATATTGTTGCCTTATGAGGAGTTTATGTGTAATCTCCATTACTGTGTCGCCTGATGAGGAGTTATGTATAAATCGCCATTAGTAATTGTAAATAGATATAAATGTACAAAGTTTTGATTTCAGACTCATATTTGCTATATGACTGTAGATGTGTAATTTGTGTAAGCCAGAGAGACCGGCTTTAGTAATCAATGGCTAATAAATTCATTTGAAATGCATGCCTGAGCTACCAGGGGGCACCTGCTATTTACACTTAAACACATACTGATAGTATCACCCTTTAATTAAATTCCTGTGAACCAGACATCCTGGGGCCAATGCAATAGGGTGAATAGACCATGTCATGTCCGCCCTTAATTCAGCCTCCATATCAAAGAACTCTCATTAAGATATGCAATGAAGATGGACTATCTGTTGAGGGTTGGAAAATGTGCCCCGAATATGAACCTTGCATATCTTAAATTTCAATTTCAGAGCAAATCAACATTTATAATTAAATTCTCCCTCCAACAGAGAGGAGGGGTTAGCAAGGGGCTGAATTATGCTAAGCTAGGCGAGGAGGAAGTTGTCCAATCCTGAATGAGATATGTCCAGAGGGAGGAACAGGGCAGGATAGTTGAACCAATCAGAATAGCCCTATACAAGTCTATGGGATAGAGGTGTATATTATTTCAAGGTGAGCAGAGAGGAAGGGAGAGCCAATGACCTGAGAATGGGACTCTATATCATCTTAAAACCACTGGTAAATATCAGGATACCTCCTAGCACTTAAATGTATATTGTTGTCCGTCTTGCGGGGCATATCATAATAATTTGAATCCCATGCGCTATATGTGTTCAGTTAAACGTTGAATATTTTCCTTTTTGTATGTAATAGAGATCAATTTGTTGTGAATTAATTTAGGCTTCAAGGCTACTTATCAATAAATTCATATTGCTGTTTTGAAGCTATTACTCATGGTCAAAGAACTCTCATTTAACCCGAATATTGTCTGAGGTAAATTAAATCTCATATCGTCCGGGTAACAATATAAAGGGGAACTCTGACAGGGACACACTGTCAGCCTGTGTCCCCCCTCATCCAGCCTGTGTCCCCCCTCATCCAGCCTGTATTCCCCTGTCATTCAGCCCATGTCACTGCTGTCATGCTGCCCGTGTCCCCCGCCGTCATTCAGCCTGTGTCCATGTCCCCATCAGAGTCATCCTTTACATCCAGTGTGTCCCTGTCAGAGTGCCCCTTTACATCCAGTGTGTCCCCACTTTATGTGTCCCGCTCAGAGTTCCCCTTTATTATTCCAGTCAGAGTGCCCCTTTATTATTCCCTTCAGAGTGCCCCTTTAATATTGCAGTCAGAGTGCGCCTTTACATCCATGTCCCCATCAGAGTGCTCCTTTACATCCAGTGTGTCCCCATCAGAGTGCCCCTTTATGTGTCCCGCTCAGAGTTCCCCTTTATTATTCCAGTCAGAGTGCCCCTTTATTATTCCCTTCAGAGTGCCCCTTTAATATTGCAGTCAGAGTGCCCCTTTAATATTGCGGTCAGAGTGCCCCTTTAATATTGCGGTCAGAGTGCCCCTTTATTATTGCGATCAGAGTGCCCCTTTATTATTGCGGTCAGAGTGCTCCTTTAATATTGTGGTCAGAGTGCCCCTTTATTATTCCCGTCAGAGCTGCAGCAACGCTCAGTCACCACACCTGTCACAATGCTGCACAGTGCACAATAACACTACTAATCCACTATAATATGCTTTCTACAAAGTATATTATACCGTGGATTACCCCCCCCCCCTCCCCTATATAGTGCACTGCACAGCAATACCAAAAAAATTGCAGCCATTTAAATGACTTTTGTGGACATTAACAGAGCGATTTGTGTCACTGCAGCCGATTTCTAACTGCCCCTAAAGCACAGACTGGATACCTGTCCCTATACTGAAGAGAGACTGGACCTATACTGAAATACCAGCCCTGAAAAGGACTTTTGTGGACATTAACAGAGTGATTTGTGTGTGACTGCTGCCGATCTCTAACTGCCCCTAAAGCACCGACTGGATACCTGCCCCTAACCTGAAAAGATACTAGTAGACCTATACCGAAATACCAGTCCTGAAAAGGACTTTTGTGGATCTTCACAGAGCTATTTGTGTCTGGCAATCTCTCCCTCATGAGCACAGGCAACCTCTCCCTACACTGACAAAATGCAGAATGTGAAATGGCTGACAGCTCAGGTCTATTTATAGGGTAGGGGGCATGTCCATGTGCTGAAATGTTTCAATTGGCTGTCCCCTTCCACCTGATGGCTGTGTCATGGGTCAAAGTTCTTCTGAATGAAAAAGAAAATGGCGGCACGGACATATTCGCGAACATCGGCAAAAGTCCGACTCTTTGCGAATTTGCGAACAAGCAAAATTTGCCCTGAACCGAACGCCGGGCGAACCGCAAGGCCATCTCTATTCATGTGTTCTGTGAACACACGAACAGCTGATTTTGAAGTCGAACTTACATTTGACTTGAACACAGAGCCCATCCCTAGTCATGTGGTCAAGGGGCATTAATACTGACTTGTCCCAATTAATACTAAAGCCCGAAAAGGAGCCATATAAATCAATTAAGGACATAGCCACTGCCAATGATGATGTTGTGTCCCCAAAGAATAATAGGGTGTCATCGGCATATAATGCTATTTTGTCTTCACTCATGGTCCTCCAAAAGCCATTATCTGTGGGGGAGGTGCGGATGGCCTCTGCTAATTTCTCCGAAGCCAAGGCAAAAAGGAGTGGTGACAAGGGACATTCCTGCCTCGTTCCCCGATACAATGGAAAAGGTCAGATATATATCCATTCACTTGAACCCGAGTTCTTGGGGTAGTATACAGTAGTTGTATTCACTGGATGAAATGAGGCCCAAACCCATAGCGCCTGAGACAATGCCACAAGAATTCCCATTCTTTGCTATCGAAAGCTTTTGCCGCATCAAGCGACAATATGGCTGCATTACCCGTATTAGCAGTTGGGACTTGTATATTTGTAAATAGACACCTGGTATTAATGGCTGTGGATCTTTTTGGGATAAATCCAGAATGGTCTGAGTGGATCAATTTAGTAATATATTTTGACAACCGTGAAGCCAACACCTTTGCCAGGAGCTTTATATCTGAGGTTAGTAGTGAGATTTGGCAAAAGGAATCCAGGTTTCTAGGGTTCTTACCTGGCTTCAACAGCAGAAAAATAATTGACTCAGTCATAGAAGGTGGAAGGCAACCTACATCAAATGTGTGGTAAAAACCTCCAAAGGTTTGGGTAACAAAGTGTCCCCATATGTTTTGTACACTTCTCCCAGGAGACTATCCACCCCTGGGGCTTTGGTACTTGGGGAGCTGGCAGCGGCAAGTCTCAACTCATCCAGTGTCAAAGGGCTTTCTAAGGCTGTCCTATCCTCGATAAGTCAATTGTATCAAGGAATTTGGTCAAATCCTCAACTGCATAGGATACTTTACTGCTATAAAGGGTTTGAAAGAACTCACAAAATACTTTAGAAATCTCAGGAGTAGTACACACCATAGTATTTTTCGAATCAGTTTGCATTTCTGACACATCAACGGATGGCCTCTGGGCCTTCACAATAGTAGCTAAGAGGTGTCCTGTACCTTCCCCTTCCTCAAAATATGGTTGTTGAAGAAAGAACCCTTTGTTCTCTGTCTTCCGTATAGCTATTGATGTATATTGTTGTTGGCTTTGTAGCCATGCTGACTTAGTTACTGGGTTAGGATTATTGACATTATGCCTGCAACATCTCAGCCGCCAATGAACTTTCCCATTTCCTGGACCGTTTTTTAATTTTCGAGATCTGGGAAACAAAGAGCCCTCTCAGATACGCTTTCATCGAATTCCAGTATATTGGGAGAGTCAGTGTGGATTTGTTAGTTGTACTATATACCGCAAGGTCTATTGTAATACCCTCAAATGAGGGAAATATTGCCAACCAGTAAGGGTTAACTTTCCAAAAGGAATGGGTGGGGCAGGATTGGAGAGATAGTTTTAAAACTAAGGGAGGGTGGTCCGATAGACCCCGGGCCTCATACTGAATATCGCTAAAATTTGGTAAAAAAGAAGAAGACGTGCCTAATGCCAATTCGGTCCTGGAAAGAGCCGTATGGTTACTAAAGAAACACAAATATTGTTTAACTGTAGGGTTCCTCTTTCACCATAAATCCACAAGTCCAAGTTCCTGTAAATATCTGGCAAAACCTGTGGTTACTTGGGTTACCTGGCGGTCTGGGGGATAGTATTTATCTAGTGATGGGTCCAAATAATTGTTAAAATCCCCTAATAGCAACCATGGAACATCTGGTTTATCAGGGGAGTAAGGGGGTGGAATATAGATATTAGCTATCACAGAAGGCCGTCAAAATAACGTACAGCATAGAAACAGATATTGACCCTTACTATCCCTCTGCATCTGTCTGCAGGAGAAATCCTCCCCATTAGCAATAAGGACCAAAACTCCTCCAGAGTAGGAGGTATAAGTGGAATGATACTGAATGTGGTTCTGCCTCTTTTTAAATAGTGCAGCATGTCAAGATGGAGGTATGTCTCCTGCAAATAGAGCACCGAAGGAGAAAACCTCTTCAGTGTGGTAAATATAGCTTTCCTTTTAGAAGGGTCACTCAGACCCCAGTTATTCCAGGAAATTAAGACATCATTTAAAGTAACCATGGTCATAGCAAACCAATTTGTACTAGCAATATGAACACCGTCTCACAGAGCGAGACAAAACATAATAAAAGCAATAGTTCAATACCGTAAGTCCTGTTGGCAAAAACCCTCCCTTTGATATCACATATTTTTTAGCGCCCATACTTTCCTTACAGTAGCAGGTGTCATTGGAAGTTTTGGAAGATTTTGGTTAGCATGGTATATATAGAGTCCATGTGTTCATACTTTGATAATGTCTGTGAAGTGCTGGAATTAAAAAAGAAAAAAAAAGGAAAAAATACCCATGAACGTATACAGTAGACCACTCAGTAGAGATCAAAAAACAACTAGAGAATAGAGATATCTTTATAATTTAACATCCAAGGTATGAAGGTTCTGGGTGCCGCTCCCGCTGTCGGTGGTCTGGCAGGGACCCTATGTGCGAATAACAGAGTAAAGTGCTCCTCTCCCAACATGGATTGGAGCCATTTTTCTATGAATTTCACTGGCGGCTTTCCTTATACCCTTTTCGACAAGCCTGCGATTCTCACATTATTCTGGCGAAGCCGGTTTTCCATATCCTCCAGGTGCGAATCATGCATGGCTAATTTTTGTGATGTGGTTTTAGAGGACACTATAGGATGCACAGAGTCCTCCAAGGAACTAGCCAGTTCCTCAACAGCTGAGACCCTTTCTTTAAAATTGCAAAAATCCTGCCTTTTTAGTGAAACATCTCAACTCATGCCATCAAACCTCTGGAACTCAGATTGCCCCCGGTGTGCGCAATCGCAGCTAAACTTGGCACTGTGATGTTGTCCCAGAACGAGAGCTGCAATGCTCCACCGTAATTTGACAGAGGGTGGGCGGGAAGTGATTAAAAAAAAAAAAAGACTTTTCCAGGTTTGCTATAACTGGCAAATTCAGACAAAATATGGAAAGTTCTTTGATCTACACAGTACAGTAATTTATAAACAAAGGCTGTTAACACATCAGCCAGGCCTTAAAGGTAGGTACAAAATGCAACAGCCTCCCAAATGCCACGGTGGATTCAAGTGAAGATATAGTTCTAACAAACATTGTGAATTTGGAGGGGGCGGGGGGGGGGGGGGTGGGTATGGGGTGGATGGGAAGCATGGAGGAAATGTGTCTAGAGATAGGCTTTAGAGTTCTATCCATTCACCTTATTTTTAAAGTTTTGTATTTTTTATTTTTTTTTAACCACTTGCCGACCAGCCACCACACTTTTACTCTGGCAGGTCGGCTCTATTAGAAATGACGTACCTGTACGTCATTTCATGTAATAGCCAGTAAGGGCCTCTGGCGGTGCGTGCACGCTGATTAGCCAGAGGGGAAGCCAATTAGGGGGTCTGGCGGATGCGATGTCCGCCAGCCACCCGCGATCGCTCCCCATAGTTTACATGCTATGTAAACAAGGAAGATCGTTGTTCTGTCACAGATGAACACAGGGATTCTGTGTTCCTGCTATTCAGGAACATGGATACCTGTGTTCATCTAGTGAGTTCATCCCCCATAGAGTTAGAAAGCATCTCCTAGGGACACATTTAATCCTTTAATCACCCCTGGCATTAACCCCTTGCCTGCCATTGTCTTTAGTATAGTGACAGTGCATGTTTTTAGCACTGATTACTGTAGTAATGTCACTGGTCCCCTCAAAAGTCTCAAAAGTCTCAGTCAGGTGTCCAATCTGTCCTCCGCAATGTCGCAGTCCTGCTAAAAATCGCTGATCGCCGCCATTACTAGTAAAAAAAAAAAGAAAAATTACATAAATCTATCCCATACTGTGTAGACGCAATAACTTTTGCTCAAACCAGTTAATATACACTTACTGGAATTTTTTTTTACCAAAAATAAGAAGCAGAATACATATTGGCCTAAAATGATGAAAAAATTTGATTTTTTATTTATTTTTTTTTTTATTGGATGTTTTATATCAAAAAGTAAAAATTGTTGCTCTTTTTTTGGTTTATAGCGCAAAAAATAAAAATCGCACAGGTGATCAAATACCACCAAAAGAAAGCTCTATTTGGGGGAAAAAAAGGACGTCAATTTTATTTGGGTACAGTGTCGCACGACTGCGCAATTGTCAGGTAAAGTAACGCAGTGCCGTATCTCAAAAAAATGGCCTGGTCATTAAGGGGGTAAAACCTCCAGGTTCAGAAGTGGTTAACTATGACTACATAAGCAGTATACTGCTTTACCGAAAACACATGACAAGTGCCATGGGTGGTTCTTAGTTTAAACATGAAACACAATAAGCATCAAGTTGTTACTCTGGAAAAGGACTGATGATTCAAACAGTATAATTATATTACAGCTATCGAGTACGCATTACTTTCCTAGTCTCTCCTGGAAACCCTTACTTATTCCTCTATATTAAACTCATTGATTTTATAATACATGCAAAGGTACTTAAGTCTTAGTGCCTATAATCAGAATGTATGAAAGCAGCTACAGCTGAAGCACCAGAAATGAAGGTATATTTATTGAAATGCAATAAAGAGTTGTAAGCTGAATTATTCTGTTTGTTATTTACCATTGTTGTCTCATAGCATCTAAATATCAGTTGTTTTTATGCAGCTTGTGTTAAAGGACAGCTAGAATCAACTATTCAGATATTGGCTGACATTTGCCCTGTACGGGTTAGCAGATGAAAAAATGAATCTGACTGGTTGTTGCAGAGAAAATTTTTTTCTTCACTCAAATATTTATACATCAGCTAAGATTTGAGCCTTTTTGCTATTCATAGGAGATTACAATATCAAAATTCACCTACAAAATCTAAAATCACTTATAGCACAGCAGGATGTCTGAAAGACAACTGTGTAAAATCCTGAAAGATATTTTATACACAACAGAATGTATTTTTTTGCTGTTGGCATAAACATTATGTCTTGACAGTATGTTAAATGTCATAATTGCAATCATTTTTCTAGCAAATATGATCTCTGCATATGTTTTAAATTGGTCTTATACTAAAAAAAAAGTAAGATAAATCTATATTTACTGTGTTACATAAACAAAAGGTAATATGGCTGATTAACTGTCCTGGAGAAAGTTACGCTCCAGGTTCCCTCCAGTGCTAGTCAAGTGACCAAAAGCTTGGGCGTTTGCTCCAATGACCCCTGCTGAAAAGATGAACCTGAGGGGAGCCAAGAAGAGGTGGTTTGGGCATGTCTGGATCTAGGGGGTGTTGGCGTGGGTTATATCCCCCCAGATTTTAATTGTGCCCTTTTAGGCAACCCATGGATGTTGTTTATCAGGAAAAGCTGTGCGGAGTGGCTGGCTGCATTTCTAAAGTCTGAGTGTCTGTGACAATCTCACAGAGCCCAGCCTGCACCCCCCCAATACACGGACATGAGAGGAGAGAGAAATCAGTGTGCACTGCCTCCTCCTGCCCCTCTCCTAACGTCTGCCCCACCTTTCCCGGCCAATGCTGTGCCTGAGAAGATGTGTGGGTGGGAAATTTGAAGCACTGCAGCTGGCAACTACATGGTGGCTACAAGATTGATTCCTCTGCCTGAGCCACCAGACCAGCCTGGGGTGAGTGAGCTGAGCTCTGCATCGTGAATAAACTCTCCATATCTTCCTCCCTTCTATCCCCTATCTGTCTCCTTCCCCCTCTCTCTTCATGTCTAATTAGCACTCAGAGACAACTTTAGTTATATTGAGGGGTGTTTTTTACTCACACGTAAAAACTCACACGATTCCTCTGTTTTCACCCGGAAATATGAGCTACCAAGAGCGTGCCATCATCCAAAAAACAGACAAAACAGAGAACAGCCCCATTGTAAGAGTCAACTAGGCACAAAGGTGGACTTTATGGGCACATAATAGGATAGGCTTTAATATCAGAAAGTTATGTAAAAAACACATTTATTGAATTCCTTTAAAAACATGAATATATAAAAAACACCAGGAATAAACCTGACCTGAAAAAGGGTTCTAATTCATCCCACATGTAAATACATGTTTGTAAACAAGTGTTCATACATGAACTTAAATTACACATCTGACATTGTGTAAATATGAGAGAATACGTCTGCTCGAAAGTCAACGTGATTTGCAGTTTGCTTCGTCAGGACCAAATGCAGACAAGAAGTTTCTTCGAATAAGCAGAAAAAACAGCAATATTAGTACATAACAACATGTATGTGTGTAAAGATCAATACTCCAATAGTACATAACAATAAACATACACTTGACCAAAATGTTGGACCAACCTTCTCAATACAGCGCAAGAGATAAAGTTGGCTTTGGGCAGACATTGGGAGCTGGTAAAGCCAAGGACTCCATAGAGAATTTTACACTGTCATAGAGTAGAGGTATATCTATTTGTATATATAAATATGACCAAAATTAATATGGCCTAATACACAAAAAAATACAGACATCAAAAATAATATAGGTAGGGTAAGTAAAGAATTACCTTGGATACATCAGAGATACATTTATCCAATTGGAGGCTGATACCTCAAGGGCCAATGTGTAGGGTCTGGGTCTTATTATTTATCGATATGTTGTTTAGGGTACTGTGACAGGTTTTAGATAAGAAATCTGAAAAGAATGTGGACAGATCTCCATTACTGATGTTTAAATTTACTACCCCAAGCCCTATGGCAATGGGGAAAAATATATACAAAAAACCATTAGGATTCAAGGGGTCCAGGTATTCTGGTAAGTGGATTCACGAGAGGGGAAGAGGGCACCTTTGGATCCACAAGAACCACTTGAATTCAATTTGGAACACGTGTGATCACACCATTGTCAGCACTGAATATTTTGAAATTTTTTTTCACTGGGCACTTGCCTAAATTATAATATATATAATTTTTTCACTGGACACTTGCTTAAATATTTTATCATATATATTTTTTCACTGGACACTTGCCTAAATAATATTATAATACACAATTTTTTCACATGTCACTTTGAATAATTGAACCTGGTTCTATTTACCACTGGGATTGGTTATCACATAATCACATTTGTATTTCTTCATAGATTTTTATGATCATTATATTTGTGTCACTATATTTCGATTTATACTGTTTCAGTGCTGTGTTATTGGTATATTTATGTTTTTCACTTGGTGATGAGCAGCAGCGGCAGTATTATTTAGATCTATATTTGTTTTTCGCCTATGTGCAGGGTGGACTTTTTAAGTCCTTTATCACACAATGCACAGTTCAGAGCCAGAAACTAGGGGATATTAAAAGCTTTTTAACACCAGTCACCTGCCAGCGGTGAAGGTATATGCCAAACTCTGATGTAAGGGGTGATATTCTGTTGTAAGAAGTCTGAAGTAAAGTAGCGGCCCTCTGGAGACACTGATGTAAGGTGGGACTTTGGAGACATGGATGTAAGAGAGGACTCTGATCTATAGGAGGAATGACAGAGACTTTATAGGTAAGGAACGACTCTGATGTGAACATTGGGCTCATCCTGACTGCTGTACTCGACTGTTAATGTTGTTTAGTTTGTTGCTTACTCCTAACCCCTAACACCGTATGTTATGCATAGATAGTCATAGACCTGACCAAAGTGTTCATTGTCCCCACTGTTGCTGTTTTTAAGGAAGTTCTTCTTTTAAGAAAGTTCAGCCCATACATCAGTCATTTTATTTTTTTGCTCAACCATCAGGTTGAACTTAAAAAAAATGACTTGATTCCCCCATCCACACATTTGACACTGCCCTGCTAACCAACTGTACTCTGTACTACTGATTCCTGGTTCTGTATACTGTCCTGCGGACCTCCAGTCCTCTGCCCCCTGATGTTTTTTACTGCATCAGATGTCTAGATCCAGCCTTGGGTTCAGGCTGCTCTATGCAATTCTTTTGCACAGAGCAGGTAAGTATAAATTTGTTTGTAATAAAAAAAAAAAAATTGTGTTTACAATCATTTTAACGCTAGCAGGTTATGGAAGTTACAAACACGTTTTGGCAGTGGTAGAACTTCTTCTAATTACACTATTATTCCCATAAGAGGGAGTAAAGGAAAGCTAAGTACTAGATTCACCTAAACAATGTATTTGTAGCACCCTCTTCTAGTTATTTTGTTAAGCTAAAATTTGTTTTTAGCTTTAAGCCTTGTACACACGGGCCGAATGTTGGACGGCATTGGGCAGTTTAATAAAAGCCAGCCAAAATTCAGACTGTGTGTACTGGAGTCGTTCTGACAAAAGCTGGCTGTTCTGTCGAAGAGGCATGACCGAAAAAGGTCTGCCGTTCGGCTCCTGATCAGCGCTTTCAGCCAATGGCTGGGAGTGCTGACTGGAGTGTTCTGGTGGGGGGGGGGGGGCATCCCCCTGTCAGGACCCAATAGAGCAGCAGGGGAGATTGCTGTACTAACATTTGATAGTTTGTACAGCAGCTCCTCCTGACCTGTCAGTTTTTTTTGTACAGCCCTGCTAGGGTTTACTAGCCAGGGTGTTTGATTTATTTCACCTGCTTCTGGAAGAATTTTTCAGAATATAGGGCAGGGCGAGTCAAATGACCAGTATGAATATGTATCATGCTCCAGCCAATCCCTGAAAAGAGGAATCCAGAAGGTGAGTGGGGAGGTGATCATGTTAGGGAGGACATTCCAAAGTGTTCTTTCCTCATCAGGGAGAGTTCTAGTTCTTCTGGGGCTGCTGCCCTAGGAGGATAGCTAGTGAGACAAGAAATTGCAGTCTGGGCACTGCCAGGAGCTCGGTTGAAGGCCGGGAAGAAGCTGTTATTGGATTTGCTGGAGGGCACTTTTCTGACATTCTGGTCTGGAGAAGAATCTTTTACCTCCGTCACTGAGGATCTACCTGTTGATACTGGGTGGCAGACAGCTCCAGGGACATTGTAAATAAGACCTGATTTGGGACTGTAATGTGTGCCTGCTCCTGTAAGAATTTTGTCCTCCCATTGATTGCTATTATTGTTATTACTGATGATTGAAAAATGAGAAAATGGTGTGGCCAGGCAGTGGGTAAAGCAAATAGAATTCTAGGATCCATTCCAAAGCATGTACCTGACCTGTATACTTTGGTCAATTACAGCACAATGTCCTGTCAGAGCCATGATTGGCCAAAGGGAGGGTGCCTTTAGCCAAACATAGCTCAGGGGCTAAGTCCACGCGCCACACTGCTCTTTTTGCAGCCCTGTGTAGTGTGTTAGGAGTGGAGATTGGGCAGGTAGTTGGTGGATTGTGTATTCAGTCAGTTTAGTGCAGTCAGTGTAGTGTAGTGCTGTGCTAAATATTGTGTAGTGGTGCCACTGAAGTGTTGATGTATACAACACGTCTGTGTCACCCCACTGATCCCATTTTTTTTTCATTGATATATATATTTTTTTCTTCTTTTCATTTTTTTTTTTTTTGCAGCATCAGGTTCTGTTGTTGCAATATTAGTACTCCCCCTTCTGTGTCACAGGTGCTATTCCTTCTGCATCGGCAGTGATTTATTCTTTTTTGTGGCACAGCAGCACTAAGAATATTTAGGGCATGATTGCTGTCCCCCCTTCTGCATCGCAGGTGCTATACCTTCTGCATCAGCAGGTTTTTTTTTTTTTTTTCTTTTGTGGAGTAGCAGCACTAATATTATTTAGGCCATAATTGCTGTCCCTCATTTTGCATCGTAAGGTGCTATTCCTTATGCATCAGCAGGGGTTTTCTTTGTTCTATGGCTTTATTTTGTTTTTCTTTATAAAAAAAAAAAAATGAATATATATATAGTACAGACCAAAAGTTTGGACACACCTTCTCATTCAAAGAGTTTTCTTTATTTTCATGACTATGAAAATTGTAGAGTCACACTTCAAGAGGTAGTCACCTGAAATGGTTTTCACTTCACAGGTGTGCCCTGTCAGGTTTAATAAGTGTGATTTCTTGCCTTATAAATGGGGTTGGGACCATCAGTTCTGTTGTGCAGAAGTCAGGTGGATACACAGCTGATAGTCCTAATGAATAGACTGTTAGAATTTGTATTATGGCAAGAAAAAAGCAGCTTAAGTACAGGAAAACGAGTGGCCATCATTACTTTAAGAAATGAAGGTCAGGCAGTCCAAGAAGTTGGGAAAACTTTGAAAGTGTCCCCAAGTGAAGTCACAAAAACCATCAAGCGCTACAAAGAAACTGGCTCACATGCGGACCGCCCCAGAAAAGGAAGACCAAGAGTCACCTCTGCTGTGGAGGATAAGTTCATCCGAGTCACCAGCCTCAGAAATCGCAGGTTAACAGCAGTTCAGATTAGAGACCAGGTCAATGGCACAAGGAGTTCTAGCAGCAGACACATCTCTAGAACAACTGTTAAGAGGAGACTGTGTGAATCAGACCTTCATGGTAGAATATCTGCTAGGAAACCACTGCTAAAGAATGGCAACAAGCAGAAGACACTTGTTTGGGCTAAAGAACACAAGGAATGGACATTAGACCAGTGGAAATCTGTGCTTTGGTCTGATGAGTCTCTGAGAGATCTTTGGTTTCAACCACCGTGTCTTTGTGTGATGTAGAAAAGGTGAATGGATGGACTCTACATGCCTGGTTCCCACTGTGAAGCATGGAGGAGGAGGTGTGATGGTGTGGGGGTGCTTTGCTGGTGACACTATTGGGAATTTATTCAAAATTGAAGGCATACTGAACCAGCATGGCTACCACAGCATCTTGCAGCGGCATGCTATTTCATTCGGTTTGCGTTTAGTTGGACCATCATTTATTTTTCAACAGGACAATGACCCCAAACACACCTCCGGGCTGTGTAAGGGCTATTTGACCAAGAAGGAGAGTGATGGGGTGCTGCGCCAGATGACCTGGCCTCCACAGTCACTGGACCTGAACCCATTTGAGATGGTTTGGGGTGAGCTGGACCGCAGAGTGAAGGCAAAAGGGCCAACAAGTGCTAAGCATCTCTGGGAACTCCTTCAAGACTGTTGGAAGACCATTTCAGGTGACTACCTCTTGAAGTATGACTCTACAATTTTCATAGTCATGAAAATAAAGAAAACTCTTTGAATGAGAAGGTGTGTCCAAACTTTTGGTCTGTACTATATTTATATATATATATATATATATATATATATAAAAAAATGGTTTATATTGCACCAAGCACAAAAGTATTGCACCCAAGCACCATATTTCCAAGAACGCAACTCAAGAAGTCAGGCTAAAAGATGTCATGCAATGTTTCAGTTGGTCTGTCTAAAGGACAGGAGCCACACGGGGCAAGAGATTCTGTCAGCTCTGCAGGGGCAGGCTCAGAGATGGTTGATGCCATGACAGCTTGAGCCAGGAATGGTTGTATGCGACAATGGCACCAACCTTCTCCCCACCCTCCATCAGGGACACTTGACACAAGTTCCATGATTGGCACATGTCCTGAATCTAGTGATACAGTGTTTCTTGAGCAGATACCTGGGCTTCCAAGTTCTCCTTTGGCAGGCCAGAAAAGTCTGTGGCCATTTCCAGCGTTCATACAATGCCAGTGCTTGCTTATCTGACATTCAACAGGAATTCCACCTGCCCACCAACCGCCTCATTTTTCACATGCCCACCAGGTGGAACTCAACATTGGCAATGCTGCAGTGGCTGCACATGCAGCAGAGGGCCATCATTGAGTACCTGCGTGAGAATGGCACAAGGACAGGCTCAGGAGAGCTTGGTTTCTTTTCGCCACACCAGTGGCTGCTGATAAAGGATGCATGCACTGTCCTGTCACCATTTGAGGAGGCCACAAGGATGGTAAGCCGTGATAATGCATGCATCAGTGACACTATCCCTCTAGTCTTTCTGATGGAGCACATGCTTCATGGAATCAGGGACAGGGCTCTTGAGGCAGAAAAGCCGGAGGAACAGGAGGAGGACTTCCTTTCCTCACAAGGCCCCCTTCATTCAGATACCATTCCTGCGGTGCCGCAAAACACACACAGGAGGAGGAGGAAGATTGTGGCAGAATGGATGTAAAGGATAACATACAGCAGTCTTCAAGGGATGGTTTTCATTCCCCAGAAACCTCAGGAGTTGTACGTGGCTGGGGAGAGGTTGCTCCTGACAATGTCATCCTTAGTGACTCAGAGGACTCAGAATCTCATGCCTCTTCAAACTTACACGGCATGGGCTCCCTGAATTTGCAAAGCCTGCGAAAGAACTCGAGGATTCGTGGTATCAAGGAGAGGGATCATTACTGGGTGGCAACTCTTCTTGACCCACATTACTGTTAGGCCTACCAGAGACCCCTACCGCTCCTCCGGTTTCCTGACCAGTAGTCTTGTTATCAGGTGGGGGAGCGGATAGGGTCCTGCAGCCAAAATATTGGGACCACAAATGAAAGTGCAACCAGCAAACCTAGGGAACAACTAATAAGAAAGGACTCATGGTTTGGAGTAGGTCAGGAGTCAGACCCCAAGGGAGCGAAGTCCAGAAGAGTAGACAGGAACAAGCCAAGTCCGTTAGCCAGAGCCGGTACAGTCCAAAAGGGGTAATCCAAAGAGAGGTCAAGAGCAAGCTGCGATCAATAGCCAGAGCCGGTAAAGTCCAAATAGGGTTATCCAAAGAGAGGTCCAGGTAAGCCAAGGTCAGCAACAAGAGCAAAACATACACAGCAGACAACAGAAAGCCAAACCTATACTCAGGCACTAGCAGGAAGTAGAAGGGGGTATATATAAGTCAGGGGACGAGGTAACTGACTACAGCTGGCCACTGGGTGGAGCAAGAGTATCATACCAAAAGGTAGGAGATAGTGAGAAACAAGTCCAGAAAAGGAATCACCCAGTGTCTCAGCCAGCAGGGAAACGATCCAGAACACACCAGACCACAAGATCAATTCCTAGCCAAAGCATGACAGTTACAAGGGTAAAATTGCAGAGCTCATCCTGCCTTTGTTTGTGTAACACCTTTACAGACACTGGGAGTTTACTATTTCCTGCACAACGTGTTTCTGAGGTTTTGTTCAGTCAAAGGACGAGCAAGGGAGAAGACGGCCCGCTGACCGATGCCTTTAAACAATCCTTTAGCTATCAGCGCCTAGGGCTGTTAGATTTAAGCAAAAATCGGCAGTGTCTGCATCATATAGCGCAGGATTATCTAGGAGCAAGAGTAGACTTGGAGACCTTTCCAGCCGAGCATCTACTGGGTTACTTGGTCTTGAGGATGGACAACTTGTCAGAACTTGCTCAATATGCAATCGAGCTACTGGCCTGTCCTGTTTCCAGTGTGCTTTCCAAATGAATATTCAGTGCTACTGGAGGTTTTTTGATGGATAAAAGAGTGCGTCTGTCCACAGACTCTATTGACCGACTAATATTTATCAAAATAAATCTGTCCTGGATTAACGGCAGCTATCAAGCCCCTGATGGTGATGTAACTGTCAAGGTCTTACCTTTCCCTCCTGTTGGCAGCCATCTTGGACATGTGCAGACTGCTGCCTCTCATAAACTCTGATTGCATCATCACTTGCCTGCTGCCTGAGTGTCGCACAATGATGATGCTGCACACCTGACTATATCTATCACCTGATGGTTTGCAGTACTTGCCCCGTGCTCCAAGGTTCATCTCTGTTAGCAGTCTTCTGTTCTCTGTGGGCCAATGGATTGGGCTGAGCATAAATTTGGCCTGAACATTGCCCATTCAGGTACTCGCCTAACATCTGAATTTTCTCTGCACTTAGCGGGATGTTTGCCTGCCGAGCGCATAGTTAATAGGTTGTTAAGGCTTCCCTGCTGAAAGCTGAATTAAAAAAATAATTGTAAAAAGAAACAATGTGGGGCCCCCCCCCATAATCCATACCAGACCCTTATCTGAGCATGCAGCCTGGCAGGCCAGGAAAGGGGGGGGAGCGAACGCCACCCCTCCTGAACCATACCAGGCGACTTGCCCTCAACATTGGGAGGGTGCTTGGAATGTCCCCCAAAGCACCTTCTCCCCATGTTGATGGAGACAAGGGCATATTCCGAACAACCCTGGGCTGTGGTGGTCTGTGGGTGGAGAGCTTATTAGAATCTAGAAGCCCCCTTTAACAAGGGGGCCTCCAGATCCCATTCCCCTATGTGAATGGGTATCATGTACTTCGTACCCCTACTCATTCACCAGAAAAAGGTAAAAAAGCACAGGAAACAGTTTTTGACAAGTCCTTTATTAAAAAGAAAAAATAGTGTCCCTCGATGCAAATCCATTGTCAATCAGGATGCCCGCTGGACCCGAAAAATAGAAAAAAAATAAAAAACACTTTGCCTCTTAGAAGGCTACCCACCATTTGCCCAATGTTCAGCTGTGACAGTTCTTTTATAGGCGGGGGGGGGGGACACCCAGCTACGTCACCCGGTGGCACCGCCCCTTCTAACATCACATGACATCATGTGACATCAGAAGGGGCGGTGCCAACGAGTGACATTGCTGGGTGGCCCCACCCCTTGCCTATAAAAGAACTGTCAAAGCTGAAGATCGGGCATACGGTAGGTAGCTTCTTATGAGGCAAAGAGTTTTTTAATTTTTTTCTTTTTTTCAACTCTGGCAGGCGTCGTGATTGACGATGGAGGGACACTTTTTTTTTTAATAAAGGACTTGTCAAAAACTGTTTCCTGTGGTTTTTATTTTTTTTACACTTTTTTGGTGAATGGGTAGGGGTATGATGTACCCGATACCAATTCACATGAAGGGCCGGGATATGGGGGCCCCCTTGTTAAAGGGGGTTTCCAGATTCCGATAAGCCCCCCACCTGCAGACTCTGACAACCACAGCCCAGGGCTGTCAGGAAGAGGCCCTTGTCCCCATCAACAGGGAACAAAGCACCCACCCCCCATGTTGAGGGCACGTGGCCTGGTATGGTTCAGGAGGGGGGGCGCTCGCTTGCCGCTTGCCCCCCCTTTCCTGACCTGCCAGGATGCAATGCATGCTCAGATAAGGGTCTGGTATGGATTTTTTTTTTCATTTTTTTTATCAGCCGCAAGCAAGTTCAAATTAAATTTTTTCCTTTAGAAATATCAGTATTGCTGTAGCAGGCTCCATACATCATACAGATGCGCCACTTTACAGGAACATTAAAGGGACCCCCAAAGCACAATATTTAAAGGAATTTTTCATGTTTTATTGTTTTACTTTAAGCATCATTAAAATCAATGCTCCTTTAAAAACGATTGTTAAAAAAATAAAGTTTCGATTGATTTATGTCCCCCAGTGCAGTACCCAGGTCCCCATACACTTTTTATGGCAATACCTTGCATATAAGCCATTAACATGAGGACTTTTGATTTTCCATGTACGTGTCCTTTAGACTTTAATAGAGTTTGCATGTTCACTAGAATTTTTTATTTTCCCTGTTCGAGATGTTCTGGTGCAAACCGAACAGAGGGGTGTTCTGCCCATCCTTATTCTCCTACATAGAGCTTTAGTTAGAGCTCATTTAGAATGCTGTGTCCAGTTCTGTAAATCTCACTTAGAAAAATAAATTAATAAGACAGAATGAGTCTGGAGATGGATAACAAAAATGGTGAACGGTCTGAGGGATAAAACATATCAGGAGAGACTTCAGGAACTTAATATGAGCAGTCTGGAGAAAAGAAGAGATAGAGAAGATATGAGTGAAACCTTTAAATACATCAAGGGGGGTGAATGAGGTTCAAGAAGGCAGGATTTTCAATATGAAACCAAGATCAAGAACAAGGGGATGTGACCTCAAACTAACAGGAGGAAAGTTCAAAACCAATCTTAGAATGTATTATTTTACAGAAAAGGTAGTTGATGCTTGGAATAAACTTCCAGCAGAGTTTGTGAGTCAGTCAACAGTAGGTGGCTTCAGACATGTTTGGGACAAAGGTAGATCTATAAAAAGAAAAGGTGTTGGTATATGGCGCTACCTGTTAAGGGGAATTTTTAGTTGAAAAGCCAACTTGTATAAAGTGCAAAAACTTAAACATATATCTCCAACATAATTTCAATAGGTTCAAATCAGAGTATTTCCTCAGTACTGTTATTGTCTTGCAATAAAGATTTTATTAGAGGATAATGATACCTGATTATATTTTATAAAGTGCACGTGCCAAGTGAATTGTTGATTGGGCATATGCCAATGCCCTTACAAAGTGCTCAGTGCAAGTGTAGCCAAAGGCTATAAATTTAAATAAATGAATAGTGCCAATTGGTGGTAAAAAGTTTATTGACTTATAAGGTGCTTATAGTGTTTAATGATAATAACCCTCCTCGGAGGGAGTACCAGTGTTGAGAGTGCTAATTTGTTGTTGTCCTCAATGGGTGTATGAAATAGCAGTGCTCTCAAAAAGGTGGAAAAAAAGTCTCTAAATAAAACATAAAAAATATAAATGAAATAACATAAATGGGGAGTTCCCTCCCACTGGTGTGTGACGAATAGTGCAAGTGGATTAGTCCAGTGTTGGCTTTTAAACAATAACGGTGCGGGTGACTTGCGTGCCTATACCCGTGGCCCCCCACTAGTTATTGCACTCACCCCTCTGCAGTCCCTTGTGACAGGGTTATCAATTCTGGTATTAGGTAGTTCCAATGAATCCTGGGCGTCCTAGATGTCTGAGGTTGAGTGGGCTAAAATATGCCTCCAAGATGTCCTTAGGATCTAAATAGCTCAAACAACAGACAAAAGGTGCCCCATGGTGTAGTATGTAATTATATTAGAAAACGAGTGCAGATAAAACTCACAGTAAGGATGATCACTATCAGCGAGAGGCGCCGGGATACTTCCGCATTCTACGGCCTCTGCTCCCTTAACCGGAAGTGAAGTTGACGCTCAAACTCCTCCGTACACGTTTCATCATACAGACGTAATCTGGAGCAGCGCCATCTTAACGTGCTCCCGATTGTTATATAGCCGCCCCTTGTCCTAGCAAAAAATATGTGTGTTTTGGTTTTAAATCTGTTTTTAATCCGGCTAAATAAAGGAATTTTAACATTTATTATGTTTATATAATGAATCGATCACACATAATGTAATAATCTTCAGCCGAATACACCCGTGTCCATGTACGAGCTGGAACCTCTACAAGTGTAGTAAGATGGCTTCCGGTTAGCATCGTAAGAGCACCAATATGGCGGTTTTTGAGTCAGTGATTGCTAGGACAAGGGGCGGCTATATAACAACCGGGAGCACGTTATTCATCACACATCAGTGGGAGGGAACTCCCCATTTATGTTATTTCATTTATATTTTTTATGTTTTATTTAAAAACTTTTTTTCCACCTTTTTGAGAGCACTGCTATTTCATACACCCATTGAGGACAACAACAAATTAGCACTCTCAACACCGGTACTCCCTCCGAGGAGGGTTATTATCGTTAAACACTATAAGCACCTTATAAGTCAATAAAGTTTTTACCACCAATTGGGCACTATTTATTTATTTCAATTGATAGCCTTTGGCAACACTTGCACTGAGCACTTTGTAAGGGCATCGGCATATGCCCAATCAACAATTCACTTGGCACGTGCACTTTATAAAATATAATCAGGTATCATTATCCTCTCATAAAATCTTTATTGCAAGATAATAACAGTACTGAGGAAATACTCTGATTTGAACCTATTGAAATTATGTTGGAGATATATGTTTAAGTTTTTGCACTTTATACAAGTTGGCTTTTCAACTAAAAATTCCCCTTAACAGGTAGCGCCATATACCAACACCTTTTCTTTTTATCATTTCTGTACCCTTGGATTCCCAAGGGTAGGTTGGTGGCAGCTTACACCTGTAGTTAACATTTACATACACCATAGCGCTGGTCACACTTGATCTTTTAAAGGTAGATCTATATTTAGACAAAAAAGTAAAAAAACAAAAAAACAAAAAAAAAAAACACTGGATAAACCACTTGATATTTTTTTCTGCCATCACTTTTCTATGTTTCCATACCTCTCCCCTGTTCAAGTTGTTCAGCAATATACAATAAAATGGCACCCCTTAGAGTCATTTTTGCCAATGTGCGTGAGACTGTGCTTGTGATTGGCGACCTCTGTACTAGTAAGGGGGACCAGGCCATATTCTCAGTGGCCCCTCCAAGGGATGAGTGCTACATATATAGAAACAATTACTTGTATGATATGGTTAACTTTTACCAAGTAATCAGATTTCAGTTGGTGTACTTTGCACACTGAATTTCTACTGTAAAAATGTTCATTCGTTTTTTTTTTTCTTTAATGAAACTGATATGAATGATGATTCTTTTATAATTATAGTTAATTGCAGAAGCATGTCTAACTGTTAATGTTCAGATTTAGTCTCAAAAATTACTTTATTACTTCAAGAACTCAATTTCCTGAAAATCCAACTTACATACCATCATTTATCTTCATTCCTCCCAACCCCCACACACGGATTACTGCTCAATGACTTGCCAACCATTTTATCAATGAAATTAATCATATCCTGTACAATCCCATCATCTCTTCAACCCCACATAAATCATGCTCACTATAAAACATTACACGAAATACAACAGATGCATTTACCGTGATTGCTGCCACTGATATATTCACCCTCATATCCACCCTCCAACTATTCACCCACACTGGTCATTAGATGGCTTTGGAAAGCATCCCTCACTCGTATAGCTAAAACTGAATATATCATTCAAAGTGCCAAAACAATTTCCAGTCTTTTCAATTCTCAAATAAAATTTTTCGTTCATATTTTAACTAGCAGTAAGCATAACAGCAAGAATTTTGTAACAATTGTATTTCATGTGAATAAAACTTTGTAAAAGAGATGTATTTTGTCTAAAAATACAAATGATGACTATAATAATTATATCATAAAGCTCTCCAAATATTTCTTCAAGATTACATTCCTAGATTCGTAGACTTTGGATGATCCTAATCATTGTTTGAGGAAGGAACAATTGTTTTCTTATACAATCAGATTAAACTCTCATTTTTCAACCATCATTTTGTGTCAGCTTGTGTGCAATAGTGTACCAGATGAAGAAGGGCTCAACTTCTTCTACAAGGACAGCATGTTTCTGTATTGTTTTAAGGAAAGTCTGTTGCCTTTGACTGATTGGTGAATGCATCTAGGAGAAGACTGCTACTTCCAGTAAACTCATTATGGCCAATCAGGAGTTTGCTGGCAGAGAAAAGAAGATGAAAGGACAGCCTACATGTTCAGCATGCTTCAGAATGAGGTTTTTTGGAGATCCCAGTGACCAAATATATTTCATCTAAACAGAGATTTATAGTAACTAAGTAGAACTACTTCACTACTATACTTAAGTACCGAAAGGCGGTATCTGTAGTTTACTAGAGTAGAATTTTTTTCTCCTACTTCCACTTTTACTTCACTACATTTTTTTGATGATTTCAATACTTCTACTCCAATATTTTTTTTTGTGCTACATAGAAACTTGTTACTATTATAAAAATTACCACTGCCAGAACAGTAGATGGCAGGTTTCATGAAGCTCAAAACATGTGTATTATCAGTGCATACGAAAATAAATGCTACTGTATGTATAAATAAAAGCTGCATTTGAAATAATAAAAAACAATATGATGTTCAAACTTTTGACTTCTTTCTTTAATAACTACATAACACAGTACTTGTACTTTTACTTTCAGTACTTGAGTAGCAATTTTTTTTTCAAAACTACTAGTACTTTTACTTTCAGTAATTGAGTAGCAAAATTTTTTTAAAAACTACTTGCAATACTTAAGTACAAAAAATGTTGAATACTTTAGTACTTCTACTCAAGTCATTTTTTGATCAAGCACTTCCACTTCTACTCAAGTCACTTTTTGATTGAGCACTTGTACTTTTACTCAAGTATGGGTTTCGAGTACTTTATACAACTCTGCATCTAAAGACAGGAAACCCTCTCAAAATAAAAAGACCAAACCTGCCTGGAAAGCACCATGTGAAGAACCTGTGGTCACAGGGTGTCTTCAATAGACATGACATTGTCAGCATCTCAATTTCACTGAGATGACAGATAGGACAGCAATTTCAGTCTACTTGTATCCCCTGCTGAATAATGGACAACTGAGGATACAGCTTAATATTATTCAAAATTTCCAGCATTTCTTTTATGCTTAAGTTACCATAAAAGATCCATGGGTGTGATAAGTTAGGGAATGCTCAGAAAGGGCATGTGCCTGAGAGATCTTGGCCTGACTACCATATGCATCATGAGGGCTTCTTTTCCTGTAGGGAAAGGGAGCCTGATTGCTGGAAACATGGCTGTTCTTGGAGAGATAGTTTACACCTCTCTTTGATATGACATCAAGTAGTTACTTCCTAAAAAGTTTTGTCACAGCTTTATTTTGGCTTTCTTTTTTTACCTTAAAGTGTAATTTCAGACAAAAACTAACTAATGCTAAACTTGTTCTCTGTCACATTCAAACCTAATCTACTGTATCTAACTCGGTAAAGAAAAAATCACTGTACTTACCTAATCTGCAGCCGATCTGGTCCGGTCTCCAGTGGTGGAAGCTGTGTGCAGTAGAGGACCGACAACGGCTGTGATATAGCTGGAAAGTGAAGTCCCCCATAGAGTTACTATGGGGCTTCTGTTGTCGGCTGCCTCTCCTGCACCCGCCTCCACACTGAAGCTGCTGCTGACAGCTGATGGTGGGACCAGACTGGATCGGCTGCAAAATAGGTAAGTATAGCCATTTTTTGTTTTGCAGGGTTAGATAGATTAGGTTTAGAATGTGGAAGAGAGCAGGTTTAGCGATAGTTAGGTTTTGCCTGAACTTCTACTTTAACCTTCCTAGCGGTATTCCCGAGTGTGACTCGGGGTTAGATTTTAGTGCCAAAAGCGGTAACCCCGAGTCACACTCGGGGTAGCGCTAAGAAGATCGCTGGATGCTGGAGGAGGTTTTACTTAGCTTTTCTCCGGGATCCAGCGAAGACTGTGGGCGGTGTGCGGCGGCGGAGCTTCCTCCCGATAGTCTGCGAGCCCCGGCTTCCGTCTCCGGCGACGTGACGTCCGCCGGGGGGTGGAACCGGCGGCAAATTCAAATGTAAAATGCACCAAACACACTGATACCGTTCAAAATAAAATAAAATCACATTACATTGCCCCCCAGTGCCCTTTCCTGCAGTTTTACTGTACTTTTTATGTAAATATATGTATATATATATATATATATACATATATATATATATATATATATATATATATATATATACACGTAATTCTTGTGAATGATCAGCCCAAACCAACTGTATACATTATATATATATATATATATATATATATATATATATATATATATATATATATATAATATATGTATACATATATATATATATATATATATATATATATATATATATATATATATATATAATAAATGTATACAGTTGGTTTTGACTGCTCATTCACAAGAATTACATGCAAAATAATGGTACCGCTTTCAGCACCTAAAATCCAAAAGAATCATACCGCCAGGGAGGTTAAAGGATAATGCATCTACCAAGGCTACTGCATACCTTTTATTGAAAAATGAGACATACACTCAGACATAAAACTTGCCTGTAATAATATCCCCAAAACCCATAGGTCATCTTTTTTCCTCATATCCTCCAGAACCCACCTGGCTGTACCTGGTTAAAGAGACAGGAATTACACACTCATAGAGATGGGCTTGTGCAGCACAGCTAGGGACATCCATAGGCAGTGATTTTTCACAGCTTTTACCCAGAAGGACTCTGATAGGACTCAAGTCATTACCTCTTAGAGGGGTATGGGGGTTCAGGATTTATTAAGAGAGGGGGTGGAATTACAGGGCTAGGAATTAGGTAGTGGTTGGGTATTTGGGGGAGAGTGGGGGCAGATGTGGCTTCTGGGGGGGGGGGGGTGAGGAAGGGGAGGAATGGTAGATGCTTTATCCTTTGTGGTCATTTTTGTTATGTAGGATTTTTGGATGCATCTCCCCAAATTTAGGGTTTGGCCACTGTACCTACCTGCACTTCCAATGTCTCATTTCTTGTGGGTATTGGTAGATTCTTTTTTACCTTGCTAGCTTTAAATTGTTCTAGCTTTAAGCTCTCGGAGATCCTTGGCTAGTTGGACACCTGTCTGAAATCTGTGGTAAAGACAGGTATTTAGATACAATTACAATGTTATAACAATATTAGGTGCTCACAGTTTACCTGTAAATTGAACACATTTTTTTTAGTATAATAAATATAATTTAATTAAATATGCTGTCTAAATCCAATAAAGTTGCGACCTTGTTCATCCAAGAAAATTGTCTTGTATTGTAATATGTGTATTATTATTATATTGTATGTTGAGCGGGGGAGGGGGGGGCAGAGTCCAAAGGAGTGTATGAAGGTATTAGTGTTAGTTTTAAATATATTGTTCTCAGCAGGCATGCACTAAATGTCATCTAACAACAAATGCTATGTCTGTCCTCTAAGGAAAAAGGGACTTCTCCAGTAAAAAGTGATGGTCAAGAAAGGAAAATTCACAACTGAGAGCTAGGCTCAGAGTAGGGATAGGTTAGGTGAAGCTCTACTGTGTGAATACACTGAGAATCTTGATCCTTGTGAGAAGGCAAGGAACAGAAATCTTGTGATCACTCAGAAGATACCAGAGTTATAGGTGGGGCATACTCATAGAGAGCAGCCTCACCCCAGTACATCATCAGACGTCTAGAATAAGGTCAAGAGGTAGAATTTGTCTACAGAAATCCTTGTCTTCTCTTGTATCCGGAATCAGTGCATTTGTAGGGCTCCGTTTGTCAAGCTCTGTCCAAATGTTGGTATCTTACTCTATACTTAGTGAACAGGTATAATCATCTTAGTAAAGTCATAGCCTATTAATCTCAATTATTTTAATTACTGCCATTATAATTCTTACACTTTCTTCCTGTGCTCCACACAGATTTTATGACCATTCAGACAGTTGCTTTATTTCCTTCTGGTTTGATCTGACAGTCTTTTAATCAGCCTGTAATATGATTTCTTCATTGTGTTATTTTTGTGTTTATTAATTAAAGACACTAATGGTATGTGACATTAAAAAAGACCTTGGTTCCAAGCAGCCACAACTGGTTTCTAGTGAGCCTGTTACAATTTCATACTTGCAGATTGTTATCAATACGATCAATTAATCCTTTGCCTTTAACTGACACCTATAAATGTTCTACGAGAACTCTGCATTCCTGTTCTGTGAGATAACAAATTGCTGTACAGTTACATTTCCCCGCAGTCTATCACTTCTCCCTTATTTTGGCTCTGATAACCACAACCTTGGTTGACAGGCACACACTATTTGAGATAAGATCTTGTAATTAGTTTAAAACATTAAAAAACTGACAATATACATTTTTTGCAACATGATTTATTTCTTAGCTGAATCACTATTGAAACTTCACACATACACAAATTAATTCAGATATTCCCACGTTTGTTGTGGTAATAAGGCAATGTAGCAATTTGAAAGAGAAAGATTTGGTCAGCTTGGCTTTGTGCTGGCTAGTGTTCTCCAAGCATAGAGTGTATTGTATCAGTCACATAATGTGTTGAGTTTGCTACAGCAGGGATAATATCCAATGCAAATGATGTTTAATACCTGGGCTTGGGTGGCCAGTTGGTTGCATGTTAAGAATGATAATAAAGATTTCACTTAATGTGTTGAGCATGCTCCAGCAGGGATAATATCCCATGCAAAGAATGTTTGATACCTGGGCTTGGATGGCCAGTTAGTCACTGAGACTAAATATTTGAGACACTTCCTGGCTTGTGGTCACCGACCCCCCCCCACCCCCCTTGGGGCTTTTGCCTTAAGTGGATGCATTTGTTGCACTTGTCTTTTCCTTAGGACCTAAGGATGTGGAAAGCTGCAAGAGGCCCTCCTCCTGGGAGGACCCCTTAGCCCTTTCGCTGTGCCCTTTGCTCCAATTTTAAATTTAGTGTGCCAGGCCATTTTGCAATTTTTTCATTGCGTTTTTATTTTTCCCTTACAGCTTTCAGAGTTTGCTAAAAAAAAACCCAAACCATATATTTTCTGAAAGCACATGACCAGTTGAATACAAATAAGGTGCTACTGATTTTAAGGGCACTACGATATTTGCGCAAATGTTTATAAAAATGTTTTTTTTTGCAAATAAAAACACTAAAAGCATTATTAGCACATAAAAACACAGCCCTTTTTACAAAATGCCAACTAAATATAAAAGCTAACCTGTATTGAGGTAATAAATAACCAAAATTTGTAAATTTTAGATTGCTCCTTCTTGCAAAATGGTGAAAATCAAATATATGCAAAAATGGAAATATCCAAATTTCTCTAATAATCTAGAGATATTCTTTGTTTCCTTACAGCTTTCAGAGTTTGTTTAAGACCTCCCAAACCATATGTTTTCTGAAAGCAAATGACCTATAGAATAATAATAAGAAGCTACTAATTTTAACGCCCTGTGATATTTGTGCAAATGTTTATCCAAACAATATATTCACTAAAAATTCTCTAAAATATTTTTTAGCAGATATAAACAAAGAATATTTTATAAAATTCCTGCTACTTTCCTACTAAATATAAAAGCTTAACCTGTAGTGAGTTAATAAATAATAAATATTTGTATTTTTTAAATTACACCTTTTTGCAAAATGGTGAAAATTGAGCGTACACAAAAATGGAAATAACCACATTTCTCTAGAAATCTGTAGGTTTTCATTGTTCCCTTACAGCTTTCAGAGTTTATTAAAGACCCCCCAAACCATATTTTTTCTGAAAGCATTGGGACAAGTAGAATAAAAGGAAGGTGCTACTGATTTTTTTTTTCTTTTTTTTTTTGAAAACATTTTATTGGTAATAAAAGGAGCAGTTACATGAAGCATGGAATGCAGATGGAGATACAATCAGAAACTGAGAACAATGGCGTAACATCAACATAACATTTGACAACTATCCCAGCTTACATTGGATCACAGGCAACCAAACCCAAAATAGTGAAAAGATCACCTTAAGCAACTATGTTAGAACGGCCAGTGTTCAAAAGAGCATAATGGGGACAAAAAGGGGAGCCCATGAGAAAGCAAAATCCCCCCAAGACCAAAGAAGGGTGAGACGTAATCCCAGCGGTAGAAACAGGGGGGGGGGTGTAGAGTTTTGCAAAAATACAGGCATCCCTAAAGTGGGAACACGAGCCTAAGGAGAGTACGGAAGTGTGGAGATGTACTCCCGATCCCCAGGCAAAAAAGGCCAGGGGCGGGGAGTGGTAGTTGACGGCTTAGGGGGGAACCCAGGGAAGGGTTCCGGGGGTAAGGACAGGGAGGGTGCGAGCCATTTGGACCAGCCAAACCACCCAATAGCACCCGAGAAGGACAGGGGACAGGGGAAGAGGGGGAAAAGGGAAGGAGGGGAAGGGTAAGAAGAGCCAAGATGGAAGGCAGTGTAGCAGCATGTGAAAGAGCAAGAGGAGGGGTAAGGGAGAAGAAGAGAAAGAAAAAAAAAAAAGGGGGGGGGGTGGGAGTATCATGGAACTTTATGTATGCGGAAACGAACTGAACGCAGATCTAAAAAAGGTTGGGGGGTGAACATGCATGTGAGCACATAGGTGAGGAACAGGGTTGAAGGGTCCACAGGTAGGCATATCCCAGAATCAAGGGTTACACAGAGAGGAGAATTCCGCAGTAGTTGTATAATGGGTCCAACACGCCCATTTCTTGTGGAATTTTGTCGGCGTATCACGAGCTACATGGATGAGTTCTTCCATTTCAGCAATTCGCACAACACGTCGCAACCATTGTTTGATCATAGGTGGTTGCGTGGAGGCCCACAGCACAGGAATGCATTGCCTGGCCGCGTTAATCATGTGGATTGCCAGGGATTTCGTGTACGATGCCTGAGAGGTGGGAGAATGATGCAGGAGGAACTGGTGCTACTGATTTTTAAAGCTCCACAATATTTGCACAAATGTTTACCAAAGCAATAGTTTCACCAAAAATACACTAAAATCATTATTAGCAGATGCAAACACAGCAAATTTTACAAAATTGCTGCTAAATTCCTACTAAATATAAAAGCTGAACCTGTATTGAGTTAATAAATAACAAATATTTATACATTTAAAAATTCACCTTTTTGAGAAATGGTGAAAACTGAAAATACACAAAACTATAAATAACCAAATTTCTCTAAAAATCTGGAGATTTCATTTTTCACTTTCAGCTTTCAGAGTTTTTAAAAGACTCCCCAAACTATACATTTTCTGAAAGCAAAGGGCCAGTAGAATAAATTGAAGGCACTACTGATTTTTAAGGCCTCGTGATATTTGGGCAAATGTTTACCAAAACAATGTTTTCGCTAAAGATGCACTAAAATCATTATTAGCAGATACAAACACAGCAAAGTTTACAAAATTCCTGCTAAGTTCCTTCAAAATATAAAAGCTAAACCTTTAGGGAGTTAATAAATAACAATTATTTGTACATTTTACATTGCGCCTTTTTTTGAGAAATAGTGAACGGATGTATGCAAAAAATTCTCTAAAAATCTGGACGTTTTCCTTTTCCACTTACAGCTTTCAGAGTTTGTAAAAGAGCCTCCAAAACATATATTTAGTGAAAGCACAAGGCAAGTAGAATAAAAAGAAGGTGCTACTGATTTTTAAGGTGCCACGACATTTGTGCAAATGTTTATCAAACCAATATTTTCGCAAAAAATACACTAAAATCCTTAATTGGATGTATTCATACATGGTAAATGTACAAAATTCCTGCTAAATTACAACTAGATACTCAGTATCGCAGGCTTCCCATTGCTCAGGGCATCGAGAACTCTGTATGAAAATTACAAATCACTGGAAGTACACTCCTTATAGGCTAGCTAAAATATCCACTTCCCAGTCCCCTCTGTGTTGGTGCAATTGTGGGTGAGTCGGAAACCTTCTTTACTCCCTATGGTCCTGCCCTAACCTTACTAGCTTCTGTAACCAGGTATTCTGATTAATTTCTACCTGTACCGGAATCATAACTAAACCCAATCCTGCTCTAGCAATCTTAAACCTTGGCATTGACACCTTCCCATCATGACAAAGGACAGTTACCTCTCATATACAACCAGCAGCATGCCTCTTGATCCTAAGAAATTGGAAATCCCCCTTAGCCCCTAATATCTCAGAGGTACAAAGAATGTTTAACCAAAATCATCACTTTGAATGCATAATAGCGTTAATAGGTATGACAAGTGAAAAATGCAATAAGGCATGGAGTATATAGCAAAATAGAAAAGGACCCCACATTTAGATAAGATTCCCCTGCTGACATTCAATAGCATATGCAATTACTGTATGTTGGTTTACTGTACTGCTTTGTATATAACATGGTTCACTAAGATTCTACTGAAAGCGGAGTTCCACCCTAAAAATGAACTTTACAGCATCAGTTACAGTAAAAAATCCTGATGCAATAGGAATGGCCAGGTGCTACTCTGACTGCAGATCGCAATCTACAGCGCATGCGCGAGATTGCGATCAGCATTTTGGGTAGCGAGGAACCAGGAAGAGGGACACAGGGGGGGACACATCGGCTTCAGACACCCACACCGGAGATGGCCGCGCTCTGCAATCAATGTTAACCACTTGCCGACCGCCGCACGACTATCTACGTCGGCGGTCAGCCCCTCACAGGCAAACTAACGTAGGGCTACGTTGCTTGCTTGTGAGGGTCTAGGGAGCGAGCGCGCGCCCCCGGGGGCGCGCTCCCGCTCCCGCGTGGTCACGGACCCCCCCGCGCGTGTGACCAGCGGACCCGATGTCCGCCGGTCACTCGGCGATCGGCGGGGGAGAGGGAGAATGTCAGGCAGCTTGTGTAAACAAACTGCCTGTCATTCTCCTCGCTGCAAAGACACTGATAAAACGGATCTGGTATGTAGATCCGTTGATCAGTGTCCTTACAGCTAGAGCCACAGCCAATCACAGTAGAAACCACGCCCCTAGGGACACACACAGCCCCTCCCTTCCAAATAAAGTTAACCCCTTCACTACCAGTGTATTTTTACAGTAACAGTGCATATGTATAGCACTGATTACTGTAGAAATGTCACTGGTAACCCCAAAAGTGTCAAAAATGTCAGTCAAGGGTCCGATCTGTCCGCCACAATGTCGCAGTACCGCAAAAAAATCGCAGATCGCCGCCATTACGCGTTAAAAAAAAAAACAACAAAAATGACAAAAATCTTTCCCTTTGTTAGTAAACGCGATAACTTTTGCGCAAACCAATCAAAATACGCTTTTTGTGATTTTTTTTACCAAACATAGGTAGCATAAAACAAATTGGCCAAAAATTTTTAAAAATTTTGATTTTTACATTTTTTTTTGGGGGAATTTCATATAAAAAAATGTGAAAAATATTGCTATTTTTGCAAAATTGACGCTCTTTTTTTGTTTATAGCGCGTGATCAAAAAATCGCACAGGTGATCAAATACCACCAAAAGAAAGCTCTGTTTGTGGGAAAAAAAGGACGTCAAATTCGTTTAGGTACAGCGTCGCACGACCGCGCAATTGTGCGTTAAATTCACGCAGTGCCGAATCGCAAAATACCCCCTGGTCGGAATGGGGGTAAAATCTTCCGGGGCTTAAGTGGTTAAAGGTAAGAATTTATTTTTATTCAATTACTGTACTGTAATGTGGGGTTATTGTTAGTGTAATTAGCGATAGCTTAGGATTAGGGGTGTATTTTTATCTAAAAAATGTTTTTGTGGCCGGAACTCTGCTTTAAGTAACTTAGTTAAATATTTCTACTTATGCTCTAGTAATACCATCGAGATTCAGAGGAAATAGTATCTATGGTAGAATGTGTTGGTCTATTCCCCAGGCACATTTGTTCCCAGATGGGATGTCTGGGTAGCTGGACAAACCCTAAGTCCTCTACTGCATACTTGCTAACAGTCAACTAACAATTGTTCACAATTCTTTCCCTCAATATCACCTTCATATGTAACCCATCATCATCTGTTTGATGTAGTTACTTCTATTTCTTACTTATGTACATTGTCTTCGGAATATGTTTCATTACTTTGAAAATTCTAAAAAAAAAAAAAATTTACTCCAGGGGTTACCATTTTTCACTTTCACTTTTACAGCTTTCAGTATTTAAAAAAAACCCCTCAAACCAATAATTGCACAAATGTTCATCATATCGCTATTTTCACTAAAAATACACTAAAATCATTATTAGTACACATAAACACAATATAACTTCCAAAATTCCTGATACATAACTACTAAAGCATCATTCACATGTGGCATACTAAAGTGTATGCCCATGGAGGTCCATGTTTACCCGCACAGGGATGCACAGGTGTTCCATGCATCCCCGTACAGGCAGTCCCATTTATGTCAATTGGGATGCAATGGCTGCACAGGCTTAACTGCTGTTCCCAATCTGACATCCGTGTGGGTATGGGTGCACGACCCCGAATTCAGATGCAATTTTCAATGGACAGGCTGATGCAAATGGACATGTGTCTGTTTACACCCGCCTGCATCTTATCCAAACCACTAAAAACAGATGGATTGGGAACCCATTCCCCATCCATCTAGCAGATCAGATGGTATCGGGTGGATATGGACAGGCTGTCAGTTTCCATTCCACCGCCCCATAGAAAACAGAGGTCTGTGTCCATGTTCGCTCTGCATCAGCGGAGTGGACGCGGACCTGTCATCTGCCTGCTCAGTGGGGATCAGCAGAAAGATCCCGCTGAGCAGGTGGATCTGCTTGACAGAGTCCACTCCATGTTTTTTTATTTATTTATTTTTACTTTTTACATTTTTTTTACAATTTCTTTCATATATTCTTTTGTATTTTCTTTTGGGGGGTCTTTGGTGAGATATCAGAGGGCTAAACAGACCCCCACATCTCTTTTTTGAGACCTCTGCATCAGTGGAGCAGACGCCGACCTGTCATCCGCCTGTTTAGCAGGAATCCGCACAAAGATCCCCGCTGAGCAGGCAGATCTGCTTGACAGAGTCTGCTCCATGGTTTTTTTTTTTTTTACTTTTTATATTTTTTTTACAATCATATATTTTGATATATTTTCTGTATTTTTTTGGGGGGGGGGGTGGTGAGATATCAGAGGTCAAAACAGACCCCCATATCTCTTTTTTTAAAACAGAGAAAGGGATTTAAGAAAGTCCCTTGCTCTGCAGCACTTTAGTAGGGAGTTTGTAAACTCTCAGTTTACTATGATCAGCTGATTAGCTGGACATAGGAGCCATCCACTGTACTACAGGAAGGGGGCTAGTAAACACATGTTTACCAAGCCCCAGCTTCACCAGCACCACAAACGGCCAACCCGCGTGCTCAGGCTGACAGCTTGCCGAACATAGTGCCAGTCAGCAGCTGCAGGCGGCTGGAAGGGGTAGGAGGGATGCCGCCAGGAAAGGGAGTGGGCGGAAAGGTGGAGAGGCTGGAGACAGGGAAGCGGCAGCACTGAGGGGGGGCAATCAGGTTTTAGGTTAATAACTCTAATCAGCAGATTGTGATCTGCTGATCAGAGTTATAGAATTGTTCAGCAGAGTCTGAGTGTCTTAAAGTGACCATGAGCTTATAGGAGAGGGAGAAATTAGGTCTGTACGGTGTATGGACCTGGACAGCTGCAGGCAGTGCTGTAGGTTCGTACGCCGTATGGACCTGGCAGTAAAAGGGTTAAAGATAATGGCTGCCATGGAGTGCTATTTTTGAACCTCGAGGAATCAGACTTCAGTTGTCCTCCATATTGAGGTGGTGAGTGACCAACTAAGTTGAAAAGCAACACAGGAACCTTTTCATGCTGTCCTGCCTTGAATTCTAATAATGAAAGATTTGAACCTCAGCTGTCAAGGAACCAATTTAACATTCAAGATTCTAGCCAGTATATCCATGTAGAAGACAAACCCAGAAGAAAGACAGAAAGAAGGTTAACGACTATGTTTTAGGCAGCGTGTCGCATCGGCTGCTCGAGTACCCAGAGCTCACATTATCTCTTTGCTCTGCATATACCCATGTCTACAAGGAAGTGTTGGAATCCACCAGTGCGGCCACCGGTGTTCTACCCTGGGAACCACATACAGCTGGAGTACTCTGGAGCTGCTCAGTGGACCACCTTGTTTTAAAAGCACATCTCTCTCTATTTTTGTGAGCTGCCTTTTTTAAAGAATAATAAAGTATGTTTATGTTTTGCTACACTTAAAGGGCATTGTTCCCTTTCTTAATGTCTTCACAGTATCCCTTCTAGCTCTTCTGAAACCAGCTGCCTCTGAGCACAAGCACCTTTGGACATCATATTAAATTTAGGGACATTTCCTATAGTCTATTTTGGTTTTTAAGGACTTTTGTCACCTGCCTGTATTAACTGCCTTTAGCCCTATTGGCACTGACAAACTTCCCGGTTGGACACCAAACACCCACTCTACTCCATCCTGCATTTATCCATGCACTAATGCAGTGATGGCAAACTTTGGCACCCCAGATGTTTTGGAACTACATTCCCCATGATGCACTCTGCAGTGTAGTTGAGCATCATGGGAAATGTAGTTCCAAAACATCTGGGGTGCCAAGGTTCACCACCATTGCACTAATGCAATGACATATTTTCAAATCTAAAATAATGTGGCTGCCACCCATCATTCTGAACACCCAGAGACAAGAACTGTACCCTGAGAGGAACATATCTGGGACATTTAATGCTAAGTACATGAGTCTAGGACATTCGCAATGTATTCTCTAATGACCTGATTCGGTCACATCTCTTAAAGTGGTAGTAAACTCCTGAATTAGATTTTTACCTACAGGTAAGCTTATAAAAAGCTTACCAGTGGGTTAAATACATATCTCTTAAATGTGCACCCTTTAGGAGATATTCACTTGGTTGACAACCGGTGACATCACCGGCGCATGCACTCTTAAGCATACCTGTGCCATGCCTTCAGAGTTCTGTGCCATGGCCATGACTCACGCGTGCATGTGTGGGAGAGATGTCATTGAGACTCATGGTTGTAGCCCACAAACCCGGAAGGGAGACTGGCTGAAGATGGAAGCCTCTGCAGTGGTGACAGCACGCTGATGGAGGGCTTTATTTTAATGTAAGTCTTTCATAATGTGCTACCTTACACCTTACCTTACATTATGCCTCTACCTAGCAAGGAGAACGTTTTTTTTTTGTTTACTACCACTTTAAAGATCAATCAAAAAATAACAAAAATTAATCTTAAAGGGTAATTTAGCCTTTGTGGAAAAAATATAGCACATAACAAATATAGCATATGCATTTGCTACAGAAGCCATATTGTAATTTGATGCATTAAAAAATTACATTTCCTTTTTAATCTGCAGCTGCTATAATATTATATACATGAAATGCAATATTGCAACCTGGAGGTGTTCTGTACAGTTGATATACAGTAAACCAGAAATGTAATCTCCTGCTTGTGTGAAAATCTCTGAACTAAGATACAAGTCAGGTTTTAGGCATCATCTGCAACAAAAATTGTAATTTATGGTTAGATACTCCCTAAAGGTTGTTGTCTTCTAAAGGTATGCTGACACTGCAATTTTTCTTATCATAGCCCTTAAAGTGCATCAGATGCTTGTAATAAATTAGTTACTCCCATTCAAAATCAGTCCTACACAAGTCATGTTCTAACAAAGGGGGAAGACAGCGCAGCGCCTTCTAAGTGCAGCAAGACATTTATTGAAGTATGTGCAGCAGTATTACACTCACATTTAGTCGGTGAATAAGATGCAGTTAGTCAAGTAATGTTGATCATCAGGAGCATCACTGGAGTGGGTCTTGGTGGTGGAGGCAGTGGATCCTGGTGAGAGCGGCAGGGGGTTCCTCCGTGTGTACAGGGATGGCCTCGGTGGTGTCCGTGGGCTCCTCGTCAACTGGTGGAACGCTGGCACTCGTGGGTCCTGGGATCCTGAAGTCACTCCTGGCAGTGATGCGGGATGCTACGGCGACGCGTTATCGGAGCATGCGCTCCTTCCTCAGGCCGCATGCTCCGATAACGCATCGCCGTAGCATCCCGCATCACTGCCAGGAGTGACTTCAGGATCCCAGGACCCACGAGTGCCAGCGTTCCACCAGTTGACGAGGAGCCCACGGACACCACCGAGGCCATCCCTGTACACACGGAGGAACCCCCTGCCGCTCTCACCGGGATCCACTGCCTCCACCACCAGGACCTGCTGCATCTTATTCACCGACTAAATGTGAGTGTAATACTGCTGCATATACTTCAATAAATGTCTTGCTGCACTTAGAAGGCGCTGCGCTGTCTTCCCTCTTGTCTCCCCCCAGAGATCTCTTCTGTCTCTTCCGCCGGCAGCCGCTACAGTGGACAGCTACCCCCTGAACTGTTTGGGGGTCCCCCCACCCCTGGTGTTTCCCTTCTCCCTTCTCCCCCTCCCCCGGGTCCCCAGGACCAGACTTTTTTTTTTTTTTTTTTGAGACCTCTTCTTGCGCCAATTCACCACCAAACCATTGTCTCTCTCTAACAAAGAGCTATTCTTTCAGAGCAGAAACAGGTAGGGATCTGTAACAATGTTTTTTAAAATCCTTGCAATGTACATTGATCACCCAGAGGGGGATGTTTGTTTGTTTTTTTTTTTTCTTTTTTTTTTTCTTTTTTTTCTCAACAAAAGTAGAGTTACACCACAGCCTGGAGATGGGCTTTAACAAAAAAAATCTTGTTGTACCCGATCAACTGTTACATGAAGAAAACTTATTTATAAGAAGACGCTAATCTATTTAGGAGTTGGAACATACATTTTTCCTACTTTGTTTGTGATGGATTAGCAGGTTTCTGGGAAATCAAGTTTATGCAATTAACCAGTTAAAATGTGGGAAAATGTTATCTCCTGCTATGATTGGTTATATGTATTATCAGTGAGAGAACCAGTTATTCGGCATTGCACATCTCTTCTCAACTCTAGTTGAGAGAGTATGTTTTGTTGGTAAGACTTCATTCTTTAACAACAGATCACTGTCGGGTGCTGACAGGCGTTCTTGGAAATGCATGTAAGTATAGCAGGAAGCCTTTATGCTGCTGTCTCATGACAAGCAGCATCCTTTGCATACTGCCTCTATCCCTGTGAAGCAGAGACAGGAAGCAGATGGAAAATACCAAGAGGAAGGTTGTAGAAATGGAAATGAGGAGAAGGAAATGGGTCAGTCTTCAAGGTGGATGTTTAATACCTTCTAAACCCCAGAAGTTTGCTTTAGGTGAGTGAAATGCTTAAGGAAAGTTCTGTTCTTAGAGACACTGAGTACCCGGGGGCCTTTGTTTCAAGCAATTTGTGGTGAATGGGCTCCTTTTTGGTTAAATGGCTGTGCAAGGACCCCATGATTCAGAAATTAGAAAAAGAGACCACTATTTGCTAACCACCCTTTTGGATTCTCAATACAATGCTAAAATGGCTGGTCCACTGCCACCATGCCAGAGGGAGCCCAAAATGTGAAAATGTGAGGAGGTGCGATCATGCTTCTGATCCTCTTATTTGAGAAAGAAGGATAAAAAGTGTTGGTAGCTGCCTTTAGTGCTCCTTTTAAGACTTTGTCGAAACTGCAGCATGCAGACCCAGGTTCAAGCAGCACTCACAAGCAGTGCTTGAGCCACATTATTTCTGACTACATCATGCAAGAGCTGCAGTGGACACTTTCAGAATTTAGGATGCCATGAACTACAGGGTGTCCCAGCTAGGCCACTAACTGGAGCTTTCATAGTATGCCCTGAAGCTTCAGGCTTGATCAGCTGCTAGTGTGCTGTCTGGGAGGTACTTCGGTGTAGCGGGAGCTTTTGTTAGGTAGAGGCGATTATGCCTGTTTCCTTACAGTGTGGCTTACTTTCATTACAATAAACCAATGATGGATTATCAAATGGTATCAAAACCCTGCTTCTGATGCTACAGACAAAAATGTGTCATCTGGCCCAAATAAAAAAATAAAAATTATACCTTCCTATACCAGTGCTCTTGCTTTTCCTATTGCAGTGCCCTGTAAATGCACACTCAATGTTTCTACAGCTGAACCTCAGCTGCCATATTTCATATGTTTGCTGCAGGATAAATCCTGCATCGCATTTCAAATCCTGTTGCCTTTTCGGGTGCTCTAGCATTGTAAAGGTGCCATACAATGTTTCTGCAGCTGGAAGATTCTGGCAGTTTTGGAGGCAATTAAAGCAAAGGAAGACATACGCCAAACCTTTAGAGGTGGTTTTCAGGTCCCAGAACTCTTGGGAGTAGAACGTGGCTGGGAGTAGGCAGTTCCAGATATTGTAATCCTCAGTGACCCAGAGGAGTTCTGTTAGGTTACAATCTCATGGAAAAATTGGTTTTGAGACTTCTGTTGGTCAAGAGAGTAGTGGTGGAGAAGGGGGCTGCCTCAGTGATGCATTCTAAAATGTATTTAGTCCTCAGCGCCTAAGGCAAACTTCCACAATCCACTGGGTTACTGGCCAGAATGTGCCCAGTATGCAAATGAGCTGCTGGGATGCCCTGCATTCAGGCTGCTTCATAAATGGGCATTCAGTGCTGCCAGAGGTTTTGTGACAGATAAAAGAGAGTGTCTGTCCACAGACTCCGTTGACCAGCTAACATTTATCATAATGAATCATTCCTGGATTACCTGCAGCTATCAAGCCCCTGATGCCGATGACACCAATTAAGTGTTTTCTTAATCTGGAATCTCTGCAAGACTGTCTACGCTGCCTAGCTTTGTGAGTGTTGATTTTTATCTGAAATACATTTTTTGATATAGATTTCATGGGCACTATTAACACCAAAGGACCAATTTTTCCACACCTGTTTGCCAGGTGCAAATAATTTAAATTTTTGACAATAAGGCCAATAATTGCTTTTATCAAGAGTACCTCTGTAGGGTTACGGTATGAAGGCACCACCAACACCTAAAGCCCAGTTTTTACGCACCTGTTACTTCTATTCAAAGTCTGCGAAAAAGACACCAGAATTTATCCAAAAAATCTCTAATCTTGTCCCGAATGCATTAAATTGTGGCTGATCTCCTTTTCATGCCACCATACGGTTCTGGGTGCTTTATTGATGTTTCAAAGATCATCACAGAATCTGCATTTTCTTGTATTAGATCTCAGTTTGAAACGGGCATATAAACAGGTTCTTTTGCCATATATATATACCCTGTTTGGGGAGAGATTGTTTTGTATTTACCATACATTTCTTCACATGATATGGTTTTTATACATTTTTATATGTGTCATAATAAATGTATACCTTTTAATTGTCGAGTACTTGTGTTTCCTCATGGGATTACCACTACAAGAATACCTCTGTAGGGTTACAGTATGAAGGCACCAACACCCAAAGCACAATTTTTATTCACCTGTTACTTCTATTCAAAGTTTGCAAAACAGACACCAGGATTTATCCAAAAAATCTCTAATCCTGTTCTGAATGCACTAAATTGTGTCCTCATCATACAGACTTGCTCCCCAAGCTGTTGTTTATAAAATAAAGAAAGTTTGAATTGAAAATTTAATTTTTTTTGGCTTTATAAATGTATTTTTTACTGCAGCAGGTTTTATACATGGCTTAGATGCATCACTTTACAGGCAGACTAAGGGAACCCCCCAGGAACTATATTAAAAGGAATTTTCCATTTTTATTGTTTCACTTTAAGCATCAGTAAATCACTGCTCATTTAAAAAACTATCATTTTTGCTAACTTTTGTTAATGATACATGTCCCCCAGGGCAGCACCTGGGCCCCCCATACCCTTTGTATGCCCAATAACCTGCATATAAGCCTTCAAAATGGGCACTTTTGATTTTTCCAGTTCGGGTCCCATAGACTTCAATAGGGCTCATTGTTCAGCTCTGAACGTTTGCGATGTTTGAAAGTTCTGCCACAAATTGAACCTGGGGGTATCGCCTATCGCCTATCGCCAATGTTTATTTCAGGAAAACACCTGCATTGTCTTCCCCTCTTGTAAAGCAACCTTACCAAGCTTTTTACATAGTGTTGAGCTACTATTCAATATTTGTGTCTATTGTCTCTCAAATAATATGCTTTAATTACTGTTCCTGTACACAGTCTTGATTCCACCCCTCCTTTCACCCCTGGTAGTTCCTATTAACCGTGTTCTCTATCTTGTATATGTACTGTACATATTGTATATAGTTATTTTGTTAGGCTTCCTGTTACTTATTTAGGCATTTTAGATAAATGATTGTAGTTCACCTGTATCTTTACATTTGCTTGCTTCTTTTTTGGTGTGTGGATGTCATTTGTGTAGCAGAATAAGAGGGACTTAAGTGCCCTCCCAGAAGTCAACATCAGGTGGAGACTGATTACCAGAACCTGCTGGCTGCTGAGAGACACCCTCTGGTGGACACTGGAACAACAACTTTCAACTGTGGGAAATACAGTGGCACAATTTGGCGATTCAGGTCCTTACAATGACATTTCATCTAAAATAAAGCCTGTCTTGCGTCTCCCTCTTTAATTGCAACCAAACTGCAGCTGTGTATCCACTGAATATTATTTGTGGCTAATATCTCTCAAACAATACACTCTGATTTCTATATTAAGATATAACCTCCTTTTCCAAACTGCTTTCACTGTCTTGCCACTTAGTAATATGTGTGTCTATTGTTTATCAAATAATTTGCTCTATTTTTTTTTTTTTCCAAGATAAAACATGCCTCTTTTCTATCTCTTATGTTATGGACTAACCAAGCTGCCTACATGCTGTCCAGCCACTGAACAAAATTTTTGGCTTTTGTTTCTCAAAAATACTTTATCATTTTCTATTGCAAAAAAAAGTCTGCCTTGTTTCTTTCTATTTGCTTCCTATTTAGGTGCTAGCATACTATACTGATGCAAGTCAATTTCTACACACACCTGAAGTCTAAATTAGGAATTGTTTTGGAATAATTGAAGAGATGGAGGGGTTTAGGGAATTTGGGGCAAAGGTTTTGAAATGTTTTTGTAAACTCTGTTTTGACATTTTATTAAACTTTAGTATTAAAGTATTGTGCCACTAGCCATGTTTTTCAAAGATGAAAGCTTTAGCTTTACTTTTTTTTTTCAATATGTTTATTATTTATGATAAACAGGTTACAAATTCCACAAACGTGCGAAAGTAGGTACAGGTCATGTAACATACAAAAAATCTGTAACTGTAAGAAACTGAACATAACACAGGTACATTAACTCTGACATCGTATGTTCTGTGCGGGCCTCTTCCGGTCTCTCAAATTGGCCGGGAGGTCTGCCATGACCATCAGCAAAGAGTTAAGTATTCATAGCTCTACTTTTTAAGAGTAAACTTTCTTATAGCTTTTAGATGTGTTGTGAGTCCTTATTTCAATGTGAAAGTCAGGTCTATTATTGCTGTATAAAAAATCACATCACGCAGCCAAAACTATGTAAATATATATATATATTTTTTTAACTTGAATTCAGATTCAGGTGCCACTGCTGTATGTAAGTATACTAAAGTAAATGTTTGGCATGTGGTACAACACTAGTGCATTAAGTGAGAAAACACTTTATGATATGTGAAAAGTAATAATCTTAAACTCAGTCCTTCCTTGAAATATTAGCACTACAAAGTAACTTTGGAAAACAACCATCAAGAACAGAAACACAATACAAACCCCTGGGCAGTCACAAAAGGTGGCAGTGACTGGCGCTGTAACGTCCACTGGCAGATGTTGACTAGACTTGCCAAAGCCAGTGTGATCCTTCTGAAGACTGGGGATGTGGGAATGAGGTAGGTGCCTGAGTGTGTCAGCTAACAGTGTCCTCACGGCTGGGTAGCAAAGCTCTTGCATCTACTTCTGGTCTCTGGTGTCTGGTCTCTAAGTAACATGTTTCAGGATCAACACTTTTTTCAAGTCTTCTCAAACCTTTTTCAAGCCTGAAGACATCTGTCTTTTAAATGTAAACCTTTCAGCCTATGCTATCTCCTGAGCACGTAAGGATTGATTAAAGGATTGTTTTTTTCCCCATGTTACTCTAGAGGTTGCATTAAAAGCACTCTCTGTCTGTTGTATGGTATTTTTTAAACTTTCTTTTTCTTAGTTAAATGTTCTCCATGGCCTTTCCCAGCCCCCATGTGTTTTTTTGACAATAGATTCACACCCGTAGACCTCATTAAGGGGTTCAGTGCCAAGTTCAGGTTTCACATTCACTTCAAGCAGGATTTGAAGAACCCATCAAATGCAATCCCGGGAGATTCGCTTATCCCTATTCAGGACTAAAAAATGTCATTCATATTTTTTAAAATGTGTTCTCTTTCAATAAAATATACTTCAGATGTTGCGTATGAATGCTCCTTATTTGCCACTTTCAGAGCCTTAGTTATATAGAAGGAGTAGAACTGCCAGCAGGAATTAAGCCTAGCATGTACTGCCAACACAGTGTATTGGATGAACCTGTATTAAATATTAATTTGTAATTTTTTTTTTTTTTTTTTACAAATAGGAATATGACATCAGTTAGAATACATAAAATTGTTTAAAAAAAAAAAACATCCAAAAACTATTATAGCTTACTTTTAATAGCCTCGAGACTTTACTTCTTCACTCCTTCCCGTACCCTGTCTATTCCACTCTAGCAAATCAAATACTAATTGGAGTGCTGCTTACTAGTTGTTCAACTAGTAAGGAACCAATTTAAGAACATTGTAGTAACCCTCTTAACACCCTGAAGCCTTAAATCAAATTGACTTTATGTTACAATCATAGGAGAGAGAGCATATTACATAACCAATGTTCTGGGTATAAATAATAAAATATCAACTTGGATAAAGCAGTCAATGAAGCATTGTTTCAGTGCAGTCCTTATGCAACTACAGTGACCAAAAAACTGATATTTTTGTCTCAAACGTTGTTTCCAAACTGTATGCAATCTGCTATATTGCACCTGGGATATTGAAACAGTCACTTTAGATATTTACTTCAAAAGACATTATTCCACTACCATTCCTTTAATTTCCTAGAGGACAAAATCTTATTTCCTGGATGTCTATCTCTGGGTCAGTAGACAGCTGTAGGACTTTGACATCACATAGCAATTATCCTTCCCTTCTATAAGGTATATCTAAACCAATAACTAATATCCCATATAAGCTTTAACATGTTAATTTAATTCAATTTGTAATGTTTATTTTTTTTTAAATCTACAACATTTATTAAATAAATAACTGATATCCTGCTATTATGGTTCTTTTGCAAGCACTTCATGTAAATTGGATGAGAACGCTCTTTCCCTGTCTACCAGGTGTGCGCCTCAGTTGTCCTTCTATTGTATGGGCTTCCAATGGAGACAAGAAGGTTTCAACACACATTTTAAAAAGCATGGTCCACTGTTTTCACTATTAGGAAAGCTACCCTGAGAGATACCATGTAGCCATTACTGGAGTACATGTAACAAAGAAGTGACTAAAAAAAGGCTGCAGGAGTTTACCAGATGCAAAAAATGTAAAAAATGAATAATATAATATAAAGTATTTTACTTAAAAAATATTATTGCTTATAAAACACTGGGCATTGGCAAACCAAATGTAATTCCCTTTGGAGTTTTATCTCTATCTCTTTTAACACCTCCGTGTTAATAAAACACAAGAGATCATCTGAGATGTTGGCAATGAAGCTCAAAGAGTAGAACTATCTCAGGATGGTTGAGAACTTTAACATTCATTAATTATCCCACATACTTGAAAACGTATTAATCCGTTAGTTTTACTGCTCCAAATGTCTTAGGACATATTTTGAGGATTCTTTTATTTCAGTAAGTTTGTTTAAAAGGGAGATACAGCAGAACAAAGTGCCATAAATAGCAATATACCTGTTGGTAGGGATTCAAAGTGATGTATACACAGTGATCCGTATTTTAGATAGAAATAGCAAGTTTACATCAATTAGTGGTAAAGACAGAAAATGGTTCAAGCAAAATATTTCCACATCAGTTTGATAGGTAATTAATTTATTCTACAGCTCCTGCCTGTCATTCATCCAATCAGGATACCGATGGCTTAAGAAGGGTAATATAAATTACACGCTGCTCATTGTACTAGTAAAACAGAAATAGCTTGATTTAGACTTAAGTATCCTTAAACATGTTTATGTGAACTAATGACATCAGCAACCACTGTAATTTATTGTTTACATCCCCAGAGACTATTGTGGGAGTGAATAACAGTGGTGCCTTGGTTACCAAGGACAGCAGTGTGTACTTTCATATAACAGAATAGACACCAAACTATTATGTGACTACAAGGAAAAAAAATACCTCCCATTAAATTATCGCTAACTAGGCTACTTTGTTTGGATGATAAACTAATGTTACTGCTTTGAACTTAAATTCTAAACCTTGATCCTGTAATGAGTACCAGCTTAAAAAGAAATGCATTTTAGGAATATGTTAAGCCAAAATGTTTATTTTTTGGTTTTGGATAGAGTAAGGAAGGATTTACATGCCTGTTTGCTTTTACTTCTATCCGAGGCTCTGTTAGGGAAATTGACCTTCGATTGCTGTTCTGGTGACAACTGTTTTACCAAGTCAGGAAAATCTGAAAAACAAGCAGTTACAAAATGTTTTTTTTTTTTTTAGTAGAGTAGAGGAGACTAGAGAAGAATAGAACCACAGACAGCTTTTTATTATTAAGTAATAAAACAATTGTACAGCAATAGTTCATAGAGAAACAAACTAAGTAATCCAAAATGTCCCAAATGAAAATAAGCATCAGTGACCCCACAGCCACGATGGAAATAGAAATCTCAAAGAAAGCCTGGTGACACCCTTCACTCTCATGCTCTACTTACCAGAAGGATTGAGACCCCCTAATAAGAGTGGTCAACACACGCTCTTTAAACGTAGGCAATCCCACAGGCAGGAGGATCAGTTCAAAGGCGGCGATCCAGCAACTCCAGCACTCAAGCTGCAGCAGTACAAGCATACACCTGTTCCAAAACCAGACCAAATATAAAAAACAAAACACTCCAATAGTGTAATATTGCTAAAACTGATATTCTGGTAATAAATAGTAAAGATGCACTCACATATCATCAGATAATGTTGGGCATAAATTCAGCATAAGTTCAGCATGACAAAATGCCGTTAGAATGGATTTCTTCCAACAACAAAGATGGCTGACGTGCGGCTGTGCATGCGCAATGGTGTGTGTATGGGCCTCTGCCTTTCATCACATCTGACATCGGGGCATCTTTTAACTTTTTGTTTATGGTTTCACATTTTTCCACACCTCCGCTCTTTTGACAGTGCACCACCTAGCAGTAAAAATTTAGTAAAATTCCTCCTCAATTCAAAGCTAAAATAAAATGTTTGGTTTGGACTGTTTAGGAGTTTTCTAACTTTAGTTCGTTGCCTGGAATTAAGCCTTAATAATCCAGATGTGTGTAGGAAAACATGGTACCTGATGTCTGAAGCATATGAAGCATAATGTGAGCAGCAGCACAGAATAGCTTGACTAGCTGTTTGGCAAGTCTAAGGAGAACAGGGCTATCTCATTATTTAGTGATAGGCATGGGATTCCCTGGGGCACAGAATCTGGTCCATACCAGAGCCCCAGATGATAGAAATTCCATAATAATACTGCAAATAACTACAACAAAATCCTCAGGGTTCCATTTTATAAACATAAATACAAATATGAGGAAGTCACCTGTAATTATCAACAAATACAGTGTAATAAAAAAACCTTGTAAAAACCCAACCTCTTTATCTTCAATCATCAATAAGGTTTTTTAAGAAATATACCCATAAATTAACCTCCATATTTTAGCACTGTTCTCAAGAGGTACACTTTACATATGTTTTATTAAATATAACCTGTTAAAATCAACCAAGACAAATAATTTAAAACAGCAAACATGAAATGCCCTCCTCTCACATTTTTTCTAAAGGAAGAATTATTACTCATAACTTGTGATCCAATCTTTTACCAGACAATAAATATAGGGATCCAAGAAGTATATCTGGAACTGAAATAATTATATAAATCATGAAACGGTGTGAGTCTTTCAAAGAGACATAGCCTATTGGATTGGCAGACAGTTCCTTGACAGGCTATTATGATAATGTATGGGATGCTAAGTTACAGGACTACAAATCCATTTGGGTACTTGTATTCATACAGTGGGTGCAATTATTCCCCATTTTCAAGGATTGCCCTGCCTGCCTCTTTGCTATGTGCCTAGAACAATTGGGGGCATTAGCGGTAGGGTGTTCGGAGCTCCTAAACCCAGGGTGGGTATGGGGAAAAATCAAGAGAGCAGCCTAAAAACAACAAATGAGGATATATGTAACCGATCAAAATTAAGAGGTTTGTATAACAATGCCAGAAGCCTGGCCAACAAGATGGGAGAGCTGGAGCTGCTGATGTTTGAGGAGGACTTAGATTTTGTGGGGATAACTGAGACTTGGTTTGACAGCTCCCATGACTGGATGGCGACCATTCAGGGGTATTCCCTTTATCGCAGGGATAGAGAAGGTAAAAAAGGGGGAGGGGTATGTCTGTATATTAAGAACAGTATACAGGTAAATATGAGGGATGATATTAATAATGGAGCTATGGATGAGGCAGAATCCCTATGGGTAGAGCTTCAAAGGGAAGGCACGGTGGGGAAGGTAATATTGGGCGTATGCTATAGGCCCCCTAACCAGAGGGAGGAGGGTGAGGCGGACCTCATGTTACAAATAGGATTGGCAGCAAGGATGGGAAATGTCATTATAATGGGGGACTTTAATTATCCAGATATAGACTGGGCAGAAGGAACCGCGCATTCAGCCAAGGCTAGGCAGTTCCTAAATATTTTTCAGGACAATTTCATGGGTCAGATGGTGAATGCACCGACAAGAAACAATGCGGTACTTGACCTACTGATAACCAACAATACAGACCTGCTCACGGATATAGAAATACGGGACAACTTAGGAAACAGTGACCATAGGTCAATTAGTTTCAGTATTAATTACAGTAATAGGAAACACAAGGGTAATATAAGGACACTGAATTTCAAAAGAGCCAATTTCCCAAAACTGCGCTCTCTGCTAGAAAATATCAAATGGGATAGAACCCTGGGAACAAAGAACACAGAGAAAAAATGGGAGTGCTTCAAGAGCATACTTAACAAGGAGATTGGCCAGTGCATTCCAAAGGGAAATACATTTAAAAGAGCAAAACTAAACCCTGGGTGGCTAAACTCCAACATAAAAATGTATATTAGTGCTAAAGAAAAGGCCTTCAAAAAATACAAGACTGAGGGGTCATTGGCAGCATTTAAGCATTACAAAGAGTGTAATAAGAAATGTAAAGATGAAATCAGGGAGGCTAAAATAGAACACGAGAGACATATAGCGGAGGAGAGTAAAAAGAACCCCAAGAAATTCTTTAAGTATATAAACAGTAAGAAAGTGAGGCCAGAACACATTGGCCCCATAAAAGATGACAAAGGAAATATGGCCACTGAGGACAGAGAAAAGGCGGAAGTGTTAAATAATTTCTTCTCTTCAGTCTTCACAAAAGAATCGGGGGACTACATGAACCTTGCTTGTAAGGCCGAACTAAATAATACACCTCAGGAAGTGCCGCCATGGCTAACAGAAGATAGACTTAGAGCTAAACTAGAGAAACTTAACATAAATACAGTGGGTACGGAAAGTATTCAGACCCCCTTAAATTTTTCACTCTTTGTTATATTGCAGCCATTTGCTAAAATCATTTAAGTTCATTCTTCTTCCTCATGAATTGTTGACATTGTTGCAGATTTATTAAAAAAGAAAAACTGAAATATCACATGATCCTAAGTATTCAGACCCTTTGCTCAGTATTTAGTAGAAGCCCCCTTTTGATCTAATACAGTCAGGAGTCTTTTTGGGAAAGATGCAACAAGTCTTTTACACCTGGATTTGGGGATCCTCTGCCATTCCTCCTTGCAGATCCTCTCCAGTTCTGTCAGGTTGGATGGTAAACGTTGGTGGACAGCCATTTTTAGGTCTCTCCAGAGATGCTCAATTGGGTTTAAGTCAGGGCTCTGGCTGGGCCATTCAAGAACAGTCACGGAGTTGTTGTGAAGCCACTCCTTCGTTATTTTAGCTGTGTGCTTAGGGTCATTGTCTTGTTGGAAGGTAAACCTTCGGCCCAGTCTGAGGTCCAGAGCACTCTGGAGAAGCTTTTTGTCCAGGATATCCCTGTACTTGGCCGCATTCATCTTTCCCTCGATTGCAACCAGTCGCCCTGTCCCTGCAGCTGAAACCCCCCCCCCCACAGCATGATGCTGCCACCACCATGCTTCACTGTTGGGACTGTATTGGACAGGTGATGAGCAGTGCCTGGTTTTCTCCACACATACCGCTTAGAATTAAGGCCAAAAAGTTCTATTTTGGTCTCATCAGGCCAGAGAATGTTATTTCTCACCATCTTGGAGTCCTTCAGGTGTTTTTTAGCAAACTCCATGCAGGCTTTCATGTGTCTTACACTGAGGAGAGGCTTCCGTCGGGCCACTCTGCCATAAAGCCCCGACTGGTGGAGGGCTGCAGTGATGGTTGACTTTCTACAACTTTCTCCCATCTCTTGACTGCATCTCTGGAGCTCAGCCACAGTGATCTTTGGGTTCTTCTTTACCTCTCTCACCAAGGCTCTTCTCCCCCGATAGCTCAGTTTGACCGGACGGCCAGCTCTAGGAAGGGTTCTGGTCGTCCCAAACGTCTTCCATTTGAGGATTATGGAGGCCACTGTGCTCTTAGGAATCTTAAGTGCAGCAGAAATCTTTTTTTTTTTTTTATTTAAAATTTTGCATCAAACAGGAAACGAAATGCGTGATACAACAAATCAATAAACACTTTTCATTTAACATACAGTGGGGAAACTAGGGGGGGGGGAAGGGGGCACAGGAGGGGGAGGGGGGTCCCCGAGTCGGAACTCAACGACCCGTGACCTAGGGGAGATGTCCTCGAGGTGGTGACTGTGGTTGGGTTGCCATAGCTAAAGGAGATAGTGTCCGTGGATAAGTCCGAGTCCTTGAGAGTAGTAGTGAGAAAGCTAGACCATTTCTGGTAAAAGAACTTCCGGGATGGTTGTGACGTAAAGTCAGTGTTGAGACGATCAAGAGACAGAAGGGTGACAAGCTCCGAGTGAACCCGAGATAATGAGGGTGGTGTAGCAGAGATCCAGTGAGCCAGGATAGCCCTCCTCGCCCATAGTAGGCATGTAAGGATCCACAAGCGGTGAGGTGAGGGGGATGCCCCTGACCATTTTTGCAGACGCTTGTCCCAATATCCGAAGAGGAGGAGTAAAGGGTCTTTAGGAGCAACAGAGCGGGTGATATCCGTGATGAAAGCCAGAATGCCGTCCCAAAACAAGGAAATCCGGGGGCAGGACCAAAACTTATGAAAGAGAGACGGTCTCACGACAGAACACCAAGGACATTTAGTAGCTGTGGGATTGTCTTTGTCGGATAGAAACGGTATGTGGGCGCGGTGGAATATTTTCAACTGTGTCTCCCTCCAGGCCTCATTAGGTGTGATCCCAAGGGTAGTGCGAAGACTGCTGACGATGTTGGGCAAGACATCTTCTCCTGGGAGGTCCTTAAGCCAATTGGAAGCCGTAGAGGTGAACAACGCTGGAGGGCAAGTCTCTAGGAGGGGCTTATAAATTTCCGAGATACTGAAGTTTCCGGACTCCACCAGACGGTCGATAAGGGACGACTTGAATCTGTCTCCAGGCCTCCCCGGTGTAGAGCGGATAAAGTGAAGGCATTGGGCCAGGTAGAAGTGATCCACATCTTGGAGGGCAGATTTGGCCGTGATGGCCTGAAGAGAGTAAGGAAGTCCAGTCTGAAGATCACATAGGTAGAAATCTTTTTGTAACCTTGGCCAGATCTGTGCCTTGCCACAATTCTGTCTCTGAGCTCTTCAGGCAGTTCCTTTGACCTCATGATTCTCATTTGCTCTGACATGCATTGTGATCTGGAAGGTCTTATATAGACAGGTGTGTGGCTTTCCTAATCAAGTCCAATCAGTATAATCAAACACAGCTGGACTCAAATGAAGGTGTAGAACCATCTCAAGGATGATCAGAAGAAATGGAAAGCACCTGAGTTAAATATATGAGTGTCACAGCAAAGGGTCTAAATACTTAGGACCATGTGATATTTCAGTTTTTCTTTTTTAATAAATCTGCAACAATGTCAACAATTCTGTGTTTTTCTGTCAGTATGGGGTGCTATGTGTACATTCATGAGGAAGAAGAATGAACTTAAACGATTTTAGCAAATGGCTGCAATATAACAAAGAGTGAAAAATTTAAGGGGGTCTGAATACTTTCCGTACCCACTGTAAATCCCCGGGACCGGATGGCTTGCACCCGAGGGTTCTTAATGAGCTCAGCCAGGTGATTGCCAGACCATTATTCTTGATCTTTAAGGATAGTTTACAGATGGGTATGGTGCCAGCTGATTGGAAAAAAGCCAACGTGGTACCAATATTTAAAAAGGGGCCGAGATGTATCCCGGGTAACTATAGGCCGGTCAGCCTAACATCAGTAGTCTGCAAAATTTTGGAGGGGATGTTAAGGGACCACATACAAGACTTTAGTAATGAAAACGGTATTATAAGTAGTAATCAGCATGGATTCATGAAAAATTGTTCTTGCCAAACCAATCTATTAACCTTCTACGATGAAGTGAGCTGCCACCTAGATAAGGGAAAGCCTGTGGATGTGGTGTATCTGGACTTTGCAAAGGCCTTTGACACCGTTCCCCACAAACGCTTACTGTACAAACTAAGGAAGGTAGGTATGGACCATAAGGTGAGTACCTGGATAGAGAACTGGCTCCAGGGGAGAGTCCAGAGGGTGGTGATTAATGGGGAGTACTCGGATTGGGCGGGTGAGGAAAGTGGGGTCCCCCAGGGTTCTGTCCTGGGACCAATCCTGTTTAATTTATTCATAAATGATCTAGAGGAGGAGATATCTAGTACAATCTCAGTATTTGCAGATGATACTAAACTAGGCTTGCCAATATCTTCTATGCAGGATGTGGAAACCTTGCAAGTGGACCTGAACAAAATAAAGGGGTGGGCAACTACATGGCAGATGAGGTTTAATGTTGAAAAATGTAAAGTAATGCACCTGGGGGTCAGAAACCAGAAAGCAAGCTACTCACTAGGGGGGGAACCTCTGGGTGAGTCTAGGATGGAAAAGGACTTGGGGGTACTGGTAGACAACAGGCTTGGCAGTGGCATGCAATGCAAAGCCGCCGCAAGCAAAGCCAACAGAATACTGGGATGTATAAAAAATGGGGATTCACTCCAGAAATAAAGAGATTATTCTCCCACTCTACAAGACTCTTGTCCGGCCACATCTGGAGTATGCTGTCCAGTTCTGGGCACCGGTCCTCAGGAAGGATGTGCTGGAACTGGAGAAAGTCCAGAGAAGGGCAACAAAAATGATTAGGGGAATGGAGGACATCAGCTATGAGGAAAGGCTACAAGCACTGAACCTATTCTCTCTGGAGAAGAGACAATTGAGGGGGGATATGATATCAATGTACAAATACTGTACTGGCGACCCTAGCATAAGGAACAAACTATTCAGAGAAAGGAGATACAATAAGACACGTGGCCACTCACTAAAACTAGAGGAAAGGCGGTTTAACCTTAAAGTGCGTAAGGGGTTCTTCACTGTAACTTTTAGCGGTAAGGATGTGGAATTCTCTTCCACAAGCAGTCATATTAGCAGGGAGCATTGATAGTTTCAAAAAACTATTAGATGGGCACCTTAGAGACCACAACATACAGGGGTATACAATGTACGGTTAAAAGCAAACACACACACACATCATAGGTTGAACTGGATGGACTGATGTCTTTTTTCAACCTCACTAACTATGTAACTATGTAACCCTTCAAGGAATGCCCTACCCGCCCTCTCTGCTGTGTACCCATATTCCTTCAAAGATTGCCCTGCCTGCCCTCCCTGCTGTGTGCCCAGAACCATTCAAGGTTTGCCCTGCCTGCCTTCTCTGCTGTGTGCCCAGAACCCTCCAAGGATTTGATTGACTGTCAAACCTCAGTGCTCACTCTGTAGAAAATGGTAATTAGGTGATGATGCACACCCTGAGCAGGGAAACTCCAAAAGCACTAAAAACAGTAAGAAAGAAGGGCTCAAATGCCTAGTGCATTACCTAAGAAACCTTGGAATTGAAAAAGAATAGTCAAAAACATACTTACAAGCATAAAAGAATAAAACACACATTATATACACACCTCCAGTGATGAGGATAACACATCATTGCGATTGGAAACTGACGCGTTTCGGAAGGCATGCTCCCTTCCTCAGAGCGGATCCAACCTACTGAAGGCACTATTTTTATACAATTTATAAATCTAGATCCCTCCCCCCACACAGTCTGCACTGGGTGGGGTTTCACAAAGGTGTGGTCATGAGAAGACACATGTCAACCCTGAGCAACATAAGCAGAGAAAGGTTGCAGGTCCCATATCATGTTTTACAGACAATGTCCCAGAAATCACATGATTTACGATGCTATTTCTGTGATCATTCTTTAAGTGGTTAGTGTACCATACTGGCTATAGAGAAAATGATTTACCTTTAGCCATCAGAGTGTGTTCGTGCCTGTCTAGGTCCAAATCCTCCTTACTGTGAGCTGCCCTGCACCTTGCGTGCATCCAATGGATGGAACGCACACTGGGCTATGCATTTGGTGTTTGGAATGCATGCCGTCTGTGCTGTCTAATGAAGGGCTTCTGGGCGTGACCATTGAGAGCACTTCCGACTACCCATGTGCCAGTGTGTGATGTGGAGGGGCGGGGCCACATGCCTTACCCACTCCTCCAATCTCAAAGTCACCGCCGATTTTCCCACCCTGCGAGACACTCCACAGGGCAGAGGCGATCCCACTGTGCCATAGATGCCTATCCGCTGAGACTCCACACACACACACATATATACAGGGCTTTTTTTCAGCGGGAACGTGGGGGAACGCAGTTTCGGCACCTCCAGAACTGAATGTATGTATATAATGTATGTTACTGGGGGGCAGTTGTTGCTGGGAGGGAGGTACTGTAGAGGAAGGGGTCTATTGATGCTGGCTACTGAGGAACCTTTTGTTGCTGGAAGGGATCTATTTTTGCAGGGGGGGTCTATTGCTGCTGGTAGGGATCTATTGTTGCTGCAGGTGAATCCTATGTTGCAGGGGGTCAATTGTTGCTGGCAGGGATGTACTGTTAAAGGAATGGTCTTTGTTGCTTGCAGCTGGAGGGTCTATTAATGATGGCTGTTGGGGGTCTATTGTTGCTGGTGTGGATATATTGTCGTTGGAGTGTCCATTGTTGCTAGATCTATTTTACTGTCTTTCTTGTTATCATTAACTAATTCCATACAAAATACCTAGCACCACAAAATAATACTTGGGTCTATATTCTCTAAAAGGGGTGGTATTGGGAGGTGGGTAAGGGACGGAACCAAGGAATGTTTCTTGGAGGTGGGTAAGGGGCAGAGGCGAAGGGTGACTTAAAAGAAAAGAGTTCCTGAACATATTCTCTGAGAAAAAAAGCCCTGTGTATATATATATATATATACAGTATATACACACACACTCACATTGTTCTCATGGGAGAGCCTACATGCAGACAGCCTGAATGAGGAGCATATGTGGATATAAAGAGGCCCTGCACCTATGCCTCAAATGCCTCTGCACTCAGTGGTTGACCTTCCCCTATCTTCTCCCAACGATTTCACCAGATTAGCAGCTTATTTAGGGGAGGGATGTAATACTTATACCCACCAACAAAAACATTACTGAAAATAGTAGCATAACCCAATGTGCATACGCGAGCTGTAAAAGATACAATGTGATCATAAATTCATACATGAATAAAAACAGGCATAAGAGGTAATAGGCTAAAAACCCTTAATCGTGGATACCCACATAAAAAAATCATTATTACTGACCATATTAGCCTTTGGGTCTCAAAAATGGTGCCTCTCAGAAATATGTAGAATTGTAAATTGAAACATTTTAAAGAAACAAAACGAGATCTATTATTCTTATAACATATACTTTTCAGGATGGAATAATGACGTGGCTCATAGATGGGAAAATAATACAATAAAATGTATACATAAATATATAAAAATATAAAGTAAATGGTTAAAAATCAACCCTAAAAGCTAGTACTACAATCATATATCCATAAACATTTTGAAATATACTGATGTTGTAAAATATCCTTCTCTGGTTCTCCCAAAAAAGAGGTTTGTCAACAAAGGATACCTGTATTTTCACAAAGCCCATGTAAAGGAATATAGCGCATAGATGCCACTATGAAAACAAAGACAGAGAGACAACCAGCAAACCCTCTGAGGAGTTCCCTGCCTGCCCTCTCTGTCGTATGTCCAGTCTTTCCTGCTGCCTGCCCAGTGTGCCTGCGAGGACCCCAGACTGAGGTCAGGCCTCCAGGAGTCACCCTCTGCCTCCTATTGTCAGCTGCCTCTCTGCCTGAACCTCCTGCTCTTCTCTCTCCTTGATCCAGCATCAGCTCCCGAGACTCTGCCTGCACAGATCCTCCAGGACAAGAAACCCAGTATCCAGACCACTCCAACAAGGGCTATGGGCCCCTGGAGTCCTACGTGTGAATCCCTAAACCCTCCAATCCTTTCTGCCATGTCCTATTAATCTCCCTGGACACTTAACATTTGCTGTGCCATACTACCACTCAGTGGACCTTTTTCCCCCTTGCCGGATCTTCCTGTGGATTGTTTCCCCAAGCTGTGTGGTTCTACTGCCTGAAGGATCAACTCCCCTTGTTGTGTCTTATAGTTACCTTGTTAACTGTTCACTTATGGTGCCCCCACTACTCCGTCAACCGCTTATTTGTGGCATTCCCATTGCTACCCTGTTGACTTAACTTTGCTATGGCTCCATGTCACCTCTTCTGTACCCCCAAGTCTCCCAATAAATCCCCAAATGTTGGGTTCTGTGTGATCTGGCTCAGTGTGGTCTCTCTCACTACACTCCTAGTTTGTCACAGGTATATTGCTTTAAAAAAATGTATTGCTGATTGAGGATAAAAAGGGTGAGTTTTAACCAGGTTTTTTAATTGCAATGTATTTGTTCATAATATTACTTCCCACAAACTTACTAAACTAGTGATGAAATGTGTTGGCAAGCAAAGTACAGGGTTGCAGATAGGTCAAGGCCAACAATCCGGGCTTTTTTTCAGCAGAAATGCAGGGGAACGCAGTACTGAATGTGCTGGGGTGTGCTGGGGGATCTATTGTTGCTGGAGGGGTTCTATTTTTGCACCGTTATCTATTGTTTCTGGGGAGGTCTATTGTTGCTGGTATGCTGGGGGGAGGGGCTTATGTTTCTGGGGGGTCAGTTGTTGCTGGAAGGGATCTGCTGTTGAGGCAGGGGTCCATTGATGCTGGCTGCTGGAAGATCTGTTGTTGCTGCTCAAGGTCTATTGTGGGGTGGAGTTTTTTTGCAGGGGTCCATGTGGAATCAAGAAACTCAGGTGGGTGGAATCAAGGAATGCTGCTCGGATATGGGTAGGGCGGAGTCAAGAATAGGCTCAGAATGGGTGAGTTGCTGTACCTATTCTCTGAGAAAAAAAAAGCCCTGCCAACAATAGTGCATCATATGTAGTGATAAATCAAGAGACAAAGTCATAGCCAAGCACAATGAGATACAAATAACCAGGTCAAATACAAAAACACTGGAAAAATCATAGACAAAACTCAGAAGATAACCAAGTCAAAACCAACAAAGTAGGGTGCAGGAACAGCTGTCTGTCTTGAACTGCCAGTATCCAGTGCTAGATTTCTAAGAGGGCAAAAGGGGTATCTGCCCTGGGCCCCCTGACAGAAGCCCCCCCCCCCCCCATATAAAAATATATTTTTTTAATACATGTATCTTGGGAAGTAATATTTTGCCTGCCGTCATCTGTAAAAGCTTTTACTCTGGACTGGTATATTGTATCATACATCATTTTTAAAAACAAATTTTGGCATCTCAAGTAAACCACGCATAGGGATGGATTTACTAAAGGTAAATAGGCTGTGCCCTCTGCAAGTGCAGATGCACTCTTTTTTTCTTAGTAAGTGTAAATGTGATAAAGCTTCACTTTGTAAAGAATGCCCAGTTAGGTGCAAGGGAAATCAAAAAAGCATCTCTGCTTGTTTATGATTGGATGCCATTTACTAAGCTCTGGGAAAAATGAATGCAACTGCACTTGCAAAGTTGTTTACTCTCTTAAAGTGATTGTAAATAGTGTTGAGCGAACACGGACTGTATTATTCGTGTTCGTACCGAATAATTGGATTTTTTGTACCCGAACACGGACACGGACACTTTACTGTATGTTCGGGTAAAAATCCGTGTTCGGTCGTTTTATTTCCGGGTTTTGCATGCTTTGGCGCTCTTTTCATGGCGGGCTTTCAACAGCCAATCAACAATCGTTTAACTGGTGTGCCTTAAGCCATCCCAGCCATGCCTGCAAATGTCTCAGTAGCTGTGATTGGCCGTCTGAAGCATGTGACCAAGTCTTTATAAGTTCCAGGCAGCCGCAGCGTCTTCATTCTGCTGCTTAGATCAGGGACAGAGCACACATCAACGTGCTGGCTGCTGATTAGGGAAAGACAGGCAGGAAAAAAACATTTGTGTCCGGATAGAATTGGGGGACAGGTCGGAGTGTTTAGGCAGGGCGAGTTGTAGGCATTTTAGGGATAGAGTCTGCTGAATTATAGGGTCAGTGTCTTCTACAAACTACAATCGATATTGCTGTGTGGGGGGTGGGGTCTGCACTCAATCCTGATCTACGATCTCTTCTCAATCCTGTTAGGGAGAGGCTGCTGCTGAATTTTAGGGTCAGAGTGTTCTACAAACTACAATCGATATTGCTGTGTGGGGTCTGCACTTAGTCCCGATCTACGATCTCTTCTCAATCCTGTTAGGGAGAGGCTGCTGCTGCTGAATTTTAGGGAAACTGTGTTCTACAAACTACAATCGATATTGCTGTGTGGTGTGGGATAGGAGATAGGCAGGTGTCAGTGATCCACATCCATTTTTCTGTGTGTGAGCTGCAGTGAACACAATCTTTTTGGGCTGCAGTGAACACAATCTTTTTGGGGTGCAGTGAACAACGTCCTTTTTGGGGTGCAGTGAACAAAATCTTTTTGGGGTGCAGTGAACAAAATCCTTTTTGGGGTGCAGTGAACAACATCCTTTTTGGGGTGCAGTGAACACAATCTTTTTGGGGTGCAGTGAACAAAATCCTTTGTGGGGTGCAGTGAACACAATCTTTGTGGGGTGCAGTGAACACAATCTTTTTGGGGTGCAGTGAACAACATCCTTTTTGGGGTGCAGTGAACACAATCTTTGTGGGGTGCAGTGAACACAATCTTTTTGGGGTGCAGTGAACAAAATCCTTTTTGGGGTGCAGTGAACACAATCTTTGTGGGGTGCAGTGAACAGAATCTTTTTGGGGTGGAGTGAACAAAATCCTTTTTGGGGTGCAGTGAACAACATCCTTTTTGGGGTGCAGTGAACAAAATCCTTTTTGGGGGTCAGTGAACATAATCTTTTTGGGGTGCAGTGAACAAAATCCTCTGTGGGGTGCAGTGAACACAATCTTTGTGGGGTGCAGTGAACAAAATCCTTTTTGGGGTGCAGTGAACAACATCCTTTTTGGGGTGCAGTGAACAAAATCCTTTTTGGGGTGCAGTGAACACAATCTTTTTGGGGTGCAGTGAACAAAATCCTTTGTGGGGTGCAGTGAACACAATCTTTGTGGGGTACAGTGAACAGAATCTTTGTGGGGTGCAGTGAACACAATCTTTGGGGGGTACAGTGAACACAATCTTTTTGGGGTGCAGTGAACAAAATCCTTTTTGGGGTGCAGTGAACACAATCTTTGTGGGGTACAGTGAACACAATCTTTTTGGGGTGGAGTGAACAAAATCCTTTTTGGGGTGCAGTGAACAACATCCTTTTTGGGGTGCAGTGAACAAAATTCTTTTTGGGGTGCAGTGAACACAATCTTTTTGGGGTGCAGTGAACAAAATCCTTTGTGGGGTGCAGTGAACACAATCTTTGTGGGGTGCAGTGAACACAATCTTTTTGGGGTGCAGTGAACAAAATCCTTTTTGGGGTGCAGTGAACAACATCCTTTTTGGGGTGCAGTGAACAAAATCCTTTTTGGGGGTTCAGTGAACACAATCTTTTTGGGGTGCAGTGAACAAAATCCTTTGTGGGTTGCAGTGAACACAATCTTTGGGGGGTACAGTAAACACAATCTTTTTGGGGTGCAGTGAACAAAATCCTTTGTGGGGTGCAGTGAACACAATCTTTGGGGGGTACAGTGAACACAATCTTTTTGGGGTGCAGTGAACAAAATCCTTTTTGGGGTGCAGTGAACAACATCCTTTTTGGGGTGCAGTGAACACAATCTTTTTGGGGTGCAGTGAACAAAATCCATTTTGGGGTGCAGTGAACAACATCCTTTTTGGGGTGCAGTGAACACAATCTTTTTGGGGTGCAGTGAACAAAATCCTTTGTGGGGTGCAGTGAACACAATCTTTGTGGGGTACAGTGAACAGAATCTTTGTGGGGTGCAGTGAACACAATCTTTGGGGGGTACAGTGAACACAATCTTTTTGGGGTGCAGTGAACAAAATCCTTTGTGGGGTGCAGTGAACACAATCTTTGTGGGGTGCAGTGAACACTATCTTTTTGGGGTGCAGTGAACAAAATCCTTTTTGGGGTGCAGTGAACAACATCCTTTTTGGAGTGCAGTGAACACAATCTTTTTGGGGTGCAGTGAACAAAATCCTTTGTGGAGTGCAGTGAACACAATCTTTGTGGGGTACAGGGAACAGAATCTTTGTGGGGTGCAGTGAACACAATCTTTGGGGGGTACAGTGAACACAATCTTTTTGGGGTGCAGTGAACAAAATCCTTTTAGGGTGCAGTGAACACAATCTTTGTGGGGTGCAGTGAACAAAATCCTTTTTGAGGTGCAGTGAACACAATCTTTGTAGGGTGCAGTGAACACAATCTTTGTGGGGTACAGTGAACACAATCTCATACTTCTGAAGATTTGAGGGTGCTGCCTGTTCCATACTCCTCCTCCTACTGCTCAACCATCCTTTTAGGGGTACAAACAATAGTAATTGGGGCCTAGTGTGGTGGTGTACGTGTGAGATACATACACTTTCTTTTTGATCATATTTTCTATTCCGCTATTCAATTAAAACCTTTGGGGATCAATTAAATTGCATGATAGTCTGTGTCGGTACGTGTGAGATCCACCTTTCCAAGTTTTTGGGGTTCATCTCATACTTCTGAAGATTTGAGGGTGCTGCCTGTTCCATACTCCTCCTCCTACTGCTCAACCATCCTTTTAGGGGTACAAACAATAGTAATTGGGGCCTAGTGTGGTGGTGTACGTGTGAGATACATACACTTTCTTTTTGATCATATTTTCTATTCCGCTATTCAATTAAATCCTTTGGGGATCAATTAAATTGCGTGATAGTCTGTGTCGGTACGTGTGAGATCCACCTTTCCAAGTTTTTGGGGTTCATCTCATACTTCTGAAGATTTGAGGGTGCTGCCTGTTCCATACTCCTCCTCCTACTGCTCAACCATCCTTTTAGGGGTACAAACAATAGTAATTGGGGCCTAGTGTGGTGGTGTACGTGTGAGATACATACACTTTCTTTTTGATCATATTTTCTATTCCGCTATTCAATTAAAACCTTTGGGGATCAATTAAATTGCGTGATAGTCTGTGTCGGTACGTGTGAGATCCACCTTTCCAAGTTTTTGGGGTTCATCTCATACTTCTGAAGATTTGAGGGTGCTGCCTGTTCCATACTCCTCCTCCTACTGCTCAACCATCCTTTTAAGGGTACAAACAATAGTAATTGGGGCCTAGTGTGGTGGTGTACGTGTGAGATACATACACTTTCTTTTTGATCATATTTTCTATTCCGCTATTCAATTAAATCCTTTGGGGATCAATTAAATTGCGTGATAGTCTGTGTCGGTACGTGTGAGATCCACCTTTCCAAGTTTTTGGGGTTCATCTCATACTTCTGAAGATTTGAGGGTGCTGCCTGTTCCATACTCCTCCTCCTACTGCTCAACCATCCTTTTAGGGGTACAAACAATAGTAATTGGGGCCTAGTGTGGTGGTGTACGTGTGAGATACATACACTTTCTTTTTGATCATATTTTCTATTCCGCTATTCAATTAAAACCTTTGGGGATCAATTAAATTGCGTGATAGTCTGTGTCGGTACGTGTGAGATCCACCTTTCCAAGTTTTTGGGGTTCATCTCATACTTCTGAAGATTTGAGGGTGCTGCCTGTTCCATACTCCTCCTCCTACTGCTCAACCATCCTTTTAGGGGTACAAACAATAGTAATTGGGGCCTAGTGTGGTGTTGTACGTGTGAGATACATACACTTTCTTTTTGATCATATTTTCTATTCCGCTATTCAATTAAAACCTTTGGGGATCAATTAAATTGCGTGATAGTCTGTGTCGGTATGTGTGAGATCCACCTTTCCAAGTTTTTGGGGTTCATCTCATACTTCTGAAGATTTGAGGGTGCTGCCTGTTCCATACTCCTCCTCCTACTCCTCAACTATCCTTTTAGGGGTACAAACAATAGTAATTGGGGCCTAGTGTGGTGGTGTACGTGTGAGATACATACACTTTCTTTTTGATCATATTTTCTATTCCGCTATTCAATTAAAACCTTTGGGGATCAATTAAATTGCGTGATAGTCTGTGTCGGTACGTGTGAGATCCACCTTTCCAAGTTTTTGGGGTTCATCTCATACTTCTGAAGATTTGAGGGTGCTGCCTGTTCCATACTCCTCCTCCTACTCCTCAACCATCCTTTTAGGGGTACAAACAATAGTAATTGGGGCCTAGTGTGGTGGTGTACGTGTGAGATACATACACTTTCTTTTTGATCATATTTTCTATTCCGCTATTCAATTAAAACCTTTGGAGGGGCGGGACCGGAAGCCGCGGAAGACGGACGCTTTGGAAAAGAGCTCCGCCGAAGTCAACTATAATCGGTGTCCATCCACCTCTATAAATCCACCAATTGCCCCCAAAATCGGTGGAGGCACCCTTCGGGACCCACTTCACAACCCTGGAAAGTTTGGGGAAAAACGGACCAAGATTTCCGCGATCCGGATTTGAGGCCTACATTACAGCCGAAGCCGCGGACTTTCCTGCGGGATCCCGCGATCGGGCGGCCACCACTCCGGTAAGCGGCGGTGTTCTGCCTTAGAGGAGAAGTGCACATTACCCCCTGCAACCAGGCCACAACACCCTCCGACCTCTCCCATCAAATAAACTAGTATTACACCCTCAGGCAACTGGGCAATAACCGCCATATTGCCCCCATGTGCGGTGGGCACCCTCAACCAATACATACAGCTCCAGTTAGGAAGGTGGTGACTGGGGAATGACAACTTAACACTGTAACTCCTTACCGCCTGAGGGGACCGTGACATCTGCCGCACAAACCAACCGCAGCTTCACATCACTGACAGGATCACAAAGACACTGGGCCATAAACAAACATGGGCAGAAGAAGGAGAGATCCTCCAGAGCTCAGCAAATTGAGCAAAACTGGGCTTCATCTCAGCCCCGGATCTTTCCAAAATAGCAGCTCTACACAGCAGATCAGAGGCAGCTCTTCTCAACACTGTAATCCGGCTCAATCCATCCATCCAATCTACCAGATAGGCAATCCAGATAGTGAGGGATCCTCTGGCTCAGCCTCTCCTATCTCCCCATCCTCCAAGAGTCCTGCCAAAGCTAAACAGAGAATCAACTCTCCAGCTAAACAGTGGCATGGCATGGACAGTAACCCCTTGCAACAGACAGGCCTCAATACTAACCAAATACCTCATACTCAGGATCCCTTTGAATCCTTCCCCACTGGTGGTCAACCTGCTTCAGAGACTACTTTGAAGAATATGTTATATACACTCAAAGCCTCGATGCATGCGGATATGATGTCTTGTATGCACCAGATTAGACAGGAAATGTCCAGCATGGGGAACAGAATCCATATAGTCGAAGAATCTTTGGGGAATCATGCTCTATCCTTCAATACTATGGTGGACGCTCACAACCACCACTCTGATGATATTGCCTGGCTGAAGGATAAAGTGGCTGACTTGGAGGATAGGTCGAGACGCAACAACGTCAAACTGCGGGGTATACCAGAAACAATACAAGCCCCTGACCTAATGCAGTATGCGACTCGTCTATTTACCACCCTAGTCCCCTCACTGTCTGCTGCAGATCTGGCCATTGACAGGATTCACCGTCTACCAAAACCTGCATTCCTAGCAGCAGAAATCCCCAGAGACGTCCTGCTGCGAATACACTTTTTTCAAACTAAAGAAAAAGTCATGTCAGCTTCCCGCCAAATCAATGACCTGTCAGGAGAGTTTGCAGGCCTGCAAATCTTGCCGGACTTATCACGGCACACTCTACAGAAACGACGCAACCTATCGACCATTACTAAAGCGCTTAGAAACCACAAGATTCCACACAAGTGGAAGTACCCCGCTTCCCTGGTCATCACCTATAATGGGAACTCTACCACAGTCACAGCGCTTGAAGAAGGGATTGCCCTGCTTCAAAAATGGGGGATACTATTACCAGCGGAGATAACCAACCCCCACAGGGGGCCTGGCCCTTCTCATTTACCCGAGGAATGGAATGTTGTGTCCAAAAAGAAATCGGGAAAACAAAACAACAAATCCCACGCGGATGGTTTTCCCACTACTCATCCTCAAAATCACGGTCCCCAGGCCCATGGATCTTCCTAAATCCATATGGCCCCTCACCCAGAACTGTTATTAACTGTTTCGGTTAATCACGGACCTATACTATGGTCCCTTTTTTTACTAGTTCATACCCTTCTTCCTTGTTCGTTTTTGTTTTGTTCTTCCAATGCACATCTTGTACACACTGGTTATACCTTCATTCCTCTCTCTCATGAAGCCCACCAAGCCATTAACCGGGCTATCAATTATACTAGCGCCACATCGCCAATAAATGAATCAAAATACCCACCGTAATGCCTTTCAAGTGTCTCTCAATCAATGCTAACGGTCTAAACCACCCGGTTAAGAGATTCGCAATGTGGAAAGAAGTGAAATCCTCAAACGCCGACATCCTTTCAGTCCAGGAGACACACTTCCAAACCGCAAACCATCCCAAGTGTTCACACAGAGACTTTCCCAACATTTTCCTAGCAACATCCCCAGCTAAGAAGAAAGGAATCCTTTTTGCCATAAAAAACACTATCACCTTTCAATTGAAGGAAGAGATTGCTGACCCAGAAGGCCGCTACCTGATCATTACAGGAGACTTTAATAATCTACAAATGACCTTTGTCACAATCTATGCGCCAAATACACATCAGCTCAGATTCCTGCGTAAACTTTTTAAGCTCATTGCCAAGAAGAAATATGGAAACCTGGTCATCTGTGGAGACTTCAACCTCACAGTAGATCCGGACATAGACACCTCTGCCTCCCCAAAAGGTCGTAGGATTTCTCTGCTCCACTTACTCAATAGTGAACATCTCTACGACGCATGGAGGTGCCTTCATGCATCAGAAAGAGATTTCACCTTCTATTCAGCACGACATAAATCGTATTCTAGGATTGACCTCTTTCTGGTGGACTGGCACCTCCTGGGAAGAACTACCTCTGCAGAGATTAAAAACATTACATGGTCCGACCATGCAGCAATAGAAATGACTGTGAATGAAGGAATCCCGAGATCTGCAGGGCAAGTATGGAGATGTAACATCAGAAACCTTCAGAATGAACAGGTTGGTAAGTGTGTATCCCAGCACCTGCAGGAATTCTTTAGTTTAAACGAAAACTCGGTCTCTAATCCATCCATAAGGCATTCATAAGAGGCATATGCATCCAACAAAATTCTATAATGAAAAAATTATACAACCAAAAACTCTCTAACCTTCTGTCCCAAATCAACACCCTAGAACAAAAACACAAAGCTGTACCTGACTCATCCTTAGGCAATACCCTTCATGACCTGAGACATGACCTACGTCAACTTTTGCTTACACAACATGACAAAATATTCCGTAAACTCAAAACGACATACTATGCTCACGCTAACAAACCTGGAAAAACACTGGCTAATAGAATCAAAGCCAAACAGACTAAATCCAAAATCTCCCACATGACTAATACTCAGACGAATACCAAATATACCCATCCTAAAGACATAGCAAATGAATTTGCAACCTATTATCAATCACTATACAATCTTGACCAGGACAATACCATCCACACCCCGACTACAGCTGAAATATCTGCCTTTTTGGACAAATTAGACCTACCGACCCTTACCGAACAACAATTGTCTATACTCAATGCGCCATTTACGCATGACGAAATTAGGAAAACTATAAACTCACTTCCCAACGGTAAATCCCCGGGACCCGACGGGTTCCCAAGTGAATATTATAAATTATACAGCGATACTCTAATACCACATCTACTGAATGTTTATACTAAAGCTGCAACCGAGACGAGTTTTCCTGCAGATATGCTCGGAGCATACATTGTTACCATACCAAAAGCAGGGAAGGACCCATCTCTCCCGGGCAACTACCGCCCTATATCTCTGTTGAATACAGACATTAAAATTTATGCCAAAATGCTTGCAGGGCGCCTACAGGAGATGATTCCCTCCCTCATAGGTAAAGATCAAATGGGATTCATACCAGGTCGCCAAACTTCGGACGCTACTAGACGTATAGTAAATGTGCTACACATGGCTGAAAAAGGTCAAACGCCTTCTCTCCTCCTTTCCCTGGATGCGGAGAAGGCGTTTGACAGAGTCAACTGGAGCTACATGACGGCCGCCCTACACAAATTCGGCCTTCGAGGTGATATATTTTCTGCCATTATGGCACTTTATTCACAACCTTCTGCCAGAGTCTTCGCCTCAGGGGCACTGTCCAAATCGATCACCATATCCAATGGTACCAGACAGGGATGCCCCTTATCCCCTACGGTCTTTAATTTAATTATAGAACCACTTGCTGCAGCCCTACGCTCTAACGGACATGTTCATGGCTTTAAAATTGATGGTTATGACCATAAAATAAATTTATTTGCAGATGACATTATATTAATGATGACGAAACCCGAAATCTCTCTACCCGCTGCATACCAAACCTTGACTAAATTTAGTGAAATTTCATTTTACAAAATTAATACCACGAAATCGATAATCCTTGACCTAGGAGTATCTCCTGAAACTAAACAAACCTTAATCAACACCTGTCCCTTTCCCTGGACTACAGACAAGATTTCGTACCTGGGGATTTATATTACCTCCAAAACCACAGATCTTGTTAAAAATAATTTAGGCCCCCTTAGACAAAAGCTAACATCTGAATTAGAAAGGATAGCTTCCCTAAACTTATCCTGGGGGGCTAGAATCTCTGCTATTAAGATGAATATCTTACCACAAATCCTCTACCTATTCCGAGCCCTCCCTGTCCCTTTCACCAAAACACAATTACACACTCTTGTAGCCACACTGAGGAAATTCCTATGGCTGGGTAAAAAAGCAAGAGTTGCATATGATATACTCACAAATCATAAACACCGAGGAGGAGCGGGACTACCCGATATTTCCGCTTATTACTGGGCCACTAGACTTGACCAGCTTAAACACTGGACCCCCCGTGACGATACCCCCCTTTGGTCAGATATCGAAAAATACCTAGTACCTACCTCTAACCTTAATCTAATGCTGCTAAGAGACCTTTGGATCCCATGGAACTTAGCCAAACTGCCACCTACGGTTAAGGCTTCTCTCCAAGCCTGGAGAACAGTAAACAAAATAGAACCAAGAGCCATACCTACTGACATTCACAACCTACCACTTTCTATCCTCACGACTATGTACAGTAATCTGAATGTCTCCAAATTAAAAACCCTAGGACTAACGCAAATCTCACAACTCTGGTCACCCCTAGGTCTCAAAAATAGAGAAGACATAATGTCAGAATTTAAGTTACCGCCCGAAACATCCTTGACCCTATCAAGGATACTTTTTCTACTAGGGAAACACTCCCTTACCTCCACCCATGTTAATCTAACCACATGGAAATTCCTGGTATCAAACCCCCCAGCCAATAAAGGTATAACTACCTTCTATAATATCCTAACAAGCGATACAACCTCCGAGAAAACGGTAAATATGCTTAAATGGGAGAAAGATCTGAAGCTAAATCTTACCTTCAAACAGTGGCATACAGCACTGTGCTCTATATATAAATTTTCCAAATGCACTAATCACTGGGAAACTACAATTAAAATCATCAACAGATGGTATTACACACCATACAGGCTGGCCAAGATGGCCCCGTCAATACCCTCACTCTGCTGGAGGGAATGTGGCAAAACAGGTACCCTGCATCACATCCTGTGGGGCTGCACATCCCTCACGAGTTTTTGGCATAAAATATTCCAGTGTATTTCCTCATGCACAGGAGTATTTTCCCCCCCAAATCCAGAACTGGCAATATTAAATATTAACATCGACATATACCCTCACAGCCATAGACAAATGGTAACTCACATACTGTTAGCAGCCAGGACACTTATTCTCCGCAATTGGAGATCTACTACCACTCCCAATCTACCTGAAGTAATATCTCTGGTTAATGACAATTATCTCCTAGAGAAATCTCTAGCAATCAATTCCCTGTCATATAAAAAATTCCAAAAGTCCTGGGAAAGCTGGCCCTATCTAAATCAGGCATTAAGACTCTCTTGAAATAATAATACCTGCCTAATAGCCATAAGGATAGTGGTGGTGCTCCCCCCGACCGGACCTAGTGACAATGCTCCTTAGGGTTCTGGGCCCGGAACGGTGGAGATTCTCACTCCTATTCTACTCCCCTTTTTTTTTTCTTTTTTACTACCACTTTTCCACTTGCCATACCTCTTTATAACCTGTAATGCTTTGGTTATACCTGATTCCTCTATGTTATAGTTCATTTATCTGTGTACATGCATTGGAACCTGTTGAAAATCTGTAATTCCTGTTATATTTGTTCTAATATTTGCTTATGTAAAAACTCAATAAAAACTTATTGAATGGAAAAAAAAAAATTAAAACCTTTGGGGATCAATTAAATTGCGTGATAGTCTGTGTCGGTACGTGTGAGATCCACCTTTCCAAGTTTTTGGGGTTCATCTCATACTTCTGAAGATTTGAGGGTGCTGCCTGTTCCATACTCCTCCTCCTACTGCTCAACCAGCCTTTTAGGGGTACAAACAATAGTAATTGGGGCCTAGTGTGGTGGTGTACGTGCGAGATACATACACTTTTTTTGATCATATTTCCTATTCCGCTATTCAATAAAAACCTTTGAGGATCAATTGAATTGCGGGATAGTCTGTGTCAGTACGTGTGAGATCCACCTTTCCAAGTTTTTGGGGTTCATCTCATACTTCTGAAGATTTGAGGGTGCTGTCTGTTCCATACTCCTCCTACTCCTCATCCATCCTTTTAGGGGTAGAAACAATAGTAATTGGGGCCTAGTGTGGTTTTGTACGTGCGAGATACATACACTTTTTTTGATCATATTTCCTATTCCGCTATTCAATAAAAACCTTTCTAGGGCAAGATCTTAAATTACAGAAATATGAGGAGACCGTCAAATAAGGGCCGTGGCCTGGGTCGTGGTGCTGCTGGTAGAGCTCCTGTTGCAAGGAGAGGACGTGGTCGATCTGTGCCAGCTACACGCACAAGTGAAACACCTTCCTCAAGTGTGAGTAGGCGACAGAACCTGCATCAGTATTTGGTAGGGCATCATACGCCCCTAGAAGTGATGAGGCCAGAACAAGTGGAGGCGATAGTAGATTGGTTTGCTGCTGACAGTGCCTCCAGTTCCTTCACATTGTCTCCCACCCAGTCTACTGCAGAAAGGTCAGAGTTGGCACCTGCAGCCGATGTCCAACCGTCTTTCACCTCACCCCCTTGCAAATCAGGCAAGCAGTCTGAGCCCCAAGCCATACAGCAGTCTCTTCTTCTTTTTGATGACTCTGTCAGCAGGGTTTCCCAGGGCCATCCACCTAGCCCTGCCCCAGAAGTGGAAGAGATTGAGTGCAGCGATGCCCAACCACTTATTTCTCAAGATGAGTACATGCAAGGATCATCGCAGCACGTCTCCGATGATGACGAAACGCAGGTGCCAACTGCTGCGGCGTTCAGCATTGTGGAGACCGACAAGGAGGGCAGGGGTGAAGACTGGGTGGAAGATGATGTGGAGGACGATGAGGTCCTCGACCCCACATGGAATGAACGTCATGCAGGTGACCTGAGTAGTTTGGAGGAAGAGGCGGTGGTCGCACAGAGCCACCAGCACAGCAGAAGAGGGAGCAGGGTGCAGAAGCGGAGCGGCCGTGCCCTAGACACTACGCCCGCTACTGCCCAACGCAGCAAGGGAACGAGCGCACCAAAGTCAGCTCAAAGGAGTTCTCTAGCGTGGAAGTTCTTTAGAAAATGTGCTGATGACAGGACACGAGTGGTTTGCACCCTGTGCAATCAGAGCTTGAAGCGAGGCATAAACCTTCTCAACCTGAGCACAACCTGCATGATCAGGCATCTAAGTGCAAAGCACGAGATGCAGTGGAGTACACACCTTCAAAACCAAGAAACGTCTCTGGCTCATCCTGCTTCCTCTTCTGCTGCAGTCTCGGCCGCTCAAGCCACATCTGTAGTGATACCGGCACCTGCCACCCCGCAAACAGACGATCTGTCAGCAACACCACCACCTGGGTCACCAACAACCATCTCCACAATGTCCCGTGGAAGCGTTCAGCTTTCCATCTCCCAAACACTTGAGAGGAAGAGGAAGTACCCCCCTACCCACCCGCGATCCCTGGCCCTGAATGCCAGCATTTCAAAATTCTTGGCCTTTGAAATGCTGTCATTCCGTCTGGTGGAGACGCACAGTTTTAAAAACCTTATGTCGGTGGCTGTCCCACAGTACGTCGTGCCCAGCCGCCACTACTTTTCCAGGCAAGCCATCCCTTCCCTGCACAACCAAGTGGGGGAAAAAATCAGGTGTGCACTGCGCAACGCCATCTGTGCCAAGGTCCACCTAACTACCGATACGTGGACCAGTAAGCACGGTCAGGGGCGTTATATCTCCCTAACGGCACACTGGGTAAATGCAGTGGCGGATGGGCCTGAGGCGGATAGCAATTTGGCGCATGTCCTTCCACCACCGAGGATTGCAGGGCGCTTCAGTTTGCCTCCTGTTCCTAACTCATCCTACTCCGCTACCTCATCCTCTACCGCCTCCTCATCCGGACAGCGTAATACCTTCACCACCAACTTCAGCACGGCCAGGGCTAAACGACAGCAGGCAGTTTTACAACTTGCCTGTTTGGGGGACAAACCACACACCGCGCAGGAGTTGTGGAGGAGCATGGAACAGCAGACAAATGAGTGGTTGCTGCCAGCGAGCCTCAAGCCCGGCCTGGTGGTGTGCGATAACGGGAGAAATCTCATAGCAGCTCTGGGCCTAGCCGGTTTGATGCACATCCCTTGCCTGGCGCATGTGCTGAATTTGGTGGTGCAGAGGTCCCTTAAAAACTACCCCGATATGTCAGAGCTGCTGCAGAAAGTGTGGGCCGTTTGTGCGCACTTTCGGCGTTCTCACCTTGCTGCTGCTCGCCTGGCAGCGCTGCAGCGTAACTTCGGCCTTCCCGCTCACCGCCTCATATGTGACGTGCCCACAAGGTGGAACTCCACCTTGCACATGCTGGAAAGACTGTGCGAGCAGCAGCAGGCCATAGTGGAGTTTCAGCTGCAGCACGCACGCGTGAGTCGCTCTGCGGAACAGCACCACTTCACCACCAATAACTGGGCCTCCATGCGAGACCTGTGTGCCTTGTTGCGCTGTTTTGAGTACTCCACCAACATGGCCAGTGGCAATGACGCCGTTCTCAGCTTAACTATCCCACTTCTATGCCTCCTTGAAAAAACAATTCGGGCGATGATGGAAGAGGATGTGGCACAGGATGAGGAGGAGGAGGAGGATGAAGAGGTAACATTTCCAAGGCTTTCAGGGCAGTCATTCGCAAGGGGCTCCGAGGGTGGGTTCCTGCACACACAAACGCCAGGGACACAATTGTCCAGCAGGGGCACAGTTCTGGAGGATGAGGAGGATGAGGAGGAGGAGGAGCTAGAGGAGGAGATGGAACCATGTTCACAGCAGGGTGGCACCCAGGCCAGCTCATGGCCATCACTGGTGCGTGGCTGGGGGGATACAGAGGACACGGACGATACACCTCCTACAGAGGACAGCCTTTCGTTGCCTCTGGGCAGCCTGGCACACATGAGCGATTACATGCTGCAGTGTCTCCACAACGACCGCCGAGTTGCCCACATTCTAACTTGTGCTGATTACTGGGTGGCCACGCTGCTGGATCCCCGTTACAAGGACAACGTACCGTCCTTAATTCACTCACTGGAGCGCGATCGCAAGATGCGCGAGTACAAGCGCACGCTGGTAGACGCCATGCTGCTGGCATTCCCATCTGACAGCGGGGCCGCAGTGGAAGCACAAGGCAGAGGAGGAGGAGGAGGAGGAGGAGGTCGCCAACGCAACCAGGGCACCGCCAGCACCTCAGAAGGCAGGGTTAGCATGGCCGAAATGTGGAAAAGCTTTGTCAGCACGCCACAACAAACAGCAGCACCAGCAGCTCAGATGGAACGTCTTAGCAGGAGGCAGCATTTTACCAACATGGTGGAGCAGTATGTGTGCACACGCCTACATGTAGTGAATGAGGGGTCTGCCCCCTTCAACTTCTGGGTCTCCAAATTGGGCACATGGCCTGAGCTTGCCCTTTACGCCTTGGAGGTGCTGGCGTGCCCTGCAGCCAGTGTATTATCTGAACGGGTATTTAGCACGGCTGGGGGCGTTATAACAGACAAGCGCAGCCGCCTGTCCAGAGACAATGTGGACAAGCTCACGTTCATTAAAATGAACCAGGCATGGATCCCACGGGACTTTTCCGCACCTTGTGCAGAATAGCAATGGATACCGACCTTACCCACCCATTGTTCCATTTTTGCTCTTTCTCACTCTTTTGGGGTGTACCCTCATTTAAAATTTGTGAAAAGAAGCAGTGTTGGCTACCTCGTCCTCCTCCTCAGGGCCAGATTAACGTAGGGGCTATTGGAGCTGCAGCTCCAGGCCCCTACCTTTTATATAGGCCCCGGGTTGGCCATATTCACTGTTACCGCTCTTCTGTCACTTGTAAACACAGAAGTCTGGCTTCTATGCTCGCTTCCCCAGGCAGCACCCTCAGAACCTCCCCACACAGCGCGAAGGCCGGACAAGGAGGGACAGTTGCCGATGCATGGATGTGTTTATGGGCTTCAGAGACAGCATCCCATGTTGAATTAGGCATGCATGGCTGCACCCTTCCTCCTCTGGGTGCATGGCAAGGCACGGCCCTTAAGGCCCTTCAAAATCCTCAGCACTAAGCCCATGATGCTCTTAATCCGGCCCTGGTCCTCCTCCACCGCCGCTTCCACCTACACCACCCATAGGTGTGCGCAGCCTATTGCATTAAGGTGTGCACCCCAAAGTTGAAATACACATGCATGTGTTTGCCAGCAGGGAGAGTAATGTATCGGGGCCATGTACCTGTAGGCAAAGAGAAATAGAGCAGAGCAGGTCCGAGGGAGATCTTTCCCATCTCCTCACTGGCAATGCTATGTGCCCTAGGTGATTAGGGTGTGCCCAGGCACACCCGGCACACCCTGTGCGCATGCCTATGTCACCGCCACATCCACCACCACCTGAACCTCCCTACTACTCCATATGGGCCTCGTCCTTCAGAGATGAAGAAGAACATTGTTTTATTTTTCTGTTTTTTTTTGTTGTTTTAAGTTATTTCCCTATCCACATTTGTTTGCAGAGCACTTGCCATGCTCTTAATTACGTTTTGCTGCCATTTGCAGCACTCTAGCCCTTTCCTTTGGTGTTTTAGAGCCATTTTAGTGCCTTAAAGTTCGGGTCCCCATTGACTTCAATGGGGTTCGGTGTCCGGGAAAAGTTCGGTAAAAGTCCGGGACACGGACCCGGACTTTTTTTTAAAGTTCGGCCAAACCCGTCGAACACGGACATCTAGGTGTCCGCTCAACCCTAATTGTAAAGTCTTGTTTTTTTCCTATTAAAAATAACAAACATAGTATACTTGCCTCTTCTGTGTAGTGGTTTTGCAAAGAGCAGCCCAGATCCTCCTATTCTCGGGTTCTGGCTGGAGCTCCTGGCCTCTCCCTCCTGTTGAGTGCCCCCACAGCAAGCAGCTTGCTATGGGGCCATCCGAGCCAAGTTGCAGCTCTGTGTATCCATTCAGACATGGAGCTGCCATTCGGCCCCACCCCCTCATTCTCCTGATTGTCTAACTAAGTTTGATTGACAGCAGCGGGAGCCAATGGCACTGCTGCTGTGTCTCAGCCAATCAAGAGAGAGAGTCCTGGGTGGCTGAGGCACTAGTGGACATAGCTGAATAGAGATAGGCTCAGGTAAGTATTAGGGGGGGCTGCTGCACAGAGAAGGATTTTTATCTTAATGCATAGAATGCAATAATATAACAACCTTCTGGCTTTACAACCCCTTTAGGGAGGCCATATGCGTGTGACCTCAGAATGATATGCATTTTGAAAATGTGTGACTGCCTCTAGGAATGTAAACCAGCTCTGTGCATGCGAACCCCCCAAACCTGAGGTGCCCTGGGCACCCAAGGTCTAAATCTGGCCCTACTTGTATCTGCAGCAGTTGTGATTGATTGGAAAAGTTGGTGACTGAATAAATATGGGTTCCATAATTGAGTCCACCATAAACAAATTTCTGAATCAAATATGACACATTTTATTATGGAGACAGTTGCTGATCATCATGTCTATGTGTAGCACAAGATGCATTTTCTCATGGGAGCTAGCAATAAAGCAAGATTCAAAGATGAGGAAGTGCTAGAGAGGAGGGCAGCCCATTTTTTTTTTTGCTCCCTCATTCATTGATGTATTAATGGAACAATTACCTACTTACATATTATGTTGGGAAAAACAAAAAAATCACAAACCTACAGTTGATAGAGAAAAAAGCACAAATAAGTTGAAATATGTTCCAATTTGCAATGTGAAATACAATTCTTTCTTGATTCCAAAACACAATTCATTTTACCAGAATTTCCCTAGAAGAGTTTGCATATGTGTTTCATCCTGAGTGATAAGCTGTTCCTTGAGTCTATTATATAGAGCATTCATGTACTCAAATCAACCATATTCCCCTTAATCCCAATTCCATTAGTGTGTGGGTGTGGGGAAGATGGGGGGGGGGGGGTATATTTATTCTCTTCAGTTAATCCTTTCTCATAGCTGAGGTCTTCCATGCTACTTATACATTTAGGTGGCCTTACATAATCTAACCAAAAAACAAATAACCAGCTCATATTTTGCTAAAGAATGAGCAGCATTTTAAATAATGAATGATGGCATTAAAAATATAAATACACTTACACAAAAAATAGACTAATGACTGGTTTATAAAATAAAAAAAAGAAAAAAAACTAAGCTTATAGGCCTATTCAAATGTCCAATTTCTCAATTTTTACAAAAATGATTTGCCCCTTTTGTAAATCAGCCACCGAAGAGTAGCCCAGATAGCAGGCAATTGAGCTGCAAGTTTGAAAATGACTTGCTAAGCTATGGCTAATATTGTTTTACAATTGCAGGAAGTCCTCATTGCATGACTCCAGATCAACTTTCTTTGCAAACAGTCTGCAAGTCTACTGCAAGCTCTGGTTCAGGCTTGTAGTGCAATAGTCATCCCACCACAGGGGTCACTGTGACTTGCAGAGCTCTTGCTGTAGACTCACCCCTGCAACTTTCCGCTTGCTAGAGACTTGACATGCAAATTTGCAACAAATTGGAAAAGTGTCAACTAGAACTTGTGATTCAAGTGCTCTGCAAATGTACAACTTGCGAGTAAAAATGTGCAACAAGTTAAGAGTCTTACAAATCAACACTGCCACAAATTGTGGCAAGTTATCTTTGCTGTTTGGGGGGGGGGGGGATATTCATTCTGAATCTGATGTATCATTCCAGATATTCAAGATACTTCACTTCACCCTTATGTTTAAATAGCATTTATTTTTAGATTCAACTATTCAATAACATATTTAAAGGCCAAACATTTTAATTATTCTGTTTTTTAAGAGTATTTAATTCTTTCTTTTTGTTTAGACACAATAAAATGTACACGATTACATTTGCTAATGAGCTGAAATATTTTTTTTAGCATGATTTAGCCATAAATAAGCAATACACAAAGCAATTGAAGTAAAGTGTTAACACAGCTAGGAACACTGTGACTATGATCCATAACCAGCGTTGTATTGCTCTGATAAATCAACACTCAAGTTTTATGTGTCTAGTAAAAATGCCAAGCACTTTATCAATTTAATATAAGAGGTGATTAGCTTCTCCATGGCCACTATTAGTTTAGTTGCCCTTCTCTTCACTTTGTTCGGTTCCACAATATCTTTATTTGTGGAGCCTCAAACTAAATTGCATGTTCAAGATGAGGTCTTACCAATGCATTGTATAGGGGAACTCTGTTGTTGTGTGGTCAGATCTTCTGGTAGCTATATGTCTATGACTAGGTTAAGTTCTTGACCAATCTGACTAGAGTTTGGAAATGCAGTCCTAATAGATTTGGCCATTGATGGCCAATTTTTAAGATTGTGGAAACACAACAAAATAAATCATAAGGTTACAGTATATATATATATATATATATATATATATATATATATATTATTTATTTATTTTTTTAATTGAATTACTTGAGAATGAGCCCTTTCAGCACACCACTCCAATGCTACAAAAAAAAAAAAAATCACTAAATCATAAAATAAAAAAATTAATTTGTTGTGGTTGACTGCATCATTCTTCTTTGCAAAGTCAGTTAAGCACCCCAAAATTATTTTTTTTTTTTTTCATAAACATTTTATTGAAGAATATGCAGGGTTTACAAATAACAGTACAGAAAACAGGTAATCAGATCAGACAAGGTATGAACCAAGAAAAAGAAGTGTGAACAAAGGAGAACATCACATTTAACAACAAACTTGGCTATACTCTAGCATGGGTTCGAGGAGATCCAGTCAATGCAAAAAAAGATGTATCAATGGTCGAGCAACAGTTATTATGTGGGTTAAAGCATGGGTTAACAACCTAAGCAAAAAAAAAAAAAATATATACAGAGGCAGTCTCATGTGCCACAGCCACACTAAGCAATGGTGAAAATTAGCCAGGTTGGATGGAGTATACAGTGCCTTGCGAAAGTATTTGGCCCCCTTGAACTTTTCGACCTTTTGCCACATTACAGGCTTCAAACATAAAGATATAAAACTGTAATTTTTTTTGAAGAATCAACAATAAGTGGGACACAATCCTGAAGTGGAACTATATTTATTGGATATTTCAAACTTTTTTAACAAATAAAAAACTGAAAAATTGGGCGTGCAAAATTATTCAGCCCCTTTACTTTCAGTGCAGCAAACTCTCTCCAGAAGTTCAGTGAGGATCTCTGAATGATCCAATGTTGACCTAAATGACTAATGATGATAAATAGAATCCACCTGTGTGTAATCAAGTCTCCGTATAAATGCACCTGCACTGTGATAGTCTCAGAGGTACATTTAAAGCGCAGAAAGCATAATGAAGAACAAGGAACACACCAGGCAGGTCTGAGATACTGTTGTGGAGAAGTTTAAAGCCGGATTTGGATACAAAAAGATTTCCCAAGCTTTAAACATCCCAAGGAGCACTGTGCAAGCGATAATATTGAAATGGAAAGTACCACCTAGTGTGGATCTTCACGACCGTGTCCTTCACTGACATTGATTTAGTACATTTATGCATATTTTGTAGCATGGAAGACCACGACTCAACTGACAGTTCCACTCCGAGATCAGCCTCCCACGCCAACATGGCCCGAGATTTGTCAGGTAGGTGGAGGCCATTGAGGTAACTATACAATCTCGAAATTACCCCTCTATCTCTAGATGAGGTACGGCAGATTAATTCAAAGGGGGAAGATTCAAGGCAGCCTGTCAAAGGGCCCTGAGAGCTATAAAAGTCTCTGATTTGAATAAATCTATGGAGTTCAGAATCCGGGACATTATATCTGTTCCTAAGGCCTTCAACCGGACAGGGTCCATAGGTTTTATCAGGGGGTCTCCGATCGCTGCTTTCGTGGCTGTGGTGCTCCGGGCACCATACTTCACACTTTTTGGGAATGTGGCAGACTATCTATGGTTTGGAATAGGGTGTCAGAGGTGGTTTCCCAAATGCTGACATCAAGAATATCCATTACCCCCCAGATGGGACTACTGTTTGCTAAAATTCCTGGTGCCCCTGCACCAATTCAGAGACTAGCACACACACTATGTTGCTCTGTGCTGTGGGCGGTGGCCCTTAACTGGCGGTCGGAGACGGTCCCTTGGACTCAGGTGATGTCGAGAATGGAGGCGATTAGGAGTATGGAGAGGGTCCATCACACATTATATGATACTATGCATATCTTCCATAAAAAATGGGAGAATTGGGTTATGGGCTAATCCTGTTTTAAGTTTTCATGAGGTTACCCTTTTTCAGCACTCGGTGGTCTACTTGGGGGTCCTACCCCAGACAATAATTTATATCTCAGGAACAATCTGTTAATACTGTTACTGTTAGTTTTTCCGAAGTATGCACTAAGAAACCTGACATGATCAGAATATCAGGCTAATATACTATAGCACATTTATTATGACATAGATTTCCATGCCTTACTTTCCAACTGGGACTCTGATATGTCTTATCATTCTTTGCCTTCTACAAACACATGACTATGCCCCTGGTTATTCAGCATGTGATGTCGCTGCCTTACATGACTTGATATACTGTATACCTTTTCATTTTTTTCTCTTTGGTATATATATTTACCTTACCATGTGCTATATATGACTTGTTTGGAATAATTTGTACTGACACAGCTTTGATATGTCATACTTTGGTTTTGTTTTTTTGTTTTTTTGGCTTTCTTGTTTATAAAGCCCAATAAAAACGTTTGTATTAAAATATTGAAATGGAAGGAGTATCAGACCACCGCAAATCTACGAAGACCTGGCCGTCCCTCTAAACTTTCAGCTCATACAAGGAGAAGACTGATCAGAGATGCAGCCAAGAGGCCCATGATCACTCTGGATGAACTGCAGAGATCTACAGCTGAGGTGGGAGACTCTGTCCATAGGACAACAATCAGTCGTATACTGAACAAATATGGCCTTTATGGAAGAGTGGCAAGAAGAAAGCCATTTCTTAAAGATACCCATAAAAAGTGTCATTTAAAGTTTGCCACAAGCCACCTGGGAGACACACCAAACATGTGGAAGAAGGTGCTCTGGTCAGATGAAACCAAAATCAAACTTTTTGGCAACAATGCAAAAGGTTATGTTTGGCGTAAAAGCAACACAGCTCATCACCCTGAACACACCATCCCTACTGTCAAACATGGTGGTGGCAGCATCATGGTTTGGGCCTGATTTTCTTCAGCAGGGACAGGGAAGATGGTTAAAATTAATGGGAAGCTGGATGGAGCCAAATACAGGACCATTCTGGAAGAAAACCTGATGGAGTCGGCAAAAGACCTGAGACTGGGACGGAGATTTGTCTTCCAACAAGACAATGATCCAAAACATAAAGCAAAATCTACAATGGAATGGTTCACAAATAAACATATCCAGGTGTTAGAATGGCCAAGTCAAAGTACAGACCTGAATCCAATCGAGAATCTGTGGAAAGAACTGAAAACTTCTGTTCACAAATGCTCTCCATCCAACCTCACTGAGCTCGAGCTGTTTTGCAAGGAGGAATAGGCAAAAATTTCAGTCTCTCGATGTGCAAAACTGATAGAGACATACCCCAAGCGACTTACAGCTGTAATCGCTGCAAAAGGTGGCACTACAAAGTATTAACTTAAGGGGGCTGAATAATTTTGCACACCCAATTTTTCAAATTTTTATTTGTTAAAAAAGTTTGAAATATCCAATAAATTTCGTTCCACTTCATGATTGTGTCCCACTTGTTGATTCTTCAAAAAAAATTATAGTTTTATATCTTTATGTTTGAAGCCTGAAATGTTGCAAAAGGTCGAAAAGTTCAAGGGAGCCGAATACTTTTGCAAGGCACTGTAGGTGTTAATTGCGACCAAAGAGGAGGGGAGATCCCTACTAATCGACAAGTAGAGAACTGTATAGCTGGTACAAGGGGGGAGGGGAAGTACAGACATATGAGCGAAAAGAGACTAAGAAGAAAGGGCAAGAGGAGAATAATTAGGAGAGGGAGAAGAGATAAAACAAAAAAAAATTAAAAAGGGGGGGAGGGGAGGGGGAATAGTGGAGTATCGCCGGCGCGATCAGAGAGATAGGAGCAATTGCAAAAGAGGGATACAGGAAAACGATACAACAGGGCCCCCCTGGGGGACCCAGCGCATTATAGAGAGGGCACTAAAGCCCCAAAGCGTTCTTATAGGTGTCTATGTCTTTGAAACGGGTCCAGTTGAACCATTGGGTGAAAAACTTGTGGATTTGGTCACGGGAGATGCTAATAAGTTCCTCCAATTCCTCGATTCGGTTGAGTCTCTGGAACGATTCTCGAATCGAAGGGACAGATGACGATCTCCAGTGACAAGGCACGCACAGCTTGGAGGTGTTCAGCATATGGCGAGCAAGAATCATCTTGTGGGCAGAGTAGCCGGTAGGGGTATGATTGAGCAAGAACTGTACAGGGGAGTAGGGAAGATCACTGGAGGTCACCTCCCGCACAGTCCTATGGAGGCTATACATATTTGGGGCTAGCCTGTTAAGGAGTCTTTCTCCCCTGGCTTCAGTCTGGGGAGGTGTGTGGAAGGGGGATGTGCTTACTAGGTTAGAAGCCTGTTGGACCTAGTACAGCATCTTGCAGCTGGCCTGCCTGGCTAAGAAAGACCATGTACTCAAGGTGGAGAGCCAGGGAAGATGGCATCCTGGATGGGGAAGGAGTTATACCCTCAGAGGAACCTGGTACTTCCTTGGAAAAGCATGAAAGCACCCACTACCTGGCTTTGGAGTCCTGAAAGTAGAACTGATGGTGTTTGCCAGATGGTCCTTATGTTTAAACTACACCATGGTCAATTTCCTGTTTATGCACTGTGAGCGGGGTTGGAGTCTGGATAAAGTGTTGCTGGAGGTCAAATGTGTAAAAAAGAAACACTGTGTAAACCCAAGCAGCAAACACAAGTGACAATAATTAAAGTGTTGTGCTAAAATAAAAAATATTATAGCAAGAAGTTCCAATGTAAATAAAGTGCTCAATACATACATTATGCCAGCCAAAAACTATGTAACACAATATACAACATTCAAGTGCTCAAAAGATTAGTGCACAAAAAAAAGTCCAAAGTGCAAAAACGCAGACCGTAATCCCCTGTGTAAACACTATATTTAAGAGGTGCTCTCCATGTGGATCCTTCACCTTTCCTCCTGGGTGTACTCTCACCTTCAATAGGTCACCCTCATCATAAAGGTCAGATAACACGCATCTTTAAAATATGGACCATATGCAATCACTCCCAGCTTGTTGTTACAAGATTCATTCACACAGGTCAGGCTCAAGGAAGACAAAATAGAGAATATAGTGCTCACTGCTGTATTTATTAATACAATTAAAAAAAAATAAAACACAAATATTGCACTCACATTATTTGTACATAATCAATGCAAATAAGTACAGAGTGTCATACTGCTGGATAAAAACATATGTAGTCCAAAATCACGGACCACTGTATGCCTCTTACTCGCACCTTCAGTGTTCATCCAAGATCATAAGGAGGTCCAGAGAGGGGAAATTTAGGTGATTTAAGTTGGCGTGAGTGAGCAAAGTAAAGGGTCACTTTAATCTATTTTTTTTTTTTATCTATTGTTTTTATACTTCTATATACATTACTATTTAAGCAATTACATTTGTTTTTGAACTGAAACTTATTCTGTCTCCGCTGTACATTAGCACATAGCAATCCTCTAGGTAAAATGTTGTAACAGCTATGAATATTGTGGTTATGATCCTTAACCAGCAAGCTATTGCTTAGATGAATCAACACTGAACTTTTATATGTCTGGTGAAAATGCCAACCACCTTATCAACGCAATGTAACAGTGTATTATTGTTGCCATTGCTGGTGTTTAATCTCAGTAAATGTCAAAATTAATTGGTTTTTGTATTCAATTGCTTATAGCAATAGAGACGTAAAAACAAATAGGTTTGTGGTAAATGATGCTATTCATGACTTACTATCATTTTTAAACATACTCGTATAATCGCACTTATGAAACTTTGTTTATTTAAAGGCATGAAGGGTGGCAACCTGTAAACTGCTCTAAACCTCAGGCGCTTTCGGAACATGTCCTTCAACAATGACTAGAGATAAAATTTATCAGCCCACAATGATCAGTAGAATAAGGATTATAAACAGAAGAACTTATATGAAATTGTCATCTTTTCCTGTTAAGGATTCTTACCCCCATAGCCCCCCCGAACAACCCTACTGAACCTTTAGGCTGGATTCACACTAATGGGACTGCAGACAATGCATGTGATTCACACCAAATTCCTGTCTGCGCGGTGTGAATTCAGCCTTACAGTTTGTATGGATGAATTTGCATCGCATTGGCTCCAAAAAGGTGCAGGACCCTTTTTTTAGTCTGCACTGGAAATGGATCACATGGGTGTTCAGAGCCATGCCATCCGACTCCATCTGATTCCATAGTTTGCACTGCATTCTGCAAACTAATTTGGGGGTGTCATTAAAGTGATTGTAAAGTCTTGTATTTTTCCTATTAAAATAACATGTTACACTTACCTGCTCTGTGCAGTGGCTTTGCACGGGACTGCCCAGATCCTCCTCTTCTCGGGTCCCTGGCTGGAGCTCCTGGCCCCTCCCTCCTGATAAGTGCCCTCACAGCAAGCAGCCTGCTATGGGGGCACCCGAGCCAAATTGCAGCTCCTTGTATCCATTCAGACACGGAGCTGCTGTTTGGCCCTGCCCCCTCATTTTCCTGATTGGCTGAGTTTGATTGACAGCAGCAGGAGCCAAAAGCGCTGCTGAGTCTCTGCCAATCAGGAGAGAGAGTCCCGGAAGGCTAAGGCACTTGTGGACATCTCTGGATAGAGATGGGCTCAGGTAAGTATTAGGAGAGCTGCTGCCCACAGAAGGCTTTTTATCCTAATGCACAGAATACATTAAGGTGAAAAACCTTCTGACTTTACATCCCCTTTAACCACTTATGGACCGGAAGGATTTACCCCCTGAATAACCAGGCCGTTTTTTGCAATACAGCACTGTATTACTTGAACTGACAATTGCACGGTTGTGTGACACTGTATCCTAAAAAACATGATGTCCTTTTTTTTTTTTTTTACCCACAAATAGAGCTTTCTTTTGGTGCTATTTGATCACCTCTGTTATTTTTATTTTTTGCGCTATAAACAAAAAAGAACGACAATTCGGGGAAAAAAAAAAAAAAAATATGTATATTTTTCACTTGCTGCTATGTAACATTCCCAATAAAAAAATAAAAAAATAAAAAATAAAATGTTTTCATCATTTTAGGCCAATTTGTATTCTGCTACATATTTTTGCTAAAAGAAAAATCCCAATAAGTGTATTTTGATTGATGTGCGCAAAAGTTATCGCATCTACAATCTAAGGGAAAGCTTTATGTCATTTTTATTTATTTATTTATTTTTTGACTAGTAATGGCAGCGATCGGCGATTTTTAGCGGGACTGCGACATTGTGGCGGACAGATTGGACACCTAACTGACATTTTTTAACACATTTGCGGGTACCAGTGACATTACTACAGTAATCAGTGCTACAAATATGCACTGTTACTGTACTAATGATGCTGGCAGGGAAAGGGTTAACACCAGGGGTGATTAAAGGATTAAATGTGTCCCTAGGTGGTGCTTTCTAACTGTGTGGGGGGGCTTGCTGCATGAACACAGAGACCTTTGTTCCTAAATAAGAGAAACACAGGATCCCTGTGTTCAAAACTGACAGAACAGTGGTCTGTCGTTCTTACAGTGGCAGACCTCAGTTATGTCTTCATGGGGAGAGATCACGAGTGCCCAGTGGCAATTGCCCCAGCTGGACCCATTAATTAGCTTCCCCTGTGGGGAATAGGCTCGTGGACATGTCCCCACAAGCAGTCCCACAAAGCCACGTACAGGTAAAACTACGGCGGCCGGTTGGCAAGTGGTTAACTTTCTATTGACACCCGCAACGGTTCGCAGAGCGCAGTGTGAACTGCCTGTGTGTCTGATGCGGTGCGGGAACCCGCACAGGAATCGCATCAGTGTGAACCCAGCCTTAAAGTGGTTGTAAACCCCCTTTAATGACTTTTACCTATAGGTAAGCCTATAATAAGGCTTACCTATAGGTGCTGTAAATATCTCCTAAACTTGGCCCATTTAGGACATATTTACAGTGCATGCAGCCGATGACGACATCGGCGCAGGTGCTCTGAAGAAAAGGTCGCCAGTGCCGTTTCTTCAGAGCCCTGTGCCTTGACTGGCGGCTCCCGCGCACAATGCGCGGGAGTGACGTCACGCGGCTCCAGCACGTAATACAGCCGGAGTCCGCAGACCTGGAAGAAGACGGGTGAAGATGGATGCGCCTGGCAGCAGGGACAACGCGGGCTTAGTTGCAGGTAAGTGGCACATAATGTGCTAGTATGCGATGCATACTACCACATTATGCATTTACTTTGCAGGGGAAAAAAAAGAAAAAAAAATGTCAAGAGTTTACTTCCTCTTTAATGTAATAATTGAGATCACTGACTGATATGGAAGCCTCAACAAGGACTAGAATCTGTAAACTTGTTATCTTACAGGAAATAAAACCTAAATCAGTAGAATGCATCATCTCCCAACAACTGTCTGGTAAGAAATGCTGTTGCCAAATATTTTTCACCATTCCGGTTACACTGATTTTTTTCCAGTCTAGTAATATTTGGACAGTCTTCCTCTAGCTATAAAAGTAAAGGTCAAATTGTCACAGTCATTAATTACTGTAAGTTATGCATAATATTTCTTTATTCCAGATATACTATTTCATCTCCAAGCACTCTCGTCTGTAAGCCCTCAGCTCATTGTATGACCTGTTAGACCTAAAGCAGTATTAAACCCAAACATTTAATTATTAAACATTTATTATATTGCAGCTTACCAATTCTTAGATGTGATGGCCGCATTCGTTTTCTTTTTGTAGGCTTTCTTTCTTTCTATTTACATATGGTAATCCAGCCAGCAAGTCCGTTGCTTTTCACCCGGCCAACTCTCCTGCACTGGCAGGGGTGATTAAAACAATCAGCTTTTATTAATTCATGCAAAACCTTTATCCCAAAAGGAAACAAAAACAGTTTGCTGTAATTGATTATAAAGTGTGAGCTGAAGTTTGGCTTCAATTTGTTAGTAGTTCTAAATCTGCTACTATATTTAACACTATACCCCCCCCCCCCAGATTGACAATGCTGCTGCCTGCTGTGCCTCCTGGCTAGTCTTGTGGCTAGCAGGGTTCCTCTCCTCACTGCAGTGGGTGGTCTTGAATGCCGCAGAGAGGGGAAATCATGTAGTGATGCTATATTGAAATATCTTTAGAGCTATGTAAGTAACTAGATAATTCTTTACAAACCATGTAGTGATGCTTCTCTGTTATCGCAGAAAGATGCTATGATGTAATGCCAGCAGGCTGCTCTGTGATTTCCTGGGCTCACAGAAAGTACGTTAAATAATGCTGAGTGTTTCTTGTTTCCTATCTCTTTTAGTGGGAAAATATAAAAGATCCTTATTGCCTCATCGTTGGAATGCAGGAACGAGTTTGATACCCGTGAATTAGAAATCGCCAATGGCTCCTTCAGTGAAGGATTAGATAGTAAAAGTAAAAGAAATAGAGAGGTGGAGGAATGGAGATATAGATGAAACAATGAACTTTAAAAAATGCCATGATCAATGGACGCCACGGATCTTGTTTGCATCCTCTGACACATTAAAACCATTTTTTATTTAAAGTTGTAGTTGGTTTTTAGTTTGGCAATTATTTGTGTTACATATCTTACAAATTGGTGATAATATAAGCCCCCGTGCGACTTGTCTTGCAATTTGACAGGTCCAAATTGCATGGTAAGTCCCACCCTATTGTCGGCAATGGAACTGTGAAAATTGGTGCAACACCGACTTTGCTGTGCTTTGAAAAAGTAGTTCCTGCACTACTTTTGGTGATTTCACACAGATGTCAGCCAAAACTGCACCTGAAGTCGCAATGAAATGGTGTGATTTTTTTTTTTTTTTTTGCAAATCCTCTTCTCTTGTGTCCCCCCCCCCCCTTTTTTTTTGTCTTCATATGTACTGGTAAGACACATTATTAATATGTATAGAACTATACATAGAAATAGATAATACTATAGAAATAAATAAAGATTTTGAAAAATAACACTGAGTGTCAGTCATTCTATCCACTAGAAACTGTTCAGGACTTTATTTTTCCCTGGCAATCCAGGAAATAACACATTTCCTTTTCTAGGGTGGCTATGACAATTCACACAATTGTATCTATGGAGGGAGCCCAGGCTACTATCCTGATATGAATTACAAACATGACTTCCGCTTTATATTTCCATTATATGGGGGTAGAGGGGGTAGGGCATCATTAGTTTGCAGAAGATAGCTTGGAAGAAGGATAATATTATATGTGCACTCAGTCCAATTTCACAAAAAGTGACAAATGCACTATGCTTCTGCCAAGATGAACAGATACTTTCTGTATTTGCTTGACATGTTCTTAGCCCAAAGAAATCAGCCTAAAAAAGAAAGTGAATGCAGCCACCACATCTAAAGATTTGTAAGCTGCAATACATTACATTTGCATTGTGGAGGTTTTTAAGTGAAGCCTTAAAACTTTACCCTCCCAAACCTGTCCCTTAGTGCTGGTTCACATTTGTGCTATGCGGGAACGCTGTGAACCACTATGCGATCCGATTCTGCTGCGGCTAAAAAAAAAGCCTTATGTGCGAGTTTATTGCAGATGCGTTGGGAATTCAGCCATACAAAGTGTATGGCTGAATTCGCACCGCACATGAGATCGCATGTCATTTAGGAGCAGTGCGCTCCGAATTACATGCGATCTCCGCAAACGCACAAATGTGAATCGAGACTTAAAAAGCTGAATTCTCCTGGCTGTGCAAAAGAGGTGTATGAAACACAAAGCAACTGAACAGAATTACAAATACTTTGGAAAATAAAACATTTAACATATACAGTATGTTTACCTGTTTGTCCCAAGTTTAACACGTAACCTTCTCTAACACTTAAAGCAGTATTAAAGTGTAACTCCACTTTTGTTGAGAAAAAAAAAACATTCCCCTCTGGGTGATCCATTTACATTACACAGATTTTCAACAAACTTTGTTGCAGATTCCTACCTTTTGTTATTCTGAAAGAATCCCTGTTTGTTCCTCTGTTCCTCTGTGTTGAGTGGGTCTAATGGGAGTGGTTTCATATTTATCAATCAGCTGTGGAAGCTGCAGGGCTCTAATGAGGGAAGCTGCTGGGCCTGCATCCCTTTAGACGTGTTCCTATTGGGTGTATCTCACCAAAAATGACATTTTTGTTGCAGGGGATGCCATAAATCTGACTTGTATCTTAGGCAGACATCTGGAAAAATTGGTGAGCCAATCACATAAGCAGGAAATGTTTCTGGGGTGTGGTCAGTATACATTCTGGGTAGAGAACAGCTCCAGGTAGCCATATTGCAATTTCAGAAAATTAGAACAGCTGCAGATTGAAAAGGAAAGGTCATTTTTAATAACGTTCAATGACAATATGATTTGTATCGCAATTGTATACGCTATGTTGTTTTTTCTTTATTTTCTATTTTTTTCCCTATGAAAGTGGAGTTACCTTTTACACCCAAAATCAAAAATAATTATTATATTACAGTTTACCAATTCTTAGGTGTGGTGGCTGCTAATGTATTCTTTTTTTTTTTTCTTTGGTTTTTATTCCGCGTTTTCACCTGTTGATTCAGTCAGTAATTCTGTTATTTTCAACTCCCTTTAAAGCCCTGTTCACACTGCCATCAAAAGCAGGAGTTTGGGGTGTGTTTAACCCCCCTTAAAATCCTGTTAAAGTAGTCTGCAATTATTAATATGGACAGTACACAGTGCTGTTTACATTACCAAAACATGAAGCATTTGTGTTGTGTCGCGTTGTTGCACTGCAAAAAAATGAAGCTTTGGCCTATATTATGCAGGCATTGAGTTCTTAAACAGTCTTAAAGCGTATTAATGCACCTATAGCGTTAATGGGCATTTTAGATGTGTTGTACAGGCATTTATACTGTATAAAGCAACACTCTTCAAAAGCCCTGTAAGATGTGTTTATTTTTTTACAAGACTAAAATTGGAAATGATGACTGTTGATGCTTTGCAATAGAGTTGGGCGAACGGTTCGGGCTGAGCAAAAGTTCAGCCTGAACGTTGCCTGTTTGCCCGTATTTGCGAGGCGTTTGGTGGGTGTTTGCCCCGCCAAGCGCTCTGGAATTAGCACTGCACAGTGCTTTCTGAGCCCTGATTGGGCAAGCTTTGCAGTGAATAGCTGGTTGTTAAGGAGTGGGGCCAGGAAGCTGGCCGCATCGTCCTTAACAACCAATGAGTCATCAGCTGTCAATGGATTTCCCCCACTGACAGCTGAATTCAAAAAAAACATTGCCAGCAATAAAAAAAAAAAATGAAAAGAAGAAAACAGTGTGGAGGTCCCCCCAATCCATACCTGGCCCATCAGGTCTGGTATGGATTTTAAGGGGAATAAACCCTACCAGACCCTTATCTGACCATGCAGCCCAGCAGGCCAGGAAAGGGGGGGGGGGAGCAAGTTGTTCCCCTTACAAGACCAGGCCACATGCCCTCAACATGCCCCAAACCATTCACCAAAAAAGTGTCAAAAAGTAATATAAGCACAGAGAAAGTGTTTGACGAATCTTCATTAAAAATAAAAATAAAATGTCCCCCGATGTAGATCCATCAACAACCATGCCGAAGCATGCCAAACCGCCTATTGCCTGCTCTGCCATTTGACAGTTCTTATATAGGAAAGGGGTAGAGACACCTGGCGACAGTGCATGCTGTGTTGGTGACGCCAGGTGGCCCCGTCCTTATCTATAACGGAACTGTCAAACTGCAAGCCAGGCGTTTGGAGGATTGCCTTAGTTGACTGCAGAGTGTTTTTTTGTTTTCTTTTTTGGGTCCAGCGGTGGCATTGGCGTCCTGATTGATAATGGATCTACATTAGTGGACACTATGTACCCCATGCTCATTCACATGGGGGGGCAGGATCTGGGGCCCCCTTGCTAAAGGGGACTTCCAGATTTCTTTAAGCCCCCTGCCTGTTTGAAGTTTACGATTCTGGATAAAATGAGAATCAAGATTTTTTTGCTTAGAATAAAGATCACGATTCTTGGCTTAATATCATCTTTTACATCATAGAAAAAAAATGGTCTACCTTTACTGTTTATTTCTTTTTTTTTTATTCATTTAAGTGTATTTTTCCCCCAAAAAACTGAGTTTGAAAGACTTCTGCAAAAATACAGTGTGACATAAAAGATTGCAATGATCGTCATTTTATTCTCTAGGGTCTCCGCTAAAAATATATATAAAGTTTGGGGATTCTAAGTCATTTTCTAGCAAAAAAATACTGATTTTAACTTGTAAACAACAAGTGTCAGAAAAAGGCTTAGTCTTTAAGAGGTTAAACTGCCCTCACTTACAGACGGAAGTTCATTTTTTTTATCTAAACGAGCGAAATGATACATTGTAAAGCATTGTGTTTATAGCTATCTCCCAACCTTAACAATGTTGATAAACATTTGCTGGAGGCTCTTTTTTTTTTTTTTTTTTTTTGACAGCAGTGAGTGAGCAAAGAACAGCTCTGTAAGAATCGAGAAAATGCAGTTTTAAGATAGTGAGGTGGGGGGGGGGGGGGGGGAGTAAATCGAGATTGCGATTTTTTAACAATTAATCATGCAGCTCTACTGACTGTAGACTCCTACAACCACCTCCCAGGGTTGTCGGGAAAAGGCCCTTGTCCCCATCAACAAGGGGACAAGGTGCTTTGGGGTGGGGGGTTCTGGAGGGGGGCGCTCACTCAACCCCCCTTTCCAGAGCTGCATGCTCGAAAAAGGGTCTGGTATGTATTTTGGGGGGAACCTTTTTTTTTTAGCGTGTGGTTACCTTTTAAATTGATACCAGACCCAAAGGGCCTGGTATAGTTTGGGTGAGGGACCCCCACACCATTTTTTTTTCTTTTGCCAGCAATGGTATTATATTGCCAGCAAGTCATTTTTTTTTCTTTAGAAATGTCAGTTTTGCTACAGCAGGTTCCATATATGGTACAGATGTGCCACTTTACAGGAAGACTAAGGGGACCCCCCAGGCACTATATTTAAATTATTTTTTCCTTTTTATTGTTTCACTTTAAGCATCATTGAAATCACTGCTCCCGAAAAAGTATCTTTTTTAAACATTTTTTGTTGCATTATTACATGTCCCGCAGGGCAGTACCCAGGCCCCCATACCATTTTAAGGCCAATAACTTGCATATTTGCCTTCGAAATAGGGACTTTTGATTTTTCAAGTTTGGGTCCCATACACTTTAATAGGGTTCACCGTTCGGGTCAGAATTTTTTCTCTGCTTGGAAGATCAGGTGTGAACCGAACAAGGGGGTGTTCGGCGCATGACTACTCTTCAACCACACCTTAAATGCACTGTAAAAGCCAAAGGCACATTTACAGTGTGTTTACAGTGCGCTTGTGATGATGCATCTCAAAGAAGTGAATGGAGGCAGTTGCGAAGCATCAACCCCTGCCAAACTCTGCAGGCAGCATTATTCTTGCCTTATTGCAACGCATGCAACCCTGGTGCTGCAGTGTAAACACCTCCATCGGCTCCCTATTTAACAACTTTGAGTGGCATTGAAAGGGAAGCATTAAAAACGGTACACAAACTCCTATTTTCAACGCCTGTGTGAAAGAACCCTTCATGTCGATTTTGGAAGAAGTTGAAGCATTTCATATCCCTCTATACAAGTCTTTGGTAACATACCATAAATTCACCAGCATGCGTTTGCAGCAAGTTTGCGATGTGTTTGCAGCGTGTATGAAGGAGGGAGTTAGACCTTGTTCACAGCAAAGGAAAAATCTAGGCGCTGGTCAAATTCATGTTAAACACACATAGGGCATTTGGGGAGCGTTTCTAATTTGCCTTTAACGTGCATTAAATGTGCCGCAAACCCCACAAACAACTCTCGTTAATGCTTGTTTAGCATCAGTTTTTTGAGCAAATGTGAACAAGGCCTAAAAGACCAGGCTGTCCACACAAAGTAGCAGTTGGAGGGATGAGACCAACCGTTTAACACTTGCAGGGGAGCTTAACCAGTTCTGGACCGGGAGGTTTTACTCCCTTAATGACCAGGCCTTTTTTTGCGATTCGGCACTGCGTTACTTTAGAATAAACGTTTTAATAAAGTTCAAACAGCGTATACATAGAAAAGTCCAAAATAAATATAAATTCAGAATAACATATACATAAGTATGTATGTTAGTACTTTGTATCAGTCAACGGACAGTATGCAAACAGTGCTAAACTCCACGTGAGTAACCAGTAAACATCAGTTTTTGTAGATCATAATGGTCTTGTGGTACCTCTCTAATGGCGAGTTATACAGTATAGTGGAGGGCCTGTTGTCGGATCCCTCAAAGGTCTAAGCACCCCTAAGGGGAACATACTGTGCCCAGACTCGTTCGGGGGAGCAGGCTTAGTTAACATGAGACTATTCTATGAGGTGCAACTCAACTAAAAAAAAAAAAAATATATATATATATATATATATATATATATATATATACATATATATATGTATATATATCTTGTGTCTATAGCAACAAGGTGTTCTCTGCTGTAGTGGATGGGGATCATGGGATGTTTATTGTAGGTACAATTATCATCAGCTAAGTATTTTAAACAGGTACTGGAGGAGGTGGAAAGAGGGGGGGGGGCATAGATAATGTAACAAGAGTCAAGGGTTGGTGTGAGGCTAGGGTACAGTAGGCCTCGTGATGTCCAGTAAAGCAGCAGTTTCTGTAAAAGACAGCCAGAGGGACCAAGTTTTGTAAAAGGTGAAGAATGATTCCTTGGCTTGAGCAACCATTTCTTCCATGTCAGCTGTTCTTTTTACTCTAGTAATCCAGTCTCGGATCGTGGGGGGGGGGGGGGGGGGATGTGGATAGCCATTGACATGGGATACACATTTTGACTGAGTTTATTAAATGGAGGGTCAAGGAGCGTTTGTTGGTTGATTGTGGTAGTGAAGTGTGGTGAAGGAGATGGGGTGTTATCAGGCATTAGTTATCTGAGTTATGAGTCGGTGTATTTCTCTCCAAAATGGTTGTATAAGAGGACAATCCCACCAGATATGCAGTAATGTGCCCTTTGATTCATTTCATCTCCAGCATAATGGTGAAGTATCGGGTTTGAATTTATGGCGTATGTCTGGAGTTCTTTACCATTTTGTATAGATCTTCACTCCATTTTCTTGTGTTGAGACATTTAAAGAGCCCTTGTGAATATGTGTGTAGATGTTTACCCAGTCTTCTGAAGTCAGCTCTAAGGAGAGGTCCATTTCCCATTGTCGGCCAGTTTTATTTAGTTTAGGGTCACGTTTGTGAAAGAGTAAAGAACACATAGTGGAGATCAGATGTTTCTCAGGTTTTGACTTGCAGCATAGGTCTTCAAAGGGGGTACAATCTCTGGACCATATCGCAGGAGTTTTGGCACTGTTAAGGATCTGAAGATATTGAAAAAAGGAGATATTATAGCGAGACCTCATACCCTCGTATGTGCACAGAGAGCCTTTATCAAATAGGCGTGCAGCTCTGATGCAGGATGCAGGGAAGTGATTTGCATCCTCTTGCAAGCGAGCCGGAAGATTTGTAAGTAGGGGCCAATAAAAAACTATGTTTTGGGATCTTGTTAGGTGCTATCCAGGGTAGGTAGTGAATGGAAATGTTGGACCAGGAGTCCTCTAGTTTAACCCAGTCTTTTATATCCGAATGTATATGCCAGTCAATAATTCTGGATGGCCCTGTGTTACTTTGCACGGAAAATTGCGTGGCACTGTACCGAAATAAAATCAATGTCCTTTTTTTCCCGCAAATAGAGCTTTCTTTTGGTAGTATTTGATCACCTCAAAGAGCGACAATTCTGAAAAAAAATTGTCGCTCAAAAACAATATTTTTCACATTCTGCTATATAATATTCCCAAAAAAAAAATTTTAAATCAAAAATTTTCATTTTAGGCCAATTTGTACTCTGCTACATATTTTTGGTAAAGAAAAAAAAAATGCAATAAGTGTATATTGATTGGTTTGCACAAAAGTTATCGCGTCCACAAACTAGGGGAAAGATTTATGTCATTTTTTTTTATTTATTTATTTCTTTACTAGTAATGGCGGCGATCTGCAATTTTTAGCGGGACTGCGACATTGCGGCAGACAGATCAGACCCCTAACTGACATTTCTGACACTTTTGGGGGGACCAGTGACATTACTACAGTAGTAAGTGCTAAGAATATGCACTATTACTGTAATAATAACACTGACAGGAAAGGGGTTAACCTAGTGGGTGATCAAAGGGTTAAATGTGAGCCTAGGGGAGCGTTTATTAACTGTGGGGGGAGGGGCTTGTGAAATTACCATAGAGACCTGTGTTCCTATATAGAAGGATCACAGGCGCTCTGTGATCATTTCAGAGAGAAGAATGGTCAGCTGTGTTTACAACAGCTGACCGTTTTTCTCTCTCAACGGGGTGCGTTCGCGGGTGCCCATCAGCATACGCGACCGCCGGCCCCGTGCATCGGCATTCCCGCTGCCTAGTGGGGGCGGGAGCGCAGTTCGCCCCCCAGCACCACGTGCGTGACCGACGTGGTACTACGTCGTTTCGGTTTCGCGCAGCCGAGCCAGCCTGCCGCAGGCGGTCGGCAAGGTGTTAAATGATTTGCTTTTTTTCATTTATGTATAATCTTTATCCCAAAAGGAAAAAAAAACTGTTGCTTTAACTGCCTAAAAGTGTTAGCTTGAGCTTAGCTTGTTAGTCAAGTCCATCTAAATCTGCTAATGCATCTAACACTATTCTCTCCATAGATTGACAAAGCTTTTGTCCAAAGGTGTCTCTGTTACTTCTCCATTCAAAGTGTAGACACCCTAACACATGAAGTGTGCTACTGGCTGGATTACCAGGTGAAAAAAAAAAGGCAAAAATTAAAAAAAGAAAACAAATGTATCCATCACATTAGAAATTTGTACGTAAAATGCATAATTTGATATTATCATTTTTGGGTCTTATACCTCTTTAATGACTTGCTAACCGCAGGACAGCGGCTGTGCACAGGATCATGTATTTAGTATATGTAATCCCGCCCTTCCGGGTAGCAGTCAGGAATGCACACTGCTGGCTCGCTCCCGCTGTAAATATGCACAGCAGGAGCTAATCAGTGGGTACCGCAGACTCGATGTTCGCCGACACCCGCTGATCGTTCGTTACACAGGCAGAACGGCAGTCTGCCTATGTAAACAAGGTAGATGTCAGCACAGAAGACATGGATCCTGTGTTCAAAGCAGGGACATGCCTTCCCCTAATAAAAGCACCCCCCCCCCAGTAGAAAAACACTTGCCAGGAATATACGCATATTTTTAGCACTGATCACTGTAGAAATGTCACTGGCCCCCAAAAAACTGTCAAAAGTGTCATTTGGTGTCCAATTTGTCCACCACTGTATCGCAGTCCCGCTGAAAGTCGCTGATCACCCCATTACTAGTATAAAAAAAAAGGAAAAAAGAAAAATTCCATAATTATATCCCAAGACGCTATAACTTTTGTGAAAACCTATCCGGTACCGGTACTATGTTTAACCAATACACAAGTTTTTATAATATCTCCTATATGCTCTAAATTAGACATGTTTGTATATGATGTTTTCACTTTGTGCAGTCGCTCTTGGAACCTTTCAAGTTTGTAATATCTTACATTGTTTACTTCAATAAAATATTTTTTGGGGGGAAAACAAAAAAAAAAAATAAATAAATAAATAAAAATGGCATAAATCTTTCCCCTAGTTTGTAACTTTTGTGCAAACCAATCAAAATATGCTTATTGGGATTTTTTTTTTTTTTTTTTTACCTAAAATATGTTGCAGAATACAAATTGCCCTAAAATGAAGAAAAAATTAGCTTTTTAATTTTTCTTTTTATTGAGAATGTTATATAGCATATTTTTTTTTTTTTTTAGAATTGTCGTTTTTTTTTTATTTATAGCGCAAAAAAATAAAAATTGCACAGGTGATCAAATACCACCAAAAGAAAGCTCTACTTGTGGAAAAAAAAGGACATCAACTTTATTTGGGTACAGCGCCGCACGACCGCGCAATTGTCAGTTAAAGTAACTCAGTGCCGAATTGCAAAAAATAGCCTGGTTATTAGGGGGAAAATCTTCCGGTCCAGAAGTGGTTACTGGATTGTGACATTTTGTGTGCGAAAATTTGCACTTGGGATTTTTTTTATTTTTTACAATTGCAGCACTAGTCACATCTTTCATTTCAAACCCTTCAAATTGAAATAATATCTGGTGCATTAAAACATGTAGGTTTTCATGCGCCAAATCTTTGGTGCACTGACAATAGCTTATCTAACCCAAAGTATTAAAGAAAGAAAGTCAACGTGACAATCAAGCAATAGCATGTTTAAAAGGAAAGATAAATAATGGCAGCCTCTATGTAGCGCTCATAACTGGCTTCCTGAAAAGCAGAAACCAGTTCCCCCAATGTTAAAAGAAAAAGTTTTTAGTACTACTTAACCACGCTAGCGGTAACCCCGAGCGTGACTCGGGGTAGGAATTTCCTGCTATCATCGGTATCCCCGAGTCACGCTCGGGGTGAATGTGCAGACAGCGCAGCGGAGTGTCTTACCTTATCCTGGCGATCCAGCCATGAGCTCTCATTGCTGTGACCGCCAGCCGAGATCTCCGCCGCTCGTCTGTCGGTAGGAGGACTTCCTAGTTCCATTCCCTGCAGCAGCAATGCTGCATGGGAGCGGAACTAGAAAGGGAAGTTAAAAAAAAAAAAAAAAAAACGTTGCACAAAACACAAACACATTTTATATTATATATATATGCATATATATATATATATATATATATATATATATGTATATATATATATATATATATATATATGTATGTATATATATATATATATATATATATATATGCATATATATATATGCATTTATATATATGTATGTATATATATATATATATATATATATATATATATATATATATATATGTATGTATATCTATATATATATATATATATATATATATATATATATATATATATATATAATTATATTATTGATTCGATTATAATTCATGCGTTTTATATATATATATATACACACATATGTATATATAATATATAACGCATGAATTATAATCTAATCAATAATATAATTTTATTATATATATTATATATTCTATAATAAAATTATATTATTGATTAGATTATAATTCATGCATTTGTGTTTCAAATTTATCACATCTGGGATGTCTACTAGAGTCTTGTTTTGGTCAGGTTTAAGTCAGTAATTACTAAGAATTGTAGGCCTATAATACATAACGCCAAATTTCCATGAAAAAAATTGTACCACTTTTGGTACAGAATTCCTGACATAATCATACCGCCAGGGAGGTTAAAGTGTTCCTAAACCCAGGAGCCTGCATTCACTATATCTGGTCTCCCACAGTACACAGAACATGGAAATGCAATTATTTTGGTGAATATAAACTGGTAAAGACCTTTCCTCATCAGCAGTATATAACAGTCTTTTTACTTTTATCAGTGTCTGGTTTAGGCCGGGTTCAATATGTGCGGCTGCGGTTCCCAGCATGGGGTCCTATACATTCATGTTCACCAGTGCTGGTGCGAATCAGGTCAGAATTTCTGCCTGAATTCGCACCTGTACCGGACCCAAAGACGCACAGGACCCTTTTGGAATGTGGATCGCGGCCACCCTGGACCTGTGTGAACCAGCTCCATTGCAAGCCGGGCACATTCGCATGTTATGCGAATTGGATGCGTGGAAACCCGCATCCAATTCACACATACTGCACGTGAACCCGGCCTAAAGCTTGTAGGAGAAGTTTTCATCCTCTGCTTACTGTCCCATAAGGCTGAAGGACCACTGACCCCCTGTCTGGGCAGTGCTGATTGGCCCTGTGCTGATGCAGCCTCCCAAGAAAAAAAAAAAAAAAAAACTCTCTAGCAATACACACTAAACTGAGCATGTGCAGAGTGACTCCAAAGACTCTGTCTTATCAGGAGATAAATTGGGGACAGTGGAAGAAGGAGATGATCAGATAAGACAGGATCAAACTGCCTTTTTACACAATGCAGAGGATTAACCCTTTAGGTTTCAAAGTAAGTATAACGTGATTTACTGCATTTACAGACTGATTTTACTGTTGTGGGTTTAGTAACACTTTACATTTTCCAAGCCCCAGGGCTCTCCACTTTTGGGATAAATGATGGTCACATCAGTCAACCCTTCCTATAAGCTCCGGCTGTCATGAACACACTCCCTGGGGGGTAAATCATCACACCAGCCTGGGCTCACAGAGCTTCTACACTCAAAGGGCCTCGTGCATAATGATATGTGCGTCATTCTGTGAAGACGGCTGGGTTCAAAGTATCCATCTAGGGAATTTCTAATCACTAGAGGTGGGTATAGGTCTAGGTGGCAGAGTTCTGAAGGTTAGAGATGCGCTTTAATGTGCTCTGCATCTATACGCTTGTAAAATTTACAGTATGTATTGCATTTATAGTGATTTGATATTGGAATAGGCTGGTGTAAAATCACTTCTTTATACACAAAAAAAAATCCACTTAATCTTTTTTTTCCTAATGTGACTTTTCAGAGATGTCACGTAACGTGATTTGGAAATGTTAATGAACTAGAAGTGTAAAATCAAATTTTTTTTGTCCACGCTGCAGCAATCTGTTTACTTGTAGTCCTGCTACGTCCATACACAGACCTATTGATGTGCAGAAACATGCCTATAATGCCCCAGTGGCAAGTTATTGCATTCCTTGTATTAGTGTGATGTGCAAGAGAGGAGGGTTAGATGTAGGAGAGGGACATGGGGTCTTTACTTTCATCCCTTGGCGAGATTACATCTGACTTCACATCTGCCTCTCCCTGGCCCAGTGGTCCTGCAGTCAGTAATCCTCTGCGCTTTCAATTAGCTGTGATGCAGTCGCTAAGCAACTGACCTGTGGTGAGGAATACATAATGTCCTCTCTCCCCCTCCACCCACCTTGGAGTGTCCGGGTAGAATGAGAAAAGATTGCATGGATTTCTTAGCAGGTTCACATTCGTCTTCTCTTTCCTGTCCTTGGGCAATTGTGATTTGAATGGTGCGAACGCCAAACCAGATTGTGTTTATAAAACTAATCCTGTGTTAGTTTGAGTTGTTAATTTAGCAGTGAGGGAGGTTTATATGGCACATGCCTGATTACCGATCTGACCTTTTACTGCAGAGCATAGCATACAGACAGTAATAGGTTATTAGGGAGTATACAATGTCAGCCTTCTTGACACCCCCATAATCAGGGATGCCAAAGCTTTGACCTTGTTGGTCTGCTCATTAAATAGGGTCTGATTTCCTTGTAGCATACATATAGACTGATAGGCAGAGGGAACTGCAGATTCAAGATTTACTGCTGAATCGAGGCCTCTCCAGCAGATGTTTCACCCAAGGCTAGAGATAAATAAAATGATTGCAATCGGGTGTATGCCAATTAACCTACAAGAATTTTTTTTTTTTTTATTTGGGCTGTTTTAGAAAAAGTTACAAAGACACATAAACATACAAACTCTATGTAGACAGTGTGCTTGATTGGGATCTAACCCAGGATTCCAGCAATACAAAAGTGCTGACCCAATAGCCATGTTTCAGAGGTCTGCAGCAAAAAAATACTGATTAAGATCTGCAGAATGATTTTAGTCTCTGCCTGGGGCTGCTGTGTTTTATTCATTACTTCTGGGAGCAGGGCTATTTGTTAGCTTGCAAGTGGGCATTGGAAAGGATCCTTAATTCTGCTTTATAGCACTAAATCTAGAGCTGATCAGTTTGACACTTCTATTCAGATATCCTCTTTTAGTCAGCCAGTTCCTTATTATTGTGGGAACAGTGTGTACAAGCATGGATTTAATTTTAAAAACTAATACCCAACCTAAACTCAAAAGTGAAAACACAACTGATGATCGTCACCCAAGACCCATGAGAAAAAAGTTGGCAAAAAAAAAAAAAAAAACCTGCTTATAATTTCCCCACATCTCTATTTCTCCTCTTGTGGCTCTCATTGTTTGCTGCCTGTAACCCTTTTCTATCCTATTGCAATGGAAGCAAGACCAGCAATAACCAGTAAAAAGGAAATTATTAAGCATTTTGCTGGTACCTGACATAGAGCAGAGTTCCAACATGTTATATTTTTTAGGTGTCAGTACTCATGGCTAAGTGTCTTTTGCATTATAGTATTTGATAAAAAAAACAAAGGAATCTGCCCTTATATTTTCATTGCTGGTAAAGAAATTGCCTTGTCTACCTTATCTACTCTCCTCCTTCACTGTACCTTCTCTGAATTACGACTTTGTCTTAATAGGTTTTTGGATTTTGTTTAGATTGCTATTTACTTGGGCTAGCTTCATAAACACAGCACACGTGCAGTACTCTCTAGTATGTGTGCTAGATTTAGATAGGTTTGTAAGTGTAGACTGTAAATGTAGGTAAATTTAGTTAGCTTAAGCCTGGTTTGTGAATCTGGGTCAGTGACTCAGGGGCTGGTTGACTAATTTGGCAGCTCTCTCTGGCACTTCCCCATGGTCTGGAAGTTTGTAGAAACTTCTAGAGCTAGAGAGTGAGAGTAAGGAGGGGCTGCTATGAATATTTATGAGGACCTCAGCCAATCCCCAGTAAAAGGGCTGGCAGGGGGAGGTCACCTTATAAATAGTCATGAGTCATGCCAGCAGGGGCAGTCAGGTGGAAGATGGAGTGCTGAGGAGGCTGTCGGTAGCCCTTGAGGGTGTCCCCTAGTCTGGGGGGTAACAGGTGGTGGAAGGATCCTGTGGTGGTGGAAGGATCCTGTGAAAACACACAGAGCCCTTCCTGGAGGCATGATAGCAAGGACAAGAGGAGCAGGTCAGCAGATCTGGGAGATCTCCTTAGAGTCAGCCGGGTGTGCTATTGAGTGTCAGTCTGGAAGACTGGGGGAGAGGTTAGCCTGGAGGGCTAGTGAAAGAGGATATATATAAATTATCGATATACAAGATGGGGTCCTTGGCCCCCGTAGGCCTAAACGTTAAGTTCAGCTTAAAACCCTTCTTGACTTCCTAATGCATCTATCACATTCCTCTGTTTCTAGTATCAATTCCTCCGCTGTGCCTTACTCAAATGCTGCCTTCATATATGTAAGCTCTACTTGACCACTAACCTATATGCCTCATGTCAGCCTAACATTCAATTTTTTAGTCTGCTATGATCAACAAACGAGATAACCTCTCAGGGTACTTTGGGCCCCTCCTAAACACTGGCTATGGACATTACCCACTTAGAGGACAGGATATCAGGGCATTCTACCACCCACGTCAAGTGTCACTGGATTAAATGCCATGTGTTCATCCAATATACTGTACCTTTTGGTGGCTGGATGGTATTTTCTCCAAGTGGAAATACGTCACTTAAGATGATTGTACTTTAGCAACTGCCCTCTTCATCCGTGTCCCAATCAGTAACGATGTATATGATTTCGTTTGCTTTCCAAGGGGCCAAGATAATAAAACGTAATGAATGATTCAGCCCCAAAAAAACAGCCAATCTATTGGCAATAGCCATATATATGATAGTATCCAATCAATTTATTTTACAGGGCATATTTGCTTAGTCTCTGATTCTGAATAACCCCTGATATATATTATTGGACGGTATACTTTTGCACAGTGATACCTGTTGATACCAGCAAGTCTGTGCAGATCGTACACCAATCCTAACTCTTGATTAATGCGAGTGAAGCTTCGTTCAGCTCGTGATACAGCACTGGTGATATTTTGGTCTCTTGTTCTGCCTAAATCTGTACAGTTCATTCATTTATGCTAATGTTAGCACTCTTGTGTTTGCTACATTATGTTTATTGTTGACCCTCATGTTTTTTAACTGTTTCACCCCCGAGATAAATTGTGCTTCATCATACTGATTAGCTGTTGCTTATATATTAATGAGCTTTTGTACTTAGCAACTAGAGTATAATGCCAATTATCTTGGGGGTTCATTATTCATAGACGGACGTTAGGCGGAGCTGAATGTTCACTTTACAACTATTTACTCGACACACTGATATAAGTGGTTAAATTATGATAGTACTCACCGTCGGTCTTCCCTTGATCATTGACACCTGTGTTGGATCGGCTGATTGACGCTGTATGACTATATAAGTGAACATCCAGCCCAACAGTAATTAGCTCTGATGAAACCAACGCAAGGTTGGTGAAACTAGTCAGCGTCAGCTGGATTGCACCAACTGAACCTACCTCCCTGGTGTACCTTCGACCCCTATACTACCGGCTCAACCACGGCTCCCCCTGCATACTGCTCGCCCCACCGGATGTGACGTAGGGCCGGCATCCACGGACCCATTCGTCGCTACTCGGAACGAGGCTTGAGACAAGCAAGGAAGGGAAAACGCCGACGGAGGATTTGCCAGAGCCGGTGGGTTCCTGTCACCGAATATGGAGGTATGAACTCTATCTTCACCTAGCCCGCACTGACCTCGGTGCATACCATCTCCCCTGCCAGCACAGAGGATTTCTTTTCTTTATATCCCCGCATACTACTTTGTCTGATATTGAACTACCCTGTGGACAGGCGACATTCCATACATCAGACCTAACGGCCGTTACTGGAGGGGAGTGCGGTTCCTTGGGCCGGTTGCATTTTTAGTGATACCACCATTCACTGTGTTTTCACCATCACTCCTGGGGAAACTTTCCTTTCATTATGCTTCAATGACACAGTCCATGACTGGATAACCAACTATCGTTCAATTCAGACCTTGGACTTTCCTCAGATGATTTCATTCAACTCTCCGTGTTTGTTGGTCCTGCCACAGTGTCTCAGCACTACAACTCCTATTTTTCAGGATTATTTTCCGCTGTGCATATGACCCCTACATGATCGGAGCATTCCCCCATGGTACACTTTACATGGTAACTTCACTACATGCTGTGCACCGCATTACTTTATATATGTTCTTGGTTTCAGTTGCTGCATATCCACTGTTCTTATTTGGTTTTAATTGATTTTAATCATGTCTTGTTTTCACATCTGTGACGTGTTCCTTCACCAGGCATAAGTGCCTAATAAATATTGTTCAACTTTTCACCATTTCTTAGCACCTCGGTCATTATTTAAGTGTATCATCGGTACCTATATTTTGATCACCTCCTTCTAGTGAATTGGTATTGGACCCCCACCTTTTGGGTCCATCCAAGTCACACTTCTCAGTTTTTTTCAAACTAGTGAAAGAGGCAGCTGCAGCTATGTGGGTTGGCAGTGCCTGAAGAGGTGGTACTGGGATCAGTAGCCACAGGAGTGATGCAAGCTGGACACTGAAATTCTACTACACAACAAAGGGGCCTTGGGTTTCTGCCTGTAATGGGTCATTGCTTTATTCTAACTGAGGGACTTTCAGATAATCACAGTTATAGGTGTGCGCAGCTTATTGCATTAGGGTGTGCAAAAGCTCAAACACACATGTCTTTCTCTGCAGCCTCAGCAGTAAAGGAATGGGACGTGTTCTGTGCTGAGTGTCTTCCTGTCAGTTCACAAACTGAAACATAGTAAACATAGCTTACTATACTTTAGTCATGAATAGACACCATGAGCGAGTGTGTTCACTGTGTTCATTTTGAAAGGAACTATTTACTAGCTGTCCCCCCCCCTCCCCTCCTCTTCATCCTGAAACATCCTCCGCAGCATCCGGGGAAGAGGAAAGGAGAGAAGCCAGCAGCTCTGCAGGGAGGGGAAGCCCAGGAAGTAGGGGAATCTGCAACACACATAGTGATTTGCCTATGTTCACAGAGTTCCAACTGGGTTCTGCAAGCAAGTGACTTCTGGAGGAGGAAGTGAAGCTGTATAAAGAGCTGTATATAGAGACTGCATATAGGGAGAGTTGTCCCTGAAGTTTGTTGTTGAAGTCAAATCGGCATCCCATCACCTCCCATCCCTATCCAAGTTATTACCCTCAATAAAACAACAAAAAAAAAACTAAGTCACAGTCTGTTCTCTGACTCAAATATGTCTGTGAAGATTTAGTGTGCCTGGCTGTGCAGGGTGGGGGATCCCAGTTTACTTGCGGCTCCTTAGAAGGTGCGCTACACAAGAATTCAGTAAAATTCCAGTCTTCTTTCACGCTTAAGGCCCCATTCACACTAGTGCGACTTGTCCCGCGATTTTGGACCGCAAAATCGCATGACAAGTCGTTTCCCATTATTTTCAATGAGCCCCATTCATATTAGTGCGTTTTGAAGTCGCACCGACTTCAAAGTAGTTCCTGCACTACTTTTCCATGATTTTAATGCGTTTTGAGGCATATAGACTTGCCATTGCTCTCAAAATCGCGGCAAAATCGCGGCAAAAATCGCGCCGCGAAATCGCGGCAAAATCGCGGTAAAATTGCGTCGCATTAGTGTGAAAGGGGCCTAAGTGAATTTATGTGCGTCTCTTGATATGTCACAATGTGCAGGAAAAGGATTTACATTATTTTCTTTGGAGCCTGTGCAAACTAGGCAGGTATTAAATATACAATGATATCACATTGCATTACAAAGAATGAGAGAAGCAGACTGTTTACCCTTATGCTTACAAAACTTTCAAATAAGAAACACTCTCGCCTGTCTGAGCATCGTTAAAAAAAGCAATATTCACCATGAAGTCCTGAGTGGTGGTGGATGGGGGTATCATCTGGGGTACACGGGTGATCACATGAACATCCCAACAATGGTGGAGGGGGGGAGGAGAACCAAAAGTGGCCACAGTGACCCAAAGGGAGGCCACTACATATGAAAAAAGAAAAAAATCAAAGTGATAAATACAGTAAATATGAGCAAGGGTAATGCCTTGATGTGTAGAGTATACTAACCATAATACTAAAAAGAGGGGAGGAGGCAAGGGCATGGTATTCCTTTTTTGGAATGATGGTTGTGCATACATAGCTCAGTTGCCAAAAGGTCCACCCAGATTACCTTAATCTATGGTGGGGACCTAAAAATCAAAAAGGTTTGGTAACCATAATGGGCACAACTCTTTTAGTCAAAACAACCATAACCCAATATGAATATATTTAAAAAGCTTACATACCACTTTTTCAATAATACATTGGAGAAGGTTACCAGGAAGCCATAAATCTCCCCTTGATTTTATGGCAGTCCCTTTTAGGACTTACCTAATAATATCAAAGCATGTATACAGTACAAGTCAAACAATTTGCTGAGTGCCAAAAGAGGGACAAGGCTCTTTCTAGCTAATTTGTAAATCCACAATGCTCACTAAGATAAAGCCTCCATTCCCCTTAAAATGTCCACCACAGACAGCCAGGAAAGCAATGACCCAAGCCAAAGGGTCCTTTGGTATTAATATTCACCTGTGGATCAATTTTTCAATTGACAAAATTAATTGGAGTCCAGCCCCCACCACTATTTAGGTATGTTGCTGCCCTTGGCAGCATTAGGGAGCCGTAATGGCACCCAGTGTGGGGTCACCCAGGCATCCATGGAGAAGAAACTTCCCTCTGTGTCTGCTGTCATCCCCACCGTAAGTGTGTGGTGACGTGATGTCATGCCAGTGCCTGACAGGTGTACAGGTGTTAAGGAAGGTTTCTGCATTATTTTGCAGCACCAAAGAAGAAAGAAAGGAGGAAGCAGTCAGGCAGAGCTGAGAGAGAGCCCAGCGTCACAGGAGCCTGTAGGAAGGAAGGTCTGCTGAGAACAAACAGAATATTGATTGATCATCAGATAACACACATATTGCCACTGAGATTTCCATATTCGGTTCAAAATGATTTAAGTTGCATGTTTGTTAGACTTAAAAATCTTATGACCTCAGAAATACATACTAATAGGGACATCGCCTACTTAGAGCAATATATTCATGATAAGATGGTCCCCCGCAGTCTCAGAAGGGAGGTCAGTCAGTGAGGACTTACAGTGGTGATCGAAAGTTTGGGCACCCCAGGTAAAAATTTGTATTAATGTGCATAAAGAAGCCAAGGAAAGATGGAAAAATCTCCAAAAGGCATCAAATTACAGATTAGACATTGTTATAATATGTCAACAAAAGTTAGATTTTATTTCCATCATTTACACTTTCAAAATTACAGAAAACAAAAAAATGGTGTCTGCAAAGGTTTGGGCACCCTGCAGAGTTAATATCTTGTACTGCCCCCTTTGGCAAGTATCACAGCTTGTAAACGCTTTTTGTAGCCAGCCAAGGGTCTTTCAATTCTTGTTTGAGGTATCTTTGCCCATTCTTCCTTACAAAAGTCTTCCAGTTCTTTGAGATTTCTGGGCTGTCTGTCACGCACTGCTCTTTTAAGGTCTATCCATAGATTTTCAATTATGTTGAGGTCAGGCAATTGTGAAGGCCATGGCAAAACCTTCAGTTTTCGCCTCTTGATGTAACCCCCCGTGGATTTTGAGGTGTGTTTAGGATCATTATCCATTTGTAGAAGCCATCCTCTGATTTTACTTCAGCTTTTTCACAGATGGCATCAAGTTACCATCCAAAATTTGCTGAAATTTTATTGAATCCATTTCTCCTTCTACTTGTGAGATGTTCCCTGTGCCACTGGCTGCAATACAGCCCCAAAGCATAATTGATCCACCCCCATGCTTAACATTTGGACAGAGGTTCTTTTCATTAAATTCTGTGCCCCTTCTTCTCCAAATGTACCTTTGCTCATTCTGGCCAAAAAGTTTGATTTTAACCTCATTGGTCCACAGAACGTGTTTCCAAAATGCATCAGGATTGTCTATATGTTCATTTGCAAAGTTCAAATGCTGATTTTTGGGGTGAGGACGTAGAAGAGGTTTTCTTCTGATGACTCTTCCATGAAGACCATATTTGTACAAGAATCTCTTTATAGTGGAATAGTGTACCACAACTCCAGTGTCTGCCAGATCGTTCTGGAGGGATCGTGCATTCAAACGTGGGTTTTGAATTGTTTTTTTCACAATCCTGCGAGCTGTTTTGTCTGATATCTTTCTTGGTCTTCCAGATCTTGCTTTAACTTCCACTGTTCCTGATGACTGCCATTTCTTAATTACATTCCAAACAGAGGATATTGACATCTGAAAACGCTTTGCTATCTTCTTATAGCCTTCTCCAGCTTTGTGAGCATCAACTATTTTCAGTTTCAGTTTTCTAGACAACTGCTTAGAAGATCCCATGGTGCTGATTGTTGGGGCAAGGTCAGATGAGTCTGAGCATTTAAAACCTTTGAGATTGACATCACCTGGTCTTCCCAGACGATGATTGAGAACAATCCATGACACTGGCAGGTCTCAGCCTTGCAAGGGGGCAGTGCATGCTATAAATTCTGCAGGGTGCCCAAACTTTTGCAGATGCCATTTTTTTGTTTTCCGTAATTTTGAAAGTGTCATTGATGGAAATAAAATCTAACTTTTGTTGACATATTAACAGAATGTCTAATCTGTAAATTGATGCATTTTGGAGACGTTTCCATCTTTCCTTGGCTTCTTTATGCACATTAATACAAATTCTTACCTGGGGTGCCCAAACTTTCAAACACCACTGTACCTCAATGAAGCAAGTCTGGCATTTTTACAGTTCATGATAGGGAGGAATATAGCTAAATTAGCGAGGCTTGACGCAGAAATCTTCTGACTTAAAGAACAGCTTACTCCCTTTAAAGAACTGGAAGAATATAAAAATAGGTCAGAATCTCTTAGGAAAACTTTAGAAAAAGAGGAACTTGAACAAACAAAAAATGAACAGAAAAAAGAAATATAATAGAGACGTAAAAAGAATATGCATTCAAATTAGTGTTCAAGTGGCAACTCTAACTCAGGGCCCAAACAGAGGCTGAAAATACTATGGGGATAGCTAGTTCAGACACTGAACAGATGCAAGGTGCACCTGTTGCAGTAGTCAACAACGAGGGATGGGAATATTCCAATTACCATGCACCTGTTTCACATTCTGGATTATTCTTTTTACTTAGGTCATTGCCCCTTGCTTTCTAGGGTATTACTACTTACCCCAACGCCGTGAGGATTATCCGGGACCATCCGGGATAGGACCCCCTACCAGGTACTGTGGATCCTCAAACCAGGATATAGGATTCCTTGAGGGAGATCCAGGACCACTTACCGGGACCATTAGAGGGTTATCCAATACCAGGCAGAGCGACAGTATACTTTTTATTACTACCCAGCCCAATACCCCTGTGTGGGGTGGGTATTTCTGGTGAGTGTGTTATTTACTTGAGGGATCACCAGCACTCTACCACTATACCCACCACAAATATACCGTTTGGGAAGATGGCATGAAGATCTAATCACCTGCTTTACACTATTTATGGACTTTTATATTTGTTAGCCATTATCTACCTCTGCACGGTGTCACATTTATTTATATATTGTCTAGTATGCTTTTTAGGGGCCACCCTGCTCTATTTATTTAAAATTTAGTATATATACCCATCCACCTATATTTACTATTGCTAGTACCCAATCACTTAGCACTCCACCAAACAAAACAAGGTGGATAAACCACCTATCTCCTGAGCTCAGAAAAGCCAACTCCTTGACTGCTCTGCCCATGGGACTTTCCAAATGGCGTCTTGGATGGCTAGGATCCTGCTGCCTTAAAGGACTGGGGCAGTCCAACAATACTGCAAACAAGAAACACAAAGAAAGGCGCACCGACCTAGCGCATTATCCTCAATATAGGCTTTATTGTTAAAACATAGAAATGGCTACTCACAAGCAAAGGTATAAATCAATCACATTGGACTCAAAATCTTGAGTATCGAGAGTAGTCTATACAAATGTCCCTTGTCCTATTAGGATGACGTCTGACGCGTTTCAAGGCATACGCCTCTTCCTCAGAGCCACCACATATGAAATAGAGATGCTTAGATTATTGGGGGACCACTAGATGGAGCAGCGTCTTTTGCACACCTAATTATGTACCACATGTGTGTAGCTATGCTGGATCTATTTGCATACGGTCCTTTGTCTCACTAGCTTAACCAATTACCGCAGACTGTGTGTAACTAGTTATTGCAATGGAGCGTGGTATCTGACATTTGGCCTGCATCTGGGGAGATGGTACCAATGATGAAATGCGTTGAGATTGGCTGTTACTGAAGACATCACACTTGCTTAGCCACCACTCAGGGCGTTCCTTTCACATGAGCTGACAGTCTGCTGCTTTTGACTTGTTTGTGCCTCTTTACAACTCATCAGTTACTTCTTATATATTTTAAATAAAATAACTTAAATGGTAGCAGGCTTCATTATGCTTGTTCATTTTTTCTATTCCCGATGTTGTGCTTTTATGACCATTATAATTTATGGTCCATGCTATCTGGTAAGAAGCGTTTGCTGAGTGTTGGTGTTTGGTGGTGAATTTCATCAATCAGTGTTTACTTATACACCTTTTTGCACTTTATGGACACTCTTGTTTAATATTGAAAATTACTTTTTCATTGAAAGGACTTTTTTACGTTCACCTAACACTGGATTTTGCACCTATTTCATTATATCACTTTTTTTATGATTAATTTTTTTCAATGATATATTTTGCTCACATTTTATTCACTGCATGTTTAGTTGTTTTCATGCCACATTATTTACCACCATTTCTTATTTACATTGATAATTTACAGCTGGTATCATAGGTGTACGTTTAGTAAACTGAGATAAGCCGAGATCTGGATGATCACAGCTTGTCTCAGAGCATTGCCGGTTTAAAATACTGAGAAGAGTAGTGGAGAACATAGTCTTCTCTTCTCATCTCAGTACACAAACGGCTTGCATTCACTGCAACAGAAAGGGCCAGTTTAGTAACACATGATGTCACCTTATCACTGTGCTTCTCTTTGAAGATCTCCTCTTCCTGCTTCTCCAGCTCAGAGGTGGAGATAGCAGGAAGAAATAGGAGATCTCTGCTGTGAATGTCCCCGTGCCCAAAAGACAAAAGTAAAAACTCTCCCTACTGTGCAGTGAAATATACATCAACAGCAGGTTAGAAACACATTAACTATACAATCACGTATATATCTGTGTGTGTGTGTGTATATATATATATATATATATATATATATATATATATACTGTATGTACTGGTGTATATATATATATATATATACATACATACTGTATGCACTGGTGTGTGTGTGTGTATATATATATATATATATATATATATATATATATATATGTATATATACTGTATGTACTGGTGTGTATGTATGTATATATATATATATATATTTTTTTTTATTTCAGGTACTTATATAGTGCTGTCAATTTACGCAGCGCTTTACATATACAGTGGGTACGGAAAGTATTCAGACCCCCTTCAATTTTTCACTCTTTGTTATATTGCAGCCATTTGCTAAAATCATTTAAGTTCATTCTTCTTCCTCATGAATGTACACATAGCACCCCATACTGACAGAAAAACACAGAATTGTTGACATTGTTGCAGATTTATTAAAAAAGAAAAACTGAAATATCACATGGTCCTAAGTATTCAGACCCTTTGCTGTGACACTCATATATTTAACTCAGGTGCTTTCCATTTCTTCTGATCATCCTTGAGATGGTTCTACACCTTCATTTGAGTCCAGCTGTGTTTGATTATACTGGTTGGACTTGATTAGGAAAGCCACACACCTGTCTATATAAGACCTTCCAGATCACAATGCATGTCAGAGCAAATGAGAATCATGAGGTCAAAGGAACTGCCTGAAGAGCTCAGAGACAGAATTGTGGCAAGGCACAGATCTGGCCAAGGTTACAAAAAGATTTCTGCTGCACTTAAGGTTCCTAAGAGCACAGTGGCCTCCATAATCCTCAAATGGAAGACGTTTGGGACGACCAGAACCCTTCCTAGAGCTGGCCGTCCGGCCAAACTGAGCTATCGGGGGAGAAGAGCCTTGGTGAGAGAGGTACAGAAGAACCCAAAGATCACTGTGGCTGAGCTCCAGAGATGCAGTCAGGAGATGGGAGAAAGTTGTAGAAAGTCAACCATCACTGCAGCCCTCCACCAGTCGGGGCTTTATGGCAGAGTGGCCTGACGGAAGCCTCTCCTCAGTGTAAGACACATGAAAGCCCGCATGGAGTTTGCTAAAAAACACCTGAAGGGCTCCAAGATGGTGAGAAATAAGATTCTCTGGTCTGATGAGACCAAAATAGAACTTTTTGGCCTTAATTCTAAGCGGTATGTGTGGAGAAAACCAGGCACTGCTCATCACCTGTCCAATACAGTCCCAACAGTGAAGCATGGTGGTGGCAGCATCATGCTGTGGGGGTGTTTTTCAGCTGCAGGGACAGGATGACTGGTTGCAATCGAGGGAAAGATGAATGCGGCCAAGTACAGGGATATCCTGGACAAAAACCTTCTCCAGAGTGCTCTGGACCTCAGACTGGGCCGAAGGTTTACCTTCCAACAAGACAATGACCCTAAGCACACAGCTAAAATAACGAAGGAGTGGCTTCACAACAACTCCGTGACTGTTCTTGAATGGCCCAGCCAGAGCCCTGACTTAAACCCAATTGAGCATCTCTGGAGAGACCTAAAAATGGCTGTCCACCAACGTTTACCATCCAACCTGACAGAACTGGAGAGGATCTGCAAGGAGGAATGGCAGAGGATCCCCAAATCCAGGTGTGAAAGACTTGTTGCATCTTTCCCAAAAAGACTCCTGACTGTATTAGATCAAAAGGGGGCTTCTACTAAATACTGAGCAAAGGGTCTGAATACTTAGGACCATGTGATATTTCAGTTTTTCTTTTTTAATAAATCTGCAACAATGTCAACAACTCTGTGTTTTTCTGTCAGTATGGGGTGCTATGTGTACATTCATGAGGAAGAAGAATGAACTTAAATGATTTTAGCAAATGGCTGCAATATAACAAAGAGTGAAAAATTTAAGGGGGTCTGAATACTTTCCGTACCCACTGTACATTGCACATTCACATCAGTCCCTGCCCTCAAGGAGCTTACAATCTAAGGTCCCTAATGCCTCGTACATACGTACCGATCGTCGGCCGACCGATCGGCCGTCTTTTGTCCGGTGCTGTCCTGTCCGCTGAAAAGTGCAAAAGACTGCACACGAATTTTGTCGGCCAACAACAGCCGACTGCAGAAGTGATGTCATGTGATGGTTAACTTTCCGTGTGTTTTTTCTTCTCTGAGCATGCCCAGTCTTGCAAATCTGCTGTTTGTCGGCCGAATTCTGTACTGACTGGCGAACAATCGGCCGTTCTGGTGACGGCCAACAAAAATTTTAATGCCTGCACAACAGATTTTGTTCGGCCGAAAATGCGCTGTCGGCTGTCGGAAGCATCATACTAACAAGCATACAATCGGCCGATCGGTCGTCGGCCGAATATTTATGCCCGACGATCGAAACGTGTGTACGAGGCATCACTCACATACATACACAGCAGGGCCAATTTTTTATACAGGATCCAATTAACCTACCAGCATGTCTTTGGAGTGTGGGAGGAAACCAATCTGTCACGATTCGACCACGCCCACGGCGACTAGCTAACCGAGACGTGATGAATCGTGACTGGGCAGTATAAGGGGATTACGGAAATAAAGAAAATTCCTACTAAAGGCCCGTACACACTTACCGATCGGCCAAATGTAGGCTTGTTAGTATGATGCTTCCGACAGCCGACAGCGCACTTTCGGCCGAAAAGAATCTGTTGTGCAAGCATTAAAATTTTTGTATGCCGACACCAGAACGGCCGATTGTTCGCCAGTCAGTACAGAATTCGGCCGACAGACAGCAGATTTGCAAGACTGGACATGCTCAGAAAAGAAAAAACACACGGAAAGTTAACCAGCACATGACATCACTTCTGCAGTCGGCGGACAAAATTCGAGTGCAGTCTTTTGCACTTTTCAGCGGACACGACAGCCCGGGGACAAAAGACGGCCGATCGTTTGGCCGACGATCGGTACGTGTGTACGGGGCTTAAGTAATTCGATTGGCTGCAATACTTTCACAGCCTGCACTGCCTTCGGTCACCACTAGAGGGAGACTCCAGTCCAATCCAGCTGGCTGACCACACACAGGCAGATACAAATCTTACATACAATCTGGTGCACTCTAAGGGTTGGGGAGCAGTCTAGCAATTACCACACACTACTAGGATTCCTCCAACTATCCTACAAGCCAGAACCCCTGTGTTGATCACTCTTCCCACTGTCCCCACACCCACACACCACAAACGATAGCCTGCCACCACCCAACAGTTTGTCCGCAGACTGGTCTGCTGGGACACCACACACGCAGATCTCCGTCTGGTGTACAATCTGCATGCAATCTGCCAACACACAGTGCAATTGCATACAGATTGGCATGTATGTATGTATGTACTGTATGTACTGGTATGTATGTGTGTATATATATATATATATATATATGTGTGTGTGTGTGTATATATATATATATATATATATATATATATATATATACCGTGCATGTGTGTGTGTGTGTGTATAGATATGTTTTCATGTGTCAGAACATGCCATTACGAGTTCTTTTAAACTTTAGTTTCACTTTTTAAATTTAGCAGTGCCTGTAATCTCACAATATCTCGTGAGATTACAGGCAGTCCACCCAGTTATACACAGATCACAGCAGTTCTCAGAGAAAAAACTTCTCCTCTGATCACCCTGTGAGAAGTGAAGTTCTCCGCGTTCTAAACTGGGTGCCAGAGGAGATATTTTTTCTCTGAGAACTGCCGAGAAGTGAACTGAGAGAAAACTTCTCAGTTTACTAAACGTACACCATAGTTGGTTAAGTGGCTGCTTATCTTTTTGTTCTTTTTGCTTGACCTAGCCCAGATTTTTTCCAGTTTTATATTACACAACATGCTGTGTTCTCCAGCAGGAACACCAGAGGGATTGCGTCACTAATTCTGAATTCATTGTGGTTCACCATTGTGGACACCTATTCAAATTGTGGCAAGATTTTGCACTTATTCTAAATCAGTGGTTACTCATCATTTACTCACACATATACTCATTGAGCTGTGCTGTCACCATTAACAAAATGCAGCACTCAGGACAGCACCACCATCTCCACTGGTGTCCCCTGTCCCCCATCTTTCCCAGCCTACAGCAAATTTAACCAGTGAGTCATAAATAAGGAGTCCCTGCTAGACCACATGTCTGTGGTCACTAGGATCCTATCATGGACTGTGTTGTTCAGTGAGATGGAGGCATTACTTTATACATGCAGGTGGAGGTCAGGAATGACCTTCTGGGCATTGAAATTGATGTCTAGGTAGCTGCCACTGTGGTGCAGCCCAGGTCATAATTTCACAGAAAGGAGATGACTTCATCTGCTGTAATGAGAGCTGCTTGAGACACTGCACATAGAGGTGATTAGGGAACATGTTTTTTTTTTTTTTTTCCTGCTCCAGTAGCTGTGGAAGAGATACCTGCCTTGTCAAGGATGCTTCTGGAGATGGTGTGTGGGGGTTAGGAGACTCCCAGGGAAGTTCAAGCCTATGCTTTGCCCTGCTCTGTCTGGCTCCATGCTGACCCTCTTCCAGACCTTATGTGTTGTGAGCCAAGCCTCTAAAAAATGTCCTTGTCAAATCTCCCTCTTTTTGTTGTTTAAGGCCACAGATTTGGAAGTGTAAAGTGAAGAACGAGGAGGAAGAGCAGGTAAATGTTGGACCAATGCAGCTGTTTGTCTCTATAGCAACCCGTTAGTAATAATGTACTTCCTGGTCTTTGACCTGTGTTCAGGTGGTTTAGAAGAGCCAATCATTTTTTTATGTGCCAGATGGTTTCTCCTCTACACACTGACCACAATGGGTCACTTGCTTGCCTTCATTTACAGATACCTTAGCGGCAATCTTTGGTGTAGGCGATGCCAACCACAGCAGTGCACTACTATGGTTAGCACATAGCTGCATAGTGGATACAGTAGGGACAGGATTTAGCTGGATAGGGATAGCATACTTAGACTTAGGTAAAGGTTCCTGATGAGGAGGGACAGATTAGGGACACCACAGTACACTGTTCTGGATATCTGCACCACAGTGCTGTGATCTAGACTCACACCAGTCTTCTGCTGCTGTTTGCATGCACCTTGCCTATAGGCCACTCTCTTCTCAGAAGCTTCTCTGAAACCTTAATAATTACCAAAGGGACTACCTTGCTGGTGGAAACATGCCTTGTGTATCAATTTTGTAAAAACCTTCCGTACCCTTGTTGCCTAGGCTAGAGTGCCATGTTTCAATACTATCGGGAACTCTTAAGCAAGTAGTTGGAACTACTATCATAAGCATCATACCAAGGGCTGATGCTTTAGAAGGTAATACTGTTGTTATCTGTTGTCTCCCATTTAACTAAATAATACAAACCTGATTCCAAAAAAGTTGGGACACTGTACAAATTGTGAATAAAAACAGAATGCAATGATGTGGAAGTTTAAAATGTCAATATTTTATTCAGAATACAATATAGATGACATACTAAATGTTTAAACTGAGAAAATGTATCATTTTAAGGGAAAAATAAATTGGTTTTAAATTTTATGGCATCAACACATCTCAAAAAAGTTGAGACAAGGCCATGTTTACCACTGTGTGGCATCCCCTCTTCATTTAATAACAGTCTTCAAACGTCTGGGGACTGAGGAGACATTTTGCCCAAGTTAAGAAATAGGAATGTTGTCCCATTCTTGTCTTATACAGGATTTTAGTTGCTCAACTGTCTTAGGTCTTCTTTGTTGCATCTTCCTCTTTATGATACACCAAATGTTTTCTATGGGTGAAAGATCTGGACTGCAGGCTGGCAATTTCAGTACCCGAATCCTTCTTCTACACAGCCATGATGTTGTAATTGATGCAGTATGTGGTCTGGCATTGTCATGTTGGGAAAAGCAAGGTCTTCCCCGCAAGAGACAACATCTGGATGGGAGCATATGTTGTTCTAGAACTTGGATATACCTTTCAGCATTGATGGTGCCTTTCCAGATGTGTAAGCTGCCCATGCCACATGCACTCATGCAATCCCATACCATCAGAGATGCAGGCTTCTGAACTGAGCGCTGAGAACAACTTGGGGTGGACTTGTCCTCTTTAGTCCAGATGACATGGCGTCCCAGTTTTCCAAAAAGAACTTCAAATTTTGATTCGTCTGACCACAGAACAGTTTTCCACTTTGCCACAGTCCATTTTAAATGAGCCTTGGCCCAGAGAAAAAGCCTGCGCTTCTAGATCATGTTTAGATTTGGCTTCTTTTTTAGCTGGCAACGGCGAATGGCACAGTGGATTGTGTTCACCGACAATGTTTTCTGGAAGTATTCCTGAGCCCATGTTGTGATTTCCATTACAGTAGCATTCCTGTATAAGGGCCCGAAGATCACGGGCATCCAATATGGTTTTTCGGCCTTGACCCTTACACAGAGATTGTTCCAGATTCTCTGAATCTTTGGATGATATTATGCACTGTAGATGATGATAACTTCAAACTCTGTGCAATTTTTCTCTGAGAAACTCCTTTCTGATATTGCTCTACTATTTTTTGCCGCAGCATTGGGTAATTGGTGATCCTCTGCCCATCTTGACTTCTGAGGGACACTGCCACTCTGAGAGGCTCTTTTTATACCCAATCATGTTGCCAATTGACCGAATAAGTTGCAAATTGGTCCTCCAGCTGTTCCTTATATGTACATTTAACTTTTCCGGCCTCTTATTTCTTCCTGTCCCAACTTTTTTGGAATGTGTAGCTCTCATGAAATCCAAAATGAGCCAATATTTGGCATGACATTTAAGTGAAGGGTCCAGCACGTCTGTATTGCCGGCTGCTGCTCAGGAAAGGAGTATATAGTTTACCAGTGCTGAGACCCGTATACATATATCCTGAAGTACTGCATATGGTTTGGAGATTATCAACAGATACAAGTATTATAGCCATTGGAGAAGATCAAGAGGTCCTATATGGTGAAAGATTGTACTTAAACGCTCATCTGAGTGTGAATGGAGGTGAGCGGCCATTACACCTAATGCTGGATTGTTAGCTCACCTACTCATGCACCTGGCTGTCACCGAAATCTTGACTTCACCTTTTTAGCCACCTGATCTTTTAAAATGGGCATTTGAGCACTTTATTTATTCACTGCAATCATCTTTTATAGCCATTAATATTTTTATGGACTTCCTAGCATTTAATTTATTCACTTTTGATTGGCACTTGGATATTTATTTATATATATATATATTATCTATTGAGATTCTCTGGATTTATATTACTTATCTCATCATCATTATTCTCACTATATTTGCACATTTTGATTTTTTTTTTTTTTTCAAATTCTTCTTTATTAAAACGTAATAGAAATAAAAATACAAGTACAGGTAGTATACAAGCTTACAGACATAGTCGTGTTGCAGCATACAGAGTCAAATCGCATCAAAGGAGTGAGAAAGTCGAATGCAAAACATCAATAAAACAGCGTCACATAAAGCAGGGTAGATATACAGCAGGTCTACTCGTAGCATATGAGAACGTGTAGAAAGCGACTAAGAGCATCAAACATTCAGTGTAGCCCTAACGGGCCCGTGAACAGTGGACAACATCGTGCATCAGAGTGATGTCGGCAACCGGAACCGTGGGTTGGAGATCTACCCAGAGTAAACATTTCTCACCATGAGAACCAAACAAAAATACAGAGGAGTAGGGGGGGAGCTTACAACACTTCGGGAAAGAATACTGGGAAACAAAGGGGGCAAGGAAGGAAGGAGCGGAACAGAAAGGGGGGAATATTGGCAGAGGGGATCAGGGCGGAAGCAGGGGGGGACAGTGGTCACTAGTACGTGAAGCCTGTCCAGCGCCCGCCGCTGAGCCCCCAGGGCAACACATGCAACAGCACTGGTAGGAGATAAAGGGGAAAAAGAATGGGCTAAGAGCTACGGCCAGTGAACCCCGTGCGAGGCGATGGCCACTGAGGCCAGTTGTGTGATCAGTGGGTTTCCAGGAGCGCTTTACCCTCGTCTGACAGGACAAACATATTCCAACACCCCCACGTAGCTGAGTAGAGTTCCCTCCTGCCCTGCGAGGTCAGCACCAGGTCTTCAAAGTCACCAATCTGCTTGATTTTGGACAGCCAAAGCCGTAAAGACGGCGGGGCGGTGGATTTCCAGCAGGCCCCAATGCAGGCCTTTGCTGCGTTGAAGAGGTGGCGGAGGATGGACTTTTTATAGTGATCAGGCTTGATGGAGGAACAGTGGAGGAGGAAAAGCGCTGGGTCATCCTTGAGTGCGAAGTCGGTCATTCGCTGGGATATCTCTCTGACCTGCCTCCAGAAGTCACTCAGCACCGGACAGCTCCAGAAGATATGGAGCATCGTCCCCCGGTCCGCGCGACACCGCCAACAGCTGTCCGACGCCTCCGGGAAGAAACCTGCCAACCTCGTCGGAGTATAGTACCAGTGCATCAGGATCTTATAGTTAACCTCCTGGAGGCGTGTACAGATAGAAGACCTCAGAGAGAAGCGAACAATGTTCCGACGTTGAGTCAGCGTAAAAGTCCTCTGCAGCTCCTGTTCCCACTTCACGATGCCGGGAAGGACGAAATCATCCCGAGGTTCCGAAAGCAGGGCATAGATCAGGGACAAGGCATGCGGAAGGGGAGTGTCGCATGTAAAGAGAGCCTCCAGAGCCGTCAAAGGCTTCTCGAAGGTAGATCGCGGCCCCAGGTCCCGAAGGAAATGCAGCAGCTGGAGAGCCTGCCACCTGGTGAGCTCATAACGGCCCCCCGGAGTCGTCAGCTGGGTGAGGGAGGGCCAGGTGCCACCAGAGCCAAAGTGAGACACCCGGAAATACCCCAGCTCCAACAGGGTCCTGAAACGGCCGCTGTCACATCCCGATGGAAAGGCCCGATTACCTAGAACCGGGAACATGGGTGAAGTTATCCTCCGGGAGTCGCCCACCGCCAGGGCTGCGGCACAGACCCTGAGAGTCGGGCCGATCACAGGATGACGTCGGACGTCATGTGGCACCGACGCAATATGCCACGGGGCGCCCGGGAGGTGTATCGAGCATTGGGACACCTCAAGAGTTGTCCAGAGTTTCAGGTGGGAATGCCTACACCAGTCCACCAGGCGGTTCAGGTGGGCCGCCTGGTAGTACCGTTTGACATCAGGAGCCGCCACACCCCCATGCGACTTCGGCATCGTGAGTATCGACCCCCGGAGCCTGGGACGGCGACCAGCCCAAATGAACTCGGTAAAGACCGCGTTCACTTGTTTGAAGAAGGCGGCAGGGACCAACACTGGGAGGGTCTGAAATAAAAACAAAAACTTCGGCAGGATTGACATTTTAAGGATACTACAGCGTCCGAACCAAGAGTGGAGGCCAGCGGACCACTTACTCAGGAGGGCACGCACCGCAGCCAGGAGAGGCGGAAAGTTCAGCCGGAAAACGTCAGCTGGGTTGGGCGGCAGCAAGGTCCCCAGATACCGCAAGGCTGACGAGGTCCACTTGAAAGAGAAGCTGTGGCGTAGAGAGTCCAGCATTCGAGATGGCAACGAAATCCCCATCGCCTCCGATTTGTGGTAATTGATCTTGAAGTGTGACACCACCCCGTAGAGTTCAAATTCACGGAGCAGGTTCGGCAGGGATATCAGGGGGTTGGTCAAGGAAAAGAGGAGATCATCCGCGTAGGCCGATATTTTATGGGAGATCGCACCCACGGCCAGTCCAGAGATGTCAGCATTAAGGCGAACCCTGGAAAGAAAGGGTTCCAGGGAGAGGGCGAACAACAAGGGCGAGAGGGGACACCCCTGCCTAGTGCCGTTAAAGATGGCAAATGGTGTCGAGAAGACCCCATTTGCCTTCACCATCGCTCGCGGGCAAGTATAGACGCTCATGATCCAAGCCAACATACGATGGCCTAAACCAAAGCGTTTCAGCACACCAGTCATAAAAGGCCAGCTCACCCTGTCAAAGGCCTTCTCGGCGTCCGTGCTCAGTAGCACTGTCGGAACGCCGGTGACCCTGGCATGATGGAGTAAGTTCAAGGCCTTGATGGTATTGTCTCTGGCCTCTCTGGTGGAAATGAACCCGACCTGGTCCAAATGGACCAGGCCCGGGAGGAGAGGCTGCAGCCGAGAAGCCACCATTTTGGTAAATAGCTTGAGGTCGGTATTCAATAAGGAGATCGGCCTGTAGCTCCCACAGGCCGCAGGGTCTTTCCCCTCCTTAGGGATCACAGATATGTGAGCCAGCAGGGAGTCAGCGTGGAAGGAGGAGGACTTCCCTATCTCACTGAACAACCTAAGCATAGGAGAAACTAGATGTGCCTGCAGTAATTGGTAGTAGAGAACCGTCAGGCCATCCGGCCCCGGGGCTTTGCCCTTTTTCGCCGTCTTAAGGGCCATGGCAAGTTCATCCGCCGTGAACTCCTCCTCCATGGCTTCACGGTCCGGCGAGGAGAATCTAGGCAGGACAACGGAGTCCAAGTAGGAAGTGACCTCCGTTTCGTGGGATCGTCCCTGAGGCAAGTGATACAGAGACGAATAAAAATTCCCAAATCTCTGCGCAATCTCTCTGGGCATATGTAGCTTACTGCCATCAGCAGCGGTCACAAAGGGAATATAGGAGGCCGCCCGTTGGTCTCTAAGAGCCCTGGCCAGCATACGACCACATTTATCGCCCGATTCGTAGTGGAACCGCTTACAGCGCTGTAAGGCCGCTTTAGCGCGGTATTGCAACAATTCCGCTACCTGGGAGCGGAGGCCTGCCAGTTCAGAACCCTCTGCAGCCCCCCGGTGTCTCTTGTGCCGATCTTCCAGGCGAGAAATATCTGCCAGGAGGTTGTTTAACTGCCTCTCCCTGTCTCTCTTAATGCGGGCGCCGTGGGCCATCAACACGCCCCTAATGACGGCTTTATGAGCCTCCCATACCACTCCGGGGTCACTGTCAGGAGTGGCATTGAGCTGGAAATAGCTCTGGAGCTGTTGGGAGACATCTGCCAACACCACCGGGTCCTGCAGAAGGCTCTCATTTAATCTCCAGTGCCAGTCCGATTCCCTGCCCGGGCCGCCCAGTCGCATTTCCATAATCACAGGAGCGTGGTCAGACCAGGTGATGGAACCAATTTCAATACTTTCCACCGAGGAGAGCAGGCGGTGCGGGACCAGGAAAAAGTCAATCCGGGAGTATACGTTGTGGGGGGTAGAGTAAAACGAGTAATCTCGTTCCCCAGCATGTAGGATGCGCCAGGCATCCACCAGTTGGAGTTCCCTAAGCAACTTGACCACCTGCGTCCGGGCACCCCGGGGCACGGAGGAAACTCCGGAAGACGTGTCCACCGAAGGATCCAGGGGGATGTTCCAGTCGCCACCTACGATCAGCTTCCCTTCCGAGAAATCCATCAGGGACAGCAAGGTCTTCCTCAGGAACGAGTCCTGGTGCGAATTGGGAGCATATACATTTGCAAGCGTCACCGTCCGGCCACCAACACGGCCCTTAAGAAAAAGAAAACGCCCGTGTGGGTCAGTCCTCTTATCAAGCAGTGACCAGGGAATATTGCTCGAGAGCAGGATGGACACCCCTCTGGATTTAGAGACATCATTGGTAGCGTGGTACGCAGTAGGAAAGAACCGGTTCTGGAGGAAGGGGAGGCCTCCAGACCTAAAATGGGTCTCCTGAATGAATGCGATGTCAGAACGAGAGCGTCGGAGGTCTCCCATGAGCATCCGCCTTTTTTCGGGCACATTTAGGCCCCTGGCGTTCCACGTAGACACCCGCACGGGGTCCATATTGGCCGGGGAGAGAGTGTAGCAGAGGCAGAGAAGGGGGAACAGGAGGGGGGACAAGAGGAGAAGAGGAAACGGGAGCAGGGGTGTGGGGGAGGGGAGAGGGGAGGAAAGAGAAAAAGAAAAAGAGAAAAAGGGACGGGAATGCAAACAGGAAAGGGGAGACAAAGGGGGAGAAAGAACAAAGACACCCAAATAAGGGGAAAAACCCTCTAAGGTGTAGGCCTAAGTGGGGGGTAGAACTAAACACAGCAGGTGAGTCGAGCTCCGAAGCCAGAGCTCCCTCTACAAGAAAAAGGTCAGATAAACAACATACCATAGCATATTATAACAAAACATGAATCGCATGAAAGCAGCGAAAAATGAACCCAGCTTAACACAGTAGGGCCTAGGGTCTCGGGCGTCCACAGAACAGGTCCGAGGAAATCACTCGGGGCATGCTCTGTGGAGGACCCGAGAGCCACCACTCCAGGTGACCCCACCGTAATCAAGAAGTGTCACACCACATCCAGACCCAGAAAACATGACATGCCTCGCCCAGCCACACAGGGGGGGTCAGCCGAGAGTGCGCATAGACAGGGAAAGCAACAGGCACTGTAGTGCCACCTCAGCGACCACCCATGCAGGGCACCGAACCCCCAGCCCAGGGCCCCCCTCCCCCAGCGAAACCGGGGCACCACCCCTCCCGCAGCGCAAGACCCCATCCCCCATATGTGGCTGCAGGCGCCCAGCAGAACGCCAGTCACAGGGGCACAGTTCCCGGCAAGGAGCAGCAGGGGAGGGAAAGGGGGACAAACGACCCCGTCCTCCCCCAGGCAACGGGCGGAAGTCTCGCCCGCCAGCCAGTCTTACCCTGAGCAACCCCCCCCCACCCCCCCCCCCGACACCCCCAAACTCAGTCAACATTATGTCAACCCCAGCCGTCTGTATATAAGTTTAAGAAAACATAGACAGGAATACCAGTGCAATATACTTTCTGCGGGGACAGCCAGTGAGGAGACCCGATAGCAGGTAGAAGACGACTGTTCATCCCGAGCCAAAGCGGAGGAGAGTCAGGTGTTCCAAAGCAGAGTTCGGGGTAGACAGTTCTTAAAGTCCCAGCAACATCAAACATCCAGGAAGCAGCATACCGCAGCTGACGGGCAGTCCGGGAGAGAGTGTAAAGAGTGCGTGTCCCATGTCAGGAATCACCTATGCGCGTCACGGACATCGTGAGCCAAGGGGCATCCTAGAGGGGGGGGTGAGGCCGGGGCAGAGGGAACCCCGGAGCCAAAGGGGACAGTGGGGGGGGGGTGTACAATGTTCGTAGGGCACTATAAAAGAAGGAGCATCAAGGATGGAGGGCAGGTGGGCGGCCACGGACCGGGGAAGCAAGAGCAAACTAATGTCTCAGAGTCTGTGTGGCTCAGGCAAGGCAAACAACTAGGGTGGCATGGCAATAGTCAGTAGAAGTGAGCTGAGACGGGCAGGTAGCTCAGTCCTCTCTTACCGCCTGTGGTGTTGCAGGAACCAGCCTCCTCCGGCTTCTAGGGGTACGGGGCGACAGACCTCTGCTACGGCTAGTGGAGCCCGGGGGTCGGCGAGGCGGGTTCGGCAAGTGCTGGAGCCAGTTCGGTACAGTGACAGGTTCCACATCCAGGAAGGCGAATAGCGCCGGAAGATCCTCCGGGTGAGACACAGTGAAGGACGCCGATCCCCTACGGACCGTGAGGGAGATGGGGAAACCCCAGCGATAGGTGCAGCCCGTGTGGCGGATCCTATCCAGGAGGGGACGCAGCAGGGCTCTGCGCTGCAGGGTGGCTCGCGATAAATCTGGAAGGATTCTGAGTTTGGCGCCATCAAAGTCTATGTCCCCAGTCTCCCAGGCTTGTCTGAGGATGGATTCCTTATGGGAGTAATGGTGGAGCCTGCAGATGACGTCACGGGGTCTAGCAACGTCTTGAGAGCGCGGGCCTAGGGCACGGTGAACCCTGTCGAACTCCATTTCGGCCTGCGGGATGTCCGGTACCAGAGTATGGCAAATGGATAGCAGTGTAGGCCGGAGCGAGTCCAGTTCAGTGGCTTCAGGGAGACCCCGCAACCGAAGGTTGTTGCGCCTACTACGGTCCTCCATCTCCTCCATTTTCAACTGCAGGGCCGTTACATATTGGGATTGCTGCGAGTGGCTCTGTTCCAGCTGCGATACCCGGGCTTCAAGGGCAGAGAACGAGGACTCATCTTCTGCAACTCGGTCAGACAGCTGCTGAAGGTCCGCCCGGACAGCCTGGTAGTCCCGTTTGTGGGCCTCTTCCACTCGCTGTACCATCGCCTCCATGTCCTGCTTGGTCGGCAGGGCCCGGATTAGGGCTCGCAGGTCCGCCTCCATCCCAGGCTCCGGCGTCGTCCTCGAGTGTCCCAGCGGGGAGCCGAGCGGGAGAGGGGTGCCCGACAGCGCCCACGGTTCCGACTGAACCGAGGCAGTGGGCGATGGCGGTGCCTGCGCCATGACAGTAGAGGTGGAGAGAGCTGCACCCGGGCCGGCCGCGTGAGCGCGGGCTGAGGCCGATCTCGTCCCAGGGAAGAACCGATGCAGATCCGACCCCGGGGATGATCGTAGGGGCTTCCGGGATCGGCGGCGGCGGCTAGAGTTCATGCCAAACGTGGAGGAAGGTAAGTATTCGTGCTATATAAGAGGGAGATGGCCGGAGCTCACTCAGAGCACGTCTTCACTCCGCCATGTCCAGGACACGCCCCCACACATTTTGATTTTTTACTATTATTAGAAGCTGAATCACTACCACATTTTCCAGCTACTGGTATCTAATATTATACCACCACTTCTGCACTTATCACTTTAAATTATTATTTTATTTATATATTCTTTCCACTATTCATGAATATTTGAGTGAATATTTTTTAGTTTTTTTTACCACACCTTGTATATTTATTGTGACTTTATCACACTAGTTTTGACATATTTTTATATACATTTTTTATCACTAGTGTTTTTACATTTTGCATCTGTTACACTACACTGCGGATAGTGATTGTGATCTGATTATAACACATTTGTTATCACCAGTGTTTGTACATTTTTCATCTGTTCACTACACTGCGGATAGTGATTGTGATCTGATTTTAACACTGCATCATCTATTCCTCTAAATATTTGCTTCTTTGAGTCCAACATATTTGTTCGTTTATTGGGTGGTCCATCACTTTAAAGGATCAGAGCGCTGATTCTCTTCATTTTCGTAAAAATGTCTTACTTTCAACATTTTATATGTTATCTATATTATATTGTGAATAAAATATAAGTTCATAAGATTTGTAAATTAGTCCATTCCTTTTTTACTCAATTTGTACAGTGTCCCGACTTTTTTGGAATTGGTTTTGTACATCAATAACCCTCCATTGGAGTCTGCAGGCCATTCTTCACACTGGGGTACCAACCACCTGGCTCCAACAACACCTTGCATTCATTGAAAACATACAAGGCATTCTGTGAATAGTGGCAGCGATGAGTGAGTGACCCCCTCTATTGGGCAAGACCCGGAAAATCGTAGCTATCACTGTAGTCGTGCCAAGTACTACAGTGATTGCCAACTTCTCCAGAGGACCCTCAGGTACGAAATATGCATACCTATATTGTTCAAAGCTGGTGCACTAATAAGTGCTTCCAATCATGTAAAGAAACTGCTGTTAAGAGCCTGCTCCTTCTTTGATACTAAAAGCATGTACTATGAAACTGATACAAACCCCTACATAGCAAATCTAAAAGAAGCCTAAGGGTCCCAGTGGTACACAACTGATTCATGGATGGGTAGATGCCTCACTTCCCCCATTGTCGGTGAGACAATTTGTAGTACCAAGTCACACTAAGTAATTAAACAGCTCTAGGTGGCCCTTTCAAATATGTGCAGCAACACCTGATCTGCATCTTTCTTATCATTTGACTCGTATTTGGTAAAATTAACATATTTCATTGTACTTAGGTCCAGACAGTGAAAGATGATTCCGGAATCTAAATAGTTAGTGTGAATTACTGCACATTATAATGCTGTAATGTTCTTTTGTTGTCTGTATGCAATCCCATGCTTTAAACACTTCATATCCTGTACCCTGCATCTGTTTTTCCAAAGCATGATCTCTTTTTAACCGCTGGAGGTTGCAGGAACGCTAATTCATTTCTCATTTGCACATGCAGAATTAAGGAAACGAGCATTCACATTTAAAGAATAGCCCCTATCCATGTATTCTGGCAGTAATAAAAGCATCTCATTCCCTGTGAAAAAGAAGGATGGATTGTGTCTTGCTTTTCAATTTGCATCAGGCATATTAATTGTGGTGCAGAGCACAGCCATAAAACATCAATGTGCTGGAACAAACATTTAATGTACTGAGCTATGAATGAATGCTCACATGAATTTTCAGAGACAGGTGCAGCAGCAATTCCCTTCCTCTTGCACGCCATTACGAGTACACCTTACATCACTTTGCCTGATATAGTGAGAATATAAGATAGAAACAGCACAGTATGACCTCATGAAACCCCACATTCAGGCCAGGAGATGCTTCCAAATTGTCAGTGAATTTTAATTGGATATACTGTGTGCCTTATTTTATCTTAGAATTGTGTGTTTTAACTAAATCATTCTGAATGAGTTATTATTAGAAAATCTGTAAAAATAGCTTATTTAAATGTTCTAAACTGCAAGCTAAAAAAAATATCGGACACCTTCGTGCATAATTATACATCTTGTGGAGCTCTTCAGAAGCCCCAATGCCTAGGGAGTACTGATATGCTAATACAGACTTGAGTTCTTTAGGTCATACTTGCCCCCACACCACTTCACCTCCAGTGCCTCACTACGGTACCATAATAGACTTCATCGCTGACATTATGCTTTCCCTAATTTGCTTATTTCAGACAAGAAACTACTTGTTTTTTTTTTAATTCTCAATAAGTACCTGGTTGACTACTAATCTTTTAGGCCTTGCAGCAGTGATTGACCTTGGCCAAACTGTCTATTTAATGTCACTTACCTTTTCAGTTCTTTTCCTCCTACATATCCATAGTTTTATTTTATCTCATAAAAAAAAGCTCATAGGCTGTAATAACACAATGAAGGGGTTGATTTATTAATGGAGTAGAAAAAGTTTGCTTTCTTAATAAATAGGATGAAGATGTGTTCACTTTAAAGAGGACATTGCATTCACTTTACCCTCCTTTCTAGATTGTAAGCTCTAACGAGCAGGGCCCTCTAGTTCCTCCTGTATTGAACTGTATTGTAACTGTATTGTCTTCCCTCAAATTGTAAAGCGCTGCACAAACTGTTGGCGCTATATAAATCCTGTATAATAATAATAATAATAATAATAATAATAATAATAACATGCACCCCCTTCTCAAATAGAAAAAGCAGAAGGAAACCTGCCAAAAAAAGCCTTTGCATATAGTTACAATGTTAGTCTGGTTGCAAAAAGACACTAGTCCATCTAGTTCAGCCAATAAAAGAAAAAAAAAAACATAAAATCCAATATACACAATCCTTTACCCACAGCTGATCCAGAGGAAGGCAAAAAACCCCAGCAAAGCATAAACCAAGTTGCTCCAGCAGGGGAAAAAATTGCTTCCTTATACCCCGAGAGGCAATTGGATATTCCCTGGATCAACTTTACCTATAAATGTTGGTTTCCAGTTATATTATGTACATTTAGGAAAGAATCCAGGCCTTTTTTAAATCGATCTACTGAGCTGGCCAGAACCAGCTCTTAAGGGAGTCTATTTCACATTTTCACCTGCTCTTACGGTAAAGAAGTCTTTCCCTATTTGGTAATTAAACCTCTCTTCTTCTAGACGTAAGGAATGCCCCCTTGTCCTCTATGATGTGTGAATAACTTAACACCAAGTTCACTATATGGACCAACTACTGTATGTATTTCTACATGTTGATCATATCCCTCCCTAATCTCCTCTTCTCAATTCAGTTCCTCCATGCTTTCCTCTTATCTGATCTCCTCCATGCCCCTTATCAATTTGGTTGCCCTTCTCTGCACTCTCTCCAGTTCCCCCGATATCATTTTTGTGACCAGGTGCCCAAAACTGAACTGCATATTCCAGATGAGGTCCTACTAACAATTTGTACAGGGGCAAAATGATATCTCTCTCTCTCTGTTGTCAATACCTGTCATAATACAATAAAGGACTTTGCTCGCTTTGGAAACTGCAGCTTGGCATTGCATGCCATTAATTAGCTTATGATCTACCAGTTTGAGAAAAAAATATATACTTACCCCAGACCCTGACTTCTGTCCTCTGCCTCACCCCTGCCCCCTGGGAAAGCTAGGTACTTAAAATCCAATGAAAATGAAAATGCCCTCCCCCGATGTGCAAGAATGCAAACTCACACAATCATGCCCATTTCCCAGGAGGCAAAGGTGAGGGCAATGACTTTACAGTCTTCTCTAGAAAGTCAATGGAAGCTAGAGTCTAAGCTTTTTAATATAAAAAAATCTCAAATGCTTTTTTGTCATGTTTCTCATGGTGTTTTTATTTGGGGGGTGGTCATTATGTATACTTCCATGTGCATCTAAAAAACCTGTTCCCTGGATGGAAATAATCAGATTTTCAGTTTTATAGTATTATTAGCATCTGTAAAGCACAAGACATCTCTACATTTCTGGATAAGTGTATTTTCTGCTGTGTTAGTTGTACTATTTAGTTGATGCTGCCCAGCAAAATTGGTGCTGCTGGACAGATAAGGGTTAACCCTGCTGTTCAGGCTTTCCCAAACTTTTCTGAGAAGCACCGCCCTCTGCTAGACAAAGCATATAAAAAGGAAACTGTATCTAGGTGAAAGGTACTGTTTGCTCTCTGCATGGGAAAAGACCTAGAGTGCTGCTGAGAATGTAATTGCCACTTTGCTATTCTTGTGGAAACCCAGCCGGGGTTTCAGGGACATGGACTTGTGCTGCCGAAATTGACTATGGACTATTGACTTAAAAACTTTCTCACCAAATTAGGGTATGACAATTTCAAGGGGTAGAAGGTAGCACCAGAGGCATTACTAAAGAGCAGAAACAAATAAAGGACACTTAGAAGAGCATGTACAAATATGTGTGTGGAAGATGGCACTGAAAGCTGTTCATCTGTTATCATATTCAACTTCTTTAGATGAGAATTATTATGGTTAAGCTAATCTGTCTGGTCTGAAGTCACTAAAGGGTGGCATGTATGGCACATCAAATTACAGGTCCTAGAAGGGGGATGAAGAGAAGTCAAAGCAGACACATTACAAGGGCCTAACTGGAAGTGGAGGGAGAAAAGATTATGTTGCCGCTGCTAGGGGAAACCGGAATAATGTCAGGTGCCAAAGCAATCAGCCAGCGGGAGTCTTGTTTAAACGGCATAGGTGATGGAAGTCCCTGGTAGAGAGGGCAAGCAAAAACAAAAAGCAAAAATTGGGACTTTATATGAGGTGTGACCAGCGACAGATAAAATTAAGAATACGTCATAAGAAAGACCAGAGGGGTAATAATACATCTGTGTATTAAAAGTCTATAGACCAATTTCAGTAAAACCAAAGTGTTCACAAAAAATATGTAAACCCATGGTAATGGGATAGACATAAATGGTACACATGTAGGTGTAAATGGTCCAAGATGATAGTACAAAAAATACAGTGTAAGCCTGGTACATTCCTATACATAGTAAACAAGTAATGAGGTCATAAAATACAATACATAATAGAAAATGGTAATGGTTGGATTTGCCTATGTAAGACTCAACGTGTTTCGTGGGGATTCACTTCATCAGGAGTATGCATAGTTCAAATATCTAGGAAAATGTATATTCATAAATAACAGTATAAATACATATGCCTCAAAACCCTATCAAAGGTGTAGCTTACAATTAGGTATCAATTGTATCAGGGGTCATGTGTAATCTGGGGGCAAGTCCACCACGGGCACTGAGGGAGTGAGGTCTGCATGCGCCAGGCAGGTATAAGAGATAAGAAGAAGGTGATGTGGCAACGATCTCTATGAGAGGATCTCAGAACACTCTCCGCTGATCATACAATTGTAATTCTAAAGAAATGGTAAAATATATATGTATAGTAATATGGTAATATTGGTAAATCAGAGAGTATAACTATAATGGAGATCCAGAGAACCAAGGCACAAAGAACAGGAAAAAGAAAGAGAAAAAAAAAGGTAAAACACATGATTGTGTGGTGATATGTGGAGCGACCACGTGGATAAATAGTAGTGATAGTAAAATACCGAAATGTAAAATTAAGTGAGTCTCATAGATTACCATCAGAAAGGGAAAATGTAGGTGAAAAGAAATTGGAAGGTGCAATGGAATAGGTGTGGTGAAAATAATGTAAACCAGAAAAAAGATAGTATCCAAAGGGTGGTACTGGCTAACACAGCCAAAGACAGTATGAATAACTGATGGCTAAAAAGTAATGAAAGTGGTGAAAGATAGGCCAAGGAAGAGTGTATACCTGCGAATACGCTATAGCCAGAGAACGCTCCCAGCGTCACGCTAGTGCTAGAGCATATGGGAAGTTGTCGGACTGACCCCGGCTACTGCGCAACCTCCCCATTAGTAGCACAGATGGAGAACACGTGATGGGACGCCAGCGCCAAGGCTGGCGTTGCATCCCATCCGGAACTACGGGACGCCGATGCATTGCGGCCAACCCCTAACCCCCACAGCCCCGCCCACCGGGTCGGGGAAGAGGGGGAGGGGGAAGGGAAGTGGATGGGACTCATCGCAGTGCCCATAAATGGATCAATCCATGGAGACAGCAGCGACTCCAGCATACAGGACAATGCAAGAAATGATATAAACCCATGATGAAAATATACCCAGCAAGGATCTAGCAAAACCGAGGTGTTAAAGGAATATGTATATGAATATAACAGCAGAAACAACAAGGCAAAAAATAAAATGAAATAAAAATGAAAATATAGAAGTTATTAAAGTAACGCTGGTATATCACACCTCCATCCCTAAAATCTAAGTGGGAAAGGGGGAGAAGTTGGGACTTTATATGAGACTCATGACCAACTGAGTCTCCATCCCTAATGCATGCAAGCAAAAACAAAAAGCAAAAATTGGGACTTTATATGAGGTGTGACCAGCGACAGACTGTTCTGAGATCCTCTCATAGAGATCGTTGCCACATCACCTTCTTCTTATCTCTTATACCTGCCTGGCGTATGCAGGCCTCGCTCCCTCAGTGCCCGTGGTGGACTTGCCCCCGGATTACACATGACCCCTGATACAATTGATACCTAATTGTAGGCTACACCTTTGATAGGTTTTCGAGGCATATGTATTTATTCGATATACTGTTATTTATGAATATACATTTTTCCTAGATATTTGAACTATGCATACTCCTGGTGCAGTGAATCCCCATGAAACGCGTTGATTCTTACATAGGCAAATACAACCATTACCAGTTTCTATTATGTATTGTATTTTATGACCTCATTACTTGTTTACTATGTGTTTACTATGTATCAGAATGTACCAGGCTTACACTGTATTTTTTTGTACTATTGTCTTGGACCATTTACACCTACATGTGTACCATTTATGTCTATCCCATTACCATGGGTTAACATATTTTTTGTGAAAACTTTGGTTTTACTGTAATTGGTCTATAGACTTTTAATACACAGATGTATTATTACCCCTCTGGTCTTTCTTATGAGGTATTCTAAATTCTATCTGTCGCTGGTCACGCCTCATATATAGTCCCAATTTTTGCTTTTTGTTTTTGCTTACATGCATTAGGGATGGAGACTTAGTTGGTCATGAGTCTCATATAAAGTCCCAAACTTCCCCCCCTTTCCCTGGTAGAGAGTGGGTTTGCAAGCTTTCCCCCCTTGTGATTATACAGGGACAGAGATCATCATGGCACAGTGTATCCCATTCATCTAGCCTGAGATGTCACAGAAAAGGAGAAGCTTGGGAACATGTGAAGAGATGATAGCTATTAGGGTTGGGTGAACTTTGGCTCTTTGCCAGTTCGACAAACAGCCGACCGTTTGTTTGGCCTGCCGAATGCACAATACACTGTGCCACTGAATAGTGCATTGGAAGCCCTGATTGGCTGAAGAAATGAAAGCTTTGCCCAATCAGGGCACAGAGCACTGTCAGAGCCATGATTGGAGAAAGTAATGACGACTTAGTCCCTCCCCACACTATAAAAATGTTCTCCCCATAGAGACCATTTGCAGTATGACATTGGTGCACAGAGAGATAGAACAGGGCTCTGTTCAGTGCTGCTAACGAGTTAAAGGTGTACGTTTAGTAACCGGTGTTAATTCTGGCATTATCACCATTCTCCTAACATGCTCTAACACCGCCAATTTTAACACCGGCTGTGAGGCTGTTTAGTAAACCATGTTGTCTTGACTCCAGCTCGGTGATAAGCGGTGTTAGCTAACAGCGTGTTAGCACTGTGTTAGAGAGTGGGGAAGGTTTAACTAGCTGCACAGCAGCCATCCTGTGTGTGAAAACCTATGATCCACAGTAAAGGAACATTGAATGTTTCTCAGAGCTGTTGAAAAATAAAAATAAACACATGTTAAAGCACATACACACCCTGACTAATATTCTAAAACATAAATGTACATATATTATTTTTTTAAAACTACTATTCCTCCACCATCCTCCACCCTAAAGGATCATAAGTAGTGTTGAGCGAACACGGACTGTATTATTCGTGTTCGTACCGAATAATTGGATTTTTTGTACCGGTCGTTTTATTTCTGGGTTTTGCATGCTTTGGCGCTCTTTTCATGGCGGGCTTTCAACAGCCAATCAACAATCGTTTAACTGGTGTGCCTTAAGCCATCCCAGCCATGCCTGCAAATGTCTCAGTAGCTGTGATTGGCCGTCTGAAGCATGTGACCAAGTCTTTATAAGTTCCAGGCAGCCGCAGCGTCTTCATTCTGCTGCTTAGATCAGGGACAGAGCACACATCAACGTGCTGGCTGCTGATTAGGGAAAGACAGGCAGGAAAAAACCATTTGTGTCTGGATAGAATTGAGGGACAGGTCAGAGTGTTTAGGCAGGGCGAGTTGTAGGCATTTTAGGGATAGAGTCTGCTGAATTATAGGGTCAGTGTCTTCTACAAAGTACAATCGATATTGCTGTGTGGGGGGGGGGGTGACTCTGCACTCAATCCTGATCTACGATCTCTTCTCAATCCTGTTAGGGAGAGGCTGCTGCTGCTGAATTTTAGGGAAACTGTGTTCTATAGTGATGTCGCGAACCTAAAATTCGCCGTTTGCGAACGGCGAACGCGAACATCGGCAAATGTTCGCGAACCGGCGAACCGGGCGAACCGCCATAGACTTCAATAGGCAGGCGAATTTTAAAACACACAGGGACTCTTTCTGGCCACAATAGTGATGGAAAAGTTGTTTCAAGGGGACTAACACCTGGACTGTGGCATGCCGGAGAGGGATCACGCAAAAAAAAGTTCTTAAAAATTATAATTTTTTGATAGAGAGCCAATTATTGGAAAAATTAAAAAAAAATAAAAATAAAAAATTTCTTTGGATTTAGCATCTGGGGGGGTCTAAAAAGTGTACCTGTCAAGTTTCAGCTCTGTAGCATGTCCAGAACCCCTAAAAAACAGCATTTTTCTTATATTTTCAGGAATACGGCTTCTCTGCGGCTGGCTTTTTCTCTTGCAGGCATTTAGCGGGCATTTTTTTAGGCAGGCATGTCATTTTTTGTATTTAGTGTCTGGGGGGTCTAAAAAGTGTACCTGTCAAGTTTCAGCTCTGTAGCATGTCCAGAACCCCTAAAAAACAGCATTTTTCTTATATTTTCAGGAATACGGCTTCTCTGCGGCTGGCTTTTTCTCTTGCAGGCATTTAGCGGGCATTTTTTTAGGCAGGCATGTCATTTTTTGTATTTAGTGTCTGGGGGGTCTAAAAAGTGTACCTGTCAAGTTTCAGCTCTGTAGCATGTCCAGAACCCCTAAAAAACAGCATTTTTCTTATATTTTCAGGAATACAGCTTCTCTGCGGCTGGCTTTTTTTCTTGCAGGCATTTAGCGGGCATTTTTTTAGGCAGGCATGTAATTTTTTGTATTCAGTGTCTGGGGGGTCTAAAAAGTGTACCTGTCAAGTTTCAGCTCTGTAGCATGTCCAGAACCCCTAAAAAACAGCATTTTTCTTATATTTTCAGGAATACGGCTTCTCTGCGGCTGGCTTTTTCTCTTGCAGGCATATAAATCAGTGGTGGGTGGGCAGTGGCACAGTACACTCTCTGTGGACCTGACAGCAGTCACTGGCACCCAGGCAACTGCAATTTAAAAAAATATATATTTTTTTTTACTTTGCAAGCTGCTGTGCCACCTTATATATCAGTGGTGGGTGGGCAGTGGCACAGTACAATCTCTGTGGACCTGACAGCAGTCACTGGCACCCAGGCAACTGCAATTTAAAAAAATATATATTTTTTTTTACTTTGCAAGCTGCTGTGCCACCTTATATATCAGTGGTGGGTGGGCAGTGGCACAGTACACTCTCTGTGGACCTGACAGCAGTCACTGGCACCCAGGCAACTGCAATTTAAAAAAATATATATATTTTTTTTTACTTTGCAAGCTGCTGTGCCACCTTATATATCAGTGGTGGGTGGGCAGTGGCACAGTACACTCTCTGTGGACCTGACAGCAGTCACTGGCACCCAGGCAACTGCAATTTAAAAAAATATATATATTTTTTTACTTTGCAAGCTGCTGTGCCACCTTATATATCAGTGGTGGGTGGGCAGTGGCACAGTACACTCTCTGTGGACCTGACAGCAGTCACTGGCACCCAGGCAACTGCAATTTAAAAAAAATATATATATTTTTTTACTTTGCAAGCTGCTGTGCCACCTTATATATCAGTGGTCGGTGGGCACACAGTGGCACTGCAGTGGGCACAGTACACTCTGTGGACCTGACAGTCACTGGCAGCCCAGGCAACTGCAATAATAAAAAATATTTTTTTTTCAATTTATTGCAACAAGATGCTGTGCCACCGTATATATATCAGTGGTGGGCAGTGCACTGCAGTGGGTACAGTGCACTCTGTGGACCTGACACAGCACTCACTGCAATTATGACAGAGGAAAAAAAAAATATTTTTTAAAATGCCAGGTACTGTGTCTGTGCCACCCGAAATGAGTGTGGTGTGCACACAGTACAGTCTGTGGTAGGTCTGTGGCCTCTCACACACAGCGGGCAGGCAACTGCAGTGTACAATAGATATATATATATATATATATATATAGGAAAAACTCTATTACCAGTTACCAGCCCTTAAAAGGGCTTTTGGGGACGCTAAATATATATATATATGTATATATATAAATAAAAAAAAAAAAAACCTCAATTACCAGCCCTTAAAAGGGCTTTTGGGGACACTAGATAGATAGATATATATATATATAAGAAGAAACAACTCAATTACCAGCCCTTAAAAGGGCTTTTGGGGACGCTAGATATATATATATATATATATATATATATAAAAAAAAATTACACAAATACCAGCCCTTAGAAGGGCTTTTTGGGGTGCTGTCCTTACAGCAGTAGTGGACCAAGAACACTGCAAGACCAGGAACACTGACTAACTGTCCCTAGCTTAACAGCAGCAGCAGCTCTCTCCCTACTCTCACTACACACACTGCTTCAGAATGATCTAAGATGGATGCTGCCCTTGCTTATTTATAGGAGGTGGGAGGGTGTGGGAGGGAGGTATGCTGATTGGCTGGAAATGTGTCTGCTGACTGTGAGGTTCAGGGTCAAAGTTTGCCTCAATGATGTATTATGGGGGGCGGACCGAACATCGCATATGTTCGCCCGCAGCGGCGAACGCGAACATGCGAAGTTCGCCGGGAACTGTTCGCCGGCGAACAGTTCTATACATCTCTAGTGTTCTACAAACTACAATCGATATTGCTGTGTGGTGTGGGATAGGAGATAGGCAGGTGTCAGTGATCCACATCCATTTTTCTGTGTGTGAGCTGCAGTGAACACAATCTTTTTGGGCTGCAGTGAACACAATCTTTTTGGGGTGCAGTGAACAACGTCCTTTTTGGGGTGCAGTGAACAAAATCTTTTTGGGGTGCAGTGAACAAAATCCTTTTTGGGGTGCAGTGAACAACATCCTTTTTGGGGTGCAGTGAACACAATCTTTTTGGGGTGCAGTGAACAACATCCTTTTTGGGGTGCAGTGAACACAATCTTTGTGGGGTGCAGTGAACACAATCTTTTTGGGGTGCAGTGAACAAAATCCTTTTTGGGGTGCAGTGAACACAATCTTTGTGGGGTGCAGTGAACACAATCTTTTTGGGGTGGAGTGAACAAAATCCTTTTTGGGGTGCAGTGAACAACATCCTTTTTGGGGTGCAGTGAACAAAATCCTTTTTGGGGTGCAGTGAACACAATCTTTTTGGGGTGCAGTGAACAAAATCCTTTGTGGGGTGCAGTGAACACAATCTTTGTGGGGTGCAGTGAACACAATCTTTTTGGGGTGCAGTGAACAAAATCCTTTTTGGGGTGCAGTGAACAACATCCTTTTTGGGGTGCAGTGAACAAAATCCTTTTTGGGGTGCAGTGAACACAATCTTTTTGGGGTGCAGTGAACAAAATCCTTTGTGGGGTGCAGTGAACACAATCTTTGTGGGGTACAGTGAACAGAATCTTTGTGGGGTGCAGTGAACACAATCTTTGGGGGGTACAGTGAACACAATCTTTTTGGGGTGCAGTGAACAAAATCCTTTGTGGGGTGCAGTGAACACAATCTTTGGGGGGTACAGTGAACACAATCTTTTTGGGGTGCAGTGAACAAAATCCTTTGTGGGGTGCAGTGAACACAATCTTTGTGGGGTGCAGTGAACACAATCTTTTTGGGGTGCAGTGAACAAAATCCTTTTTGGGGTGCAGTGAACAACATCCTTTTTGGGGTGCAGTGAACACAATCTTTTTGGGGTGCAGTGAACAAAATCCTTTGTGGGGTGCAGTGAACACAATCTTTGTGGGGTACAGTGAACAGAATCTTTGTGGGGTGCAGTGAACACAATCTTTGGGGGGTACAGTGAACACAATCTTTTTGGGGTGCAGTGAACAAAATCCTTTGTGGGGTGCAGTGAACACAATCTTTGGGGGGTACAGTGAACACAATCTTTTTGGGGTGCAGTGAACAAAATCCTTTGTGGGGTGCAGTGAACACAAACTTTGTGGGGTGCAGTGAACACAATCTTTTTGGGGTGCAGTGAACAAAATCCTTTTTGGGGTGCAGTGAACAACATCCTTTTTGGGGTGCAGTGAACACAATCTTTTTGGGGTGCAGTGAACAACATCCTTTGTGGGGTGCAGTGAACACAATCTTTGTGGGGTACAGGGAACAGAATCTTTGTGGGGTGCAGTGAACACAATCTTTGGGGGGTACAGTGAACACAATCTTTTTGGGGTGCAGTGAACAAAATCCTTTTAGGGTGCAGTGAACACAATCTTTGTGGGGTGCAGTGAACAAAATCCTTTTTGAGGTGCAGTGAACACAATCTTTGTGGGGTGCAGTGAACACAATCTTTGTGGGGTGCAGTGAACACAATCTTTGTGGGGTACAGTGAACACAATCTCATACTTCTGAAGATTTGAGGGTGCTGCCTGTTCCATACTCCTCCTCCTACTGCTCAACCATCCTTTTAGGGGTACAAACAATAGTAATTGGGGCCTAGTGTGGTGGTGTACGTGTGAGATACATACACTTTCTTTTTGATCATATTTTCTATTCCGCTATTCAATTAAAACCTTTGGGGATCAATTAAATTGCGTGATAGTCTGTGTCGGTACGTGTGAGATCCACCTTTCCAAGTTTTTGGGGTTCATCTCATACTTCTGAAGATTTGAGGGTGCTGCCTGTTCCATACTCCTCCTCTTACTCCTCAACCATCCTTTTAGGGGTACAAACAATAGTAATTGGGGCCTAGTGTGGTGGTGTACGTGTGAGATACATACACTTTCTTTTTGATCATATTTTCTATTCCGCTATTCAATTAAAACATTTGGGGATCAATTAAATTGCGTGATAGTCTGTGTCGGTACGTGTGAGATCCACCTTTCCAAGTTTTTGGGGTTCATCTAATACTTCTGAAGATTTGAGGGTGCTGCCTGTTCCATACTCCTCCTCCTACTCCTCAACCATCCTTTTAGGGGTACAAACAATAGTAATTGGGGCCTAGTGTGGTGGTGTACGTGTGAGATACATACACTTTCTTTTTGATCATATTTTCTATTCCGCTATTCAATTAAAACCTTTAGGGATCAATTAAATTGCGTGATAGTCTGTGTCGGCACGTGTGAGATCCACCTTTCCAAGTTTTTGGGGTTCATCTCATACTTCTGAAGATTTGAGGGTGCTGCCTGTTCCATACTCCTCCTCCTACTCCTCAACCATCCTTTTAGGGGTACAAACAATAGTAATTGGGGCCTAGTGTGGTGGTGTACGTGTGAGATACATACACTTTCTTTTTGATCATATTTTCTATTCCGCTATTCAATTAAAACCTTTGGGGATCAATTAAATTGCGTGATAGTCTGTGTCGGTACGTGTGAGATCCACCTTTCCAAGTTTTTGGGGTTCATCTCATACTTCTGAAGATTTGAGGGTGCTGCCTGTTCCATACTCCTCCTCCTACTCCTCAACCATCCTTTTAGGGGTACAAACAATAGTAATTGGGGCCTAGTGTGGTGGTGTACGTGTGAGATACATACACTTTCTTTTTGATCATATTTTCTATTCCGCTATTCAATTAAAACCTTTGGGGATCAATTAAATTGCGTGATAGTCTGTGTCGCTACGTGTGAGATCCACCTTTCCAAGTTTTTGGGGTTCATCTCATACTTCTGAAGATTTGAGGGTGCTGCCTGTTCCATACTCCTCCTCCTACTCCTCAACCATCCTTTTAGGGGTACAAACAATAGTAATTGGGGCCTAGTGTGGTGGTGTACGTGTGAGATACATACACTTTCTTTTTGATCATATTTTCTATTCCGCTATTCAATTAAAACCTTTGGGGATCAATTAAATTGCGTGATAGTCTGTGTCGGTACGTGTGAGATCCACCTTTCCAAGTTTTTGGGGTTCATCTCATACTTCTGAAGATTTGAGGGTGCTGCCTGTTCCATACTCCTCCTCCTACTGCTCAACCATCCTTTTAGGGGTACAAACAATAGTAATTGGGGCCTAGTGTGGTGGTGTACGTGTGAGATACATACACTTTCTTTTTGATCATATTTTCTATTCCGCTATTCAATTAAAACCTTTGGGGATCAATTAAATTGCGTGATAGTCTGTGTCGGTACGTGTGAGATCCACCTTTCCAAGTTTTTGGGGTTCATCTCATACTTCTGAAGATTTGAGGGTGCTGCCTGTTCCATACTCCTCCTCCTACTGCTCAACCATCCTTTTAGGGGTACAAACAATAGTAATTGGGGCCTAGTGTGGTGGTGTACGTGTGAGATACATACACTTTCTTTTTGATCATATTTTCTATTCCGCTATTCAATTAAAACCTTTGGGGATCAATTAAATTGCGTGATAGTCTGTGTCGGTACGTGTGAGATCCACCTTTCCAAGTTTTTGGGGTTCATCTCATACTTCTGAAGATTTGAGGGTGCTGCCTGTTCCATACTCCTCCTCCTACTCCTCAACCATCCTTTTAGGGGTACAAACAATAGTAATTGGGGCCTAGTGTGGTGGTGTACGTGTGAGATACATACACTTTCTTTTTGATCATATTTTCTATTCCGCTATTCAATTAAAACCTTTGGGGATCAATTAAATTGCGTGATAGTCTGTGTCGGTACGTGTGAGATCCACCTTTCCAAGTTTTTGGGGTTCATCTCATACCTCTGAAGATTTGAGGGTGCTGCCTGTTCCATACTCCTCCTCCTACTGCTCAACCATCCTTTTAGGGGTACAAACAATAGTTATTGGGGCCTAGTGTGGTGGTGTACGTGTGAGATACATACACTTTCTTTTTGATCATATTTTCTATTCCGCTATTCAATTAAAACCTTTGGGGATCAATTAAATTGCGTGATAGTCTGTGTCGGTACGTGTGAGATCCACCTTTCCAAGTTTTTGGGGTTCATCTCATACTTCTGAAGATTTGAGGGTGCTGCCTGTTCCATACTCCTCCTCCTACTGCTCAACCATCCTTTTAGGGGTACAAACAATAGTAATTGGGGCCTAGTGTGGTGGTGTACGTGTGAGATATATACACTTTCTTTTTGATCATATTTTCTATTCCGCTATTCAATTAAAACCTTTGGGGATCAATTAAATTGCGTGATAGTCTGTGTCGGTACGTGTGAGATCCACCTTTCCAAGTTTTTGGGGTTCATCTCATACTTCTGAAGATTTGAGGGTGCTGCCTGTTCCATACTCCTCCTCCTACTCCTCAACCATCCTTTTAGGGGTACAAACAATAGTAATTGGGGCCTAGTGTGGTGGTGTACGTGTGAGATACATACACTTTCTTTTTGATCATATTTTCTATTCCGCTATTCAATTAAAACCTTTGGGGATCAATTAAATTGCGTGATAGTCTGTGTCGGTACGTGTGAGATCCACCTTTCCAAGTTTTTGGGGTTCATCTCATACTTCTGAAGATTTGAGGGTACTGCCTGTTCCATACTCCTCCTCCTACTCCTCAACCATCCTTTTAGGGGTACAAACAATAGTAATTGGGGCCTAGTGTGGTGGTGTACGTGTGAGATACATACACTTTCTTTTTGATCATATTTTCTATTCCGCTATTCAATTAAAACCTTTGGGGATCAATTAAATTGCGTGATAGTCTGTGTCGGTACGTGTGAGATCCACCTTTCCAAGTTTTTGGGGTTCATCTCATACTTCTGAAGATTTGAGGGTGCTGCCTGTTCCATACTCCTCCTCCTACTGCTCAACCATCCTTTTAGGGGTACAAACAATAGTAATTGGGGCCTAGTGTGGTGGTGTACGTGTGAGATACATACACTTTCTTTTTGATCATATTTTCTATTCCGCTATTCAATTAAAACCTTTGGGGATCAATTAAATTGCGTGATAGTCTGTGTCGGTACGTGTGAGATCCACCTTTCCAAGTTTTTGGGGTTCATCTCATACTTCTGAAGATTTGAGGGTGCTGCCTGTTCCATACTCCTCATCCTACTCCTCAACCATCCTTTTAGGGGTACAAACAATAGTAATTGGGGCCTAGTGTGGTGGTGTACGTGTGAGATACATACACTTTCTTTTTGATCATATTTTCTATTCCGCTATTCAATTAAAACCTTTGGGGATCAATTAAATTGCGTGATAGTCTGTGTCGGTACGTGTGAGATCCACCTTTCCAAGTTTTAGGGGTTCATCTCATACTTCTGAAGATTTGAGGGTGCTGCCTGTTCCATACTCCTCCTCCTACTGCTCAACCATCCTTTTAGGGGTACAAACAATAGTAATTGGGGCCTAGTGTGGTGGTGTACATGTGAGATACATACACTTTCTTTTTGATCATATTTTCTATTCCGCTATTCAATTAAAACCTTTGGGGATCAATTAAATTGCGTGATAGTCTGTGTCGGTACGTGTGAGATCCACCTTTCCAAGTTTTTGGGGTTCATCTCATACTTCTGAAGATTTGAGGGTGCTGCCTGTTCCATACTCCTCCTCCTACTCCTCAACCATCCTTTTAGGGGTACAAACAATAGTAATTGGGGCCTAGTGTGGTGGTGTACATGTGAGATACATACACTTTCTTTTTGATCATATTTTCTATTCCGCTATTCAATTAAAACCTTTGGGGATCAATTAAATTGCGTGATAGTCTGTGTCGGTACGTGTGAGATCCACCTTTCCAAGTTTTTGGGGTTCATCTCATACCTCTGAAGATTTGAGGGTGCTGCCTGTTCCATACTCCTCCTCCTACTGCTCAACCATCCTTTTAGGGGTACAAACAATAGTAATTGGGGCCTAGTGTGGTGGTGTACGTGTGAGATACATACACTTTCTTTTTGATCATATTTTCTATTCCGCTATTCAATTAAAACCTTTGGGGATCAATTAAATTGCGTGATAGTCTGTGTCGGTACGTGTGAGATCCACCTTTCCAAGTTTTTGGGGTTCATCTCATACCTCTGAAGATTTGAGGGTGCTGCCTGTTCCATACTCCTCCTCCTACTGCTCAACCATCCTTTTAGGGGTACAAACAATAGTAATTGGGGCCTAGTGTGGTGGTGTACGTGTGAGATACATACACTTTCTTTTTGATCATATTTTCTATTCCGCTATTCAATTAAAACCTTTGGGGATCAATTAAATTGCGTGATAGTCTGTGTCGGTACGTGTGAGATCCACCTTTCCAAGTTTTTGGGGTTCATCTCATACTTCTGAAGATTTGAGGGTGCTGCCTGTTCCATACTCCTCCTCCTACTCCTCAACCATCCTTTTAGGGGTACAAACAATAGTAATTGGGGCCTAGTGTGGTGGTGTACGTGTGAGATACATACACTTTCTTTTTGATCATATTTTCTATTCCGCTATTCAATTAAAACCTTTGGGGATCAATTAAATTGCGTGATAGTCTGTGTCGGTACGTGTGAGATCCACCTTTCCAAGTTTTAGGGGTTCATCTCATACTTCTGAAGATTTGAGGGTGCTGCCTGTTCCATACTCCTCCTCCTACTGCTCAACCATCCTTTTAGGGGTACAAACAATAGTAATTGGGGCCTAGTGTGGTGGTGTACGTGTGAGATATATACACTTTCTTTTTGATCATATTTTCTATTCCGCTATTCAATTAAAACCTTTGGGGATCAATTAAATTGCGTGATAGTCTGTGTCGGTACGTGTGAGATCCACCTTTCCAAGTTTTTGGGGTTCATCTCATACTTCTGAAGATTTGAGGGTGCTGCTTGTTCCATACTCCTCCTCCTACTCCTCAACCATCCTTTTAGGGGTACAAACAATAGTAATTGGGGCCTAGTGTGGTGGTGTACGTGTGAGATACATACACTTTCTTTTTGATCATATTTTCTATTCCGCTATTCAATTAAAACCTTTGGGGATCAATTAAATTGCGTGATAGTCTGTGTCGGTACGTGTGAGATCCACCTTTCCAAGTTTTTGGGGTTCATCTCATACTTCTGAAGATTTGAGGGTGCTGCCTGTTCCATACTCCTCCTCCTACTCCTTAACCATCCTTTTAGGGGTACAAACAATAGTAATTGGGGCCTAGTGTGGTGGTGTACGTGTGAGATACATACACTTTCTTTTTGATCATATTTTCTATTCCGCTATTCAATTAAAACCTTTGTGGATCAATTAAATTGCGTGATAGTCTGTGTCGGTACGTGTGAGATCCACCTTTCCAAGTTTTTGGGGTTCATCTCATACTTCTGAAGATTTGAGGGTACTGCCTGTTCCATACTCCTCCTCCTACTCCTCAACCATCCTTTTAGGGGTACAAACAATAGTAATTGGGGCCTAGTGTGGTGGTGTACATGTGAGATACATACACTTTCTTTTTGATCATATTTTCTATTCCGCTATTCAATTAAAACCTTTGGGGATCAATTAAATTGCGTGATAGTCTGTGTCGGTACGTGTGAGATCCACCTTTCCAAGTTTTTGGGGTTCATCTCATACCTCTGAAGATTTGAGGGTGCTGCCTGTTCCATACTCCTCCTCCTACTGCTCAACCATCCTTTTAGGGGTACAAACAATAGTAATTGGGGCCTAGTGTGGTGGTGTACGTGTGAGATACATACACTTTCTTTTTGATCATATTTTCTATTCCGCTATTCAATTAAAACCTTTGGGGATCAATTAAATTGCGTGATAGTCTGTGTCGGTACGTGTGAGATCCACCTTTCCAAGTTTTTGGGGTTCATCTCATACTTCTGAAGATTTGAGGGTGCTGCCTGTTCCATACTCCTCCTCCTACTCCTCAACCATCCTTTTAGGGGTACAAACAATAGTAATTGGGGCCTAGTGTGGTGGTGTACGTGTGAGATACATACACTTTCTTTTTGATCATATTTTCTATTCCGCTATTCAATTAAAACCTTTGGGGATCAATTAAATTGCGTGATAGTCTGTGTCGGTACGTGTGAGATCCACCTTTCCAAGTTTTTGGGGTTCATCTCATACTTCTGAAGATTTGAGGGTGCTGCCTGTTCCATACTCCTCCTCCTACTCCTCAACCATCCTTTTAGGGGTACAAACAATAGTAATTGGGGCCTAGTGTGGTGGTGTACGTGTGAGATATATACACTTTCTTTTTGATCATATTTTCTATTCCGCTATTCAATTAAAACCTTTGGGGATCAATTAAATTGCGTGATAGTCTGTGTCGGTACGTGTGAGATCCACCTTTCCAAGTTTTTGGGGTTCATCTCATACTTCTGAAGATTTGAGGGTGCTGCCTGTTCCATACTCCTCCTCCTACTCCTCAACCATCCTTTTAGGGGTACAAACAATAGTAATTGGGGCCTAGTGTGGTGGTGTACGTGTGAGATACATACACTTTCTTTTTGATCATATTTTCTATTCCGCTATTCAATTAAAACCTTTGGGGATCAATTAAATTGCGTGATAGTCTGTGTCGGTACGTGTGAGATCCACCTTTCCAAGTTTTTGGGGTTCATCTCATACTTCTGAAGATTTGAGGGTGCTGCCTGTTCCATACTCCTCCTCCTACTCCTCAACCATCCTTTTAGGGGTACAAACAATAGTAATTGGGGCCTAGTGTGGTGGTGTACGTGTGAGATACATACACTTTCTTTTTGATCATATTTTCTATTCCGCTATTCAATTAAAACCTTTGGGGATCAATTAAATTGCGTGATAGTCTGTGTCGGTACGTGTGAGATCCACCTTTCCAAGTTTTTGGGGTTCATCTCATACTTCTGAAGATTTGAGGGTACTGCCTGTTCCATACTCCTCCTCCTACTCCTCAACCATCCTTTTAGGGGTACAAACAATAGTAATTGGGGCCTAGTGTGGTGGTGTACGTGTGAGATACATACACTTTCTTTTTGATCATATTTTCTATTCCGCTATTCAATTAAAACCTTTGGGGATCAATTAAATTGCGTGATAGTCTGTGTCGGTACGTGTGAGATCCACCTTTACAAGTTTTTGGGGTTCATCTCATACTTCTGAAGATTTGAGGGTGCTGCCTGTTCCATACTCCTCCTCCTACTGCTCAACCATCCTTTTAGGGGTACAAACAATAGTAATTGGGGCCTAGTGTGGTGGTGTACGTGTGAGATACATACACTTTCTTTTTGATCATATTTTCTATTCCGCTATTCAATTAAAACCTTTGGGGATCAATTAAATTGCGTGATAGTCTGTGTCGGTACGTGTGAGATCCACCTTTCCAAGTTTTTGGGGTTCATCTCATACTTCTGAAGATTTGAGGGTGCTGCCTGTTCCATACTCCTCATCCTACTCCTCAACCATCCTTTTAGGGGTACAAACAATAGTAATTGGGGCCTAGTGTGGTGGTGTACGTGTGAGATACATACACTTTCTTTTTGATCATATTTTCTATTCCGCTATTCAATTAAAACCTTTGGGGATCAATTAAATTGCGTGATAGTCTGTGTCGGTACGTGTGAGATCCACCTTTCCAAGTTTTTGGGGTTCATCTCATACTTCTGAAGATTTGAGGGTGCTGCCTGTTCCATACTCCTCCTCCTACTCCTCAACCATCCTTTTAGGGGTACAAACAATAGTAATTGGGGCCTAGTGTGGTGGTGTACGTGTGAGATACATACACTTTCTTTTTGATCATATTTTCTATTCCGCTATTCGATTAAAACCTTTGGGGATCAATTAAATTGCGTGATAGTCTGTGTCGGTACGTGTGAGATCCACCTTTCCAAGTTTTTGGGGTTCATCTCATACTTCTGAAGATTTGAGGGTGCTGTCTGTTCCATACTCCTCCTACTCCTCATCCATCCTTTTAGGGGTAGAAACAATAGTAATTGGGGCCTAGTGTGGTTTTGTACGTGCGAGATACAGACACTTTTTTGGATCATATTTCCTATTCCGCTATTCAATAAAAACCTTTCTAGGGCAAGATCTTAAATTACAGAAATATGAGGAGACCGTCAAATAAGGGCCGTGGCCTGGGTCGTGGTGCTGCTGGTAGAGCTCCTGTTGCAAGGAGAGGACGTGGTCGATCTGTGCCAGCTACACGCACAAGTGAAACACCTTCCTCAAGTGTGAGTAGGCGACAGAACCTGCATCAGTATTTGGTAGGGCATCATACGCCCCTAGAAGTGATGAGGCCAGAACAAGTGGAGGCGATAGTAGATTGGTTTGCTGCTGACAGTGCCTCCAGTTCCTTCACATTGTCTCCCACCCAGTCTACTGCAGAAAGGTCACAGTTGGCACCTGCAGCCGATGTCCAACCGTCTTTCACCTCACCCCCTTGCAAATCAGGCAAGCAGTCTGAGCCCCAAGCCATACAGCAGTCTCTTCTTCTTTTTGATGACTCTGTCAGCAGGGTTTCCCAGGGCCATCCACCTAGCCCTGCCCCAGAAGTGGAAGAGATTGAGTGCAGCGATGCCCAACCACTTATTTCTCAAGATGAGTACATGCAAGGATCATCGCAGCACGTCTCCGATGATGACGAAACGCAGGTGCCAACTGCTGCGGCGTTCAGCATTGTGGAGACCGACAAGGAGGGCAGGGGTGAAGACTGGGTGGAAGATGATGTGGAGGACGATGAGGTCCTCGACCCCACATGGAATGAACGTCATGCAGGTGACCTGAGTAGTTTGGAGGAAGAGGCGGTGGTCGCACAGAGCCACCAGCACAGCAGAAGAGGGAGCAGGGTGCAGAAGCGGAGCGGCCGTGCCCTAGACACTACGCCCGCTACTGCCCAACGCAGCAAGGGAACGAGCGCACCAAAGTCAGCTCAAAGGAGTTCTCTAGCGTGGAAGTTCTTTAGAAAATGTGCTGATGACAGGACACGAGTGGTTTGCACCCTGTGCAATCAGAGCTTGAAGCGAGGCATAAACCTTCTCAACCTGAGCACAACCTGCCAGATCAGGCATCTAAGTGCAAAGCACGAGCTGCAGTGGAGTACACACCTTCAAAACCAAGAAACGTCTCTGGCTCATCCTGCTTCCTCTTCTGCTGCAGTCTCGGCCGCTCCAGCCACATCTGTAGTGATACCGGCACCTGCCACCCCGCAAACAGACGATCTGTCAGCAACACCACCACCTGGGTCACCAACAACCATCTCCACAATGTCCCGTGGAAGCGTTCAGCTTTCCATCTCCCAAACACTTGAGAGGAAGAGGAAGTACCCCCCTACCCACCCGCGATCCCTGGCCCTGAATGCCAGCATTTCAAAATTATTGGCCTTTGAAATGCTGTCATTCCGTCTGGTGGAGACGCACAGTTTTAAAAACCTTATGTCGGTGGCTGTCCCACAGTACGTCGTGCCCAGCCGCCACTACTTTTCCAGGCAAGCCATCCCTTCCCTGCACAACCAAGTGGGGGAAAAAATCAGGTGTGCACTGCGCAACGCCATCTGTGCCAAGGTCCACCTAACTACCGATACGTGGACCAGTAAGCACGGTCAGGGGCGTTATATCTCCCTAACGGCACACTGGGTAAATGCAGTGGCGGATGGGCCTGAGGCGGATAGCAATTTGGCGCATGTCCTTCCACCACCGAGGATTGCAGGGCGCTTCAGTTTGCCTCCTGTTCCTAACTCCTCCTACTCCGCTTCCTCATCCTCTACCGCCTCCTCATCCGGACAGCGTAACACCTTCACCACCAACTTCAGCACGGCCAGGGCTAAACGACAGCAGTTAGTTTTACAACTTGCCTGTTTGGGGGACAAACCACACACCGCGCAGGAGTTGTGGAGGAGCATGGAACAGCAGACAAATGAGTGGTTGCTGCCAGCGAGCCTCAAGCCCGGCCTGGTGGTGTGCGATAACGGGCGAAATCTCATAGCAGCTCTGGGCCTAGCCGGTTTGACGCACATCCCTTGCCTGGCGCATGTGCTGAATTTGGTGGTGCAGAGGTTCCTTAAAAACTACCCAGATATGTCAGAGCTGCTGCAGAAAGTGCGGGCCGTTTGTGCGCACTTTCGGCGTTCTCACCCTGCTGCTGCTCGCCTGGCAGCGCTGCAGCGTAACTTCGGCCTTCCCTCTCACCGCCTCATATGTGACGTGCCCACAAGGTGGAACTCCACCTTGCACATGCTGGAAAGACTGTGCGAGCAGCAGCAGGCCATAGTGGAGTTTCAGCTGCAGCACGCACGCGTGAGTCGCTCTGCGGAACAGCACCACTTCACCACCAATAACTGGGCCTCCATGCGAGACCTGTGTGCCTTGTTGCGCTGTTTTGAGTACTCCACCAACATGGCCAGTGGCAATGACGCCGTTCTCAGCTTAACTATCCCACTTCTATGCCTCCTTGAAAAAACAATTCGGGCGATGATGGAAGAGGATGTGGCACAGGATTAGGAGGAGGAGGAGGATGAAGAGGTAACATTTCCAAGGCTTTCAGGGCAGTCATTCGCAAGGGGCTCCGAGGGTGGGTTCCTGCACACACAAACGCCAGGGACACAATTGTCCAGCAGGGGCACAGTTCTGGAGGATGAGGAGGATGAGGAGGATGAGGAGGAGGAGGAGCTGGAGGAGGAGATGGAACCATGTTCACAGCAGGGTGGCACCCAGGCCAGCTCATGGCCATCACTGGTGCGTGGCTGGGGGGATACAGAGGACACGGACGATACACCTCCCACAGAGGACAGCCTTTCGTTGCCTCTGGGCAGCCTGGCACACATGAGCGATTACATGCTGCAGTTTCTCCACAACGACCGCCGAGTTGCCCACATTCTAACTTGTGCTGATTACTGGGTGGCCACGCTGCTGGATCCCCGTTACAAGGATAACGTACCGTCCTTAATTCACTCACTGGATCGCGATCGCAAGATGCGCGAGTACAAGCGCACGCTGGTAGACGCCATGCTGCTGGCATTCCCATCTGACAGCGGGGCCGCAGTGGAAGCACAAGGCAGAGGAGGAGGAGGAGGAGGAGGAGGTCGCCAACGCAACCAGGGCACCGCCAGCACCTCAGAAGGCAGGGTTAGCATGGCCGAAATGTGGAAAAGCTTTGTCAGCACGCCACAACAAACAGCAGCACCAGCAGCTCAGATGGAACGTCTTAGCAGGAGGCAGCATTTTACCAACATGGTGGAGCAGTATGTGTGCACACGCCTACATGTAGTGAATGAGGGGTCTGCCCCCTTCAACTTCTGGGTCTCCAAATTGGGCACATGGCCTGAGCTTGCCCTTTACGCCTTGGAGGTGCTGGCGTGCCCTGCAGCCAGTGTATTATCTGAACGGGTATTTAGCACGGCTGGGGGCGTTATAACAGACAAGCGCAGCCGCCTGTCCAGAGACAATGTGGACAAGCTCACGTTCATTAAAATGAACCAGGCATGGATCCCACGGGACTTTTCCGTACCTTGTGCAGAATAGCAATGGATACCGTCCTTACCCACCCATTGTTCCATTTTTGCTCTTTCTCACTCTTTTGGGGTGTACCCTCATTTAAAATTTGTGAAAAGAAGCAGTGTTGGCTACCTCGTCCTCCTCCTCAGGGCCAGATTAACGTAGGGGCTATTGGAGCTGCAGCTCCAGGCCCCTACCTTTTATATAGGCCCCAGGTTGGCCATATTCACTGTTACCGCTCTTCTGTCACTTGTAAACACAGAAGTCTGGCTTCTATGCTCGCTTCCCCAGGCAGCACCCTCAGAACCTCCCCACACAGCGCGAAGGCCGGACAAGGAGGGACAGTTGCCGATGCATGGATGTGTTTATGGGCTTCAGAGACAGCATCCCATGTTGAATTAGGCATGCATGGCTGCACCCTTCCTCCTCTGGGTGCATGGCAAGGCACGGCCCTTAAGGCCCTTCAAAATCCTCAGCACCAAGCCCATGATGCTCTTAATCCGGCCCTGGTCCTCCTCCACCGCCGCTTCCACCTACACCGCCCATAGGTGTGCGCAGCCTATTGCATTAAGGTGTGCACCCCAAAGTTGAAATACACATGTATGTGTTTGCCAGCAGGGAGAGTAATGTATCGGGGCCATGTACCTGTAGGCAAAGAGAAATAGAGCAGAGCAGGTCCGAGGGAGATCTTTCCCATCTCCTCACTGGCAATGCTATGTGCCCTAGGTGATTAGGGTGTGCCCAGAAACACCCGGCACACCCTGTGCGCATGCCTATGTCACCGCCACATCCACCACCACCTCAACCTCCCTCCTACTCCATATGGGCCTCGTCCTTCAGAGATGAAGAAGAACATTGTTTTATTTTTCTGTTTTTTTTTGTTGTTTTAAGTTATTTCCCTATCCACATTTGTTTGCAGAGCACTTGCCATGCTCTTAATTACATTTTGCTGCCATTTGCAGCACTCTAGCCCTTTCCTTTGGTGTTTTAGAGCCATTTTAGTGCCTTAAAGTTCGGGTCCCCATTGACTTCAATGGGGTTCGGTGTCCGGGAAAAGTTCGGTAAAAGTCCGGGACACGGACCCGGACTTTTTTTTAAAGTTCGGCCGAACCCGTCAAACACGGACATCTAGGTGTCCGCTCAACCCTAATCATAAATTAATCCTTAGAACTGAGTTATGGGATTAAAATATAGCCAATAAAAAAAAAACACATTTAAAACCTATACACACCTTTATTAAAATAATAAAGATTTTTTTTTAATATTACCCTGCCATCTCTTCCACCTTAGCTAACTGCATTCATTTCCAGACACATTATTTTTTTCTCTTTTAGGGCTGGTTCACACGATGCCCACACATGAATCGCACAAAAAGATACTGTGCATTCCTATGCGATTAAGACTGCATGCAAAATGTACTCCATTTGCGATTTGCAGTGGGTGTCAATAGAAAGTTAATGACACCCCAAACGCAGGTTGCAAACGCATTGCATTTTCCCACACCCGCCCGCACTGGACTGCATGTTACAAAAGATCTGATTACAGTGCGGTTTAAAAAGTAGTGAATGCACTACTTTTGGTGCAGTGTGGTGTGATTTTAGCCCATTCAAAACAAATTGGCTGAAATCGCACTGCATAGAACCACATGTAAATCGCACAGGAATGCACAGCTCATTTCTGTGCGATGCATGTGTAGGCCTAGTATGAACCGGCCCTGAATGGGCTAAAATCGCACTACGCTGCACCAAAAGTAGTGCATGCACTACTTTTTAAACCGCACTGTAACCAGATCGCATGGTACAAAAGTACTATGCGATCCAGTGCGGGCAAACGCACTGCATTTCCAACCTGCATTTGGGGAGTCATTACCTTTCTATTGACACCCACTGCAGATCACAAATGGAATGAATTTTGCATGCCTTCTGATCGCACAGGAACTCACAGTGCATTTCTGTGTGATTCATGTGCTGGCGTGTTGTGAATCAGCCCTTAAAAGTATATATCAATCCTACGTGTCAGCTGCCAAGCATCAGACATGCTAAGGCATACATTAATATATATATATTTTTTTTTAACCACCGAGTTAAACAAAAAAAATGACTTGATTCACCCATTCACACATTCCATTTATGTGGACAGGGGAATCATTTCCACTGAGCTATTGTGTTCTGACCACAGAGATACTTCCCCTCTGTCAGAATACTGATCAGTACTGCAGGCTATAGCTGGCAGCACTAATTGATCGGGGAAAACCCAGACAGGCTGGTTGTACAGAAGTCCATCTACCACTCAACTTCTGTACAACCAGCCTGCCCATACATTGATGGAATTTCAGTTGGTCCGTGCGGAAGCAGCCAAATTTTCATCCATGTATGACTGGCTTAACCACTTGCCGACCGCCGCACGACTATTTACTGCGGCGGTCAGCCCCTCACAGGCAAAGTGACGTAGTACTACGACGCTAGCCTGTGAGGCTCTAGGAAGCATGCGCGCGCCGCTGGAGGAGCGCTCCCGCTCGATCACGGACCCCCCCGCGCGTGTCACTCGCGATCGTCGGTTACACCGGGAGAAAGGCAGGTGGCTAATGTAAACACAGCTGCCTGTCTTTCTCCCCTGTGTAACAGCAGAGATCATACGGTCCTGCTATGTAGGACCATAGATCTCTGCTGTTACATCACAAGCCATATCCAATCACAGTTAGAAGAATGCCCCTAGGGACACACTTAACCCCTCCCTCTCCAATAAAGTTAACCACTTCCCTGCCAGTGTCATTTTTACAGTAACAGTGCATATGAATAGCACTGATTACTGTAGTAATGTCACTGGTACCCCCAAAAGTGTCAATAATGTCAGTCAAGGGTCCGATCTGTCCACTGCAATGTCGCAGTCCCGCAAAAAAAATTGCAGATCGCTGCCATGACTCATTAAAAAAAAAACAATAAAAATAACAAAAATCTTTCCCTTAGTTAGTAAACGCAATAACTTTTGCGCAAACCAATCAAAATACGCTTATTGCGATTTTTTTTTACCAAACATATGTAGCAGAAAACAAATTGGCCTAAAATGTTTAAAACATTTTGATTTTAACATTTTTTGGGGGGAATTTCATATAAAAAAATGTGAAAAATATTGTTATTTTTGCAAAATTGTCGCTCTTTTTTTGTTTATAGCGCATGATCAAAAAATCGCACAGGTGATCAAATCCCACCAAAAGAAAGCTCTGTTTGTGGGAAAAAAAGGACGTCAATTTCATTTGGGTACAGCGTCGCAGGACCGTGCAATTTTTCGTTAAAATCAAGCAGTGCCGAATCGCAAAATAGGCCCTGGTCAGGAAGGGGGTAAAATCTTCCGGGACTTAAGTGCTTAAGATAGTGGTCTCATGCAGTAAGAAATATGCACCTCTCTGTCATTGAGGTCTACTGCTCTCCTTTCTCAGCACAGATGTCCACTGCTCTGCCATTATATATGCGTGATATGCAGGGGCGGACTGACCATTCGGAGATTAGGGCACTGCCCGAGGGCCCAGGGTCAGTAGGGGGCCCCATGAGAGGCTACACACTACAGAAATAAGCCAGGAACTTCCATGCAGGCTATGCTGTGATAAATATTTTAAATGCCCACTCTATGTGGCTGAGCTGCAATTTGTAGGTGGGGCTTTGTGTGGCTTGAGTGTGGACACAGAGGGCCCCATGATCTCTGATTGCCCGGGGGTCCCATGAGTTGTCAGTCCACCCCTGGTGATATGTGAATGCTGCAGACACAGGGTTCTAGATGAACACATACCCTGCAGTCTACAATAGTGTTGTCCTGAAGCACTTACTGACCACAATGTGCAGTAAAATTCCTTTTCTACGCTGAAAAAAAGGCCTTAACACCTGGTCTGACTAGGTGTTAAATTCAGGAAATTTAACACCAAGTTTACACTGGTTTTAAGACTCTTCTGAGCTAACACGGGTTACTAAACAGGTACATTCCTATACTAACACTGTAGTTATCACAGAGACAACACCGTAAGGTGAAGAGATGTGATATTTGGTTCCTACCTTAGTTAACACGGTTTAATAAACACGTCTTAGGAAATTATCACCTTGATTCTTTGTGATAAAGCCTAACACCACTTAACACCCATTTAACACCGGTTACTAAACGTACACCTTAGTGTGCTATTGTGATTCTATTGTCAGTGTAGAATATCAGTTTAGTGTGTCAGGGTTATTTGGGGAGGTTAATTTCACAAATAGAAATGAAATGTCATATTTTGATCTGTATAGAATTAGCAATGACATCCATTTCTGTCAGGTTACTAAATGGTTAAAATTTCCTTTAACAAAAAGTGCCTATGCAGGAAAAGTGGCTATTCAACAAGTTTATCCCAGACAGGCTGTATAAATAAATAGTCTGTTGACTTTCTTTAAGATAAAGACTAGCTGACAATATACCAAGGTAATCCTGTTTGTGTGGGATCATATAATGAGTCAGGTATTCTGTGTTTAAATTCATTTAAAAATAGGATTTACAGATACGTTATATCTTATATGTAACATAATATTAACAATGAAATATATAAATAATATACATAGATATGTAGAAAATTGTTATATATTACAATTGTTTCATATTTAGTTAAAAACTAACTTTACTGATTTTGATGACTCATCTCTGTATGTCAAGAGGCTTCAGTAAACATTTGTAAATTGTAAGTCGTAGAAAGCATCATAAACTTTTCTGGCCTTGCCAGGTGTTTAATTTAGAAGGTCTGGTTGTAAGCTATGGGTCAATATAAAGGTTCGAAGTTTATTTGAAGATAAATAATGCTGTCATACTGAACCTAAGTGCAATGCAATACTGCCATTTTTGCTGACTACTACGGTAATTGAAGTCTTAGGTTTAAAAAGTAAAATCCAATATATTTTAAATAAGATATATTAAATATTAGAATGGAGTTACCAAGATTTCATCTTTATTCAGATACCTGGTGGATTAAATGGACATTTAGTAGATGATAGCATGGTTACATTTTTATGTTGTTTTATAATAGTCTTAAATGAAGAAATCTTATTTAATTTTAATATACTGGTTGACCAAGAGGTGTAACCCTATGACATCACCAGTTAATGAATAAGATGTTCCAACCAATGATGATCATGTTACTCCCTCTGGGTTTAACTTATGGTAATTGTAATAGTCCTTTGTTCTATACCATATAAAAGCCCAGATGAGAGAGACACGTGAGACATCACATTTTGCCCAATATACATCACACTTACAACATACACGCTATTACAATCATGCATAGACTCATCTACACAGATGACTCCATTTCAATCCACCATGTATCTGAACCTTTGAGGGACGCCAAACGAAGCTCCTCCCTAATTGGCCACCATCTTGGAAATGCAGCCATCTTAAGGAAAATGGTAACTACTATTCTAAGCTAGCGGCCATTTTAAATATGGTAAATATGCCTTGCTGTTTATTTGATTATTATTCAATATTGTTTATGTACTTTCTTAAATGTTTTACATTTCATATTTAAAGGGTAACGAAAGTACAATCCCAGCCGTATAAACCATATGTAGATTTTTCTCTAAAGAGATGATTTTTACTTTTTATACATTTTTATTAATATCAGATTAAGCGCATTATTTGCGATTTTAAGTCTTCCGTTTTGCATGGCTTATTCTCACTTCATCTGCAGTGAAGTGATTATCAGGTTTTGCATTGCGCAGACAATTGTGGTCTGATTGTATAGTATACTTAAATATGGTTTCTACTACATCTGGGAAAATGGTAATCTTGCTTTCGTTTCACTTTAACTTTGTTTCAGTTTCACTTTCATTATTGAGCTACACATCACATTGCATTTATTATTTGAGTTTGTATTTTTGTGAAGTTATATCTTTTTGGTGTCATCTTAAGTTTGATCATGTATCGTGATTACATGTCTCGTGAATAAAACTTTTACATATATTCCATACTATAGACTGCTTTCACTAAAGATTGGTATATGCTTTTAAAAAGAAATTAATCAATAAAAAGAACTCGCTACATATTGATTTATGGAATAAGTTGAGATTCTCCTTTCGCACAGATCTTTGCTTATTATTAACCATAAATAGACACTGTATATTCAGAGCAGTATAAACATTCTGACATAATGGAGGCACAGCGAGATATTATTAATTATTATTAATTATTAATTCTGACATAATGGAGGCACTGCTGAGATATTAATAATTTCTTACATATGCCAATCATAATTATGATCATGATGACATAATTCATAACTTCAAAAAAAAAAAAAAAAATTTTAATTGATTGTGATGTTGATAGAAATGCCTTAAAAAAATGTCTACAGAAGGTAAGGTTCACGCTGCCAACTCTGGCAAGATGTCAATCCCACAGCCTCAGTAGATTCGGCACAGATCAAAAATATGTAGAGACACCTCTCTGAGTCTGAAATGGTGTAAAGGCTGGTTGGAGTCATACCAAAATCTTCAGAAAAAGTCGGGCCAAATATGGGCATCTGACATGGGTAGAGGATAACCCGCTGTATGAACTCACCAATAGCTCTCTAACACCAAAGACGTCAGGAAGCGTGATCACATACTTTTAGAATCATGGCCAATCTTACTGTATCTCTGTGAGGAACTGCACCAGAAGGCTCAGCAAAAAGGAATTCAGTAAAGTTCTAATCTCCACTCCAAATAAAGGGAAGTGAGATAAGGAACCTCCTTGAGCAGGTGAAAGTAACCTCTATTGGGACACATCAGTTCAGAGAATGTAGCGTGAAACTGCAGAATGAAGTAGAACTGTGGCAGAAGTCTTATCAAGAAAGCTGTAATGAAAGTAAACATTTGTAAGAGAAATGTAAATCATTAATGCAATGAGTAGGAAGTTTTTAGCAAGGAAAAATGTTTTCTAGCAAAAGTTGCCGAGTAATCAGCAGTGGGAAATTTAAAAAAAAAATAAAAAGTGTAACAGTTCAAGTAAGGACAGGAACTCATTAGTAAATAAATATGAGAGTTCCAAAATGTTATGGTGTCCATACAAAAGGGTAATGCTTATCAGTCCTGCATTATAAATGAAGTAATTAATTAGACCCAGATATGACTCCCAGTCTGATGGTTATGATGACCCAGACAAGGGGGGGGAAGTCAGGTAGAAGTCCACGTCCTACCCCAGCCATATTCCTAATATAGGAGGGCAGAAATTGGGCAGCCATACATAAATAGGTATGAGTCATATCAGGTCAATGCAAAAAGACTAGCACCCCTAAAAAGATACCATACACCTCCAGAATTTATAAGTGTTTTAAAAAGAGTACTGTCCCGATTTTTGTTAAGAAAGGGTCTTTAAACATCATTAATCATCTTGAAGCCTATGAAAACAGCCTTTCTGTGTTGTGCCTCAAGGATGTAATTTAAAAGTCAGCCCATACAAAAATCCTTACTGCTGCTAGAGCTGCTATCTATAATTAAAAATGTACACAGCACCAAAGCCCACTGAAGTTTTGGCTGTGCTCAAAAGTGCCTAACACCCTTCAATGAAGGAGCCTGAGTACAACCACCGGGAATTTAAATCAATAAGATGTTTCCTAGAGTGACTTATGTATATAGTAACACAGTGATGATAGGCTGAAGAGACAGGTTGGGTAGAGATGGTAGATGACAGACACTTGAAAGGAAATGTTCTTGAAAGTAAGATAGTAGCAGATGGGATGCAGATAGGTTTAGCAATCATGTATGGTAGTAGATGACAGAGTAGCAGGTGGACATACAAGAGAGATCAACCCAGTGCAAGAACAGGTGGTAGTAGGCTCAAGAGCTAGCAATCTTAGATAATGCAGATGTAGTAATAGTCCTTAGTATGCAGAGCTAGATAGTGTAAGCTTTATTATAAAGGTTATAGAGGTTTCCCCTGTGGGGTACTTATCACTAATAGCAATGTAGCAGAGGAGAGGTTCGGCAAGAGCGGATGATCCGGTAGCGGGATACAGGGATCAGCGCAGCGTGGTTCCGACAGCGAGGTATGCTTGCAAGCATGAGAGCTTCAAGACAGGTTAGCATCAAGGCACAAAGCAGTTTGAACGAACACATGTGAGTGAGAGCCGGCGATCTAAATAGCCATCCAGTCCGGCGCTCAGTGATGACAGCATCAGTCTTAAAGGTGTATGCGCACCTTACCAAAAGAGAATGGTGGGGCGCATACACTTATGAAAGAGTAATTAGGGTACCCAAAGGTACCAGAACATTACAGTACCCCCCCTTAAGGCCGGCTCCTGAAGGCCTCAGGAGCTGGTTTGTCTGGGTACTTCACATGAAAATTGCGGATTAATCTAGAGGCATGTATGTCAGAGGTGTTTAGCCAGGTGTCGTCTTGGGGCCCATAGTTCTTCCATCGAACCAAGTACTGAAGTCTTCCTCTGTGGATACGAGAATCCAGAATCTCTTTTATCTCATATTCTTCTCCACCTTCAACTTGTACAGGAGGAGGAGGTGGGATAGTAGGCCTTATTCCTTGGTCAGGAACATGGGGCTTCAGTAGCGACACATGGAAAATGGGATGTATTTTGAGGTCTATTGGCAATGTAAGCTGTACTGCAGCTTTTCCAATAAGTTTCTTGATTGGGAAAGGTCCCAAGAACAGAGGTCCAAGCTTTTTGCTAGGGATTTTCAGTCTTAAATGTTTTGTTGAGAGCCAAACGAGGTCCCCGATAGCGTACTGAGGAGAAGATCTTCTGCGAAGATCATAGTACTTCTTTTGTTGACTATGAGCGTGTGCAATGGTAGTATTAAGCAAACCCAGAGAGTCCTTTATTTGGGTAAGATAGTCTGAAGCTACTGGGTTATTTGAAGGAAGGATGCGTGGTGGAAGAATAGAGGGATGAAACCCATAGTTCAAGTAGAACGGACTCTGCTTGGTCGTACTGTGGGTTGCGTTGTTGTAGGCAAATTCTGCCAGAGGGAGAAGATCCACCCAATCATCCTGTTGGTAAGAAGTGTAACAACGTAAATATTGCTCGATGCATTGGTTGACTCTTTCAGTCTGTCCGTTGGTCTGCGGATGGTAAGGAGAAGTGAGCTTCCGCTCGATCCGTAGTATGTGACATAGTTCTTGCCAGAACTTGGAAATAAATTGTGATCCACGGTCAGACAGAAGAGTTTTTGGGATACCATGTAACTTAAAGACATGTTTCATCAGGAGTTCTGCCGTTTGTTTGGACGAAGGTAGTCTGCGAATAGCAATGAAATGTGCCATTTTTGTCAGATGGTCCACTGACACTAAGATGGTATTAAATCCTTTGGAAGGAGGCAATTCCACTATAAAGTCCAAGGACACAACTTCCCATGGAGTTTGGGGTATTGGTAGACTGCATAGTAGACCGGATGGTCTCGTAGTGTCAATTTTGGACCTGGCACAGACATTGCATGAAGAGACGAATTTTTGTATAGATGTTTTCATGTCAGGCCACCAGAATTGCCTGGTAATCAGATTAAGAGTCTTTGTCATACCCATATGTCCCGCCATAGGCACATCATGCGATAATTCCAAGATCTTGGTGCGTATGGTAGGTGGTATGTAAAGTTTGTCGTTGTAGTAGAGGAAGCCTTCTGCATCAGTATTTAGTTGTGGTGGGGGTGAATCCAAACTTATACCATGCAAAACCTCTTCCTTCAAGGAACGGACAACTCCAATAATGCGTTTGTGAGGTATTATAGGAACGGAAGGGATTTCGAAGTAGTTTTCTTCAGTTAGTCGTGATAGTGCATCCGCCTTTTTGTTCTTATCTGCAGGTGTGTAGGTCACTAGGAAGTTAAACCTTAGAAAGAATAGTGACCATCGTACCTGTCGGTGCGAGAGAGTTTTGTTAGTCTGAAGATATTGGAGATTTTTATGGTCCGTGTATATAAGTATTGGTAATTGGGTGCCTTCAAGTAGATGTCGCCAATTCTCCAGAGCCAATTTTATAGCAAGCAGTTCCTTTTCACCCACGGGGTAATTTATCTCTGGACTGCTTAGGGATTTAGAAAAAAAGGCGACTGGATGAAGTGGTGAAGTGTGAGTTGGTCGTTGGGAGAGTATTGCTCCTACTGCCATGTTTGACGCATCTACTTCCAGAATGTATTGGAGGGATGGGTCTGGATGGCGTAGTATGGGAGCAGAAGTAAACCTTGTCTTTAACAGGTGAAAAGCTTTATTTGCTTCATCTGACCATTTGAATGGTTTTTTAATGCTAGTGAGCTGTGTGAGGGGTCTCACAATGGCAGAGAAGTTTCTAATGAACTTCCTGTAGAAATTCGAAAATCCAAGGAATCGCTGTAGCGCCTTGCGTGTGGTTGGTGTAGGCCAATCCTGAATGCAGGATATCTTACTCATGTCCATCTCGATTCCTGTTTTGGATATGATGTAGCCTAGAAACAGTACCTCTTCTTTATGAAACAAGCATTTTTTTCAGTTTCACATAAAGGTTGTGTGCAAGCAATCTCGATAATACTAGTCTTACATGTCTTATGTGTTCAGACAGGGATCGTGAATATATAAGTATATCGTCCAGATATACCACAACACAGACATCTAGTAAGTCTCTGAAAATATTGTTTATAAATCGTTGAAAAACTGCAGGGGCGTTGCATAGCCCGAATGGCATTACAAGATATTCGAACAATCCGTATCTGGTTCTGAATGCAGTCTTCCACTCGTGTCCATCACGGATTTGAATGAGATTGTATGCTCCTTTCAGGTCCAATTTTGAAAAATAGGTAGCTCCACGCACCTGCTCAATGAGCTCAGGGATAAGCGGTAGAGGATAGCGATCTTTTATTGTAATAGCATTCAATTGCCTATAGTCGATGATAGGCCTGAGACTTGAGTCCTTATTGCGGACGAAAAAGAGTCCTGCTGCTGTGGAAGAAGTGGAAGGTCTAATAAAACCTTTTTCCAAATTCTCATCCAAATAGTCTTTGAGATGGGAAAGTTCATCCTGTGAAAGAGGATAAACATGACCGAACGGCAATTTGCTATTTGGGAGTAGATCAATGCTACAATCATAGTCTCGATGGGGAGGTAGTGCTTGAGCATTTTTCTCAAGAAAAACCTCAGAGAGATCCTGATAACATAGTGGTGCAATCTCATCTGTCACCACAGACAGGATCTTCCCGAAAGACGGGAGGTTACACATACCCTCGCAATAGCAAGAGAGGAAGGTCAGGGTCCGTTCCTTCCAATCTATGGTTGGTTGATGTGTGTGCAACCAGGGAAGTCCCAAAACAATGGGAAAGTGGGGTGAAGGTATTAGATCGAAGGTAGTTGTCTCCATATGAGACCCGTTAGTAGTGACTAGGAGTGCCTGTGTCTGATCAGTGATCGGACCAGAGGATAAAGGAACACCGTTAATAAGACTCACTGAGACAGGTTTAAGTTTAGAAATAATAGGAACTTTATTTAAAGCAGCAAAACGTATGTCAATATAATTTCCACAAGATCCTGTGTCAATCATGGCCTTAGTAGTAATCCTGTTCTGGTCCCACTGTAATGTTAAGCAAACAGAAAGGTAAGGGTTAGTGATTGAAGTTGTCAATCCCCCTAAGAGGACATGTGAACACTCACCCTTCTTTTTGTAGACTAGGGGACAGACGTTTATCTTGTGATCCGGGGATGCACAGTACAAGCAGAGATTACCAGATCGTCTTCTGGCTCTTTCCATAGTTGATAGAGGTGGGCGTATGGTTCCTACCTCCATAGGAACGGGGTCAACGGCCGAAATCCGAGAAGAACTGGATAATGGCATTCCCATTTTCTCAGCCTTTCTTTCTCGTAGTCTTCTATCTATGGTGATACTGAGTTGTATCAATGCATCCAGGGTTTTTGGCAGATCCGCTCGGGCGAGCTCGTCTTTAACGGCCTCTGATAGGCCAAGCCTAAATTGGGATTTCAGAGATGCATCATTCCATTCTGAATCAAGGGTCCATCTCTTGAATTCTGCGACAAAGTTTTCTACAGGTCTCCCACCTTGTTTCAAGGATCTTAATTGAAGATCGGCAGTACTCTGCCTATTGGGATCATCATATAGGCTAGTGAGTTCTGCTAGGAACAAGGCATAGGAGTTGAGAAGCTGGTCGCTTTTCTCAAAAAGAGAGTCTTCCCAGGCCCAAGGATCGCCTGTTAGGTAAGAAATAATAGTACAAACCTTAATGTGATCAGTAAGGTAGGTACGGGGTTTTAGCAAGAAAAGTAACTCACATGCGTTTTTAAATTCGCGAAATTTTTTGCGATCGCCTGTAAATACCAAAGGAGGATTTATTTTGGGTTCAGGGGACTGAGCAGTGGTAAGTTGTGTCAGTCTAATTACCTGCTGCGACAGAGCCTGATTGTCTTCTTTTAATTCAGCAAGTGCGTGTATTAACGCAGGTACTTGCTGTTTTAATTGTGTCATCTGAGTGGTTATATCTGCTGAATCCATTTGAGGTTCGTTCAATCTGTAACGCTCCTGCGTTTTACGTATGATGTGGATTTTCAGCTGCAGAAATATTCCACTTCAGTAGTCATGTAGAGAAACGCTGAGACACCAATCCCAACTCTCAATGACTCATCATGTGTGGATGATCTCAATTCAGCAAGTAAATACACACACTCAATAAGATGTTTCCTAGAGTGACTTATGTATATAGTAACACAGTGATGATAGGCTGAAGAGACAGGTTGGGTAGAGATGGTAGATGACAGACACTTGAAAGGAAATGTTCTTGAAAATAGGATAGTAGCAGATGGGATGCAGATAGGTTTAGCAATCATGTATGGTAGTAGATGACAGAGTAGCAGGTGGACATACAAGAGAGATCAACCCAGTGCAAGAACAGGTGGTAGTAGGCTCAAGAGCTAGCAATCTTAGATAATGCAGATGTAGTAATAGTCCTTAGTATGCAGAGCTAGATAGTGTAAGCTTTAGTATAAAGGTTATAGAGGTTTCCCCTGTGGGGTACTTATCACTAATAGCAATGTAGCAGAGGAGAGGTTCGGCAAGAGCGGATGATCCGGTAGCGGGATACAGGGATCAGCGCAGCGTGGTTCCGACAGCGAGGTATGCTTGCAAGCATGAGAGCTTCAAGACAGGTTAGCATCAAGGCACAAAGCAGTTTGAACGAACACATGTGAGTGAGAGCCGGCGATCTAAATAGCCATCCAGTCCGGCGCTCAGTGATGACAGCATCAGTCTTAAAGGTGAGAATGGTGGGGCGCATACACTTATGAAAGAGTAATTAGGGTACCCAAAGGTACCAGAACATTACAGGTGTTCACTGGAATAGTTGGCAAAAGAGAGTGACAATTTGTACTCCATCCAAAAGACCAGTGAATACAAAGAAAGACGTGAGCCTGTCACCAAAATTGTGGCAGAAACGCACCTTTCTCCTCAAACCCTCACACTAAAATAATAAAAAGGAGCAAGATTTTATACCGGATACCTCAAGGAGGACACCGGACACCCCACCAATTAGGAGGGGGGGAACAGAGGCCATTTTAGGATTTCCTTCCAAGGGGACAGGGCCCAAGGTTAAAAAGAATCTCTAGGGAGCATCCCCAAAGAGCCCAATTTACCCTTGAGTAGGGTTGAGCGGACACCTAGATGTCCGTGTTCGACGGGTTCGGCCGAACTTTAAAAAAAAGTCCGGGTCCGTGTCCCGGACTTTTACCGAACTTTTCCCGGACACCGAACCCCATTGAAGTCAATGGGGACCCGAACTTTAAGGCACTAAAATGGCTCTAAAACACCAAAGGAAAGGGCTAGAGTGCTGCAAATGGCAGCAAAACGTAATTAAGAGCATGGCAAGTGCTCTGCAAACAAATGTGGATAGGGAAATAACTTAAAACAACAAAAAAAAACAGAAAAATAAAACAATGTTCTTCTTCATCTCTGAAGGACGAGGCCCATATGGAGTAGGAGGGAGGTTGAGGTGGTGGTGGATGTGGCGGTGACATAGGCGTGCGCACAGGGTGTGCTGGGTGTGCCTGGGCACACCCTAATCACCTAGGGCACATAGCATTGCCAGTGAGGAGATGGGAAAGATCTCCCTGGGACCTGCTCTGCTCTATTTCTCCTTGCCTACAGGTACATGGCCCCGATACATTACTCTCCCTGCTGGCAAACACATGCATGTGTATTTCAACTTTGGGGTGCACACCTTAATGCAATAGGCTGCGCACACCTATGGGCGGTGTAGGTGGAAGCGGCGGTGGAGGAGGACCAGGGCCGGATTAACAGCATCATGGGCTTGGTGCTGAGGATTTTGAAGGGCCTTAGGGCCGTGCCTTGCCATGCACCCAGAGGAGGAAGGGTGCAGCCATGCATGCCTAATTCAACATGGGATGCTGTCTCTGAAGCCCATAAACACATCCATGCATCGCCAACTGTCCCTCCTTGTCCGGCCTTCACGCTGTGTGGGGAGGTTCTGAGGGTGCTGCCTGGGGAAGCGAGCATAGAAGCCAGACTTCTGTGTTTACAAGTGACAGAAGAGCGGTAACAGTGAATATGGCCAACCCGGGGCCTATATAAAAGGTAGGGGCCTGGAGCTGCAGCTCCAATAGCCCCTACATTAATCTGGCCCTGAGGAGGAGGACGAGGTAGCCAACACTGCTTCTTTTCACAAATTTTAAATGAGGGTACACCCCAAAAGAGTGAGAAAGAGCAAAAATGGAACAATGGGTGGGTAAGGTCGGTATCCATTGCTATTCTGCACAAGGTACGGAAAAGTCCCGTGGGATCCATGCCTGGTTCATTTTAATGAACGTGAGCTTGTCCACATTGTCTCTGGACAGGCGGCTGCGCTTGTCTGTTATAACGCCCCCAGCCGTGCTAAATACCCGTTCAGATAATACACTGGCTGCAGGGCACGCCAGCACCTCCAAGGCGTAAAGGGCAAGCTCAGGCCATGTGCCCAATTTGGAGACCCAGAAGTTGAAGGGGGCAGACCCGTCATTCACTACATGTAGGCGTGTGCACACATACTGCTCCACCATGTTGGTAAAATGCTGCCTCCTGCTAAGACGTTCCATCTGAGCTGCTGGTGCTGCTGTTTGTTGTGGCGTGCTGACAAAGCTTTTCCACATTTCGGCCATGCTAACCCTGCCTTCTGAGGTGCTGGCGGTGCCCTGGTTGCGTTGGCGACCTCCTCCTCCTCCTCCTCTGCCTTGTGCTTCCACTGTGGCCCCGCTGTCAGATGGGAATGCCAGCAGCATGGCGTCTACCAGCGTGCGCTTGTACTCGCGCATCTTGCGATCGCGCTCCAGTGAGTGAATTAAGGACGGTACGTTGTCCTTGTAACGGGGATCCAGCAGCGTGGCCACCCAGTAATCAGCACAAGTTAGAATGTGGGCAACTCGGCGGTCGTTGTGGAGACACTGCAGCATGTAATCGCTCATGTGTGCCAGGCTGCCCAGAGGCAACGAAAGGCTGTCCTCTGTGGGAGGTGTATGGTCCGTGTCCTCTGTATCCCCCCAGCCACGCACCAGTGATGGCCATGAGCTGGCCTGGGTGCCACCCTGCTGTGAACATGGTTCCATCTCCTCCTCCAGCTCCTCCTCCTCCTCATCCTCCTCATCCTCCAGAACTGTGCCCCTGCTGGACAATTGCGTCCCTGGCGTTTGCGTGTGCAGGAACCCACCCTCGGAGCCCCTTGCGAATGACTGCCCTGAAAGCCTTGGAAATGTTACCTCTTCATCCTCCTCCTCCTCCTCATCCTGTGCCACATCCTCTTCCATCATCGCCCGAATTGTTTTTTCAAGGAGGCATAGAAGTGGGATAGTTAAGCTGAGAACGGCGTCATTGCCACTGGCCATGTTGGTGGAGTACTCAAAACAGCGCAACAAGGCACACAGGTCTCGCATGGAGGCCCAGTTATTGGTGGTGAAGTGGTGCTGTTCCGCAGAGCGACTCACGCGTGCGTGCTGCAGCTGAAACTCCACTATGGCCTGCTGCTGCTCGCACAGTCTTTCCAGCATGTGCAAGGTGGAGTTCCACCTTGTGGGCACGTCACATATGAGGCGGTGAGCGGGAAGGCCGAAGTTACGCTGCAGCGCTGCCAGGCGAGCAGCAGCAGGGTGAGAACGCCGAAAGTGCGCACAAACGGCCCGCACTTTCTGCAGCAGCTCTGACATATCGGGGTAGTTTTTAAGGAACCTCTGCACCACCAAATTCAGCACATGCGCCAGGCAAGGGATGTGCGTCAAACCGGCTAGGCCCAGAGCTGCTATGAGATTTCGCCCGTTATCGCACACCACCAGGCCGGGCTTGAGGCTCGCTGGCAGCAACCACTCATTTGTCTGCTGTTCCATGCTCCTCCACAACTCCTGCGCGGTGTGTGGTTTGTCCCCCAAACAGGCAAGTTGTAAAACTGCCTGCTGTCGTTTACCCCTGGCCGTGCTGAAGTTGGTGGTGAAGGTGTTACGCTGTCCGGATGAGGAGGCGGTAGAGGATGAGGAAGCGGAGTAGGAGGAGTTAGGAACAGGAGGCAAACTGAAGCGCCCTGCAATCCTCGGTGGTGGAAGGACATGCGCCAAATTGCTATCCGCCTCAGGCCCATCCGCCACTGCATTTACCCAGTGTGCCGTTAGGGAGATATAACGCCCCTGACCGTGCTTACTGGTCCACGTATCCGTAGTTAGGTGGACCTTGGCACAGATGGCGTTGCGCAGTGCACACCTGATTTTTTCCCCCACTTGGTTGTGCAGGGAAGGGATGGCTTGCCTGGAAAAGTAGTGGCGGCTGGGCACGACGTACTGTGGGACAGCCACCGACATAAGGTTTTTAAAACTGTGCGTCTCCACCAGACGGAATGACAGCATTTCAAAGGCCAATAATTTTGAAATGCTGGCATTCAGGGCCAGGGATCGCGGGTGGGTAGGGGGGTACTTCCTCTTCCTCTCAAGTGTTTGGGAGATGGAAAGCTGAACGCTTCCACGGGACATTGTGGAGATGGTTGTTGGTGACCCAGGTGGTGGTGTTGCTGACAGATCGTCTGTTTGCGGGGTGGCAGGTGCCGGTATCACTACAGATGTGGCTGGAGCGGCCGAGACTGCAGCAGAAGAGGAAGCAGGATGAGCCAGAGACGTTTCTTGGTTTTGAAGGTGTGTACTCCACTGCAGCTCGTGCTTTGCACTTAGATGCCTGATCATGCAGGTTGTGCTCAGGTTGAGAAGGTTCATGCCTCGCTTCAAGCTCTGATTGCACAGGGTGCAAACCACTCGTGTCCTGTCATCAGCACATTTTCTAAAGAACTTCCACGCTAGAGAACTCCTTTGAGCTGACTTTGGTGCGCTCGTTCCCTTGCACGGCCGCTCCGCTTCTGCACCCTGCTCCCTCTTCTGCTGTGCTGGTGGCTCTGTGCGACCACCGCCTCTTCCTCCAAACTACTCAGTTCACCTGCATGACGTTCATTCCATGTGGGGTCGAGGACCTCATCGTCCTCCACATCATCTTCCACCCAGTCTTCACCCCTGCCCTCCTTGTCGGTCTCCACAATGCTGAACGCCGCAGCAGTTGGCACCTGCGTTTCGTCATCATCGGAGACGTGCTGCGATGATCCTTGCATGTACTCATCTTGAGAAATAAGTGGTTGGGCATCGCTGCACTCAATCTCTTCCACTTCTGGGGCAGGGCTAGGTGGATGGCCCTGGGAAACCCTGCTGACAGAGTCCTCAAAAAGAATAAGAGACTGCTGTATGGCTTGGGGCTCAGACTGCTGGCCTGATTTGCAAGGGGGTGAGGTGAAAGACGGTTGGACATTGGCTGCAGGTGCCAACTCTGACCTTTCTGCAGTAGACTGGGTGGGAGACAATGTGAAGGAACTGGAGGCACTGTCAGCAGCAAACCAATCTACTATCGCCTCAACTTGTTCTGGCCTCATCACTTCTAGGGGCGTTTGATGCCCTACCAAATACTGATGCAGGTTCTGTCGCCTACTCACACTTGAGGAAGGTGTTTCACTTGTGCGTGTAGCTGGCACAGATCGACCATGTCCTCTCCTTGCAACAGGAGCTCTACCAGCAGCACCACGACCCAGGCCACGGCCCTTATTTGACGGTCTCCTCATATTTCTGTAATTTAAGATCTTGCCCTAGAAAGGTTTTTATTGAATAGCGGAATAGAAAATATGATCCAAAAAAAGTGTATGTATATCACACGTACACAACCACACTAGGCCCCAATTACTATTGTTTGTACCCCTAAAAGGCTAGATGAGGAGTAGGGGGAGTATGGAACAGGCAGCACCCTCAAACCTTCAGAAGTATGAGATGAACCCCAACAACTTGGAAAGGTGGATCTCTCTCACACGTACCGACACAGACTATCCCGCAATTCAATTGATCCTCAAAGGTTTTTATTGAATAGCGGAATAGGAAATATGATCAAAAAAAGTGTATGTATCTCGCACGTACACAACCACACTAGGCCCCAATTACTATTGTTTGTACCCCTAAAAGGCTAGATGAGGAGTAGGGGGGGTATGGAACAGGCAGCACCCTCAAACCTTCAGAAGTATGAGATGAACCCCAACAACTTGGAAAGGTGGATCTCTCTCACACGTACCGACACAGACTATCCCGCAATTCAATTGATCCTCAAAGGTTTTTATTGAATAGCGGAATAGGAAATATGATCAAAAAAAGTGTATGTATCTCGCACGTACACAACCACACTAGGCCCCAATTACTATTGTTTGTACCCCTAAAAGGCTAGATGAGGAGTAGGGGGGGTATGGAACAGGCAGCACCCTCAAACCTTCAGAAGTATGAGATGAACCCCAACAACTTGGAAAGGTGGATCTCTCTCACACGTACCGACACAGACTATCCCGCAATTCAATTGATCCTCAAAGGTTTTTATTGAATAGCGGAATAGGAAATATGATCAAAAAAAGTGTATGTATCTCGCACGTACACAACCACACTAGGCCCCAATTACTATTGTTTGTACCCCTAAAAGGCTAGATGAGGAGTAGGGGGGGTATGGAACAGGCAGCACCCTCAAACCTTCAGAAGTATGAGATGAACCCCAACAACTTGGAAAGGTGGATCTCTCTCACACGTACCGACACAGACTATCCCGCAATTCAATTGATCCTCAAAGGTTTTTATTGAATAGCGGAATAGGAAATATGATCAAAAAAAGTGTATGTATCTCGCACGTACACAACCACACTAGGCCCCAATTACTATTGTTTGTACCCCTAAAAGGCTAGATGAGGAGTAGGGGGGGTATGGAACAGGCAGCACCCTCAAACCTTCAGAAGTATGAGATGAACCCCAACAACTTGGAAAGGTGGATCTCTCTCACACGTACCGACACAGACTATCCCGCAATTCAATTGATCCTCAAAGGTTTTTATTGAATAGCGGAATAGGAAATATGATCAAAAAAAGTGTATGTATCTCGCACGTACACAACCACACTAGGCCCCAATTACTATTGTTTGTACCCCTAAAAGGCTAGATGAGGAGTAGGGGGGGTATGGAACAGGCAGCACCCTCAAACCTTCAGAAGTATGAGATGAACCCCAACAACTTGGAAAGGTGGATCTCTCTCACACGTACCGACACAGACTATCCCGCAATTCAATTGATCCTCAAAGGTTTTTATTGAATAGCGGAATAGGAAATATGATCAAAAAAAGTGTATGTATCTCGCACGTACACAACCACACTAGGCCCCAATTACTATTGTTTGTACCCCTAAAAGGCTAGATGAGGAGTAGGGGGGGTATGGAACAGGCAGCACCCTCAAACCTTCAGAAGTATGAGATGAACCCCAACAACTTGGAAAGGTGGATCTCTCTCACACGTACCAACACAGACTATCCCCCAATTTAACTGATCCCCAAAGGTTTTTGATTAAATAGCGGAATAGAAAATATGATCCCAAAAAAGTGTATGTATATCACACGTACACAACCACACTAGGCCCCAATTACTATTGTTTGTACCCCTAAAAGGCTAGGAGTAGGGGGGGTATGGAACAGGCAGCACCCTCAAACCTTCAGAAGTATGAGATGAACCCCAACAACTTGGAAAGGTGGATCTCTCTCACACGTACCAACACAGACTATCCCCCAATTTAACTGATCCCCAAAGGTTTTTGATTAAATAGCGGAATAGAAAATATGATCCCAAAAAAGTGTATGTATATCACACGTACACAACCACACTAGGCCCCAATTACTATTGTTTGTACCCCTAAAAGGCTAGGAGTAGGGGGGGTATGGAACAGGCAGCACCCTCAAACCTTCAGAAGTATGAGATGAACCCCAACAACTTGGAAAGGTGGATCTCTCTCACACGTACCAACACAGACTATCCCCCAATTTAACTGATCCCCAAAGGTTTTTGATTAAATAGCGGAATAGAAAATATGATCCCAAAAAAGTGTATGTATATCACACGTACACAACCACACTAGGCCCCAATTACTATTGTTTGTACCCCTAAAAGGCTAGGAGTAGGGGGAGTATGGAACAGGCAGCACCCTCAAACCTTCAGAAGTATGAGATGAACCCCAACAACTTGGAAAGGTGGATCTCTCTCACACGTACCAACACAGACTATCCCCCAATTTAACTGATCCCCAAAGGTTTTTGATTAAATAGCGGAATAGAAAATATGATCCCAAAAAAGTGTATGTATATCACACGTACACAACCACACTAGGCCCCAATTACTATTGTTTGTACCCCTAAAAGGCTAGGAGTAGGGGGGGTATGGAACAGGCAGCACCCTCAAACCTTCAGAAGTATGAGATGAACCCCAACAACTTGGAAAGGTGGATCTCTCTCACACGTACCAACACAGACTATCCCCCAATTTAACTGATCCCCAAAGGTTTTTGATTAAATAGCGGAATAGAAAATATGATCCCAAAAAAGTGTATGTATATCACACGTACACAACCACACTAGGCCCCAATTACTATTGTTTGTACCCCTAAAAGGCTAGGAGTAGGGGGAGTATGGAACAGGCAGCACCCTCAAACCTTCAGAAGTATGAGATGAACCCCAACAACTTGGAAAGGTGGATCTCTCTCACACGTACCAACACAGACTATCCCCCAATTTAACTGATCCCCAAAGGTTTTTGATTAAATAGCGGAATAGAAAATATGATCCCAAAAAAGTGTATGTATATCACACGTACACAACCACACTAGGCCCCAATTACTATTGTTTGTACCCCTAAAAGGCTAGGAGTAGGGGGGGGTATGGAACAGGCAGCACCCTCAAACCTTCAGAAGTATGAGATGAACCCCAACAACTTGGAAAGGTGGATCTCTCTCACACGTACCAACACAGACTATCCCCCAATTTAACTGATCCCCAAAGGTTTTTGATTAAATAGCGGAATAGAAAATATGATCCCAAAAAAGTGTATGTATATCACACGTACACAACCACACTAGGCCCCAATTACTATTGTTTGTACCCCTAAAAGGCTAGGAGTAGGGGGAGTATGGAACAGGCAGCACCCTCAAACCTTCAGAAGTATGAGATGAACCCCAACAACTTGGAAAGGTGGATCTCTCTCACACGTACCAACACAGACTATCCCCCAATTTAACTGATCCCCAAAGGTTTTTGATTAAATAGCGGAATAGAAAATATGATCCCAAAAAAGTGTATGTATATCACACGTACACAACCACACTAGGCCCCAATTACTATTGTTTGTACCCCTAAAAGGCTAGATGAGGAGTAGGGGGAGTATGGAACAGGCAGCACCCTCAAACCTTCAGAAGTATGAGATGAACCCCAACAACTTGGAAAGGTGGATCTCTCTCACACGTACCGACACAGACTATCCCGCAATTCAATTGATCCTCAAAGGTTTTTATTGAATAGCGGAATAGGAAATATGATCAAAAAAAGTGTATGTATCTCGCACGTACACAACCACACTAGGCCCCAATTACTATTGTTTGTACCCCTAAAAGGCTAGATGAGGAGTAGGGGGGGTATGGAACAGGCAGCACCCTCAAACCTTCAGAAGTATGAGATGAACCCCAACAACTTGGAAAGGTGGATCTCTCTCACACGTACCGACACAGACTATCCCGCAATTCAATTGATCCTCAAAGGTTTTTATTGAATAGCGGAATAGGAAATATGATCAAAAAAAGTGTATGTATCTCGCACGTACACAACCACACTAGGCCCCAATTACTATTGTTTGTACCCCTAAAAGGCTAGATGAGGAGTAGGGGGGGTATGGAACAGGCAGCACCCTCAAACCTTCAGAAGTATGAGATGAACCCCAACAACTTGGAAAGGTGGATCTCTCTCACACGTACCGACACAGACTATCCCGCAATTCAATTGATCCTCAAAGGTTTTTATTGAATAGCGGAATAGGAAATATGATCAAAAAAAGTGTATGTATCTCGCACGTACACAACCACACTAGGCCCCAATTACTATTGTTTGTACCCCTAAAAGGCTAGATGAGGAGTAGGGGGGGTATGGAACAGGCAGCACCCTCAAACCTTCAGAAGTATGAGATGAACCCCAACAACTTGGAAAGGTGGATCTCTCTCACACGTACCGACACAGACTATCCCGCAATTCAATTGATCCTCAAAGGTTTTTATTGAATAGCGGAATAGGAAATATGATCAAAAAAAGTGTATGTATCTCGCACGTACACAACCACACTAGGCCCCAATTACTATTGTTTGTACCCCTAAAAGGCTAGATGAGGAGTAGGGGGGGTATGGAACAGGCAGCACCCTCAAACCTTCAGAAGTATGAGATGAACCCCAACAACTTGGAAAGGTGGATCTCTCTCACACGTACCGACACAGACTATCCCGCAATTCAATTGATCCTCAAAGGTTTTTATTGAATAGCGGAATAGGAAATATGATCAAAAAAAGTGTATGTATCTCGCACGTACACAACCACACTAGGCCCCAATTACTATTGTTTGTACCCCTAAAAGGCTAGATGAGGAGTAGGGGGGGTATGGAACAGGCAGCACCCTCAAACCTTCAGAAGTATGAGATGAACCCCAACAACTTGGAAAGGTGGATCTCTCTCACACGTACCGACACAGACTATCCCGCAATTCAATTGATCCTCAAAGGTTTTTATTGAATAGCGGAATAGGAAATATGATCAAAAAAAGTGTATGTATCTCGCACGTACACAACCACACTAGGCCCCAATTACTATTGTTTGTACCCCTAAAAGGCTAGATGAGGAGTAGGGGGGGTATGGAACAGGCAGCACCCTCAAACCTTCAGAAGTATGAGATGAACCCCAACAACTTGGAAAGGTGGATCTCTCTCACACGTACCAACACAGACTATCCCCCAATTTAACTGATCCCCAAAGGTTTTTGATTAAATAGCGGAATAGAAAATATGATCCCAAAAAAGTGTATGTATATCACACGTACACAACCACACTAGGCCCCAATTACTATTGTTTGTACCCCTAAAAGGCTAGGAGTAGGGGGGGTATGGAACAGGCAGCACCCTCAAACCTTCAGAAGTATGAGATGAACCCCAACAACTTGGAAAGGTGGATCTCTCTCACACGTACCAACACAGACTATCCCCCAATTTAACTGATCCCCAAAGGTTTTTGATTAAATAGCGGAATAGAAAATATGATCCCAAAAAAGTGTATGTATATCACACGTACACAACCACACTAGGCCCCAATTACTATTGTTTGTACCCCTAAAAGGCTAGGAGTAGGGGGGGTATGGAACAGGCAGCACCCTCAAACCTTCAGAAGTATGAGATGAACCCCAACAACTTGGAAAGGTGGATCTCTCTCACACGTACCAACACAGACTATCCCCCAATTTAACTGATCCCCAAAGGTTTTTGATTAAATAGCGGAATAGAAAATATGATCCCAAAAAAGTGTATGTATATCACACGTACACAACCACACTAGGCCCCAATTACTATTGTTTGTACCCCTAAAAGGCTAGGAGTAGGGGGAGTATGGAACAGGCAGCACCCTCAAACCTTCAGAAGTATGAGATGAACCCCAACAACTTGGAAAGGTGGATCTCTCTCACACGTACCAACACAGACTATCCCCCAATTTAACTGATCCCCAAAGGTTTTTGATTAAATAGCGGAATAGAAAATATGATCCCAAAAAAGTGTATGTATATCACACGTACACAACCACACTAGGCCCCAATTACTATTGTTTGTACCCCTAAAAGGCTAGGAGTAGGGGGGGTATGGAACAGGCAGCACCCTCAAACCTTCAGAAGTATGAGATGAACCCCAACAACTTGGAAAGGTGGATCTCTCTCACACGTACCAACACAGACTATCCCCCAATTTAACTGATCCCCAAAGGTTTTTGATTAAATAGCGGAATAGAAAATATGATCCCAAAAAAGTGTATGTATATCACACGTACACAACCACACTAGGCCCCAATTACTATTGTTTGTACCCCTAAAAGGCTAGGAGTAGGGGGAGTATGGAACAGGCAGCACCCTCAAACCTTCAGAAGTATGAGATGAACCCCAACAACTTGGAAAGGTGGATCTCTCTCACACGTACCAACACAGACTATCCCCCAATTTAACTGATCCCCAAAGGTTTTTGATTAAATAGCGGAATAGAAAATATGATCCCAAAAAAGTGTATGTATATCACACGTACACAACCACACTAGGCCCCAATTACTATTGTTTGTACCCCTAAAAGGCTAGGAGTAGGGGGGGGTATGGAACAGGCAGCACCCTCAAACCTTCAGAAGTATGAGATGAACCCCAACAACTTGGAAAGGTGGATCTCTCTCACACGTACCAACACAGACTATCCCCCAATTTAACTGATCCCCAAAGGTTTTTGATTAAATAGCGGAATAGAAAATATGATCCCAAAAAAGTGTATGTATATCACACGTACACAACCACACTAGGCCCCAATTACTATTGTTTGTACCCCTAAAAGGCTAGGAGTAGGGGGAGTATGGAACAGGCAGCACCCTCAAACCTTCAGAAGTATGAGATGAACCCCAACAACTTGGAAAGGTGGATCTCTCTCACACGTACCAACACAGACTATCCCCCAATTTAACTGATCCCCAAAGGTTTTTGATTAAATAGCGGAATAGAAAATATGATCCCAAAAAAGTGTATGTATATCACACGTACACAACCACACTAGGCCCCAATTACTATTGTTTGTACCCCTAAAAGGCTAGGAGTAGGGGGGGTATGGAACAGGCAGCACCCTCAAACCTTCAGAAGTATGAGATGAACCCCAACAACTTGGAAAGGTGGATCTCTCTCACACGTACCAACACAGACTATCCCCCAATTTAACTGATCCCCAAAGGTTTTTGATTAAATAGCGGAATAGAAAATATGATCCCAAAAAAGTGTATGTATATCACACGTACACAACCACACTAGGCCCCAATTACTATTGTTTGTACCCCTAAAAGGCTAGGAGTAGGGGGGGTATGGAACAGGCAGAACCCTCAAACCTTCAGAAGTATGAGATGAACCCCAACAACTTGGAAAGGTGGATCTCTCTCACACGTACCAACACAGACTATCCCCCAATTTAACTGATCCCCAAAGGTTTTTGATTAAATAGCGGAATAGAAAATATGATCCCAAAAAAGTGTATGTATATCACACGTACACAACCACACTAGGCCCCAATTACTATTGTTTGTACCCCTAAAAGGCTAGGAGTAGGGGGAGTATGGAACAGGCAGCACCCTCAAACCTTCAGAAGTATGAGATGAACCCCAACAATTTGGAAAGGTGGATCTCTCTCACACGTACCAACACAGACTATCCCCCAATTTAACTGATCCCCAAAGGTTTTTGATTAAATAGCGGAATAGAAAATATGATCCCAAAAAAGTGTATGTATATCACACGTACACAACCACACTAGGCCCCAATTACTATTGTTTGTACCCCTAAAAGGCTAGGAGTAGGGGGGGTATGGAACAGGCAGCACCCTCAAACCTTCAGAAGTATGAGATGAACCCCAACAACTTGGAAAGGTGGATCTCTCTCACACGTACCAACACAGACTATCCCCCAATTTAACTGATCCCCAAAGGTTTTTGATTAAATAGCGGAATAGAAAATATGATCCCAAAAAAGTGTATGTATATCACACGTACACAACCACACTAGGCCCCAATTACTATTGTTTGTACCCCTAAAAGGCTAGGAGTAGGGGGAGTATGGAACAGGCAGCACCCTCAAACCTTCAGAAGTATGAGATGAACCCCAACAACTTGGAAAGGTGGATCTCTCTCACACGTACCAACACAGACTATCCCCCAATTTAACTGATCCCCAAAGGTTTTTGATTAAATAGCGGAATAGAAAATATGATCCCAAAAAAGTGTATGTATATCACACGTACACAACCACACTAGGCCCCAATTACTATTGTTTGTACCCCTAAAAGGCTAGGAGTAGGGGGAGTATGGAACAGGCAGCACCCTCAAACCTTCAGAAGTATGAGATGAACCCCAACAACTTGGAAAGGTGGATCTCTCTCACACGTACCAACACAGACTATCCCCCAATTTAACTGATCCCCAAAGGTTTTTGATTAAATAGCGGAATAGAAAATATGATCCCAAAAAAGTGTATGTATATCACACGTACACAACCACACTAGGCCCCAATTACTATTGTTTGTACCCCTAAAAGGCTAGGAGTAGGGGGAGTATGGAACAGGCAGCACCCTCAAACCTTCAGAAGTATGAGATGAACCCCAACAACTTGGAAAGGTGGATCTCTCTCACACGTACCAACACAGACTATCCCCCAATTTAACTGATCCCCAAAGGTTTTTGATTAAATAGCGGAATAGAAAATATGATCCCAAAAAAGTGTATGTATATCACACGTACACAACCACACTAGGCCCCAATTACTATTGTTTGTACCCCTAAAAGGCTAGGAGTAGGGGGGGTATGGAACAGGCAGCACCCTCAAACCTTCAGAAGTATGAGATGAACCCCAACAACTTGGAAAGGTGGATCTCTCTCACACGTACCAACACAGACTATCCCCCAATTTAACTGATCCCCAAAGGTTTTTGATTAAATAGCGGAATAGAAAATATGATCCCAAAAAAGTGTATGTATATCACACGTACACAACCACACTAGGCCCCAATTACTATTGTTTGTACCCCTAAAAGGCTAGGAGTAGGGGGAGTATGGAACAGGCAGCACCCTCAAACCTTCAGAAGTATGAGATGAACCCCAACAACTTGGAAAGGTGGATCTCTCTCACACGTACCAACACAGACTATCCCCCAATTTAACTGATCCCCAAAGGTTTTTGATTAAATAGCGGAATAGAAAATATGATCCCAAAAAAGTGTATGTATATCACACGTACACAACCACACTAGGCCCCAATTACTATTGTTTGTACCCCTAAAAGGCTAGGAGTAGGGGGGGTATGGAACAGGCAGCACCCTCAAACCTTCAGAAGTATGAGATGAACCCCAACAACTTGGAAAGGTGGATCTCTCTCACACGTACCAACACAGACTATCCCCCAATTTAACTGATCCCCAAAGGTTTTTGATTAAATAGCGGAATAGAAAATATGATCCCAAAAAAGTGTATGTATATCACACGTACACAACCACACTAGGCCCCAATTACTATTGTTTGTACCCCTAAAAGGCTAGGAGTAGGGGGAGTATGGAACAGGCAGCACCCTCAAACCTTCAGAAGTATGAGATGAACCCCAACAACTTGGAAAGGTGGATCTCTCTCACACGTACCAACACAGACTATCCCCCAATTTAACTGATCCCCAAAGGTTTTTGATTAAATAGCGGAATAGAAAATATGATCCCAAAAAAGTGTATGTATATCACACGTACACAACCACACTAGGCCCCAATTACTATTGTTTGTACCCCTAAAAGGCTAGGAGTAGGGGGAGTATGGAACAGGCAGCACCCTCAAACCTTCAGAAGTATGAGATGAACCCCAACAACTTGGAAAGGTGGATCTCTCTCACACGTACCAACACAGACTATCCCCCAATTTAACTGATCCCCAAAGGTTTTTGATTAAATAGCGGAATAGAAAATATGATCCCAAAAAAGTGTATGTATATCACACGTACACAACCACACTAGGCCCCAATTACTATTGTTTGTACCCCTAAAAGGCTAGGAGTAGGGGGAGTATGGAACAGGCAGCACCCTCAAACCTTCAGAAGTATGAGATGAACCCCAACAACTTGGAAAGGTGGATCTCTCTCACACGTACCAACACAGACTATCCCCCAATTTAACTGATCCCCAAAGGTTTTTGATTAAATAGCGGAATAGAAAATATGATCCCAAAAAAGTGTATGTATATCACACGTACACAACCACACTAGGCCCCAATTACTATTGTTTGTACCCCTAAAAGGCTAGGAGTAGGGGGGGTATGGAACAGGCAGCACCCTCAAACCTTCAGAAGTATGAGATGAACCCCAACAACTTGGAAAGGTGGATCTCTCTCACACGTACCAACACAGACTATCCCCCAATTTAACTGATCCCCAAAGGTTTTTGATTAAATAGCGGAATAGAAAATATGATCCCAAAAAAGTGTATGTATATCACACGTACACAACCACACTAGGCCCCAATTACTATTGTTTGTACCCCTAAAAGGCTAGGAGTAGGGGGAGTATGGAACAGGCAGCACCCTCAAACCTTCAGAAGTATGAGATGAACCCCAACAACTTGGAAAGGTGGATCTCTCTCACACGTACCAACACAGACTATCCCCCAATTTAACTGATCCCCAAAGGTTTTTGATTAAATAGCGGAATAGAAAATATGATCCCAAAAAAGTGTATGTATATCACACGTACACAACCACACTAGGCCCCAATTACTATTGTTTGTACCCCTAAAAGGCTAGGAGTAGGGGGAGTATGGAACAGGCAGCACCCTCAAACCTTCAGAAGTATGAGATGAACCCCAACAACTTGGAAAGGTGGATCTCTCTCACACGTACCAACACAGACTATCCCCCAATTTAACTGATCCCCAAAGGTTTTTGATTAAATAGCGGAATAGAAAATATGATCCCAAAAAAGTGTATGTATATCACACGTACACAACCACACTAGGCCCCAATTACTATTGTTTGTACCCCTAAAAGGCTAGGAGTAGGGGGAGTATGGAACAGGCAGCACCCTCAAACCTTCAGAAGTATGAGATGAACCCCAACAACTTGGAAAGGTGGATCTCTCTCACACGTACCAACACAGACTATCCCCCAATTTAACTGATCCCCAAAGGTTTTTGATTAAATAGCGGAATAGAAAATATGATCCCAAAAAAGTGTATGTATATCACACGTACACAACCACACTAGGCCCCAATTACTATTGTTTGTACCCCTAAAAGGCTAGGAGTAGGGGGAGTATGGAACAGGCAGCACCCTCAAACCTTCAGAAGTATGAGATGAACCCCAACAACTTGGAAAGGTGGATCTCTCTCACACGTACCAACACAGACTATCCCCCAATTTAACTGATCCCCAAAGGTTTTTGATTAAATAGCGGAATAGAAAATATGATCCCAAAAAAGTGTATGTATATCACACGTACACAACCACACTAGGCCCCAATTACTATTGTTTGTACCCCTAAAAGGCTAGGAGTAGGGGGAGTATGGAACAGGCAGCACCCTCAAACCTTCAGAAGTATGAGATGAACCTCAACAACTTGGAAAGGTGTATCTCTCTCACACGTACCAACACAGACTATCCCCCAATTTAACTGATCCCCAAAGGTTTTTGATTAAATAGCGGAATAGAAAATATGATCCCAAAAAAGTGTATGTATATCACACGTACACAACCACACTAGGCCCCAATTACTATTGTTTGTACCCCTAAAAGGCTAGGAGTAGGGGGAGTATGGAACAGGCAGCACCCTCAAACCTTCAGAAGTATGAGATGAACCCCAACAACTTGGAAAGGTGGATCTCTCTCACACGTACCAACACAGACTATCCCCCAATTTAACTGATCCCCAAAGGTTTTTGATTAAATAGCGGAATAGAAAATATGATCCCAAAAAAGTGTATGTATATCACACGTACACAACCACACTAGGCCCCAATTACTATTGTTTGTACCCCTAAAAGGCTAGGAGTAGGGGGAGTATGGAACAGGCAGCACCCTCAAACCTTCAGAAGTATGAGATGAACCCCAACAACTTGGAAAGGTGGATCTCTCTCACACGTACCAACACAGACTATCCCCCAATTTAACTGATCCCCAAAGGTTTTTGATTAAATAGCGGAATAGAAAATATGATCCCAAAAAAGTGTATGTATATCACACGTACACAACCACACTAGGCCCCAATTACTATTGTTTGTACCCCTAAAAGGCTAGGAGTAGGGGGGGTATGGAACAGGCAGCACCCTCAAACCTTCAGAAGTATGAGATGAACCCCAACAACTTGGAAAGGTGGATCTCTCTCACACGTACCAACACAGACTATCCCCCAATTTAACTGATCCCCAAAGGTTTTTGATTAAATAGCGGAATAGAAAATATGATCCCAAAAAAGTGTATGTATATCACACGTACACAACCACACTAGGCCCCAATTACTATTGTTTGTACCCCTAAAAGGCTAGGAGTAGGGGGGGTATGGAACAGGCAGCACCCTCAAACCTTCAGAAGTATGAGATGAACCCCAACAACTTGGAAAGGTGGATCTCTCTCACACGTACCAACACAGACTATCCCCCAATTTAACTGATCCCCAAAGGTTTTTGATTAAATAGCGGAATAGAAAATATGATCCCAAAAAAGTGTATGTATATCACACGTACACAACCACACTAGGCCCCAATTACTATTGTTTGTACCCCTAAAAGGCTAGGAGTAGGGGGAGTATGGAACAGGCAGCACCCTCAAACCTTCAGAAGTATGAGATGAACCTCAACAACTTGGAAAGGTGGATCTCTCTCACACGTACCAACACAGACTATCCCCCAATTTAACTGATCCCCAAAGGTTTTTGATTAAATAGCGGAATAGAAAATATGATCCCAAAAAAGTGTATGTATATCACACGTACACAACCACACTAGGCCCCAATTACTATTGTTTGTACCCCTAAAAGGCTAGGAGTAGGGGGAGTATGGAACAGGCAGCACCCTCAAACCTTCAGAAGTATGAGATGAACCCCAACAACTTGGAAAGGTGGATCTCTCTCACACGTACCAACACAGACTATCCCCCAATTTAACTGATCCCCAAAGGTTTTTGATTAAATAGCGGAATAGAAAATATGATCCCAAAAAAGTGTATGTATATCACACGTACACAACCACACTAGGCCCCAATTACTATTGTTTGTACCCCTAAAAGGCTAGGAGTAGGGGGAGTATGGAACAGGCAGCACCCTCAAACCTTCAGAAGTATGAGATGAACCCCAACAACTTGGAAAGGTGGATCTCTCTCACACGTACCAACACAGACTATCCCCCAATTTAACTGATCCCCAAAGGTTTTTGATTAAATAGCGGAATAGAAAATATGATCCCAAAAAAGTGTATGTATATCACACGTACACAACCACACTAGGCCCCAATTACTATTGTTTGTACCCCTAAAAGGCTAGGAGTAGGGGGGGTATGGAACAGGCAGCACCCTCAAACCTTCAGAAGTATGAGATGAACCCCAACAACTTGGAAAGGTGGATCTCTCTCACACGTACCAACACAGACTATCCCCCAATTTAACTGATCCCCAAAGGTTTTTGATTAAATAGCGGAATAGAAAATATGATCCCAAAAAAGTGTATGTATATCACACGTACACAACCACACTAGGCCCCAATTACTATTGTTTGTACCCCTAAAAGGCTAGGAGTAGGGGGAGTATGGAACAGGCAGCACCCTCAAACCTTCAGAAGTATGAGATGAACCCCAACAACTTGGAAAGGTGGATCTCTCTCACACGTACCAACACAGACTATCCCCCAATTTAACTGATCCCCAAAGGTTTTTGATTAAATAGCGGAATAGAAAATATGATCCCAAAAAAGTGTATGTATATCACACGTACACAACCACACTAGGCCCCAATTACTATTGTTTGTACCCCTAAAAGGCTAGGAGTAGGGGGGGTATGGAACAGGCAGCACCCTCAAACCTTCAGAAGTATGAGATGAACCCCAACAACTTGGAAAGGTGGATCTCTCTCACACGTACCAACACAGACTATCCCCCAATTTAACTGATCCCCAAAGGTTTTTGATTAAATAGCGGAATAGAAAATATGATCCCAAAAAAGTGTATGTATATCACACGTACACAACCACACTAGGCCCCAATTACTATTGTTTGTACCCCTAAAAGGCTAGGAGTAGGGGGAGTATGGAACAGGCAGCACCCTCAAACCTTCAGAAGTATGAGATGAACCCCAACAACTTGGAAAGGTGGATCTCTCTCACACGTACCAACACAGACTATCCCCCAATTTAACTGATCCCCAAAGGTTTTTGATTAAATAGCGGAATAGAAAATATGATCCCAAAAAAGTGTATGTATATCACACGTACACAACCACACTAGGCCCCAATTACTATTGTTTGTACCCCTAAAAGGCTAGGAGTAGGGGGGGTATGGAACAGGCAGCACCCTCAAACCTTCAGAAGTATGAGATGAACCCCAACAACTTGGAAAGGTGGATCTCTCTCACACGTACCAACACAGACTATCCCCCAATTTAACTGATCCCCAAAGGTTTTTGATTAAATAGCGGAATAGAAAATATGATCCCAAAAAAGTGTATGTATATCACACGTACACAACCACACTAGGCCCCAATTACTATTGTTTGTACCCCTAAAAGGCTAGGAGTAGGGGGAGTATGGAACAGGCAGCACCCTCAAACCTTCAGAAGTATGAGATGAACCCCAACAACTTGGAAAGGTGGATCTCTCTCACACGTACCAACACAGACTATCCCCCAATTTAACTGATCCCCAAAGGTTTTTGATTAAATAGCGGAATAGAAAATATGATCCCAAAAAAGTGTATGTATATCACACGTACACAACCACACTAGGCCCCAATTACTATTGTTTGTACCCCTAAAAGGCTAGGAGTAGGGGGAGTATGGAACAGGCAGCACCCTCAAACCTTCAGAAGTATGAGATGAACCCCAACAACTTGGAAAGGTGGATCTCTCTCACACGTACCAACACAGACTATCCCCCAATTTAACTGATCCCCAAAGGTTTTTGATTAAATAGCGGAATAGAAAATATGATCCCAAAAAAGTGTATGTATATCACACGTACACAACCACACTAGGCCCCAATTACTATTGTTTGTACCCCTAAAAGGCTAGGAGTAGGGGGAGTATGGAACAGGCAGCACCCTCAAACCTTCAGAAGTATGAGATGAACCCCAACAACTTGGAAAGGTGGATCTCTCTCACACGTACCAACACAGACTATCCCCCAATTTAACTGATCCCCAAAGGTTTTTGATTAAATAGCGGAATAGAAAATATGATCCCAAAAAAGTGTATGTATATCACACGTACACAACCACACTAGGCCCCAATTACTATTGTTTGTACCCCTAAAAGGCTAGGAGTAGGGGGAGTATGGAACAGGCAGCACCCTCAAACCTTCAGAAGTATGAGATGAACCCCAACAACTTGGAAAGGTGGATCTCTCTCACACGTACCAACACAGACTATCCCCCAATTTAACTGATCCCCAAAGGTTTTTGATTAAATAGCGGAATAGAAAATATGATCCCAAAAAAGTGTATGTATATCACACGTACACAACCACACTAGGCCCCAATTACTATTGTTTGTACCCCTAAAAGGCTAGGAGTAGGGGGAGTATGGAACAGGCAGCACCCTCAAACCTTCAGAAGTATGAGATGAACCTCAACAACTTGGAAAGGTGGATCTCTCTCACACGTACCAACACAGACTATCCCCCAATTTAACTGATCCCCAAAGGTTTTTGATTAAATAGCGGAATAGAAAATATGATCCCAAAAAAGTGTATGTATATCACACGTACACAACCACACTAGGCCCCAATTACTATTGTTTGTACCCCTAAAAGGCTAGGAGTAGGGGGAGTATGGAACAGGCAGCACCCTCAAACCTTCAGAAGTATGAGATGAACCCCAACAACTTGGAAAGGTGGATCTCTCTCACACGTACCAACACAGACTATCCCCCAATTTAACTGATCCCCAAAGGTTTTTGATTAAATAGCGGAATAGAAAATATGATCCCAAAAAAGTGTATGTATATCACACGTACACAACCACACTAGGCCCCAATTACTATTGTTTGTACCCCTAAAAGGCTAGGAGTAGGGGGAGTATGGAACAGGCAGCACCCTCAAACCTTCAGAAGTATGAGATGAACCCCAACAACTTGGAAAGGTGGATCTCTCTCACACGTACCAACACAGACTATCCCCCAATTTAACTGATCCCCAAAGGTTTTTGATTAAATAGCGGAATAGAAAATATGATCCCAAAAAAGTGTATGTATATCACACGTACACAACCACACTAGGCCCCAATTACTATTGTTTGTACCCCTAAAAGGCTAGGAGTAGGGGGGGTATGGAACAGGCAGCACCCTCAAACCTTCAGAAGTATGAGATGAACCCCAACAACTTGGAAAGGTGGATCTCTCTCACACGTACCAACACAGACTATCCCCCAATTTAACTGATCCCCAAAGGTTTTTGATTAAATAGCGGAATAGAAAATATGATCCCAAAAAAGTGTATGTATATCACACGTACACAACCACACTAGGCCCCAATTACTATTGTTTGTACCCCTAAAAGGCTAGGAGTAGGGGGGGTATGGAACAGGCAGCACCCTCAAACCTTCAGAAGTATGAGATGAACCCCAACAACTTGGAAAGGTGGATCTCTCTCACACGTACCAACACAGACTATCCCCCAATTTAACTGATCCCCAAAGGTTTTTGATTAAATAGCGGAATAGAAAATATGATCCCAAAAAAGTGTATGTATATCACACGTACACAACCACACTAGGCCCCAATTACTATTGTTTGTACCCCTAAAAGGCTAGGAGTAGGGGGAGTATGGAACAGGCAGCACCCTCAAACCTTCAGAAGTATGAGATGAACCTCAACAACTTGGAAAGGTGGATCTCTCTCACACGTACCAACACAGACTATCCCCCAATTTAACTGATCCCCAAAGGTTTTTGATTAAATAGCGGAATAGAAAATATGATCCCAAAAAAGTGTATGTATATCACACGTACACAACCACACTAGGCCCCAATTACTATTGTTTGTACCCCTAAAAGGCTAGGAGTAGGGGGAGTATGGAACAGGCAGCACCCTCAAACCTTCAGAAGTATGAGATGAACCCCAACAACTTGGAAAGGTGGATCTCTCTCACACGTACCAACACAGACTATCCCCCAATTTAACTGATCCCCAAAGGTTTTTGATTAAATAGCGGAATAGAAAATATGATCCCAAAAAAGTGTATGTATATCACACGTACACAACCACACTAGGCCCCAATTACTATTGTTTGTACCCCTAAAAGGCTAGGAGTAGGGGGAGTATGGAACAGGCAGCACCCTCAAACCTTCAGAAGTATGAGATGAACCCCAACAACTTGGAAAGGTGGATCTCTCTCACACGTACCAACACAGACTATCCCCCAATTTAACTGATCCCCAAAGGTTTTTGATTAAATAGCGGAATAGAAAATATGATCCCAAAAAAGTGTATGTATATCACACGTACACAACCACACTAGGCCCCAATTACTATTGTTTGTACCCCTAAAAGGCTAGGAGTAGGGGGGGTATGGAACAGGCAGCACCCTCAAACCTTCAGAAGTATGAGATGAACCCCAACAACTTGGAAAGGTGGATCTCTCTCACACGTACCAACACAGACTATCCCCCAATTTAACTGATCCCCAAAGGTTTTTGATTAAATAGCGGAATAGAAAATATGATCCCAAAAAAGTGTATGTATATCACACGTACACAACCACACTAGGCCCCAATTACTATTGTTTGTACCCCTAAAAGGCTAGGAGTAGGGGGAGTATGGAACAGGCAGCACCCTCAAACCTTCAGAAGTATGAGATGAACCCCAACAACTTGGAAAGGTGGATCTCTCTCACACGTACCAACACAGACTATCCCCCAATTTAACTGATCCCCAAAGGTTTTTGATTAAATAGCGGAATAGAAAATATGATCCCAAAAAAGTGTATGTATATCACACGTACACAACCACACTAGGCCCCAATTACTATTGTTTGTACCCCTAAAAGGCTAGATGAGGAGTAGGGGGAGTATGGAACAGGCAGCACCCTCAAACCTTCAGTATGAGATTGTGTTCACTGTACCCCACAAAGATTGAGTTCACTGCACCCCACAATGATTGTGTTCACTGCACCCCACAAAGATTGTGTTCACTGCACCTCACAAAGATTGTGTTCACTGTACCCCCCAAAGATTGTGTTCACTGCACCCCACATAGATTCTGTTCACTGTACCCCACAAAGATTGTGTTCACTGCACCCCAAAAAGATTGTGTTCACTGCACCCCAAAAAGGATGTTGTTCACTGCACCCCAAAAAGGATGTTGTTCACTCCACCCCAAAAAGATTGTGTTCACTGCACCCCACAAAGATTGTGTTCACTGCACCCCAAAAAGATTGTGTTCACTGCACCCCAAAAATGATTTTGTTCACTGCACCCCAAAAAGGATTTTGTTCACTGCACCCCAAAAAGGATGTTGTTCACTCCACCCCAAAAAGATTGTGTTCACTGCACCCCAAAAAGATTGTGTTCACTGCACCCCACAAAGGATTTTGTTCACTGCACCCCAAAAAGATTGTGTTCACTGCACCCCAAAAAGGATGTTGTTCACTGCACCCCAAAAAGGATTTTGTTCACTGCACCCCAAAAAGATTGTGTTCACTGCACCCCACAAAGGATTTTGTTCACTGCACCCCACAAAGATTGTGTTCACTGCACACCAAAAAGGATTGTGTTCACTGCACCCCAAAAAGATTTTGTTCACTGCACCCCAAAAAGATTGTGTTCACTGCAGCCCAAAAAGATTGTGTTCACTGCAGCCCAAAAAGATTGTGTTCACTGCAGCCCAAAAAGATTGTGTTCACTGCAGCCCAAAAAGATTGTGTTCACTGCAGCTCACACACAGAAAAATGGATGTGGATCACTGACACCTGCCTATCTCCAATCCCACACCACACAGCAATATCGATTGTAGTTTGTAGAACACAGTTTCCCTAAAATTCAGCAGACTCTGTCCCTAACAGGATTGAGAAGAGATCGTAGATCAGGATTGAGTGCAGACCCCACCCCCCACACAGCAATATCGATTGTAGTTTGTAGAAGACACTGACCCTATATAATTCAGCAGACTCTATCCCTAAAATGCCTACAACTCGCCCTGCCTAAACACTCCGACCTGTCCCTCAATTCTATCCGGACACAAATGGTTTTTTCCTGCCTATCTTTCCCTAATCAGCAGCCAGCACGTTGATGTGTGCTCTGTCCCTGAATCTAAGCAGCATAATGACGCCGCTGCGGCTGCCTCGAACTTATAAAGACTTGGTCACATGCTTCAGACGGCCAATCACAGCTACTGAGACATTTGCAGGCATGGCTGGGATGGCTTAAGGCACACCAGTTAAACGATTGTTGATTGGCTGTTGAAAGCCCGCCATGAAAAGAGCGCCAAAGCATGCAAAACCCGGAAATAAAACGACCGAACACGGATTTTTACCCGAACATACAGTAAAGTGTCCGTGTCCGTGTTCGGGTACAAAAAATCCAATTATTCGGTACGAACACGAATAATACAGTCCGTGTTCGCTCAACACTACCCTTGAGGATGGAAACCCTAGTTATGCCCAATATCCTTAACAGGGGGGGGGGACCCCACAAATAAATAGGGATTTGCCCCATCTTAGGGCTCCCCAAAATCCTCGGGAAGATCAAGAGACATTAAGGCCCAGACTCCACGCCAGAACCGAACAAGCGGTTCTGATAGGGATCTGTCCCATCTGTCTGTACCCGAGAGACATAGGCACCGCAAGAGGCGGAGCCAATAATCCAATTCTGAAAAGGTTTTCAGCAGAGTAGATGCCAAGTTGGATCGGATGATCACTTGGTTCACTCAGGGCACTGCAGCCCAGAATTAATAATTCCTCTTTAGGAACAAATCCTGTGGCCAGCCAAAGGCCACAAAATCTTTAAATGCCCAAATAGCAAGGAATCAGAGGGATACACTGAATAAAGTCATAGGAGACAGAGGTTCTAACACCATTATATCCCAAGGTCACAGTATTGAGGATCCTGAAATCTATGCCAAGGGGATCTTGGTTGTAGGATACTAACTACCCTCCTATTTTTCAGTGGTCACTTCATCCCTCTGACTCAAACAGGTCGCTCAAAGCGGGCACATGTAAAAAAAAAATTGCCAATGACGGTGATACCTTGGAGGATCAAACCCTAATGACGCAATGAAGTCAAGAGGTTAAAGGTTGTATACGGTAACCAAGAAGGAATCCTCAATGTCAGGTAGTTTTGTTGCATACAATAATTGCATTGATGCCCCAAAGGGGGAGATAATATATTTTTTTCTCCTAAGTAGTAGGTAAATGCTAACAAAATATTGTATCATTGTTAAATTGTTCAATGTGTGGTATCCATGGCGATAAACACATCCCCATGTTAATGAGCCCCAGAAGTTAGTCTCACATTCCATGGTGGTCAGATAAAAGACTGATCCCACAATGGAATAAAGGAGAACTCTGAGAAAGCTTAGATTACCAACCTCACATTGAAATGTCATTTGATGAGAATATATATTCATACTATATATTTCATCCAATAGAGGGAGAATAACCTTCCATGCCAGGTCGTTGATTGGTACAGACGATGATGTTAACCATAGACGCGGCAATCGGATGGGTCATCTTACTCCTTGGAGCCCAGCTCAGGACGGAACCCCTCATTGAATCAAGTACCTCTTCAGGAATCATGCTGCGAGACGCCCAAGATTCTTGTTGATGGAGAGGAAGATTTGTTTTAAAAGATCTTTGTGCATTTGATCCGAGGAAATCCATTAAGATGAATCGCACTACCTCCTGTTTTCAGTTGAAGGAGATGTGAGAATGGTGCATTGCACATGTGAGCAAAACTCAGTCTGTGTGTATGACACTCTAGGCCATGCTGAGACCATTCATTGTTCAATCCACGTTCAAGGAGATTTCTCGGATTCCTGTTTGCCAACATTGTTTTACTGCGTTTTGAATGGTAATTGTTAATACCATCGCAGTAGTTCATTTCTATATCTACCAAAACTTTGCAAGCTAAAGTTGGAGATTTCAAGGAAAATTTGAGTTTCTTTACTAAGAGATTGAAATTCAAAAGACTAACAAGGAACAGTTGTGACATAGCTAACAATAGCAAAGTCGCTACGAACTGACATTTGGAACTGTTTTTTTTTTCATTTTCATCGCTTTGCTTGAAAGTTATAATGAACAATCCCCAATATGAACTACTCTCTTAGAAAAGATGACAGGACATTTTCCTTTTTAATGAAACTTCCTCCCAGTTAGGTTTAAGGTTGATCACCTACCTACTGGGAGGAAGGGGGGGGGATATGTCAGGGTTATTTGGGGAGGTTAATTTCACAAATAGAAATGAAATGTCATATTTTGATCTGTATTGAATTAGCAATGACATCCATTTCTGTCAGGTTACTAAATGGTTAAAATTTCCTTTAACAAAAAGTGCCTATGCAGGAAAAGTGGCTATTCAACAAGTTTATCCCAGACAGGCTGTATAAATAAATAGTCTGTTGACTTTCATTAAGATAAAGACTAGCTGGGGGCGTGGCTTGGACCCGATCCAATATGGCCGCTTGACTCTGATCTCATGCACTGAGGGGTCTGAATTTACCTCATCCTGAGCCCTTTCCTTGCGCCTACCTCAGCCTAAACCATGGGAAGCAAAGCCAGAAGCTCTTCTGCCACCCGAGCGGGGACCCCGGGAGAATTGGAGTTACCGCTCAGCCGCAATATCCCGGACATCTTCCGGTCCCAGCAGCCCTCTCCATCTGCCTCGTCCTCTCAAGCCGCCCGCTCGCGTTCCCACTCGCCGAACAGGCAAGCCGCAGAGCTGGGAGCCTCTCTGCCTACACCCTCACTCGATCCTCCGAGAGCTCCGGTGGCCCCACCAACCCTTTCCATGGCGGATCTGCAGCTTGTAGCCGCCGACATCAAGGCGGCTATGGCGGCGGCAATAGCGGACCTCCGTAGAGACTTTCAAGCTATGTCAGCGAGGGTGGAGGAGGTCGAGATGGTCACCGCCCGCCATGATGCTTCCCTTGGGCATGTACACCAGGTGACAGAATCGCATGCTGTCCTCCTAAGGGATCTCAACCGGCATGTGGAGGACCTGGACAATCGGGGCCGCCGAAGGAACCTTCGAGTGCGGGGAGTCCCTGAGAGCATTGAACACCAGAATCTGCCTCACGCTGTCACCTCCATATGTAACGACCTCCTCGGCAGACCCCCTGAAACACCCGTTGTGTTTGAGCGCATTCACCGGGCCCTGAGACCCCGTGGCAGGGAGAATGACCCTCCGAGGGACGTGGTGTGCTGTCTGGCCAACTTCCAGCTTAAGGAGGATGTCCTGAGGAACGCCAGAATCAGACAGCACCTCACGTTCCAGGGCGCCGACATCAAACTGTTCCAGGATCTCTCTGCCATAACGCTTCAGAGACGCCGTGAGCTTCGCCCTCTGCTGGAGGAACTCAGGTCCCGGGCGATCGTTTACCGATGGAAGTTCCCCTTCGGTCTCTCGGCCTCCTCGCAGGGTCGCACGGCCCTGCTGCGGTTTGCCGGAGGACCTCGACCACTTCTGTGCCACTCTGGGCATCCCTCCTGTCAACGTCCCCAACTGGTATAGTGAGTTCCGTACCTCCCCAATGCACCGAGCGACCTCCATGGATGGCATCCAAATGGCTGACAACTATGTCCTGGGCCGCCACCGCTCCCACCCGCCTTCTTCACCTCCAGGTAATGGGAGAGATGCGCCTCGCAATGGAAGCCCGATGGCCTCACCCGTCTACCGGAAGGCGCATCATGCTCCATAGGCTTCCCCACTCACCGCCTTTTTCGGGTAGCACGGACCTGTTCTCCTGGATCTCGTTTTCCCTGCTGGAGCTGACCCCGTCCTCTGATGCCTTGACATGATGCTCTCCTTGCCCTCACGAGCTGCTCGCTGTCCCCGGACCTCCGGACCCGCCGCTTTGCCTACTACTCCTCCGCTGCTGCCTCCTGTGAACGGTCCCGCGGGCAACACTGGCATTGGATCCCGCCTCCGGTACTTGCAAGTCTCCCCTTCCTTACCCATGCTCTCTCCGAACAATTGGACCTTTCTGCCTGCCCCCCCGGGAGAATCGACAGCTGAACTTCTTCCCCTAGCTCGCGCTACCCTCCGGTCTCCCTGGGACCCCTGCAGCTGTGTGCCTTTGATTCCCATCGCCCATTTGCCCTGGATCCCCCCCCCTCCACCATACCTCCCGTGAACCTCACGAACTTGCCTTCCCTGCTGCCCGAGACTGTCCGCCTGTGGTACCCCTCGGGCCCTGGCTCAATCCCCCGTACCTCATGGGTGCTACCCCCGGCCCCCCCCCTGCAATGGCATACACGCGATGGGGATCCCCCTTCTTATTGCAGACATGGTCCGCCCTTGCTTTTCATGGAACTGCTCCACCATGGACTGAGAAAGTATACGGTTCGTAGCTTCTGGCGGATGTATCCGTTACTGTTGTCCTCCTGCTTTTCCATATGCTCTAAGTCTGCTCTTAATGTTTTTTTACTCTCATTTATGCTAGGAAGAATGCTGGGTCAGTAGAACATGTTTGTAATGCGCTTGGTTGATCCCTCTCACTTTCCTCCCTCCCTCGCCCCCCTCCTTTCCCCCCTCTCTCCCCCCCTCTCTCCCCTGTCCTTCCCCCCTCCTTCCCCCCCTCCTTTCTCCCCTGTCCTTCCCCCCTCTCCCCTCCTTCTTCCCCTCCTTTTTCCCCTCCTTCTTCCCCTCCCCCCTTCTTCCCCCCTCCTCCCTCTTCCTTTCCCCTCCCCTTTTCCCTTTCCTCCCCTTCCCTTTCCCCTCCCCCGTCCTCTTCTCCTTGCCTACTCCTCCTTCCCCTTCCTACCGTCTCCCTTCTCCTCCTGGCTTACACACGGCTGTTGATGTCTTTGCAGGCGTGAGAGATGCCCGATCTCGAGGGGTGGTGCCCTGCTCTGTGTGGGGGGGGCGGGGCCCGGTGCTGGTACTGCGGTTCCCCCCCCCTCCCGCTGACCGGGCCATCGCCCGCACTGCTGGGTTGCCTGCGGGACATTCCTGTCTTGCCTTGCCTCCTCCCGGGCTGTCACTCGCACGCCTGGGGGAGGTGGGGTATGTCATGAGTGCCTGAACCCCTGGTGCCGTTGTACATTCTTCACTGTCGGGGGCGCCCCATCCCGCTGTCGGCCAGCCCTCCTGAAATGGCTACATATCTGTATCCCTTCTGATGGTTCACATCCCCCTTTTTGGGGATGCGAGGGTGCTGGCTGGCAGTCGGCTGGTGGGGTCACTGGCGGGATCGGCGGCTGACATTGCTCCGCTGAGTTATTGTATTCTGGGACACAAGTTGAATGAGTATGCTCGCAGTTGTGAATCTTTATGGCATTAATGCACTGCTGTTTCCCTGTTATAGTTCAAATGTTCCAGCAAGTTTTATTTGTATCCACTGGTTTTTCTGTGCTACCCCACCTTTCACCGCCCTCTGGCTGCTATCTGTCTTTGCCGAGTGTTGGGATGCCTCCAGGATAATCATTCTTCTCCCGCCCTTCTCTTCCTTTCTGCTACTCCTCTGGTTTACTCCTCCTTCCTCTTACCTGACCACGAGACGACTCACCTACACTCTGACCGCCCCTTGGTTTGCCCACCATTGCACGACTCCCTCTCTGTAGACTTACTCGTCCTCTCTCGGACCGTCCCTGTCTCCCACTTGACTGCCATCACTTAGCCATCGCCACCCTCACTTTGACGCCTGTGCTACTCCCCGTTCCCCCCCTGCGGCTCTCCCACTGGCTCTGCTTCCCTGACGCCACATCACCGCGCCTGCATCAGACTGTACTTGCTCCCTACTCCCCGAGTTCTGGCCACCGTGTTGGTTGTCTCCTTCCGCGCCCGCCAACGGTCGACGTTTCTTAACGGTCGTCCGACACCCTCCGACTTCCACACCCCCCCTCCCCCTTTGAGTTCCCCAGCTGGTCTGTCGGTTCTCACGGTACTCTAGCTACCCTCCCGGCCTCTATCCTTCCCATTCCCCCCCTTCCCCTTCGCTAACTCTTGACCCACCCCCCCCTCTTTTTTTTTTTTTTCTTCTCTTCTCTTCTACTCGCTACAATGTCCACACCGGCACCCCTGCCTGGTGATCTTCGCCTTAAGGTTATCTCCTTAAACGCCCGGGGCTTGAACACGCCTCAAAAACGCTCGAAACTGCTCATGCATATGCACAGACTCAGAGCGGACGTTGTGTTCTTGCAAGAGACGCACTTCTGTTCGGACGCCCTTCCTAAATGCACAAACAAATATTTCACTCAAGCTTTTCACGCTACATCGGAAACCTCCAAGTCTAAAGGTGTCTCTATACTCATTGCTAAGTCGACTCCTATCTCCATTTCTGACTCCCTGGCGGATGCCCAGGGACGTTACTTACTGCTTCGTGGTACCCTTAAGCATTTACAGATCACCCTTGCGAACGTCTACAGCCCCAACCAGTCCCAGGTCTCGTTTTTCAGATCAGTTTTGGGTGAACTGGCGCCCTTCCAACAGGGCACCTTGATCTTTGGGGGCGACTTCAATGTCCCTCTGGAGCCGCTGCTTGACACCTCCTCAGGTTCCTCGTGTCTGCCTTACAAGGCCCTTAAACAGATTAGGCTGTGTCTTAGAGAACTCCAGCTTCATGACTCCTGGTGGACGCTCCACGCTAAGGACAAGGATTACACCTACTTCTCCCCTCTCCATGCTAAATATTCCAGGATTGACTACCTGTTCCTCTCGCAATCTGCACTCACTTCTCTCACTGAGGCCTCTATAGAGCCATCGATCCTCTTGGATCATCACCCTATTTCTCTTACCCTAGCCTTTCCACTAGCTCTATCCAGAGATCGGGTTTGGAGCCTTAACTCATCCTTGTTGACGGATAAAGCTAGATCGGCCGCCATCCGCAAATCTTTACAGGAATACTTCACGGTCAACGCGACGCCGGACACGTCGGCCCTCGTTCAATGGGAAGCCCACAAATGCGTAATTCGGGGTAAATTGATTGCGCTTTCGGCGGCGCTGAGAAAAGAAAGGGAGGCCTTTGTCTCCGACCTGCTCTCGCGCATCCGTGCCTTGGAACTTGCTCACAAGCGATCCCTTGCACAAGACACTTTAGCGGCCCTTACCTCCGCTCGCGAACAACTCACGGAGGAATTGGACCGTAAGACCAGGCGTAGCTTCCTCCTATCCCAGAAGCTCTTTTATGAGCAGGCCAACAAAAGCGGTCGACTCCTTGCCACGGCTCTTCGCCAAAAGAAGGCGAAGACCACGGTCCACTCCCTCCGCTCACCCACTGGCTCCCTGGTAACTAACAACCGAGACATTGCAGCTGAATTTGAGGCCTTCTACAGCAAACTATACAACCTAGATCCTACACGTTCCCACCCCCCCTCCAACCCTTCCAGATCTCAGGCCATCACGGACTTTCTTGCGTCTAACTTGCCCCGTCGAGCTTCTCCAGATTTTTGCTCTGCACTGGATCTTCCCATCTCCAAACAGGAATGGGACTTGGCGCTTAAACAAATGCAACCCAATAAGAGCCCTGGCCCTGATGGCCTTTCGGTTGCATATTACAAATCCTTCCCTGACATCCTTGCCGCCCCGTTCTTATTCGCCTTTAACTCTGTCTCGGCAGAAAACCCCCTGTCCCCGCGGATGCTTGAGGCCCACGTTGTGGTGATCCCGAAGGAGGGGAAGGACCCGACCTCCCCGGCCAGCTACAGGCCGATCTCCCTTATCAACGTGGATGTCAAGCTGTTCACTAAGATTCTGGCTAACAGACTACTCCCGCTTCTACCTAAGGGGATTCACAAAGACCAGGTTGGTTTTGTCCCGGGCCGCGAGGCGCGGGATAATACCATCAAAGCGCTTAATCTGCACCACGTCCTCTCCACCACTAACCAGAAGGGGTTCCTGTTCTCCCTGGACGCTGAGAAGGCATTCAACAGGGTCTCGTGGGACTTTCTTGCGGCAACGCTCTCTGCCTGGGGATTGGGTCCCCGGTTCCTTGGCTATGTTATGGCCATGTACTAAACCGGAGGCGCGGGTCCGCGTTAATGACACCCTGTCGAGTGCCTTCCAGATTTCCAACGGTACCAGACAGGGATGCTGTAACGTTCCGGTACCTCTGGTACCCTTGTCTCCATATTTCTCCTCTCCAAATTGTGTCCCATCTTGTGTAACAAGGGACGCATATACCTTTAAGACCGGATGACATCATTGCCGAGCGCCGCTATGAGCGGCTATTTCAATCGCCGGTTTGCTCTCACTCATCGCTCGTTCAAACCCACATGTTCATCGCACCTACGCCTGAGAAGTCGGAGCTGCTGACATACCTCCCTTGCTGAACTGAAGCCGGAAACCTCGCTGGTGATCCGTATCTCGCTACGGGATCACCCCTCTCTAATGGACACTGTTATTCCTAAACCTATCTAAGTGATAAGTACCCCGCAGGGGATTCTTGCTAACCAATCTCCTACTGTCATCTACTGCAATTACCAAAGACTATCTGTATCTATCTATTCACTATCATCTGCATAGACTGTTAGCTCTTGGGACTACCTTCAACTATCCTTGCACTAGGTTACTCTGTCTAAGTATACTCCATCTCCATCTGTGTCCTCTTACCATCTGCACTATACTTGACATCAGAACCTATCTGCTTTACCATCACCTGCAACTCTCCTAATACTACTTCTAGTGCTCACCATACAATAGCCTGTCTCTCATCTATATATCCTCATATACTCTATCCCTCCATTAAACATCTATTAATATATATATATAGTATATAACAGGCTGTACACGGTGATGAAGTCCTGAGAGTTGGATATGTTGTTCAACAGATTCTCTACAAGGCTACTGAGTGTAATAATTCTGCAGCTGTAAATCCATCCACTAACAAAAACGCATGAACGTTACAGATGCCCGTTGTCCCCCTTGATTTTTATCATGACTCTGGAGCCCCTCCTTCACAGAATGTGACACGATTCACGGGATTAGTTTCACTGACAAACTTGCCACGTATGCGGATGATTTTCTGTTGTTCCTCTCCGATCCCATCATGACCCTACCTGCTCTCCTCAAAGTGTTCGATGAGTACGCTTCCCTTTCCAACTTTCGGATCAATTTTTCCAAATCCTTCGCGTTAAATGTCACTCTACCCCACTCAGACGTGGAGCGATGTCGGGCGAATTTCCGCTTCACGTGGAAATCGGACTCGATCACTTACCTGGGCATTGAAATTCCTTCTAACCTCCAACACTTGTTCGATCGCAACTTCCCCCGGCTTTTCGCACGGATATCGAAAGACCTCCAATCCTGGTCCAAGCTTCAGCTGTCCTGGTTCGGCAGGGCAGCTGTCCTAAAAATGAATGCTCTACCCCGCCTCCTCTATGTCCTCCAAACGGTCCCCATACTGCTCCCCCCTTCCTTCTTTAAAAACTACCGTCGTATCTGCACCTCCTTCTTGTGGGGGGACAAACAGCCCCGCATTGCTTATAAGACCCTCACGAGACCGAAGTCTAAAGGTGGTATTGGCCTTCCTGACTTGTATAACTACTACGCCGCTAATCACCTTACTAGAATAGCGGACTGGAACATTCATGGGCCTCATAAGGATTGGGTTTCCATTGAGAAGGGCTTTACTTCTCTGGATCTCCACTCCTTGCCGTGGCTCCTGGATGCCCACGTCCCCCCTGCTCTAAAGCTCCACCCCCTAATTGGTCCCTCCCTCAAAGTCTTTCGCTCGGTTAGCACGTCTCGCTCCATCTCCGTGGTTCCAGGCCCTATGACCCCTGTCCGCCTGAACCCTGATTTCCCTCCTGGCATGCACCGTACTTACCTGACCCCGAACTGGGCCCAAGACCAGTTGAGAGTCCACCATCTTTGGGACAATGACGCCCCGCTCGATATACCCTCCATCGCTGAAAAATCTGGCATGCCCCCTTTACCTCCTTGGCCACACTTCCTCCTCAAGCAATACCTCCTGTCACTCTCTCGCAGGTGCCCCTCCTTGTCCTCCTTGACCCCGTTCGACTACTTGTGCCAACGGGAAGGCCCGATCCGCAGACTCCTTTCCACTATCCATTCTTTTCTGCTTGACGAACCCGATCCGGGGAAGCTTAAACGCTGTGAGGATTGGGAAGCGGAACTTGCAGTCACTCTCTCCCCAGAAGACTGGGACCTTATCCATACGAATAATCACAAATGTTCCCTTAATGTTACCACGCAGGAAAGCGGCTACAAGCTTGTTAGCCGCTGGTATTACACCCCTACGAGACTACATAAGCTCTTCCCTTCCACATCACAGATCTGCTGGAGATATAACGCGGAACCTGGTACTCTCCTTCACATTTTCTGGACCTGCCCTCGCCTTACCGCCTTCTGGGAAGAAGTCCATAGAATTGTTACGCAAGTTACCACAGCAGACATCGCCTTCACTCCTGCTCAATATCTTTTGCACCACTCTTCTACTTCCAGCAGGACTTATTCTAAATCTCTGGCGATCCTTATGGTGAATGCCGCCAGGCAGTGCATCCCGGCACTGTGGAAGACCACGCACGTACCTACCGTCAAGCAGTGGTTCCAGCGCCTCTCAAGGGTCGCGGAGATGGAAGAGTTGATTGCCATTGCTAGGGATACCCCCTCCAAACATCACAAAAAGTGGGCATGCTGGACTCATTATACTTCCACGCCCGAATTCTCCCGTCTCTGTCAGTGACGACCCTACGGTACTGTCCTCATTGACCCCCTTGGATACACCGCTCTTTCCGTTCTCTTTCACACTCCCTTTTTGTCTCCCACTATGATAACAAATTTTTTTTTTTCCTCTCTCTTCCCTCCTCTCCCCCCTCCTTCCCTGCCAATTTTCCCCTCGCCTCACCCCCCCCGTCTCCCTTCCCCTCCCCGCCCTCCACGGGCTGCTTCGTTGTCTCTGGGCGGGCCCGGACAACCGGCTCCCCCCCTTCATTGCATGACTTAGTTGCTTCGCAACCGCTTCTCCCCGACGACTCCCCTGTCTCCCGTCCCTGGGTTTGGATCACCCAGGATATGGGCCTCGACATGGACCAACTCAACCTGACCGCTTGTCCTCCTGCTGCCTTACTTCCTCTACAGTGTCTAATTCTTTGGCTTCTACTCTTGCCTCCCCTCTCTTTCCACTTCCGACCCCTGATTGTCTTCATACGCCTCACAGGGTAGAGTTGTCCCAGATCCCCACGGTTATCAATGATGTTTATTTTATGCAATTTTATACTGTTACATTTGACGACTTCGGCTGTTTACATGCTTGTACCCTTTTTTTTTTTTAAATTTTGTACAATTCTGTCGTGTTTCTTTTGCCAACTTAAGCTGGTTGTACATTTGTGGAATAAAACATGGAAGGGGCCAAAGAAAAGCCTCTAAAGAACGGCTGCATAAAGGGATGCTCAGACCAACTTAATATGAATAATCAAAAAATGCTTTATTAAGGATCAAAAGTGACACACTGTCTAAAAATTAACCCCGTCGTAGGGGAACAGTATACAAAACATGAGAGGATACAGAAAATAAACTGACCACACACAAGACATAAAACCAAAAAAGAAATCACACATACAAGGCCGGCCTCACACATACACTGGAAGATCAGACCAGCAATAACCGGAGTAAGCTGCATACATTCCAGCCGGGAATGTTTGAATGCTGCTATCTCATCGGTTTGCTGGTCGGCATGCCACAATGATGTAAAATACCTGGTATAATATATAACCAATATAGCTGCACCAATGGTTCAAAAGGTTGAGAACTTCAGACTTAAAACTCTAATTTTGTCAACCCTGAAATTCAAAATATACTGTGAACTGTTGCCATGCAATACAGATCTAAACCCATACACTTCTGCTGTGGTTGAGAAGCATATAGGCTCTAAATTATCAACACGATTTCACCATGAAAAGAGGGAGGCATCTGGAGGAATGTCTGCACACCGATTGGTATAAACTGTAAATAAAGCCAGTCCTTGACATGGATGATGGCTAGAATCTTGAAAAAGATGAAGTTCAAATCCTCAATTAACGTTTGGTTTGCATGATCGGGCCAACTTAGAACCCCTATGGCAGAGAGTCTCTTGCTGTAATGGTGAGTAGGGGTGCTGGAGCAAGGGAGAGACGCAGTATGTGGGGAAGACTGCGCGGGCTCACACCAAACATAAGCTGTATCCCATACTGGTCAATTGTGCCATTGGCCAGGTGACGGCCGTGAATTAATTGGCATATATCCACTGTATGGCTGGGTCAGGTTGGTGGTCACGGCCTTTTCTCTATCCCATTTATTATAAATGCTTATGCTCACCATGCACTGGAAGTCTTGAATGAAGGGACATCTGCATAATTCCTTGGGGTAATTTTGAAGTAACGGCCCAGACATTAAATGTTCCGCTCCGACATGCCACGAGGGGATGGCGTGTTCTCAAAATTGCAGGCGAACAACGCTCTAGACGGAGGCTGGAACGCAGCGGTGGCTCTTCCGGGTAGTGTGTTGCCGGCGTGTGACGTCAACGCGTTTCGCGTGCGTAACGCACGCTTCGTCAGGACGTCATTGGAACGTGAGGGAGGAAAATAAATAGGGAGATGGCCTGATTGAAGATTGCCATCAGGTGGCAGTGTTACAGCCATTCCTCTATTGCAGCCTCCCGCTTAATTAAAAACCGGATGGAATAACACCATCATGTGGTAAAAAATAGGTAATGCACAGTATTAGGTATTCTTTTTTCATACGTGGCGTGGCTCCAATACAGTCAACTGCGGTTCAATACATAACCAGATACCACTCAAAGGCTTAAGAAGAATAGCATATTTAAACAATGTAGGAATTGTCGCATTCATCATGCAGTTTATTGATTACCCTTAATGCTAAATTAATCATATTATTATTAGTTATCTTGTGTCAACAGCACATACAACTTAAAGATACCAATGCATTATTTAGACAAATTCCCAAAACAAAGAATGGCATACAGAGGCCACTCTGGTTTCAAGGGAATTATCATTCTTTTTCAAAACTCCAACAGTTTTTCACTTCGAGCTAAATAGTAATTTAGCAATCAAGGCATAAGCAAATGTTATAATTATGGATCCTTTCAGAATTTCTTTCAAAAAAAGGGAAAGAAAAAACAACATGCCTTACATTATAAACTCTTAGATTGTACATGAAGGTGGCCAAATTACTGTACTGGGTGGCACTGTATTGTCCAGATTTCCCATAACCCGAGATCCATATCACTGTATATTGAAAAGTATGTAATATATTTAGAGGATAATAATCCTATTTAATAAGAACATATAAAATTTCAATCATATGGATATCAACTTAACGGGAATGTCATATGTATTAAAGGGTTAAAATGGAATGGACTGGTGAAGTATGATGTAGTGAAAAACATAACACCCTCTGTTTTATTGTTCTGCAGGTGAATGTCATATGATATAACCAGTCTTACTCCCTATCATCGGGCCATGTATTAGAACTGACAGTACTACGGCTCAAGAAATATACTGAGACTCATGTCAGTATTCAATCCCAAGGGTACCAAAGTTTGGAGACGAAAAATCCACGCCTTCTCTTCTTTTAAGAGGACTCTATCGAAGTCGCCTCTTCTGGGCGATATCTTTAAGGCCCAAAAGCCCATTACTTTTAGACCGGAGGGGTCGCTGTTGTGTTTTTCGGCAAAATGTAGGCCGATAGGAGTCTCCTCCTTAAGGCGTACACTTTTTAAATGCTCCCCTATTCTAATACGCAACTGCCGTTTGGTCTTACCAACATACATTTTATGACATGGGCACTGTATGATGTACAAAACACGGGAGGTGGAGCAGTTTATGAAGCACTCAACACTATATGTCACTTTTGCTTGTGAATCTGTATAAACCTGTGATTTTATCACATGGTTACAAATCTGACAGTGACCACAGGGGTACATTCCCCTTAAGGGTGGTAATTCAGTAAGCCAATTGGTTTTGGTGGTACGAGTGAATTCAGATCGTACTAAATGGTCACCGAGATTTGTAGCTCTTCTAGCCGTTAATAGTGGACGTGGGCCAACTATATTTTTAAGTTGTTCATTGTTCTGTAATATGTGCCAGTGTGATTGAAGGATCTGTCTCACCTCATTCCACTGGCTACCATATTTGGTAATTTGGCGTGGTAGATTTGAATTCTGAGGTTTTGGCTTATTTTGTGACAAGAGCTCATTTCTATCTCTCGCTGCTGCCTGTCTTCTTGCCCTCCTAATAATTCGGTGAGAGTATCCCCTCTCACGGAGTCTCGCATACAGGTCTTTTGATTCTTGTAAATAATCTTCACCAAATGAACAATTACGCTTTATGCGAATATACTGTCCCACAGGGATCCCTCTGATTTGACTGATTGGATGATGACTGTCTGCCCTAAGGAGGGTATTGGCGGCCGTTGGTTTACGAAAGGTAGTGGTAACTAATTTTCCATTTTTGAGCTCTATATTTAAGTCTAGAAAAGAAATTGTTTTCTTATCGACTATATGAGTCAGATGAATATTACACTGATTAGAGTTGAGTTCCAACATAAACTGCTCCAGCTCGAGTGGCGTACCTGCCCATACCATGAGCACGTCGTCTATGTACCTCAGCCAGGTCAATGCATGGCCGAGGTACATAGGCGAAGTGTACACCACCTCTTCCTCCCACATGCCAAGATGTAGGCATGCATATGACGGTGCCCACGGGGCACCCATGGCCGTCCCTCTAATTTGCTGGTAAAAATAGTTGGAGAATTGGAAAACATTATTCAAAAGGGAAAATTCAAGCAATTCCAGAAGAAATTCATTTTGTGAACCCTGCAATGGATATTTCTGTTCAAGAAAATGATATACTGATAGAAGCCCCCAGGGGTGGGGAATCGAGGTATAGAGAGACTCAACGTCTATTCCAACAAGTAATACTTCCATGTTGAACTCAAGATCTCGGATCTTGCTCAAGACGTCCCCCGTATCTCTCACATACGAGGGAAGGTCGAGAACAAGATCCTTGATCAATGAGTCCAAGTATTTACCAATCCTGTCCAAAGGGCCCCCACAGGCAGACACTATAGGTCTGCCCGGGGGGTCAACCGGGTTTTTATGTATTTTTGGTATAATGTATATTGTGGGTATATTATAATCAGAAACCTGAAGGTAGTGTTTCTCTTTGGTGGTGATGAGTCCAGCTTCAAAAGCAAACTGGAGTTTCTCATTGATGTTTTTTGCTAGCTCGGGGAGTGGGTTGTGTTGCAGTTTTTTATAGGTGTTTTCGTCTGATAAGAGACGTTTAACTTCCCTTTCATAATTGTCTGCTGTTAGTAACACAACATTACCCCCTTTGTCACTTTTTTTGATGACAAGGTCGCTAGCTTTTTTGAGATCTCGCAATGCGATTCTTTCCTCCCGTGTGAGATTGTCGTTCGAGAGTGAGTCCCAGTTGACGCGTTTAAGATCTTCCTCTACCAACAATAGGAAGGAATTTAACCATTTGTTAGTACAAAACTTGGGCATCTTAGTTGAGCGTATATAAATACTGCTCTTTCTCAGACTGTCATCTTCTAATGGGACTTCATCCTCGTCCGAGAACTCGCCGGCTTCATCCAATAATGACTCTAACACTGACAAAGCTTCAGCTTCTTTAGCATTAACTTGTGCTTCCTTTGAAGTACTTCCATCTCCAGCATGTGCCAATCTGTAATACACTTTCCTGAGGTAAAGACATAAGTCTTTGTAAACCTCAAAATGGTCCATGCCTGAAGTAGGTGAGAAGGAAAGGCCTTTAGTTAATACAGAAATATGAGATTCATTTAGGACAAAATTGGAAAGGTTGATTACTTTGGGGTCATCAGTTCTTTCAATAATTGTCTGAGGAGAAATTTTATCACTATTTGGAAACTGTGGGAGATTAGTCATTACCGACGATTGCGTGGTCTGGTTCTCTGTTCCCACATATTTCCCTGTCCTCCTGTTTTTTCTCTTTCTTTGTTTTTGCTTCCTTTGTTTTTTTTGGGTCCTTTTTTCAAGATCCCCTTTGGGGTTGTGGGCGGAGAGACATCCTCCGCCGCACTCTCCCTTAAAAAAGTGACCGACCGATCTTCATCATCACTACCTGAAGGCATAGATTCGTAACTTGAATAATTTCTATAACTACCTCCTCTCCTCCTTGACCTGTTACGCCTATTTTTTGAAGATAGATCAAAGATTTCCCCACGTGCCCAGTCATCCAGGTCTCTTTGGAATTTGGATTGTTTAACACTTTTTAGATTTTTTTGGGTTCTCTCTATTTCCTTTTTAAGATAGTCATTTAACTTCTGGAATTGCTCCAATTCTTTATGTGGTTCCAGTTTCTCCAATATAATTTTGGTCTCTTCCTGTATCTCCTCCAATTGTGCTTTTTCCTCCTCTACTATTAAAGCCATAACTTTTATACCATGTGCAATGCACTCAGTTTTCCACTTTTCTAAGAAACGCTCTGTATGTAAGTGCATTGCTGGGATGACTCTCTCACGTAATCCCCTAGGTATAATACCTTGTGAAATGTAAGATTCCAGTGAGAGTACATCCCATTTTCTGTTAAGGGACCTTACAAGCAACTTCTTGTGGTCCCGAAACAGATTTTTCAAATCGCCATTGACTTCTGTATCTTTACTGTTGTCAAATGTAGCTCTAATTTCTGCGTCCAGGGAGTCCCCAATCATGAAGGCCATCCTGGAAACAGGCTTAACAGCAGAGGTACAGAGTATATAAACACAAGAAACAACCGCAGTTGACGGTACCGGAGCCACGCCTTTTTCACAGCCAATAGTAACGACCAAGCGATTGTGCAATGGTCAAAAAAATTTACAATTAAATAATAAAAAAAGAAAAACAAAAACAAAGCAATTACCTATTAGTCTGGCATGATGCGTCAGTTAAGATACTGTATCAGGTATCATATCATATTTTCATAAGGAAATTCAACCAGACGATGTGTCACTTATGATCCTACATATAAGACGGTGTCTCAATATCTTGGGTTTGGAAAGAAGATCCCTATTGGATCTTAGTTACTGGACAAATAAGAGGAGCACCCAAATTTGGAGACTGCTGTGTCCTAATTAGCCTGGGCACAGACCCGTCAGTAGACCCAATGGTAGTCCAAGAGGGTCTCAAATGATAAGTGGGGAGCCACCGCAGCCTAATGTAACTGGGGAATAAAACATGGAAGGGGCCAAAGAAAAGCCTCTAAAGAACGGCTGCATAAAGGGATGCTCAGACCAACTTAATATGAATAATCAAAAAATGCTTTATTAAGGATCAAAAGTGACACACTGTCTAAAAATTAACCCCGTCGTAGGGGAACAGTATACAAAACATGAGAGGATACAGAAAATAAACTGACCACACACAAGACATAAAACCAAAAAAGAAATCACACATACAAGGCCGGCCTCACACATACACTGGAAGATCAGACCAGCAATAACCGGAGTAAGTGTCAGGGCCCAGATTCGAACCCAGGTCCTCAGTTGCTTCTGACAGTGCTTCTTCTTGCTGAGCTATCCAGCAGCTGATATCTATGCATACTAGATCTATGTGGTGACCTAGACCTTGTCCAGTTTCCTGCCTAGTTCCTTGCCCAGCCTCCTGTGAACTCTGAACCTTTGGCCACTCCTTTGTACTTCCTATTTAAGCCTGATCTGGAAACTTCCTGATGCCAGATTATTGTGCTTTGCCAAGATCTAGCTTTGTGTGCTTCATCCTCCTGAATCTTCCACTTGTGTACCGACCTTCAGCTACGTTCCAGGACTACGCCTCTGCCTGCTGCCATTTTGCCCTTCACTGCTTGTGTACCGACCTTCGGCTAAAGACTACGACTACTCTTCTGCTTGCTCCCTCACTCCGGCTGATCTCTTGTGTACCAGACCCTGCTTGTTGACCACGGTTGTGCTGCTGCTTCCTGCGACTGGACTCTGAGCCTGACCCAGTAATCGTGACAGAATAATCTGGCCACAATGGAGTCCGCAGTAGCAGCTACCCTTGCCAATATCACTCAGCAAATTTCTGAATTACAAGAGTTTGGTGTCACTTATCAGGCAAAATTTAAAGAACTGCAAAATGTGGTGAAAGATCAACAAGAGGCAATTCAGGACTTAGAGAAACAGGTGTTGGATCTTAGTTCCCTAAATGGCGCAAGTCCTGAGCCCAGTGTTCGAATGCCTCTTCCACAAAAATTCAATGGAGACCGAAGGCTTTACAGAGGATTCCTTAATCAGTGTCGCATTTATTTTCAAATGCAGCCTGCTGCATTTTTTCCTGAAAAAAAGAAGGTACTGTTTATTATCAATCTCCTGACAGAGGAAGCTTTATCTTGGGCCTCTCCCTATGTGGAAAAGGATGACATAATTTTAAATAACCTCCACACCTTTACTAAAGCTATGGACCAAGTTTTTGACGATCCAAATCGATGTGCTACTGCTGAGGCCAAACTGCATAATTTGCGTCAAGGGCGACGCTCCGTGGCTGAATACACTACTGAATTCAGGCGCTGGATCGCAGATACAACCTGGAATCCAGCAGCACAAAGAAGCCAATTTCGTCAGGGGCTTTCTGAGCAAATAAAGGATGAACTGGCTAGAGGTGATACCCCTGATGATCTGGAGAACTTTATCCAATTGTGCATCCGTATTGACCAGAGACTCTCTGAAAGGAGAAAAGAAAGACTGGGAATACTGGGAAATACTGAGGGTATGCGTTTTTCTTTTAGTCAACCTCCTCGGAAGAGTTCTCAGGTTTTTCATGATTCCAGTAACCCTGAACCTATGCAGATTGATTCCGTTAGAAGGGGTATCACTATTCAGGAAAAGGAAAGACGTCGGAGTGAAAATTTATGCCTTTATTGTGGGGACTCTGGACATTATGCTATTAACTGTCCAAATAAGCTAAGGAGAACAGTTGCTACAACTGATGTGAAAGACATTGAACAAATTAGTTCCATCGCTCAGTCAGTTTCTCCAATACTTGAAGAAAGCAATCCTATACAAGCTCCGCCCACTCACTTTATAATTCCCATTCGACTCTCTGATGGGGCTAATGACATCTCCTGCTCTGCCATGTTGGACTCTGGAGCGGGGGGAAATTTTATGGATATTGGATTTGCTCAAGACCATCATATTGAATTAAGGAATAAATCCTTACCTGTAGATATGGAGACTGTTGATGGTTCCCCTCTATCCTCCGGGCCAGTTACCCATGAGACTGCTCCTCTTAGTCTGTTTTTTGAGCCTGATCACCAGGAGACCATATGTTTTCAGTTGATTTCATCACCAAAGTTTCCTATCATTTTAGGTATCCCCTGGTTCTCGATTCATAACCCCTCTGTCAATTGGGAAACACGTGTTTTAACTTTTGCCTCAGGGTACTGTAAAGGACATTGTCAACCTGATTCCTCCCATATCGAGAATCTCCGGGTAGAGGAACACATGGTTCCTGGATATGAAGGCCTGCCACCTCAATACAGGGAATTTCATGATGTGTGTGATAAGAAGAATGCTGATCAGCTACCCCCACATCGCCCTTATGACTGTCCTATTGAACTTTTACCTGGGGCAGAGATTCCTTTTGGCCGCCTCTATTCTATGTCTGAACCTGAATTAAAGGTGTTAAGGGAGTGGTTGGATGAAAACCTGGCAAAGGGGTTCATAAGACACTCAACCTCTCCTGCTGGGGCAGGTCTCTTCTTTGTTGAAAAGAAGGATAAGACATTGAGACCATGTGTTGATTATAGGGAATTAAATAAAATCACAATCAAAAATCGCTATCCCCTCCCACTAATCCCCGAGCTTTTGGAAAGACTTTGTTCTGCAAAGATCTTTACTAAATTGGATTTACGGGGTGCATATAACCTCATTCGCATTCGTAAGGGTGATGAATGGAAGACTGCATTCAGAACCAGATATGGACATTTTGAGTCTTTGGTCATGCCTTTCGGTCTTTGCAATGCTCCAGCAACCTTTCAACACTTTATAAATGATGTGCTGCGAGATCTATTGGATCAATTTGTGATTGCTTATTTAGATGATATTCTTATCTTTTCAGATTCTCTACAGGAACATCGCAAACACGTATCCATTATTTTCGACCGCCTGAGGAAGAATCAGCTGTACATCAAATTGGAGAAATGCGAATTTGAACAGACCAAGATTCAGTTCCTGGGGTACATAATCTCCCCTGAAGGGTTGAGCATGGACCCTGATAAGATTAAAGCAGTGGTGGAGTGGCCTGCCCCTAGGAATGTTAAAGAAATTCAACGATTTCTGGGATTTGCCAACTTTTACAGAAAGTTTATAAGGGACTTTTCAAAGGTGGTTGCACCAATTACCCAGTTAACCAAGAAGGGATGTCCCTTCACATGGGGACCAGAGGCACAAGCTGCTTTCTGTAAACTAAAGACACTCTTTACCTCTGCACCAATTCTAGTACATCCTGACCCTGAACTGCCCTTTGTTGTAGAAGTTGATGCCTCAGATTCTGCTGTTGGAGCTATCCTTTCTCAGCGTACAGGTGAAAAGATGCAGCTTCATCCCTGTGCTTACTTTTCCCGGTTGATGTCCTCTGCTGAAAGGAACTATGACATTGGTAATAAAGAACTGCTGGCGATAAAGGAAGCTTTCTCTGAATGGAGGCATCTGTTGGAAGGGGCTGAGCATTTAGTGACTGTTCTTACCGATCATCGGAACTTAGAGTTCATCCGTTCTGTAAAGAGACTGTCCTCCCGACAAGCACGCTGGTCTTTATTCTTCTCCAGGTTTAATTTCATTGTTTCTTATAGACCTGGCTCAAGAAATGGCAAGGCTGATGCCCTGTCACGGAGTTTGTCTGAATCCCCTCAAGAAAGCAACTCTGACTGCACCATTCTTTCTCAAAAGAACTTTTTAGGAGCCACTAATCCCAAAGAATTTTTGACCTTGCTTAAAGATGGCTACTCTCCTGATCCCCTCCTTAAACATCCACCCAAGGACCTGAGTCTCACCTTCAGGAATGGCTTTTGGATTCAGAACCATTGCCTCTATGTCCCTCAAAGTGCGCAGCTAGAAGTCCTCAGACTGGTTCATGACTCTAAGCTTGCAGGACATTTTGGGGCCTTTAAAACTGCTGAACTGTTGTCTCGTTCATTCTGGTGGCCTAGTTACAAGAAAGATGTTAAGAACTATGTTGCTTCTTGTCCAACTTGTGCACGTCATAAGACACCCCGATCTTCCCCTGTCGGACTGCTTCAACCTCTTCCAATTCCATCACGGCCTTGGGGATCAATCTCTATGGATTTTGTGGTTGAACTCCCTCCTTCGAAGGAAATGACCACCATCTTGGTAGTGGTCGACCGCTTCACCAAGATGGCTCACTTCATCCCAACTAAGGGGGTACCCAATGCGGAACTAACTGCTGAATTAATGATCCGGGAAGTATTTAAACTACATGGAATCCCGGATGATGTGGTCTCAGATAGGGGGGTTCAATTTACTTCCAAATTCTGGAGAAGTTTCTGCATGTCCCTGGGTGTCACAGTCAATCTTTCCTCTGCATTTCATCCTCAATCCAATGGCCAAACAGAAAGAACAAATCAGACTTTGGAACAATATCTTCGCTGTTTTGTTAGCTATTTGCAGGATGATTGGGTGGATTATCTGCCAACAGCAGAATTTTCCTACAATAATTCTAAGCACAGCTCCACATCTCTTAGTCCTTTTTATGTGAATACAGGGTACCATCCAGTTTGCATTCCTGACCTCCCTATTGCTACACCAATTCCTGCTGTTAATGAGAGGTTATCTCTTTTACAGGAAACTCGAAGAAAATTGCTTGAAACATTGAAGGTGGCACAGGAGGCTTACAAGAAAGCATCTGATAGACGTCGAAGAGAAATACCGTCCTTCCGTGTTGGAGACCAGGTCTGGTTATCCACAAAGAATCTCAGGACTCAGGTACCATCTGTTAAGTTGGGGCCAAAGTATATAGGACCTTTTCAAATCTTGGCACAAGTTAATGCAGCTACTTTCCGCTTGAAACTTCCTGACAGTATGAGAGTCCATCCTGTTTTTCATGTTTCTTTACTTAAACCTTTCCATGAAAATTCCTTCCCTGGGAGAGTCCTTCCTCCTCCCCTGCCTGTGGTTGTTGAGGGTGAAGAGGAATTTATTGTAGAAGGAATAATTGACTCCAGGATCCACAGGAACAAGTTGCAGTACCTGGTGAAATGGGAAGGATACGGACCTGAAGAAAATTCTTGGGAACCTGCTGAGCATGTCCATGCTCCTAGACTGGTTCGGGAGTTCCATCAAAGGTTTCCACTTAAGCCTGGTCCTGAGATGCCCTGTGGTCATCCTAGAAGGAGGGGCATACTGTCAGGGCCCAGATTCGAACCCAGGTCCTCAGTTGCTTCTGACAGTGCTTCTTCTTGCTGAGCTATCCAGCAGCTGATATCTATGCATACTAGATCTATGTGGTGACCTAGACCTTGTCCAGTTTCCTGCCTAGTTCCTTGCCCAGCCTCCTGTGAACTCTGAACCTTTGGCCACTCCTTTGTACTTCCTATTTAAGCCTGATCTGGAAACTTCCTGATGCCAGATTATTGTGCTTTGCCAAGATCTAGCTTTGTGTGCTTCATCCTCCTGAATCTTCCACTTGTGTACCGACCTTCAGCTACGTTCCAGGACTACGCCTCTGCCTGCTGCCATTTTGCCCTTCACTGCTTGTGTACCGACCTTCGGCTAAAGACTACGACTACTCTTCTGCTTGCTCCCTCACTCCGGCTGATCTCTTGTGTACCAGACCCTGCTTGTTGACCACGGTTGTGCTGCTGCTTCCTGCGACTGGACTCTGAGCCTGACCCAGTAATCGTGACAGTAAGCTGCATACATTCCAGCCGGGAATGTTTGAATGCTGCTATCTCATCGGTTTGCTGGTCGGCATGCCACAATGATGTAAAATACCTGGTATAATATATAACCAATATAGCTGCACCAATGGTTCAAAAGGTTGAGAACTTCAGACTTAAAACTCTAATTTTGTCAACCCTGAAATTCAAAATATACTGTGAACTGTTGCCATGCAATACAGATCTAAACCCATACACTTCTGCTGTGGTTGAGAAGCATATAGGCTCTAAATTATCAACACGATTTCACCATGAAAAGAGGGAGGCATCTGGAGGAATGTCTGCACACCGATTGGTATAAACTGTAAATAAAGCCAGTCCTTGACATGGATGATGGCTAGAATCTTGAAAAAGATGAAGTTCAAATCCTCAATTAACGTTTGGTTTGCATGATCGGGCCAACTTAGAACCCCTATGGCAGAGAGTCTCTTGCTGTAATGGTGAGTAGGGGTGCTGGAGCAAGGGAGAGACGCAGTATGTGGGGAAGACTGCGCGGGCTCACACCAAACATAAGCTGTATCCCATACTGGTCAATTGTGCCATTGGCCAGGTGACGGCCGTGAATTAATTGGCATATATCCACTGTATGGCTGGGTCAGCTTGGTGGTCACGGCCTTTTCTCTATCCCATTTATTATAAATGCTTATGCTCACCATGCACTGGAAGTCTTGAATGAAGGGACATCTGCATAATTCCTTGGGGTAATTTTGAAGTAACGGCCCAGACATTAAATGTTCCGCTCCGACATGCCACGAGGGGATGGCGTGTTCTCAAAATTGCAGGCGAACAACGCTCTAGACGGAGGCTGGAACGCAGCGGTGGCTCTTCCGGGTAGTGTGTTGCCGGCGTGTGACGTCAACGCGTTTCGCGTGCGTGACGCACGCTTCGTCAGGACGTCATTGGAACGTGAGGGAGGAAAATAAATAGGGAGATGGCCTGATTGAAGATTGCCATCAGGTGGCAGTGTTACAGCCATTCCTCTATTGCAGCCTCCCGCTTAATTAAAAACCGGATGGAATAACACCATCATGTGGTAAAAAATAGGTAATGCACAGTATTAGGTATTCTTTTTTCATACGTGGCGTGGCTCCAATACAGTCAACCACAGTTGAACCGCAGTTGACTGTATTGGAGCCACGCCACGTATGAAAAAAGAATACCTAATACTGTGCATTACCTATTTTTTACCACATGATGGTGTTATTCCATCCGGTTTTTAATTAAGCGGGAGGCTGCAATAGAGGAATGGCTGTAACACTGCCACCTGATGGCAATCTTCAATCAGGCCATCTCCCTATTTATTTTCCTCCCTCACGTTCCAATGACGTCCTGACGAAGCGTGCGTCACGCACGCGAAACGCGTTGACGTCACACGCCGGCAACACACTACCCGGAAGAGCCACCGCTGCGTTCCAGCCTCCGTCTAGAGCGTTGTTCGCCTGCAATTTTGAGAACACGCCATCCCCTCGTGGCATGTCGGAGCGGAACATTTAATGTCTGGGCCGTTACTTCAAAATTACCCCAAGGAATTATGCAGATGTCCCTTCATTCAAGACTTCCAGTGCATGGTGAGCATAAGCATTTATAATAAATGGGATAGAGAAAAGGCCGTGACCACCAAGCTGACCCAGCCATACAGTGGATATATGCCAATTAATTCACGGCCGTCACCTGGCCAATGGCACAATTGACCAGTATGGGATACAGCTTATGTTTGGTGTGAGCCCGCGCAGTCTTCCCCACATACTGCGTCTCTCCCTTGCTCCAGCACCCCTACTCACCATTACAGCAAGAGACTCTCTGCCATAGGGGTTCTAAGTTGGCCCGATCATGCAAACCAAACGTTAATTGAGGATTTGAACTTCATCTTTTTCAAGATTCTAGCCATTATCCATGTCAAGGACTGGCTTTATTTACAGTTTATACCAATCGGTGTGCAGACATTCCTCCAGATGCCTCCCTCTTTTCATGGTGAAATCGTGTTGATAATTTAGAGCCTATATGCTTCTCAACCACAGCAGAAGTGTATGGGTTTAGATCTGTATTGCATGGCAACAGTTCACAGTATATTTTGAATTTCAGGGTTGACAAAATTAGAGTTTTAAGTCTGAAGTTCTCAACCTTTTGAACCATTGGTGCAGCTATATTGGTTATATATTATACCAGGTATTTTACATCATTGTGGCATGCCGACCAGCAAACCGATGAGATAGCAGCATTCAAACATTCCCGGCTGGAATGTATGCAGCTTACTCCGGTTATTGCTGGTCTGATCTTCCAGTGTATGTGTGAGGCCGGCCTTGTATGTGTGATTTCTTTTTTGGTTTTATGTCTTGTGTGTGGTCAGTTTATTTTCTGTATCCTCTCATGTTTTGTATACTGTTCCCCTACGACGGGGTTAATTTTTAGACAGTGTGTCACTTTTGATCCTTAATAAAGCATTTTTTGATTATTCATATTAAGTTGGTCTGAGCATCCCTTTATGCAGCCGTTCTTTAGAGGCTTTTCTTTGGCCCCTTCCATGTTTTATTCCCCAGTTACATTAGGCTGCGGTGGCTCCCCACTTATCATTTGAGACCCTCTTGGACTACCATTGGGTCTACTGACGGGTCTGTGCCCAGGCTAATTAGGACACAGCAGTCTCCAAATTTGGGTGCTCCTCTTGGTTGTACATTTGTACTTTATCTTTTATGAACCAATAAAATATTTTGAAAAAAAAAAAAGACTAGCTGACAAGGTAATCCTGTTTGTGTGGGATCATATAATGAGTCAGGTATTCTGTGTTTAAATTCATTTAAAAATAGCATTTACAGATACGTTATATCTTATATGTAACATAATATTAACAATGAAATATATAAATAATATACATAGATATGTAGAAAATTGTTATATATTACAATTGTTTCATATTTAGTTAAAAACTAACTTTACTGATTTTGATGACTCATCTCTGTATGTCGAGAGGCTTCAGTAAACATTTGTAAATTGTAAGTCGTAGAAAGCATAATAAACTTTTCTGGCCTTGCCAGGTGTTTAATTTAGAAGGTCTGGTTGTAAGCTATGGGTCAATATAAAGGTTCGAAGTTTATTTGAAGATAAATAATGCTGTCATACTGAACCTAAGTGCAATGCAATACTGCCATTTTTGCTGACTACTACGGTAATTGAAGTCTTAGGTTTAAAAAGTAAAATCCAATATATTTTAAATAAGATATATTAAATATTAGAATGGTGTTACCAAGATTTAATCTTTATTCAGATACCTGGTGGATTAAATGGACATTTAGTAGATGATAGCATGGTTACATTTTTATGTTGTTTTATAATAGTCTTAAATGAAGAAATCCTATTTAATTTTAATATACTGGTTGACCAAGAGGTGTCACCCTATGACATCACCAGTTAATGAATAAGATGTTCCAACCAATGATTATCATGTTACTCCCTCTGGTTTTAACTTATGATAATTGTAATAGTCCTTTGTTCTATACCATATAAAAGCCCAGATGAGAGAGACACATGAGACATCACATTTTGCCCAATATACATCACACTTACAACATACACGCTATTACAATCATGCATAGACTCATCTACACAGACGACTCCATTTCAATCCACCATGTATCTGAACCTTTGAGGGATGCCAAACGAAGCTCCTCCCTAATTGGCCACCATCTTGGAAATGCAGCCATCTTAAGGAACCTGGTAACTACTATTCTAAGCTAGCGGCCATTTTAAATATGGTAAATATGCCTTGCTGTTTATTTGATTATTATTCAATATTGTTTATGTACTTCCTTAAATGTTTTACATTTCATATTTAAAGGGTAACGAAAGTACAATCCCAGCCGTATAAACCATATGTAGATTTTTCTCTAAAGAGATGATTTTTACTTTTTATACATTTTTATTAATATCAGATTAAGCGCATTATTTGCGATTTTAAGTCTTCCGTTTTGCATGGCTTATTCTCACTTCATCTGCAGTGAAGAGATTATCAGGTTTTGCATTGCGCAGACAATTGTGGTCTGATTGTATAGTATACTTAAATATGGTTTCTACTACATCTGGGAAAATGGTAATCTTGCTTTCGTTTCACTTTAACTTTGTTTCAGTTTCACTTTCATTATTGAGCTACACATCACATTGCATTTATTATTTGAGTTTGTATTTTTGTGAAGTTATATCTTTTTGGTGTCATCTTAAGTTTGATCATTTATCGTGATTACATGTCTCGTGAATAAAACTTTTACATATATTCCATACTATAGACTGTTTTCACTAAAGATTGGTATATGCTTTTAAAAAGAAATTAATCAATAAAAAGAACTCGCTACATATTGATTTATGGAATAAGTTGAGATTCTCCTTTCGCACAGATCTTTGCTTATTATTAACCATAAATAGACACTGTATATTCAGAGCAGTATAAACATTCTGACAAAATGGAGGCACAGCGAGATATTATTAATTATTATTAATTATTAATTCTGACAGTGGTTATTAATTCTGACAGTGGGAATCTATGAGTGTAGTTTGACCATTTATTTTTCCTTCAGTGTCAGTTTAGTTTTAATCTTGTGACAGTACAGTGTGAGTGTACAGTAGTTCGAAAATTCATTTTTACTTTAGTGTCAGTTTATTTTGCCAGAGCAGGTTTCCTGCAGTATATTTCCGTGCTTTATTGCACATTTAATGCAGTATATTTCAGTGCATTACTGTACGTTTAATTATGACCCAATTCTGCACCTTCTCACTCCTTACCTTTCCGATCTACCTCTGCTATACCTCATGACCTCTCAGCAGCCTCCGCTGACAGGCATGATGGTATAGCACAGGGTGTCCCAGGTCCTTGCAGCACATCTGCAAGTAGCAGACCACCAGCTGTAGACTATAGCAGACATATTTATCTGCCCCATCTGTTGCAAAAAAAAAAAAAAAACAGTCACTGCCACCCACATGCACAGTGTCTAAATTCAAGCTTGTCAAAGCTGCTGGCTTTACAACTCCTGCCTTTCCATCTGGTGTATTCTGCCCCCTTCAGTGATTTTGCAGCATGTGTTGTACCACAATGGCAGGTTCCCAGTCACTATTTCTTTGCACGGAAGGCCATTCAAGCTCTCTACCATCACGTGGAAGGCAATATTGTGGCATCATTGGGCAAGGCAGTCAGCCACAAGGTCCACGTTACTGCTAACACATGGTTCAGCAAGCATTGTCAGGGACAGCACACTGGGTAACTGTGCTTGCAATGTGGAAGGATCCAGGATAGGGCTCAGTGCTACAGCTTGCTGTACTGCCATACGTCTCCATACAGCTAGTGGTGATGATGCAAGATTTGTCACCTCTACCCCTTCCTTCTCCTCCATGCTCTCCTCTGCTATATTGTCCTATGAACCACTGGTACCCCCTAAGTGTTCAATGGGCTATTCAATGAGTCAGGCTAAAAGGTGCCATGCAGTGCTTCAGCTGGTCTGTTTAGAAGACAGGTGCCACACTGAAGCAGAGATTCTTGCAGCTCTAGAGGGGCAGGCCCAGAGGTGGTTTACACCACACCAGCTGAAGCCAGGAATGGTGGTGTGCGATAATGGCAAGGGAAAGGGAAAATTGACACTTGCCATGCCTGGCACATGTCCTCAGTTTGGTGGTGCAGCCTTTCCTAAATAGGTACCCAGGGTTGGAAGATCTGCTAAAGCAGGCCAGAAGAGTCTGAAGCCATTTTAGCTGGTCATAAACAGCCAATGCTCGGTTGGCTGAAATTCAGAGGTATTTATGACATGCCCACCAGGTGTACCTTCACTTTGGCACTGCTGCAGCAGCTGCCATTGCAGCAGAGGGCCGTCAACGAGTACTTGTGTGAGTGTGGCACACTGATGGGCTCAGGTCGGCTCAGCTTTTTTTCCCATTGTCAGGAAGGCTCTGGCAGAGGATGAGTTAAACCCACAGGCTAATCCTGGCTCCACCCTTCTCATCAAGGAACAGCACTATTTAAGCTGGATCAGCACACAGGTTCAGTGCTGTTTCGTCTTCAGCTTCCCCTGTTTGTTCCTGCATCTGCTACCTGTCTCCTGTGAAATACCAACCCGGCTTGCTTTTGACCACCCCTGCCTCCTGCCTGCATCGACCTCGGCTTGACCTTGACCATCCTTCTGCTCCAACGATTTAATCTGATCTGCTCTTCCTGTGTATGACCCAGCTTGTTTAACTCTGCTTACTTCCAGTTCCTGGAAGCTCCCAGTCACACCCGCTGCCTTCTCTCCACTGGAGTTCTGTGGCCACCTGACATCCTACTCTGCTATTAACCAGCACCAGCACGCCATCAGGCACTCATGCGAATCTGTACTCCTGCGCCTCCTGTTTACACTACCAGGGGCCCCGAGTCAGAGGTGTAAGAGAGGCCTTCCTCAGCATATTCAGGCTCCGCCCGCCAGGTACGTGATACCCATGCCAATGGCTGCTGATAAAGGATGCATGCACTGTACTGTCACCATTTGAGGAGACCACAAGGATAGTGAGCTGAGACAATGCATGCATCAGTGACCCAACCCCCATTGTGTTCCTACTGGAGCAGACTTAGTGTGGCCTCATGGACAGGGCACTCGAGGCAGAGCAGCGGGAAGAAGAGGAGAACTTCCTTTCCTCTCAAGGCCTGCTTTATGCAGAAACCATTCTTGGCATACCACAGAACACACAAGAGGATAGGGAGGAGGAGGATACTGGCAGTTTTGGAGGTATTTAAGCAGGACAAGACATACGTTAACCCTTAAAAGATTGTTTTCTATCACCAGAACTCTTGGGAGTAGTACACCTGCAGCCATGATATACTGTGGAGGCAGTTCCAGATACTGCAATTCTCAGTGACCATGAGAAGTCTGCTTCTCATGCCTCCGCAAACTTGTGCTGCATGGGCTCCCTCATTCTTCAAAGCCTGCAAAAGAATCTGAGAATATGTGGCATCAAGGAAAAGAATCACTATTGGTTGGCAACCCTTCTTGACTACTGTTACAAGGGGAGTCCCCACAGAGGGAGAAGAAGATAAAATCTCTTGAGGACACCATAAAGAGTAGTTTATGTGACACCTTTCCTGACTCTGATAGGTTACAGTCTGGTCCTCGGTGCCAAGGGCTGTCAGCTTCCACATCCCATCGGCAATGTCTGTATCATATGGTGGGAGATTATCTATGAGCAAAAACAGACATGGAGAGCTTTCCAGTTGCGCATCCACTGGGTTACTGGGTCATGAGAATAAACCACTGGCTAGAGCTGTATGCAATTGAGCTACTGAGCTTCCCTGCATCCAGCATGCTTTCTGAACAGGCATTTAGTGCTGCTGGAAGTTTTGTGACAGATAAAGGAGCGTGTCTGTCCACAGACTCTGTGGACCAGCTGACATTTATCAAAATTAATCAGTCCTGGATTAGCAGCAGCTATCAAGCCTCTGATGCTGATGTCACTGATTAAGTGCTTTCTGGATCATGAATCTCTGACTGTCTTGGCTGCCTAGCTTTTTGGGGGTTAATTTCACCTGGAAGAAAATGTTTGGTGTAGATTTCATGGACACAATTAACGCCCAAGGACCAATTTTTCCACACTTCTTTGACAGGTGCATATCATTTAAATTTTTGACAGCAAGGCCAATTCTTGCTTTCATCAAAAGTACCTCTATAGGGTTATGGTGTAAAGGCACCAACCACACCCAAAGACCAATTTTTCTGCACCTGTTGGACAGGTGCGTATCAATTACATTTTTGATAGCAAGGCCAATCCTTGCTTTCATCAAGAGTATCTCTATAGGGTTACGGTCTAAAGGCACCACTGACACCCAAAGACCAATTTTTCTGCACCTGTTACTTCTGTGTGTCTGGGAAAGTCTGTGAAAGAGACACTCAAATGTATCCAAAAAATCTATAATCTTTTTCCAAGTGCACAAAATTGTGACCTCATCATGCAGACTGGCTCCCCAAGCCATTGTTTATAAAATAAACAAAGCTTGAATGGAAAATGTAATTTTTTTGGCTTTATAAATGTAATTATTGCTGCAGCAGGCTCTATACATGGTACAGATGTGCTACATCACAGGTAGATTAAGGGGACCCCCCATGCACTATATTTAAAGGAATTTTTCATCCTAATTATTACTCCTAATTTTTATGGTTTCACTTTATGTATCAGTAAATCACTGTTCATTTAAAAATTATGTTTTTTACTATTTTTTTTTCATTGATACATGTCCCTCAGGGCAGTACTCAGACCCCCATAACCATTGTATGCTCAATTAATTGCATATAAGCGTTAAAAATGGGAACTTTACATTTTTCCACTTCTGGTCTCCATAGACTTTATTGAGGTTCATAATTCTTCTTCTATCCTTCTTCCAATATCTAATAATTGTGATTGAGAATTTGGGCCACTTCAGATCGGTAAATAGTAGGGAAACTCTCAAAACCTACATTTATTGAAAGTATAAATGCATTTGTTTAGCAGCCTGTTAGTGCCAATTTTGGTAGAATAAAAAAAAAAAAATAACACTCCAACATGCTAACTTAGTGTATCAAGAGTTACATAACAAAATCAGTGCTACTGCAATCAAAATGCAAAAAAGCAATTAGGCACCCAAACGCAAAATACAGGGAGTATGCTTCATGTGGATATTCTTCAAGTAGAATATAAATAGCAAAAATATTTTTAGCTAAACATGCTGTCTTAGTTATTTGTATAGTCTAGGCATCCTGTCAATCAATGCACTGACATGAATTTCTTTTGTCACAATCCAAGATTTTAAAATGTTTAATAACTAATAGCGCCAATATGTTTTAGTACACAGTAATAATAATGTAAAGGATTGGTTCTATATAGACATTTAAAATAAGTGTAAACATGCTCTAAAGCCTAGAAATATGGGAGAGAAAAATAATTTGTTTGGGACCATAGCATTGCCAATATCTGAGTGTATGGGACCATGGCATTGCCAATATCTATGTTCTGTCTCTATACATAAATACAGTATATAGATACATATGGCAGTGGCATATTTAGAAAATTAGTGGCACCATTGCTAAGCATAATTACATTAAAGTGGTTGTTAACCCACTTATACAACTCTACATAATCCTCTGGGTAGCCTGATTACTAATGCTCCTGTCTCTGTGTTTTATAAAAAAATGCAACCTTTACCGTATTTCAGAGCAGCTCCTGGTGAACACGTGACCGGCAGGATCTCTCCTCTCCCCGTCTGACAGATGCAGGGGGCGGTGCCGAGATTCCCTTGCTGACATCAGGCAGGGTGAGAGGAGAGAGAGAGCCAGCTGGTCACGTGATCGATGGGAGCTGCTCTGAAATACGATAAAGCTGGCCTTTTTTTTTGTTTATAAAACACAGACAGGAGCATTAGTAATCAGGCTACACAGAGGATTATATAGGACAAGAAAAGTTTTAAATGCAGCAGGGGGTAGGGGGTGGGCTCTGACATAGGAGCAGACAGGCAGGGAGGGGAGGGGGAGAGGAGCAGAGAGGACAGATAGCTGCAGATGACGGAGGCCTGTACAGTGACCACGGTGTCAGGGCTCAGCAGCCATGATATACCATGGTCAGTGTACAGAAAAAAAGAGGGTAAAAACTGGCAGGATCAGACAGGTTTTTCAGGTAATACGGGGTGCCAAATTACACAGCACAAGAACTGTGCTGTATAACATGCTTTAAAGGAACAGGACCGTTACTTTTTTTTGTTGGGGGGGGGGTAACAATCATTTTCAGCAGAAAAAGTAAGTGTGAAATGGAGTATAAATTTTACACATACACTAATGGAGTGACTCAGGGTATCATCCCAAAATGTATCATAATGGGAAGGTAAGGGAGGCTTTGGGACTTCAAATATACCCCTAATGTCACGTATGTATGATTCAACAGAGCATTTAAGTTAAAGTGTTACTAAACCCGCAACAGTAAACTCTGTCTGTAGATGCAGAATAGCATGCTTGTTAAACTCACTGTGTAACTTATGTGGTTAATCCTCTGCATTGTGTAAAAACACTGTGCGATCCTGTATGCACAGATCCTCCCCCTCCTGCAAGTTCACTTTGGACAAGTCCAGATAAACACACTAAGTGTAGTTCAGCTGCACATGCTCGGTTTGGTCTCTATTGTTCAGAGAACACTTCCTGGTTTTAGCTGAGATAATCAGGTCACATGGTATTTACATCACACATGTTGGTGTGTATACAGATGCTAAATGACAGCCCAGTCCCTCCCTCCTCCTCCATGCCCAGTAACTAAAAAAGAACACAGTGGGTGGGATGTCACATCTTGATTGATGGATGATTTTGTTTTCTTTTTCTTGGGAGGGTACATGTGATCAGCACAGGGCCAATCAGCACTGTCCAGACATGTTCAGACAGATAATTAAGGGTCTTGGTGCCTGATAGGACAATCATGGGAGAAATGTAAACTCCTCCTACAAACTACTAGGACTGATACAGGTCACAAGATTGCTCTAATTGCTATATACAGCTGATGAGAGAAGGTATTTATCAGTTTATATTTACTAAAATAATTGCATTTGCATGTTTTATGTACTGTAGGAGACCAAATATATTGAATGCAGGATCTGGGTTTAGTAACACTTTAATAACAAAAACACAAGTTTATTAAATACAGTTTAAAACCATATAGACATTGGATACATTACAAAGCTAAGCAATCTGTGTCCTTCAAGTGAGGTCTACACATTTTGCGGATATACCGCTTCTTCAGGACCTGCAAAGTCTTCTGTTTTTTGTTTTTTTGTTCAGTGCTTGTCTACAATTAAGAAAACATTTTCTAAGAAAGGGAGCAGAAGAAGCAATAAACATGTTTAAATGTTTTTTGTTCAAATGTTATTTTCACATTGTTGCTTGTCTTCTGTAGTCATTTTGTTTCCTAATTAATGTTGGGTAATGTTGGGTATCTACTGGTATTTGCTACAAGGATGCCAGACAACCGAAAAGAAAACTAGTGAATGATATGACATCACAGATACATCTGGTAATTGTTCCTTTCTAACCTGCTCTTTCCTTTATCTTCAATAAATCATGTCTCAGAATCTTGACTCAAAACACTGACTTGCTCCCAATTGACACTGGTCAGCAATTCTTTGTCGAGTGGGAGGACTTGGTGCTGAAGAATGTCAGTGCTGTCATTTGTATGCATGCTTCACAGACTTTTAGTACAAATCTCATTAGCATTGCAGTGCAATAAGTATTCAAGAAATGATGGATACATGCCATACACTGGGAAAGAGAGCATATTGCCAAGTATGAGTTGACTTGTAATTAATTGCAATTCTGACTGTCATTCAATGAAAAGAATCTCATATTAAAAGTTGGAATTTTGGACAACCAAGCTAATCTGTATCAAGAAAGTTATGAAAAATACATTCCTGCTTTTCTGAGCACAGATGACATACATTTCTTCTATGTTTAATGAATATATGTTAACAGCATCAGAACACCCGAAGTAAGCCCATCAGTCTAGTAAAAGTTACAAAACTAACCTACGTAACAACAGGAGCCTGCAAATGAATTTCCTGTCTATATTATTATTTTTGGTGTGCTGAACAAGCCTTACTGAACATTTTTTTTACTGAGACTTGACTCACCAACCAGTTGCCTTACTATCCAGTGGGGGATTTTATATTCGATAATCAGATGATGGGTGGTTTGGGCTTAGCTTTTGAGAGGGGGTTTAGTGGCAAAAAAAAAAAGTTGTGGCATTAAAAATAGAATGCAGCACAAAAAAGAGATAACGCTGCTTCAGATGATACCTGAAAGCTCATAGACAAAGGTGTGCAGGTCCAGTCCATGGTCCGGTGAATGCATCCAATGAAAAAACGAATGACCACAATTTCCAAATGCTACAAGATCTTTAATGCAATAAAATCATCCAACAAACAGGTTGAAGGAAAGTTCATGACTTACTAAAACTCACCAATGATCTACTAACTGCCAAAACCAATGGCCACTACTCCATACTCTTACTACTTGACCTCTCTGCGGCCTTTGACACTGTTGACCACCCACTCCTTCTTAATAAACTCTGTTCCCTTGGCCTTCAAGATTCTGCTCTATCTTGGTTCTCCTCCTACCTATCGCAGCGCTCCTTCAGTGCTACCCACAACTCTACCTCCTCCTCCCCATTGCCCCTTTCTGTGGGGGTTCCCCAAGGCTCTGTTCTTGGACCTCTCCTCTTCTCTCAAAAAGTTTGTATATGCGCTCTTAGGTCGCAGGATACCTAGGCGCAAAAAGATAGTTATAGGTGCCACATCCTTGATAATGGAATTGGGAAGTAGAAGAGGAAGAAATTTTGGACTTTATTGGCACCGGTATTAAAAAGATATATTTTATTGAAAGAATCACAGAAAAGTATATTTAAACAGAGACATAAAAGAAATGTACAAAAATTCACATACAATTTACATACAATAAAATCAGGCGGCAAAGCCTCAAAACCATGTGCAAATGTGATCGCACAACCTACTAGGTAGATAGGGTTGTAACAACAATCGCATATATCACAAAGTAACCTGTATTCATAAGGCGGCCATAGAGAGGGATGGTGACCGTCTCCAAAGGTCGTCTGTACAGTATGAGTGAACAGATGTTGAGTTAAATCCCAGTTGCCCTACATGTTTCGCTTAACATAGTAAGCTTCTTCTGGAGCACGTGGTATAAGCAAACATCTGAAAGGAGGGTCAGGTTGTAGAACTTTATAATGAGCTGAGCCAGGTAGGCTATAGAGAGTAAGGAGGGGGTCGGTACGTTGTAGTTGGAGCAAATTACGTAAGTCCTGATAGGATTAAGGCCACCCTGTCATGGACACCCAATAACACCTAATAATAATGGAGGGGCCAGGAGGAAGAAGACCCCACGGCCTTCGAATCCAAACAGAGGAGGCCATGGCGGTATCCCCATCCGGGGGGGGGGGGTGTACGTGTGGTCGTCGGACTTGGAGCAAACCTGTGCCCAACCTACCAGGGTCTCAGGCATATGAGGTGTACCCACCTCGCCCTCCTCTGTTTGGATTCAAAGGCCGTGGGGTCTTCTTCCTCCTGGACCCTCCATTATTATTAGGTGTTATTGGGTGTCCATGACAGGGTGGCCTTAATCCTATCAGGACTTACGTAATTTGCTCCAACCACAACGTACCGACCCCCTCGTTACTCTCTATAGCCTACCTGGCTCAGCTCATTATAAAGTTCTACAACCTGAACCTCCTTTCAGATGTTTGCTTATACCACGTGCTCCAGAAGAAGCTTACTATGTTAAGCGAAACATGTAGGGCAACTGGGATTTAACTCAACATCTGTTCACTCATACTGTACAGACGACCTTTGGAGACGGTCACCATCCCTCTCTATGGCCGCCTTATGAATACAGGTTACTTTGTGATATATGCGATTGTTGTTACAACCCTATCTACCTAGTAGGTTGTGCGATCACATTTGCACATGGTTTTGAGGCTTTGCCGCCTGATTTTATTGTATGTAAATTGTATGTGAATTTTTGTACATTTCTTTTATGTCTCTGTTTAAATATACTTTTCTGTGATTCTTTCAATAAAATATATCTTTTTAATACCTGTGCCAATAAAGTCCAAAATTTCTTCCTCTTCTACTTTCCTCTCCTCTTCTCTATCTACACCGCCTCCCTCGGTCACTTGATAACCGCCCACGGTTTTCAATATCATCTCTACGCCGATGACACTCAAATCTATCTGTCTACTCCTCACCTCACTCCTTCAGTCTCCTCTCACATTGCTAACTTACTTACTGACATATCAACATGGATGTCGCACCACTTCCTCAAACTAAATCTCTCTAAAACTGAGCTGGTAATTTTCCCCCCTGCCCGTGCCCCACCCCCCCATGACTTTTCCATCAAAACTAGTTATGCAACCATCAATCCCTCCCCTCATGCCAGGGTACTAGGTGTAATCCTAGACTCTGACCTGTCCTTTCAGCCCCAAATCCAATCATTGTCAAAAACTTGTAGACTTCACCTCCGCAATATCTCAAAAATTCACCCCTTTTTAACAACTGAAACCACCAAGCTACTCATTCACTCCCTTGTTATTTCTCGCCTCAACTACTGCAACTCCCTTCTCTTAGGCCTACCACTTCATAGGCTATCCCCTCTTCAGTCCATCATGAATGCTGCTGCCAGGCTTATCCACCTTACCAACCGCTCGGTGTCTGCCTCCCCTCTCTGCCAATCCCTACACTGGCTCCCGATTGCCCAGCGAATTAAATTCAAAATACTAACCACAACATACAAAGCCATTCACAACTCTGCCCCGAGCTACATCACCAATCTTGTCTCCAAATATCACCCAAACCGTCCTCTCCGCTCCTCTCAAGACCTCCTACTCTCAAGCTCCCTTGTCTCCTCCTCACATGCTCGTCTCCAGGATTTCTCCAGGGCCTCCCCCATCCTCTGGAATGCTCTACCTCAACCTGTACGGCTATCTCCTATTCTAGCTGCTTTCAGGCGATCCCTGAAAACTCATCTTCAGGGAAGCCTATCACACCTCCAACTAATCTTCCATCAGCTCATTCCCTACTGTTATTACCTCTTGTACCACCTGCCCCACCCTATTAGATTGTAAGCTTTTCTGAGCAGGGCCCTCTTAATCCTCTTGTATTTTATTGTATTGTAACTGTATTGTCTCCCTCTAACATTGTAAAGCGCTGCGTAAACTGCTGGCGCTATAGAAATCCTGAATAATAATGACACTTGTCAGAAAAGCATGGTTGACATGTGTCGCAAATCTGATCGCCTAATCATAACCAGGTTGGATGATTTTATTGCATTAAAGATCTCATAGCATTTGGGAGTGTGGTCATTTGTTTTTTCATTGGATTTAAAAATAGAATGTTCTACTTCAATAATTGTGAAAAAAAAAAAATCAAAAACCTGTTGATCATGTTAGAAATTCAAATCTGCTCTGTGTCTTGTGCACAGTTATCTCAAGGATTCAAATTAGTTGTCTTATTGTCTAATTATCTTAGTTGTCTTGGAACTACAGAATGATTAATCTCTATGTTGAGGTGAATAGAATGAGGGGATGTTTCAGTAGTATTTTTCTGTGATCGCTTTGTCTTTAAAGAGGAACTTTAACCATAATTGATAACAATAAATGTTCTTTAACAAAATAACATACATTACACTTTAAAGTTATTGTTTTTAGTTAACGGTAAAGTTTTTTTTTTTTTTTTAACCACTTCCATACAGGGCACTTTTACCCACTTCCTGCCCAGGCCAACCTTCAGCTTTCAGCGCTGTCACACTTTGATTGACAACTGCGCAGTCATGGAATGGAAAAAGAGGTATATGGCGCTGCCTAATAGAGGGAGTATAATGAGACTAATTAAAGTGATTAAAGTGATTAATTGATTAAATCGACAATTTGAATATGCAAATATTACTAACAAAAAATGCCAGAGTTCATATAATCTAAATAAGGTGCTAGCTTAGTGAAACAATCAATAAATATAGCAAATGCAAATGTTTTAAAGTGACAAGTATAAACCTGATTAATGGAACAAAAAAAAAAAAAAGTAAACCAGTAATGTAAATAGCGTAGACATACCTAAAAATTATATATAATATACCAGGGTGTTGTGCAATATATCTCAATAATGTGCTAGCTGGTGCAAAATGCAAAAGACCATTAAATATGACAACTACAAATAATTAAAGTGACCGGTGTAAGAAGGTGACTTCAGTGTAAACCATAAATAAAGTCCAAAACAGTCCATATGAGTAAATAAAAAATATCTGATATATGATAATCTTCAAGGGTGACCTGTGAACGTGAAAGACACTCGTGCTCCCCTCACTCCCAGGACCACACTCACCAGATAAATGAACCCCAACAGGAGTAGCAGGCACTACTGATTTTGGGGATGGTTCTTGTATATATACCCAGTTATAAACCCCAATGCCGGCAGAGGGCAACTATGGATCTCATATGTCCCGGATATGTGAGAATAAGAAACTCTTCATAGTGTAATAACATTTTTTACAATTATATTTATTTAAAATTATCGTACTCACAAGCTTAGATGAACAAAAGGCAATAAAAACGAGGAAACAGAGTCTTTCTGGATACGAGGAGCACTTCCGGAACGCTGTGCGTTCCAAAGACCGGAAATTTTCGTCATCACGTCACTTCCGCAAACTTCCAGTCTTTGGAACGCCCAGCGTTCCGGAAGTGCTCCTCGTATCCGGAAAGTCTCATTATACTCCCTCCAATATTAGGCCGCGCCTTATACCTGTTTTTCCGTTCCATTTATTTATATTCCCTTGTGGGATTATATATGAGGTAGGTTGCAGCCAGTCAGGTATATCCTAGCGCAGATTTTTATATAATACAATTGCGCAGTCATGCAACACTGTACCTAAACTAAATTTGTAAAATTTGTTTACACAACTACAGCTTTCTTTTGGTGGTATTTAATTAACAAAATAAAATGCGTTTTTCTTTGATTCTGTTCTGTTCAAATTTTGCAAATAAATAATTGTTCTTCATAACTATAGGCCAAAATGTATTTTGCTACATTTCTTTGAGGAAAACAACCCAAATCAGTGTATATTATTTAGTCTGAAGGAAAGTTATAGAGTCCAGAAACTATAGTATATATATCTGAAAATGTAACATTCTGATGTACTGATGGCCTGTCTCATCTCATTAGGTCCTAAAATGCCAGGACAGTACAAATACCCCCCAAATTACTCCTTTTTGGAAAGTAGACAGTCCAAGGTATTTTTTTTTTTTAAATATATGTTTATTTAGATTTTCAAATATTATACAAGAAAACAAGAACATAATAACAATAAACTGGGTACAACACAACCCACCTGTCTCCTGTGTCCCAAAAAAAGGGGGGGGGGACATTTTTTATGATAATAGCAAAGAGAATGATGGTATACAACAAGGTGCGCTATAGGTATACATATCAAACAGCGACAAAGCAAAGTATGTTTGGATCATCAGCTATGTTTTTTTTTTTTTTTTTTGATTCACTTCTATATGGACTTTTTTGATGGACTTTCTTTTCTTTTTTCTTTTTCTTTTTTAGCCACTTGTTTTTCAAATATTATTCACACTTTTACACTTATTGGAAGTTGATCATCATTTTCTATTATGCTATGTATTTCTTATTATTGGTTACATATGGATGTGTAAAAATATATAAAATAAGTATCACCAAAATGGTGATATATATAATATATCCCCTGCTCACAAGTGTGCACCCGTCGGCGATATAGGTCTGGCTCACCCTCATCCGTGATACTACCGACTAGAGATTATGAAGGCTTGTGTATTTTATGCGTTTGTGAGTACATTTGAATTGGGTTTGTGATTAATAAAGTGTGGAGTGGTAAAAACAATATCACACTAGTGCGGTTTCACTCTCTTTGTCTTCCTAATCTGGTTGATGGGAGCTTTACTTTGAGGAAAAGGGACGCAAGACACGCTTTAAGGAAAGACACATTCAGCAGTTGCAGCTAATCCAGGGAGGAGATTTGTGTTCTTTGCCTGTTTGCCTATCCTATGAGAATAGGTGGGCCACGTTGTCTGGTGAGTTGCCATCCCCCTATTTATGTCACAAGGGTGGATGATTTGCGGTTTGGTGACCCCATAGACACACTGGTGATCCCAATTGGTGGAGAGGATTGATGCGAGACTCTGCATAGAGATGGACGTTTTTTCATGCGATATAATAATTGCCTGAAATATTTAGAAGGACTTTATTTTATCCTATGTGGCATATGTATTTAAACTATCTGCGCTACTAATACTGATTTTATAATCTCTTTAGGGGATTTTTGAATTTACATATGGATGTGTTACATATGGATGTGTTATTTAAAGTGGAGTTCCACCCTAAATTTATACTTACCTCCATCTTCTCGCTCCGGGTCACCTGAAAAACAAATGGATAATCGCAATTTTTTTTTTTTTTACTTACCTCGTATAGAAGAAAATATACTTACCTTACTTCCTTCTTCCTCCCCTCGGCGGCCACGGCCCGTCGTCACTTCCTGGCTGTGCAATGATTCCTGGGAGCTGAACGTCATCGCGCCCAGGAATCAATGCGCCTGCACCGGCCCCGACGTCAGTTCCGGTGCGCTCGCGTCATTCCCTTCTAAACAGCTTCTGGGCATGCCCAGAAGCTGTGGAGGGATGACGCGCGCGCACCGAAAGTGACGGCGGGGCCGGTGCAGTGCATCGTGGGACCGAAGAAGACGGAAGAGGACACAGAAGAGGATCGCGCTGGCTTCAAGCTGCCCACACCTGAGATGGCAGCGCTGGACAATACTTTTTCAAGGTAAGTATTTCTCCTAAAAGTTAAGTGCAACCCGGGACGGATCAGAAGCTAGCCATTGTGGAATGTACTAGCCCTGACTGTCCCGGGGGTATTTTTATTAAAAAAAAGTATTCCCAGGGTGGAACTCCGCTTTAACTGTTGCACTTTTATTCACATCAATTGTTTGTATTAGCGCCGTTCTATATATATTTTTTGTTATTCATTTATTTGTATGTGGTGACACTACAGAGATTGGCTGCTTTCACTTCATTCATTTATTACACTTAGTTATTGTTATATTTATTTCTTCACATTTACTTCACTGGTAGCACATTGGTTTTCATTTTTTTATATATTTTGGTCAAAATGTCTGCTGAAAAAGGGGGGGGACATAAACACTGACCAGGGCCAGGGCGGCTCATCCAATCTGCAAAGAAAGAAGGATGTAGCGACCCTCCTGGTCAGTTTTGACTTTGAGGATTTACGCTTGTAGGCATTTAGCTAGAATAATGGATACTCTCCTGGAGTATGAGGTGCGTGAAAAGAATGAGACACGCAGGATTTTTTTAAGAGGGAAATATTAAGGGGCTAGTAAATGGGTCTCCTGAAAGCAGACAATATGCGGTTTTTAGTTCTTGAGAAAAGAGAATACCAGGGACCGCTTCCGAGGTGAATTCAAACCCATTAATATTCCTTAACAAAACTCTTAAAGTATGAACCATGAGAACAACAGTGTATGGCTAGCAGCAGGCATAAGGCCTTCCATAGAATAACCACCATTTCTCATCTGAGTGTAAAAACCAACATGAGACATATGGGAAACATAGGTAACAAAAAGAAAAAGTACATCAGAAAAGTAAAATAAACCCAAATAACCCATCCCACACATCCTGCTCTTCCATCCTAATTATAGAGAGCCTAAAACCCTAACAATAAAGTGTAAGTCAAAGCCCGTGGTTCTAGCACCACATAGAGGTAGGGAGTAGTAGTAGAGATAAAGAACAGAGCACCAGAGCACATCTTCTCTGCAGGTAACATTGTAGATGAGATCCTAAAGTATATATGATGGAGTAAAGTGTTCCTTCGGGGCGAATGTCACATCCAGGTATACAGATGAGGATGGTCAGTATAGGGATATACACCGGAACAAAAAACAGCTACTGGCAGTGTGCTATAAAGAAGACAAAATAAGTCATGGAGTAGTTATAAGGATGAGAAGGGCAAGATCTTCTTGGGTAACCATCTAGGGTACAGACAGGCCAGTGGATGAGGGGTTATAAGAGGGGCATCTCACCGTCTTCGAGAGTGTTGGGAGCAACCAAAGGTCTCATCCAGCTAGGAGGAGGCATCCTCAGGAGAAGTGAAGAAATGGGCTCTGCTGGGTATAACAGAATACTGGAGCTCTTGATCCCAAAATGTAGCCTTGACAGATGTGAAGGAAGCATGTTAGCGTTGCACTTTGGCAGAGAAATCTGGAAATATGTGAATGATCTGCCCAATAAAAGCAATTCACCCGTACTCTCGCAGCTTGCAATATGGCCACTTTATCCTGAAAATAAAGGATGCTGGCTTTGAGAGGCCTCGCAGAAGCGCCTGGCACAGGGGGACGTTGGGGTGTACTATGTTCACGCTCTGTGGCAAATGTAGTTGGAAAAGCGTCAGAGCCGAGGGTGTCTTTCAGCCTGGTGTATAGGAATGATTCAGGGGAATTCCCTTCTGACTTCTCAGGGAAACCCACAAAGCGCAAATTATTACACCTATTTTCTACATCATCCACCTTGGCCTGGAGTGCTGCCAGTTCACTGGAGGTGCCATGAACAGATACAGATAGAGGGGCCAGGGAATCTTCCATAGTGCTGATCTGCTCCTCTGCAGTCCCAGTATGGTCACGCAGATTCTGAACATCTTGTTTAAGGAGTAAGATGTTTATGTGTATTGTTTCCATATGTGTAGTCAAGGTAGTCTTACAGTCTTTTATGGCAGACACTATTTGAGCCAGGGTGGGTTCAGCTGGAGAATGTGCAGACTCACCAGGAATAGAGTGTCATAAGCTGAATCTGGACTGTTCTCAGGGCCTTGCTGTGAGACAGGAGATGCAGAAGATGGATTCTTGGACAGAGGAGGAAAGGCATCTTGTGCAGAAAGCAGAGGGAGTGAAAAGGCAGCTTAGGAGGAGAGGCCGCTGGTGCTATCTTGCTTGAAGTATTTGTCCAGCTTTTTGGCTGCTGCAGGAGGTTTGTTCGAGCCGTATTTCACCATGATGATGGCTCTGAGGGTGCATGCACCCTGGAGGAAGCTGCCGGGGGGTAGAATGGGTGGATCGGTGCAGGATGGGCTGTAGGATGGCTGAGTTTAGTGATCTGCTCGGTCTGCCATCAAGCCACGCCCCCCCCCCTCAGTCCAAGGAAGCAGCCAGTGATCACTAATGGTGCTTTCTGAGAGGACATTAAATGACATCCATTTAGGATCCTGAAGCCACTGCCCGGCTGTCATTCTGCTATAGGCTGGGCAGGAATATGTTAACAACAAACAGTTTTATAGTTACCTGCTCTGTGAAATGAAATTCCACAGAAAAGCCTCTGGCTTTCTTCTTCTGTTGTCCTCTGCCAGCACTCCTGGCTCCTTCTCATCTTAGTGTGCCACCATAGGAAGCCACTTCCTATCATGGCACAACCACTGGCTTGATCCCAAGCCACACTGCCTGTATTCATAAATACAGCTTTGCTTCGCACCCTGCTCCCTCATCACAGGATTTTACTGACAACAGGTGGAGCTCCTAACTGCCTCAGCAAAGCCGGTGAGACCAGGAAGTGAGAGGAGAGAACCACTACAGATGGGTACAGCGCTGGATAGAGTGATAGGTACTGTACGTATAAGGGGGGAATGAGGGCGTGGTACTTTTACCTAAACATTTTTTACCCGAATGCAAGGATTGCTTAAGGCTAAAAAAATGTTTAGGTTTCAAAACCACTTTAAGAATTATGCTGCCAAAATTGGTGTGTGTTATAAATTGCCTCTAGCATTGCTCCTGTCTCTTCTTGCTTTGTTGAAGCCCAAAAAAGTAAATTCCTTATTGAGAACTCTCCCCTTCTCCTTAGTCTCAAAAACGATATGTCACTTTCTGTGATTGCATTTCCAGCCTTGATTGTACGTCTTGACTCGTGTTTTTTGTGCGTATTTTACTGCATTTGTTGCTAGTTTTTTTTCACGTGGAAGAGTGTGTTTGCCACGTGAAAAAAGCGTTACTAGTTTATTTTAGGTGTATAAAGGTGGCCATACACTATATAATCTGATTGTACATTCACTCTGTATCCAACCAGGCAGGCCCTTGCACTACATAGGTGATGGTAGATCAAAGGTGATTGGATAAATGAGATAAAGGAGATTGGATAATCAGATTAAATCGATTATGGTGAGCTTTACAGACATCCAGGGACACACTTCTCCTGTTTTCAATACTACAGCTCTGCTCCACATAGGCTGTTACTGTTTGTAAATGCTCAGCTCCTGCACTCTCTGCCAAATGAGCAATGGATGCAAGAAGAAGTTAAAATACAAAACTAGGAAGACCCTGGCTGTGCATTCAGTAAGAATGGTGTTCACTGACATTGTTTGTATGCAAGTACATAGGGGGAAAGGAGAAATCTCCTGGAGGGGGAGGGCAGGTTCAGGGTGTATGCTAATGAGGTCAGTTAAAGTACTTCCTTGTAATAATTTTTCCATCCCAAATATCAAATTTCAGGAAAAGTAATGAAGGGGTTTTTACAGTAGATAGGAGGTTGATGAAATGCCTGTCCAAAAAGACAAAGAAAAATTTTTATTTTCTGCATCAGAGGTACAGTAACGATATATTGGAACATAGGGATTTAGGAAAAAAAAGGCAAACTTAGCTTTTAATCTGCATGAGATGTTATGAAACAGTACGATTCTCACAGACAGCATTAGCAACAACATATTCTGGCATCACCTACTTTGGATATGTAATATAATTTTTTTACTTTTACATAAAAGTTTCATGTGATGTAAAAATAGATTGCACAAAAATACAACCACACACTTCAGGAAGAAGAAGCAAGCTGAATGAAAATTAAAGTGACTGTGGAGTATGTTGGCAGGTGCAGTTTAAACTGGACCCTAACTGTGTCTGAGCATCACAAACCTAAAATGCAATTAAACTAATTGTATTATTCAAAGCAAACTCACCCATCCACCCATGTCTCCATGATTTCTTTTGTTAAGAAATTATTTTGAAAATCACCCCCTAGCATTTCTAGCCATGACCATCTTAAATAAAGCAGATAATTTATATAGCATTTATATATCATATAGCATCTGCCTTTTGGTCAGGTATGCAAGCACGAGGGCATACTTCACTGAGAAAGACCCTTCTGCCCTCCTTGAGATTTGAGGGAAAAAAATGCCCATGGAGAATAAAATAAAAATGATAATGTAATAATACAGAGACAATAGCCAGAAAAATTGTACAGTGTCAATGCAGGCAATGCCAGCAGCTTTAGTAAGCTCCCATTTCATAGAGACAGACCAGGCAAGTTTTATTATAAAATAAAAATTAGAGTGTACAGTATAACAATACATATATTAAATATAATTTAATATAATTATTATATTAAATATAATTGTTGGCTGTATGTCTCTGTAATAATGCAGTGTCATTGCACAGTATGTAAACCTTTTTGTTAGTAAGCAGTTTCAGAGGAAGAGACCAGAAATGTTTTATCATGAAATACAAATTTAGGTGTAATATTTTGGAGTTAATGTGAGCAACTTTAGTAGGCCACAGTTTGACAGAGACCATGCAGCCTTTAATCAAGATTTTTTTCAAATAAGAGTGTATTATTTTAGAGACAAAAGCCAGAAATATTGTACAAGCTTGATGCACATTATGTAAGTAGCTTTAGTAAGCTACATTTGCAAAGTGAGAGAAAAGGCAGGTTTTGATCAGAAAAATCTAAATTATAGTGTACTATTTTGCAGGGAAAAAAATACATAAATATTGTATTTATATTGTATGATTCCATGTAGACTAAGTAAGAAGCTTTAGCAGACCACATTTTCAGAAGAAGAGACCATGCAATTTTTAATCAAGAAATCAATATTAAAGTGTATTACAGGCAAACCCCGCTTTACGTACACTCGCAAGTACGGACACATTGGCGTCTAGGGAGAAATCTTGGTCAGTTTGACATGGCACTGCTGCCAGTTTTGACATTGGCATCTATGAGAAATCTTTGTCAGCTTGACATGGCACTGCTCCCTGTCTTTAACATTGGCTTCTGGGGGAAATCTTGGTAAGCACTGCTCCCGAACCATAAGTGACAGGGACATCAAATTAAGCACTGAGCGGGGACCCAGGACTACAACTATACTCAATTTTGGGGTCAGCCATCTTGCCTAGGTAATCTACCATGTTGTAGTCCTGGATCCCCTTAACGTGCTTCCCAAGTTTGGTGTCCTTGTCACTTATAGTTCGGGAGCAGTGCCATGTCAAGCTAATCAAGATTTCCCATAGAGCTAGTGTATTTACATGCATTGAGAAGTGAAAAAAGGTATTGCTTCACTTTAAGTACATTTTTTATTTTACATACATGCTCTGGTCCCATTGTGTACTTAAAAGTGGGGTATGCCTGTATTTGTATGTACAGTATCCTAAAAAAAAGTATACATATTTTGCAGACTTCATACACAGTATGTAAGCACTGGCAGGCACTGATAATGGTGGCAGGCCAGAAGAGAAGGCAGAAGCTGGTGATGGTGGCTGGGCAGCACATGTGACATGAATGGTAATGGTTGCAGGCTAGCAACTTTAGCAGGAAATGGTAATATATATATAAAAGTGCTGCACATTCAATTACTGCTATGAAATAACAAATGTGTAATATTGTAACTAAAAGACTGATGCATGAATACCAAATATAAATTAAGAGTGTGTTAAATCTGTATTATGTGTTGAATAAAATAAATCTTTAGTGAACCATTTAAAAATATTTGCAAATGAATATCAAAATAACTGTAAAATTATGACGTGCAGAGATATACCTGTAATAACAGCTTCACTCTATTAGCAATATGAAATATTATAATGATATTGCGCTCTAATATCAAGTAAATGAACAAAAAAGTTCAAAATGTATGTCTTAGGTCCGTAATTATGGTGAATTCCAATCACCAATGTGCTATTAACACTTGAATAGATGATCCGTGGCTGCAAAGCTGTGGAGCAGTTAGTATGGTAATTTTCCTTCCCTCTTGTGGCTCCCCTTAAAAGTATGTGCTTACCTTATGGGATGTAATCTTGCGCTCAGCTTTAATCATTATCCAGCCTGGACATCCCCTGCCTAGCCCTGGATGATCTCCTCCGAAGTGTGAATTCCCAGTCAGTAGGTAATATGCTCAGCCATTCACATGGGGAAAGAGATTAGAAGATCCATAGTGCAAATAACATTTGTTTAAAAAATTATATATTTAAAAAAGATTAAAAACACTCACATAGTGCTGGTGCTACAGCGCACCAGTCTATACAAACAAATTCCAGAATAATTCAATAGTGAACACTCAGTTCAAAGATACCACTCTTGCTACATGTATCATTGAATCCTCACTGAATGATACTGTGTCCACTGACAATAGTCTGGCCCCTCCCTTTGGCAGATCATCAGCAGTGGCAGGAGCTGGTAATAGTGGCAAACCAGCAGCAGCGTCAGGAGCTGGTAATGGTGGCAGACCAGCAGCGGAGAAGTCCTGAAACATACAAAAATATATTCCTAGAAAGGAAAGGATTTTCAAGCTGACAAAGGATTTTTACCTTTTTTTCACATCCCCACAACACTCTCACGAGAATAGACTATATTTTCTCTAACGACCCCATGCTCCCATACATTGCCCCCTCCACTATTCACGATATAGTGATCTCAGATCATGCCCCCGTCTCCATTGCCCTCACTTACTTCTCCACCTCCGCTGAGAAAAAGCCTTGGCGATTCCCTTCCTATCTGTCTAAAGATCCTGGCATTCGCACGGTCCTCAAAGACACATGGGAGGAATTTCTCGCCACTAACCATTCTCCGGACTGCCCTCCAACCCTGCTCTGGGAGACAGGGAAGGCTGTTCTGCGGGGACGCATCATCTCCTATGCCTCTGCCTAAAAAAGACGGGTCAATGCCTCCCATTTGGAAGCCAGTCGTAAACTCAGAACGGCTCAGGCGGCCCTTAATCTCTCCAACACCTCCCAAAATAGGGAACAATGGAAGACTGCCAAATTATGTTTTCAAAAATGGGCTGAGGCACAGGAGACTCTGCACTCCTCATTTAGAAACTGGCAATTTCACAGGTTTGGCAATAAGCCAGGGAAACTCTTGGCCTCCCTCTGCAAACCTCCCTTTACCCTCACTAACATAACAGCTCTCAGAAACGCCCAGGGCATGGTTGTTGACACTCCCTCAGATACTGTAAAGGTCCTCGGGCATTTTTACAGTACTCTGTATGGCCCAGACCCTATAGATGATACTGCTGCTTCAGCATTTCTCTCCGCTGCCCACCTTCCTACGGTGGTGCAGGAACATCTCGACCTCCTTAACACCCCCATCTCCATAAAATAAGTTTTAGACTCAATAGAACAACTCCCTCCTGGCAAAGCCCCGGGCCCGGATGGGTACACCTCTGATTTTTATAAGATCACGGCTCCCACATTGGCCCCTACCCTCTGTGATGTCTTCAACCACATTTTCCAAGGCAAACCATATCTTCCCACGGGTTTCCAAGCCCTTATAAAACTCATACCCAAAAAGGGCAAGGACCCTCTGGACCCGGCTCCTTCCTTCCCATTTCCCTCCTTAATCTCGACTCTAAACTTCTCTCCAAGATTATAGCTAATCGTCTGGCCTCTTTCCTCCCCACTATAATAAACATTCAACAGGACAGGTTCCACTCAGAACAGGCCTCGCCATGGTTGACAGAAGGATTTGAGTGCACATGCTCAGCGTCATATCCAGAGGTTGTCTTTTGAAAATAGACGTATGAGTGCTGCAAGAATTGCTGCAGAGGTTGAAGGGGAGAGGGGTGTCGTGGAATCTTTTCCTCTCAGGTACAAATACCTGTTACCTGTTAGTCAGTGATACCAAATCAGAAATATGTAGCTACACAGAAATCAGATAAGACTCAAAATATGGCTGAATCAAAATGATCTAATTTATTATTCCGTGTTGGAGTTTAAATATACCATATGACGTATAAAAAGTAGGTTGTATTATCATCTGATGTATAAAAAGTAGGTTGTATTAAGATATTATTGTCCAATCAGGGTTAGTAATTTATTATGGTAAGCATAGGGTTAAAAATCTATATTGTGATGTCTGTGATTTTTTTTTTGATTCAGATATAAATTGTTCTGTGGTCAAGATATCCAGACAGAGTTCCTCTTTATGAGAGATTGGGAATTTTGAAAGTTGCAGAATATATCTCAGCTTATCAGATATATTTTTAGCTTTTGAAAGCTCATGAAACATGAAAGAAATCAAGAGAGAGACAAAAGATTAATACTTTACAGCCATTTTGTACAAGCAGCCATCTTTGCCACCTCAGGGGTCAGCCTGTCAGTGCTCAGACCATACTGCATCAAATTGGTCTGCATGGCTGTCATCCCTGAAGGAAGCCTCTTCTAAAGATGATTCACAAGAAAGCATGCAAACAGTTTGCTGAAGACAAGCAGACTAAGGACATGGATTAATGGAGCCATGTCCTGTGGTCTGATGAGACCAAGATCAACTTATTTGGTTAAGATGATGTCAAGCGTGTGTGGTAGCAACCAAGAAAGAAATGTACAAAGACAAGTTTGTCTTGCCTACGGTCAAACATGGTGGTGGAAGTGTCATGGTCTGGTGCTGCATGAGTGCTGCCGGCACTGGGGAGCTACAGTTCATTGAGGGAACCATGAATGCCCAAATGTACTGTGACATACTGAAGAAGAGCATGATCCCCTCCCTTCAGAGGCTGGGCCTCAGGGCAGTATTCCAACATGATAACGACCCCAAACACACCTCCAAGACGACCACTGCCTTGCTAAAGAAGCTAAGGGTAAAGGTGATGAACTGGCCAAACATGTCTCCGGACCTAAACCCAATTGAACATCTGTGGGGCATCCTCAAACGGAAGGTGGAGGAGCGCAAGATCTCTAACATCCATCAGCTCCATGATGTCGTCATGAAAGAGTGAAAGAAGACTCCAGTGGTAACCTGTGAAGCTCTGGTGAACTCCATGCCCAAGAGGGTTAAGGCAATGCTGGAAAATAATGGTGGCCACACAAAATATTGACATTTTGGGAACAATTTGGACATTTTGACTTAGGGGTGTACTCACTTTTGTTGCCAGCGGTTTAGACATTAATGGCTGTCTATTGAATTATTTTAAAGGGGACAGCACATTTACACTGTTATACAAGCTTCATCCAACCTCACTGAGCTCGAGCTGTTTTGCAAGGAGGAATGGGCAAAAATTTCAGTCTCTCGATGTGCAAAACTGATAGAGACATACCCCAAGCGACTTACAGCTGTAATCGCAGCAAAAGGTGGCGCTACAAAGAATTAACTTAAGGGGGCTGAAAAATTTTGCACACCCAATTTTTCAGTTTTTTATTTGTTAAAAAAGTTTGTAATATCCAATAAATTTAGTTCCACTTTATGATTGTGTCCCACTTGTTGTTGATTCTTCACAAAAAATTACAGTTTTATATCTTTATGTTTGAAGCCTGAAATGTGGAAAAAGGTTGCAAAGTTCAAGGGGGGCCGAATACTTTCGCAAGGCACTTTATATATATATATATATATATATATATATATATATATATATATAATCTCCTTATCAATATAGCACAATAGTATATTTGCAGTAAAGTATTTATGATTTTCATGTTACACAATGACACTCAGATTATGTGCTTCTTTTGTGTAGAGTCAATGATATCTCACAGCGTAGTTCAGGGTACCAAAGGAGAAGACCTTGAGGGTCAGATTCTCCTATTTATCATAGTATATTAGAATTATTTATCTCTCTGCACTCACAAGGAGGATAAGCAGGATGGCCTTCTTGGTAGGAGTTGTAAGAGCCTCACACCACAGTGATTATGGATGGAATATATAAAAACTGGATAATATTAAAGTATTGCTGTTTCCTGAGGTCAGATTGTGCAGCTAAATCTGCTTTGATTTATGTGTGTTTACCTGCAGTTCTCAATGCAACAATCAATGGAACCCTGGCTCTTCTCCTTCTTTTAAGAATACTGCATGCTGGGTACAGAATCTAACAGCGAGCAGCCAATAACGAAAGAAATCATTCAAAGAAGAAATTCAAAGAAAATGACCAATTTTCACGTATAGCCTTTATGTAGTCTAGCAGATATATATACGTATGTAGTCAAAGTTGGTACAGGCACACACAATGTAAAACAGACTGTATACTGTATAATACTGTATATTACTGTAATAAAAAGTGACCACATATACTGTATCTGAAATCTCTAAGCCCTTGTCTGGTATAAATAAATATTAAATAACCCCCTAGAAATTTGATTTTTTTTTTTTTATCACTAAAATGAGCAGGATTGGAGGATATATTTATGACTGTAGATAAACTCAAATCTTAGCGGTAGACACATTCAAAAGTCAAATTAATGGAAAAGGTTACTGACCAGTTTAAAATTGTGTTACCTATCTTTATTTTCATTTTTTTATATATACAGTAACAGAATAGACTACAGTCCATACAATGCACATCAAAAATTTAGAATACAGGGGTGCTCTATTTCATCAGGTAATTATCTGTCTGTCTATGTCTGGGCTTAAAAACAATGGTGCCCATTAAACAAAATAAATTATAAATTCCACTGTTACTTATTTTCCCAGCAATGGAACCTCATTGGTCTCCACCAGCTGTTGACAAGTCCAGGTATTGCCAGGGTGTGGGAAATCCATTTAAAGCCCCAATAAAGAATATCCAAATAAACATGATCCTATACAAGTTCCCCCTTACATCAGGATTCCAATCAGAGTACCCCTTTGTAACGGATTAACCGGCACCCCGACCGGGCTGGATGCTCCTAGTTCTTCCCGAGGGCTCCAAGCACTCCACCAGACACCGCAACCACTTCAGACCCCACAAACCGCCTCAGCTTGGTTAGGGTCTCGCCATCTCCTACCCACCCTGGACCTACGACAAGGCTCCAGGTTCCTGTGGGTGAACCTCTCTTTCCCCAGAGAGTGCAGCAGGAACAGGAACAAGCTCTTACACAAGCTCTTACAAGAGCCAGTGCTGTATCTTGGCCTAGGCCAACAAGGCCCAGGCCTAGGGCAGCACTTTGCAGGGGGGCAGCAAAAAAGCTGCACCACGCAGGAGAAAAAAACAGCCTCCTCCTGCCTCCCCCACTAAAAATAGTCCCTGACGGCTTGCGCTACACACTTTTAGTATCGTGCCAGTCTTATAGGGCAAATTGGGCTGGGGGGCAGGGTCCAGGATGCAAATCAGTCTGGCACCCCCATAAAGCGGTCATACTGCTACCTCCTGGTATGATATGGTATGATATGATGGTATGATGATGGGAACTGCTGAGGCTGACTTTATGGGAACTGATGAGGCTACACTGATGTGCACTGATAGACTGTGGTTGTGGTTTACAGATGACAGGGCGGGTCATAAACAGGAAAAGATGTGGACTTTACAGGAAGGGGTGAGTCATATTTAAATTAGGGGGTGCACAAGTTTAGTCAGGCCTAGAGCAGCACAAAACCTAAATACACCACTGACAAGAGCAAGGGATTATCGAAGGGAGTATGAAGGAAATAGCAATCCCTTGTAGCATATTTCCCCAATGAGAGACAGGACTCTAGATTGAGGGTGAAATAGAACTCAAGTTTTTTGAGCAAGAAACAAACTTTTATACAGTTTCCCCCCACAAGGTTACCACCCAGGTGGACCTTGTTGAAAACAGGCCCTGACTTTCACAATCCAATGAAAACAGAGTTTTATACTCCCATACAGTGTACACAAAGATATACACTGTGGGACAATCCCCCCTCCCCCTTAGCAGCCAATCCACATACACATATACATCTCATAAAAAAGCTTATCTTAAGGCAGACAGAACAATGTGAGGTCATTAACATTCAACAATGAGACAGGCACAATCCACATTCCCTCCCAATACACAAACAATAGGGAAGTCTGCCAATGACAGTCTGTGTGTCTCTCTCACAGACAAGCACATGGAATACACTGTGTAAGGGGGTATTAAATCTTCATATTTCTATATGAAGATATGGTTGACAAAAATGACTGTCCCATCTGAAGCAATTCAAACCATTAAGTATCTGCTCCTCACCTCCAGTGACGGTGAATACTGTCACACCCCTTACATCAAAGTCCCCATCAGAGTACATCTTACATTACAATCCCCATGAGAGGTGCTGTCATTTTGTGACTGCTGGGGCAAGCACATGTAGGCAGGTGCAGTCTACTTTCGCCACTGCAGGTGGCATTCTTATACAGTGGCACTGCAGTTGGACAGGAAGTCAGGGATGGACACAGTTCCTCTATGGTGCCCTGGGTCACTGGGGAAGTATCCAATTGGATGCTGTCGCCCCATGTGACTCTGGCAGCCATCAGCCATCTTGGGTTAGGTTGAGCTTATTTAAGGTTCTGGCTCCCAGGTTTGGCATGCATTTTTGAGTTGGTAGAGTAGAGACAAGAATAATGTGAACTGTTTCAGCATTATTTCAATACAAGTTCTTTCATTGCACTGGGGCTGAATGTGTTATTCTACTGCTCGGTGCTTCACCCCATTAACACACGTAATCATTGTTAGGATGCTGATGGGGGAACCTCCGCTTGAGACTGAGGGGGTTAGGGGTTGCAAATTTTGAGGAGAAACAAAGATCTATGGCTGATCTGAAGACCTGAGTGAGACCTGTGTGAGAGGCCACTGACCCTAGCTACAGGCTGGATACAATCTTGCAGCGGGCTGTAGCTTGGAGATCTCTGATTTAACCCGAAAGAGGATCATCTCAGAATCGAAAAGCAGTGAATCTGCAGTAGACAGTAATGAAAAGGAGGTATTGCAGCAGTTTTATTTTTAAGTGATGTTAGGGACTGGAATATTACATTCTTTACCCAAAACTTACTTCTAACCTTAAAGTGGTTCCAAAGGCAAAGTTTTTTTACCTTGATGCATTCTATGCATTAAGATAAAAAAAACCTTCTGGGTGTAGCAGCCCCCTTCAACCCTCCTAATACTTACCTGAGCTCCATCTCAATTCAGCGATGTTGCACAAGAGCCTTTGCGGTCTTGGACTCTCCCTCCTCATTGGCTAAGACAGCAGCGAGTGCCATTGGCTCCCACTGCTGTCAATTAAAGTTAGTGAGCCAATGAGCAGAGAGGGGGCGGGGGCCAAGCCGCGGTTACCTCATCTCAGTAGCAAGCCTGCTAGGGTTTTTTCATATTAGAGCTGCTTTACACATTTTTTATGACACTCAGTATTGGGCCATAGTATATCTAGACTCCTAGATACATAAATGTAATATGTGCTGGGGCTCTGGTGACAAAAAGCTGTGCTCATTTTCTGTTTTGCCAGACCATTTTTTTTATTCTATAAAAAAAAAAGACCTGCAGGCCAGCGGGCATGTTGGTACGTGTAGTTCCATGGCTTTAACTTGTAAGGTTCTGCTGTTACCTGTTATCCCACAAGTGTTCAGTACCAGTTAACCACCTGTTGTTGATTCAATTACCTACACGCCTAGCCCAGTCAGGTCCTCTCCCTTTCTATTTAAGCTTGGCTTATTGCCTTAGGCATTGCCTGAGCAACAGTTAGTGTTCCTAGTGCCAGGATCCCCCCTTGATTCATAGTAGAGGAGATTTCAAGTGTTCCTCGTATTTCCCAGTGGAAAAGTTTAATGGTGTCCCTGGCTTTCTGAGAATATTCCTTCTGACCCGACAACTTCTAGTGTTCCTGACTTCCTGAGAAGATTCCAAATCATTCCTATACTCCTAGTGTTTTATGTTCTGAGAAACTCCTAGTGGTCTTGTAGCTGTGCCCCCCTTGTTCCTAATGTCCTTTGCAAGCAACTCCCAATACCTTTTGGTGTGATCTCTGTACCACCAGTGTTCCCGGTGTCTATCAACCTGTGTCCAGTAAGTGTGTTACTGCTTGCAACCTGTATCCTTATACCTGTTTTGTCCTATGATCATGACAGTTTCCTTGTGCCTCTGTTTTCCTTGTGTACTGTTACCAGCTTTTAGCCTTCCTGCACCTCTGTGATCTCCTGTGAGTTTCAGTCTGTTTTCTGTTCGTAGCACCTTTTCTGCAGTCTTTAGTATTTCTCATTGTATTTCTAGTCTGTTTCCTGCGTTGTGTCCCTGTGCACCTCTACCTGCTCCTAGAGATTCTTGTTTGTCCCTCTTTGCATTTCTACTTACACTAGTTGTCCTGCACACCTGTACCCAGTGTCTGTGTGCTTCTATGCCTGCCAGCCTGGGGTGTACTCCCTTCTGTCCTAGGTTTCCTGCACCTCAGAGATGCAAGGGATTCTCACCTGCTTTTAGCCCTTAGCTCCTGGTCGCTGTCTGCTTCGATGAGGGGGAAAATCACAACCTGGAAATTGCCTACACACATCCCATCTCCATATCCAGGAGTGATAAGAAGACAAGGTGGTTTCTTAAGCTGGATACACACTATACGACTTTTGTTGATTGATTTACTTTAGATTTACTTTCCACACTGTAGTGCAAGGGCCTGCCTGATTGCATACAAATTGAAAGTGTTTAGGTCTGACCTCATATTATATGGCTTTGGTAAATCTAAAGGAAAAAAAATCTAAAGACAATTGTATAGTGTGTATCCACCTTTAGACTCTGTGCCTCAGCCCTTCCAAGGGCCCTCATCTTTTCTGTACACGTGGACAGGCCATGTTCTCCCCTGCTAGTGCCAATAGGAACTCTTCATGTCCTAGATTCCTCATGTACCTCTACTATATCCTGTTTACCTGCATCCCCTTGGACCCCTGAGGCCCTCAAATATTCCCCATACATATTTATCTCTGTGTTCCTGTACTTTCAACATCCTACAGCTGTATGATACTCCTGTTCTCCAGTCTACTCTTGAGCCCAGCACCCCAGTGCTTTAAGTATTTCTTACTTGTATTATTTGTATTGTCTGCCTGTAAGACCATGAACCCAGTGTTGTTCTAGACTCTTGCCATTTCTGTGAGCTATGTTTTCTCTGCTTTCCTAGATCCTTGCCTCTGTGATTCCCTGTACCAGTACAAATGTAGCCTGCATGGGTGTACTCTTCCAACACACTGCCATCCAGAGAGCAGGCTTCACAGAGGGTCCATGATCCCAACCATAAGTGACTGCCCCCTTTGAATGTTCTCTATACAACAGCTGGTAGTCTCTTCTATCTGTGGCTCTGACTGTCACCTTTCCATTCCTAGGAATGGGGTAGACAGCATACATTCAAGCAGAATTTAGTCATTAAGACCGTGCTATAGCTATTATATGTCTGAACGATTTTTCATGTATATAAGTTAGGGCTGAATTATAAGTCTTGTGTGGGTACTACTGTTTTGAATCACCTACAGACTACCAAAAGGTTATAATAGAGGTGCAATTCAGACAGCTGGATAGAAACCATTGGATTATCATAGGACCATTATATGCATTGGTAATGGTCATAACAGTTGAGCCAAACTGGGAATTCTGGTTGGGGGCATCTTATCACTGGAGTCCCTGAGAGGTAAATGAAACTAGCAAGCATACAAAATATAAAAATCAATTTTGGATGGAGCTGTGCATAAGTTTGAAAACATACCTATGCAAGAAAGAAGGTTCTTTGGGCAGGGCAGCAAACAGTATGTACATGTTACTAATAAAACTCTTAAAGCCTAGCTAAGTGATAGGTGTGTCTTTCCCCTCCTCCCCATACCCAATAATTATGCACATGTGGATGAAGCAGTGCTACAATAGAAGGAAGGTCACTAAGTACCACAATATCATTCTAAATACCGGAAACTGATTTCACTTAGCATTTTGATGCTCAGCCAAAAGTATGCTGTTACAAAATGGTGAATATATAATAAGCTGCAAATATGGTGTACCTTTTGGCTTCAATGAATTTGCTATATTAAATGAAAAAGGGAATGTTGGAAGCAATTATTGCAACTGCATTAGCTGAGACACTTAAATCAACTCCTATGACATAATTTAATAGACCATATCAACATTTGCTCTGCTCGCTGTCATATGCTCTTTAAGTAGGACACAATGATATATTATTAAAGAGTATGCAGCTACCAATTTTGTGACACTTTTTGTTGTGATGGAATTTAATGCATATGTTCTGTAGTTACTGACCTTTTTCTCTTTTAAAGCAATGTGTTCCCCAAGTGTCAACTTCAACTGTGAGCGGGAGGCTTTTGAGTAGGGATGGAATTCTGGTTCTCTATTATCATGAGTTCATGCAGGTTTGAGATTTGGGGGTACCATAATGCTAAAATTCAGAATCAATGTGCACCTACACAATCTCACATTAAATCACTCATATTCAATGCACTCCACCCCTAGCCACAGCAAACTACTGGCCAATTTCTATTTTCTAATCCAGGGGTCTCCAAACTATGGCCCTCCAGATGTTCAGGAACTGCAATTCCCACCATGCCTAGTCATGTCTGTAAATGTCATGAAAAGTGTGCTGTTCTGTAACACCACATGTTTTAAGGCATTCTTCAGGCATAATATTTCTAGGATTTGTGTATTCTCATTGTTGCCCTCAAAGCCATATGGAAAAACAATCTGTGCTGTATGATGTTTTCCCTAAATTTTACATTGGTACATGGCTACCATAGAAGTGTCCAGCTACCCAGCTCTTTTTTACAGATTTTTGCCTACTTGTCCTAAAAACAGACAGTATTTAACAACAAAATTCACTTTTCATAGACTTCAGTGGGAGTCACCTAAAAGTTTGGGTTTTACAAGAATTTCAAACAAGATTTGGTGAAACCATGGCAATTTGAACATAGACAGCTTTGCCCATTAATAGCAGTTTTATCTAAGTACCCATTCACACTGAAACTCCATGTTTCCCACTCTGCGTTCCAAATGCACTGGGTGGGCAACCTGCTGGGGATGTCAACAGATTTCTAACAACACCCCAAGAGCAGATTGCAAAAGCAGTACATTTGCCTGCACTATATTGCATGGTACTGTGGTTGCAGAGCTTTTTTAAAAGTAGCTCATGCACTATTTTTGTTATAATAATATGTGTGGGATTAAAAAAAAAAAACATACACATTCACCTAAGTGAATGCAACATGGGTCTGATGCTGCCGCTAAGACTGAGAACTACGTGATCAAAGACTACTGATCGCTCAGTTCTCGGTCTTCACTGAGCAGAGAGCTGGTGACTATCAGGCTATGGGGGAGTGGCTGACTAAGGCATCTGGGTGAATCTCAACTTTAAAGTTAGGGTCCCTTCAGAGACTGGACTGGCTAAGTGATGTCAGCCGACAGCGGGCTTTAGCACACTGTTGGCTTAAGAAGACGGGTCACAGGAGTGCAGAACTAAGTGCTCTCCTGTGACCCACAGAAGAAGTAGGGCTAAAAGAGCTTTGACCCTTTGTCTACATCACAAAATAAAGGTAAAAGTGCCTGAAAAAAAATGTCCAAAGTTCACTGATGCATTATATCTCTGGAGGAGCAGTGTTGTTACCCTAGGACAGGAGGTGTTGGAGGACAACATAACATCTCCCCCTCTCACTGGAGCTCACTGGATTTTTGGTAGGTTTAACAGTTTTCTCTTTAATTTTTGAACAGATAATGTATAAAGCGAACCTGTCATTAATTAGCACTAGTTTTTTTAAACCTGTATACTTAGAAAATAAGAAAAGTCTGCAAGGAAGCTAATACTTCATGGAATTTTGATTTCCTTGGTCCCCCACTGTTCTCACTGATTCCTCCTGCCACCCCACAGTGCTGTGTCCTATGATGATGTAAAGGGTAGCTGGAGGAACAAGTTGGAGCTCCAGGAGATCCAGGAGATGGACACTCCTGGAAAGATTGCTTTCTCTGTGAATTTACATGAAAATTTGCCATGAATAGTGCAGCATTCTGTATTTTTTTTCTAGTTTCCCTTGCACATGATTAGGTATTCTTTACAAAGTACATGCTTTGCCTCTTCTGCATTAAAGCTACTTACCTGTCTGTCTGCCGCCGTACAGTAAGCTGCGCAAGAGCAGCTCACTGCACAAATTTTGCAATGGCGAATCTGACAAAGCTCCCGCACATGCATGGGAGTGATGTCATCTCAGCCCAGCCAATGAGAGCAGTTAGCGATCGAAACACAGAAGCTGGCAGCTTGAAGGAGTCAGCGACCAGTAGTAAGTTCTAGTGTCGGCGCATCGTTGGATTCTAGTTGAGTAAGGTTCCACTTTAAACTATTGAAAATCGCATACATACATTGAAAATACATTAACATATAAATGATTATGTAAAAAAAGTGGTTGAAAGGGAAAGATCCAAACACTCGCCCAGCGCTTAGGGATGTGACATACAGTTAAATACTTAAACTAATTAAGATCTCATAAGGTTTACTGATAGCAGCTACTGTGATAGTAAAAACAGTATGTAGAAAAATGTAATAAATACTAAAACTAGAATGAATTCAGCATAAATTACATACAGCAGCGCCCAATATATATTTCATATTGTGAATCATATAGTCCTCATAAACGAGTAATGTAACAGCCAAAAAGTCTTTGTTTAAAGAAAAACAGATTTTCCATATGACATTGGTACTCCCAGTGCTCAATATTCTGTTCCGGCGTTCACCTTCACCACACCAAAAGTGTTCCCCTTAGGAATGGGCACTCACCAGAGCTATAATGATCATGCACCTGTAAGCATCGGTTGCTTGCACCCTTGAATGTTAGGAACACCTCTGCTACCACCGGATCACCACTGCACTCGAATATCCCTGGACTAGGAGCAGACTCCGGGACTTCTGGCTGTAGATCCCTAGCACTGCAGAGTCCTCACTGTGTCCAGCAATGTCCCATCCAGGCAGGAGCAGGCAGATGGTGTCAGGGGCAGACAGAGGGTATCAGGGGCAGGCAGAGGGTGTCAGGAGCAAGAAGAGGGTGCCAGGGGCAGGCAGGGGATGGAGGCAGCTCGGTGATTCACATGTACAGCCCGGCCCTGCCTGGCTCTTAGTGCTAGCAGCATGGGGCGGCACCGGTCTCACGCCACGCAGCTTCTTGCCGATGCCCGATCGATTCCCATCCCGAATGACAGTCGACTCACACTTATCTGTCCTCTTTTCCCCATGTGTTCACCCTAGAGAGGGTCCCCATGTACATGCAGTAGGTTGTATAATAAAAGTCTATAAGTATAAGGGGAACACTTTTGGTGTGGTGAAGGTGAACGCTGGAACAGAATATTGAGCACTGGGAGTACCAATGTCATATGGAAAATCTGTTTTTTCTTTAAAGAAAGACTTTTTGGCTGTTACATTACTCATTTATGAGGACTATATGATTCACAATATGAAATACATATTGGGCGCTGCTGTATGTAAATTATGCTGAATTCATTCTAGTTTTAGTATTTATTACATTTTTTTACATAATATAAATGATTATATTAGATATAAGAGGTTAAGAAAGCCCTGCCCAAAACGGATACATATACTGTATATAAATAAATAAGAGCATTCCACAGAAGGCTTTTTTCAGCATTTAATTTGGAAAACATCATGGTTTAAAAAAACATAGAAATGGCAGGGAAAACTGCTTTCATTTTCTTATAATGTTTTTGCTGTTTTTTAAAATATTATGTGTCAGCCACCAGGTAATACATACATATGGTTGCCAGTACATTAGAAAATGTTTTTAGAAGTATGAAATTTAAAAAACAGCTCTTGACCATCTTGAAAATGAGAGTAAGAATTGTCCAGGGCAACCAATTAATTTCCCTAAAGCAGACCTTACATTTTAGAGCAAGATCCACTGCATTCATTGTTTATTATTACACAATAGCTTCCTCTAAAAAAAAAAAAAACACACCTGTTGAGAAAGGTTAGTGTCAGGGAAATGGCCGTAGGAGAACTGGCAATGTTGCCAATACTAGAGATGAACGCATCCGGCTCATCCCTGTGCGCACTGGCGCAAGAGTAGGTGAACGCAAATGTGGGACAGTGCAAATTGGGGAACATACGATGCCACCACTCTCTGGCCTATAAAAGACTGCTGCTGTATTCACCAGATTGTTGGATTGTCGTCAGCCTTTCCTGTGTTCCTGAGCCTTTGTGCATATTTCCATGGATTTTCTATTGTTGATCAAGCTTGCCCTTATCCTGTCTGATCTCTGCTCCTGGCTTCGACCCCCTGGCTTGTTCTACTGATTCTGCTGCTGCTTGATCACCTGTGTATGACCCCGCTTGCATTATGGACTTGCTACCATTTGTCTGCTACTTACCTGCCCTCCTGTGTATGACCTCGGCTTGCTCTAGTTCCTGCTACTTGCCTCCACTACAGACTGAACACCAGTGTATAACCCCTGGCCTGGATTCCACTACTGTCTCCTGTGTGCACCGTTGCCAAGTACTTCTGGAGTTCCTGAGAGACATCTGCCTGACTGTGCATCTGGCTTGTCCCAGCATTCTACAGGTGATCACCGGTCCAGCTCTTCAGTACTCTACTGGCAACCTGTGCTTCTTTGGGCACTGCACCTCCTGTACCATCTTCAGGGGTGTACTACACTTTGCCACAAGGGGACCCTTTCTCAGCACTTTGGCCTCCAACCAGGTATGTTACAGTTAGACAATATACTTACATTTCACATGGCTTCCTCCCCCAACACCTAGGTGCAGGCTGATGATTCATGCTAACTAACTAAGTTGGGCATCCGGTATGATCATATCTCCCCATATCCTCTTCCCTGTTATTTCCATTGTATTATCATTATCATTTAACTTTTTTGGTCCCCCCTCCTCTTCCTTTTCCCTCCCACTTTATTGTCATTATTTCACATTGTTTTGTAATTTCCTTTATACAGTAGGTTGTTTTGTTTATGTGTCTTGTGTTAATACTCTGCTCCCACATCTTAGCACTGTTGTACACAAATGTTCTAGCATATCTTTGGAGTTGCCCAATCAGGAGCTAAGTCCGTTTTCATTCATCTACAGACCAGTACACCTATATTCAATTATAAGTATCATAGATTTCCAAGCAATTTGTATCTATTTGAAAAGACAAATTGTCTGGTTCTGCTTTAAATATGTTATTTTTCCTGTTTCAGCTTGATACTGGATTAGTAGATCCTCCCCAAATAGTGTTCAGTCTTTGGGTGCCCGAGACAATCACTGTCTCTGGATGTGCGTGTAGGAGTAGCCCGGCACGGTAAGGCGGACGCCACCTTGTGGCGCCCGCATACATAGGCATCCACCATTCCATCCCGACCTCTCTCAGAGGTCGGCGGTGCATGCCTAACACATTTGTTTGCGTTCCATGCAGACAAGTGTTGTTTCCGTGTCGGTGGAACGCACCGGCCGCTCACGCTTCCGCCGGATGTTCGGTCGGGGGCGTGTCCGGCTCCTACGTTCCAGGGAACCTAGACGGCTATCGGCTGAATGCGTGTAATCCAGCTGATGCCTCTTTCAGCTGATGACCACGTTATTTAAGCCCTGTGTGCCTGACATCAGAGCCGCTTGCTCTCTTGCCGGACACACAGGTCTTTTGAGGCTTTCTGCCCTTTGTGAACAACACATTGCCGTTTCCAAGGTAAGAAAGGAAAATCTTTTTCAATAACCCTAAATTTAACATGGCTGATCTACTACCATCAGCCCTCTGAATACTAGATATGTGCACGGTGCCCAATTGGACCCTCCAGCCTTTACTATAATTTAATGGGTTTTTTTCTTGGCCATTGTTATACTACCTGGCTTTACAAACATATATATTTCTTACTTTTTATTTTTATTTTCTACTTTACATAAAGAATATATGGGGCTGGAGGTCACCCCCTTTGGCACTTTTGGACATGCTTGGTTTCCTGTCCAGACTCTGTAGTAATTATGCAATTCTTATTCAGCAGATTTGCTATCATATGAGGTTTCAGCCGCTCCTACCCAGCCTCTAATTGAGACTGGCCAGCATACAAATTCTGAACACCTTACTATCTAGGACTCTGGCTTAGACCTTAACATCTTGAAAACGGCACCCCTGATGGACAACATCGATATGCTGACCATTTGTTTTTAATCGCCAGGCAGGCTACTCATACTTATCACCACAGTGAACTATGTAAGTTGTTGTTAAACACTTTTTGCAATGTACTGGATAATCATATATGTAAAATGTTGAAACTAATTTATCATGTATTGATTACCCACAGACCACCCTCCAAGGGTACCCCTGAGGAAGGAGTTCAAATAGACTCCGAAACGCGTCGGGTAACAACCCAGGGGTCGTGTGGTCTTAAGTTCGACTGTCAGATGTGAAGTATTTTACAGCTTGCCTTCATGTTTTTATCTTTTTTGTATAAATTAATAAAGAATTGATCTTTTATATATATTTGCTGTTTCTCATATTAATTTGGTGCCTAAAAAGTCCCACCCCAAGGGGAATTCCTTTTTGGTTTTGTAGTCACTTTTTGGGATGTGGCACCGTGGGGATATATACAACATGAGCAATTATTTATATAACACCTAGGTGCAGGGCATTTTGGTTCTTACGATGAGAATTACAGCGCAAAAGGATCATTTCATAACATTTGGTATAGGCAGGATTTTTAATGCAGAAGAGACATGCTTTGTCTCCTTTGCAATAAAGTTCCTTACCTGGCTTTCTGCCCCTGTACAGTGCGTTGTGCATGCGCAGCTCACAAATTTGGCATTGCCAAAGCTGACTGCACTCCTGCACATGCACAGGAGTGACATCACCTCCATCAAGCCAATAAAAGCAGCCAGTGATCTGTACCTGGAAGCCAGCCACCCGAACATGTCAGCGGTCAGCCAGGAGCTCCAGTACATGGCAACGCTGGATCCAAGGGGAGTATAGTTCTGCTTTAAGGCCTGTAGGGCTCAATGACTCTGGCTAGGCAGCTCTCATTTGCCACAAGCCTCACAAGGTACCCTGGGTAGATGCCTTCACTCTAAACCCAGAGAAACCAGCAAACGTATCTCAATAATAAGTCCAGAGTCCAGCTTTTTATGCATATGCAGCTTTTAAAACCTTAATGAAGGGGTACTATTTTTAGCCTGCAAGTGCTTTAGTTGTTTTATTCCATAACATTTTGTGACACTTTCATTATTTTCTTCACTAGTAAAATAATTATTGGGCCAGCCTGTCATTGTTGATGAATTTGAACGAATGAAAAAAATGATGTTCACTGTCACTCCAGGAATATTCCAGTGGAGTGTAGACCAGGCAGTGTCACTGGATACATAGCTTAGACAGGGTTTGGACTCCCTGTGTGAAAGCCCTGATGGACCTAGTGCTGGTACATGAAGAATGTCACTTGCTCTTCTATACCCAGAAGTACCATGTATTTCCTTCAGCTCTTAACACTGAACAGACTGGTAGAGAAGCAAAGGAAAGGTAAGTATTTACTGCTGGAGATAAATGGACAAAGCACAGGTTTGCTTTCAGGTTTGTGGAGTAAGAGTGTATCAGGAGTATACAGTATATACTGTACATATTTCTGTATTTATTTCTTAAATTTGAAATGAATGTATCCACAGTTCAGTAATTATACTCTTGCCTTTTTTGACCCCAGTCATATCAAATTATGATGATAATTATATGACCACCGCATATAAAATTAATTGGATGCCATAGTCTACTACTCTTTCCCATTTGTTACTAAAGAGATGGATTCATCCAAGCAGTCATTAACCTACTAAGTTGATTTTCCTGTCACTATACCCTAGTCTATCTCAACCCACTACCTCTTAATGTCAATGGCTCAGATCAGTGCAAGATCATATCTTTGCCCAGGAGCAAGTTGTTAGAAAGACCCTCAATTAGAGCAATCACAGTTTCTTAATAGAATGATCAGTAGCATTTTCATGACCAACTGCCAAGCGTAGAATATAAAGTCAACACAGGCTCTGCACTCTTTTCTATCCTCACATGGTACACAGTTTTTATGGAAAGAATAAAATAATAAATCCAAATCACTTATATAGAGATGTCAGGTATTGCCTGAATTGTTCATTTAGTCAGCTAAATCAGTTGAATCACATTGCCTTCAATACAAAAATAATTTATAAAATATGTTAACTGATTAATTAATTATTTAGAGTTAATTTTAGCCAAGCAGAATTATTTAAAGAAAACACAAAATAGTGATGTAAATATAGACTGAGCTATTGAAAATAAATTAATATTTATTACACATTGGGCCTGATTCATAGTACGGCGAATTGGCGTTTCGGCGGGATTTTGCGAACCGGCGATTATTTAAGTCTGAAATTGGCATTCAAAGAACGGCGGGCGGAAAATAGCGCCTAGTGTGAGATTCATTAAGATGCAATATGGTCAGAGCGCGACTTAAAACCACGCCAGCTAAAAGCTCGACTAAAGTTTAGCCAAATTTTCCCCTGTACCCCCAAAAATCCCAAATCACTGTGGAAGGTGTGGAAGTCAATTTGGAGATGACCTGCGTTTAAAAAATGTCAAAAACTGACTTAGAAAAAGAGATATCTGCGAAAGTGTAGAAAGGTTAAACAGCTCCTCCAGCCCCGAGCTGCGAACGCGCGAATGTGCGCATGCGCAACGCCAAATAGGCTCAAAAAATTTCGCCAGCGCGATTTTGGGTCAAATTTTTTTTGAATACCGCTTGGAAATCCGCTGTCTCGCCCATAGAAAATGGCAAAAACCGGCGGAATTGGAAAAACATGCACACTTCCAACAAGGGATCCCTTAGTAAACACCATCACATTCCATACACCTTTCCTGCTAACTCAGAAATCATAGCAGTCAAATCTACAGTGTTTATATAGAACCTCCACATTATCTGAAAAAACCCACAAAATATTACATTGGGGAATTGGTCGTCAGATAGAAAAAAAATAGATGTAAAACATATTTCAAAGAAAGATTATTAGCATTTCACACATATCAAGGAAATGTCACAATTTTGACAATATTTTATGTGTTTCCAAAGAATTTTTTTAGAAATATATTGCAAATACTACATTTTCTTCCATATGGGTATGGCCAAGTGTTACCATTTTACTACACATTTAACTGAAGGTATATATATATATATATCTCATACTTGGCTAATTAGCAAAGTATGCCCAACAAACAAATAGAGCTTTAGCTCACAATATTGCTACATATTGACTGGCATCTTTTGTATTTTGTTCATGTCTTTAGATTAAAAGTTTGCTGATACACATGCCTTTTTCAAACATGAACAAAATTAATGATGTCAACATTCGGAGAATTGGAGATATCCAAGTGTTGCCCATACAGAGGGCTCCTTCCGGATTCGAACTTACAAACCTACAGCAGGAAGGCAGACTCCCTAATCATTGTGCTATTTCTCAGTGAGCGTTGGGTGTTTTCCTCATGCCGTCAAAATGCTCACATGGGAACAGGGGCCATTGAACTGAATAGGATTGGATTTTTTGCCTGTTTTGGGAGTTGATCCTTGAGCTGGACAAATCCCCCTCAAACGCCCCCAAACGGGCTACGTTCACATGTAGGTGTTTGTGGTCTGTTTTTGGGGCTTTTTTAGGTGATTTCATATAACAATGCCTGCCCAAAAAATGCATGTCAAAACGCCTGTGAAAACGCCAGCCAAAACGCACATAAGAACGCCTGATATAATTGCCTCGCCAAATTTAGGGATGTTCATGAGTGATGAGTCAGATTGTTGGCTTACATATCTGTTCAATCGTCACAATCTCACTTCCCAAATCCCAAAAGGTGTGTTTCAATTGTTTCCCTAAATATATATTTCTCTCTCTCTCGCTCTCTCATGTAATTGTATATATATGTATGTATTCCTGTATCTAAACATTCTAAATAATGACTAGCAAACTTGAAGAGAGAATTTTATCAATTCACATATACTATACACACCTACATACATACATACATGGATTTGGGCAGTTTAGGTCTCTCTCCTCCTCCTCATTTCTATTTCCCTTGTTTTGGCAACTGAGCATGCTCCAAAACACACAGGACACACACAGTTAATTTTTTGACTGGGCGTTACCATTCTGGGTGTGTGTTTGCTTTGATTATATATAGCTCACTCAGACATCAGGAAAGATTTGACCTACGAAGAGGTCCAATATATTTGTGTGTCACATGCTTTATGGTTAACATTTGTGGCCCTTTGTTATTTATGGAGGTGAGATTTGGCTGTGTTGTGTGTTGACTCTCTGTAAGTATTTATTGCTGTTAACATAATTCTGTCAATCTGCACATGCATCTGTTGATTATGGGCTCTTTGTCGATGTATATGGTCTAAATGTTGTACAAAGGTTGTTTTTGTTTGAAAAATACAAATCTGTGGCTTCAATGGGATACTGTGGAGACTGTGCCAAAAATATGTCATGTGAAATGTTTGAGCTGTGTATTTGTGTATTAAACAGCATGTTTACAATCTTTTTTTCAAATGTCTTCATGTGTCTAAATAAAGTTTTCTGGTGTCCACAAATGTATGTATTTGTATTTCTTTTTCTAAGTTAAATATGCTTAATGGTTGTGTATGGTGACTATTCGCGAATTCGCGAATACACAAACCCGCATTCTCACATTTATACATGAAACCGGAAATGAAACTTTTGGTGCGTGCACACGTTTCCGGAAATTGTCCAGGCCCTCTCGCAATCATGGCTCCTGCGCTCTACACGTCCGAAATTGTGGCATTTGTGTGTAAGGTAAGGAGGGGGTGTGAATGTGCGGGGTGCGGGATGGGGGATGGTGGCTGGGGGGCTGGGTGGGTCGCTTATCTAGCGGGTGTGCAAGAAACTTTTGGTCTGCTGATCTGCGCATGCACTTTCTGCCTATTAGACGTGATCTAGAAGCTTCCTGTTATAGAAACTTCCTAGATGTGAACCTGTTCCCTACATAGATAGATAGATAGATAGATAGATAGATAGATAGATAGATAGATAGATAGATAGATAGATAGATAGATAGATAGATAGATAGATAGATAGATAGATAGATAGATAGATAGATAGATAGATAGATAGAATACACACACACACACACACACACAAAATATATATTATAGAAAATATATATATTAGAGACAATATATATACTATGTATATATTATATACAATATATATATACATTATAGAATATGTTATATACCATATATTAGTGTATATAATAGGGAACAGGTTCACATCTCTGAACTTTCTATATAGATATAGATAGGCATACCCTGCTTTAAGTACACTCACTTTATATACAATCGTGAGTAAGGACACAGCTTGTTCAGCTTGCCATGACACTGCTCACAAACCATAAGTGACAGGGATAACAAACTTGGGGAGCAACGAGAGGGTACCCAGGTACCCAGGACTACACCATATCCATTTTGTGGCTGGGCAGCTTGCCTAGGTAATCTATCATGTCATAGTCCTGGATCCCCTTAACATGCTCCCACATGGTTTCGGAGTAAGGCTATGTCAATGTGGCCAAAATTTACAATGGAGCTGGTGTATTTTCGTGCATTGAGAAAAGAAAAAAGGGATTGCTTCACTTTAAGTACATTTTCAGTTTACATACATGCCCTGGTCCCATTGTGTACTTAAAGTGGGCTATGCCTGTATATAGATAGATTTGATTAGTTTCAACGTTTACACAAAATGAAACACAATTATCTGTGACAGATTGCTCTGACGCTTTGGAATCTGTCTAGATAAAGACAAATGTATTGACCCTTTTCATATATGCAAGATTAGAAACATTATATTCACTAAATGCATAATGCCAAAAATTATTGCCTTACATACATCCATACACACTGCAAGCTCGGCACCATTTGTCTTGTCTGACACTCTTACCATCATAAGCTGGATCTGCACACAGCAGCTAATTGGTTCACCTGAGATGGAATCAGTGATCACAAAAATCTGGAATGGTCATGTCTTCAAAGGATTGCCTTGAACAAATCACCTCTAAAAGAAACACATGAGTGTATAATCACTTGTCTTAATGGATCACATTCCCAACACACCCATCTCACACTGCCATATGATAATGAATGGGGGTGTCCATTGCAAGTTAAATACACCCCCAGATCACATTGCTTTGTTAATTTACAGATCTAACTGGAATTTGATGGCACTGCTGTGAACCACTATGCCATCAAATTCTGCTGGGGACCTTTAAAAAGGATTATGTGTGATTGTGTGGATAATTATGCCACCTTAAATTCGCATCTCCCACATACCATGTGCAACTCTTGCAGGAATTGCGAATCAAGGATAATTCAGCACAGCATAATGAACAGACACATTGAGGAGTGTAGGAGCACACCGTCAGATTCCCCGATCACACTATGGGGTTTTAACTCCTCCATAATTTTGCCACTTTGGAAACCAAGTGCTTACTTTATGTATACTTTTTAGACGGAACTCCAATTTCTAATAGGGTGATATCATTGCATGAGATTTCCCCTCACTTCCTGTCTTAGTGTCACCAAGACAGGAAGTGAGGGGAATATCACTGTGGGGAAATAGCTTGCAATTGTTGCCTTATAATGTCCATAGTATATATAAAAGGAAAGAATTGCTGGCTATATCCCCACGGGAGATTCCCTCACTTCCTGTCCTGGTGACACCAAGACAGGAAGTGAGGGGAAATCTCCTGCAATGATATAACACTGTTACATGTTCTAGTTATGTAGCAAACTTAAGAATATACAAAGCAAACATCTTTTTTTTTCCATTTTGGCAAAATCATGGATTAATTACAAAACTATCTTTGTTTGTCCCGTGGCTTGCAGGAAAAACATTTTGCCTTGATTCCACCATCAACACAGACAGGGGAAACCCTCCTGCGGAGCCATTGTGTTCACCCGGTGCTGCCCCTGCCAGGAAAACACAGTGATTATTGCTAGTGGCTACAAGAGATGCTAGCGATAAGTGTGTGTAAAATCTGACAGACTGGTTGTACGTTGTCCTCCAGGTGATCGAGCAATCCACTTGGGTACCTTCAGCCTGGCCATACATAGTTTAAATCTGCATCTCAAATGAAGCAATCCCATTTACATATAACACTCCATAAAGGAGAATTGAGGGGCTTATCAGGTCTGCGTCAAAAATTAACAGCCACACCCAATCAGACAGCTCATGTTAAAAGGGACCTGAAAAGCAATCTGCATGGCTTGCTTTTCCAAGCATTGGCTAGTTTAGTGAGCCTGGACTAATAACAGTAACTGTAATGCTACCCATACTGCTGTCCTTTTAACATGGTGACAAAAGTTGATACCTATGCTACATGTGTGTAAAGTTACTTGCACCCTGCTAAATGGACAGCAATAAGGTTGTAAATACAGTGACTGCCTGTCCCCCCCTGATGGTGGCCCTGGGTGTGTCATGAAAGGCCAATTGAGAAAATGGCTATATCATGTAGAGGAAATCACCAGTGTGGGGCAACCTATGTCATGGAGGTAGATTTGGACATCGATGTATATGTATCACCAGAAATGGAATTCTTTGTTCTACAATATCTCAAAGACGACCTAGCATGTTATTTGAAGACTGTACTATTTTGGACATACTTGGACTCAAACATACACTGCTCTTTCCACAGCTCCTCCTCCTCTGGGGGTATGATAGCATTAATATGCATCTTCACCAAAAGCACAAGATGATGTGTCGTGTCCGGATGAGGCTGCAGCGGAGATTTCAGTTCCAGGCTGAGATGGTGGATCTGCAGCGGGCCTGGAGTGATGCCAAAAGGCGCTCACCCAGGCTCCTGCTAAAGGCTGTGGAGCAAATCTCCGGTAAGTAAAAATATACATTACATGTGACCAGATAGGTTACAATTTTTTGGGTAGGTGGACATGTGTTTAGCTATGCAACAACACTAATACCAACACCCCCCCCCCCCCCCTCCTTCTCGCTCCTACCTTTCCTACCTCCATCAAGTGTCTCTTCACAACCTTTAATACTACTATGTACATTCGTATTTTTTATGTTTCTTTTTTTCTTCTGCTTCTAGCCAAAGCGGACGGCCGGCACCCTCTTGTGCTTTTGGTGAAGAAGGGGAGGAGGAGGACGGCCACACTCCAATATGCCTTACGAGGCAGCGAGCCATTTGAGCAGCTGAAAATTGTGGATCGTAAGTAGAAAATAAAAATGGTAGAAATTTCAAATCTCTAATCACATTTTACAGAGCCCCCTTTACATCGGAGTCTCCAGACTTACTACACTGTAAGAGGGAAGTGTGAAGACTCTGATGTAAGGAGAGTTCTGGGAACCATTATTTGAGGGGGAAAGCTGTGGACTCTGGTGTAAAAGGGAACTCTGTGGTCCCCAAAACTCCCCCATAAATCTGAGCTTACAGAGACCCTCTTACACTTCCCTTCCTCAGTCCACCACAGTCAAGGGCACAACAAGTCCCACTGCAGAAGGCTACCTGCTTGGACTTGTAATGCTCTCTGTAGGGGAATGAGGAAATACTGCCTGCTATGCTAAGACTTGTAGTGCCCTCTGTTAGGGACTAAGGATTCCTCAGTCCTCAACATTCTAGGGCACTATAAGTCTCAGCATAGTGGGCTGTCATACCTCAGTCCCTCACAGCTCGGGTCAAAAACAACACAGTTAAACATCTAAAGGACAACTCCAAACAAAACTACCAATAATGGACAGAGTCCATATGCTCTATAATGTCAAATACCCGCTACCACTCACCTTCCACCTCCGGTGCTGTCATTGTGTAGGGCAAAGGGCTCCATCTACACCATGTTTGGCTTTCATGTCAGATAGACAGGACTTGCTTAGCTCCACTCTCTTCCTTGGCAATTGACTCTGGCGTCATTGTGGATCTTTCCTCCTCTAGAAAACACCCAGGGGCCCTCTCCTTGTCCCCCAGCCACCCAGGGCCTTCTTCTCCTCCTCCTCCACCAACCATTTTCAGACTCTTCCAACTTCCCTGGGGCTACTCAACCCCTTTGCATAGTGGACACAACAAATCTATGACCAGCCTGCAAAATATCAAGTCTGGGCCTGGTTACCTGTATGTTCCGGGTCCAGGGCGGAGCTCTCCTCCCAGAGCAACAACTGATGATAGCAGAGTGAGTTGACCGGCCAGTCACTTCCTACTGGTGCAGGTACACACCTACCGATTCCTCCACATCTTAGGATAACATGATCAGACGGCCAATCCCCAGTCAGAGAAGGAGGAGTAAGTGTCAGCGGACAACAGACACCTGGCAGACGCAGTGAAGGGACTGCAGCACACTGCTGCAACTTTTTGATCCGAGGATTGAAAGCAATCTTTTACTTGGGAGATTTCCCTGACTGCGCCCTTCGAAATGTTGGTGCTCCGCCACTGGCCGCAAGGCCCCTGTAGGTGCGAGGCCTTAGGCGCCCGCTTAATTTGCATGGTGCCCTCCTGTTTTAAAACATGGTCAATGCATCTCATTGGTGTAAGTGCACTTCTATGTTCTGAATTGTAGGGGCATTGAGTATGGTGCTAGCATGATGAGAGGTTACTGCCTATTTGTGTCCATAAATAATATATAATGTTTTTCTTTTATTTTAGAAACCAGTGATGAGGATGTGGAGGCTCAGCCTTCTCAGGCCCACTGTAAGTAATGTGGATGTGCTGGTGTGTTGTGTATTAGGTCGAACTTGGAGGAATGATTGTTTGTTTTGTTTTCTTTTGTGGTTGATGTAACTTCAGCAAGAGAGGAGCCTCAGGCAGGGCCAAGTCGCCTGGATCCGGGCCAGGAAGACATTGTTGCCCAAGAAGAGGCCAATTGGTCTGACTCGGATGAGGACCTGGGCTCTCCTCAAATGGGAAGTAAGTATTCTACATGTGTTTGTGTGTTCAATGTGTCCTGGGAAATCTAAGGGCTGTAATTAGTGTTGAGCGAACACGGACTGTATTATTCGTGTTCGTACCGAATAATTGGATTTTTTTTACCCGAACACGGACACGGACACTTTACTGTATGTTCGGGTAAAAATCCGTGTTCGGTCGTTTTATTTCCGGGTTTTGCATGCTTTGGCGCTCTTTTCATGGCGGGCTTTCAACAGCCAATCAACAATCGTTTAACTGGTGTGCCTTAAGCCATCCCAGCCATGCCTGCAAATGTCTTAGTAGCTGTGATTGGCCGTCTGAAGCATGTGACCAAGTCTTTATAAGTTCGAGGCAGCCGCAGCGGCGTCATTATGCTGCTTATATCAGGGACAGAGCACACATCAATGTGCTGGCTGCTGATTAGGGAAAGATAGGCAGGAAAAAACCATTTGTGTCCGGATAGAATTGAGGGACAGGTCGGAGTGTTTAGGCAGGGCGAGTTGTAGGCATTTTAGGGATAGAGTCTGCTGAATTATAGGGTCAGTGTCTTCTACAAACTACAATCGATATTGCTGTGTGGGGGGTGGGGTGAATCTGCACTCAATCCTGATCTACGATCTCTTCTCAATCCTGTTAGGGACAGAGTCTGCTGAATTTTAGGGAAACTGTGTTCTACAAACTACAATCGATATTGCTGTGTGGTGTGGGATTGGAGATAGGCAGGTGTCAGTGATCCACATCCATTTTTCTGTGTGTGAGCTGCAGTGAACACAATCTTTTTGGGCTGCAGTGAACACAATCTTTTTGGGCTGCAGTGAACACAATCTTTTTGGGCTGCAGTGAACACAATCTTTTTGGGGTGCAGTGAACAAAATATTTTTGGGGTGCAGTGAACACAATCCTTTTTGGTGTGCAGTGAACACAATCTTTGTGGGGTGCAGTGAACAAAATCCTTTGTGGGGTGCAGTGAACACAATCTTTTTGGGGTGCAGTGAACAAAATCCTTTTTGGGGTGCAGTGAACAACATCCTTTTTGGGGTGCAGTGAACACAATCTTTTTGGGGTGCAGTGAACAAAATCCTTTGTGGGGTGCAGTGAACACAATCTTTTTGGGGTGCAGTGAACACAATCTTTTTGGGGTGGAGTGAACAACATCCTTTTTGGGGTGCAGTGAACAAAATCCTTTTTGGGGTGCAGTGAACAAAATCATTTTTGGGGTGCAGTGAACACAATCTTTTTGGGGTGCAGTGAACACAATCTTTGTGGGGTGCAGTGAACACAATCTTTTTGGGGTGGAGTGAACAACATCCTTTTTGGGGTGCAGTGAACAACATCCTTTTTGGGGTGCAGTGAACACAATCTTTTTGGGGTGCAGTGAACACAATCTTTGTGGGGTGCAGTGAACACAATCTTTGGGGGGTACAGTGAACACAATCTTTTTGGGGTGCAGTGAACACAATCTTTGTGGGGTGCAGTGAACACAATCTTTTTGGGGTGGAGTGAACAAAATCATTTTTGGGGTGCAGTGAACAACATCCTTTTTGGGGTGCAGTGATCAAAATCCTTTTTGGGGTGCAGTGAACACAATCTTTTTGGGGTGCAGTGAACAAAATCCTTTGTGGGGTGCAGTGAACAGAATCTTTGTGGGGTGCAGTGAACACAATCTTTGGGGGGGTACAGTGAACACAATCTTTTTGGGGTGCAGTGAACACAATCTTTGTGGGGTACAGTGAACAGAATCTTTGTGGGGTGCAGTGAACACAATCTTTGGGGGGTACAGTGAACACAATCTTTTTGGGGTGCAGTGAACACAATCTTTGGGGGGTACAGTGAACACAATCTTTTTGGGGTGCAGTGAACACAATCTTTGTGGGGTGCAGTGAACACAATCTTTGGGGGGGTACAGTGAACACAATCTTTTTGGGGTGCAGTGAACAACATCCTTTTAGGGTGCAGTGAACACAATCTTTGTGGGGTGCAGTGAACAACATCCTTTTAGGGTGCAGTGAACACAATCTTTGTGGGGTACAGTGAACAGAATCTTTGTGGGGTGCAGTGAACACAATCTTTGGGGGGTACAGTGAACACAATCTTTGTGAGGTGCAGTGAACACAATCTTTGTGGGGTGCAGTGAACACAATCATTGTGGGGTGCAGTGAACTCAATCTTTGTGGGGTACAGTGAACACAATCTCATACTTCTGAAGATTTGAGGGTGCTGCCTGTTCCATACTCCCCCTACTCCTCATCTAGCCTTTTAGGGGTACAAACAATAGTAATTGGGGCCTAGTGTGGTTGTGTACGTGTGATATACATACACATTTTTTGGATCATATTTTCTATTCCGCTATTTAATCAAAAACCTTTGGGGATCAGTTAAATTGGGGGATAGTCTGTGTTGGTACGTGTGAGAGAGATCCACCTTTCCAAGTTGTTGGGGTTCATCTCATACTTCTGAAGGTTTGAGGGTGCTGCCTGTTCCATACTCCCCCTACTCCTAGCCTTTTAGGGGTACAAACAATAGTAATTGGGGCCTAGTGTGGTTGTGTACGTGTGATATACATACACTTTTTTTGGATCATATTTTCTATTCCGCTATTTAATCAAAAACCTTTGGGGATCAGTTAAATTGGGGGATAGTCTGTGTTGGTACGTGTGAGAGAGATCCACCTTTCCAAGTTGTTGGGGTTCATCTCATACTTCTGAAGGTTTGAGGGTGCTGCCTGTTCCATACTCCCCCTACTCCTCATCTAGCCTTTTAGGGGTACAAACAATAGTAATTGGGGCCCAGTGTGGTTGTGTACGTGTGATATACATACACTTTTTTTGGATCATATTTTCTATTCCGCTATTTAATCAAAAACCTTTGGGGATCAATTAAATTGGGGGATAGTCTGTGTTGGTACGTGTGAGAGAGATCCACCTTTCCAAGTTGTTGGGGTTCATCTCATACTTCTGAAGGTTTGAGGGTGCTGCCTGTTCCATACTCCCCCTACTCCTCATCTAGCCTTTTAGGGGTACAAACAATAGTAATTGGGGCCCAGTGTGGTTGTGTACGTGTGATATACATACACTTTTTTTGGATCATATTTTCTATTCCGCTATTTAATCAAAAACCTTTGGGGATCAGTTAAATTGGGGGATAGTCTGTGTTGGTACGTGTGAGAGAGATCCACCTTTCCAAGTTGTTGGGGTTCATCTCATACTTCTGAAGGTTTGAGGGTGCTGCCTGTTCCATACCCCCCCTACTCCTCATCTAGCCTTTTAGGGGTACAAACAATAGTAATTGGGGCCTAGTGTGGTTGTGTACGTGTGATATACATACACTTTTTTTGGATCATATTTTCTATTCCGCTATTTAATCAAAAACCTTTGGGGATCAGTTAAATTGGGGGATAGTCTGTGTTGGTACGTGTGAGAGAGATCCACCTTTCCAAGTTGTTGGGGTTCATCTCATACTTCTGAAGGTTTGAGGGTGCTGCCTGTTCCATACCCCCCCTACTCCTCATCTAGCCTTTTAGGGGTACAAACAATAGTAATTGGGGCCTAGTGTGGTTGTGTACGTGTGATATACATACACTTTTTTTGGATCATATTTTCTATTCCGCTATTTAATCAAAAACCTTTGGGGATCAGTTAAATTGGGGGATAGTCTGTGTTGGTACGTGTGAGAGAGATCCACCTTTCCAAGTTTTTGGGGTTCATCTCATACTTCTGAAGATTTGAGGGTGCTGCCTGTTCCATACCCCCCCTACTCCTCATCTAGCCTTTTAGGGGTACAAACAATAGTAATTGGGGCCTAGTGTGGTTGTGTACGTGTGATATACATACACTTTTTTTGGATCATATTTTCTATTCCGCTATTTAATCAAAAACCTTTGGGGATCAGTTAAATTGGGGGATAGTCTGTGTTGGTACGTGTGAGAGAGATCCACCTTTCCAAGTTGTTGGGGTTCATCTCATACTTCTGAAGGTTTGAGGGTGCTGCCTGTTCCATACCCCCCCTACTCCTCATCTAGCCTTTTAGGGGTACAAACAATAGTAATTGGGGCCTAGTGTGGTTGTGTACGTGTGATATACATACACTTTTTTTGGATCATATTTTCTATTCCGCTATTTAATAGAAAACCTTTGGGGATCAGTTAAATTGGGGGATAGTCTGTGTTGGTACGTGTGAGAGAGATCCACCTTTCCAAGTTGTTGGGGTTCATCTCATACTTCTGAAGGTTTGAGGGTGCTGCCTGTTCCATACTCCCCCTACTCCTCATCTAGCCTTTTAGGGGTACAAACAATAGTAATTGGGGCCTAGTGTGGTTGTGTACGTGTGATATACATACACTTTTTTTGGATCATATTTTCTATTCCGCTATTTAATCAAAAACCTTTGGGGATCAGTTAAATTGGGGGATAGTCTGTGTTGGTACGTGTGAGAGAGATCCACCTTTCCAAGTTGTTGGGGTTCATCTCATACTTCTGAAGGTTTGAGGGTGCTGCCTGTTCCATACTCCCCCTACTCCTAGCCTTTTAGGGGTACAAACAATAGTAATTGGGGCCTAGTGTGGTTGTGTACGTGTGATATACATACACTTTTTTTGGATCATATTTTCTATTCCGCTATTTAATCAAAAACCTTTGGGAATCAGTTAAATTGGGGGATAGTCTGTGTTGGTACGTGTGAGAGAGATCCACCTTTCCAAGTTGTTGGGGTTCATCTCATACTTCTGAAGGTTTGAGGGTGCTGCCTGTTCCATACCCCCCCTACTCCTCATCTAGCCTTTTAGGGGTACAAACAATAGTAATTGGGGCCTAGTGTGGTTGTGTACGTGTGATATACATACACTTTTTTTGGATCATATTTTCTATTCCGCTATTTAATCAAAAACCTTTGGGGATCAGTTAAATTGGGGGATAGTCTGTGTTGGTACGTGTGAGAGAGATCCACCTTTCCAAGTTGTTGGGGTTCATCTCATACTTCTGAAGGTTTGAGGGTGCTGCCTGTTCCATACTCCCCCTACTCCTCATCTAGCCTTTTAGGGGTACAAACAATAGTAATTGGGGCCCAGTGTGGTTGTGTACGTGTGATATACATACACTTTTTTTGGATCATATTTTCTATTCCGCTATTTAATCAAAAACCTTTGGGGATCAGTTAAATTGGGGGATAGTCTGTGTTGGTACGTGTGAGAGAGATCCACCTTTCCAAGTTGTTGGGGTTCATCTCATACTTCTGAAGGTTTGAGGGTGCTGCCTGTTCCATACTCCCCCTACTCCTAGCCTTTTAGGGGTACAAACAATAGTAATTGGGGCCTAGTGTGGTTGTGTACGTGTGATATACATACACTTTTTTTGGATCATATTTTCTATTCCGCTATTTAATCAAAAACCTTTGGGGATCAGTTAAATTGGGGGATAGTCTGTGTTGGTACGTGTGAGAGAGATCCACCTTTCCAAGTTTTTGGGGTTCATCTCATACTTCTGAAGGTTTGAGGGTGCTGCCTGTTCCATACCCCCCCTACTCCTCATCTAGCCTTTTAGGGGTACAAACAATAGTAATTGGGGCCTAGTGTGGTTGTGTACGTGTGATATACATACACTTTTTTTGGATCATATTTTCTATTCCGCTATTTAATCAAAAACCTTTGGGGATCAGTTAAATTGGGGGATAGTCTGTGTTGGTACGTGTGAGAGAGATCCACCTTTCCAAGTTGTTGGGGTTCATCTCATACTTCTGAAGGTTTGAGGGTGCTGCCTGTTCCATACCCCCCCTACTCCTCATCTAGCCTTTTAGGGGTACAAACAATAGTAATTGGGGCCTAGTGTGGTTGTGTACGTGTGATATACATACACTTTTTTTGGATCATATTTTCTATTCCGCTATTTAATCAAAAACCTTTGGGGATCAGTTAAATTGGGGGATAGTCTGTGTTGGTACGTGTGAGAGAGATCCACCTTTCCAAGTTGTTGGGGTTCATCTCATACTTCTGAAGGTTTGAGGGTGCTGCCTGTTCCATACTCCCCCTGCTCCTCATCTAGCCTTTTAGGGGTACAAACAATAGTAATTGGGGCCTAGTGTGGTTGTGTACGTGTGATATACATACACTTTTTTTGGATCATATTTTCTATTCCGCTATTTAATCAAAAACCTTTGGGGATCAGTTAAATTGGGGGATAGTCTGTGTTGGTACGTGTGAGAGAGATCCACCTTTCCAAGTTGTTGGGGTTCATCTCATACTTCTGAAGGTTTGAGGGTGCTGCCTGTTCCATACTCCCCCTACTCCTAGCCTTTTAGGGGTACAAACAATAGTAATTGGGGCCTAGTGTGGTTGTGTACGTGTGATATACATACACTTTTTTTGGATCATATTTTCTATTCCGCTATTTAATCAAAAACCTTTGGGGATCAGTTAAATTGGGGGATAGTCTGTGTTGGTACGTGTGAGAGAGATCCACCTTTCCAAGTTGTTGGGGTTCATCTCATACTTCTGAAGGTTTGAGGGTGCTGCCTGTTCCATACCCCCCCTACTCCTCATCTAGCCTTTTAGGGGTACAAACAATAGTAATTGGGGCCTAGTGTGGTTGTGTACGTGTGATATACATACACTTTTTTTGGATCATATTTTCTATTCCGCTATTTAATCAAAAACCTTTGGGGATCAGTTAAATTGGGGGATAGTCTGTGTTGGTACGTGTGAGAGAGATCCACCTTTCCAAGTTGTTGGGGTTCATCTCATACTTCTGAAGGTTTGAGGGTGCTGCCTGTTCCATACTCCCCCTACTCCTCATCTAGCCTTTTAGGGGTACAAACAATAGTAATTGGGGCCCAGTGTGGTTGTGTACGTGTGATATACATACACTTTTTTTGGATCATATTTTCTATTCCGCTATTTAATCAAAAACCTTTGGGGATCAGTTAAATTGGGGCATAGTCTGTGTTGGTACGTGTGAGAGAGATCCACCTTTCCAAGTTGTTGGGGTTCATCTCATACTTCTGAAGGTTTGAGGGTGCTGCCTGTTCCATACTCCCCCTACTCCTCATCTAGCCTTTTAGGGGTACAAACAATAGTAATTGGGGCCTAGTGTGGTTGTGTACGTGTGATATACATACACTTTTTTTGGATCATATTTTCTATTCCGCTATTTAATCAAAAACCTTTGGGGATCAGTTAAATTGGGGGATAGTCTGTGTTGGTACGTGTGAGAGAGATCCACCTTTCCAAGTTGTTGGGGTTCATCTCATACTTCTGAAGGTTTGAGGGTGCTGCCTGTTCCATACCCCCCCTACTCCTCATCTAGCCTTTTAGGGGTACAAACAATAGTAATTGGGGCCTAGTGTGGTTGTGTACGTGTGATATACATACACTTTTTTTGGATCATATTTTCTATTCCGCTATTTAATCAAAAACCTTTGGGGATCAGTTAAATTGGGGGATAGTCTGTGTTGGTACGTGTGAGAGAGATCCACCTTTCCAAGTTGTTGGGGTTCATCTCATACTTCTGAAGGTTTGAGGGTGCTGCCTGTTCCATACCCCCCCTACTCCTCATCTAGCCTTTTAGGGGTACAAACAATAGTAATTGGGGCCTAGTGTGGTTGTGTACGTGTGATATACATACACTTTTTTTGGATCATATTTTCTATTCCGCTATTTAATCAAAAACCTTTGGGGATCAGTTAAATTGGGGGATAGTCTGTGTTGGTACGTGTGAGAGAGATCCACCTTTCCAAGTTGTTGGGGTTCATCTCATACTTCTGAAGGTTTGAGGGTGCTGCCTGTTCCATACTCCCCCTACTCCTCATCTAGCCTTTTAGGGGTACAAACAATAGTAATTGGGGCCTAGTGTGGTTGTGTACGTGTGATATACATACACTTTTTTTGGATCATATTTTCTATTCCGCTATTTAATCAAAAACCTTTGGGGATCAGTTAAATTGGGGGATAGTCTGTGTTGGTACGTGTGAGAGAGATCCACCTTTCCAAGTTGTTGGGGTTCATCTCATACTTCTGAAGGTTTGAGGGTGCTGCCTGTTCCATACTCCCCCTACTCCTAGCCTTTTAGGGGTACAAACAATAGTAATTGGGGCCTAGTGTGGTTGTGTACGTGTGATATACATACACTTTTTTTGGATCATATTTTCTATTCCGCTATTTAATCAAAAACCTTTGGGGATCAGTTAAATTGGGGGATAGTCTGTGTTGGTACGTGTGAGAGAGATCCACCTTTCCAAGTTGTTGGGGTTCATCTCATACTTCTGAAGGTTTGAGGGTGCTGCCTGTTCCATACCCCCCCTACTCCTCATCTAGCCTTTTAGGGGTACAAACAATAGTAATTGGGGCCTAGTGTGGTTGTGTACGTGTGATATACATACACTTTTTTTGGATCATATTTTCTATTCCGCTATTTAATCAAAAACCTTTGGGGATCAGTTAAATTGGGGGATAGTCTGTGTTGGTACGTGTGAGAGAGATCCACCTTTCCAAGTTGTTGGGGTTCATCTCATACTTCTGAAGGTTTGAGGGTGCTGCCTGTTCCATACTCCCCCTACTCCTCATCTAGCCTTTTAGGGGTACAAACAATAGTAATTGGGGCCCAGTGTGGTTGTGTACGTGTGATATACATACACTTTTTTTGGATCATATTTTCTATTCCGCTATTTAATCAAAAACCTTTGGGGATCAGTTAAATTGGGGGATAGTCTGTGTTGGTACGTGTGAGAGAGATCCACCTTTCCAAGTTGTTGGGGTTCATCTCATACTTCTGAAGGTTTGAGGGTGCTGCCTGTTCCATACTCCCCCTACTCCTCATCTAGCCTTTTAGGGGTACAAACAATAGTAATTGGGGCCTAGTGTGGTTGTGTACGTGTGATATACATACACTTTTTTTGGATCATATTTTCTATTCCGCTATTTAATCAAAAACCTTTGGGGATCAGTTAAATTGGGGGATAGTCTGTGTTGGTACGTGTGAGAGAGATCCACCTTTCCAAGTTGTTGGGGTTCATCTCATACTTCTGAAGGTTTGAGGGTGCTGCCTGTTCCATACCCCCCCTACTCCTCATCTAGCCTTTTAGGGGTACAAACAATAGTAATTGGGGCCTAGTGTGGTTGTGTACGTGTGATATACTTACACTTTTTTTGGATCATATTTTCTATTCCGCTATTTAATCAAAAACCTTTGGGGATCAGTTAAATTGGGGGATAGTCTGTGTTGGTACGTGTGAGAGAGATCCACCTTTCCAAGTTGTTGGGGTTCATCTCATACTTCTGAAGGTTTGAGGGTGCTGCCTGTTCCATACCCCCCCTACTCCTCATCTAGCCTTTTAGGGGTACAAACAATAGTAATTGGGGCCTAGTGTGGTTGTGTACGTGTGATATACATACACTTTTTTTGGATCATATTTTCTATTCCGCTATTTAATCAAAAACCTTTGGGGATCAGTTAAATTGGGGGATAGTCTGTGTTGGTACGTGTGAGAGAGATCCACCTTTCCAAGTTGTTGGGGTTCATCTCATACTTCTGAAGGTTTGAGGGTGCTGCCTGTTCCATACTCCCCCTACTCCTCATCTAGCCTTTTAGGGGTACAAACAATAGTAATTGGGGCCTAGTGTGGTTGTGTACGTGTGATATACATACACTTTTTTTGGATCATATTTTCTATTCCGCTATTTAATCAAAAACCTTTGGGGATCAGTTAAATTGGGGGATAGTCTGTGTTGGTACGTGTGAGAGAGATCCACCTTTCCAAGTTGTTGGGGTTCATCTCATACTTCTGAAGGTTTGAGGGTGCTGCCTGTTCCATACTCCCCCTACTCCTCATCTAGCCTTTTAGGGGTACAAACAATAGTAATTGGGGCCTAGTGTGGTTGTGTACGTGTGATATACATACACTTTTTTTGGATCATATTTTCTATTCCGCTATTTAATCAAAAACCTTTGGGGATCAGTTAAATTGGGGGATAGTCTGTGTTGGTACGTGTGAGAGAGATCCACCTTTCCAAGTTGTTGGGGTTCATCTCATACTTCTGAAGGTTTGAGGGTGCTGCCTGTTCCATACCCCCCCTACTCCTCATCTAGCCTTTTAGGGGTACAAACAATAGTAATTGGGGCCTAGTGTGGTTGTGTACGTGTGATATACATACACTTTTTTTGGATCATATTTTCTATTCCGCTATTTAATCAAAAACCTTTGGGGATCAGTTAAATTGGGGGATAGTCTGTGTTGGTACGTGTGAGAGAGATCCACCTTTCCAAGTTTTTGGGGTTCATCTCATACTTCTGAAGATTTGAGGGTGCTGCCTGTTCCATACTCCTCCTCCTACTGCTCAACCATCCTTTTAGGGGTACAAACAATAGTAGTTGGGGCCTAGTGTGGTGGTGTACGTGCGAGATACATACACTTTCTTTTTGATCATATTTTCTATTCCGCTATTCAATTAAAACCTTTGGGGATCAATTCAATTGCGAGATAGTCTGTGTCGGTACGTGTGAGATCCACCTTTCCAAGTTGTTGGGGTTCATCTCATACTTCTGAAGATTTGAGGGTGCTGCCTGTTCCATACTCCTGCTCCTACTGCTCAACCATCCTTTTAGGGGTACAAACAATAGTAATTGGGGCCTAGTGTGGTTGTGTACATGCGAGATACATACACTTTTTTTGATCATATTTCCTATTCCGCTATTCAATAAAAACCTTTGAGGATCAATTGAATTGCGGGATAGTCTGTGTCGGTACGTGTGAGATCCACCTTTCCAAGTTTTTGGGGTTCATCTCATACTTCTGAAGATTTGAGGGTGCTGCCTGTTCCATACTCCTCCTCCTACTCCTCATCCATCCTTTTAGGGGTACAAACAATAGTAATTGGGGCCTAGTGTGGTTGTGTACGTGCGAGATACATACACTTTTTTTGATCATATTTCCTATTCCGCTATTCAATAAAAACCTTTGAGGATCAATTGAATTGCGGGATAGTCTGTGTCGGTACGTGTGAGATCCACCTTTCCAAGTTTTTGGGGTTCATCTCATACTTCTGAAGATTTGAGGGTGCTGTCTGTTCCATACTCCTCCTACTCCTCATCCATCCTTTTAGGGGTAGAAACAATAGTAATTGGGGCCTAGTGTGGTTTTGTACGTGCGAGATACATACACTTTTTTGGATCATATTTCCTATTCCGCTATTCAATAAAAACCTTTCTAGGGCAAGATCTTAAATTACAGAAATATGAGGAGACCGTCAAATAAGGGCCGTGGCCTGGGTCGTGGTGCTGCTGGTAGAGCTCCTGTTGCAAGGAGAGGACGTGGTCGATCTGTGCCAGCTACACGCACAAGTGAAACACCTTCCTCAAGTGTGAGTAGGCGACAGAACCTGCATCAGTATTTGGTAGGGCATCAAACGCCCCTAGAAGTGATGAGGCCAGAACAAGTTGAGGCGATAGTAGATTGGTTTGCTGCTGACAGTGCCTCCAGTTCCTTCACATTGTCTCCCACCCAGTCTACTGCAGAAAGGTCAGAGTTGGCACCTGCAGCCAATGTCCAACCGTCTTTCACCTCACCCCCTTGCAAATCAGGCCAGCAGTCTGAGCCCCAAGCCATACAGCAGTCTCTTATTCTTTTTGAGGACTCTGTCAGCAGGGTTTCCCAGGGCCATCCACCTAGCCCTGCCCCAGAAGTGGAAGAGATTGAGTGCAGCGATGCCCAACCACTTATTTCTCAAGATGAGTACATGCAAGGATCATCGCAGCACGTCTCCGATGATGACGAAACGCAGGTGCCAACTGCTGCGGCGTTCAGCATTGTGGAGACCGACAAGGAGGGCAGGGGTGAAGACTGGGTGGAAGATGATGTGGAGGACGATGAGGTCCTCGACCCCACATGGAATGAACGTCATGCAGGTGACCTGAGTAGTTTGGAGGAAGAGGCGGTGGTCGCACAGAGCCACCAGCACAGCAGAAGAGGGAGCAGGGTGCAGAAGCGGAGCGGCCGTGCCCTAGACACTACGCCCGCTACTGCCCAACGCAGCAAGGGAACGAGCGCACCAAAGTCAGCTCAAAGGAGTTCTCTAGCGTGGAAGTTCTTTAGAAAATGTGCTGATGACAGGACACGAGTGGTTTGCACCCTGTGCAATCAGAGCTTGAAGCGAGGCATAAACCTTCTCAACCTGAGCACAACCTGCATGATCAGGCATCTAAGTGCAAAGCACGAGCTGCAGTGGAGTACACACCTTCAAAACCAAGAAACGTCTCTGGCTCATCCTGCTTCCTCTTCTGCTGCAGTCTCGGCCGCTCCAGCCACATCTGTAGTGATACCGGCACCTGCCACCCCGCAAACAGACGATCTGTCAGCAACACCACCACCTGGGTCACCAACAACCATCTCCACAATGTCCCGTGGAAGCGTTCAGCTTTCCATCTCCCAAACACTTGAGAGGAAGAGGAAGTACCCCCCTACCCACCCGCGATCCCTGGCCCTGAATGCCAGCATTTCAAAATTATTGGCCTTTGAAATGCTGTCATTCCGTCTGGTGGAGACGCACAGTTTTAAAAACCTTATGTCGGTGGCTGTCCCACAGTACGTCGTGCCCAGCCGCCACTACTTTTCCAGGCAAGCCATCCCTTCCCTGCACAACCAAGTGGGGGAAAATATCAGGTGTGCACTGCGCAACGCCATCTGTGCCAAGGTCCACCTAACTACGGATACGTGGACCAGTAAGCATGGTCAGGGGCGTTATATCTCCCTAACGGCACACTGGGTAAATGCAGTGGCGGATGGGCCTGAGGCGGATAGCAATTTGGCGCATGTCCTTCCACCACCGAGGATTGCAGGGCGCTTCAGTTTGCCTCCTGTTCCTAACTCCTCCTACTCCGCTTCCTCATCCTCTACCGCCTCCTCATCCGGACAGCGTAACACCTTCACCACCAACTTCAGCACGGCCAGGGCTAAACGACAGCAGTTAGTTTTACAACTTGCCTGTTTGGGGGACAAACCACACACCGCGCAGGAGTTGTGGAGGAGCATGGAACAGCAGACAAATGAGTGGTTGCTGCCAGCGAGCCTCAAGCCCGGCCTGGTGGTGTGCGATAACGGGCGAAATCTCATAGCAGCTCTGGGCCTAGCCGGTTTGACGCACATCCCTTGCCTGGCGCATGTGCTGAATTTGGTGGTGCAGAGGTTCCTTAAAAACTACCCCGATATGTCAGAGCTGCTGCAGAAAGTGCGGGCCGTTTGTGCGCACTTTCGGCGTTCTCACCCTGCTGCTGCTCGCCTGGCAGCGCTGCAGCGTAACTTCGGCCTTCCCGCTCACCGCCTCATATGTGACGTGCCCACAAGGTGGAACTCCACCTTGCACATGCTGGAAAGACTGTGCGAGCAGCAGCAGGCCATAGTGGAGTTTCAGCTGCAGCACGCACGCGTGAGTCGCTCTGCGGAACAGCACCACTTCACCACCAATAACTGGGCCTCCATGCGAGACCTGTGTGCCTTGTTGCGCTGTTTTGAGTACTCCACCAACATGGCCAGTGGCAATGACGCCGTTCTCAGCTTAACTATCCCACTTCTATGCCTCCTTGAAAAAACAATTCGGGCGATGATGGAAGAGGATGTGGCACAGGATGAGGAGGAGGATGAAGAGGTAACATTTCCAAGGCTTTCAGGGCAGTCATTCGCAAGGGGCTCCGAGGGTGGGTTCCTGCACACGCAAACGCCAGGGACGCAATTGTCCAGCAGGGGCACAGTTCTGGAGGATGAGGAGGATGAGGAGGAGGAGGAGCTGGAGGAGGAGATGGAACCATGTTCACAGCAGGGTGGCACCCAGGCCAGCTCATGGCCATCACTGGTGCGTGGCTGGGGGGATACAGAGGACACGGACGATACACCTCCCACAGAGGACAGCCTTTCGTTGCCTCTGGGCAGCCTGGCACACATGAGCGATTACATGCTGCAGTGTCTCCACAACGACCGCCGAGTTGCCCACATTCTAACTTGTGCTGATTACTGGGTGGCCACGCTGCTGGATCCCCGTTACAAGGACAACGTACCGTCCTTAATTCACTCACTGGAGCGCGATCGCAAGATGCGCGAGTACAAGCGCACGCTGGTAGACGCCATGCTGCTGGCATTCCCATCTGACAGCGGGGCCACAGTGGAAGCACAAGGCAGAGGAGGAGGAGGAGGAGGTCGCCAACGCAACCAGGGCACCGCCAGCACCTCAGAAGGCAGGGTTAGCATGGCCGAAATGTGGAAAAGCTTTGTCAGCACGCCACAACAAACAGCAGCACCAGCAGCTCAGATGGAACGTCTTAGCAGGAGGCAGCATTTTACCAACATGGTGGAGCAGTATGTGTGCACACGCCTACATGTAGTGAATGACGGGTCTGCCCCCTTCAACTTCTGGGTCTCCAAATTGGGCACATGGCCTGAGCTTGCCCTTTACGCCTTGGAGGTGCTGGCGTGCCCTGCAGCCAGTGTATTATCTGAACGGGTATTTAGCACGGCTGGGGGCGTTATAACAGACAAGCGCAGCCGCCTGTCCAGAGACAATGTGGACAAGCTCACGTTCATTAAAATGAACCAGGCATGGATCCCACGGGACTTTTCCGTACCTTATGCAGAATAGCAATGGATACCGACCTTACCCACCCATTGTTCCATTTTTGCTCTTTCTCACTCTTTTGGGGTGTACCCTCATTTAAAATTTTTGAAAAGAAGCAGTGTTGGCTACCTCGTCCTCCTCCTCAGGGCCAGATTAATGTAGGGGCTATTGGAGCTGCAGCTCCAGGCCCCTACCTTTTATATAGGCCCCGGGTTGGCCATATTCACTGTTACCGCTCTTCTGTCACTTGTAAACACAGAAGTCTGGCTTCTATGCTCGCTTCCCCAGGCAGCACCCTCAGAACCTCCCCACACAGCGTGAAGGCCGGACAAGGAGGGACAGTTGGCGATGCATGGATGTGTTTATGGGCTTCAGAGACAGCATCCCATGTTGAATTAGGCATGCATGGCTGCACCCTTCCTCCTCTGGGTGCATGGCAAGGCACGGCCCTTAAGGCCCTTCAAAATCCTCAGCACCAAGCCCATGATGCTCTTAATCCGGCCCTGGTCCTCCTCCACCGCCGCTTCCACCTACACCGCCCATAGGTGTGCGCAGCCTATTGCATTAAGGTGTGCACCCCAAAGTTGAAATACACATGCATGTGTTTGCCAGCAGGGAGAGTAATGTATCGGGGCCATGTACCTGTAGGCAAAGAGAAATAGAGCAGAGCAGGTCCGAGGGAGATCTTTCCCATCTCCTCACTGGCAATGCTATGTGCCCTAGGTGATTAGGGTGTGCCCAGGCACACCCGGCACACCCTGTGCGCATGCCTATGTCACCGCCACATCCACCACCACCTCAACCTCCCTCCTACTCCATATGGGCCTCGTCCTTCAGAGATGAAGAAGAACATTGTTTTATTTTTCTGTTTTTTTTTGTTGTTTTAAGTTATTTCCCTATCCACATTTGTTTGCAGAGCACTTGCCATGCTCTTAATTACGTTTTGCTGCCATTTGCAGCACTCTAGCCCTTTCCTTTAGTGTTTTAGAGCCATTTTAGTGCCTTAAAGTTCGGGTCCCCATTGACTTCAATGGGGTTCGGTGTCCGGGAAAAGTTCGGTAAAAGTCCGGGACACGGACCCGGACTTTTTTTTAAAGTTCGGCCGAACCCGTCGAACACGGACATCTAGGTGTCCGCTCAACCCTAGCTGTAATATCTATATTTTGCCATTGGGGTTATGTAGCAGCTGACATTGAGGATGTTAGTTGTGGAGGACTGGGGAAGAGGGGCCGCTGCTTACCCAGTCCAAAGTAACTACTACCTTCAATGTTTCCCAACTACTTTCTGTGTGCCTTTATCAAATAGCTTTGGTTCAAGGATTGTATTTGTGTCTTTGTGTTTCTAGGAGATACGACGCCATCCCCCCATGAAGGGACACCATCCCCCCATGTAGGGTCTCCCCCATCCTCCCCCACTCCAGGCTCCCCTGAACTAGTCTGTAAGTACCTAAAATTAGATTCTCACATGAATTGTGTGTGCTAGGATGATGTGTAACTAGGATAATCTAAGTTGGAGTCTAAGCAAGTGTAGTTTTGCTATATGTGACAGGAAGGTTGGTCATGAAACACTCTTGCTTAACCTTCATGTTTGAAAGGTGGTTTTGGGGAGCTTTACAGGACATGTTATATTTTGTAAGTTATCTCAAGCCACCCTATTCTAAATTGGTGTTAGTTTCTCTACATTGGAAATGGTGTGCTTTGTACTTGTAAATTTTTTGTGGACATTGTAATTTAATCATGTCCTGATTTAGTCAACACTGAAAATGTGTGTTTGTCAATCTTTCATAAATACTCTTTCTCGGTAATGTACCACATTCCAGTTCACAATTTGTGTTCTTTTTGTGCAGTTTCTCCAGAGCCAGCCACGCCATCCACTTCGGGGGCCCAAAAAAAACCTGATGATGGTAAGTTGTGTGCTTTTCCAGTAATGTGTCTACTTAGTAAGTGGAGAAATGCTAACTGTGTATGTCCCCGCTCAGGCTTCAAGTTGTTCTAAAGGCAGCAGGTTCTTTATGTGAATGCATTCTATGCATTAGTATTCCAAGTGATAGGTGTGCATATTCCCCCTAAGACTTACTGGGACCATTTTTTACGGTCCAAATTTTTGCACTAATACTTGTCTGGAACAGACTCCCCCTCCTCCTTAACTGAGGTGACAGCATGCCAATATTGCCTCCTGATGCTGTCACTCCTAATCATTGAGACCATCGGAAGGGAGGGGGGCAAGGCTGGCTTACAGCCTAGTGCCTGAACAGGCACAGGGTGCTTGGCTTCATCTCATGTGCCTCCATAGCAAGCTGCCTGCTGTGGGGTCAACCAACAGGAGGGAGGTGCCTAGAGGTGTGTACAGGGGCCATGTAAAAAGGAGGATTGTTATTTCTCTTGTCCCCAAAAACCTAGAGAGTGTAAGTCTAACCTGATTAGTTTTCCGCAGCCCTCCCAAAATGATATGTTTCCAACACTTAGAACAGTCAGGGCTGAGGCACAAAAAACATCCGAAAAACACAATCAGCACAAAAGCAGGGAGTACGTATCCTTAACGCTACAAGCTTCACCCAGTAGAATGACGCTTGCACTGTACAAATCTGCATCACCACCATATCAAAGTCTAAATCTAACTTTCAGGGAAATGTGGAGGGGTAATGAGTGGGTGTTAGAGCGTTTTCATGACTGCGTAACCTACAGTTAGCGTGATTAGATTTTTAGATACATTTTTTATTTTCTCTTAACACAGCTGGGATGGCGGAAAAACATAAAGGGGAGCAGACATATCTCCTCCGGCCAGAACTGGCCCTCCGAATTCCAAAGGGTAAGTCTCTACTATGTGTCAGGTTCAATCTATAGACAGTAAGAGGGAGAGAGAACGCTACACAAACTCCAATGGTGATAGAGATAAATGTGTGCACATGTATCGTGTTGACCAATTGAACCCAAAACACCTTACATTCTTCTAAATGATTGCTTGTGTTGACATGAAGAAAAGCCTTTTACTTAGCTTTGGTGGAACTGCTACTAACATTCCAAGCCATCTTATGTAACCTTTTGAACAATTTGCTGTGAAAGTTTGAGTTTAAGGTTTACACCAGCAATTTAGCATATTTGCTTCAGAGTGTTGATAAAAGCCAAACAATAGACTCCTAAGCATATTTGTTGAGGCACATTAATTACAATCGTTGTTTGGATCATTTTGGCTAAAACTAATTGTTATGTCTTTTTCTACCCAGGGCACACCCACCTCACCTATGAGGACCTTTTGGAGTATGTGACATGGTGTATTGACCGAATTTTAGTTTTAGAAAAAATTTCTGGGGTGGATCCAGACCCTCAGGAGCCATTTGTGAGGAATGTCACCCCGTTAAAAAGATCATAGTTTTTTTTAATTGGTTTTGTTATTGTACCCAGCAATGTGACATTTCTCCCTTAAAAAAAAAATTATAATTAAAAAAAAAAAAAATTAAAAACCCTTTTTTTTTGGGACCAAAAAAAAAATAAAAATAAAAAAAGCCTTGTTGTTTTTGGCAACCAAAAAAAATATAAAAATTAAAAAAACCCTTTTTTTGGGACCAAAAAAAAAAATAAAAATAAAAAAAGCCTTGTTGTTTTTGGCAACCAAAAAAAAAATAAAAATTAAAAAAACCCTTTTTTTGGGACCAAAAAATAAATAAAAATAAAAAAAGCCTTGTTGTTTTTGGCAACCAAAAAAAAAATAAAAATTAAAAAAACCCTTTTTTTGGGACCAAAAAAAAAATAAAAATAAAAAAAGCCTTGTTGTTTTTGGCAACCAAAAAAAATATAAAAATTAAAAAAACCCTTTTTTTGGGACCAAAAAAAAAATAAAAATAAAAAAAGCCTTGTTGTTTTTGGCAACCAAAAAAAATATAAAAATTAAAAAAACCCTTTTTTTGGGACCAAAAAAAAATAAAAATAAAAAAAGCCTTGTTGTTTTTGGCAACCGAAAAAACCAAAAATGTTTACAAAAAAGCCTTGTTGTTTTTGGTAACAAACAAAAACCAAAAATGTTTACAAAAAAGCCTTGTTGTTTTTGGTAACAAACAAAAACCAAAAATGTTTACAAAAAAGCCTTGTTTTTTTTGTCAACCAAAAAAAACCAAAAATGTTTACAAAAAAGCCTTGTTGTTTTTGGTAACAAACAAAACCAAAAATGTTTACAAAAAAGCCTTGTTGTTTTTGGTAACAAACAAAACCAAAAATGTTTACAAAAAAGCCTTGTTGTTTTTGGTAACAAACAAAACCAAAAATGTTTACAAAAAAGCCTTGTTGTTTTTGGTAACAAACAAAAACCAAAAATGTTTACAAAAAAGCCTTGTTGTTTTTGGTAACAAACAAAACCAAAAATGTTTACAAAAAAGCCTTGATGTTTTTGGTAACAAACAAAAACCAAAAATGTTTACAAAAAAGCCTTGTTGTTTTTGGTAACAAACAAAAACCAAAAATGTTTACAAAAAAGCCTTGTTGTTTTTGGTAACAAACAAAACCAAAAATGTTTACAAAAAAGCCTTGTTGTTTTTGGTAACAAACAAAACCAAAAATGTTTACAAAAAAGCCTTGTTTTTGTGAAACTACAAAAAAATTGTAAAACCAAAAAAAATGTTTATATAAATAAAATAAAAGTATGTTGCTCGTTGCAACACAAATGTTACATTGGCAATTTAGTTCATTCTATTATATATTTTAATATATTTTTTGTACGCTACAGTTGGTAGACACCCACATGTGTTATTAAAACGTTTATTTTATTACCAAAGTTTTCTTTTTGGTGTACACATCGAATGTCTTTTGTGTTGTATTTGTTTAGTCGAGTGGTGTGGTCTGTAATTGTTAGTATGTTGGCTTTGGTTTATGTTAGCCTTGAGACTTGTTTTGAAGCTACATTTGAAGGGAGACCTTTTCTTGGGGCATTATGTGAACATTGAGTTTTCAAAATTTACATGAAATCATATGTTTGGAGATAGAGAAGCACGTGTGTATAAATGCCTACATTAACCAGGGCCATTACTTGGCCACCAACACTCCTAAAAAACCAAAGATCAAACACAAACTAATCATTTTGCATAAAATTTAATTTCATCCCCAAAAAAAACACTATAATAAATCATATTGTGCCACCCTCAAATTAAACAAATAAATGGGCCAACAAATTGGCAAATGTAACAATCATTAACAAAACTAACCAAAATAAAATAATAAAAAAATATATTAAGTTGGTGGTGGTGGTGGTGGTGACTGAAGCAGTGTGGTGAGCACTGTTAAGGTTCCTGCCATCAAATGGTGGGCCAATAGTCCCATCTGGTCTGGGGTTAGCCGTAGAGTTCTGGTCAAGTGGCCCATTAGGATCAGATCTTGTGTCTGAGGCTGCTGATGATGCAGGGTGTTGAACCGTGGAAATGTCCCAGACTGAAGATCTTGTGCCAATAGTCTAATCTGCTCTGTGCTCAGCTGAAGAATTTGGGGAACGTGTGCCATTACCATGAGATGGGATAGTTGCTGCCCCGAGGCTATTTGATGCTGCTGGTGGTGCAAGGGTTGTGAAGATGTGTGGGGAGTGGTGGTTGATTGGTTGTTGTGGTCCACGGTGCGGGGGGAAACGACATGTCGCATTGGTGACACAAAAGGAGGACGGCCTGGGGAGGAGTGAAGTGATAAAGGTGTGGAGGGAATGTAGTCAGATAGAAGGGGTATTGTGGAACCAGTGCGCATTGAGGTTGTGCAGGAGGATTGCTCATTGAGGGGTGTGGGAGTCCGAATGGAGTGTGAAGTGCTAGGAGTGGCTACATGAGGAATTGTCCCATCCCCAGCTGCCTGACAAGTGGCCAACACTGGCATTACCCTCCCACTACCACAACCTGCAGTGGCAGGTGAGTGAGATGTTTGGGAGGGCTCTGCCAATGGGGCATCTTCAGATCCAAACAGGCATTGGCGTGTGGCCAGCACCTGAGTGTCAACACTTTGCCGATCCCATTGATGCTGGTCTGCTAAACTTACCAAGCTGTTACGCATATCCTGTTGAACCTGTACCATTGTTGCTACAGATTCCTGTATGAGCCCGAGCAGACGTACTACCTCAATAGATTGCTGAGTACGCCTCCTTAACTCATTTTGGATCCGATACTCATCAAGCAGCCTCTCAGCTACATCCAGCATAGATGGACGAGTTTGGGTAGGTGACAATCCCTCTGCATCTAAGGCTACCTGAAAGCAGAAGAAATAGACCAAATCATTATCAAACATCATGACTAAATATTTCAGATTAGTTTGACAAATTAACACCCCAAGCAGAACATAGAAAAGTTTGATGTGCTTCTAATAAGTACTTGTTCATTGTAAGATTATCCAAGCTAGCAACACTTCTGATAATGGGTACATATTATATTGGTATGACTAATATGACAAAGGCAAAAAAGATTGAAGGTGTTCCCAATTAACCCTGGTGTGGTAGGTTGTTTATGCTTTTGGTAAATCAGTTACTACACCAATGACTTTATACATCTCCGTATGTTGTCTAAAATCTTGCCATCAATCGGCTACAGGACAACCCAACCAAACGATACCCATGAATTTGGACCTGGAAAATCAAAGACTGGCCGGACTTTAAAGATCCTGGATGTTTTTGGAACCTTAGTGCCACGCCAAATTATAACATAATTCCCTGATGTTCAAGATAGAACTCTTGTTGTGCTGGTGCATCGTCAGAATGTCATAGCACTAATTTAACACACACAATGTAAGCCACATCTAGCCCAAAATCATTACTACCATTGAAATGTTACATGTGCACCTTGTTCCCTTATATCACATACCACAGCACTGGATGCAGAATCGTCGCCAGCTCCTGATCCAACTCCAGCTGCTACGTCAAGAGGGGCCTGATGTTCTTTAAAAAAAAAAAAAAAAAAAAACATGTTTAGTACATAACCTTAGGCAGTAATGATTATGGCCAGATTGCCCTCCTAGCTTCAGGAATGAAGCATTGAGGCCAAACATTCAAAAGTGCTTTCCTGGGCTCATAGGACACTTGCTAAACCCTCCCAAAGGTTAAGAAGGCTTGGTCTGCCTACTAATGACGGCACCCATTAATGCTGTCAACTGTGTTTTGCAGGGTAAACATCTAAAAGGCAACACTCTTTCATAAGAAAAAACATGTGTGTTAATGGGGTTAATAAGATTGCAAAAAACATTATTTGGCTAGACATACCAACACCTTCCTCCAGGCCTTGCTGCACTGGGTGTGTTCCCTGCTGCGGATCTTCTGTAAAGGACATAGCAATATGAGCTATCTTGGCAAAAAAAAAAAACATCTACATTGTTTGGCACAGTATGATATTGGACCTACCAGGAGGAGGGTCAACACTGATGTCAACACCTGTGAGTCCGTCTGGTTCGCCAAGCTGCATGGGCTGTGGAGGGGCTGAGATCCGTGCTACAGATGAACAAATTGCAGGTTGGGGAAAACCAAAAAAGGACAATTGTAAGGGCAAGTATCAAATTCTATTCATGTCACACATAGGATAGTAGTTAATCTTTTCAAAACAACTCACACAATTGACATCCAAGATAATATCCTACCTCGGTGCAAAGCATCCGAATCTAAGTCCTCTCTGGGAAAGATGGTATCGGGTCCTATGATCTTCAAGAAAGGTAATTGATAATCCCAGAGAGAACTTCGTGCACGTTCATCCAGCCGACCTTGTCGGTCATAAAGACCCTCCGCAGCCCATGCAATTAGCTTCTTCCGAACGGACCCACAGATGTCGTTGACCTTCTTCCGCACACTGTCACGGTGGCGAGGTGCTTCACCCAGTGCATTTACAGCATCCCGGATTTCATCCCACAATCTGTTCTTCTCTGTTACTGAGTAAGACGCGGCCCTGGTCCCATGTATCGCCTGGCACAGCACTGATTGTGGGTGAAACGGGGAAGCCGGGGTAATGTGGACAAGCTGACTCTGGTGGACAGACCCTCTCCAGGACTACTGTCAGAAGAGCCAGCTTGTCCACTTGGTGTGTTACCACCTCCCCCGGCTTCCTCCTCCGGGATGGGGATGGTGGACTCCCTCATGGATACAGCTGGAGCCTCCCTCACACCAGAGCCAGACGATCTGCCCCCCCTGCCCCCCCTGCCCCCCTGCCCCCCTGCCCCCCCTGGCCACCCTGGCCACCCTGGCCACCCTGCCCCTTCTCATCCTTCCAGTGGGTGGGGCCATGGGAGCACGAGGTGGGCAGAGAATCTGGCTGTCCAGCAGCAGCAAAGAGCCCCAAACTCCTAAATCTGAAATGACAAAAGAGAAAACAGAAAAAACATGATTTGCAGATTGCTCTTCATATACAGTATAATTAGTGAACAGTTACAGAACACACTTACCTAATGGCACAAACAGACTTGGTGGTGGTGGTGGTGGTGGTGGTAGTAGTGGGCAAAGAGCAGAAGAGGCTGCAAAGAAATGGAAAAAATACACATAAGAAAACGCATATGGGTACAAATCACACGAGGCCCTCCAAACACTTACCTAATGGCACAAAGACGGTGGTGGTGGTGGTGGCAAAAAAAGCAGAAGAGGCTGCAAAGAAATGGAAAAAATACACATAAGAAAACGCATATGGGTAAAAATCACACGAGGCCCTCCAAACACTTACCTAATGGCACAAAGACGGTGGTGGTGGTGGTGGCAAAAAAAGCAGAAGAGGCTGCAAAGAAATGGAAAAAATACACATAAGAAAACGCATATGGGTACAAATCACACGAGGCCCTCCAAACACTTACCTAATGGCACAAAGACGGTGGTGGTGGTGGTGGTGGCAAAAAAAGCAGAAGAGGCTGCAAAGAAATGGAAAAAATACACATAAGAAAACGCATATGGGTACAAATCACACGAGGCCCTCCAAACACTTACCTAATGGCACAAAGACGGTGGTGGTGGTGGTGGCAAAAAAAGCAGAAGAGGCTGCAAAGAAATGGAAAAAATGCACATAAGAAAACGCATATGGGTACAAATCACACGAGGCCCTCCAAACACTTACCTAATGGCACAAAGACGGTGGTGGTGGTGGTGGTGGCAAAAAAAGCAGAAGAGGCTGCAAAGAAATGGAAAAAATACACATAAGAAAACGCATATGGGTACAAATCACACGAGGCCCTCCAAACACTTACCTAATGGCACAAAGACGGTGGTGGTGGTGGTGGTGGTGGTGGTGGTGGCAAAAAAAGCAGAAAAGGCTGCAAAGAAATGGAAAAAATACACATAAGAAAACGCATATGGGTACAAATCACACGAGGCCCTCCAAACACTTACCTAATGGCACAAAGACGGTGGTGGTGGTGGTGGCAAAAAAAGCAGAAGAGGCTGCAAAGAAATGGAAAAAATACACATAAGAAAACGCATATGGGTACAAATCACACGAGGCCCTCCAAACACTTACCTAATGGCACAAAGACGGTGGTGGTGGTGGTGGCAAAAAAAGCAGAAGAGGCTGCAAAAAAATGGAAAAAATACACATAAGAAAACGCATATGGGTACAAATCACACGAGGCCCTCCAAACACTTACCTAATGGCACAAAGACGGTGGTGGTGGTGGTGGTGGCAAAAAAAGCAGAAGAGGCTGCAAAGAAATGGAAAAAAAACACATAAGAAAACGCATATGGGTACAAATCACACGAGGCCCTCCAAACACTTACCTAATGGCACAAACACGGTGGTGGTGGTGGTAGTAGTGGGCAAAGAGCAGAAGAGGCTGCAAAGAAATGGAAAAAAAACACATAAGAAAACGCATATGGGTACAAATCACACGAGGCCCTCCAAACACTTACCTAATGGCACAAAGACGGTGGTGGTGGTGGTGGTGGTGGCAAAAAAAGCAGAAGAGGCTGCAAAGAAATGGAAAAAAAAAACACATAAGAAAACGCATATGGGTACAAATCACACGAGGCCCTCCAAACACTTACCTAATGGCACAAACACGGTGGTGGTGGTGGTGGTGGCAAAAAAAGCAGAAGAGGCTGCAAAGAAATGGAAAAAAAAAACACATAAGAAAACGCATATGGGTACAAATCACACGAGGCCCTCCAAACACTTACCTAATGGCACAAACACGGTGGTGGTGGTGGTAGTAGTGGGCAAAGAGCAGAAGAGGCTGCAAAGAAATGGAAAAAAAACACATAAGAAAACGCATATGGGTACAAATCACACGAGGCCCTCCAAACACTTACCTAATGGCACAAACAGACTTGGTGGAGGGGGGGTGGTGTAATCCTTTATAGGCAAAAGGAGGCTGCAAACATTAAACATACATGAGAAATCGCATGACCTACATACGTGCACATAATAAATTACAGTTATCAGGAAAGCAAAAATGGTGTCTTTGGAAGCTGGGAAGGTAAGGGGGCAGGTTTAGATGCCAAATCTAGACTGCACACCTTTAACAAACATGAGAAAACACATGTCCAAACCACATGCACATGGGGCCAACTGCCAATGATTAAAAGACACTTGAGGGGTTCCCAAGCTATTGTGGGTTGGAGGGGATTCACCATAGACAACTTAAGCACACCCAAGATAAGTACAAATTCTCTCCTTCCTTTTTTTTGGGAGAGAGAGATACAATTGTCTTACCTCCAGATAATGTAGGTTGTGGGTCACAGGGTCTTGCTAGCACATAAGAAACATCGATCTATAACATCCAGCAGCCATATTGGCCATGTGCTCCTTTTATAGCTGGCTCACAGGTGTGATAATTAGCGGCCGTTTCTATATATATCTGCGCATTCGCGAATTTGCGCGTTCAAAATGGAGGACGATATCCCAGACGCATTAGATGGTGCAATGCTGGCATTTATCGGTGCCTTGTTTGAGGAGGCCCTAGCACAGGAGGCAGCAGAAGGTGGGGAAGCTGCAGCAGAAGGTGGGGAAGCTGCAGCAGCAGCAGCAGCACCTCCAGCAGCAGCACCTCCAGTCCGTGTGCCCTTACCTCGCCAGCCACGCATTTTTGCTCCAAGGATCTATTTGGACAAGCTGCGGGATTCTGATGTCAGGAGGAAGTTCCGGCTCGAGCGAGGAACTATTCTACACCTCTACCAGCTCATAGCAGACAAAATTGACCCGGACACACAGCGCGGCCATGCGGTGCCCAGCATGGCCAGATTGCTGGCCACTTTGTATATTTTAGGGCGTGGCAGCTTCCAAGCCACTTCGGGAAGTATCATGGGCATTAGCCAGCCCACAGTTTCAAGGGTGTTCATGTTGGTCATTAATGCCATAGTCGATATAGTGCCCAATTTTATCCACTGGCCACAGAATGAAAATGAGTGGAATGAAGTCAAGTTGGGTTTCTACCTGCGGGCACACATGCCGCAAATCCTAGGGGCAATCGATGGCACCCACATAGCCATTAGGCCACCAAGGAGCCACGAAAGTGAGTACCGGAACCGCAAGCAGTACCACTCCGTGAACGTCCAATTAGTGTGTGACGCCAAACAGCGCATCATGAGTGTCAACACTGGTCACCCAGGGTCGTGCCATGATTCCAGTATGTTAAGAACCAGTACTCTGTACGAGGTGTTTGAAAGTGGACAAATGCCCCAAGGGTGGCTTATTGGTAAAGTATTTTGTCTTAACAACATAAACTGTAAGATTACATAGACATAGGAATAAGCTACATCGGTGTACACCCTGATTTAAGCAAAGCCTACCTAAAATGGATGTGTTAGGAGTTGTCAGGCTGTTCACACACAACCAGATCAGCAGCTTAGCAGCTCACAAAAGAAAGATTTGCAAAGTTGTCTTTGAGTCCAATGAAGGTGGTTAACCAATGTGTAAATGGTGTCCTCTAGCCACCCAAAGAAAACCTACAAATGATTCCAATGGTATTGCCATATCCCCAAAGTACTTTGCATAAGTGAGTCAATATTGGTTTCCTCACTCTAGTTGCAGATATATTCCAGAAGTAATACCTAGGCTAATGTAATAGGAACAAAATAGGGGCCAAGTTGGAACTTGCAAGAGAAACCCACCACTTTGTGTGTCCTTTTTCCCATTTGTATTAGTGATTTAGGCAGTTAGACAGAGTTGAGATGTTTCATATGAGTTTTTGCAAACAGACGAGCAGGTTGTTTAGTAAAATGCCTAATTGTCTCCCATTTTGAGGAGTCATCTAAAGTCACATGATATGAAGAACTAATGTATATTTTACTTATTTTTCAGGGGATGCTGGTTACCCGCAGCTGACGTGGCTGATGGCTCCAATCAGGTACCCCCAGGGCCCAGCAGAGAGGAATTACAACAGGGCCTTGCGGAGAAGCCGGAGTATCATTGAGTTGACCATAGGTCTTCATCAACATCGTCGTCAACATCTTGGAATCATGGCACGTATCATGGGAAGCCTGTGGTGATGGGCTGTCTGGCGTCACAGGTGTGTATTCAAATGTTTACATTAATGATTTCTGGTTTGTGTAAGTTGGCATAAAATGTGTTATTTCACTCGTGATGTCGAAATTAAATGAAGTTCAGAATGAAGCAAACAGGCATTAAGATGTGATTTTCATAATGAAATGTCTTATCCTTTGTTTTATTTTTCCAGGAGTGGTACTGCTTGCGGGTGTAGGTGGTAGAAACCCACCTTGATGGACTCCACTCATCTTCTTTTGTGGTCAGTGGATATTTGGTAAGTCACATGGCCAATGACCAACATGAACACCCTGGAACTTCGAAAGTGGCTTGGAAGCTGACCAGCAACCTTGCCATGCCTGTCCCCTATGAGCTGGTAGAGGTGCAGAATGGATTCTGAACTCTGCCTGAAGTTGTGGAAGACATCAGAATCCCGTAGCCATGGAGCAAAGATCGTGGTCTGGCGCTGTAAAGGCACACGGACTGGAGAGTGACAATATTATTTTGCTGCATCCCTCCTTCTGCTGTCATTCTCAAATAAATAAAGACTTTAGAATTGAACATGTGTTTTTTTGTTTTGTGTGGGTGCCTACAGACAAAAGGGCCATCCACACTGTAAGATTTAGAGAAGACTTTATCCTTCAGATTGACATTTTCTATGTAGTGCAAGGGCCTGCCTGATTGCATCCAAATTGAAAGTGTTGAGGTTTGAGCTTATATTATATGGTTTGGTTAAGTCTACAGGAAAAAGTCTAGACAAATTGTTAGTGTATGGCCCATTAAGCTGCCAAGGCCGGAGTTTTGCACTTTGCATGCTGCTTGTACTGGTGATGTGAGGGGTTGTAATGTAGAGTAGGGATGTGACAGTGTTGTGTTGAGGTGTGAGGCAAATGTAGTGTTGGACTATGAGGGTCTGTGTTGTTGAAATATGGAGAGAGTCCAATATCAGACACCTATGTTTATTGGTCAAGAAATTGTAAGAACCATGGTAAATATGTAAAGAATTGCATCTCGATAAAACTAGGACCACACTCATAAAATCAAAATTGTGTTGTTTCCATTGATGTGCTTGAAATTTGGGTAGGACACCCCCCCCCCCCCCCCAAATTCAAGATAGTTAAAAAAAACTGTTAAAAAAAATGAGTGAAAAGAGATCCCAAGTGTAGTGATGTGATTTGAACCCATGACGTTGTTAACTGCAGTGAAGTTGCAAAGCACTTAGCTATTGTGCAGAATAAAGCTGTATGGTGGAAAAAAAGGAGTGTGTTAAGGCTAAAAAGCACATATAGCTAAAGAACTAAACATTGTATGGAATCTGGGAAGAAGACCATGGTAAAATTGTGAGGTTTCATCTTGCCCTGAAGTAGGGTAGGGGTTTGGTCACTTGCCTTTGGTACTTTCAATCATAAGATCGATTCGACACACAGACAAGATCAAAAAAACACTTAAAATGGTGTAAGCTTGCAAGCGCTTCTGAGTGTAACATTATTTAGCAATATATATGATGTAATCCGTTACATTTTAGCAATATAAACAAAAAAAGAAAATAAAAAAAGTAGGTGGAGATGGTAAGCCTCGAACCTACAGCAGAGGGAGATGAATTACAGACGTGTGATGTGTGCACTAATCCACTACCCCACATCGCTATGTGAAACTGCTATAAGCACGAAGACATAAGTTTGCGAATTGGCGAAGCCGCGATCGTAAGTGAATCCCGCTGACGGCGGAATTCATTATTGCTGTTTCACTAGCCAATTCGCCGCAGCGCCAGTTAATTGATTTGAACGCGGCGAAACTGAAACACGTCATAGATGTTTGAAGCTGCAGTTTCTTTAAATCCGGCCCTAATCACACAAACACCACAAACAAATCTATTACTAGGTTGACATAGATACTATACTTTATATTAAACTGATAAAGCCTAGATTTATTTATTAGATTTAACTAAATATTTAATTTCCCTAATTATAGATCTCCTAACTTGTATATATAAAATTGGGCAGATAATGAACTGCATTTGACTAACTTGATCCATTAAACCCTCTGAAGTAGAATTACCAGGTGAAGTTTTTCAAGAGTTATGCCAGTAAGGCAACTTAAGGTGACCAAATTTTGGGGTGTTAGGAGACCTAATGGGGTTGCAAATCAACTATCATGAAATATTTGCACATAGAAAAATCAATGTGGAAATATATTTAATCAGATATTGATGATATAATTAAAATTTCCACACTCTAAACTACTTTTTGAATATGGTAACGTATAACACGCACGTATATTCCTAACAATACTGATTCCAAATAAACAAGCATACCTATAGTAAGCATAATAGATCCTCTTAAGATAATATGCTATATCATCCTGATTACGTATTTTTATATATCATCATGTTTTATTTTTTTTTTCCATCAAAATAGTTTATTCAAATTTATGAAAAAAGGGGTTTACAAACTTTGCTCTAATGAGCGCATGAAAATATAATGTAAACATTTTGAATAGTATCATTAACACGTTGCACAATGACAAGACGGGTAAAGGTGTCCAAAGCATTGTACATACATTGTAACCATGTGAGCAACAATCAAAGTGGAAGTAACAGTGCATATACAGAGGAATGGAGCAGCCCGACCCGCCATCATCGTGTTTTATACCTAGAAACATTAAAATATACATTTGATAGTCCTTTCCAACATTGTACAATATCACAATTTTGTTTGCTGCAATATTAAAGTTAATACATTGACACTTATTTATTCTTTCTGTATTAAACTGTCCTGTAACCAGCCTCAGAATGTTTGTTCTTTAAACTTTTTTTTGTGGGCGCTTCTCAGCCTAAAAACAAAGACCAGTTAGGAGAGTAAATGAACAATTATTTGAAAACATGGAAGAGTTGCTTGAATGGATGGTATGTTGTCCTTCTGGTTAAGTGCTGGGGCTTTGCAAATATGAGACAATTCCATCTTGCCCAGATGTTCTATTCCCCTTATAATCCAAGAAAACATACAATGTGTTTTCACAATACCACTTTATGAGAACTGGAAATCCTTGCACACATTGGTCAGTTTCTTTTTTGGTTTCAAGAGTTCTGGAAATACCAGAAACCCATCGTCCAGAAACTGCAAGGAAATTTTGGCTTTAATTAACTTGTCCCCAACTTGATTGTAGACTTAATTGTTCCAATTGAGAAAAACATTGTCTCTAATAGAAAAGTCAAACTTAAATTAAGATTTTGGTCTCTGCTTATTTTGAACCTGTTTTAGACAGTCCAAAATAAAAAATCATAAAATGTATATATTTTTTTTTAATAAAAAGTTCAGACAGAGAGTACATGTAGAATCTTTTATAGAAAAGATTGTTTATACCAATATATAAAATATATATGTAAAAATACAATGGAGTTATACCCCCCAACAGTCCTGGATTGTGCAGGACTGTTCCATATTTTCAAGTAGAGAGAAAGAGAGGCTTTGTCGTACACTACCTTACTTTTCTGTCTAATCAAAGTAGCAGGTCCCTTCCATCTACGATCCACCCACTGCACTGGGCAGAGATGTAGGTGTTACAGATAGACTGGAGCTCTTTTTCCCTCCCGTTCCTGACTTTGGTTGGAGGAATTTCATGCTGTACATTGAGCCAACCCCAACAAAGCAAGGCCGTGCTGTGTAGAGAAGTTTTCAACCTGCCCTGTACACTCTGTGGAGCCAAAGGGGCTAGAGCCAGGTCACAGCGTTAGAAGGAGGGTTGCACTGCAATAGTAAATAGGTATGTTCTTTCAGCACAGGGAAAGACATTTGTGTGCTCTAAAGTGGAACTTCAGGAAAAAAATATTTTTGCTTTGTACAAATAAATGATCTCTAGTGCTGGTTATCCTATGCCCAGTTGGCTGCTGTGTAAGGTAAACATTCTAGTTTTATTCATGCTAGGGATTTTCCAGTGAAGTAGCACTCATACGGTAAAGGTATCCTCTCATTTGCCCTCCTTTTCTCTCCCCTTGTCCCTTCGTAAAACGCTTTGTAATATGTTCATAAATAGTCATGTGCTAAATGGGGCTGGGTTTGATTCCAAGAACATTTGCAGAACTGACCATAGGGTTCCCAAATTGGGTTGGAGTCCCGGCATGTGACATCATTATGCAAAAGGGTGGAAAGGAGCACAGCCATCTTTCTGGTTGGGAGACTCCAAATCCTGTGAGTGGTTTTAACCTTTAATAAATTAACTGTGGATCAATTTACTGCACCTTGAGAGTGTTTTTTTTTTTTTTTGAGCTGTACATATTGATGAGTAATCAACAAGAACCCATACCACATACTGGTGTCCAACATCTACATGGGGGCATACTTCACCAGTCAATGGCGCTGATCCTGAGTCCACTTCCTACTTGTTGTGTGTTTTAGACAAGTATATCCAGGTCGCTGCAGCTCCTCTTGCACTCCACTGGGGGGCGGATAAAAAGCAGGTTCCAAAACGTAAAGAAGGGAAGCGCACGCAGACCTCGGATATTAAAGCGATATTATCCGAGGTCTGCGTGCGCTTCCCTTCTTTACAGTTTGGAACATATTGATGAGTGCATAAGTCCACTGCTGCTAGGAGGAGATCTAGTAAAGCTTACCATCTGATTGTTGTTTGCCTAATTGGGTGATAACCTGCACTGTTTGACAGCCTGTAATGGGGTCAGTCTTATCTTGCAGGAGGCTGTGTGTGTCACTGGGAGCGGTGGAGAACTGTATCGTTTGGTTGCACCTGTCCTATACTGTGTATCTCACTGGGATTGAGCATGGACTATACATCCACTTGAATTTAATTGTTATTTAAAATACATTTTTACTTGCAAATGTTAATCCGAACCCTCTAATGTCTATGGGTATGAATCCTGCAAATCAATTTTTAGGGCTAATGGGCACAGGATTGTAAAACAGAGAGTGCACAGGTAGATAGGCACTGCAATTTTTTTTTTAAATATCGTTCATAAGGGACACGGATCTCCATTTTATGCCACTTTGGGAAAGGCATGGAAAAAAACTTTTTTCTAATTACATGCTTTAGAGATGTCTTTAAGCTATATGGAATATTACATAACAGTACAGTTCTTCAGGACAGAATTAGTTGCACAATATTATAGCATCCCATGAATTTCCATGCATAATAATGTTGTTTTCTTTTACATTATTTGGCTTAAAACAACAGCAGCAACCCGCTAAAATTGATTTCCACCAAAAAAAGAGCATAATGAGGTAGTTTTCTAGATTTATATATACTAGTAATTGGCCAGAGTGGTGGAGGTAGCAGACAGACATAACAGATCTATATTGGAAGGTATTCAAAAAAATTAACTAAAACCATCAACTTTGTACAAATTGCCAAACAGGGCAAAACCGGTCTCAAAGCATAGTTTGTGATCTTTTCAGTACACTGTATTGTGTTCAATATAATAAAATGTCAACAGAGAGTGCACAAAACTCCTCAATACTAAAACCTCCACATTCCAGACTTGAGACAGTTGTTATGCTGAAATAAAAATTACAGAGCCACATTGCAGAGAAAAAAACTAGACATACAACACAATGGCTGGAGAGTATGTAAGTAAGCAGCTTGATTGGACAGCAATGTAACAGAGAGAAATGGGTCATTTTTTATCAAGGAATACCAATTAGAGACAGAAGCCAGAAATATTGTTCAGGATTGCTTCACAATATGTAAGCAGTTTTAGGGAGAGATGCAGTTTATATTGTGATTTGATGAACAGTATGTAAGGCTTTTAATTTGCAATTTAATATGCAATTTTAGAGTAGTAATGGGGTACAGGCAGTCCCCGGGTTACAAACAAGATAGGGTCTGTAGGTTTGTTCTTAGGTTGAATTTGTATGTATGTCGGAGCAGGTACATTTTTTAAGTGTAGCTTCAGCCAAAGCAATCATTTTTAAGTTTGTTAGATAGCATAGGGAAGAGTTAAAACCCCTGTAATGTTTGTTTTGCTGTCTTTGCCTCTGTTGAGAAGATTTCACCTCACTTTCTGTCCCTGTGAATTTCCTTTCCTAGGGGAAAATTTCCTTTCACTTCCTGTTGTCTCCCTCTGTTTGTAAGTAGGAGTAATTTGTAAGTCGGATGTTTGTAATCCGGGGACCGTCTGTATATGGTGCAATAAATGCCATGTGTACAGAAATGTCTTTGCAGAACAGCAAAAAGTTCATAGAGTCCAATTGGAGCATTCAGTATAACTTCCTGCTGATCTCAATGCACCAGATGCAGCACCTCTGAGGAGACATCATCTCTAGATGAACAGATAAAAAGAACAGCAGGACACAATCTCAGTGTAGTATATTAACCTATGTATTGTGGTGAAAAGACAAATGGCAACTCACATAGTGACAGTTAAAATCATGCTCCCCACATAGTAAGGGCTTTCAGTGGACAGTCTCCCAAAAACAGCTCATTTAGGCTCCTTTCACACGGGGCGGACCGTATTTTGGTCCGCTCCAGCACTTTTTTTTTTTTTTACGGACACGGACTACATTTGTTTTATCTGGTCTGTATGTCCGCATATCATCCCATCCGTTTGCGGATGATATACGGACATAATGTATGTCTATGGGATTGTGGATGTCAGCGGATGACACTGCTGACATCCGATTTTGGCTCCTTTCCGTTTTTTAAATGGAAGAAACAATAGGGTTCTGTTTAGTTCCAAAAAACGGAACAGAACTGAAAGGATGCAAGTCGGATGTCAGCGGATGGTTATTCGCTGACATCCGCAATCCCATTGACATGCATTATGTCCGTATATCATCCGCAAACGGATGGGACATACGGAGCACCCGTGTGAAAGAAGCATTACTGAGAAACACTAGTAAATATAGGAAGAAGAAATGGCACAAACAATGGCAAGCTTGAGCTTGAGAAAAAGGCTTGAAATGCATAGCTTCGGGGGCGTGGCCGGAACTCGGATGTGAAAGCAGCGCGGCTCCGGAGCTCTGTCCTATCTGCCCTGATCCTTCCGTGATCCTGCTGGAACCCGACATCCTACTCACCTGATTCCGACGTCTCCTGTCTCCTGATATCCCGGTGCACCCGCGGCGATGGTCAAAATCGGTCCTCCCGGTCCAGAAGCACTCGGTATCCGCCCGCCGGACCTCACGCTGCCACGATCCCAAGATGGCGCCGGCCCGGCGCGTGCTGCGGGCCCTTCCTCCCAGATCGCTCGCTCCTCGGCTGTGCGGATGGCATCGGCCTCTGTGGAGGGGGAAGCGATCTCTCCTGGATCGTCTCGGCTGGCGGTGACTGTAAGTGATGCCCTCTCTCCTCCCCTGGGCTCCCCCGTACCCTCGGAGCCTGCTCTGTCTGTGGATAGACCCGAACCTACCCTGTCTGCCATAATGGACGCTATCCAGCACTGTCAGACCTCGCTTGCCTCACAGATTGAGTCTGTACAGATGGACATGTCGTTTCTCAAACAGGATGTGCACAACCTTCGCCACAGGGTGGGCAACGCGGAGCAGCGTATTAGTGACATGGAAGATGCCCACCGCCCCATGCAGTCCACTGTGTCAGAGTTACAGAGGGGCCATGTCGCTACTACAGACAAGCTAACGGACATGGAGGACCGCCTCAGGCGCAATAATTTGCGTTTTTTGGGCTTTCCGGAGGGATCGGAGGGTAAAAATCCTGAATCATTCATGGAACATTGGCTTATCGATACTTTTGGGAAGGAAGTTTTCTCCCCCTTGTTTGCCATTGAAAGGGCGCACAGAGTGCCATTGCGCCCCTTGCCGCCCGGGGCCCCACCCCGTCCTCTTCTCATCAAGCTCCTGCACTTCCGTGATAGGGAGGCTGTGCTCCGGGCCTCTAGGGACAAGGGCCGAATCCTGTATAATAACCACGCTGTATCTATCTTCCCGGACTTCTCTGCTGCGACCCAGAAACAGCGGGCCTCCTTCATGGCAGTTAAGAGGAGACTGCGGGATTTACAATTGCCGTATAGTATCCTGTACCCGGCTCGTTTGAGGGTCATCTATCAAGGTAAAGCCCACTTTTTTCAGGATCCTCAGGACGCTGCGCAGTGGGTGGATTCCCTGGGACGCCGCTCCCCTCCCTCCCAGGATCATAGGTCTCCTCGTCGGTGATCGCTGGCCTGTGTCTTGCAACTGCTGCTAGGTTTCCCTTTCTTCCTCCTGGATGTCGTTGGGATGCACCTTTATATTCTATGATCCTTCTTACAACTCTTTTTTGTGATTGTCGGGTGTCCTCCTGAATGGGGGGACCCCCCCCTTGTTCCTCTGGAAGGGCATTTTTGGGGATGGTTGCTCCCCTTCACCCCCCTTTTTTCCTTTTTTTTGCTACCATTCCTGTCTGCTTCAGGACGAGCAGATCCACGTTTCCCTGAACTACACTGTTTTCTGGTTATGGGATTTCAAGCTCTCAACTGTTGGGGACTGAGGGCCGGGTGGGTTAGGGTGGGATGGGTGTTGGGTTACTACTGTTTTTGTGTTTATCTGGGATTGTGGGGGTCTCTCCCCCCTTTTTTTGATTTGCGTTTACTCCGTCATGTCTTCTTGGACTCTTATCAGGGATTTTTTTTACGCCTAGGTGATACGATTTTCATTTCTGCCTTGCTGTACTTGATAATATTTTGGTTCTTGTTTGTGCCTTCTCCTCCTATGCATATTGCCTGCCAGTGGTTTTGCCTGCCATATTGTGAGGTCTTGGTGCTCGGGGGGGGGCCTCCCCCTTTTTTGGGACCCCCCCGGTCACCAACGCTGATTTTTAACATATCACTATGTCTACTCTCCGTTTAGTCTCTTGGAACGTCAGGGGGCTAAATTCTAAAGTCAAGCGTTCCCTGGTTTTCGAATATTTAAAACGTCATAACCCACACATTGTTTTATTGCAGGAAACCCATCTCCAGGGGTCCAGGGTGATGGCCCTAAAGAGGGCGCATGTGGCGTACGCGCTACACTCTACGTATTCCTCGTATGCTCGCGGTACTTCGATTCTAATTGCAAAATCAGCCCCTGTCACCATCAAGCATTTGAAGACTGACCCTTCGGGGTGTTTTATTATTCTTGTCTTCGAATTTCTGGGTAAGCCCTATACCCTGGTTAACGTTTATGTCCCTCCGCCGTTTACTAGACAGTTTTTTGACCGTATGCTGGGTCTGGTCTTGGAAATGGCTGAGGGTCCCCTTATTATGGCGGGTGACTTTAATACGGTCCTCGATGCTGCTCTGGACAGGTCTGGAGCTGTCTCCTCCGCACCAACTCCTTTATGCTCCTACTTGGACAAATTGGATCTCCTGGACGCCTGGAGATGGAAACATGGGGGGATTACTGAGTATTCCTGTTATTCCAGCTCCCATAATACATTGTCCCGCATTGATCTCTGCCTGCTCCCTCGGGAACTGCTAAGTCTTCTTTCGGGTGTCAGGTATCTGCCCCGCGCAGTATCGGATCACTCCCCTTTACTGGTGGATCTCGCCTTGGGGTCCCCCCCTAATTATAAACTCTGGAGGCTCAGCCCCCTGTGGCTGGCGGACCAGGCAGTGACTGACCAGGGGTCGGCGGAGATGAACTCATATTGGGCACTCAATAAACAAGCTGGATCTGAATTGTTGACCTGGGAGGCCTTTAAGGCGACCATGAGAGGTACCTTTTCGTCTGCCGTGGGCGGTGCCAGGAAGGCTCGCCAGACTAAGTTGGTTGACGCCGAACTGGCGCTGCATGCGGCTGAACGACAATATACTGATGACCCTACTCCCCAGCACCATGCCTCTTGGCGGGCCAGGGCTCGGGACTTGGATCTGGTGGTTGTGGAGCGTACACAGAAGAAACTCCTTTATCAAAATCAGCGCATTTTTGAACTGGGCGATAAGAACAGTCGCCTCTTGGCTTATTTGGCTAGGCCGGAATACCAGCCCTGTGTCATCCCTCGGATTACCAGCCACGCCGGTGTCATTGTGGAACGAACCCCCGATGTTCTGGCCAGTTTTGTTGCTTTTTATTCCTCCTTGTACCAATCTAGAGCTCATTATACCATTGTTGAACTTGATGATTTCTTATATGATATTACTTTGCCTAGGTTGTCGGCCGGCCAATCTAGTTTTCTGGATTCGCCCCTGACTGCGGATGAGATAAACAAGGCCCTAGCCACTTTCGCACACAATAAGACACCTGGCCTGGATGGTTTTCCTATCGAATGGTACTTGCACTATAGAGAATTGCTGGTCCCCCATTTATTGACTGTGTTCAATTGTGCTCTGAAGGAGGGACGTCTGCCACCCTCTATGACAGAAGCTCTCATTGTGCTCATCCCCAAGCCACGTAAAGACCCCCTTCTCTGTGAGTCATACCGCCCGATCTCGCTTATTAATACTGATGTCAAGATTCTCGCCAAAGTCCTCGCGAGGCGTCTGAATACGGTTGTCACGGACTTGGTGGGTGCGGATCAGTCGGGATTTATTCCTGGCCGTTCTACATCGATCAACCTGCGTAGACTTTTTACTAACCTTCAGACGACTCATGCCTCTGTGGGGTCCAGGGTCGTTGTGACCCTGGACACTCATAAGGCTTTCGACTCCGTGGAATGGCCTTATTTATTGGAAGTGTTGGCGAAATTTGGCTTTGGGCCCGGATTTATAAATTGGGTCCGCCTTCTGTATTATCTACCTCGTGCTCGTCTTCGGGTGAACGGTTTTGTGTCGGACCCCTTTCCCATTTTTCGGGGCACCAGGCAGGGGTGTCCGCTATCTCCGCTGTTGTTTGCCCTGGCCATTGAGCCCTTGGCTGCGCAGATCCGCCTTTGTGAGGGTATTGCGGGCTTTGTGATCAATGGCTTGGAAGAAAAGGTCTCCCTGTACGCGGACGATATGTTGATATATCTGGCGGATCCCTATCAATCCCTCCCTATTCTGTTGAATGTTATCGAACGCTTTGGTCACTTCTCTGGTTTCAGGGTGAATTGGAGTAAGTCCACGCTGTTCCCCCTGGATCCCCAGGCTCTGCCCCCTTCCCTTGCCTCTTGTCCCCTCCAGGTTGTGGATCGGTTTCGATATTTGGGGATTGAGATTCAGCTCCCCTTGTCTCGATTCTTTTCCAACAACCTGGATCCCCTGGTTGCCCGTCTTAGGTCCTCGCTGCGGCTTTGGTCTACGCTTCCCCTCACGGTGCTAGGCCGGATTAATATTTTTAAAATGATCTTTCTCCCCCGTTTTTTGTATGTGCTCAGCCATTCTCCGGTATATGTCCCTAAGCGCCGCTTTCAGGCCATTGACTCGCTCCTGACTTCCTTTATTTGGGGGGGTCGGGCGGCGCGTGTGGCCAGGGATGCTCTGCAGCTGCCGGTTCTCGCGGGCGGGCTGGCTGCGCCTAACTTGCGTCTATACTACTTCGCGTCTCAATTGGCCCATGCTCATTGGTGGTTCCACCCGGAGGATGCTAATGCTGCGGCTTCATTGGAAGCGGCTATTTTCACCTCCTATGAATCACTGCAAAACTTGGTACATCGAAGGTCCGTTATGGGCAGACCGAACACTGCTCTTGTTTCTGTCACCCTGCGGATTTTCGCAGCTGCGGCCTTGGATGGTTCCGACCCTCCAGAGCTGCATTCCCCCAATGCCCCCCTTTGGAGCAATCCGCGGCTGAAGGAGTTCTTTAGTCGGGATGATGGCCTTTTCTGGTCCCGCCTAGGGGTGAAATCTATTTCTCATTTGTATGTCCGGGGAACCTTCAGGTCCTTTGCGGACATGCAATCTACCTTTGGTCTGCCCCCCACGGCTTACTACCGATACTTGCAATTGAGACACACGGCGGCCGCACAGTTTGGCCTCCGTGATGTCTCGCTTGAACCGACCCCCTTGGAAAACCTTCTTTCTGACTCTTCACATGAGAGGCTGGTCTCTACATATTATACTCGACTTTTACATTCTCACTCCAAACGGCTCGCGGTGGTTGAGTCTCAGTGGCGGGAGGATATTCCGGAATTGTCGGATGAGGTGTGGCAAGACGTCCTTCCGGAACAAATACCTGTTGTTATCTCCTCTAGGGATAGGGTTATCCAATTGAAGCTTCTTTACAGGGCGTACTATACCCCAGTACTCCTGCACAAAATGGGTACATTGCCTTCTCCGCTATGCTCCAAGTGTAATGCTGCTGATGGTTCATTTTTTCATATGTTCTGGGACTGTCCACCTGTCCGGGCCTTTTGGTCGGAAGTCACAGCTTTTATTGCAGATATCTCTCAGTTATCCAATATTTGTAGCCCCCTTCGTTGTCTGCTGGGTTATGTGGATGACGAGGACGTCCCTGCCCGTACTAAATTGTTTCTCCGCTTGACATTCTTTTATGCTAGGAAGACTATAGCTACTAGATGGAAGTCTACTGCTCCCCCTGACGTTCCATTATGGATTGCTCTCATTAATCAGGCATTGCCTCTGTATAAAATGACGTATGAGGCCAGAGGCTGCCCCAAGAAGTTCCGGAAAGTTTGGTCTTTTTGGGTGGACTCTGACCGGACTGCTTCTTCAGTTTCTGACTAGGGTTCTATACTAATGGTACGGCTGACAGCTATGTATGTTATTTTTGTCATGGCTTTTGTTGTGAAATGGAGTCTTGTGTGTGTCTTTTTTGGCTCCTCAATTGACATGGTTCTGATTATTTCTCTGTTCTGTATTGTTTTGTTTGTTCAATAAAATACCTTTAAAAAAAAAAAGAAATGCATAGCTTCACTCCCTGACACAATTATGACATCACTTCCAGTCTGCACTGCATCCCACAGAAGCCTTCCGCCATCTTGTTTGGTTTCCACTCCTTCATCCAGCTTGACGTCTGGACTTTCCTACCTGCAAGTTTTAGGAAGAGGCTTCCCATCCCAGATGCATGAGCCGACTGCTCACGGATTACATACAAAAAGTGTAATTTCTTCTTCCTACGTTTCCTAGAGCTTCTATCCTGGTGTGAGGTTTCCTGTTGTTGTGAGACTGTTCACTGGAAGCCCTTACTATGTGATGAACCTGTCACTATGTGAGTTGCTATTTCTCTTTTCACCACAATAAATATGTTAATATACCACACTAAAATTGCTCCCTGCTGTTCTTCTTAGGTGCAATTTTAGAAGAAGGGATCAGATAGATTTTCTTTTTATTTTAAGTAGACTGTATGATTACTAAGATAAGAAGAAAAAAAAGAGGATCTATGCAAAGAATGTGGGCCTTTTTACTAGCCTGCAATTTCAGATGAAAATACCAGGCAGGTGTTTGAAATAAAAATGAGAGAGACAATCTCTAGCTTTTATGAGACAAAAGCTAGAGATTGAGTACAAATAAGATGCACAGTATGCATGTCTAGCCTGCATCTGTAGAGAAAGAGATCAGGCAGGTGTTATCCAGAAATAAGAAATAGAGTATATGTTTTCTGAGGTAAAAATTTGATGCACAATATGTAAGCAGCTTTTGCAGTCCAAAATATAACAGAGGCAGGTTTTTACAATGAAATTAGCATGTAAAATGTATGATTGCAAACATGAGCCAGAAATAAAGTATATATTCAATGCACACTACGTAAGTAGGTTTAGTAGGCTGCAATTTAAGAAGGAGAGGCTAGCTAGAATTTATGAAAATGTACAAATTAGAATGTATTATGCCATATTAAAGAGCACACAATATGTTACAGATTTGATGCACTTTAGTAAGCCTTCTTTGCTGCAATTTCAGATGGAGAAAATTTTGATTCTAGATTTAAAATGTCATGTCTTTTTTAGAGAACAAATCTAGAAAAAAATGTATACATGTGATGCACAGTATGTTATCTTTTTTGATAGGATTCAATTTCAGAGGTAGAGAGCAGGCAGGTTTTAGCTGCAAAAAAAAGTTTATAGTGTATTTTTTTCTGAGACCGAATACTGAAAAATTGCCCAGAATTAAAAAATTGTACAGTATTTAAGCTTTTTTTGCTAGGTTGCAATTGCAGAGAGAACAGGCAGTTTATAAGAGGGATCACTAAGGTTATTCTATTCTAGAGAGACTATATCTAAACATATTTTTCACTGAGGTAGTGCATGGAAATAGCCCCCGAAAATATGACAAACAGCATGTTTTAACCTGCAGCAAACATAAAATATATTTCCCTGAGGAGCAACATGAAGAAATAGTGGGTGTATTTATTTAGTGCTAAAGCCCCATAATGCAGTACAAACACTAATGTGTAATTCAGTATTGTGTATTTTTAGTAATGAAGCCCAAAAATCCAATGCCAAAAATGATGTTTAATACATGATTGACATTTTTTACAACAGCTGTGGAAACAACTGGCATGGCACCTTGACAATGCCATAGCACTGGACAACAACTGTAGAGGAAGGAAATGATTGTAATGCTGGCAGGCCTACAGTGGTACAGAGAAAGAGATGTACACTGCTCAGGCAGTTTGGAACTTCACAGCCAGCCTTGGGTGCAGGACCTCAGATCTCCACCGCAGACAGGATATGAGAGAAATGGCCGCACACCAGGCAATAGCTCATGATAAAAGGCTTCATTGAACAAGGATGCAAGGTACAGCAAAATGGATGATAGACATGTTTCACACGACTCACAGCGTGCTTGTTCACTTCAGTGACCAGTGAACAAGCACGCTGTGAGTCGTGTGAAACATGTCTGCCATCCATTTTGCTGTACCTTGCATCCTTGTTCAATAAAGCCTTTTGTCGTGAGCTATTGCCTGGTGTGCGGCCATTTCTCTTGTAGGCCTACAGTGGTGGCAGAAGATAGTTATGGTACCAGACCAGTAGCAGTAGAAGGAGTGGTTAATGGCAGCGTGATGTGGCAGTAGTAGCAGGAGATGATAATGGTAGCAAGAGGTAGTATTTGTGACAAACTTGCAGCAGTGGAAGGAGATGCTTACACACTATGATATAATAACAATGTTGGGTCCAGATACTGTACTGAAAAATGCCTTGAAAGTCTTACTTAGGCAGCCACTACCACCAACACTGTTCCCTGCCTTTTCACAGCTCATCATCCTGTCTTCATCCTATTCTTGCATAAACACTTATTGGTGGACTACAGATGCAAATGCAGCTGCAACAGCATAGTCATGGGGGGGTCCCAGTATGTGAGCATATTGCCTAGCAGGCTATTTGCAGGGAGATGGTGTTGATACTGAATGTTAGCCAGACTAACACTGGCTTGGTATAACTGCCTAAAGTGCCCTCACACTCTTCTGGTCTGCTTTAAAACATCTTGTGAGTCAGGGTACCTAACTAGGACTAGCTGCACCACCAGGTTCAGGACGCCTGCTGGGCAAGGCATGTGTGTGAACTTTCTCTGCCAAAATGCAGACAGCAGGTTGCTGCTGTTGACATACATGACCTTTCCTGGTACGAGATGGCATGGGGTTAGCTCCTCTGAGAAAAAGATAAGAAACCGGGGAAAGAGGAGGATCTTTGAGTGTGTAGGTAAAATATTTTTCCTTTATATAAAGTATCACAATTTTAATGGTAATTTATACCAGGAACCACAGGCAACAGAAAAAACACTATAAAAAGGGGTAAAGGGGTAGAGGGGATATAGATGGTTGCAATGACTAGGCTCACTAAATTCAGCAGTGCATAAATAATTTTATTAGGTGATATCAAAGCAAGTGAACAAAAGTAAACAATGAATTCATGTAGCTGACATTTCATCAAAAAAATGTGGTTAAAATCGCAGGACCCTATGGACCAAGAAAGGTATATTGCTTTTCAGCAATATCCTTACCATGCCACGTCCACCTGGTGTAAATAATCTTAATATAGAAAGATTATGCAGAAGCCTGAGCCTGACAGAATATCTCGGCCCTTCCCCTATGCCTACAGTGTGTCATCATTCTACCTAGCCCATTTTTTAGTTTCTTGGTCGCTTGTGGTGGGACCATGACTCACTGGATTGGGCCATTGAGAAGAGGAGATGAATGATCTGTCTCTGTAATTTTCAATAAGCAGGGTGGCACTGCCAACTCAAGTAATGTACCCCATTGTGCATCCTTCCTAGCCATCGGCTTATTTCCCAGGGGCCCGGGAAGGAGATGTAATGTCCTTGCCCATGCTTGCTGGACCACAAGTCTGTGATCATGTAGACCCGGCCACTGATGCATGTTCCAGCAACATAGAGACATTAGCTTCCACTTAATGGTGGAGGGAAGGAATGGCCTTCTGAATTTAAAAATAGCTGCCAAAAAGCTTTCACTGTGGTACAGCACAGGTTGCAAAGTCCCATACATGTTCAGAATCCACCAGCTGGGATGGAAGAAGTTTTAGGCCAGCAATTTTGCCAAGCTTTGAGATTCTGGGCATGGGATTGACTGGATGCATATTTTTCATACCTTCCAGCAGCTGGGGAAGATACACCTACCTGGTCAAGGATATAGCTGTAGATACCAGGGTGGAGTTTGGAGACTCAGAGAAAGGTTGAAGCCTATGCTTGCCCCTCCCATGCGTTGCCCCATGCGCACTCGCTTTCCTATTGGAAGTGATAAAAAGTGACCCCCTTTTAAACTTCCATCCCTATTACTAGAGGCCACAGATATAGATTCTTGTAGTGGGGGAGTAGGGATATGAGGAAAGTAAGAAGTAGTAAGAAAAGGTCTTTTGCTGCCAACCAGTAGTGTTCATGTGCTCCTTCCACCAAGCTTTGTGGCGAACAGTTATGTATATGTGTTACCCAAATGACTGACACATTTAGATTGCAGGCAGAGACTGCAAATCACTATGATACTGTCTGCAGCATGTTAAAAAAAAAGGAGTCACAAAGCTGAGCTGTGTTGAGTAGGCAGGGGGTTACCAATGGCCTGCTCCCATGGAGCACTGTCATGCAAAGGAATAGAGGGTTGCTCCCTCCAATCCTCTGCAAGCTGCCACTCGATGACATTCTGCCTAACTATTGTTGTGTTTCTCTCTTACTTTCCTCCTGTATGTTCTCGGGCATCTAGATATAGTTTGAAACTTCATTATCATCCCCTGCCAACCTAGCAGTAAGCTGCAGGGACATTGCTAGCAAATGGTTATCCCTGCCTGTTGTTTCCTCCCTCTATGCTCCTGGTGTTCTCCTCCTCAACCGAGGAGGAGATTCCTTTTTGTGCATCCTCCTGCAGCAGGTGACTGAAGCTGTGCTGAAATAATTCAGCAGACCCCTTCATGCCAGTTTGCTGGGGAATGGAAGGATTAGCTGTGGAAGGGGAGGACAAACAGAACACATTTGTAGCTACTAATCTATACATAGGAGAAGGAGAATGAAGGCTTGGTTATGCACTCCTCCACCTTTTCTGAATGCTATGACTGTATAGCATTCCTTCTGCAAGAAAAAAAGAAGGATGTGCCTTGTAGCTCAAAGTTCGATCATCTTTTTTGGACATTTTGCTTATTCCCCAATAACACCATGTGAATGACTTCTGCCAATCCCTTTAGGCCCTTTAGGCCTACTAGCTATGATGATAACAGGGGATTGCCTTATTATATTGCCACCTATGGCATTAGGTGAATAGAGCATGTGGTATTACATTTCACTCTCTGTAGCTCACAACGAACTTTCATGGTAATGTAGACCTGTTATTATGCAGCACTGTATAATTGTGTAGTAGTACACTTGCCCTCTACAGTGAAGTAGCCCTACCTGGGTCTCTCTATCAAATTATTGTCAGCTGCTCCTCCTTAAGGCTCCTTTTAAACTAGTGTTAGTGTTTACTGCCCCCTGAAAAGCGTTTTGTGATGGATTACTTTTCAGAAAATGGGGAAAGGTGGTTTTCAGGAATTTAGGAGGCGATATGGATGTTTTTTAATTTTTTCATTATTGCCAATTTTGCCAAACAGCCATTTTGCATTGCGGGAATGCACTGCAATTGTGAGGCAAGGGTATGGATCGAGGTTGCTGCATGGCTGCATTCACTTACATGGGAGAATTTGATAGTAGTTGCATGCAAAGTTAAATCTGTTAAGCCACAATAAAAACCAGTGACCACTAATGAAGGGAGAGCATAAGTCACTGACCACCGATGTCGTTTGGGTCACACCTTGACCAAAAAAAATGGACACAAACACACCACAATTAAGGGGCAAACACTGACCACAATAAAAGAAGCACAGGCTGAACACAACACTGCTTTGCACATTCCCCATCCATTCCAGTGGCTCTATACTGAAACAATTTCATTTTGGTAATGACAAATACCTTGCATTGCTTATGATTGGGGGCGGATTGTATGTAGGCTGGGTGACAATTACATCTCTTTCTTGTTTGTTCCTAATTCTTATCATGTTGAATTTATACCAGATGGAATAATGTGGTGCTGAGGCTGACTAAATGGGATTTGTTTACTGAATTTTGGGTGCAGTAAAGTTTATAGACAGTAGAGAAACTTGCAGGTTTCAAACAGATTTACAACTAGAAAAATGGTAAACAAAAGAGCAATAAAACTAATTTTTAATGTGTATTTTCTCAGACACTTGTAAAAACTGAGATTATTCCAGAAATCAGTTTCTGAGCAAATATTTTCAACAGGCTCAACAGGTAATGGAACACCCTACTTAAATTGCTTTATTAACCCAATTATTACTAACAGTTGACATTTTTGAAGAGCATCTAGCTCAGAGTTGGGCCTTCATAATTTGTCTGGAAGGTTAACCAATTTGTTATTTCATTTTTGATGTCTAGCACAATTCACATAATTGGAGCAAAAAAAACCTCACAAGCCTGCCAGAACGTTCCACTTGAAAGGATATGGAACAATGAACAATTGTACATTGTAAAACAACTGAATATGCCATCCACCACTGCCACATGAACCACTGCCACATAAATAGGAGGAGGATGGTCATCTCTCCAGTAAGCTACCTGTTATCCAGTAGAATAAACCAATAGAATAGGTCTTTCTCAACCGATCCCTTGAAAAAAATGTGAGGTCCTAGGAAACCATTGAAATCATTTTCTGATCTTCAGTTCATGGTACATTAGTATGGTCAATAATTAGTAAATGTAACGATGGAAAAAGGAATAAAATAACTGAAGACGTTCAGTTCAAAATTAATTGAAAACTGGCTTTCACATTCTAATCTAACCTGGGTAATGTAATTGGTTGCTGTGGTTTCAGTTGATTTTCTCCAGGTTTTATTAACCGCTTTACCCCCGCTCACATTGCTGCTACTGCGGCAATGTGGCTCGTTATCGTCCAGCGACGTAGACCTACGTCGCTGGACTCCTCCCCTTGTGGGCGGCGTGCGCGCCCCGCCGGAGGCTCGCTCCTGCTGTTTTCAGTCACAGCGGGAGTCGGGCCAGGGGAGGAGCGGCGGTGATCACTGCCGCTCTTCCCCGATCGTCGGGGAATCAAGTCTGGAGAACTTGAAGCGGGTGGATCTCCTAAGTGACAGACAGTGACAGATTGCAGGGTTCAGCATAGCTGAACCTGCGATCTGTCCCTGTGTCACTCAGTCACCTCCCCCCACACATGTCAGTAAGCACCAGGCATACATTAACCCCTCCCTCTCCAATAAAATTAACCCCTTCCCTGCCAGTGTCATTTTTACAGTAACAGTGCATGTTTATAGCACTGATTACTGTAGTAATGTCACTGGTACCCCCAAAAGTGTCAAAAATGTCAGTCAAGGGTTCGATCTGTCCACTGCAATGTCGCAGTCCCGAAAAAAAATCGCAGATTGCCGCCATTACTCGTTAAAAAAAAACACCAAAAATGACAGAAATCTTTCCCTTAGTTAGTAAACGCAATATCTTTTGCGCAAACCAATCAAAATACGCTTATTGCGATTTTTTAACCAAAAATATGTAGCAGAAAACAAATTGGCCAAAATGATAAAAAAATTTGATTTTTTACATTTTTTGGGGGAATTTCATATAAAAAAATGTGAAAAATATTGTTATTTTTTCAAAATTTTTGCTAATTTTTTGTTTATAGCGCAAAAAGTAAAAATCGCACAAGTGATCAAATACCACCAAAAGAAAGCTCTGTTTGTGGGAAAAAAAGGACGTTAATTTCATTTGGGTACGGCGTTGCATGACTGCGCAATTGTCAGTTAAATTAGCACAGTGCCGAATCGCAAAAAGTGGCCTGGACGTAAGACAGCAAAATCCTCCGGTGGTAAAGTGGTTAAGGGGAGTTTGTAGGAGATCTCAACTTTTTCAGATCACTGTAGTATTAAAATACAAATTATTTATCCATGTTGGACTGTGTGACACTAGATAACTAAATCAAGCGGAAATGCAAAAGATAGAGATAATATCTTGGCAGGTGGTTTCCCTTGTGAAGAAAAAAAGGTAGTAGTGTCTGGTGTCTGCCAAAAATATTGAATTATATTAGCCCAGCCATGGTATCACAGAGAAAGTGGTGCGAGTTGCAAGGAGTAAGGAATAGCTTCTACTTACCTTAGAGACAAGCCATTGCTGCTGCTGTGCTGTTTGCTCAATGCGGTGACATCAAGATTCAGACTCATATTGGTCCACTGTGTGGTACATAGTTAATGAATGAGTAATAGCTTAACATGGTTGTAAAAGCTCAAGATTGTTTTAACTTTATGCATTAAGGAAAAAATACATGTGTGCAGCAGCACCCTCCAGTCCCCCCCCCCCCCTTCCATTACTTATCTAGCCCCCATCTCGATCCAGCGATGTGAATGAGAGCAGCAGATCTCTCAGGTCTCTTCCTCCATTTTGGCTGAGACAGCAGGAGCCAATACTGTCAGCAGCAGGAGTATTACTGTCAGCAATAGTAACCATACTGTCAATCATAGCCAGTGAGCCAATGAGGAGAGAGCAGGGACAGGGCCAAGCTGTGCTTCGTGTGTGAATGGACACACAGAGCAGTGTTTCGGGGGTGAGCCTGCTCAGGTCCTCTCATAGCAAACTGCCTGCTATGGGGGCACTCAGCAGGAGGGAAGAGTCAGGAGTGCTGGCAGGGGAACCGAGAAAACCATTGCACAGAGCAGGTAAGTATGACATGTTTGATATTTAAAAAAGAAAAATCTTCCTTTTATGTTACATTAAGAAGAAGCCATTGTTGGGTCCATACCCAAATCCACTGCAATGGAGGCCAGTGGTGGAGCCCCTGGGGGATTCTGGGTTCCATGGAACCCTAGAGGAAAAAAAGCAGCTACCCTAGCTGACACACGAGTAGGTGCTGACCCAGCTTGTGACTGTCTTCACATAAAAGAGGACATAGGCGTGCGCACAGGGTGTGCCAGGTGTGCCTGGGCACACCCTAATCACCCCTTGTGGTGCAGATTCCCCCTGTTTAAACCCCTGATATTTCACCAAAGCTCCCTAACGAGGCTAACAACAAAAAAAGTTGCAAAAAATAATAAAAAATAACAATAAAAATACAGACACCAATCTCTACCCTACTGGCACCATCAGTATATACACACGGATATGTGTTTGGGCTTAGGGGTGCACACCCTAATGCAATAGGCTGCGCACACCTATGAAAGAGGAGAAATAGTGGTTGGCTTGGCTTCACATCTAATCACCTTTATTATTAGGACTGTATGGAATCAAATATCCACAAACTCGGTCAGTAGAGGAAAAGCAGAAGCAAGCAGCTAACACAATTTATGCTCAATCTCTACTTAATCATAGCTGACAAACAACTGACTTCCACGGAACCCTTGTGGAAAAAACTGGCCTAGAAGCTAAATATTGCTAAGGCAATCGCAATAAAGTAATTCCATTGAGTAGTAACAATGTTGCTATTTCATGATAGAGACTTTTACTGAATGTTCTGTATGTTATAAAAGAACAAGCTGCCTTGTTCTTTTCTGACTACTAATCATACCTGATCATACCTGCAATAATTACAGCCTTGATTTGTCGTTGCAATTCTTATTGCGCTTATGTTGTTACAATAATGTATTTCTGTACAAACTCTTCTTTTTTTTTCAAATGTCACCTATTGTACCGAATTTAACAATCTACTTACGAATTTGCAGCATTCCTTTGGTTTTATATTTTATTGAACAGTCTTGACCAGTACAATACAAAGTCACATTTTCCTGGTTCCTAGATTGATCCTTATATACTGTACATTCTATTTATTCCAATTCTACATTGTTTATTGAGAATATCAGTGTCCACAGAAGTAGATGGACCACTCTGTTGCTTAAATCATCATTTTCATTTTAGTACGTGCTATCTATCTAGAATGGATAATAACAATCTCACCCACAGGCAGCTGTAAAGTGCCCTAGATGCTGCATCTGCTCCATAAAACAATGTTCCAGTACTTCACAAAAAATACCAGTTTTAGCACTAACTCCATGGGGGCTGCTTAACCACTTGCCGACCGCCGCAAGTACATATACTGCGGCGGTCAGCCCCTCACAGGCAAAGTGACGTACCGGTACGTCACTAGCCTGTGAGGCTCTGGGGAGCGAGCGCGCGCCGCCGGAGGCGCGCTCCAGCGCAGTCACGGACCCCCCCCCCGCGCGCGTGTGAGCGGCGGACCCGATGTCCGCCGCTCGCTCACGATCGTCCGTGACAGCGGTAGAAAGGCAGGCGGCTAGTGTAAACAAGCCGCCTGTCATTCTCCCCTGTGTAGGAACAGTGATCATACGGTTCTACTATGTAGGACCGTTGATCATTGTTCATACACCTCAAGCCACAGCCAATCACAGAATCATGCCCCTAGGGACACACACAGCCCCTCCCTCTCAAATAAAGTTAACCCCTTCACTACCAGTGTCATTTTACAGTAACAGTGCATATGTATAGCGCTGATTACTGCAGTAATGTCACTGGTAACCCCAAAAGTGTCAAAAATGTCAGTCAAGGGTCCGATCTGTGCGCCCCAATGTCGCAGTACTGCAAAAAAAATCGCAGATCGCCGCCATTACGCGTTAAAAAAACCAACAAAAATGACAAAAATCTTTCCCTTTGTTAGTAAACGCGATAACTTTTGCGCAAACCAATCAAAATACGCTTTTTGCGATTTTTTTTTACCAAACATATGTAGCATAAAACAAATTGGCCGAAAATGTTAGAAAATTTTGATTTTTACATTTTTTTTGGGGAATTTAATATAAAAAAATGTGAAAAATATTGTTATTTTTGCAAAATTTACGCTCTTTTTTTGTTTATAGCGCATGATAAAAAAATCGCACAGGTGATCAAATACCACCAAAAGAAAGCTCTGTTTGTGGGAAAAAAAGGACGTCAAATTTGTTTAGGTACAGATTCGCACAACCGCGCAATTGTCCGTTAAATTCACACAGTGCCGAATCGCAAAATACCCCTTGGTCAGGAAGGGAGTAAAATCTTCCGGGGCTTAAGTGGTTAAAGCGTAACTCCACTTTTGTTGAGAAAAAAACATTCCCCACTGGGTGATTTATGTACATTACAAGGATTTTAACAAACTTTGTTGCAGGTTCCTACCTTTTGTTATTCTGAAGAAATCATTGTTTGTTCCTCTGTGCCTCTGTGCTAAGTGGGTCTAATGGGAGTGATTTCATAATTATCTATCAGCTGTGGCAGCTGCGGGGTTCTATTGAGGAAAGATGTTGGGCCTGCATCCCTTTAAACATGTTCCTATTGGGAGTATATCCCCAAAAATGACATTTTTGCTGCAGGGGATGCCAGAAATCTGACTTGTATCTTATGCAGACTTTTTGGAAAATTGGTGAGCCAATCACACAAGCAGGAAATTTTGTTTCTGGGGTGTGGTCAGTACACATTCTGTGTACAGAACAGCTCCAGGTAGCCATATTGCATTGCATTTTCAGAAAATTACGACAGCTGCAGATTGAAAAGGAAAGGTCATTTTTAATAACATTCAATCACAATATGATTTGTGTCGCAAGTGTATAAGCTATTTGTTTTTTCTTTATTTGCTGATTTTTTTTTCCCTACGAAAGTGGAGTTACCCTTTAAAAGATCTGTACCCCACTGGTTGCCCTGACCTTGCAAGTCCTCTGACACTCTGGGTTCCAACATTACAGTAGTAACAAAGTGCTTACAAACCCAGACAGTCAAATAAAGCAGTTGAATCCTATTTACTGAAAGATTAATAGCAATGGCATTCAGCAACATAAACTTGTTACCTGCAGGGAATTTACAACGACCAATAACCATGAAAGCAGAAACAGTCAAAACATTGATAGCTGATTACAGTATAATATAAACACTTACACAGAACCAACAAACTCTGATTGGAATGAGGTCTATGGATACAGGCAGAACAAGGGCAGAGGAATGACAATATTCATGTCAGACCACTCCCTTCAATTCCCTTACACCACAGTCCCAAAGATTATATAGTGTTAGTGTCTAGGCGCTAGCTTCATACTAAATAAAGGCACTTTTCCACTACATGGAACTGAACGGTATGGCTCGCTTAAACAGTACCACCTCAGTTGTGGTTCCAAGAGGGCCGTACCAGTACCATATCCCACAATCCTTTGCATGCAGCCTTGACTGTTTGTCACTACTAGCCACTGATTGGTCAGAGAATCGTTGTTATCCCACCCACTTTACTTTAGTGGAAAAGCAAACCGTACCAAACCGTACCGAACCGTTCCAACACCGTACCATGCGGTACCATGCTGTGGAAAACCAAACAGAGCCAAGCAGGGCCTGAGTGGAGCCGAGACGGTACTTGTAGTGGAAAAGTGCCATGAGTGTCTAAACCAATAGCCATTCAATATGGGAAAACAATGAACAAAATGAATAAACAGAAATATAGGGTGCTGTCAACTATACATTTAGAAAAAATTGTGACACAACTTAAATGTGTATTAAAAGTCCATACAAAAAAAATGAAAATGATAAAATGATATGTAAAAATATATAAAAATGTTGTAAATAGTCTTCTAATTCACTTATTTTTCCACCATTGTGAATCTGTGATACATGCTTCTCTTAACTGTGCTCCACTTATATACTGTGCTCCACCACCTTTTGTAAGAGGAGCCACTCACCAGAAGGCCTTGGTCCACCCGGACCCTCACTGCTTATATGCTGATTCCTGCACTGGACCTGTAGTATGCATTCAATTCCTTAATACTTGTATCCGATAGCCTCAGGTTAAACCCAGAACAAAAAACATTAGCGTGGTGATCGTGCAATACGTTTTATTAAAAGGGTTAATTAAATAAAAGCTGATACACTCATGTTTTATTGTGCTCTGAAGCGGGACCCCCTGTATAGAGCCTATTCAAGTATTTCCTCACCGCTGCTTGTCTCTCGGAGCCAGCGTGCGTTCCAACTGAGCTGGATGTGACATCAGAGAAGAACTAACCACCACTTGAAAAATCAATGCATTTCACCGGAAGGCGTCATCAGGAAGTTGACTTCGAACAGTGGGTGCTGCTTTAGAGCACAATAAAATGTGAGTGCATCGTATTCAATGGAATGTGAGTGTATTTATTTTAACCCTTTTAATAAACATATTGCCCGATTGCCCTGCTATTGTTTTTTGTTCTGGGTATAACCTGGGGCTATCAGATACAAGTATTAAGGAATTGAATGCACACTACAGGTCCAGTGCAGGAATCAGCATATAAGCAGTAAGGGTCCGGGTGGCCCAAGGCCTTCTGGTGAGTGGCCCCTCTTACAATAGGTGGTGGAGCACAGTATATAAGTGGAGAACGGTTAAGAAAAGCATGTATCACAGATTCACAACAGTGGAAAAAGAAGTGGATTAGTAAGAAGAAGAAGATTATTTACAACATTTTTATATATTTTTTAATTTTCCTTTTTTGTGTGGGACTTTTAATACACATTTAATTTGTGTCACAATTTTTTCTGAATGTATAGTTGACTTGACAGCACCCTATATTTCTATTTAATAATTTTGTTCATAGTTTTTTCATATTAAATGGCTATTGGTTTAGATATTTATTTAGTAAGAAGCTAGCGCCTCAACACTAAACACTATAAAATTTGGGTTAACCAAAATGGATGGCAGCAGCTGAGCACATATTTAAAGATAGGTATCTTATTGAGGGGGTGCCGTTAAATTGATACACCATCCCAAAGAACTGTATAAATCCTTCATACGGTTTTATTCAAATAATATGACCCTTAAGTCTTTAGACCTGCTTTTTTAGTAGATAGAGTCCTTAGTGGTATGGGCCCTTATATATGTATGGGCCCCAATAGATTTTTATCCCCTGTGGGAAGGGGGGGGGGGATATTGCCATCTCTCAGAAGAAAGGAATGCCTTTGCGTCTTCAGCTAGCTCTTTGTTGCTGTATTTGAAGTTTCCTGACAAGCAAGGTGCTGTAAAGTATGGGTGTGGTGTCTTGACAAGCAGGGTGGACACTGTCACTGCTCAGCAAAAAAGGTAAGTGTAGCACAAAGTTCTCTCACAAGTTTAATCAGGGATACAAGACTAAGTGTTTTCATGCAGTGTCATTTTCTATAGGAAGATGGGCAAGTGCCCTCTCACCAATTCCAGAGACCTTGTGTAGTGAAGAGTGACGTGAAGGATCTGCAGCAGGCCTCCATAGTCTGGCTCAAGGGGACAGCGCTTTACCACGTGTCACACCATGCTTCAGCCCAGTGGGATCTGGTGTAGAAGTGATGAGAGAAACCTCCAGGTTGCCCGTGAATGACCAGAAGTGTCTGGCAGTGGATGCTCCTGCACCTGCTCGTGGTGACTCTCCTTCTTCCTGTTGCACAGGCCACAGCACCGAGTCACTGCTTTCAAATAAAGGAGAGGTCCCAAGAGAGCGATTCTGTCCCCATGCAGGCTTCTTATATCCCGTCCCAGCATTATGTTCTCATTCACCAGCCGGATGGGGTTTGTAATCTGTAGCAGTCCAACTGAATATAAATCTTGGCTCCTTGGACTACATATTCCAAGATGCTTTGCTCCATTCTTAGTTCTCATTCACCATGACTTCAGGATGTGATGATATAGAGTTGGGGTGGGCACTAGGAGAAAACAAGGTCCATAAATCTTTGACAAACCCACCTGGCAGACCGATAGTAGCGGGCACGGACAGGTTTACCAAGGGTCTGTCAGTATATATAGACCATTTCCTTCAGCCGATTGTCAGCTACCTGCCATCCTACATTAGGGATTCCAGTCAAGTGATTGATACCCTGAGCCACTACAAGTGGGAGGATCTGGTTTGGAACACATTCTATTATGTTTTAATCATCACTATATATATTTTTTATAAATAAACTTTACAAGGTTTTCCTTCAAGCCTGCCTGAGTTACATTGTAGACTATGTACCGTGGGATAGCGCTGCTGCCCCTCCCCCCATTCACTGACTTATGCTGAATCAGCATTAATTAGCAGCAGCAACACACGGTAATTTGACTTTATTCATTCCTGAGAGTGAGAGATAGCACAGTTAGCGCTGGAAGTCCCTTTGTTGTTCGACTAGGAGAAAACAGTCTCACTGTAGCAATACTGCAGAGTGTCTCCTAAATATGCAGGCAATATTAGCCAGCTCCTGGCTATATCAGCAAAACTCAATTTGAATATCAATGAGATTTACCTAATGAATTTTATTTAATACACAATTAAAAAAAAAAAAAAGTGTTTGTTGGATGAAACTGGATGTTAACACTGGAATGATCATATACCCTAAAATCACCCTTCAGATTAATTCTGAGACTCAATGGGTGGTACTGTTACATGCTGATCTGCAATCCTGTGTTCTATCACTATGTTATCTCTCTCACATTGTACTGCTGCCTGTTCTGATTCACAGGACTAGGCTCCTTTCACACAGATGGTGCACCCGACAGAGTCCATTCTGCTCAACTGGGGATCGATCCGCTGATCTACGCTGAGCAGGCGGATGACAGCTCTGTCTCCGCTCTGTGCAGAGACAGACCTGTCAGATCCCTGCTCTCCTCTAAGGAAGATCGGATGTCCGTTCTCATCTGATCCTATCTGATCAGATCCTCCAGATGGATGGAAAATAGGGTTTCCATCCGTCCGGATTTCATGAACAGGAACGGATCGGATAGCATCGGATGTCAGTGGAGATGTCTCCGCTGTCATCCGCCGCTCCATAGGGCTGCATGGAGCATCCGATCCGGTCCACCCGCAAAACTGACAGGCGGATCGGATCGGAAAGCCCGTGTGAAAGGGACCCTAGGAAGTATAGAAGTGACTGGATCCCAGCTGCTGATTGATATAACAGCTACACGGCCAGTCCAGTCTCTCAATCAACCTCACTTTTTAGCTTTGTTCAAGCCAACACCCACTGCATGAGCAGTGGTTTATTTCATAATTTTAAGCCCCGTACACACGTACCGATTTTCGGCCGTAAATATTCAGCTGCCGAACGATCAGCCGATTGTCGGCTTGTTAGTATGATGCTTCCGACAACCGACAGCGCATTTTCGGCCGAACAGAATCGGGTGTGCAGGCATTAAAATTTTTGTTGGCCAACACCAGAACGGCCGATTGTTCGCCAGTCAGTACAGATTTCAGCCGACAGACAGCAGATTAGCAAGACTGGGCATGCTCAGAAGCGAAAAAAGACAACCATCACATGACATCACTTCTGCAGTCGGCTGTTGTTGGCCGACAAAATTCGTGTGCAGTCTTTTGCAGTTTTCAACAGACACGGCAGTGTACGGGGCATAAGGCTCCAGTCTGTGTTAGTTCCTGCACTCCTGCATATCTACCGCTCTGGTTACTGACTTTAGCTTGTATTGGCTACATTTGTTTACTGCCTGCCCTTTGACCTGTTGCTATATCTCCCCGTCGACTTTGTTTCATTTCATGGTTCTAACCCCAGATCAGCTCCAATCTGCACAGATGTGCCCAAACGCCACCAACCTATAGTAAAGTTTATCATTCCTTGATGAAGATTTGGTGGCATGTACACCCTCTCCAACATTCAGATAGCATTAGGGTCCACCACCAATATATTTATTTTCACACATATTCACTAGGCACTGAATACTGGTAGCAGCTTTAACCCTCTATCAGCGCACCCCCTACATACACATATTTATTCTTTCCTAAATATTGTAAAGGGTGAATGTTCTGATTTGATCACCCATATATACTGTATATATATATATATATACTGTATTAATACAAATGTTCACTTAAACACATGAAAACAAAGCTGCTCTCTGTCTTTCGCAGTGCCTTAGAACCATCAAGTACTGTTTTTGTGTTTTGCACCAGTAGAGCACCAAGTCCTTGTTGGAGGCATCAACCTAAATTGTCACTTCTTGCTACTGTTGGAGCCTTGCCAAAGCTTCAACGGTAGCAATGAGTTATTTCACTTTTTCTAATGCATTATTCTACTGAGATCCTCACTAAAAGTCAGAGTATTTCTTAAAAAGGTGATAAAACATCAGGAGGATATGGAATGAATTTTGTCGGGTAATTGGCTGTTCCTAGAACAGTTTCTAGCTCTGACTGTTTTTCATGTAGTCTCTTGTGAGAGATTGCTGCAATTTTATCTTGTTTTAGGCAGCCTGATGACAAAATGTGGCCAAAGTACTTGACTTTACCTGCATGTAGTATGTGCTTTTCTGCACTGAATTTAAAACCTTATTTCCCAATAATTTCAAGCTCCTCTTTGAAATTGGAATCCTGCTCTTTATGAATGCTGACAAACATTAAGAGATCATGCACCTAAAAGGTTATCATTTTGAGTTGGAACACATCACATTAAATGTCAAATAATAAGTAGTTAAAGTGGCATCTTTAGTGGTATTGTGTTAATGATGCCTAAAACTTGCATTGCTCTGTCTGCCAATATCCTAACCCAGCATATAAAACATTGAAGTCTATTTCCGCCAATTTGTTACGAAAAAAAAAAAATATTTTACTTGCAGTAGAATCGGCCCCCTAAATTTTAAATATTCAACGCTTATCATTTCATTGTTAGAAAATGCACTGTCTCTGCCTGATAGTTTTATGCACTTTACACTGGGTTGTAGAATTTGTATCTGAAATGAACCGGATTTGCTTTTGGAATCACATAATCTTTGTCTTTTTTGTAAAAAAAACATTGAGCTATCTGCTTTACAAACATGTCCTCCTAGGGGCCATAAATGCACCTTTTTTCCCATTTATATTAGCAAAAACCAAGCTCATTTTTCTTTAAGAGTACCATGGAAAATGCAATCAGTATGTTGTTTAAATCCTTTTCTATGCATGATTTGCATTGTCAGGAAACATTTTATGTCAATATGCTATTAAACCCTCAATGATTTATTCCCTGCTACCCTCTAGATCAATATTACTAGCTGCACTTTATTTTTATTTTTTTGTTTTATTCTGCTTCAAAACATGTTTTACCATCTGTAAACATAACCCCCCATTGTGTGACTCTTTGTTGCTGCTTCCCCAAACATCCAGTATGGGAGTGAGCACTGCATTCATCACACAGGTAGGAGTGAACTCAACTGTCAGTCTGAGAGCCAGTAGGTGGAGAAGCACTGTGGGCTGCAGAGGAGGCTGCTGTGCCTGTGTCGGCTTCAGTATACAGGTGTAGTCTATGGAGCCACACAAAAGGGTGGCTCCAGGAAGAACCTGCAAGACAATGGAGCCACCTTATTGACACAACTGTTGTTAGCAGGTTCTTCTAGTTGTATTTTTTTCCCACAAAGGCATTGAGGTAAAAATGAAACTGATGTAGCACCCTCCCAGGTAGGTGCTAGGTAAATACATATGTGGCCCTGTCTGCTTATCGGGGGGGGGGGGGGCTGAATTGTTAGCTAGCTGTCACATTTCCAGGTGTGTCTGTTGAGTCTGGGGAGTCTTCCCACTGTATCCAATGAGGGATATTGTTGGACGGTGGAGGAAACATAGCCAATAGCACACCAGGGTTTATGACTGTCCCAGTGGGCGGGGTTTGCTGCAATGCACCCTGGGATTGGGAATAAATCCTGGGGGAGCATTAGTCCCAGGAGGAGGTGACAGCTGTGTCTCCTCCTGTCAGAGAGTGAAGGTGGTTCAGGCAGTCTGCCTAAGGGGACCAGAGGTTGAGCTGTGCTGCAGAGAGGGATCCAGAGTGTTGCTGACTGAGTGGAGCTGCTGGGCAGAAGTCTTCAGGAAAAACAGTATTGTGAGTACTTACAATCTGCCCAGGGGTCTGTCTTGGAAAGGGGACCACTCCAGAAGGTCAAGGGCATCCAGGAGCCAGCTAACCAGTAGTTGTGGCAGTGAAAGGGGGTGCCAAGTCTTAAAGACCTGAAGATAGGGAAGTGAAATGGGGCACCAGTGTGGACCCTGAAGTGTTCAGCAGTACAGTCAAAGTGTACAGTCAGCTATCTGAGGAAGGAGTACCTCAGGGAGCTAAAAAAGGACTTTGTTAGTCAAAGGCAAAGTCATAGTGGCAAGTCAGCGTTAACAGGCATTCAGCCAGCATTAACCAGCGTCAGGTCAACGTTAACAGGCATCCGGCCAGCGTTAACCAGCCTTAAGCATAATTTTCTAGAGTCCCTGCCTAATTGTGCATAGTTCAGTTGTTGGAGTATCCCACTCATCCCTTCTCCCATCCAAGTTCCTAAATAAACATAAAAACCCAAAGACACTGGGCTTGTCCTTGTCTCAGTGCTCACACTTGCAGAAACATGTTTAAAGGTACCTTTGTTGCACCCGGTGACCCAAGGGGACCCACAGCCAGCACCTATGCTGGGAATTGTGCTACACAGACATGCAAAAAAAGCTTTTTATTTTTTATTTACCTGAACATGGTACTCTAAAACTTTAGGGTAATGAGCTTTACAATGCATTTATAGTTTCTAATGCTGTAAAGATCTTCTGGTATCAGATAATGTTTGTATTATCATATTTTTTTGTGTGTGGCATCTGGAGGCAGGACACAGGAGACAACAAAGCTATACAGTATATCCCACAAATAACAGCCTCACTCCTAAAAAACAACTACAAACATACCAATTAAACACCTAGTGGTTATAATGGTATAGTAGACAGTTGTACTTACTGTACATGATAGCAGTATACATTACAGTGACTCAAAGCAACGTGTCACCTAGATGTAGTTAAAATGGTTTCTGATTTTTTTATGACATTAAACTGTATGTGAATATCAATGATGGCCAAAACACACAGTGACACTAGGCACTAAAAACAACATAAAGCCCACATTACCTTAAAACATAAATAATTAGATACCCTTGTTATGCCTGTCATGTGATTTTTTGTATAAGGGCTGAGGGCAGAGCCCGTTGGAAACACCCAGCGACCCCAGCTGGCATCATCAAGTGCCCTATGATAATGCTCTGCCACTGTCCATCAAACTGTGGAGGCTGGTTGGAGGTGTGACAGCTGAATCTGACTATGGGAATACAGGCATGCCTTGCATCACCACAGTATCCTGCAGCTCCCAATTTAGGGGGTGAAATCCAACCATTCCAGGATGGCTCTGCTTCTGTACCTAGTGTAGTAAGTCTGAAACACTAACCATGGCGAAACTGGCAAGATCACCGGGTATTTAGCAAAAGCATAGCCAATAAAAACCATACAGGCTACATTTATTTAGGAACTACACTTCTCAAAAAAATTAAAGGAACATTTTTTAATAAGCATGGTATAACATCAAGTCAAGTAAACTCCTGGGGGATTGAACTGGTCAGTTAAGTAGCAGAGGGGGTTGTTAATCAGTTTCAGCTGCTTTGGTGTTAATGAAATTAACAAAAGGTGCACCAGATGGGCAACAATGAGACAACCTCCAAAACAGGAATGGTTTTACAGGTGGAGGCCACTGACATTTTTTTCCCTACTCATCTTTTCTGATTGTTCTTTACTAGTTTTGCATTTGGTTAGGGTCAGTGTCACTACTGGTAGCATCAGGCGATACCTGGACCCTACAGAGGTTACACAGGCAGTCCAACTCCTCCAAGATGGCACATCAATACGTGCCATTGACAGAAGGTTTGCTGTGTCTTCCAGCACAGTCTCAAGAGCATGGAGGAGATTTCGGGAGACAGGTAGTTACTCAAGGAGAGCTGGACAGGGCCCTAGAAAGTCCTTAACCCATCAGTATCTGCTACTCAAAGAGGAACAGGATGAGCACTACCAGAACCCTACAAAATGACCTCCAGCAGGCCACTGGTGTGAATGTCTCTAACAAAACAATCAGAAACAGACTTCATGAGGGTGGCCTGAGGGCCCGACGTCCTCTAGTGGGCCCTGTGCTCACTGATCGGCACAGTGGCGCTCGATTGGCATTTGCCATTAAACACCAACTGGTTAATGGACATAAAGGAGGGAGTGAGTGGGCTGTCATTTTCCACTGTGTATATGCCCAGATGTGTGACTCTATAGTCACACAAGGGCTGCTCAGATATGATAGGGAGGAAATGCCCAGCATAGAAACTCACTAAAAACTGAGCACTTGAAGAGTGGCCACCATAGCTGCAAATCCCTAGGTGAATTGATGACATGAACAGAAGGTGGAGATAGAGAACAGTAAGATCAACCAGTTTTTTTGCAGAATACAGAAGAAAATCTCATAGTGACTGAAAGAGTATGAACAGCATATACCTAATACATCATTTATAATAATAATAATATAATAATACACCATTTGTTTTTTATGATGTTGGTTTAGTGAATCTTTATCCACATTAACCACTTCCTGCAAATCAACGTACCTGTACATTGGCTTCAAGAAGTGGTTGTACTGGGGTGATGCCTGCAGCTGCAGCCATCACACTGGTACCATTTTTTAGAGCCAGCAGACGGCTTTCAGGAGATAACAACCGATGCATCTCAACAGCCCTGGGCCGTTATCCCAGCAAGCGGGAGCGGACGTCCCTCCCCTCCTGACGGCTTCCGCGGCCTCCCCGGGTCTCCTGCCCCACTGGGAAACCCGGGCAACCAGCCGTAGTCCCGAATAAAGCCGGATTATGCTTCGATCGGGTCTCCGATCATGTAACCTGGAAGCAACGTCACTTCTGGTTTACTTAGCTGCCAATGACGCTGATTTTTTAAAAAAACTGTCTGTATTCAAAAATGCTGATTTCAGTGTTTTGAATACTTTGAAGTGCAGTGGAGGGGTCTGGGCTATTTTAGACCCCAGATCCCTCCATAAAGAATACCTGTCACTGCCAATTAATGTCCAAGGGATGTTTACATTTATTGCGATAGCAATAAAAGTGATCAGATTAAAAAAAAAAAAATATTGTGAAAAATAAAACAAAATAAAACAAAATACATACGTAAGTCACGCTGGAAAATTAAAAAGGTGTTCAAATCACACATGTGAGGTATCACCACAATCATCAGAGCGAGAACAATAATTCTAGCAAAAGACCTCCTCTGGAACTCTAAACTGGTAACTGATACAAATTTTTAAAACGTCGCCTATGGAGATTTTTAAGTGCTGTAGATTGTCGCCATTTCAGGAGTGTGCACAATTTTAAACTATATATGTTAGGTATCTATTTACTCGGCATGACATCATCTTTCACAATATATAAACAAATTGGGCTAACTTTACTGTTTCGTTTTTTTAAATTCAGTGAAGTGTATTTTTTCCCAAAAAATTGTATTTGAGAGACCGACGCGCAAATACCGCGTGACAAAAAATATTGCAACGACCGCCATTTTATTCTTCAGAGTCATTTCTAAAAAAAAATGTGTGTATATATATATATATATATATATATATATATATATATATATAATGTTTGGGGTTCTAAGTAATTTTCTATCAAAAAATACTGATTTTAACTTGTAAACAACATGTGTCAGAAATAGGCTTGGTCCTTAAGTGGTTAAATGGCATTAAAGAGGTAGTAAAGTCCTTGTTGTTTACCTGTACCTACAGGTAAGCCTAAAATAAGGCTTACCTGTAGGTACAGTAAATATCTCCTAAATATGTATTGCTGATTGCTGAAGAGATATTTTCTATAGTAGCAGCTGCGACATCATGGACACATGCACACTGGGCTCTCAATGAATGATTTGCAGAGAGAGCCGTGCCACGGCCCTGACTCCAGCCCATGGGCATGGGAGTGACATCATTGTGACTTGGCCAGTCAAACAGCTGAAGCCGGTGATCCTGGAAGGATGACCGGGTGAAGATGGAGGACATGTCAGTGGTGACAGTGTACAATGCATACTAGCACATTATTCTATTATCCTGCAGGGGACCATTTTGTTGCATTTCTTTTTTCGAGGTTTACGAACGCTTTAATGTGCATAAATTCATTAGAACCTAAACCATCAATTAATGATGACAGTATTGACATTACATATCAGTATTACATGAAGCACTTTGTCCCTTCTTGCATGAGGCTTAAAGTGGTTGTAAAGGCTTAAGATGTCTTACCCTAATCCATTCTCTGCTTTAAGGTAAACAACCTTTCATGGTCAGCTCCCCCCTAAATATTTAGCCAGATCTTCATCCAGCGCTGTGACCGGAGAGCTGAGACATTGCTTTGTCACTTTTTCAACATCCTGGACATGGAGACAGAAGCAAGAGCCACTGGCTTCTGCTGCTGTCAATCACATCCTGTGAGGAGGGAGCAGGATGCAAAGCAGAGGTTGGCTGTGCCTGGTCACACAGGGAGCAGGGGGGCCGGGTTGAGCCAAGCTATGTGTGTCAATAGAGGCACATTGTCCGGGTTGGGATCATCAAGTACACGTGTCTTCCCCCCCTAGAAAGACACAGAAGAGAAGGAGCAGAGAGCATCGGTGGTGGACCCCAGAAGAGGACGTTTGAGGCTGCTCTATTTTACTTTAAAAATACAGTGGGCCAGGATACAACATGTGAGCCATCTTCTCAGTATTAACACTTACTGTGCACACAAATGCATCATACAGCATAACAAACCACAGGATTTGGATCTTCTTAGTGTAATGGGGTGGGGAGCAAGCATTTTTAAGTGAGGACCACACCTGTCCTCACACCCCACTAAAACTATGGCCACAGCCATGGTTGCTGCAACAGTTATTCTTCCTGATGCTAATTGTGCAGTAGTATCAATAAATCTTAATGAATATATAAGCTTAATAATGCATCACCCCACAATTTATCTGTCTCCAAGCTGTGTAGGCGGTGGAACGCCTTAACTAGCCTATACGAAAGGAACATCATAAGCATACTTTAGAAGATCAAAAGTACAGAGAGAATTTACAAACTGTCATATCCTTTTGTTGTAAAATAAATGAGATTATTTATGGTGGCAGCGTGTGGGTGTATTATAAGGAGAGCCCTCTTAGGTATACTCAGCCTTTGTGTTGTTTGCAACTTAGTTTCATAATTATATCAGTGTTGCAGTGGAAAGGACACAGGTGATCACAAATAGCCCTGGAAGCCAGCTATCGTAATCCTCGTCAACAAGATGCTGAGGTGTGTTGATTATCAGGGCTGTAGCCAAAGAATACAGCCTCTGTAATGGAGGGGTTAATTGCCTTCCGAGCCAGACGCTGGCTCGTTAGCCCTGGTTGCTGAAGCAGCCCAAGCGTGGGTGGGGGATGAGGGGGTGCTGTAGGGGGGATTTTAGTAGCTGGAAATGTTTCCTATGGCTCCCGTTTCCATAGTAACCACGGCTCAGTGTGTACGTGTTCGGAATGGATGCTTGAGGACCACATCTTTTCGGTCAATACCTGCTGTATCTAGACATACAGTACACATCTTCAGCATTAACTCTGAGTGCGCTGGAGGAACATATAGCCCCATTGTTGAAAGCTTACGTTTTAATGATCCGTGTCAATTTATTTTGTTGTGACTGCAAATTCTTTCATAGAATTCAAAAGGTTTGCTAAATTTGTCATCAATATTCAACAGTACTAAACCAATATATTCAAACCTACAACTCCTTTTTTTAAGAGAAGTGTCAGTGACATATAAAGAGGAATCACAGCAGTAGCAATCAGCAGTTATCTATCTATTCCACCCTTCAAAGGCTGTTTGATCACACCGTTTGGTCAATATAGCCCCGTACGCACGTACCGATTGTCCACCGTAAATATTCGGCCGACGATCGATCGGCCAATTGTAGGCTTGTTAGTATGATGCTTCCGACAGCTGACAGCGCATTTTCGGCCGAACAGAATCTGTCGTGCAGGCATTAAAATTTTTGTTGGCCAACACCAGAACGGCCGATTGTTCGCCAGTCAGTACAGATTGACGATAGCCGATTAGCAAGACTGGGCATGCTCAGAAAAGAAAAAAGACAAGGAAAGTTAACCATCACATGACATCACTTCTGCAGTCAGCTGTTGTTGGCCGACAAAATTCGTGTGCAGTCTTTTGCAGTTTTCAACAGACACGACAGCCCTGGACAAAAGACGGCCGATCGTTCGGCCGACGATCAGTACATGTGTACGGGGCTTAAGGGTTGTACAATCGGTTTGTCCCTTCTCTGTAAAGATTGTCCTGGGCTTTGTTGTTTGGACTCTCCTGCATTGGCTAGGCTGACCTAGGAATAAGCACACTAAAACCCAAAAAAATCCCTGAACTTTTTTTTTTTTTTTTTTCTTTCAAATATTTTATTGGAGATAAAAATGAAAATACAGACAGTCATTATTGACAACAAAAGAAATGGTAATTTAACGTTATCATAACACAAGCTAGGTGAAACAACTTCAAGAATCAAGTAATAGAACGTACATGGCATTGAAGAACATGAGACATTTGTGCGGCTTAGCAATGAGTCACAATACCAAGATTACCTCAAGAAGGGTGGTACACCACTATGTCCTCCCGGGAGCCAAAGAACCTGGCGAGACCCTGACCCCAAGCACCCACGTGGGTTGCGACACATTTGGGGACCAGGTTGCCCGTCCAAATATGACAGGGCCCCTGCAGGAGAAAAGGGCCCTGAACTTTATAGGAAAACCATGCAAACTGCCAGTATCACACATGTGACGCTAAAGCTGACAACATTTTCATACAATGCATGCAACTTTCCATGACCCCAAACTTTGGCCAAGGTTAGAGTCAGCCCTTGGGCAGTACAGATAGCAGTCATTATGTGCCTACATCAACCAACCAAGTTCAACCGTCCTCAACAGACGGTAATCAGAACAACTGGCTAATGGTTACTATGGGCTATAACACTGCATATATATTGGTAAATAACCCTGAATTTTAGGGAAACCCACTGTGATTTTCCTAACTAGATTGATTAGTATTTTGAGAACCAAAGCTACATCAAAAAATCAAGGAACCCGGACATTTACATTTTTTTTCTTGACATATAAAGGTTGTGTGATACCTGGATGTCTTGTAGCCACAGATCACATTTTTCCCAGATGTTGAATCACAGCTGCCATGTATGCCTGCGAACACTAATTTCAGAATCAGAATTAAGCTGCAGTTCATTAGTGAAGCAGTAATGCATCTTTTGGGACCGCAGGAAACAAGAAGTGTTTTAAATGCCTGTTATATGCACTGATCACTCAAAAACAGAGATGATGGATGAGAGGGGGCTACTGCAGTGGGTGAAAGCACTCTGATGTACAAAAAAAAAGCACAGCTACCCTCCTTTTTTCTGTAATTCCTGTTTTGTTTAATACATAATCTACACTGCAACAGCTGACCCTGTTAGCAAAAAAAAAAAAACAGGAGTTTTGTTCTAAATGTTTTCTTTTCCTGCAAAAAGGCTGGCTTAAGCATACATAAATATAACAATTGCATAGTAATTCTGTCTAAGGAATGGATCATACTAGTAAATGTTTTACGGTCAGTTTTACAGTAAGAAATATCACATCATAAAAAAGCAATCAACACAAAGAGTACGCTTCCTCTATAGACGTCATTAGCCCAGGCTACAAAGTTTATGTTAAATTGTCCATTAAATTTGCAGAATCTACAGCAGTGGCACACTATTAAGGAACTGCGCTTGAAAAATTGTGCCGCGCTACATTGGGCAATGAGCAATACGGATCGAATTGCATTATGCATTGTAGATATGTACAGTATGTATATGAAGGAAACAGAGACATAAAATGTTGGGCTCTCTTAAGTACGTACAGAGCTGAGTAAGCGTTTGCTTGAATTAAGTTAGTCATGTCATGCAAAGACCTTTAAATTAGATACTGTATTTTCTGGCGTATAAGACTACTGTTGAATCTCAAAAAAATCCCCCAAAAATGGGGGGTCGTCTTATACGCCGAGTATAATATCTCCAAGGTAACCTAAGTATAAGTATTACCGGTAGATGTAATCTCTCAAGACACTGGCTGTGTGGAAATTCTGTACCGGTATACAGTAAGTGCCCCTTTAGAGGTGGTTGATAAGCCAGTTTCTATGCTAGGGGGGGCTACATGAAAACTTTAAGCCAGGGTTGGTCAAAAAGCAATGGTCAAAAGGCCTTTGGCAAGGGTACTACAAGACAACTATACAGCAGAGTTGTCTGAGGCTCCAGTACTGTAGTTCCAGGCTGGGTCTTATGGAGGCTGTGCCACATGCCATCATTTCTTGCTTCCTTTCTGTCCTACCATTAACTACAACCCCCTTGGCACTACACATTCTTCTGTTTTATACCTTCCACTAGGAAGGAGATGAAGACCCCCATCCCCTACAGAATATGTGAGCTTAGAAAAGGTGGAGCTGCCATTGCTGACTTATTTTAAAGGATAAGTTTACTTTTTAGAAGAAAAATTATAAATGCATATTTTTTTGCAGATAAAAAATTGTGCATTTTTTTCTTTTTTTTTTCTTTTAGGGCCTGTAAAGCATTGCACCAGCGATTAGCAGATCGCTGGTTCCATGCAGGTCTCCTTCACATCTGTCAGTGTATCTGTGTGCCCGTTCATTCCGTATGGGCAAGCAGATACAATCTGATGGGAAGAATCAATAGACTCCGTAGCGCCATGGTAGTTCATGGAGAACTACAAGCTGATGACCACAAAAGATGTCAGGGCTTGTAGTTCATTCACACATAGAGCTGTGTGAATAAATGATGCGGCCATGTGGGCGGAGCGCTGATTCTAAAAAAGTGACAGCTAACACAAGGAACTTCTCTCCATACTACTGTCACATGGGGGGGGGGGGGGAATTGGGCAGCGGCTGCAGCATTGGGAGCATGTTATATGTTCTAACCTAAAAATGGGTGAATATGTAACATGTTCCCAAAGGTGAACTTATCCTTTAAAGGGATGTTAGCTCTGGGGCTGTCAAGTTAAACTTGTTGGACATGTCTCTTTTTATGACATTACTATGTATAAATAACTATGCTGACCTTGGAGTCAGTACCCAGTAAATCACAGTAAATTAGGAGTTGAGTTTGCACTTTTAGTCTTTAGTGGCTGTGTGCATGTTCAAGGTCAGTGACTCACTTTTAGAACTGCCCTTGGTTTGGTTTGAGCAGGACTTGGCAAACTTCAAAGATGTCTAGATACCGAACCTGAACCCCATTGCAAAACGTTTCTGGGAGGGGGGGGGGGGTGTTTACCGCTCAGGGGAATGTGTACCAATGCAAAAATAAGTACACATATAAAATAATAATATAATATATAATTATATAATAAAATATAATTCTGTGTGTATGTGTCACAGTCCAATAACAGGCAGTGGGCTTTATGTAGTTAATCACTTGTATTGCTGCTATTGGACTCACTCAGCTCCCCAAAGACCCCACAGATACCTCTATTGCAGAACTAAAAGAATTGGTGGATTCTGCCATTAAGTACAAGATTATTTACATAAAAGAGGCAGCGTTTTTTTTTTAAATCCTTTTATCAAGTGCCATATTTCTACCATTTACCAAAGGTACATAAGGCTAGTCAGAACCCATCCGTAAAAAAATATTTTATTTTCTCGATGGACAGTGTCACGAGTGGCCTGTCACAGTATTTTGACCATCTTTTAACAACCTTCAGTATCTGAACTCCTATCAATCTTATGTGATTCTTCCCATCACATAGAAATTTTGCAGGAGTATACATGGGAATCCAACTACTGTTGGCTGTCTCTGGGCATCAGTTCCTTACATACCTCTATTCTGCACAATATAGGCCTTCGTGCACTCTGATTTGAAATACAAACAAGCAGAATCTATTCTGAAGGCCACAGAATTCTGCTTGACTCATTATTACTTCGTATTCAACTGCCACTGCTCTCTACAGACAAAATGGACAGCCATGGGCATGAACTTCACACCTTGTTATGCCAATCTAGCAATGAGACTCTGGCAGGACCAACATGACCAATAACTATTCAACAACAATTCATTCACCATGAACATCATATTTTCCTGCAGATATTTAGATGATGTCATCATTATTATTTGAGACGCTCCCCTTACATTCATACCCCTGTTTATCGCATGTTGTAATGAGAATACCTTTGGCTTCTCTTTCACACATGTTGATAATCAAAATTCCTTAATTTTTTGATTTATTACTGAGTTCATGTCCGATCATTTCTGCCAACAATTTTAAACCGACATCCGATAACCCCTATGTACTCGCAGCCATCTGCCATCATCCTTGATGGAAGGAGAATATTCCCTAAAAGTCAGTTCTTCAGGCGGTGCCACAATTGAAACCATTCCTAATACATCTTGCAAGGCTGAATGCTTTATAACAGTATGTGCAAGGGAGACTTCTTGGACCTACACCCTTAATAAGCTGTCTCTTATGGGACTTAATAAGGAATTTGCGATCCATACCATCATCTAATTTTTATTTAACACGTTTCCTCTGTTTCAGCCATCTCTTCAGACACACATCAATGAATTTTTATCTTCTACCCACCCTAATACATGTCATGGTTCCTGAAAGGTCACGTAACTCATTTTTGCTTTTTTACCCCGACGCATGTTCTGGCTTCAGAAAGATTGCCTACATATGTTTGACATTTCTATACTATGAATAAGTCTCCCTATTGTGCCCCTTCTTTTTTAAAAAAATGTTGTGCCCATATACGCTTATATCTATATACACATTAACTACAGTACATAAACATATTTTCCAGCTACACATTTGGAGCTCTTTTATTTATTTATCTATTTATTAATTCCTTATATTATTTATTACTTTTATTCATGCTTCTATTGTGGCATATTTGGCTGTTTCTTACATTTTGATATTGTGTATTATTATTATTATGAGTATGATTATTGCATTCTAGAGATATATTTATTTTATTGCTGCACTACCTTTTATTGTACTGCACAAATATTCCTTGTGTGTTTTGTCATTACTTCAGTATTTGTCATTATGCTGTCCCCTTTAGATATATATTTATTTATGTACTGCTTTCTATTGTGTTGGGCAATGCTCTCTGGTGGACATTACAGATCAAAATTCAGGCTTGCTGTGCCCTATAGTGCCACTTGTTTTTGCCCCACCTGTAGTAAATCCCATTTGGAGCATCTCCAGCCCACCCAGTCCTACCCCTTCCCTATAAATTGTTCTTTCACTGTCCTGGGTGCACTTCACAAGGGGGACTTCACCCCCTAAACATGTAACTCTGCCCGCTCACACACAATATATGATGTCATCACAGCCGAGCCCCCTGGCCAGAGATCTTGCTTCCTTGCTATACACAGTGGCCTCCAATGATACATACTAGTGTGCTTCTTCCTGCTTCAATGAGAGACCATAGTGCTTCTTGACATACTGTACTTATCCACCTATGACCATCCAGGACTGACCATCCATTGGGACCCATGATATATTGTCACCTGCTGGAAGTTTTTGGTATATTGTATGTTCTTTACTCAATTACATGTGGGTGCATTTTTATCATTTTATTTTTGTATTTAATAAATAATACTACACTTAAAGCCCACTCTCACTTTGGCATCTCTACATCTAATGATGAGACCATCCACCAGAAGCAGCTCCTTATGCACCTTCCTTACATCTCCATTGGAGATCATCAGAAGGATGCCACCTGCTGGATAGCTTGAGTAAAGCCTAGGCTACACAATTTTCATGTGAGTGCATCTCTTATTTTTGGATCATTTGCTTTTATTAATAATACACTGAGAGGGGCGCACTTCCCCTCTCTCTTCTTTCTTATTGTTTCTAGCTGAGAATTTGTATGAAACTGCCATTCATTGATGTCTCCACTGAACATATTGATCTGCTGTGTTTTACCCATGGGTATGAGAGTGCGATACATATAATCCAGTTTTTTATTGATTTTCCTACCACTACTATGCTTAGACAGTGGCACACTCTCTTTCCCTTGCTGTTTTCTGTTTTTACATGACCATTAGCAGATAGGCTCCAGAACTTGCCTAAAGGTGGATTCCCTCTATCAGATTGATTATACATGGACATTATTTTTATAAACATTGCCTTATAATCTTTACCATTTGCAGTTGGTTAATTTACCTCTAAGGGATGTACAGTGGTCCTACTCTTTTTGCACTGGGTTTCAAAAATATCCCCTTGTGGGGTCATATTTGATGTTGCTTTTCATTACTAGTAGTGATGTCGCGAACCTAAAATTCGCCGTTCGCGAACGGCGAACGCGAACATCGGCAAATGTTCGCGAACCGGCGAACCGGGCGAACCGCCATAGACTTCAATAGGCAGGCGAATTTTAAAACACACAGGGACTCTTTCTGGCCACAATAGTGATGGAAAAGATGTTTCAAGGGGACTAACACCTGGACTGTGGCATGCCGGAGAGGGATCACGCAAAAAAAAGTTCTTAAAAATTATAATTTTTTGATAGAGAGCCAATTATTGGAAAAATTAAAAAAAAATAAAAATAAAAAATTTCTTTGGATTTAGCATCTGGGGGGTCTAAAAAGTGTACCTGTGAAGTTTCGGCTCTGTAGCATGTCCAGAACCCCTAAAAAACAGCATTTTTATTATATTTTCAGGAATATGGCTTCTCTGCGGCTGGCTTTTTCTCTTGCAGGCATTTATCGGGCATTTTTTTAGGCAGGCATGTAATTTTTTGTATTTAGTGTCTGGGGGGTCTAAAAAGTGTACCTGTCAAGTTTCAGCTCTGTAGCATGTCCAGAACCCCTAAAAAACAGCATTTTTATTATATTTTCAGGAATATGGCTTCTCTGCGGCTGGCTTTTTCTCTTGCAGGCATTTAGCGGGCATTTTTTTAGGCAGGCATGTAATTTTTTGTATTTAGTGTCTGGGGGGTCTAAAAAGTGTACCTGTCAAGTTTCAGCTCTGTAGCATGTCCAGAACCCCTAAAAAACAGCATTTTTCTTATATTTTCAGGAATATGGCTTCTCTGCGGCTGGCTTTTTTTCTTGCAGGCATTTAGCGGGCATTTTTTTAGGCAGGCATGTCATTTTTTGTATTCAGTGTCTGGGGGGTCTAAAAAGTGTACCTGTCAAGTTTCAGCTCTGTAGCATGTCCAGAACCCCTAAAAAACAGCATTTTTATTATATTTTCAGTAATACGGCTTCTCTGCGGCTGGCTTTTTCTCTTGCAGGCATTTATCGGGCATTTATTTAGGCAGGCATGTAATTTTTTGTATTTCGTGTCTGGGGGGTCTAAAAAGTGTACCTGTCAAGTTTCAGCTCTGTAGCATGTCCAGAACCCCTAAAAAACAGCATTTTTATTATATTTTCAGGAATACGGCTTCTCTGCGGCTGGCTTTATCTCTTGCAGGCATTTAGCGGGCATTTTTTTAGGCAGGCATGTCATTTTTTGTATTTAGTGTCTGGGTAGTCTAAAAAGTGTACCTGTCAAGTTTCAGCTCTGTAGCATGTCCAGAACCCCTAAAAAACAGCATTTTTATTATATTTTCAGTAATACGGCTTCTCTGCGGCTGGCTTTTTCTCTTGCAGGCATTTAGCGGGCATTTTTTTAGGCAGGCATGTCATTTTTTGTATTTAGTGTCTGGGGGGGTCTAAAAAGTGTACCTGTCAAGTTTCAGCTCTGTAGCATGTCCAGAACCCCTAAAAAACAGCATTTTTATTATATTTTCAGGAATACGGCTTCTCTGCGGCTGGCTTTTTCTCTTGCAGGCATTTAGCGGGCATTTTTTTAGGCAGGCATGTCATTTTTTGTATTTAGTGTCTGGGGGGTCTAAAAAGTGTACCTGTCAAGTTTCAGCTCTGTAGCATGTCCAGAACCCCTAAAAAACAACATTTTTATTATATTTTCAGTAATACAGCTTCTCTGCGTCTGGCTTTTTCTCTTGCAGGCATTTATCGGGCATTTTTTTAGGCAGGCATGTCATTTTTTGTATTTAGTGTCTGGGGGGTCTAAAAAGTGTACCTGTCAAGTTTCAGCTCTGTAGCATGTCCAGAACCCCTAAAAAACAGCATTTTTATTATATTTTCAGGAATACGGCTTCTCTGCGGCTGGCTTTTTCTCTTGCAGGCATTTAGCGGGCATTTTTTTAGGCAGGCATGTCATTTTTTGTATTTAGTGTCTGGGGGGTCTAAAAAGTGTACCTGTCAAGTTTCAGCTCTGTAGCATGTCCAGAACCCCTAAAAAACAGCATTTTTCTTATATTTTCAGGAATATGGCTTCTCTGCGGCTGGCTTTTTTTCTTGCAGGCATTTAGCGGGCATTTTTTTAGGCAGGCATGTCATTTTTTGTATTTAGTGTCTGGGGGGTCTAAAAAGTGTACCTGTCAAGTTTCAGCTCTGTAGTATGTCCACAACCCAAAAAAAATAGCATTTTTCTTATGATTTTTAGTAGAAAACTAATGCAGTGTCTTTCCAGCTGTCTTTTTTTCTTTCTGGCAAGCTGAAATATGATATGCCAAGGCAAACATGCCTATCAGTTGAGCTATGACACAGACAGCACTGCACACATGGGGAAATATGTAAAACAAAAAACAGGAAAAGGAAATTAGGTGACGGTCACAAAACATGATATTGTGATTGGCCAAATAAAAAGTCGCCTCGCGATGAGGTCGCGCCAAAGTCGCGCCAAAGTCGCACTGGAAGCGACGCTACTTTAGTGGTAGCGGCAGTGTAAACCAGCACTAAAACATCCAGTGTGTGAATACGATCAGGTATGATGTTTTATCGGTCAAGTAGTGTAAGGGTTACGCCCGTCGCCCGCTTCACAGTGACAGACCAAACTCTGACAGACCAAACTCCCCGTTTAACAGTCAGTCAGTCCATTTGCACAACCGCAAACTCCCCATTTGCACAAGGTTGGATACCAAGCTAGCCATGTCCCGTTCCTTGTCCTCACTGACATCATTGAAGGTCTCTTCCTCCACCCAGCCACATACAACACCAAGGGTCCCCGAAAGGTGAGAACAAGCCCCCTGGGACGCCTGCTGTGGCTGGTATTCCACCTCCTCAAAGCCACCTTCCTCCTCTGACTTCTCTTCTTCAGACTCCTCTCTCTGCGTTGCCACAGGTCCAGCAATTGACAACGACAAGGCTGCTTCTGGTGGTGATGAGGACCACAACTCTTCCTCTTCATGCTCATCTACAGCCTGATCCAGTACTCTTCGCAGGGCACGCTCCAGAAAAAACGCATATGGGATGAGGTCGATGATGTTGCCTTGGGTTCGACTGACCACCAGGGTTGTCATCTCCGCAAAAGGACGCATGAGCCTACACCCATTGTTCATGAGCATTCAGTAACGCGGCCAAAAAATACCCAGCTCCGCAGAAAGAATGAAAGAAAATGAATGTTTTTTTTTATGAAAAATTATCCTGCGGATCGCTTTTGGTCTGTACACAATGAAGCAACGACCTTATCATCTGGGGTGTGCCAACACAATCCTAGAGGTGATCGCTTCATTGTGATACGCAAGCCCCTTCACCACGACAAGGTAACGATCACGAAGGGGAATTGACACATGTATGTGCCTTTTTTTTGTTTTTTGTTTTTTTGCAGCCACAGTGTAGCACCAGAGGCCAGAAAAATTAGGCATGTACACATGCATGAAAAAGTAGGTATTGTTGCAGCCGCTGCTGTAGCAGCGGCCTGAAAAATTGAGGTTTTAAGGCAGAAAGTGCACTAAAACATTGCGGCTTGAACCGTAGTTGGTGGCGGAGACGTCACGTAAGTCATCCGGCATGCAGAGAATGATTATATACAGCAGCGTGTGGACCATTTTTAGGCCAAGGCATCTCAGTCATCACCAGGCCTTTTTTAGTCAAATGCATCCCCCACTGTCAGTCCCTTCGGGATCCATGCCTCATTCATCTTAATAAACGTGAGGTAATCAAGACTTTTTTGACCTAGGCGACTTCTCTTCTCAGTGACAATACCTCCTGCTGCGCTGAAGGTCCTTTCTGACAGCACACTTGAAGCGGGGCAGGCCAGAAGTTCAATGGCAAATTGGGATAGCTCAGGCCACAGGTCAAGCCTGCACACCCAGTAGTCAAGGGGTTCATCGCTCCTCAGAGTGTCGATATCTGCAGTTAAGGCAAGGTAGTCTGCTACCTGTCGGTCGAGTCGTTCTCTGAGGGTGGACCCCGAAGGGCTGTGGCGATGCATAGGACTAAAAAAGCTCCGCATGTCCTCCATCAACAAGACGTCTGTAAAGCGTCCTGTCCTTGCCGGCGTGGTTGTGGTGGTAGGAGGAGGATTACTTTCACCTCTTCCCCTGTTGGATTCCCGTTGTGCTGTGACATCACCCTTATACGCTGTGTAAAGCATAGTTTTTAACTTATTTTGTAGCTGCTGCATCCTTTGCGACTGCCGGTAATTGGGTAACATATCACAGACTTTCTGCTTATACCGGGGGTCTAGTAGCGTGGCCACCCAGTACAGGTCGTTCTCCTTCAGCCTTTTTATACGAGGGTCTCTCAACAGGCATGACAGCATGAAAGACCCCATTTGCACAAGGTTGGATGCCGAGCTACTCATGTCCAATTCCTCGTCCTCACTGATGTCATTGAAGGTGTGTTCTTCCCCCCAGCCATGTACAACACCACGGGTACCAGATAGGTGACAACGAGCACCCTGGGATGCCTGCTGTGGTTGGTGTTCCTCCTCCTCAAAGCCACATTCCTCCTCTGACTCCTCTTCCTCACACTCCTCTTCCAGTGTTGCCGCAGGTCCCGCAATCGATGGTAAGGCTGTTTCTGGTGGTGGTGATGGTGACCACAACTCTTCCTCTTCCTCTTCACGCTCATCTACGGCCTGATCCAGCACTCTTCGCAGGGCACGCTCCAGGAAAAAAACATATGGGATGATGTCGCTGATGGTGCCTTCAGTGCGACTCACTAGGTTTGTCACCTCCTCAAAAGGACGCATGAGCCTACAGGCATTGCGCATGAGCGTCCAGTAACGTGGCAAAAAAATACCCAGCTCCGCAGAGGCTGTCCTAGCACCCCGGTCATACAAATACTCGTTGACCGCTTTTTCTTGTTGGAGCAGGCGGTCGAACATTAGCAGTGTTGAATTCCAACGTGTCGGGCTGTCGCAAATCAAGCGCCTCACTGGCATGTTGTTTCGCCGCTGAATATCTGCAAAGTGCGCCATGGCCGTGTAGGAACGCCTGAAATGGCCACACACCTTCCTGGCCTGCTTGAGGACGTCCTGTAAGCCTGGGTACTTCTGCACAAAACGTTGCACAATCAGATTCAACACATGTGCCATGCACGGCACATGTGTCAACTTGCCCAAATTCAATGCCGCCAACAAATTGCTCCCGTTGTCACACACCACTTTGCCGATCTCCAGTTGGTGCGGGGTCAGCCACTGATCCACCTGTGCGTTCAGGGCGGACAGTAGTGCTGGTCCGGTGTGACTCTCTGCTTTCAGGCAAGTCAACCCCAAGACAGCGTGACACTGTCATATCCGGCATGTGGAATAGCCCCTGGGGAGCTGGGGGGGTGCAGTTGGTGTGGAGCAAGACGCAACAGCAGAAGAGGACTCAGCCGAGGAGGTTAGCAAAGAGGATGGAGTAGGAGGAGTAGAGGAGGTGGCAGCAGGCCTGCCTGCAAGTCGTGGCGGTGTCACCAACTCCTCTGCAGCAGAGCCACGCATTCCATGCTTGGCAGCCGCCAGCAGGTTTACCCAATGCGCAGTGTACGTTATATACCTGCCCTATCCGTGCTTTGCAGACCAGCTATCAGTGGTCAGATGGACCCTTGCCCCAACACTGTGTGCCAGACGTGACATGATTTCCTTTTCCACAATAGAGTACAGGTTGGGGATTGCCTTTTGTGAAAAATAATTTCGGCCGGGTACCTTCCACTGCGGTGTCCCAATAGCGACAAATTTTTTGAAGGCCTCAGACTCCACCAGCTTGTATGGTAAAAGCTGGCGGGCTAAGAGTTCCGACAAGCCAGCTGTCAGACGCCGGGCAAGGGGGTGACTCTGCGAGATTGGCTTTTTACGCTCAAACATTTCCTTGACAGACACCTGACTGTGGGCAGGTGACGAGCAGGAACTGCTGAAGGTGAGAGGCGGAGGGGCGGGTTGTTGATAGGGGGCATGGAGGACAGCAGTGGTTGACGTGGCTGAAGATGCTGGACCAGGAGGAGGATGGTGGCTTTCAGTTTGTGTGCTGCTTTTACTCATGTGTTGATCCCATAGGCGTTTGTGATGTGAGATCATGTGCCTTCGCAAAGCAGTTGTACCTAGGTGGGTGTTGGACTTCCCACGACTCAGTTTCTTTTGGCACAGGTTACAAATGGCATCGCTGATATCAGAGGCAGACACACAAAAAAAATGCCACACTGCTGAGCTTTGCAAGGACGGCATTCTGGTGGTGGCAACAGCTTGCGTTGATTGGCGTGCTGTCTGGCTGACCCCGGGTGCCGAATCTACATGCTGTCTGACTGCGCCACTAGCTCCTTGCGATGACCTCCTCCCCCTGCTTCCAACTCGTCTCCTCCTCCTCTCTGTCTCCCCATCTGAACTTTCCCCCTCTTCTTCTGCTCTTCGAGCAGGCACCCAGGTGACATCCACAGACACATCGTCATCATCAGCCGCTTCACTTGACAACTCAGCAAAGGCAGCAGCAGCAGGTACAACATCATCATCATCACAATGTACGTCCATGTGTATAATGCTGCCTGACTGAGACAAATCCCCGTTATCTACATCCTCTGGCACTAATAGTTGCGCATCACTTATTTCTTCCAACTGATGTGAAAATAACTCCTCTGACGGATCAAGTGAAGCGGCTGTGGTGCTAGTGTTGGTGGTGGTGCCGGCGGGCTGGCGAGTGGTAAATTGAGAGATGCCCGAAGCTGAGCTGGAGGAGGATGGTGCATTAGGGTTCCGAGCGGAAGCTGTAGACGATTGGGTGTCTTGTGTAAGCCAGTCAACTATGGCCTCAGAATTTTTTGAGTTCAGGGTCTGTGGTGGCCTCTGAACACTGGGCATTATTCTAGGGCCTAAGGAAATCACAGCACCACGACCACGACGGCCCTTGCGGGGTGGCCTGCCTCTGCCTGTCATTTTCTTTTTTAATGTGTTGTGTACTATGAGTGCAAGGTGCTGTGCCACCCTATAGGAGTGTTGGGCAGTGGGTACAGTACACTCTGTGGACCTGACAGTCACTGGCACTCAGGCAACTGCAATTAAAAAATATATATATTTTTTTTACTTGGCAAGCTGCTGTGCCACCTTATATATCAGTGGTGGGTGGGCAGTGGCACAGTACACTCTCTGTGGACCTGACAGCAGTCACTGGCACCCAGGCAACTGCAATTTTAAAAAATATATATTTTATTTTACTTTGCAAGCTGCTGTGCCACCTTATATATCAGTGGTGGGTGGGCAGTGGCACAGTACACTCTCTGTGGACCTGACAGCAGTCACTGGCACCCAGGCAACTGCAATTTTAAAAAATATATATTTTATTTTACTTTGCAAGCTGCTGTGCCACCTTATATATCAGTGGTGGGTGGGCAGTGGCACAGTACACTCTCTGTGGACCTGACAGCAGTCACTGGCACCCAGGCAACTGCAATTTTAAAAAAATATATTTTATTTTACTTTGCAAGCTGCTGTGCCACCTTATATATCAGTGGTGGGTGGGCAGTGGCACAGTACACTCTCTGTGGACCTGACAGCAGTCACTGGTACCCAGGCAACTGCAATTAAAAAATATATATATTTTTTTTTACTTTGCAAGCTGCTGTGCCACCTTATATATCAGTGGTGGGTGGGCACACAGTGGCACTGCAGTGGGCACAGTACACTCTGTGGACCTGACAGTAACTGGCAGCCCAGGCAACTGCAATAATAAAAAATAGTTTTTTTTTTAAATTTGCAACAAGATGCTGTGCCACCGTATATATATCAGTGGTGGGCAGTGCACTGCAGTGGGTACAGTGCACTCTGTGGACCTGACACAGCACTCACTGCAATTATGACAGAGGAAAAAAAAAATATTTTTTAAAATGCAAGGTACTGTGCCTGTGCCACCCGAAATGAGTGTGGTGTGCACACAGTACAGTCTGTGGTAGGTCTGTGGCCTCTCACACACAGCGGGCAGGCAACTGCAGTGTACAATAGATATATATAGATATATATATAAAGAAAAAACTCTATTACCTTACCAGCCCTTAAAAGGGCTTTTGGGGACACTATATATATATATATATATATATATATATATATATATATATGTATATATATAAATAAAAAAAAATCCTCAATTACCAGCCCTTAAAAGGGCTTTTGGGGACACTAGATAGATAGATATATATATATATATATAAGAAGGAACAACTCAATTACCAGCCCTTAAAAGGGCTTTTGGGGACGCTAGGTATATATATATATATATATATATATATATATATATATATATATATATATATATATATATATATAAAAAAATTACACAAATACCAGCCCTTAGAAGGGCTTTTTGGGGTGCTGATATTACAGCAGTAGTGGACCAAGAACACTGCAAGACCAGGAACACTGACTAACTGTCCCTAGCTTAACAGCAGCAGCAGCAGCAGCTCTCTCCCTACTCTCACTACACACACTGCTTCAGAATGATCTAAGATGGATGCTGCCCTTGCTTATTTATAGGAGGTGGGAGGGTGTGGGAGGGAGGTATGCTGATTGGCTGGAAATGTGTCTGCTGACTGTAAAGTTCAGGGTCAAAGTTTGCCTCAATGATGTCTTATGGGGGGGCGGACCGAACATCGCATATGTTCGCCGGCAGCGGCGAACGCGAACATGCTAAGTTCGCCGGCGAACAGTTCTATACATCTCTAATTACTAGTTCCCTAGTTTTGGATAGAGCGAGGAAGGAATAGAAAAGCTAGTATTTACTGCTATGTAGTTACATAGTTACTGAGTTAGTCAAGTTGAAAAAAGACACTAGTCCATCTAGTTCAACCAATTAAACACACACACACACACATACACGCAAATATAAATCCTCCATATACACTATCTTATACCCAAATTGATCCATAGGAAGAAAAAAAAAAAAAAAAACAATAAAGCATTGTCCAGTTTGCTCCAGTGGGGGAAAACAATTATTTCCTGATCCTCTGGGAGGCAGTTGGATCAACTACTCCTGGAGTTATTTTCTCAAAAAAATTGTATCTAGTTATATTTTGTGCATTTAGGAATGCACCCAGCTCTCTTTTTAGCCACTTTTACCCCCTACCTACCCAGGCCAATTTTCAGCTGTCTCACTTTGAATGAAGATTGCATGGTCATACAACACTGTACCTAAACTAAATTTTTATCATTTTGTCTACACAACTAGAGTTTTCTTTTGGTAGTATTTAATCACCACTGAGTTTTTTATTTTTTGCTAAATAAATGAAAAAAATGCTGAACATTTTGAAAAAAAATGCATTTTTCTTTATTTCTGTTTTAAAGTTTTGCAAATAGATAATTCTTCTTCATAAATTTAGGTCAAAATGTATATAGCTACATTTCTTTGGTGAAAATAACCCAAATCAATGTCAGGACAGTACAAATATCCCCCAAATTATGCCTTTTTGGACAGTAGATAGTATTTAGTAAGAGGCATGGCGGGTTTTTTAAAGTTGTAATTTTTTTGTCATACTTTTTTGGAAAATGAAGTAATTAATAATAAAAAAAAAAATCACAATTTGTTTTTCATACTGTCATCATATAACTGGTGTGGTGGTTATCATGGACACTGACTAGTGACAGTACAAGAAAAAAAGAGAATTATATATATTAATATATATATATATATATATATATATATATATATATATATATATATATATATATATATATATATACAGTATATATATATATATATATATATATATATATATATATATATATATATATATATTGTGAGGGATTAGCTCGGTGGCGGGTGTGGATGACCCCTTTGGGGGTGCTTTTCACAGAGAGATAGCCGAGCAGTGGTTGCAAACAACACTGATTTATTCATGCAATTTACTTCACACAATTGCAAGCCTCAAAACAGCCAAAGTAAAATAAAACAAAATAAATCCTTGCCACTGTGGGCGGCTACCTTCTCATACACTGGAACCTATCTAATGAAGTCTGTCCCCAACCTACTGTTTGGCAGACTTGGCTGGTCATACAGCAGACTCTCAATAGTCCATATTTTATCTCTTCACACGGCAAACAGTTCATTTAACATGTTCCTTTTCCTCTTCATATGGAACATGTCCCTTTGTTTTCTTTCCACATAGCAAAATAGTCCATGTCCTCACCTTTAAGAAGTCTTCACACTTGTTTACCCTCCTTAGCGCACATCACTTCAGGGGGTCTTCTCCCATGCTCACCAGCTTGTCGGGAGGCACACATCTGTCTGTCCTCCTCTCCCAGCCCACACGGCGACAGGAGGCAGCAGTCCTTCTCCCATGCTTCCTCAGCGTCGGGAGGCACACATCCGTCTGTCCTCCTCTCCCAGCCCACACGGCGACAGGAGGCAGCAATCCATTAGACTTCCTTTGGACAAATTATAGAGGCCTTCATTTCCTCATTCTGAACAGCTGAAGGCCTTTCAACCTCCTTAGACAGTTCTGGCTACCTCTGCAGCCGACACCCTATAGTAATTGGTGATTTGTCTAACCCAGGTGGAAGTGTAGCTCCTGTCTGTGACTACATTCACAGATTTACCTGACTTCCTGTCACATACCCCCCCCCCTCTTGTTTCAACCCTAGGGTTGGGACACAGTTTTCCAGGCATGCATGTGTCAGGCACTTCTCTTGACTCTCACTGATAAGCCTCCTAGTATCCTCAAGCTTATGGATGAAACTGTTTCTGTCATCTTCATTGACAGATTTCTCATAAATGCCACACAGTTTGTCTCTCATCTCATATACACATTCTTCAACTGCATTTTTGGCATAATTTTTGCTCCTTCTCGTTTCTGTCATCTTCATTGACAGATTTCTCATAAATGTCAGACAGCTTGTCCCTCATAACCGTCTGTCCAATCCACCATGGAGGACCGTGATCCATAGGCAACTCAATTTTGCTAGTCTTAAAGTCTTCAACATTCTTAAGACGCCTCTCTCTGCAATCCATAAATGTTTTCCACAAAACTTTGAGAACCTCTGCTTCACTAAGCTTTGTTCCAAGTAGGGACTCTTGACGTCCCTCTGTGACTGGAGTTGCCTCTCCATACTGCTGTACACAATCATTGACTCTTTGTTTCTTGAGCTTAGCTTGCTCTAAGATGCTGTGCAGAGGGCCTTCCATTTGCCACAACAGGCTGTCACACATTTCTTCAAAGTGACCCCTGTTCATTTTTCCAGCGACATCATCAACTTTCCTTCCACCAACATATGGGTCAAAGGCAACAACACAGTTGAACCCAGCGATCTGGGTGGTATCCATTATAGACCTCCTCTCTGCATCAGTGAAGAAGCATGGAACTGCAACACATTCTTTTACAGGTTTCTTCAATGCACTTTCTGCTGAACTATTTGACCGCTCAAGGTCATCTAGTTCCTTTTCTCTATCTGAACTCCACATGGAATGCATCTCAAGATCACGATCAAACTTCTGCCACCTGTCTTTCACCAGTTCCATTTTGGAAATATTCCCTGAAAGGCACTTATTCATTAGCTTCACGTTTTCACCAACAGCCTTAGTTTTCTCCACTAGGTTTTCAGCCTGAACTGAGAAATCATCACATTTCTTACACAACTCCTTTGTTTGCTGAAGCTCTAATGATACATTTTCCAATGCTTGAAGTTTTTGAAGGAACGGTTTATTCCAAAGGGGTGATTCAAGCCACATGTCATCACATTTCTGAGGCTCACTCAGGACAGACCCCAAAACACTGATCCTTTTAAAAACTGCATCAGGCACACTATCCCCTCTTTGGGACAGATCCTCTGTTGCCTGTAATTCCTCTTCAAGTTCCTGCAACGGAATCTTCATCTCTTCTACTTGCTGTTCTAAGGCTCGCTTAGACTCTTCTAGCTCCTGAAAGCTTTTCACAACATCATCCTTGGAGCTGACCAATTCTTCAATTTCTGTACGCAGCTGTTTGTTAACACTTTCTAGTTCAGCCTTACACTCTAGAGCTTCCTCCAAGGAGCGAGCCAAGAACAGGGCTTTGCTCTCGTTATCACGCGCCTCCGTTTTTGCACGGTCGCGTTCTTCTGCATATTTTGCAGACACAGTCTTCTCCTCACCAAGCATCTGATCAAACTTCTTTTTCACATCTTCAACACACTCTAATGAACCAACGCTTTCTTCCATGCGTTTTTTCATATCCGCTATCTGAGCTTGCAATGTTGCGACTTGCTCTGATAGGTTTTTCTTTGCTTCCTCCTCCTCTTTTAATTGTTCGAGGAAGCCATTTTTCTCATCTTCCATTTGTTTGAGCTTTGTGCTAAAACTCAGCCTTTGACACCTCTCTTCCTGTAAGAGTTCCTGCGTGTCTTGCAGCTGCGATTCCAAGATAGAAAAATCTTCCGCAATTTCTCTAGATTTGCTGTCTGCTTGAGAAAGCTGATTTGTAAAATTTTCCAACTCAACCTGCAGTCGATTTGCCTTCTCTGACCGCTTAGCACACAATCGGTCACCTTCTGACACCTTGACTTGCGATTCCAGAAGCTGCGCCTCTACTTTTTCCCTCTTACGTTCACAACCTCCTTTTCCCTGCATAAGAGCCTTCACCTCATTGGCTAGTTTCTGGGAATGAGACTGTAATTCTGCCACACAGGCTTCTTTCTCCTTTAACTGCTGCTGGAAACGTTGGGCTTCACCTTTCCAACTTTCACAGTCTACACGTAATTCATCTACCACATTGCTCAAAGTGGTGAGCTCATACACAGTACTTAATAATTTAGCCTCTCTCTCACGTCTCTCCTTGTCGCTGAGAGACAATGTCGCTTTTAGTGAGACATTCTGTTCCTGCACCCCCTGCAGGTCTATTTTTGTAGCTTCCAAAGACTGAAGACTTTTTTCCAGCTGATTACGCAACTCCACCATTTCAGCCATACTTTGCTTCTGCAAAGTCTGAATTTCACTTTCCTTTTCCATGAGGATGGTATCTTTCTCCATTATAGTCTCTCTGCGTTTGTGCAACTCGGAAAAAAGAAGAGCAGTGGATTCTTCCCACTGGAACACCTGAGCCTGCACGTTTCTATGCTCCATCCTAAGCAATTCCAAGGCTTGTTCCTTTTCTTCCATTTTCCGTTGCAAGGCATCCAACTCAGCCCTGCACACATACTCGGTTTCCTCCAAACCAATGGCCTCCATTGGCTGCTGGCGTCTCTGTTTCCAGCCTGCCATGCTCTCTTGGTGAGCCTTTTGTTGAGCTGCAAAGCTCCGCTGTTTCAGCATCTCCCCCATTTTGAGTTTACTTTTCATCTGAGCACACTGCGTCTCCATAGCAGTTTCATCAGTGTTGCTAGGGACAACAACCTTCCTCTTTAGTAGACTCTCTTTAGGCATGGATGGGGCTCGTTCAGACGGTAACATCCCCTCCATCCATAGAATCCGGTCTCTCATTTCATCTATCCTTGCATTTTTCAGGCGTCTCGATCGCCCCATCTTCAATTACTCCACAAACAAATTTTTCACAGTCCAGCAAAAAAATTTCAGACCACTGTCTCTTTAACACATGTAGTTTTTCTCTCTCTTGCAAGATCTCTTTTCCTGCGCACACAGTTTGTGCAGTCCCTTGCACCAGACACAACAAAGTTCATCAAAAATTTTGAGACCGCTGTCTCTTTAAAACACATTTTTTTCTCTTTTAGGATCTTCTCTCCTGCACACATAGATTGTGCAATCTCGTGCACCAGACAAAGTTCATCAAACATATGCACTTCTTTGCAGGGATCTCTGCTTCTGCCCACTGCATACCTCCACCATATGTGAGGGATTAGCTCGGTGGCGGGTGGGGATGACCCCTTTGGGGGTGCGTTTTCACAGAGAGATAGCCGAGCAGTGTATTCATGCAATTTACTTCACACAATTGCAAGCCTCAAAACAGCCAAAGTAAAATAAAACAAAATAAATCCTTGCCACTGTGGGCGGCTACCTTCTCACACACTGGAACCTATCTAACGAAGTCTGTCCCCAACCTACTGTTGGGCAGACTTGGCTGGTCATACAGCAGACTCTCAATAGTCCATGTTTTATCTCTTCACACGGCAAACAGTTCATTTAACATGTCCCTTGTCCTCTTCATATGGAACATGTCCCTTTGTTTTCTTTCCACATAGCAAAACAGTCCATGTCCTCACCTTTGAGAAGTCTTCACACTTGTTTACCCTCCTTAGCGCACATCACTTCAGGGGGTCTTCTCCCATGCTCACCAGCTTGTCGGGAGGCACACATCTGTCTGTCCTCCTCTCCCAGCCCACACGGCGACAGGAGGCAGCAGTCCTTCTCCCATGCAAGGGGGTTTTTTGGTGTCTCACGCCAAGGAAGTGGGACTTTATGGGCAAGTAATATCCAATCCACAAAAAATAAATAAAATTATTCCAATTTATTAACAATCTTATAAAGACAAAGATAAAGTAGTATTGTATCTCAATATGTGAACATTAGTTTTGGGTATAGGCCCAATGTGATAAAGATAGGAAAAGGGATTCTAGGTAAACAATGGAATCCCTTTTCCTATCTTTATCACATTGGGCCTATACCCAACACTAATGTTCACATATTGAGATACAATACTACTTTATCTTTGTCTTTATAAGATTGTTAATAAATTGGAATAATTTTATTTATTTTTGTGGATTGGATATTACTTGCCCATAAAGTCCCACTTCCTTGGCGTGAGACACCAAAAAACCCCCTTGCTTTTCTAGATATAGGGACAGAGGCAAAAAACTTATTTCATACCACCTTAAAGATCAAAAACCCCCACCCCTTCGTCCTTCTCCCATGCTTCCTCAGCGTCGGGAGGCACACATCCGTCTGTCCTCCTCTCCCAGCCCACACAGCGAGAGGAGGCAGCAATCCATTAGACTTCCTTTGGACAAATTATAGAGGCCTTCATTTCCTCATTCTGAACAGCTGAAGGCCTTTCAACTTCCTTAGACAGTTCTGGCTACCTCTGCAGCCGACACCCTATAGTAATTGGTGATTTGTCTAACCCAGGTGGAAGTGTAGCTCCTCCTGTCTGTGACTACATTCACAGATTTACCTGACTTCCTGTCACAATATATATATATATATATACAGTATATATATATATATATATATATATATATATATATATATATATATATATATATATATATATATATATATACTGTATATATACATATATATTTTTTTCATTACTTTTTTCTTTTTTTTTACGATTTTTTTTTAACACACTGTGATCAGAGCAATATAATGTTACCATAGTAACATTGTACTACTCTGGGAAAGTGATCAGGATTTTTTTTTACACATTATGATTTCCTAAGCAAGTATTTTACTGAATGAAACTGATTGTTGTGATTAGCTGTGATTGGCCAGAGCTAATCCCATGGTACAGATGGGTTGTGATTGGCCCTGTCTATATAATGTGATCACATTAACCAATCACAGCTAGCAACACCATTGTGCACAGTGGATGGCATAAAAGGAAGCCATCCATTGTTTACAACTGTCATGTGATATGCAATCATGCGATATGTGATATCACAGAGATCACATGGTACCCGCAGCGAGTCGGTACACTGATCATTCATGGGCTGTGTCTGGTGAAAGATCATGCCGTCATATGACTGTGGCACTGCCCCCTAGAGGACTGCTGAGAATTACACCTTCTGGATTACCCTGGGTTAACCTTAGCAACGGACAGTAGATAACAGCATTAAAAGTTATTGGCTCAGTCAATAATCAATCCAGGGGATGTTGGTTTTTGTGGTTTTTATTGAGAACTTGGATAGGAGAAGGGATGAGTGGGATACTCCAACTATTAACTATTCACAATCTAAGCTTACTGTAGAATGCAGCAAGGCCACTGCTTCATTTTGCCACTAAATGAAGGTACTTTAAATGTTCCTGTGTGAATATTCTCTTCAGGGTTCTGAAACTGGCACCCCCTTTTCTCTCAATGCTTGTGTGCTGACACCTGTCCACTGACCCTAGCTTTTGGAGTGGTCCCCTTCCTGGCAGACCCCCGGGCAAGTTCCTCTGTACTCACAGACACTGTTTTTCCAAAGTCACCATTGCCTCCAAACTCCACTTGTCAGCATCCACTGGACCTCTGGGTTCAACCACACCTTCAGGTTCACCAGGCCGACTGCCTGTGACCATCTTTCACAGCTGCAGAAGAGGAGACAGCCGTACCCTCCTTCTAGGACTTGGCTTCCCTCCCAAAGACCCCCTGCCACATGTGGCCTTGACTTTTATAGCCTATTCCAGGATGCACCACTGTCTGTGCCAACCCACTGGGACAGCTACAAAAGCCTGTGTGTCACTGGCTGGGTTTCCCCCACTGTCCAACAGGCCTCCCTATTGGACACAGTGGGGACACTCCCTCAGACCAGATGAATCACACATGGACACATGCAACAGGCAAAACTAACAATCAGGCTCCCCTGATAAGCAGACAGAGCAAACTATATTTTACCCGCCTAGCATCTATCCAGGAGGGTGCTACATCCACCCCCCCCCCCCCACCAAAATGAGCCATGTCCCATTGGCTCTGGGGCAGCCCTACAAAAATTCCTACTGGAAAAATACACGGAGTATCCCACAAACTTGGAGAGGGGGAAAGGGAAAGAACAAATTTACATGAAATAAGTTACATGAAAAAAATATAAATATCTCTGCTGTACAAATATGATACATATTAGGTGCATTTAATGCAATGCACCCCCCACCAAGCAAAACTCTACACTGGTGGATGGACACACCGTCCTGACTAACTACCACTATTAGTCCTAAGCAACCTGAAAAAGAAAGAGGGTTAGACACTTCTGCAAATACATATTTTGAGCATACCATGGGTCTAACTTATTGTGGTGAGAAGGCCCTCCCGCAGAGGCGACCTTCTCACCCAGCATCCCTAACTATGAGATCCAGTAGGTACTCCATCCGTCAGTCTTGACCCGGCACTTAGCACCGCTCCTCCAAGGCAACACTAAACCCTGCCACTAACTACCTACTATTGGTCATGCCCCCAAGACCAGGAAGGCATGAACAGTCCAGAAACTGGTACTTGCAGTGTCCTCTTCACCGGCAACACTCAGCAACCAGTTTTCTTCCGACAGGAACTTCGTTGCCGGAGCCCAAGCAACCATCAGTTCTGTATGAATTAGCAGTGTCTTCAGGGGCCCCTGGCACTAGGGCACCCCCCACCAAAAGATTCTCAGGTTGCTGTCCACTTCTTCGGGGTAGCCACTCACAGAGTTCTGTCACTGACCCATTGGCTCAAGGTAGTTCACTTGGAACTCTTTACAATTTGAAATCTACGATCCTGGCCCGATAGCCTAAGGGATCTCTTGCACAGCATAAGGCAATTCTTTTCTCCTAGAAAATTAGAGGGTCGGCCCTCTGAAGTGAGTCCACTAGCCAGTGGTGTCTTGTAGCTTCCTCAACTTCTGCAAGAATAGAAGGGGAAGGGATAACGCAAATAGGGCATAAGCCCCAGCAACAACTGAACTTTGAACTGTTTTCTCCTTTTTTTTTTTTTCTCTGTATGTCTCTTAGTCAATGAGCATAGGCTAGCCAGCCTCAATTGGCTTCAACAGTCTCTTCTCAACAGTAGAAATCCGGATGGGGGATTCGCACAGGTTTCTCCTCCTCATCCCAAACTCTGACTGACCAAACCTGGCCAGATCCTTCTGGGCGATGACCTCTACCCGGTCTATGTAGATAGCCCGCCAATGATTCCACTGCGCCTTGACTGACAGGAAGGTCTTCCATAAGTCCAGATTAGACTGATTGTGATAGGGTTTGGGAACAAAGAGAAAGTCCCATACAGCCTCATCACACCAGGCTTCTCTGTTGGCCTCTATCTCCAGCATGACCTCCCGTAGAGCATAGGGATAGGTATATCCATACTCTAAGGCCACCTTCTGCTGTATCCATCTTTGCATCCCGGAGAATCTGGGGAGGCTTTTCCGGTTACCTCTCCCAGATGGGGAATATAGGGTCTTCTCTCTCTTGATGAGGGAGGCATAGGCCTCATTTTGATCCTAAGCCCAGGGATGAGGTGAGGATAGATCTGGAACATAATTAGCATAGATTCCTTGGGCACTGTCCTTGCACCACGGAATCCCTAGTCTCCTCATCAGGAACACTTGGACTGGCTAAACTGTTCCTGCCATCTGTCCCCCAGTCCCATTCGGTCTCTTCCTCCAATTTTTACACATCCAGTTCATCCTCTAAGGATCCATACCGATGCTGGAAAATGGGAGACCCCACATCGATGACCCCGGCCTCTTCCTCGCTGCTCACACTCATAGCCTTGGTCACCGCAGGCCATCTATTTTCCTCTGCCTTGATTGGAGCAGATTTTATTTCTGCCACTGCAGCTTTCTATACATCAGGTGGCTGCTCCTCCGGTCCGCACTACCCGCATGCACACAGACTCGGAAGTTCGGGTTAACCTTACTTTACACACAATGTCACCAGCAGATCGCATAGAGCCCAGCTCCGCTAGCACTCTAAGGACTCCTCTTCCTCTGCCCACAAAGGGTCCCACTCCTGCAGCCCACAGGGCATGAGTGACCCCGGTCTCCCATGTCACACTCAATCTTCTGGCTGACCTTCACTCCTCTCTGCCCGCATCAGCAGATTGCCGCAGTGCCCGCACTGACCCCAAACTTGCATCTGCATGGTAACACTCAGACACTGACTACATACCCGGTCCAAGTGCTCCACGCCTCCTCCGGTGCACAATGCCAGTCTTCCATCGGGCACTAATCACAACACTGTATCCCACAGGGTCGATGTCAGATTTCTGGTCTGCTCTGCAGGATCTCCGCTAACACGTGGGATAGCCTCTGCGCTCCGACTCACTCCGGTACTCGCCATCTTGCTCCTCCACACACGTGTCTCCCTCTAAGCCCCACCCGAAAGTGGAAGTCATTTATGGACTCTCTTCCTCTTTCCGGGTTGGCTGTGCATAGGCGGCGTCTACACCCATGACTTCGGATTGGCGGTGGCTCCTCCAGCTAGGCATATTTCTCCAGTTTGTACTTTCCCACACGGTACAGTAACCTTTTCAATGCCGCTCCATCTCAGCTCAGCTAGCATAGTTACATAGTTACATAGTTAGTGAGGTTGAAAAAAGACATCAGTCCATCCAGATCAACCTATGATGTGTGTGTGTGTTTGCTGTTAACCATACATTGTATACCCCTGTATGTTGTGGTCTTTAAGGTGCCCATCTAATAGTTTTTTGAAACTATCGATGCTCCCTGCTGATACAACTGTTTGCGGAAGAGAATTCCAAATCCTTACTGCTCTTACAGTGAAGAACCCCCTACATATTTTAAGGTTAAAACGCCTTTCCTCTAGTTTTAGTGAGTGGCCACGTGTCCTTATGCTAGGGTCGCCAGTACAGTATTTGTACATTGATATCATATCCCCCCTCAATCGTCTCTTCTCCAGAGAGAATAAGTTCAGTGCTTGTAGTCTTTCCTCATAGCTGATGTCCTCCATTCCCCTAATTATTTTTGTTGCCCTTCTCTGTACTCTCTCCAGTTCCAGCACATCCTTCCTGAGGACTGGTGCCCAGAACTCGACAGCATACTCCAGATGTGGCCGGACCAGAGTCTTGTAGAGAGGGAGAATAATCTCTTTATTTCTGGAGTGAATCCCCTTTTTTATACATCCCAGTATTCTGTTGGCTTTGCTTGCAGCAGCCAAGCCTGCCAAGCCTGTTGTCTACCAGTACCCCCAGGTCCTTTTCCATCCTAGACTCACCCAGAGGTTCCCCCCTAGTGAGTAGCTTGCTTTCTGGTTTCTGGCACCCAAGTGCATTACTTTACATTTTTCAACATTAAACCTCATCTGCCATGTAGTTGCCCACCCCATTATTTTGTTCAGGTCCGCTTGTAAGGTTTCCACATCCTGTATAGAAGATATTGGCATGCTTAGTTTAGTATCATCCGCAAATACTGAGATTGCACTAGATATCCCCTCATTTATCATGCTCTTCAATCCGCAAGCATCCTCCATCCTTGTCTGTACCAGGGCTCCAGCTGCACCTCCATCACTCTGTGCCAGCTATTCAGTAGAATTGTCCCGCTGTCAGATGCGCGGCCGACATTTCTCTTCCTAGCACTTGTACAGGCAAGACTCGCCATACTGTATTAATTAATAATCAGGCTCCCCTGATAAGCAGACAGAGCAAACTATATTTTACCTGCCTAGCACCTATCTAAGAGGGTGCTACATGACATCCACTCAGAAGCAGAAAGCACTCGCCCGACCATCAATCTGCATCAACCTTCCTGGGTGGGAAAGTGTTAAACAAACTACTGAGCTGGTCAGAACTAGTTCTTGAGGGAACCTATTCCACATTTTTTTTTTTTTTTCCATTAGAATTTTTTATAAATTTTAAAGGAATACAAACATAACATATGTCATTACATAAGTCAATACATCAAATACAGCGAATACAGCAAAGTCAGTTATAGCCGAAACAATGGCAGCAATTAGAGTCACAGGTGTGTCAACTATGGAGTCTGTACATTAGCAAACTAGTGAGCACCGTACCTCTATTCCAGAGTGTAAATACTATAGACAGGGTCACTAGGGCCCCTGAGGTGAAGGAGGGGTGTTGGGTGTAGGAATAGAGAAGGAGATATGGAGAAAGAAGTGGGTGGACGGAGAGTGGGATGGGGCAGAAGTGTGGGGGGGGGGGGGAGGAGGAGATATGATATAGAGGGGGGAGGAGGAAGGGAAGAGGGGGGGAGGAGGAGATGTGATATAGAGGGGGGGGGAGGGGTGAAGGGAAGAGGGGGGGGGATGAGGGGAAGAAGGGGGGGAGGGGGTTGGGGGAAGAGGAGAGAGAGAGAGAAAGGGGGGGAGGGGGGAGGAGAGGAGAGCAGGACAAGAGGGAGGGAAGAGGAGGGGAGTGGGAGAGAGAATATAAGCGGTAGGGATATGAGGAGGGGGGGTGCAGGGAAGAGGAGAGGGTGGAAGAGGAGGGAAGAGGAAGAGTAGAGAAGGGAGAGGAGGGTAGGAGAGAGGGATTTTTAAGCCAGAAAAGGAGATAGCAGGAGCGAGGAGGAGAGAAGGCTGCCGGTGCTCAGGTGTGGCCATGCATGAGAACTCGCATACGTTCAGGTGACATATGTACAATAACGACAGGGGAATTAAGTAACAATGGGGGGATAAAGCAACAACTTGTCAGCAGAGCATTATTCATTTTCAGTATGCATAGTAATCACATGTAACATTACTAATCCGGAAACCACGTGGACCACTTGATCCAAGCTTTATCAAACCTAGCGCTATGGCCTGACTTGTAGGCAAGCAGCTTTTCATAATTGTAATTGGTTTTGACCAACGCTATAACTTCCGAGGTAGTGGGCGTTAAATTGGATTTCCACTGTCTAGTTATGAGGCTTCTGGCTGCCAGTAGAATGTGCGTTACCACCATACCGCTATCTATGGGGAATGTTTCAATCCCTATGTTCAATATTGCCAGTGCCGGAGAGGGGAGGGTCAGCACCCCCGTAATTCTAGATATCATGGAGAACAGGCTGTTCCAGAAACTTTTTAGGTGTCTACATGACCAAAACACATGAGTTAGGTGGGCAGCCTCACCACATTCCCTCCAACACAGGGGTGAATAGTTGGGTACAAATTTAGATAGTCTGTATGGTGTAAGATACCATCTCAAATTTATCTTTTGTGATAATTCCCAATGGTTGGTGCACGACGAGGATTGTCGGATAGACGGAAAAGCTGCTTGCCATTGCTTGTCAGTAAACTTATCATCTAGGTCCTTCTCCCATTTCACGAAGGGGATAGCTTTACAATACTCCAGTTTGCTTTGAAGTAAGTTGTAGAAAAGAGAAGTTCCCTTGACCGAGCGTAGGTTACCCGATAGGAACTTCCATCCTTGGGACGGAATATAGATATGCGGCGATGTTAAGGAGCAGAGGAAGTGGGATATTCTCAAGTACAAATAATATTCGGTGGAAGGGAGCGAATACTCTTCCTGTAGGCTAGTAAATGGTTTCAGCACGTCTCCTGTCAGGATATGGTCTACAGTAAGTATACCGCTGTTAACCCAGGTTTTGAGTGAGGTGTGAGGAATGACCAGTTCCAGCACGCCCAACGGGATAGGGACTCTCACCACCGCGGGTTGCTGGCTGGAGCGAGTCGTGAACGTGCGCCAGGCCAGAAGTGAGGCTTGGAATGAAATGGGGAGCGCTTTTAGTGGTCTCGGGCTCCATATGTCCGCTAAGAGCACCGTCCGCAGGGGGAGGGGGGAGCAGACCTCAGCTTCCATGTTGCTCCACACTGTGGAAGACTTAGGGGTCACCCAGTGTGTTAATTGGGCCAAATGTGAGGCCAAGAGGTAATCTCTGATGTCGACCATGCCCATGCCCCCTGCAGACCAGTGCTTAATCAAGTAAGAGTGAGCGCTTCTCGGTCTCTTGCCCCTCCACACCAGCCCCTTGAGTGCTGCCTGTAGGGAAGTTATGATTTTCTGGGGTACCGGGATCACTAAGGTCCGAAACACATATAAAATTTGGGGTAAGAGGACCATCTTGAATGAGGCAAGACGGCCCGACCAGGTAAGTTCTGTGTTGGAAATTCTGCGGCATTCCTTCTCAATTTTTGCCACTAGAGGCGGGAAATTAGCGTCAGCCAGTAGGTCTACTTTGGGGGTTAGTTGAATTCCTAGGTACGGGATGCTACTTTGTTTCCAAGTATAGGGGTACAAGGTTTGTAACTTTCGACATAAGGCCTGGGACATGCCCATCGGTATTATCAAGGATTTCGTAAAGTTGGCCTTGTAGTAAGAGGCTAGGCTGAATTGTTGTAGCAAGGAATGTGTAGCCGCTAATGACCGCTCAGGGTCGGACATGAAAATAATGACATCGTCCGCAAATAAACTAATAACATGGGTTCGCGTGGGGGTAGTAAGGCCCTTAATATTTGCGGAGGATCGAACCGCCTCTGCCAGGGGCTCTATAAGCAAATTGAAAATGGAAGGTGACAGTGGGCAGCCCTGCCTCGTCCCATTCGTGATGGAGAAGGACCTTGACAGCATACTGGATGAGTAAACCTTCGCCGAGGGGTTGGAGTACAGCGCCAATATTGCGTGTAGAATGGGGCCCTAAAACCCAAATCTCTGTAATACTCGAGTCATATATGTCCAGTGGACCCGGTCGAATGCCTTCTCCGCGTCCAACGAGAGCAGCAGAGAAGGCACCCGACCCGACCCAGCTCTATCCACCAGCCCTACCACCCTCCTAGTAGCATCCGAACCCTGGCGGCCTCTAACAAAGCCCGATTGATCTGGATTGATGAGAGCCAGCAAGATTGGGTGGAGTCTAAGGGCCAGTACCTTGGCATACAGTTTCACATCAGTGTTCAGTAGCGATATTGGTCTGAAATTAGGGGGGGAAGTAGGTTCTTTGCCCGGCTTGGGCAATGTGACCACATAAGCTTGAAGCAATTCACTAGGCAGAGAGGCAGAGGACATCGCGGCCGCGAACATCGTGGCTAAGTGTGGGCTCAGGGTTGACAAAAACTTTTTATAATAAAGATTGGGGAGACCGTCGGGTCCCGGAGACTTCCCCGTTGGTAGTGTACGAATGGCCCGTTCCAATTCAACCGTGGATATCGGGGCATTAAGAACCTGCAGTTGAGAGGTAGTAAGAGTTGGCAAGTGAACAGAGTCCAGGAAAGAGGATATGATTGTCTCCGTTGGCTGGGGGGTATTAGGGCTATTTCTTGAGGGTTAGTTATTTTAGTGTTAGCTATTCTATTCTTAATGCGTTTGGCCCTCAGTTTGTTAGCTAACAGTTTCCCTGCCTTGTTACCAGCCGAGTAATGTGACAGTTTAAGAGCCCTAAAATATTTATCTTGCTGTTCCACCAATAAGTCCCTCAAGTTAGATCTATGGTCCTTCAACTGTTGGGCCAATTGCGGAGAAGGGGACACTTTGTTGAGGGGTTCCAGACGGGAGATCTCAGCCAGGAGCTCGTCCAGGCGCTGTGTCCTCTGCTTCTTAAGTTGAGCACACATTTTAATAAGAACGCCCCTTATAAAGGCCTTATGGGCACACCACAGTGTTGTCGGCTCTGCTACTGAACCCACATTATGCCTGAAGTACTCCTCAAGATGCCCCTGAATCTGAGAGGCAAGCCGGGGAGACTCCAAGACCTGACTGTTAGCTCGCCATAGGTACGCAGGGCCCGGAGACCATGATTCTTGCAAAGCCACAGTCACCGGTGCGTGATCCGACCATGTGATGTTATGAATATTCGAGCATCGAACATTCTATAGGAGATGCTTGTCAGTCAGGATCATGTCAATGCGGGAGTATGCATTGTGCCTGTGAGAGTGAAAAGTATAGTCACGTTCACCCGGGTGTAGGTACCTCCAGGCATCAAACAAGTCCGCTTCATAGAGAAGTGTCTGCAGAGCAGGTGGTGGGCGTCTAGGGGCGGAGGAGATGTCTAAGTTGGGATCCGCTGTCAGATTAAAATCTCCGCAAACCACCACAGAGCCGTATTTCTGCTTGTCCAACATTCGGAACATTTTCCTCCAAAAACGCAGCTGGCGGGTGTTGGGGGCATAGGCATTTAGTATTCTAAATGGGACATTGTTCAGTTCACATTGCAACAGTACGTAGATGCCGTTAGAGTCCACCAAGAGCTTATGCAAGGTAAAGGCAACAGTGTCTCAGATTGCGATAAGTACACCCTTACGCTTCTGCGGGGCCGAAGCCATGAAAATGTGTGGGAAACTTCTGTGAGTCACAGCAGGGTGATGAGAATGCTGAAGGTGGGTCTCCTGGATGCAAAGAAGGTCACTTTTAAGTAGCAATGCCTCCTTCCACATAGAGGTCCTTTTGGCCGGGTGGTTGAGGCCATGGACGTTCAGGGATGTGATGGTGATGGTCATGTTGCAAATATAAAAGGGCTAAGCTGATAGTCCGATGTGTACTCACAGTTGAGGGTTAGAAGAGAGGGTCTCCAGGGCCGTACCCGCAGCTTAGGGAAACGAAGGTCCGTGGTTTCCAGGAACGATCTCGTAAAGTTCAGGTGTTGTACGGTGATGTTGCTGACCAACAAGAAAAAAGAGACAAAAAAGAAAAAAAACAACGAAACAACAGAGCAAATATGGTATTTGCATGGCAAGTATAAAAGAAAGAGAATGAACTCGTGAGCAGGTATGCTGCACATGTTTGCAGGGGGTAGTTGGGTGGTCATGGTGACCAGACTCAGGGAGGTGATCTGTTGGATTGGACTGGAGACGGCAATCCCTTAGATAATTTTTTCCCCTTCTTCTTGTGGGAAATGGTGTGCCACTCCTCAGATATCGGGGAGATTCGGCCTGAGGGTTCCTGTGGAGCAGAGCCCTGCTCGGGAAGTAGGTTCCATGACCTCAGCAGGTTCAGGCCCTCCTGTATGGATGAAACTACATGCGCCTTGTTGTGGTATGTGATAGTCAGCTTCACTGGGAATCCCCACCTGTAGATGATAGAATGGTTCCTCAGGATTTTTGTAAGTGGGTGTAGTGCCCGCCTTTTTTACAACGTGTGTTGCGATAAATCGGCAAACAATTGGATCCTAGAGTAGGGTTCTGATATTAGGGTTTTCTTCCTAAAGGCAGACATCAGATTGTCTTTGACATGATAGAAATGAACCCTCATGATGACATCACGAGGCACATCATCCGGTAGATACGAGGGCTTAGGGAGACGATGTATTCTGTCGATAATAAGTTCCGATATTGGGGTATTTGGGAGGACAGACAGAATAAGATCTTTCGCGTATTGGTCTAAGTCCCCGGGGTGCACGGTTTCTGGAACCCCTCTAAGCTTCACATTGTTCCGCCTAGAGCGGTCCTCCATGTCAGCCATCTTAGACTTCAGCTGCTATATCTCATCCTCGTGGCTATAATGGGCGTCAATGAGTTCGTTGTGAGAGGCAGCGAATTCCCCCATCTTGGTCTCTACCTTGTCCATGCGGCCGCCTAAGGCCTGCACCTCCACCTTAAAGGAGCGGACACACTCCATAAAGTCAGCGTGCATGGAAGCACGCAGGGACATCATCATGTCTTTTAGTCTCGGTTCTGAGACCAGGCGCTCGCTCGTGGGGAATGTGTCTATGTTGGGAGATAACTCCCTAGTGGAGTCCATAGAGGAGTGTCCCCCATGGCTTACCTCCGCCGCTGGCGAGTCCTCTGACAGCCGAGGTTTGCTCTTCACTGGGCTCCTTGACAGCGGAGTGGATGCCGCCGGAGATCGGGGTTGTCCTGCCTTCTGAGCCGAGGGTGGTGGAGGGCTGGGCAATGGCTGAGAGGACCCGCTGGAGGAGGCCGGAGATCCATAGTTACATAGTTACATAGTTACATAGTTAGTGAGGCTGAAAAAAGACACAAGTCCATCCAGTTCAACCTATGTGTGTGTGTTTGCTTTTAACCGTACATTGTATACCCCTGTATGTTGTGGTCTTTAAGGTGTCCATCCAATAGTTTTTTTAAACTATCAATGCTCCCCGCTGATACGACTGCTTGCGGAAGAGAATTCCACATCCTTACCGCTCTTACAGTGAAGAACCCCTTACGCACTTTAAGGTTAAACCGCCTTTCCTCTAGTTTTAGTGAGTGGCCACGTGTCTTATTGTATTCCCTTACTCTAAATAGTTTGTTCCTTATGCTCGGGTCGCCAGTACAGTATTTGTACATTGATATCATATCCCCCCTCAAGCGTCTCTTCTCCAGAGAGAATAGGTTCAGTGCTTGTAGTCTTTCCTCATAGCCGATGTCCTCCATTCCCCTAATTATTTTTGTTGCCCTTCTCTGGACTTTCTCCAGTTCCAGCACATCCTTCCTGAGGACCGGTGCCCAGAACTGGACAGCATACTCCAGATGTGGCCGGACCAGAGTCTTGTAGAGTGGAAGAATAATCTCTTTATTTCTGGAGTGAATCCCCTTTTTTATACAACCCAGTATTCTGTTGGCTTTGCTTGCAGCGGCTTGGCATTGCATGCCACTTCCAAGCCTGTTGTCTACCAGTACCCCCAGGTCCCTTTCCATCCTAGACTCACCCAGAGGTTCCCCCCCTAGTGAGTAGCTTGCTTTCTGGTTTCTGGCCCCCAAGTGCATTACTTTACATTTTTCTACATTAAATCTCATCTGCCATGTAGTTGCCCACCCCGTTATTTTGTTCAGGTCTGCTTGCAAGATTTCCACATCCTGCATAGAAGATATTGGCATGCCTAATTTAGTATCATCTGCAAATACTGAGATTGTACTAGATATCCCCTCCTCTAGATCATTTATGAATAAATTAAACAGGATTGGTCCCAGGACAGAACCCTGGGGGACCCCACTTTCCACACCCGCCCAATCCGAGTACTCCCCATTAATCACCACCCTCTGTACTCTCCCCTGGAGCCAGTTCTCTATCCAGGTACTCACCTTATGGTCCATACCTATCTTCCTTAGTTTGTACAGTAAGCGTTTGTGGGGAACGGTGTCAAAGGCCTTTGCAAAGTCCAGATACACCACATCCACAGGCTTACCTTTATCTAAGTGGCAGCTCACTTCATCGTAGAAGGTTAATAGATTGGTTTGGCAAGAACGATTTTTCATGAATCCATGCTGATTACTACTTATAATACCGTTTTCATTACTAAAGTCTTGTATGTGGTCCCTTATCATCCCCTCCAAAATTTTGCAGACTACAGATGTTAGGCTGACCGGCCTATAGTTACCCGGGATATATCTCGGCCCCTTCTTAAATATTGGTACCACGTTGGCTTTTTTCCAATCAGCTGGCACCATACCTGTCTGTAAACTATCCTTAAAGATCAAGAATAATGGTCTGGCAATCACCTGACTGAGCTCATTTAGAACCCTTGGGTGCAAGCCATCCGGTCCCGGGGATTTATTTATGTTAAGTTTCTCTAGTTTAGCTCTAAGTCTATCCTCTGTTAGCCATGGCGGCACTTCCTGAGGTGTATTATTTAGTTCGGCCTTACAAGCGGGGTTCATGTAGCCCCCCGATTCCTTTGTGAAGACTGAAGAAAAGAAATTATTTAACACTTCCGCCTTTTCTCTGTCCTCAGTGGCCATTTTTCCTTTATCATCTTTTATGGGGCCAATGTGTTCTGGCCTTGCTTTCTTACTGTTTATATACTTAAAGAATTTCTTGGGGTTCTTTTTACTCTCCTCCGCTATATGTCTCTCGTGTTCTATTTTAGCCGCCCTGATTTCATCTTTACATTTCTTATTGCACTCTTTGTAATGCTTAAATGCTGCCAATGACCCCTCAGTCTTGTATTTTTTGAAGGCCTTTTCTTTAGCTCTAATATACATTTTTATGTTGGAGTTTAGCCACCCAGGGTTTAGTTTTGCTCTTTTAAATTTATTTCCCAGTGGAATGCACTGGCCCACCCCCTTGTTAAGTATGCTCTTGAAGCACTCCCATTTTTCCTCCGTGTTCTTTGTTCCCAGGGTTCTATCCCATTTGATATTTTCTAGCAGTGAGCGCAGTTTAGGGAAATTGGCTCTTTTGAAATTCAGTGTCCTTATATTACCCTTGTGTTTCCTATTACTGTAATTAATACTGAAACCAATTGACCTATGGTCACTGTTCCCTAAGTTGTCCCGTATTTCTATATCCGTGAGCAGGTCTGTATTGTTGGTAATCAGTAGGTCAAGTACCGCATTGTTTCTTGTCGGTGCATTCACCATCTGACCCATGAAATTGTCCTGCAAAACATTTAGGAACTGCCGAGCCTTGGCTGAATGCGCGGTTCCTTCTGCCCAGTCTATATCTGGATAATTAAAGTCCCCCATTATAATGACATTTCCCATCCTTGCTGCCAATCCTATCTGTAACATGAGGTCTGCCTCACCCTCCTCCCTCTGGTTTGGGGGCCTATAGCATACGCCCAATATTACCTTCCCCACCGTGCCTTTCCTTTGAAGCTCTACCCATAGGGATTCTGCCTCGTCCATAGCTCCATTATTAATATCATCCCTCATATTTACCTGTATACTGTTCTTAATATACAAACATACCCCTCCCCCTTTTTTACCCTCTCTATCTCTGCGATAAAGGGAATACCCCTGAATGGTCGCCATCCAGTCATGAGAGCTGTCAAACCAAGTCTCAGTTATCCCCACAAAATCTAAGTCCTCCTCAAACATCAGCAGCTCCAGCTCTCCCATCTTGTTGGCCAGGCTTCTGGCATTGGTATATAAGCCTCGTAATTTTGATGTTTTTAGGCTGCTCTCTTGATTTTTCCCCGTACCCACCCTGGGTATAGGGGCTCCGAACACCCTACCGCTAATGCCCCCATTTCTGCCCTCTGAAACTTGCTTTCCACTGGCTAATTCTACATCTGTACCCTCCCCCCCATTCCCTAGTTTAAAAGCCCCTCTAACTTTTTGGCCATCCTCTCTCCCAGTACGGCTGCACCCACCCCATTTAGGTGCAATCCGTCCCTACCAAAGAGCCGGTGACCGACTGAGAAGTCGGCCCAGTTCTCCAGGAACCCGAAACCCTCCTTACTACACCAGCTCCTCAGCCACTCGTTAACTTCCCTAATCCCTGATCCGCCGCCACCGCCGCCATTTTGGCTGCGCTGCTTCTCCTGGGCCATGAAGAAATGCTGGAGCTGTCTCAGATGGCCGTCATCTTTCTTCTTCCGAGCCATCGGAGATGAAGGTGGATCTCCGCCTCTGTCTTTTAGCCCGAAAAAGAGAGTTGTTAAGGCCGTTGGGACGCCGATGTGTGCCGATTCCTTCCCTGGTCTTGCGGAGCTGCGAGCTCAGACGTCCATGCAGCTACGCGGCGACCATGCCCCCCCCCCCCATTCCACATTTTCACAGCACTTACTGTGAAGAAGTCTTTCAGTCTTCTTGAAGGTTAAATCTCTTTTCCTCCAGACATAATTACCTGAAAGTGAATAACTACACCAAGTTCACTATATGGACCACTTATGTATTTATACATGTTGAACATATCCCCCCTCAATCTTTTCTTCTCAAGAGAAAATACATTCAGTTCAGCTAATCTTTCCCCATCACTGAGATCCCCCTTGCCTTTTATCAGCTTGGCTGCCCTTCTCTGCACCTTCTTCAATTCTCCAGACTCTATTTTGTGAACTGGTGCCCAAAACTGAACAACATTAGTGATGTTGCGAACATAAAATTTAATGTTCGCGAACAGCGAACGCGAACATCTGCAAACGTTCGCGAACCGGGCGAACTACCATAGACTTCAATAGGCAGGCGAATTTTAAAACCCACAGGGACTCTTTCTGGCCACAATAGTGATGGAAAAGTTGTTTCAAGGGGACTAACACCTGGACTGTGGCATGCCGGAGGGGGATCCATGGCAAAACTCCCATGGAAAATTACATAGTTGACGCAGAGTCGGGTTTTAATCCATAAAGGGAATAAATCACCTAACATTCCTAAATTGTTTGGAATAACATGCTTTAAAACATCCAGTGTGTGTATACGATCAGGTATGATGTTGTATCGATCAGGTAGTGTAAGGGTTACGCCCGCTTCACAGTGACAGACCAAACTCCCCGTTTAACGCACCGCAAACAACCGCAAACAGACCAGAACCGACTAAAAAGGGACAGGAACTGGGCTTTAAGGGTTAGGTTTAGTGTTAGGGGCTAGGGTTAGGGTTACGGTGAGATACTTAGGGTTAGAGTTAGTAACCCTATCCCTACGCCTCTAACCCTAAAAGTCTAACCCTAAGCACTAAAAATAACCCTAACCATAGCCCTAACCCTAACCCTAGCCCTAACCCTAGCCCTAACCCTAGCCCTAACCCTTATTTTTTTTCTGGTTCTTGACATGCTACAGAGCTGAAACTTCACAGGTACACTTTTTAGACCCCCAGACACTGAATCACACAAAAAAAGTTCTTAAAAATTGTCATTTTTTGATAGAGAGCCAATTATTGGAAAAATTAAAAAAAAAAAAAAATAAAACGTTTCTTTGGATTTAGCGTCTGGGGGGGTCTAAAATGTGTACCTGTGAAGTTTCAGCTCTGTAGCATGTCCAGAACCAGAAAAAAAAATACGAATTAGGGTTAGGGTTAGGGCTAGGGTTAGGGTTAGGGTTAGGGCTAGGGCTAGGGTTAGGGTTAGGGTTAGGGTTATTTTTATGGCTAGGCTTAGAGGGTTAGGGTTAAGGTTAGAGGGTTAGGGTTATGGTTAGAGGGTTAGGGTTAGGTTTAGTGTTAGGGGATAGGGTTAGGGTTACGGTGAGATACTTAGGGTTAGAGTTAGTAGCCCTACCCCTACCCCTCTAACCCTAACCCTCTAACCCTAAGCAATAAAAATAACCCTAACCTTAGCCCTGACCCTAACCCTAGCCCTAACCCTAACCCTAGCCCTAACTACATGCTACAGAGCTGAAACTTCACAGGTACACTTTTTAGACCCCCCAGACACTAAGTCGCACAAAAAAAGGTTCTTAAAAATTGTCCTTTTTGATAGAGAGCCAATTATTGTAAAAATTAAAAAAAAAAAAAATATCTTTGGATTTAGCGTCTGGGGGGTCTAAAAAGTGTACCTGTGAAGTTTCAGCTCTGTAGCATGTCCGGAACCAGAAAAAAATACGAATTAGGGTTAGGGCTAGGGTTAGGGCTAGGGTTAGGCTTAGGGCTAGGGTTAGGGTTAGGGTTAGGGTTAGGATTAGGGTTAGGATTAGGGTTAGGTTTAGGGTTAGGGTTATTTTTATGGCTAGGCTTAGAGGGTTAGGGTTAAGATTAGAGGGTTAGGGTTATGGTTAGAGGGTTAGGGTTAGGTTTAGTGTTAGGGGATAGGGTTAGGGTTACGGTGAGATACTTAGGGTTAGAGTTAGTAACCCTACCCCTCTAACCCTAACCCTAACCCTCTAACCATAAGCACTAAAAATAACCCTAACCTTAGCCCTGACCCTAGCCCTAACCCTAATTCTATTTTTTTTCTGGTTCTGGACATGCTACAGAGCTGAAACTTCACAGGTACACTTTTAGACCCCCAGACACTGAATCACACAAAAAAAAGTTCTTAAAAATTGTCATTTTTTGATAGAGAGCCAATTATTGGAAAAATTAAAAAAAAAATAAAAATAAAAAATTTCTCTGGATTTAGCGTCTGGGGGGTCTAAAAGTGTACCTGTGAAGTTTCAGCTCTGTAGCATGTCCGGAACCAGAAAAAAAATACGAATTAGGGTTAGGGCTAGGGCTAGGGCTAGGGTTAGGGTTAGGGTTAGGGTTAGGGCTAGGGTTAGGGTTAGGGTTAGGGTTATTTTTATGGCTAGGCTTAGAGGGTTAGGGTTAAGGTTAGAGGGTTAGGGTTATGGTTAGAGGGTTACTGTTAGGTGTAGTGTTAGGGGATAGGGTTAGGGTTACGGTGAGATACTTAGGGTTAGAGTTAGTAGCCCTACCCCTACCCCTCTAACCCTAACCCTCTAACCCTAAGCACTAAAAATAACCCTAACCTTAGCCCTGACCCTAACCCTAGCCCTAACCCTAGCCCTAACCCTAATTCTAATTTTTTTTCTGGTTCTGGACATGCTACAGAGCTGAAACTTCACAGGTACACTTTTTAGACCCCCAGACACTGAATCACACAAAAAAAGTTCTTAAAAATTGTCATTTTTTGATAGAGAGCCAATTATTGAAAAAATTTAAAAAAATAAAAATAAAAAAAAATTAAACATTTCTTTGGATTTAGCGTCTGGGGGGGTCTAAATGTGTACCTGTGAAGTTTCAGCTCTGTAGCATGTCCAGAACCAGAAAAAAAAATACTAATTAGGGTTAGGGCTAGGGTTAGGGTTAGGGCTAGGGCTAGGGTTAGGGTTATTTTTATGGCTAGGCTTAGAGGGTTAGGGTTAAGGTTAGAGGGTTAGGGTTATGGTTAGAGGGTTAGGGTTAGGTTTAGTGTTAGGGGATAGGGTTAGGGTTACGGTGAGATACTTAGGGTTAGAGTTAGTAGCCCTACCCCTACCCCTCTAACCCTAACCCTCTAACCCTAAGCACTAAAAATAACCCTAACCTTAGCCCTGACCCTAACCCTAGCCCTAACCCTAACCCTAGCCCTAACTACATGCTACAGAGCTGAAACTTCACAGGTACACTTTTTAGACCCCCCAGACACTAAGTCGCACAAAAAAAGGTTCTTAAAAATTGTCCTTTTTGATAGAGAGCCAATTATTGTAAAAATTAAAAAAAATAAAAATAAAACATTTCTTTGGATTTGGCGTCTGGGGGGTCTAAAAAGTGTACATGTGAAGTTTCAGCTCTGTAGCATGTCCGGAACCAGAAAAAAATACGAATTAGGGTTAGGGCTAGGGTTAGGGCTAGGGTTAGGCTTAGGGCTAGGGTTAGGGTTAGGGTTAGGGTTAGGGTTAGGATTAGGGTTAGGATTAGGGTTAGGTTTAGGGTTAGGGTTATTTTTATGGCTAGGCTTAGAGGGTTAGGGTTAAGATTAGAGGGTTAGGGTTATGGTTAGAGGGTTAGGGTTAGGTTTAGTGTTAGGGGATAGGGTTAGGGTTACGGTGAGATACTTAGGGTTAGAGTTAGTAACCCTACCCCTCTAACCCTAATCCTAACCCTCTAACCATAAGCACTAAAAATAACCCTAACCTTAGCCCTGACCCTAGCCCTAACCCTAATTCTATTTTTTTTCTGGTTCTGGACATGCTACAGAGCTGAAACTTCACAGGTACACTTTTAGATCCCCAGACACTGAATCACACAAAAAAAGTTCTTAAAAATTGTCATTTTTTGATAGAGAGCCAATTATTGGAAAAATTAAAAAAAATAAAAAAATAAAATAAAACATTTCTTTGGATTTAGCGTCTGGGGGGGGGGGGGTCTAAAAGTGTACCTGTGAAGTTTCAGCTCTGTAGCATGTCCGGAACCAGAAAAAAATTACGAATTAGGGTTAGGGCTAGGGCTAGGGCTAGGATTAGGGTTAGGGTTAGGGTTATTGTTAGGGCTAGGGTTAGGGTTAGGGTTATTTTTATGGCTAGGCTTAGAGGGTTAGGGTTAAGGTTAGAGGGTTAGGGTTATGGTTAGAGGGTTAGGGTTAGGTTTAGTGTTAGGGGATAGGGTTAGGGTTACGGTGAGATACTTAGGGTTAGAGTTAGTAGCCCTACCCCTACCCCTCTAACCCTAACCCTCTAACCCTAAGCACTAAAAATAACCCTAACCTTAGCCCTGACCCTAACCCTAGCCCTAACCCTAACCCTAGCCCTAACTACATGCTACAGAGCTGAAACTTCACAGGTACACTTTTTAGACCCCCCAGACACTAAGTCGCACAAAAAAAGGTTCTTAAAAATTGTCCTTTTTGATAGAGAGCCAATTATTGTAAAAATTAAAAAAAATAAAAATAAAACATTTCTTTGGATTTGGCGTCTGGGGGGTCTAAAAAGTGTACATGTGAAGTTTCAGCTCTGTAGCATGTCCGGAACCAGAAAAAAATACGAATTAGGGTTAGGGCTAGGGTTAGGGCTAGGGTTAGGCTTAGGGCTAGGGTTAGGGTTAGGGTTAGGGTTAGGGTTAGGATTAGGGTTAGGATTAGGGTTAGGTTTAGGGTTAGGGTTATTTTTATGGCTAGGCTTAGAGGGTTAGGGTTAAGATTAGAGGGTTAGGGTTATGGTTAGAGGGTTAGGGTTAGGTTTAGTGTTAGGGGATAGGGTTAGGGTTACGGTGAGATACTTAGGGTTAGAGTTAGTAACCCTACCCCTCTAACCCTAATCCTAACCCTCTAACCATAAGCACTAAAAATAACCCTAACCTTAGCCCTGACCCTAGCCCTAACCCTAATTCTATTTTTTTTCTGGTTCTGGACATGCTACAGAGCTGAAACTTCACAGGTACACTTTTAGATCCCCAGACACTGAATCACACAAAAAAAGTTCTTAAAAATTGTCATTTTTTGATAGAGAGCCAATTATTGGAAAAATTAAAAAAAATAAAAAAATAAAATAAAACATTTCTTTGGATTTAGCGTCTGGGGGGGGGGGGGTCTAAAAGTGTACCTGTGAAGTTTCAGCTCTGTAGCATGTCCGGAACCAGAAAAAAATTACGAATTAGGGTTAGGGCTAGGGCTAGGGCTAGGATTAGGGTTAGGGTTAGGGTTATTGTTAGGGCTAGGGTTAGGGTTAGGGTTATTTTTATGGCTAGGCTTAGAGGGTTAGGGTTAAGGTTAGAGGGTTAGGGTTATGGTTAGAGGGTTAGGGTTAGGTGTAGTGTTAGGGGATAGGGTTAGGGTTACGGTGAGATACTTAGGGTTAGAGTTAGTATCCCTACCCCTACCCCTCTAACCCTAACCCTCTAACCCTAAGCACTAAAAATAACCCTAACCTTGGCCCTGACCCTAACCCTAGCCCTAACCCTAACCCTAGCCCTAACCCTAATTCTATTTTTTTTTCTGGTTCTGGACATGCTACAGAGCTGAATCTTCACAGGTACACTTTTTAGACCCCCAGACACTGAATCACACAAAAAAAAGTTCTTAAAAATTGTCATTTTTTGATAGAGAGCCAATTATTGGAAAAATTAAAAAAAATAAAAATAAAAAAAAATAAAACATTTCTTTGGATTTAGCGTCTGGGGGGGGGGGGGTCTAAAATGTGTACCTGTGAAGTTTCAGCTCTGTAGCATGTCCAGAACCAGAAAAAAAAATACGAATTAGGGTTAGGGCTAGGGTTAGGGTTAGGGTTAGGGCTAGGGCTAGGGTTAGGGTTAGGGTTAGGGTTAGGGTTATTTTTATGGCTAGGCTTAGAGGGTTAGGGTTAAGGTTAGAGGGTTAGGGTTATGGTTAGAGGGTTAGGGTTAGGTTTAGTGTTAGGGGATAGGGTTACGGTGAGATACTTAGGGTTAGAGTTAGTAGCCCTACCCCTACCCCTCTAACCCTAACCCTCTAACCCTAAGCACTAAAAAATAACCCTAACCTTAGCCCTGACCCTAACCCTAACCCTAGCCCTAACTACATGCTACAGAGCTGAAACTTCACAGGTACACTTTTTAGACCCCCCCAGACACTAAGTCGCACAAAAAAAGGTTCTTAAAAATTGTCCTTTTTGATAGAGAGCCAATTATTGTAAAAATTAAAAAAAAAAAAATAAAAAATTTCTTTGGATTTAGCGTCTGGGGGGTCTAAAAAGTGTACCTGTGAAGTTTCAGCTCTGTAGCATGTCCGGAACCAGAAAAAAATACGAATTAGGGTTAGGGCTAGGGTTAGGGCTAGGGTTAGGCTTAGGGCTAGGGTTAGGGTTAGGGTTAGGGTTAGGGTTAGGGTTAGGATTAGGGTTAGGGTTAGGTTTAGGGTTAGGGTTATTTTTATGGCTAGGCTTAGAGGGTTAGGGTTAAGATTAGAGGGTTAGGGTTATGGTTAGAGGGTTAGGGTTAGGTTTAGTGTTAGGGGATAGGGTTAGGGTTACGGTGAGATACTTAGGGTTAGAGTTAGTAACCCTACCCCTCTAACCCTAACCCTAACCCTCTAACCATAAGCACTAAAAATAACCCTAACCTTAGCCCTGACCCTAGCCCTAACCCTAATTCTATTTTTTTTCTGGTTCTGGACATGCTACAGAGCTGAAACTTCACAGGTACACTTTTAGACCCCCAGACACTGAATCACACAAAAAAAAGTTCTTAAAAATTGTCATTTTTTGATAGAGAGCCAATTATTGGAAAAATTTAAAAAAAAAATAAAAATAAAAAATTTCTCTGGATTTAGCGTCTGGGGGGTCTAAAAGTGTACCTGTGAAGTTTCAGCTCTGTAGCATGTCCGGAACCAGAAAAAAATTACGAATTAGGGTTAGGGCTAGGGCTAGGGTTAGGGTTAGGGTTAGGGTTAGGGCTAGGGTTAGGGTTAGGGTTAGGGTTATTTTTATGGCTAGGCTTAGAGGGTTAGGGTTAGAGGGTTAGGGTTATGGTTAGAGGGTTACTGTTAGGTGTAGTGTTAGGGGATAGGGTTAGGGTTACGGTGAGATACTTAGGGTTAGAGTTAGTAGCCCTACCCCTACCCCTCTAACCCTAACCCTCTAACCCTAAGCACTAAAAATAACCCTAATCTTAGCCCTGACCCTAACCCTAGCCCTAACCCTAACCCTAGCCCTAACCCTAATTCTAATTTTTTTTTCTGGTTCTGGACATGCTACAGAGCTGAAACTTCACAGGTACACTTTTTAGACCCCCAGACACTGAATCACACAAAAAAAGTTCTTAAAAATTGTCATTTTTTGATAGAGAGCCAATTATTGAAAAAATTAAAAAAAATAAAAATAAAAAAAAATTAAACATTTCTTTGGATTTAGCGTCTGGGGGGGTCTAAAATGTGTACCTGTGAAGTTTCAGCTCTGTAGCATGTCCAGAACCAGAAAAAAAAATACGAATTAGGGTTAGGGCTAGGGTTAGGGTTAGGGCTAGGGCTAGGGTTAGGGTTAGGGTTAGGGTTATTTTTATGGCTAGGCTTAGAGGGTTAGGGTTAAGGTTAGAGGGTTAGGGTTATGGTTAGAGGGTTAGGGTTAGGTTTAGTGTTAGGGGATAGGGTTAGGGTTACGGTGAGATACTTAGGGTTAGAGTTAGTAGCCCTACCCCTACCCCTCTAACCCTAACCCTCTAACCCTAAGCACTAAAAATAACCCTAACCTTAGCCCTGACCCTAACCCTAGCCCTAACCCTAACCCTAGCCCTAACTACATGCTACAGAGCTGAAACTTCACAGGTACACTTTTTAGACCCCCCAGACACTAAGTCGCACAAAAAAAGGTTCTTAACCACTTTACTACCAGTCACGTAACCTCTACGTCGGCTGACTTTGAGTGGTTATACCGGGATGATGCCTCTAGCTAGAGGCATCATCCCGGTACCGTTGTTTGAAGCCGACGGTCGGCTTTCCGTCGGTAACGATCGATGCGGCTCGGGAGCCGCTCGATCGTTACCCGGGGGGGCGGGAGGGGACGTCCCCCCCCTCCCGCCGCCTTCCGCGGCTTTGCTCGGGGCTACCGTCCCACCGGGAGCCCCGAGCACCCAGCCGGCACGTCCGCCGGCTGGATGGAGTCCCAATGAATGCCGGAAACGGCATCGACCGGGTCTCCGATGACGTAACCCGGAGGCGGCGTCCATGACGTCACTTCCGGGTTACTGTGCTGCAAAAGGCGGCAGATTTGAAAAACGGCTGTATGCAAAAATGCCGTTTTCGGCGTTTTGCATACAGGGAAGTGTAGTGGAGGGGTCTAGGGTCTTTTAGACCCTCGATCCCTCCATAAAGAGTACCTGTCACGACATATTGCTGTCACCAGGGATGTTTACATTGCTTGTGACAGCAATAAAAGTGATCAGATTTTTTTTTTTTTAAAAACCTGTAATAAAGTTTAAAAAAAAAGAAAAAATAAATAGGAAAAAAAAAAAAAAAAAAATTTAGCCGTCCCCGTCACCGTTAGCTCGCGCACAAAAAAAAACGTATACGCAAGTCGAGCCGCAAATGAAATCGCTGTTCAAACCACACATGTGAGGTATCGCCGCGATCGCCAGAGCGTGGGCAATAATTAAAAAAAAAGAGCTACACTCTAACTCTAAACTGGTAACCGTTAAATAAATTTAAAGCGTCGCAGATTGAGATCTCTATTGACCGTAGTTTGTCGCCATCCCACGGGGGGGCGCAATTTTAAACCGTAACATGTTTGGTATCTATTTACTCGGCGTGACATCATCTTTCACAATATACAAAAAAAATGGGCTAACTTTACTGTTTAGTATTTTTTAAATGCAGTGAAATGTGATTTTTCAAATTTTTTCCAAAAAAATGGCGTTTTAAAGACCGCTGCGCAAATACCGCGTGACAAAAAATTTTGCAATGACCGACATTTTATTCTCCAGAGTCTTTGCTAAAAAAATATATATAATGTTTGGGGGTTCTAAGTAGTTTTCTAGGAAAAAATACTGGTTTTAACTTGTGAACAAAAAGTGTCCGAAATAGGGCTGGGGCTAAAGTGGTTAAAAATTGTCCTTTTTGATAGAGAGCCAATTATTGTAAAAATTAAAAAAAATAAAAATAAAACATTTCTTTGGATTTGGCGTCTGGGGGGTCTAAAAAGTGTACATGTGAAGTTTCAGCTCTGTAGCATGTCCGGAACCAGAAAAAAATACGAATTAGGGTTAGGGCTAGGGTTAGGGCTAGGGTTAGGCTTAGGGCTAGGGTTAGGGTTAGGGTTAGGGTTAGGGTTAGGGTTAGGGTTAGGGTTAAGATTAGGGTTAGGTTTAGGGTTAGGGTTATTTTTATGGCTAGGCTTAGAGGGTTAGGGTTAAGATTAGAGGGTTAGGGTTATGGTTAGAGGGTTAGGGTTAGGTTTAGTGTTAGGGGATAGGGTTAGGGTTACGGTGAGATACTTAGGGTTAGAGTTAGTAACCCTACCCCTCTAACCCTAATCCTAACCCTCTAACCATAAGCACTAAAAATAACCCTAACCTTAGCCCTGACCCTAGCCCTAACCCTAATTCTATTTTTTTTCTGGTTCTGGACATGCTACAGAGCTGAAACTTCACATGTACACTTTTAGATCCCCAGACACTGAATCACACAAAAAAAGTTCTTAAAAATTGTCATTTTTTGATAGAGAGCCAATTATTGGAAAAATTAAAAAAAATAAAAAAATAAAATAAAACATTTCTTTGGATTTAGCGTCTGGGGGGGGGGGGGGGTCTAAAAGTGTACCTGTGAAGTTTCAGCTCTGTAGCATGTCCGGAACCAGAAAAAAAAATACGAATTAGGGTTAGGGCTAGGGTTAGGGTTAGGGTTAGGGCTAGGGTTAGGGTTAGGGTTAGGGTTATTTTTATGGCTAGGCTTAGAGGGTTAGGGTTAAGGTTAGAAGGTTAGGGTTATGGTTAGAGGGTTAGGGTTAGGTTTAGTGTTAGGGGATAGGGTTACGGTGAGATACTTAGGGTTAGAGTTAGTAGCCCTACCCCTACCCCTCTAACCCTAACCCTCTAACCCTAAGCACTAAAAAATAACCCTAACCTTAGCCCTGACCCTAACCCTAACCCTAGCCCTAACTACATGCTACAGAGCTGAAACTTCACAGGTACACTTTTTAGACCCCCCCAGACACTAAGTCGCACAAAAAAAGGTTCTTAAAAATTGTCCTTTTTGATAGAGAGCCAATTATTGTAAAAATTAAAAAAAAAAAAAAAAAAAAAAAAAATTTCTTTGGATTTGGCGTCTGGGGGGTCTAAAAAGTGTACCTGTGAAGTTTCAACTCTGTAGCATGTCTGGAACCAGAAAAAATACGAATTAGGGTTAGGGCTAGGGTTAGGCTTAGGGCTAGGGTTAGGGTTAGGGTTAGGGTTAGGGTTAGGGTTAGGATTAGGGTTAGGATTAGGGTTAGGTTTAGGGTTAGGGTTATTTTTATGGCTAGGCTTAGAGGGTTAGGGTTAAGATTAGAGGGTTAGGGTTATGGTTAGAGGGTTAGGGTTAGGTTTAGTGTTAGGGGATAGGGTTAGGGTTACGGTGAGATACTTAGGGTTAGATTTCGTAACCCTACCCCTCTAACCCTAACCCTCTAACCATAAGCACTAAAAATAACCCTAACCTTAGCCCTGACCCTAGCCCTAACCCTAATTCTATTTTTTTTCTGGTTCTGGACATGCTACAGAGCTGAAACTTCACAGGTACACTTTTAGACCCCCAGACACTGAATCACACAAAAAAAGTTCTTAAAAATTGTCATTTTTTGATAGAGAGCCAATTATTGGAAAAATTAAAAAAAATAAAAATAAAAAAAAAATAAAACATTTCTTTGGATTTAGCGTCTGGGGGGGGGGGGTCTAAAAAGTGTACCTGTGAAGTTTCAGCTCTGTAGCATGTCCGGAACCAGAAAAAAAATTACGAATTAGGGTTAGGTCTAGGGCTAGGGTTAGGGTTAGGGTTAGGGTTAGGGCTAGGGTTAGGGCTAGGGTTAGGGTTAGGGTTATTTTTATGGCTAGGCTTAGAGGGTTAGGGTTAAGGTTAGAGGGTTAGGGTTATGGTTAGAGGGTTAGGGTTAGGTGTAGTGTTAGGGGATAGGGTTATAGCCCTACCCATACCCCTCTAACCCTAACCCTCTAACCCTAAGCACTAAAAATAACCCTAACCTTAGCCCTGACCCTAACCCTAGCCCTAACCCTAACCCTAACCCTAGCCCTAACCCTAATTCTAATTTTTTTTCTGGTTCTGGACATGCTACAGAGCTGAAACTTCACAGGTACACTTTTTAGACCCCCCAGACACTAAATCGCACAAAAAAAGGTTCTTAAAAATTGTCCTTTTTGATAGAGAGCCAATTATTGGAAAAATTTAAAAAAAAAATAAAAATAAAAAATTTCTCTGGATTTAGCGTCTGGGGGGTCTAAAATGTGTACCTGTGAAGTTTCAGCTCTGTAGCATGTCCGGAACCAGAAAAAAATACGAATTTGGGTTAGGGCTAGGGTTAGGGTTAGGATTAGGGTTAGGGTTAGGGTTAGGGTTAGGATTAGGGTTAGGATTAGGGTTAGGTTTAGGGTTAGGGTTTTTTTTATGGCTAGGCTTAGAGGGTTAGGGTTAAGATTAGAGGGTTAGGGTTATGGTTAGAGGGTTAGGGTTAGGTTTAGTGTTAGGGGATAGGGTTAGGGTTACGGTGAGATACTTAGGGTTAGAGTTAGTAACCCTAACCCTCTAACCCTAAGCACTAAAAATAACCCTAACCTTAGCCCTGACCCTAGCCTTAACCCTAATTCTAATTTTTTTTGGTTCCGGACAATTTTTCAGTAGAGCAGGGATGGTGGGAACCCCTTTTACACCTATATGATCTTTTTTTTCTGGTTCTGGACATGCTACAGAGCTGAAACTTCACAGGTACACTTTTTAGACCCCCCAGACACTAAATCCAAAGATTTTTTTTTTTAATTTTTCCAATAATTGGCTCTCTATCAAAAATGACAATGTTTAATAACTTTTTTGTGTGATTTAGTGTCTAGGGGGGTCTAAAAAGTGTACCTGTGAAGTTTCAGCTCTGTAGCATGTCCAGAACCAGAAAAAAAGATAATTTTTCAGTAGAGCAGGGATGGTGGGAACCCCTTTTACACCTATATGATCTTTTTTTTCTGGTTCTGGACATGCTACAGAGCTGAAACTTCACAGGTACGCTTTTTAGACCCCCCAGACACTAATCCAAAAAAAGTCATACCTGCCACCGTATATATCAGTGGTGGGTGGGCAGTGGCACTGCAGTGGGCACAGTACACTCTGTGGACCTGACAGTCACTGGCACCCAGGCAACTGCAATTATAAAAAAATATATATATTTTTAATTTGCAAGCTGCTGTGCCACCATATATATCAGTGGTGGGTGGGCAGTGGCACTGCAGTGGGCGCAGTACACTCTGTGGACTTGACAGTCACTGGCAGCCCAGGCAACTGCAATAATAAAATTTGTTTTTTTTTTTCAATTTGCAACAAGATGCTGTGCCACCGTATATATATCAGGGGTGGGCACTGCAGTGGGTACAGTACACTCTGTGGACCTGACACAGCACTCACTGCAATTATGACAGAGGAAAAAAAAATATTTTTTAAAATGCAAGGTACTGTGTCTGTGCCACCCGAAATGAGTGTGGTGTGCACACAATACAGTCTGTGGTGGGTCTGTGGCCTCTCACACACAGGGCAGGTAACTGCAGTGCACAATAGATATATATATATATATATATATATATATATATATATATACACTCAAATACAAGCCCTAAAAAGGGCTTTTGGGGACAATAGATATATAAATCACAGAACAAAAAAAATTATACAAATACCAGCCCTAAACAGGGCTTTTTGGGGACAATAGATATATATATATATATATCCAAAAAAAACCTCAAATACCAGCCCTGGGAAGGGCTTTTTGGGGTGCTGTGCAGCAGGAGTGTACCAAGAACACTGACTAACAAGACCGGGAACACTGACTAACAACTGTCCCTAGCTATTAACAGCAGCAGCAGCAGCAGCACTTTCCCTGCTCTCACCAACACACTGCTTCAGAAATGATCTAAGATGGATGCTGCCCTTGCTTATTTATAGGAGGTGGGAGGGTCTGGGAGGGAGGGTATGCTGATTGGCCTGGAATGTGTCTGCTGACTGTGAGGTTCAGGGTCAAAGTTTGCCTCAATGATGATGTATAGGAGGCGGACCGAACATCGCATATGTTCGCCCGCCGAGGCGAACGCGAACATGCGAAGTTCGTCGGGAACTGTCCGCCGGCGAACAGTTCGGTACATCTCTAAACAACATATTGCAGATGAGGTGTTACAATTAATTTGTACAGAAGCAACAAAAAATTTCTCTCTCTTTCTCTCTGCAGTCTATACCTTTTTTAATACAGAAAAGTATTTTGCTAGCGTTAGAAACTGCAGATTGGCATTGCATGCTATTATTGAGTCTATGTTCTACCAGAACACCCAGATCTTTCTCCATTATTGACTTACCCTGCTGTTCTCCTCCTAGTATGTATGATGCATGCATGTTTTTAGCCCCCAAACCTTTACATTTATCAACATTTAACCTCATTTGTCTCATAGTTGCTCAAATAAATAGTGAATTGAGGTAGTCTTTAAGTTGGAGACATCTTGTAAGGACATAATTCCACTGCATAGCTTGGTGTCATCTGCAGACACTGAAATGGTACTTTTAATACCAAACTCTATAACACGTAAAATGGGTTAAAAAGTAAGGGTCCCAACACTGAACCACTAATAACCCTAGACCATTTAGAGTATGAATTTGTTAATCATTACTCTCTGAATATGTTTTGTTTAGCCAGTTTTCTACCCATTTACAAACTGCATTTTCTAAGCCTGTAGACTTGCTTTACAAACTAGCCACACGTGAGGAACTGTGTTAAATGATTTAGCAAAATCCAAGTATATATCTATAGCTACTCCTTTTTCTAGGGTTTTGCTTACTTATAAAAAAGGAGGTCAGATTTGTTTGACAACTTTGGTCTTTTGTAAATCCATGCTGACTATTGCTTAAAATATTTATTTATAGCAAAAACTGTTCTATGTGTTCTTTATTTAAACTCTTTAGCATCTTCCTGACTATTGAAGGTAAACTAATGGGTCTGTAGTTAATTGGTAAATACTTTGAAATACTTTTTCAACATATGCACCTGATTGGTGGTATGCCAATCTAGTGGTACTATGCCACTTATTGAAGTATCTCTAAAAATAAAGACATAGAAATAATGGCTTAGATATAACAGAGCTCAGCTGTTTGAGGGCCCTTGGGTGTATGCCACCTGGTCCAGGTGCTTTATTCACCTTTATTTTGTTACATTTTTGGTTTGAGTCCACGTGGATATTCCTTCCTCAGTCCCCCTGTGGTTTGGGGCTGTGATATTGTCATACCTTGGCATCATGAGCAAGCTGCTGATATTTTTTGTTCCATTCTCCAGATCTCCATCCAATCTTTTTCCATTATATATTTTGGCTTACAGTGATAACAAGCTAGGGCAGGTAATGTAAATCACCCCCTAGCATCTGATTGGCCATAATGCTCCTTGAAAGGAATAAGTGACCTTTCAATCATAGTACCACCAAAGGAAGACCAGGTATGGCTTAATAGTTCCTTGAGAAAGTAACAGTTGTCAAGATGTATTTATGTTTTGTCAGTTGCAATATAAAGTTATATTTGAGACAGCATAGTTATTGCTAAGTGGGGAAACATCCCTGGCCGCTAGGCCTGCTTCATGAGACTTGTGTGACACTAAGAATGCTTTGAATAGAACCGCGGCGGATAGCCACGCAGACATACACAATAATTATCTATTTTTTTTTTTCTCCCTGTCAGAAAGCATTTTTTGTTGCAGACACTCTCTGACAGGCAGAAAGTACAGATAATTAGTGTGAATTCCATCCCACTCTCTGTTCGGCTATCCACTGCGGTTCTTTGCAAAGTTTTCTTGACAGTCACAATAAATCTCATGTTAACCTTGTAAACAGCGAGATTTCTCTTCTTGATATGGATCCTGCTCTTTCTTCATATTACAGTAAGGGAAACCGAGATCACAGCTGAATGGCTTTGTCACGTAGCTGGAGATGGAGCCTAATGTGGACAGGAAGGTGATCTCTTACACCTCCGGCCTGGTACCACTGATAAATTAAACTGTATATATACCCCTAGACATATATAGGTGTGATAGTAGCAGCAATATATGCTTGCGCTAATGAAATCATTTACAGTAATATATTTCTGCTACTATCACACCTATATATGGCTAGGTGTCTATATACATATAATTATGTGTGTATATATACCACTATACACAAGTTGAGATGTTTTTCCTGCCTCAAAAGAACCCCAAAAAATGCCAAAAAAAACGCTAGCGTCAAAAAAAAAAAATGCCCAGGTGTGTTTTTGCTGTCATTTTTTGGGGGTTTTTGGAGGCAGGCAAAACATCAGAACTTGTGTATAGTGGTGTATATACACACATACATATATTTATATACACACCTAGACATATATAGGTGTGATAGTAGCAGCAATATATGCTTGCGCTAATGAAATCATTTACAGTAATATATTTCTGCTACTATCACACCTATATATGGCTAGGTGTCTATATACATATAATTATGTGTGTATATATACCACTATACACAAGTTGAGATGTTTTTCCTGCCTCAAAAGAACCCCAAAAAATGCCAAAAAAAACGCTAGCGTCAAAAAAAAAATGCCCAGGTGTGTTTTTGCTGGCATTTTTTGGGAGTTTTTGGAGGCAGGCAAAACATCAGAACTTGTGCACAGTACCACTATACACAAGTTCAGATGTTTTTCCTGACTGCAAAGAACCCAAAAAAATGCCTGCTTTGAAACCGGCAAGGTGTGAAAACGGAGGAGAGAAGCTAACCCCCTGAGCTAAAAGTTTTCTAATACAAATAATCCTTTTTTTTATGGTTCTGGACATGCTACAGAGCTGAAACTTCACAGGTACACCTTTTAGACCCCCCAGACACAAAATCACACAAAAAAAGTTCTTAAAAATTGTCATTTTTGATAAAAAAAGCCAATTATTGAAAAACAAAAGAGATTTTTTGATTTTTACTTTGGATTTCGTATCTGGGGGGTCTAAAAAGTGTACATGTGAAGTTTCAGCTCTGTAGCATGTCCAGAACCATAAAAAAAAAGATTATTTGTATTAGAATACTTTCAGCTCAGGGGGTTGGCTTCTCTTCTCGGTTTTCACACCTTGCCGGTTTCAAAGCAGGCATTTTTTTGGGTTGTTTGCAGTCAGGAAAAACATCTGAACTTGTGTAAAGTGGTACTGTGCACAAGTTCTGATGTTTTGCCTGCCTCCAAAAACCCCCAAAAAATGCCAGCAAAAACACACCTGGGCATTTTTTTTTTTGACGCTAGCGTTTTTATTTGGCATTTTTGGGCTTCTTTTGAGGCAGGCAAAACATCTGAACTTGTGTATAGTGGTGTATATACACACATACATATATTTATATACACACCTAGACATATATAGGTGTGCTAGTAGCAGAAATATATGCTTGCGCTAATGAAATCATTTACAGTAATATATTTCTGCTACTATCACACCTATATATGGCTAGGTGTCTATATACATATAATTATGTGTGTATATATACCACTATACACAAGTTCAGATGTTTTGCCTGCCTCAAAAGAACCCCAAAAAATGCCAAAAAAATGCTAGCGTCAAAAAAAAAAATGCCCAGATGTTTTTTTGCTGGCATTTTTTGGGAGTTTTTGGAGGCAGGCAAAACATCAGAACTTGTGCACAGTACCACTATACACAAGTTCAGATGTTTTTCCTGACTGCAAAGAACCCAAAAAAATGCCTGCTTTGAAACCGGCAAGGTGTGAAAACAGAGGAGAGAAGCAAACCCCCTGAGCTGAAAGTTTTCTAATACAAACAATCTTTTTTTTATGGTTCTGGACATGCTACAGAGCTGAAACTTCACAGGTACACCTTTTAGACCCCCCAGATACGAAATCCAAAGTAAAAATCAAAAAATCTCTTTTTTAAAATTTTTTTTTCAATAATTGGCTTTTTTATCAAAAATGTCAATTTTTAAGAACTTTTTTTGTGTGATTTTGTGTCTGGGGGGTCTAAAAGGTGTACCTGTGAAGTTTCAGAAAAAAAAGATCATATAGGTGTAAAAGGAGGGTCCCACCATCCCTGCTCTACTGAAAAATTATCTTTTTTTTTTCATGGTTCTGGACATGCTACAGAGCTGAAACTTCACATGTACACTTTTTAGACCCCCCAGATACTAAATCCAAAGTCAAAATCTCTCTTTTTTTTCAATAATTGGCTTTTTTATCAAAAATTACAATTTTTAAGAACTTTTTTTGTGTGATTTTGTGTCTGGGGGGTCTAAAAGGTGTACCTGTGAAGTTTCAGCTCTGTAGCATGTCCAGAACCAGAAAAAAAAGATCATATAGGTGTAAAAGGAGGGTCCCACCATCCCTGCTCTACTGAAAAATTATCTTTTTTTTTTTTCATGGTTCTGGACATGCTACAGAGCTGAAACTTCACATGTACACTTTTTAGACCCTCCAGATACCAAATCTCTCTTTTTTTTCAATAATTGGCTTTTTTATCAAAAATGACAATTTTTAAGAACTTTTTTTGTGTGATTAATAGTTAATGGGGCATGACCCAGAACCCTAGGGACTTTTTAGGGGCATTTATTGGGTTTTAGGGCTTAAAAATGGTGTTTTTTGATTACCAAAGTTTGGGTCTCATTGATTTCAATGGGGTTCTGAAACCCGGGCCGAACTTTCGGGAAGTTCGGATGTTCTGGCCGAACTGAACTTTTCAAAAGTTCGATCATCCCTACTGGCTAGATCATCAGGGAAAAAAGAAATAAGAAAAAAATCCCTATTGAGAAAAATTTTGCAGTCATCATATCTGAAGAGTTGTATGCTGCGGTATGTTTCATTTTTGTTCTTGGCATAACTGATTCATCTCCATTCCAAAGCCAGATTTTCCTGCTGCCATGTTATGATAAAGTATAACTAATAGCAGGGCCATCTTAATGAATGAATGAAGCCCAGGGCCCCAGATGCATGAGGGCCCATAATATGGGGGCTGGCTCTGTTTTGAAGGTGGTGCACTGGTAATTTGGCTGCACTTCTTTAACAGGAGTAACTGCAATGTCACTTCTGTCAGAGGGAGAAGCGGCTGGCTTCTGCTGGAGAGAGGATTCAGCTATCTCCTACCTACTGCAGGGGTGGAAGAGAGCCAGCACTGAGACTAAGAACTAACCTCAGCCACAGCATGGGAATAGAAGGAGGAGCTGCCTTCATTGCAGGATAGAACAGTATTTGAGATCTTTAAGTAAAAGGGGGAGGTGGGGGGAGGGACAACTTTGATGTAAGGGGACACTTTGATGGGAACACCTGATGCAGGCAATAGTTTGCCCGGAGGCCCATGATGCCATTAGGATAGCAATGACTAAAAGCAAGATTTTTTTAGGTGTGAATAGAGTGCAGAGGGATTAGAACACCGGTCAGATTTTATTGCTGTCTGTGCCCCCGTTAGGAAGATTCACCCTCTCTATTTTTCCTGTTTATCATTATCATAAAAAGTGAAAGAAAAAGAAAACCCCAAATTTTAGGTTGTCCCGAGAAAAGTAATAGAGGGGATATCTTCCAGTGGGAACACTAGTTCTGGTGACCTGGAGGTCCTTATGAGATTCCCTTAATTTGCAGGGATTTCCTCTAACGTCCTGTTTTGGCTATGGGACAGGAAGGTAAGTATCCCCAAGGGGACAAAGAGGGCAAAAATATTCCTTACGGGGATTTAACCCTCCATTACTCAAAAAAAAAAAAAAAAATTGACTATAGTTCTACTTTTTGCCCTATTGTGTGAAATGCATTAGTGGGGGAAGTCCTAGGGCAGGGGCTGCTATTGCACGTTGATTGTGGTTGTTCTATGGAACAAACCTGGACTATGGTGATAACATTGGTGTGCAGTCCCTCATTTTTGTTCTTTCTTTAGATACACTTTATTGATTAGGGAGGAGCTTTATTTCCCAATTAAATGATCAATTTGCATGCCTTAAGAGTGCAGAAAAGTTTATTGTTTGACATTGCTTTGTTTATAAACAAATTCATGTCAGACCCAAGACCCCTTTCAAACATGCAGATTGATTATTTCATCAGTTCAGTCACGTCAAAATGGATGAAGTATTCATCAGTTTTTCATCAGGGATCATCAGTTTTTCATCAGTTTTTTTTTTTTTTACTTCCACTACCAATGCAAAAACGGATGAAAAACTGACCATTCGTTAGTTTACATCCCTTTTTCGTCATAACCGTTTTTTTTTAACGGAAGAAAAATAGAGCTTTGATCAGTTTCAAAAAGGGATGATGACTGATGCAGATGTAAACTGATGTGAATGGATGATCATCCATTTACATCCGTTTTTTCCATAGAGATGCATTGATGTTTGTTTTTCATTCGTCAACGGATGGCTGAAAAACGGACAAACAGACAGCATGTGTGAAAGGGGCCTTACACAGTGTGAACTTGTTTAACAATAAAGTAGATGCCTTGTAAGGCTAGCCATACATTTTATAATTTTCTTGTACAATTTTCCCTTAGATTTACCAAAACCATATAATATGAGAAAATTGTAGAATGTATGGCCAGCCTTAGTAAGTACCGTATTTATCGGCGTATAACACACACTTTTTCCTCCTAAAAATTGAGGAAAAAGCAATAGTGCGTGTTACACGCTGATATTTATAAAAATGGCCAGGAAGCAGCACCGAGAGTAGAAGGGGGCGGGCTGCGCCGAGGAGAAGGAAGGAGGAGCTGTCATAGGAAGTCCCGCCTCCTCTGCCAAGACGCGTGACGTCTATCATAGGCGGGACTTCCGATGACAACGAGCGCTCGTTCTCCCCTCTCCCCGCCCCGGCCCGCCCCCTTCTGCTCTCGGCGCTGCTTCCCGGCCTTTTTAAAAGCTGATAGTGTCAATGGCGCTTGCGAGGCTGCATTTCTAAAGGCTGCATTGTTGGAGGCTGCATTGCTGGAGGCTGCTTATGAGGCTGCATTGCTGGAGGCTACATTGCTGGACACCACTGATGAGGCTGCATTGCTGGACACTGCTGATGAGGTTGCTTTGCTGGACACTGCTGATGAGGCTGCATTGCTGGACACTGGTGATGTCTTTTGATTTAAAAAAAAAATGTTCTGAGTTCAAAGCTGTTTATTTTAAATTTAAGCTTTTTTCCTGAAATTTCTCTCCTAATATTGAGGTGCGTGTTATACGCTGGCGCGTGTTATACGCCGATAAATACGGTAAATATCTAAATTAACGTAAAAAACATAGCCATTTAAAGCCCACTGCAACCTTAAAAAAATAGAATGCATTAGGGTAGAATCACTTTTAAAACCACACAAAAGTGAATAGTCTTTTTGGCTTTGGTAATCAATCCCCAGGTATTCTACAACAATGTGCTGTGGACTGATAAACCAAAAATAAAGTTGCTGGGCCACAGTAATTATGGACATGTTTGGAGCAAACTAAAGACAGCATTTCAGAACCTCATACCAGCATTGAAGAATAGTGGTGGAAATGTTATGATTTCAGATTTTGTAGTCATCAAGTCAACTGTGAATTTGGCTTTATAACCAAGTGTGCTTCATGAGAATGTGAGACCATCTGTCTTAAACTGAAGTTAAACCAGAAATACATATTTCAACATGGATCACAATAATCCAAAGAACACTAGGAAATTCAACAAAGAAAGACTCAACTAGAAGAAATGAGGGAATGTGGACTGGCCTAGTCCAAAACCCTAATCTGAATCCCATTAAAATGTTGTGGGTGGGATTTAAAGCGCAACGTTAATGCAAAGAAACTCACAAACATCTTGCAACTAAAGGAAATTTGCATGTGGAAGTGACATTTACAAAAATGTAATTGAGTCAATGTATTAGACTGGTGGGCAGTCATGCAAAATACTTACAAGAAGTAATTTTTGCAAAAGTGTGAACCTACCTTTTGCACAGTATGCCCTTTACATGTTCATTTTTTTAAACAAATGATTGAAAAGGCACATTTCCCTTATGTTTTTTTTTTTTTTTTTCAAATATATCACCTTTATCTGTAGGAACTTTTTGAAGAACGATGTTATGTTTGCCTGTAATATGTAAAACACTTCAGTGAGGTGTATGTTATGCAGTAGGTTTAACAGCACATCAAGCAAAAGAATATAAATGAAAAACATTGGTATATGAGTTTCATTAGGAAATTAACTAAAGTCACAAGCAACATTTTTATAGAATTGTTTACCTTATTTAATGTATCTCTCCAGTTAGAAGGATTAGATAAATGTATACAAATGCATGCACATGCATCAATGACATAAAAGAGCAATATTCCACTGTTAACATGAAAAGAAAATCATATCCATATTTCTAAGAAACTGAAGCACATTAGCAGCTGTTTTGTCCTTTCATTAGCTATCTACAAATCGTTTTTAAAAATGTGTGGAAAAAAATATGGGAAATCTTTTGTATACAAGAGCCAATATACAATAACTTGCTATCTTTAAGATGCATTAATATATATATATTCAGTTATTGAATATCTTACTGACCAGCTGTAATGCGTAGTGAATCGTATTTTGCATATTACAATGTGAACATCAGCATATTGTGATTACTGATTATTCTTTTTAGAATGCTGTATCTCTGGCACAAATTCCACCATTGACCTATATGCTTCATTAGTCAATACAGAATGTGGCCATGTGGAACAAAAGGAAAGGTCATTGAAGGATTCACCTGGCATAATAATTGAAGTCATTAATATCATCATCACTTGCCGCAGCTTTCTTAATTTATCCAGTGGCAAATTAATCTTTGTGTCGCAAACTGTTATAAAATGGCCTGTTCAGCAGATTTGAATGGAGTACATTAAGCTCATAAGGAATGGTGAGAGAGTGTATTGTTCAGGTTGCCGGAATAAAATAATTTATGCTCAGTCATACTGGGGTCATGTACAGATCTTTCCAGCATCATATAACTGTTTGTGCACAGATGCATTTGCTTCTAGATATATAACTTATTATTGCAAGATGGTAATGATGACCTGTAAGTCAGCAAAACATATGAGTAGTGTTTGTGTATATATACGTGTATATATGAGCTGACTGTAGTTCTGGATTGCTGAACTTAATTCTACTGTCATTCATTAGGACATAATAGTTTTTGAAGGAATTTCTAGCTTAGAAGACCACCTCTTAGTTTCAGCACTATGGAGAGCTCAGGCTGACAAATTTGCAGCTAGCTGTAAATTTGCATTGGCCACTTGTCACACTCACCAAGTGCAGAATAACTCTATTATCAATAGTGTGAACATAATCTTGGTCTACAAAGTTGTTCTGAATCAGTGTCTTGGAAAATACCAAAACTGCTAAATTGCTCTAAAAGCCAGGCAACAAAAATTCTTCAGCACAGGTTTCCTCTACTATGAGAACCTTACTGATTCTACTGTGGTTGTGTACTGCCAAGCCTGATAGCGTGAACAGCCAGGATTAAATTACAACCCAGATTGGCCAGCCCAATTGTTCAGTCTCAGCCATAATAACTGCCTTAGCTGTAATATCCTTTGTATTCATTTCCATTGGCATTCATTTGTATTTGCAATTTGGAAGAAAAACTATGATTTGTATAGTTGTATATACCTGAAAGACGGGCACTCTACATTATATTACGTTAAACTGTATGAACAACACCTTATTTCCTGGAACACTGTTATTTTCAGGGTAGTCAGGCTACATATTTACCTCCATAAAGGTCTACCTGACAACAATGCAGACCAGCTCTGTTGGAGTTTGATTCTCCCTTACAAAGTCTGCAATTTGGAGGCAGAAACATGATGCCATCACATGCCACCATAATTCATATTGATCACCTGCAAGTATTCTTAAGGGATAGCTGATGTGGAAGGCATTGCCAAATAAGGGACTGATAACAGATAGCAGATTTAATTTATTGTAAAAGCCAACATAGTCTTAGCTTTATAGAAGACTAGCGATGAGCTAAACATAGCCGAGTTTGGTTTAACAAATACTATCAAAGTTTGGCCCTGGAATTCGAATCCTATTGAAATCAACAAACGTCAAAAACTCATTTTCAGTAATGGCTATGTTTTAGGCTAAAAGTTAAGGGAGAAAGAGCATGGGGGGGCCCCCAGATCCCACCCCCCATGTTAATGCATATCAGGTACATCGTACCCCTACCCATTTACCAAAAAAGTGTACATAAAAAATAAAGACAACAGCCAGTTTTTGACAAGTCCTTTATTAAAAAATAAAAATAAAAAAATAGTGTCCCCCAATGTAAATCCTTCGCCAATCACGTCGCCAACCGCCGCACCCGAAAATAGAAAAAAAATATGCTCCCGCCTCTTCACACGCCTCCCACGTAATGAGCTGTTTGAGCTGCGACAGCTCTTTAATAGGAAAGTGGGGTGGACACCTGGTTACATCACCTGGTGGCACCGCCTCTTCTGATGTAAAGTCAGTAATTTATTCACTGCACCAGCGCAGTGCATTATGGGGCGCTCATGGCGTCAGAAGGGGGCGGGTGTCCATGCCCTTTTCCTATAAAAGAGCTGTTATAAAAGAACTTAGGTTTGACTAGAACTCGAAGTTCATCCCTATCACAGAGCATAGCTTTTAGTGATCTTCCATTTAACAACATGCTGAGGCTAATTTACTAAAGAAGTTCACACAGTAAAGTGAAGATTCACTTTAGTTATCCAATCATGTGTTGATAAAATAAATAAACAATAATTTGCTTTTCACATAAATATTCAAGGTGAATCGCCACAATGTTTGGATGAACTTCTTTAGTAGATCAGCCTCACTCTGTTGTGAACAAAGTTGAGCAAAATGTCAACCCAGAATGCATCAAAACACCTCCAACCACAAACCCACATTGCAGAGCTGAGTCAGTTGTTATGCCAAAGAAGAAATAAACATTACAATTTCAAGTTTCAGAGACAAAAGCAAAAATGTTCATACAGGAGCTGGAGAGCATAAAAGCAATTTGAGTGGGATCCATGGCAGCAAAGAAAAGAAAAACCAAAAAATGATGTTGTGCTGCTTTTTACCTGTGTAAACAACATGTGTACAAAAAGTAAAACCATGTGCTTATTACTATATTGGTGATCTTAGTTTCCCTTTAAATGTGAAATCAATATTATTAATGTATAATCACTGTAGCACTGTGTTCAGTGGTTTATTGAAAAAAACACAATAAAACAATAGTGCAATAAATGGTAAACTGGATGACTGAATACAGTAAATCAATAAACATGAGTAGAAAAAAAGTCTTGTGTTATAATCTTCTTCCCATCACCGTTGTGCAAGTATCTGTGCCATGTGTAGTCTTCTTCCACCTCTGTGCTCACAGCAGAACTCTCACCTTCATTATGCTTTAGAGTTAGTATATATGTAAAGTCCTGCATGAATGGTGTCCTCCTATGTCGTCTGTCCCCTGTGGGCCCTCTCAGTGTTTCACTAAGTATAACTCCTAATGTGGGTATTAGGTTCCTTAAGTCACTCTTTTATGTCCGCCTCCGCTTGAGCCTCGCTCATATTTAGGAAAATTACAAAGATACTCCTCATAGTGTTATAATGCCAGGCTTACACTTAAAATTCTTGTAAAAACCCATAAGTTCACACAATACTGGGGTATGGCTTCTGCATACGTCCCTTCCAGTTTCCTTGTCCGCCTCTGCTCATGCCCTACGTGTTACGTCACAGTCACGTGACTTCCTCAGGGTATAGCAGCTGGCGGATGTGTTGTTCTTATATACATAAATATAATTAACTGGAACCACCGCCATTTTACCATCGTTATTGGCATTCCAGTATTGGCAGTTTACCATTTATTGCACTATTGTTTTATTGTGTTTTTGTTCACTAAACCAGTAAACACAGTGAATATACATGAATAATATTGATGTCACATTTAAAGAGAAACTAAGATCACTGGTATAGAAATAAGCACATGGTTTTACACAGGTTGTTTGCATGGGTAAAAAGCAGCACAACATAATTTTTTTGGTTTAATTTACATTTGAATAGTTGTGGAAAAACTATTGGATGTGTGCAGCAGCTGTTTAAGTTTATTGTTTGTTTTGGGATAACTCGCACACACTTATAGAAAAAAAAGTGGGAGTGTGAGAGTACACCTTTATTCAAAGAAAAGAAAAAACAATTAGAGTATGATAACAAACCAAGTGAACTGCGCTGATGAAACTATTGTGTCAAAAAATAATAATAAAAATTTACCAACAGAACAGCTGCTCGCAGAAAAATAACCACAGCTATCTCTATACAGATTATACACCATACATGTATAATAAATAATTAGAGTATAATATTTCAAAAAGGGCAGCCCTAAATATTATTATTATTACTATTACTATTTCTATTATACAGGATTTATATAGTGTCAACAGTTTACACAGTGCTTTACAACATAAAGGCAGACAGTACACTTACAATGCAGTTTTACAGGAGGAATCAGATGGCCCTGCTTGTTAGGGCTTACAATCTAAGAGGGAGGGTCAATTGTTACAAAAGGTAAGGATAAGCTATTGGAGAAAATAAATGTACAGTTACCTAAAAAAGTAGAGGTCCCTGCAGATATTGTGGTTTGTAAGAGTGGCTCCGATCAAAATGTCGATACTCCCGCGTATTCTTTATCTTTTTCAAACTGTCCCTATACTCCTGCCTTCCACTTTTTTCGCCACCTTCAAGAGAGAGTGCCTGAGATTCATTTGGAGTGACAAGCCCCCTAGAATTAAATACTCCCGTTTGACAGCGCACAAGCGCCAAGGTGGATTGGGTCTCCCTGATCTGGCCAACTATCATACTGCTTGCCTACTAACCAGAATGGTAGACTGGAGCTTACACTCCTTGCTGAAAGCGGTGGTGGAACTGGAAAATCATTGGTCCACAACCCTGTTACATTTGCTCCCTTGGCTACCACCCTCTGCCTTATCTCAAACTCCCAAAACGCATCCGCTAATTGGCACCCCACTTCAAGCCTATCATCGATGGTCCAAGCGCAGGAAAGTAGACCTGACTCAAGGCCCCCTGACATCATTATGGTTGAATCCGGCCTACCCACCTGGGATGGCCAGCTCCTTCGTCCAGAAGGGCTGGCCTCACAGAGATGTGTTGGCTAAGCATTTCTTTCATAGAGGTGCCCCTCTCTCCTGGGAAGATCTGAACCAGAAGTTGCACCCTCATAAACTGCCATTATGGTCTTACGTCCAGATTAGACACTTCCTGACCTCGACAAAGGCCCGGGCCCTTTGGATAAGGCCCCTCAATGCATTGGAAGCTATTTGGGATCGTCCCGGCCCACAACGCCACCTAATTTCAGAGATCTATGGTATTCTTTGGTCACAAAATATCGGTATCGGCCGATATTTTGTACATTTAAAGTTTTGAAAAATAAATACAATTTTTGACACAAATCTGGTACTGAATATGTTAATGTTTGTTTATTAACATTTTTAACATTAAAGGCTCGTTCTTCACACCTTACCTGCATGAAAACTGATAGGAAAACCGCACAGCTTTCACTTGCAAGTACATCAGTTTCACATCATGTGAATGATCGAGTCCTAGAAGAGTAGACAACAGTAGACAACTGGGAAAAATAAAGTGCTGGGAAAATAATAACTAAAGGCTTCCCAAAAAAAAATTTACATAAACTGCTGCAGTAGTGCACTCACTGTCTGCAATGATTAAATCTAGTAGCTGCAGTGCAAAAGACAGTGGACTGGACACTAGTACTACTCACTTTCAATACTCCCAGTTAAGTAGAACAATATTATAGTGCAAAAAGCATAACATTTCAGCATGTTCACCAGTTAAATGGCTTTTATTTTTTTCATATATTGCTTCCACTTCACTAAAAACACGCACACTTGGAACCGAGGAAGGAGGAGCAGAAAGGTATTTTCTAGCATGAGAAGCAAGTCTTTTGTTGCATGCCTCATTTTCTTTCCACCACTGAAGAGGATCACCACTTCTTCTGTCAATTACTGGTTCCTTTAAATAAAGATGAAGTTCATCATCCAGGGTCATTATTGCAGATTCAGAAGAATCCTCTGAATGAGGCCCCATTTAAACATTGAACGTGTCATCTATTCGACCACAATGAAGTTTCTCTTCTGTCTGTTGTCTTTTTGGACATTTTTGTCGTAATGGACCATCCTGCTCTTCCAGATTAGAGACCTGCTCTTCCTGACTTGTCTTTTTGTCAGGAACCTCCTGCACCTCCTGTTGAATATCTTCTGTCAGCCATTGTTTTGCCTTGGCCAATACGTCATCAGAAGAGAAAGCATGATTCTTGTATCGAGGATCCAAAACACATGCAAACACAACATGTTTCTTCTCTTCATGCTTCTTAAAACATTTTGTGAGGCTATCCCTCTTGGCCTGCCTACATGTATGTTGGGTCCTTCATTCTCTTGAAGAAGCATCTTCAGCACTCTCACACATGGGATGACAGATGACACAGATGAGTCGCAATGATTCACCTCTAGTGTCACTTCCTCTATGGGCAGGAGGGTCTCAATGACATTGGCTACAATGTCCCATTGATCCGCAGTAGGACAAGAATATCCTCCATATTCACCTGCATAGATGGTAAGAGCTCGCTTCTGCTCCAGCATTCTTTGCAGCATGTACTGTAAAGTACTGGAAAGTACTGAGTTCCATTGTGTTGAAACAGCCTGAATCAAGTTGTTTTTGTGTAGGCCAAGGTCTTCCTGAATGCACCTCAGTTGCTGCTTGGCAAGGATTAAATGGAGAAAATGGTGTGAGCACCTCTTCAGCATGCCAATTATATCAAGCAAAGCTCTGTGGTTTGACAGGCCATCATTTACCACAAGTTGGAGGGTGTGTGCCATGCAACTGAGGTCTGAAACTTCAGCAAGCCTGATTCCTTTCACCATGTTTGCTCCGCTGTTTCGAAGCACAAGCATCACTGGTCTTTGGTGATTCCCCAGTCTTCAAGCATGCCTAGAAACCTTTCTCTAATGTACTCCCCAGTGTGGGATCCTTGCATCACTTTTGTATTCAACACCAAATGCCTTCTTGTCAATCCGCTGCCAATGAAGTGGCATATAAGATTCATTAGTGACTATGTTTGTCCTGAGTGACCAGCAGTCAGTCGTGAATGAGAGAGAGTTGCCAGCATTCTCTGGTTGCAGCATAGCCTTTACTTTCTCAACAGTCTTTTGGTGAATCTTTCCCAGCATTTCGGTTTGATAATACTTGTCACTCTTCATTGTGTACCTTGGCTCAACTATGGACATCAACTGCCTAAATCTAGAGTCAGACACCATTGTAAGTGGCTGGTTACCAGTGACCATCATCTCTGTGATTACTCTGTCCAGCAGTTGGGATATTCCATCCGAATTTAGCCACCTGTTTTTTTTATTTCTGAAACATATCTGTTATTGTTGCCTGGGGTACCTTGTAAATCATTGTGTTTTTTCTGTGCTGCATTATATAATTTATCATGATGAACTCTTAGATGGGCCTAAAGATTTGACATATTTTTGGTTTTTGCTATTGCTGATCCCATGCTTACATTGTTTGTGCACATGTTGCACACTGCTGCTTTTCCTGGAAATGGAGACGAGAAATAGTCCCAGATCACACTTTTACTTTTTCTATCTGCATCCATCTGCATTGAAATTTGAAAGACAATCCTAAAATGTAATATAGGGTTAAAAAACTGGCTGGCTGGCACCCTGTGGTGGGTGGCTGGCTTGCTGGCACCCTGTGGTTGGTGGGTGGCTGGCTGGAACCCTGTGGTTTGGCTGGCACAGGGGCTGTGGGTGGCTGGCTGGTACAGGGCCTGTGGATAGCTGGCTGGTACAATGCCTGAGGCTAGCTGTCTGGCACCCTGTGGTGGGTAGATGTCTGGCTTGCTGGCACCCTGTGGTGGGTGGCTGGCTGTCTGGCACCCTGTGGTGGGTGGGTGGCTGGCTGGCTGGCACCCTGTGGTAGGTGGCTAGCACAGGGGCTGTGGGTGGCTGGCTGGTAAAGGGCCTGTGGGCGTGGGTGGCTGACTGGCACTGGGCTGCTGTGGGTGGGTGACTGGCTGGCTAGTACAGTGCCTGTGGCTGGCTGGTACAGGGTCTTTGGGTGACTGGCTTGTGCAGTGCCTGACCTGTGGCTGGCGGGCTGGCTGGTACAGGGCCTGTGGGTGTGGGTGGCTGGCTGGCACTGGGCTGCTGTGGGTGGGTGACTGTATGGCTGTGTTACACTCCCGACTAGTCCAGACGGTTAGGCCCAGTGCATGGAGGCATGTGGCGCAACATACGCAATGACGTCACAACAATATCAGTAATATCGGCAAGTTCGGGGCCGATACCGATATATCAGGAAAAGTGAATATCGGCCCTCCTAAAATTGGTTTTGCCGATAATCGGTCGATCCCTAGTTCATTGGTTGCACTTTATACGGGTTCATAAAAATGTGCTCATTTAAAAAATGATGCTCATTTGATTATTTGCGTGTTAATTTTATATTATTATATATTATAACATACATTTGATGAGGATACTTTGGTATTGATTATCACTTAACACTAAGTTTTTACTTAGTTGTATTTTTATATATATGTAATGAATTCTATTTTTTCAGGGGTGCTGCAGTCTTTATTTTTTTTTCAAATGACATTAAGTGCAAGAGGACAGTTTATAGACAAAATTAGGTTTCAGCTGCTGGGCATCGGCACTAAATTCCACCCTGCCAAACACTGGCTGAGTAGGGCCACCTGACCACCCACAGCTTACATACCCCTGGACCTGCCCCTACAGGGTGAAAGCATTTCTGCCCCAGCGTGGCTCCTGTCCCCTAGCCAAACCAGCTGCAGCACTGTATGCTGTATTTTTGTCTGAGTGGTTGCATATCCTTTTGATTGCATAGAGGGACTGGTGGACCAGAGGGTGACTCAGTGGAGAGGGCATTGAGTAGAAAAAGGCAGTGGTCATATAGTGAACTTGATGTTGAGTTATTCACTTTAAGGTCATCACAGAGGACAAGGGGGCACTCTATGCCTGGAGGAAAATCTCCAAGTACAGAAAGGTTTCTTCACAGTAAGAGCTGTGAAAATGTGGAATAGACTCCCTCAAGAGCTAGTTTTGGCCAGCTCAGTAGATTGCTTTAAAAAAGGCCTGGGCTCTTTCCTAAATGTACATAATATAACTATAATTAGATACTAACATTTATAGGTAAAGTTGATCCAGGGAATATCCAATTGCCTCTTGAGGGATCAGGAAGGAATTTTTGTTCCCTCCTGGAGCAAATTGAATCATGCTTTGCTGGGTTTTTTTTACCTTCTTCTGGATCAACTGTAGGTATAGGATTGTGTTTATAAGATTGTATGATTCCCCCCTTTTATTGGTTAAACTAGATGGACTTGCGTCTTTTTTGAACCAGACTAACTATGTAACTATGTGTTGGGGGCAACTTTGGCACCATCACCATCAGCTGTAGAGACATGGGACAGCTGAGCAAGCTCCAGCAAAGTGGCCTATTCTTCATAGTTCCCATTTTCCCATTAGAGTCACCCAGTGGGCCATTAAAGATATGAAGTGTCCCTGCCCCTACTGGATAAACCACCTATCTGTGGTCTGCTTGGTCCAGCAATATGTAATATTGGCCTTCCAGGTGATCGTGAAGGACAGGGATGGCCCCACAGGTGAAGAAAAGGCAGTCTGGAACCTACAACTAAGGTGTAGCACAGGCTGCAAATTTCTAAAAAGAGAGAGAACACACCAGCTGGAGTGGCAGAAGTTGTAAACCCAGCAGTTTGGCCACATTGTCATTTAGGTACTGGGCCTGGAGATTGCTGGCAGTAAAAATTAGGTGCAATGCTACAGCTGGTGGGGTGGGCAGAATCAAAGCATGGTTGCTGCCCATCTGCACAGCCCCATATAGACCCTGGATAAGCCATAGGATAAACCTAGGATACTTTATGACATAACATCATGCCTATCACTGGATGCTTACATTGGTTCTCTCATAGAACATGGCATGTTAAAGCAGCCTCTAGAGAAAGAAGGAGCAGACAGTTCCGGCGGGGATCCCTAAAGCGGAGGTAAGAGACTACTCTGTGCAATATCATTGCACAGAGCAGGTAAGTATAACCTCTTTTTATATGCATTTAAAAAAACCTTTAATATCGCTTTAAGGAAAAGAAAACTAAGAGAGAATTAACTATTATTACAGATAAGTAAATAAACCCCCTTCAAAAAACAAATAGGGGAACAGCAGCAACATAGTAACCTGCTGCTGACACACACACAGAAATGTAGTCCTAAGAAAGATGTTCAGTCTTCAGAATCACAGTGAATGCAGGTGGGCTTACACATTTTTCTCCATAATCACACAAATTGCAATTCACTGCAAAGTATTAGTAGCTATGGGTAGGTGCAGTCTGATGTGGCGGGCTGAAAACACACAGCATCCAAGTGCACTAACAGGGATATATTGTAACAAAAGGCCAGCAATACACAACAGACTCTGCGGAAAGGCAACCCAACTGGGAACACCCACAGGTTGTACAGCAATGAGACAGCAGATTAAAGACTAAGAGGTGCCGACAGCATCGGTTTTGAGAAGAAATGTGGCCTGGCGGGTTCGCATCCAAATGGGAAGGCCTTCAGGAATGATGGAGTGTCCCTTTGCTTTTTCTACTCCTCCAGAACCTTTCCTTGATGCTAAGCACTGAACCTGACAGATGGGTGACTTGTCCCTACTCTAGCCACTCGTAAATTGTCTGCCAAACCCAGAAGTCAGAGCCTTAAATAGGCTCTAAGTGATGCAAGATGGCCACCAAAGTCACCTGGGGTCCATCCAATTGGATAGCTGCTTCCCTTTAACTGAGGAAACCGTAGAGGAACAAGGTTTTTCTTAACTTCTTCCCCCATCTGTGTTGCCACTGTGGAGAACACCACTTGCAGTAGAGAAAATAGACTGCACCTGCCTACAGTCCCTCCTCTTTGACAGATGCTGTCCTTTGCATAACACACAGTAAAAAACAACATGGAAACTGCAAAAAACATAGTTAAGGCAATTTCAACAACAGCTCAAACAACATAATCAAAGTACTTTGCAGGCAGTGGACCACAGTTAGACTACAGGGGATAGAAAACCTCACTGACCTTTCTAGGGTCACCTATTTAGTAGTTATCTTCTGTTTGTGCAGCTTGAGCTCCAGGTGGAAGGGAATCAACATGGCCCACCACACTCCTTCACCTGGGTTCTAGACTGGTTCTTTGGAAACGTCCTTAGAGTTAGCAGAACCTGTAGCGGCTTCTGGACTACCCACTGGCACTATTCTGGGGCTTTCTTTTTCAGGACCTGCAAAAGGGCGGAGGCTCTTTCTTGCATGGGTGCAGTATCTGCAGAGACTGATTCTTCTCTGTCTCCAACAGGCTTGGCAGAGCAATCGCCACTTAGTACACAGAATCTCAGCAGGTTAGGGTGAAGTTGTCTCTTAATGGGGTTGGGTCCCTCAGAAATCTAACTAAAGTTGGAGGAAAAGGCTGCTTCTCTATCTGGAAGAGGTGGGCTCCCACTTAGGATCCAGCTTACTGCCCAATTTACTTCTAGTGTTCTTCACCAACACTCAGTCCCCCAGTTGCAACGACAGCTCCTCTAGGGCAGAATTATGGGTCAAGTCCCTGTGTCTATCCAGCACGACCTGCTTGGCTCTATGTAACTGGTCCCAATGTTCTTGCACCCATGTGTTGGGTGTGTAGGATGGAGAGTGCTCTGGAGAGTCCAGTAAGAGATCTACAGGTTAACGGCTGTAGCATCCAAACATTTAGAAAAAATGGGGAGTGTGGCTGTACCTATGCTACACATTTATCTAGGGGGGGGGGGGGGGGGTAGAGGCTAACTTACGTGGATGGTCCATTAGCATTTGTCTGTGCCACAATTTCATTTGTTGTTTAACAGAATCTTATCCCTTTCCATAGGAGACAATTTGGGAGGCAGGAAGTTGGCATATTTCAGCAATAAAAATTAAATAAAACTGTAGTGTTCACAAAAGCATTTTATAAAAGAAATTTAGCTACTTGCCAAACTGAATCCCATTCTTTAGGATTTTAAGGGATTTTGTAGATAGATAGTGGACATACCGTATTTCACCCTGAAATATTACGTGACACTTTATTTTTCCAGAGACAAACATTGTATTTATTTGAGGCACAGAATTTAGTTCTCTTTAATTAGATGCAATTTGGGAGGTAGGGAGCAGGCATTTATATAGCAGAAATATTAGATGAAAATGTAGTTCCTCAAAAATCGTATGAAAATTTGCAAATTTGATGCATAGAATCATATTTTTTTAAACTAAGGAAATGTTAGAAACAGAGAGAAGTCATATTTCAGCCAAAAAAAAGGAATGATATTCTTAAACGGTATGCTATAATGGTACTGATGTGCTGCTACAATAAAATTACACAGGAAATATAAAATTTTAAAACATTCTAAAAGATTGTATTTGCAAAACTGTAAAAATGTAATACACAGAACATAACATACTTTGAAATAATATTACATTGTGAAAGATGAAAGAAGTCACATTTTAGTCAAAAATATTAAATTGTGCCAACATTTTTTAATTATACAGATCAGTCACATAAAATCGAAGTATTCCTTCTGTGGCAAAGGGAGACAAAAGGTGTACAAATTAGCTGCCAACATTTAAAATATATTTATTTGGGCCACAAAATGTAGAGCTTCAAGAATGAGAATGGGTGGTTTATATTTAAAGATTACTACTACTTTAAAGAGTGTTGTTTTCATTGTCATTGTCATATTGTACTCAAGTAGGATAAAAAAAAACTGATAAAAAACTGCATGATATAGGCTGCATGAAAGCTCAAAAGAATTTCCAAATTGAAGAAAATGATGCAGAAACATAAAGAGTTGTCAATTTTCAATGATGATGCACCATAATTAAACCTGAACAGCCCTAGCCAAGGGAAGCAGGGAAGTCTTCTGTAACAGAGAAATACTTTGAAGCCTCATAAGGAGCTGACACCAGCCACTTTCATTTGAAGCCATGCCCACTGGAATGATGTCACACCCGAGTCTAGATGCCATGCTGGGATGCATTTCTGGGAAATTCTCACTTTCAGCAGTTTACTCATAGAAGCTACCTCTGTCTATTTAAGCTGTCAGGTGTAGTACAAACACGACTAAGTGTAAGCAATAGCGCCTGACAGCTAAAGTAAAAGATAATGGCTATGGTGTGTCTAGTAGTGGGGGTAGTACAGTTACAGAATAAGGAATAAACACATAAATAAATTATTGCTAATAACAATAGGTTATTAAACTGACAGTTGCCATATTCCAAACCAGACTTCAAGAAATGGCTCGACTATAGATGAACACTACCCAAAGTAATATCCTGACAGAAAAATTCCTGCAAAAAAGCTATGATAGGGCTGGTGTTAAACAAGCCAATGTGAAGCACCACCAGAGATACCAGCACTCAGCCCACCAAAGAAGCTTAAAAGAGGGATAACACCAACACTATTATGGGACCATTATTTGTTATGTAATTTAATACCAGCTGTCAGTCTATTAAAAATATTATTAAAAAGCCTTGGTCGATTTTGGAGAATTATCCCAAGCTGAGCATTAATTTTTCTGCTACATTGTAGGTGTGGTTTTTCAAATACCCAGAAGCATAAAAATAAAATCGGATTGCCCCAAGCACTTTAACCACTTTACCACTAGAGGATTTTGCTGTCTTACGTCTGGGCCACTTTTTGCGATTCGGCACTGTGCAAATTTAACTGACAATTGTGCTGTCGTGCGACGCCGTACTCAAACGAAATTTACGTTTTTTTTTTCCCCACAAACAGAGCTTTCTTTTGGTGGTATTTGATCACCTGTGCGATTTTTTCTTTTTGCGCTATAAACAAAAAAAGAGCGTTTATTTTGAAAAAATAACAATATTTTTAACATTTTTTATAGGAAATTCCCCCCCAAAAAAATGTAAAAATCAAATTTTTTTTACATTTTTGGCCAATTTGTTTTATGCTACATATTGTAAGGGATTAGCTCGGTGGTAGGCGTGGATGACCCCTTTGGGGGTGCGTTTTCACAGAGAGATAGCCGATTAGAGGTTGAAAACAAGACTGATTTATTCATGCAATTTACTTAACACAATTGCAAGCATCAAAACAGCCAAAATAAAATAAAAGACAAAATAAATCCTTGCCTCTGTGGGCGGCTACCTTCTCACGCTGGAACCTACCTAAGAAGTCTTTCCAACCTACTGTTGGGCCGACACTGCTGATCCTACAGCAGACACTCAAATGTCCATTTGTTTGCTTTTCACACAGCACAAACATTGTCCATTGAACATGTCCCTTTGTTTTCTTTCACACAGCACATGTTCATTTATAACAGGATCCTTTACTCTTCAGATTCTTCATATTGAACACAGTTCATTTAACAGGTCCCTTTACTCTTCACACTCTTCACATGGAACACTTTGTCTTCTCACCTTTGAGACGTCTTCACTCGTGGTTACCCTCCTTAGCTTCACATCGCTTTAGGGGGTCTTCTCCCATGCTCACCAGCTTGTCGGGAGGCACACATCCGACTGTCCCCCTCTCCCAGCCCACACGGCGACAGGCGGCAGCAGTCCTTCTCCCATGCCCACACGGCGTCGGGAGGTACACGTATGTCTGTCCTCCTCTTCCCAGCTCACACAGCGACAGGAGGCAGCACTCAATAGATTTTCTCTGGACAAATTATAGAGGCCTTGATCTCCTCATTCTGAACAGCTGAATGGTTTTCAACTTCCTGCTGGCTCTTTTTGCAGCCAACACCCTATAGTATCAGTGAATTTTTCAAAGCAGGTGGGAATGTATCTCCTTCCTGTGACTACATTCCCAGATTTACCTGACTTCCTGTCACATACCCCCCCCTCTTGTTTCAACCCTAGGGTTGGGACACATATTTCCAGGCACGCATGTGTCAGGCACTGCTGACTCACTGATAAGCCTCCTATTATCCTCAAGCTTCCGGATGAAACTGTTTCTGTCATCTTCACTGACAGATTTCTCATAAATGCCACACAGTTTGTCTCTCATCTCATATACACATTCTTCAACTGCATTTTTGGCATAATTTTGCTCCTTCTCGTTTCTGTCATCTTCATTGACAGCTTTCTCATAAATGTCAGACGGCTTGTCCCTCATAACCGTCTGTCCAATCCACCATGGAGGACCGTGATCCATAGGCAACTCAATTGGGCTAGTCTTAATGTCTTCAACATTCTTAAGACGCCTCTCTCTGCAATCCATAAATGTTTTCCACAAAACTTTGAGAACCTTTGCTTCACTAAGGTTTGTTCCAAGTAGGGACTCTTGACATCCCTCTGTGACTTGAGTTGCCTCTCCATACAGCTGTACACAATCATTGACTTTTTGTTGTAAAAGGGAATGATCTTCCTTCTTGAGCTTTGCTTGCTCTAAGATGCTGTGCAGAGGATTTTCCAATTGAGACAACAGGCTGTCACACATTTCTTCAAAGTGACCCCTGTTCCTTTTCCCAGAGACATCAATATCATTCACCAAACATTTCATATTCATAGGCAGATCTGAAGCATTTGCACTCATCAACTTCTTAAACTTTTCGCCCTCCTGAGCGAGTCGCAGTAAAGGCCTACTATTTGATTTGATATTCAGTTTATATTTCTTGCCAAACTCTTCACAGAAGTAGCCAACCAGAACATCATCAACTTTCCTTCCACCAACATAGGGGTTAAAGGCAACAACACAGTTGAACCCAGCGATCTGGGTGGTATCCATTATAGACCTCCTCTCTGCATCAGTGAAGAAGCATGGAACTGCAACACATTCTTTTACAGGTTTCTTCAATGCACTTTCTGCTGAACTATTTGACCGCTCAAGGTCACCTAGTTCTTTTTCTCTATCTGAATTCCACATGGAATGCATCTCAAGATCACGATCAAACTTCTGCCACCCGTCTTTCACCAGTTCCATTTTGGAAACACTCCCTGAAAGGCACTTATTCATTTGCTTCACGTTTTCAGCAACAGCCTTAGTTTTCTCCACTAGGTGGCGTTTGCTTTTTTCTCCCAGATTTATATCACTTGCTTTAGTTTTCTCCGCTTTAGTTTTCTCCACTAGGTTTTCAGCCTGAACTGAGAAATCATCACATTTCTTACACAACTCTTTTGTTTGCTGAAGCTCTAATGATACATTTTCCAATGCTTGAAGTTTTTGAAGGAACGGTTTATTCCAAAGGGGTGATTCAAGCCACGTGTCATCACATTTCTGAGGCTCACTCAGGACAGACCCCAAAACACTGATCCTTTTAAAAACTGCATCAGGCACACTATCCCCTCTTTGGCACAGATCCTCTGTTGCCTGGAATTCCTCTTCCAGTTCCTGCAACGGAATCTTCATCTCTTCTACTTGCTGTTCTAAGGCTCGCTTAGACTTTTCTAGCTCCTGAACGCTTTTCACAACATCATCCTTGGAGCTGACCAATTCTTCCATTTCTGTACGCAGCTGTTTAACACTTTCTAGTTCAGCCTTACACTCTAGAGCTTCCTCCAAAGAGCGAGCCAAGAACAGGGCTTTGCTCTCGTTATCACGCACCTCCGTTTCTGCACGGGCGCGTTCTTCTGCATATTTTGCAGACACAGTCTTCTCTTCACCAAGCATCTGATCAAACTTCTTTTTCACATCTTCAACACACTGTAATGAACCAACGCTTTCTTCCATGCGTTTTTTCATATCCGCTATCTGAGCTTGCAATGTTGCGACTTGCTCTGATAGGTTTTTCTTTGCTTCCGCCTCCTCTTTTAATTGTTCCAGGAAGCCATTTTTCTCATCTTCCATTTGTTTGAGCTTTGTGCTAAAACTCAGCCTTTGACACCTCTCTTCCTGTAAGAGTTCCTGCGTGTCTTGCAGCTGCGATTCCAAGATAGAAAAATCTTCCGCAATTTCTCTAGATTTGCTGTCTGCTTGAGAAAGCTGATTTGTGACACTGTCCAACTCAACCTGCAATCGGGTTGCCTTCTCTGACAGCTTAGCACACACTCGGTCACCTTCTGACACCTTGACTTGCGATTCCAGAAGCTGTGCCTCTACTTTTTTTCTCTTGTGTTCAGAATCTCCTTTTCCCTGCATAAGAGCCTTCACCTCATTGGCTAGCATCTGGGAATAAGAATGTAATTCTGCCACACAGGCTTCTTTCTCCTTTAACTGCTGCTGGACACGTTGGGCTTCCCCTTTCCAACTTTCACAGTCCGCACGCCATTCATTTACCACATTGCTTAAAGTAGTGAGCTCATACACAGTACTCAGTAATTTAGCCTCTCTTTCACTTTTCTCTTTGTCGCTGAGAGACAATGTCGCTTTCAGAGCGACATTCTGTTCCTGCGACTCCTGCAGGTCTATTTTTGTAACTTCCAAACACTGAAGACTTTTTTCCAGCTGATTACGCAACTCCAACATATCAGCCATACTTTGCTTCTGCAAAGTCTGAATTTCACTTTCCTTTTCCATGAGGATGGTATCTTTCTCCATTATAGTCTCTCTGCGTTTTTGCAACTCGACCAAAAGAAGAGCAGTGGATTCTTCCCACTGTGACACATGAGACTTGAGTAGTTCATTCATTTCCTGCAAGTTTCTATGCTCCATTTTAAGCAATTCCAAGGCTTGTTCCTTTTCTTCCATTTTCCGTTGCAAGGCATCCAATTCAGCCCTGCACACATACTCGGTTTCTTCCAAACCGATGGCCTCCATTGGCTGCTGGCGTCTCTGTTTCCAGCCTGCCATGCTCTCTTGGTGAGCCTTTTGTTGAGCTGCAAAGCTCTGCTGAAACTCCGCATCTCCCCCATTTTGGGTTTACTTTTCATCTGAGCACACTGCGTCTCCATAGCAGTTTCATCAGTGTTGCTAGGGACAACACCCTTCCTCTTTAGTAGACTCTCTTTAGGCATGGATGGGGCTGGTTCAGACGGTAGCATCCCCTCCATCCATAGAATCCGGTCTCTCATTTCATCTATCTTTGCATTCTTCAGGCGTTTTGAACGCCCCATCTTCAATAACTCCACAAACAAATTTTTCACAGTCCAGCAAAAAATTTTCAGACCACTGTCTCTTTAACACATGTAGTTTTTCTCTCTCTTGCAAGATCTCTTTTCCTGCACACACAGTTTGTGCAGTCACTTGCACCAGACACAACAAAGTTCATCAAATAATTTTGAGACCGCTGTCTCTTTAAAACACTTTTTTTTTTTTTCTGTCAGGATCTTCTCTCCTGCACACATAGATTGTGCAATCTCATGCACCAGATAAAGTTCATCAAACATTTGCACTTCCTTGCAGGGATCTCTGCTTATGCCCACTGCATACCTCCACCATATGTAAGGGATTAGCTCGGTGGTAGGCGTGGATGACCCCTTTGGGGGTGCGTTTTCACAGAGAGATAGCCGATTAGAGGTTGAAAACAAGACTGATTTATTCATGCAATTTACTTAACACAATTGCAAGCATCAAAACAGCCAAAATAAAATAAAAGACAAAATAAATCCTTGCCTCTGTGGGCGGCTACCTTCTCACGCTGGAACCTACCTAAGAAGTCTTTCCAACCTACTGTTGGGCCGACACTGCTGATCCTACAGCAGACACTCAAATGTCCATTTGTTTGCTTTTCACACAGCACAAACATTGTCCATTGAACATGTCCCTTTGTTTTCTTTCACACAGCACATGTTCATTTATAACAGGATCCTTTACTCTTCAGATTCTTCATATTGAACACAGTTCATTTAACAGGTCCCTTTACTCTTCACACTCTTCACATGGAACACTTTGTCTTCTCACCTTTGAGACGTCTTCACTCGTGGTTACCCTCCTTAGCTTCACATCGCTTTAGGGGGTCTTCTCCCATGCTCACCAGCTTGTCGGGAGGCACACATCCGACTGTCCCCCTCTCCCAGCCCACACGGCGACAGGCGGCAGCAGTCCTTCTCCCATGCCCACACGGCGTCGGGAGGTACACGTATGTCTGTCCTCCTCTTCCCAGCTCACACAGCGACAGGAGGCAGCACTCAATAGATTTTCTCTGGACAAATTATAGAGGCCTTGATCTCCTCATTCTGAACAGCTGAATGGTTTTCAACTTCCTGCTGGCTCTTTTTGCAGCCAACACCCTATAGTATCAGTGAATTTTTCAAAGCAGGTGGGAATGTATCTCCTTCCTGTGACTACATTCCCAGATTTACCTGACTTCCTGTCACAATATGTTTGGTAAAAAAAATCACAATAAGCGTATTTTGATTGGTTTGCGCAAAAGTTATTGCATTTACTAACAAAGGGAAAGATTTCTGTCATTTTTGGTGTTTTTTTTTTTTTTAACGCGTAATGGCGGCGATCTGCGATTTTTTTTGTGGGACTGCGACATTGCGGCAGACAGATCGGACCCTTGACTGACATTTTTGTCACTTTTGGGGGTACCAGTGACATTACTGCAGTAATCTGTCACTGTAACCAGTGCTATATATATTACTGTAAAAATGACACTGGCAGGGAAGGGGTTAATTTTATTGGAGAGGGAGGGGTTAATGTATGCCTGGTGCTTACTAACGTGTGTGGGGGGAGGTGACTGTGTGACACAAGGACAGATCGAGGGTTAAACTATGCTGAACCCTGCAATCTGACCCTGCCTGTCACTTAGGAGATCCGCCCGCTTGTGTTTACACAAGCAGGCGGATCTCCACACTCGAATCCCCGATGATCGGGGAAGAGCGGCGGCGATCGCTGCTGCTCCTCCCCTGGCCCGACTCCCTCGCGGGAGCGAGCCTCCGGCGGCACGCGCGCGCCGCAGAGAAAGGGGAGTGTCTGGCGACGTAGGTCTACGTCGCCAGACGATAACGAACCACTGTGCCGCAGTAGGCTCAACGTGAGCAGACGGCAAGTGGTTAAGCAACCAGAAAACTATCTTATAGATATTCCTTCCTTTTTGCCTTTATCTGAAATGCATGCAGAAAACTAATCATATCACTTATAGATAAAAGTCCCTCAAAGATTGCAAAGGTTGAAGAATATGTTATCAAAGTGTTTCTGATGTGTTAATCACCCTCTGCAGTTTATTGTATAACGTGTCCTTGTGGCCTACAATGTGTTTGATAAATGGATCACCTAAATATAGTGTTGCTGGACACTTTGTGACACATCACAATAAAGATCTTGTGCAACTGGTGACCATACAATCTATATCTTCATATTTACCCCAAGGCAAACATTTTAAGATTCTCTGTGCCCAAGAAGCTTTTTGGATATTTGAACTTGATGATACCTATGTACAATGCATCCAGAAAGTATTCACAGAGCTTCACTTTTTCCACATTTTGTTATGTTACAGCCTTATTTCAAAATGGATTAAAATTAGTATTCTCCTCAATATTCTACAAACAATACCGCATAACGACAATGTGAAAGAAGTTTGTTTGAAATCTTTGCAAGTTCATTAAAAATAAAAAAACAAAATAAATCACATGTACATAAGTATTACAGCCTTTGCCCAATACTTTGTTGAAGCACCTTTGGCACTAATTACAGCCTCAAGTCTTTTTGAGTATGAAGCTAGAAGCTTGGCACACCTATTTTTGGGCAGTTTCTCCCATTCTTCTTTGCAGAACCTCTCAAGCTCCATCAAGTTGGATGGGGAGCGTCGGTGCACAGCCATTGTCAGATCTCTCCAGAGATGTTCAATCGGGTTCAAGTCTGGGCTCTGACTGGGCCACTCAATGGGCCACTCAATAGGACATTTACAGAGTTGTCCCATAGCCACTCCTTTGTTATTATGGCTGTGTGCTTAGCATTTTTGTCCTGTTTGAAGATGAACCTGCACCCCAGTCTGAGATCCAGAGCGCTCTGGAGCAGGTGTTTGTCAAGGATGTTCTTCTGGAAGGTTATCCTCTCTCCACAGAGAAATGCTGGCGCTCTGTCAGAGTGCCCATCTGGTTCTTGGTCATCTCTCTGACTAAGGCCCTTCTCCCCCAATCGCTCAGTTTGGTCGTGCGGCCCGCTCTAGGAAAAGCCCTGGTGGTTCCAAACTTCCTCCATGTACAAATGATGGAGGCCACTTTGCTCATTGAGACCTTCAATGCTGCAGAAATGTTTCTGTACCCTTCCCCAGATCTGTGCCTCAATATAATCCTGTCTCAGAGGTCTGCAAACAATTCCTTGGACTTCATGGCTTGGTTTGTGCTCTGACGTGCACTGTTAACTGTGGGACCTTATATAGACAGGTGTGTGATTTTTTTCATTTTTTTAAATTTGCAAAGTTTTCAAACAAACTACTTTCACATTGTCATTATGGGGTATTGTTTGTAGAATTTTGAGGAAAATAATTTTTTTATCCATTTTGAAATAAGGCTGTAACATAACAAAATGTGGAAAAAGTGAAGTGTTGTGAATACTTTCCAGATGCACTGTAACATGGACTGTAGCTGATAACTGCTGTAGAACTTCTTCCTTCTTTATTGTTGCTGCTGTATTATCCTTCTGCAATTTGGACAGGATTAAACTGAATATTCATTATTTCAGAAATGCAGCAGCCATCTTTATAGAGACCACTTTGCAATGCTCATCTATGGGGTGTCTCCAGTGCAGGGGGCAGCCATCTTGGCTGGGTCTGATTTGCTGATTAAAAGAGGTAGGGGTGACCAGCGCTATGGAGTGCAGACCTTAGACAATAGTGAAGGTGTAAGCTGCCAACAACCAAACCCACGGAGGGTTAAAGTGTGAAATATATATGAAAGGAGGTTGTAACGGCGCTACCTTAAAGTGAATAAGTGCTTATTGTATGTGCCAACTTAAAACAAAGTGCCAATAAAAAATTGTGTCATAAAAAACGTTTAAAATTAAATAAAGTGCACTGGTGATTTGTGGTGTGACCAGGTTAGTTGGTTAATGGACTGGGCCCATAAAGTGCAACTCAGTAAAGTGCAAGTGCTGTGCTGCATATACTAGACGAGTAAGAAATAATAAGTTCCCAATGTGCATTTATTTTTTAATAATAGCAATTGACAGAAAATAAATTAAATGCATAAGTGAAAAATCGCATAAGACAGTGAGAATAAATTAATCCGTGCCGTGCGTGGAATTTGTAATGCCACTAAAGTGAAGAAAGTGCTAAATTGAATAAAAGAAAGTAATAAATAAAATTGGGGTTGCAATTATGTTGTACATCCACTAGATGTCGCCCCTAGATATACGACCTGTACTTAAGGGAAGAGATGGTCGGTTTCTTCCGGGGTTCTCCAATGGGTCGAACCAGGCTTTTTAGTACCTCAGGTTAGAAGAAAGAAACCCCATGATGTAAAGTATATCTTTATGAAGAAACTGCTGCTTGTTTCACCATGTTTGTTCTGAATGGGAGGCTCTGCCTTCGTTATTACCACCTGGTGCAATCTTAGGCTTGTAATGAGGAAAGCTCATTCCTCATTACAAGCCGAGTAGGTTGACCTACTGGTTTACTACTAGCTGGGAGAGGCTGTCTCATTAAATTGAGCAGCCACGGAATTTCGGGATGCCAATACCACAGCTTTCCTCATTACAAGCCTAAGATTGCACCAGGTGGTAATAACGAAGGCAGAGCCTCCCATTCAGAACAAACATGGTGAAACAAGCAGCAGTTTCTTCATAAAGATATACTTTACATCATGGGGTTTCTTTCTTCTAACCTGAGGTACTAAAAAGCCTGGTTCGACTCATTGGAGAACCCCGGAAGAAACCGACCATCTCTTCCCTTAAGTACAGGTCGTATATCTAGGGGCGACATCTAGTGGATGTACAACATAATTGCAACCCCAATTTTATTTATTACTTTCTTTTATTCAATTTAGCACTTTCTTCACTTTAGTGGCATTACAAATTCCACGCACGGCACGGATTAATTTATTCTCACTGTCTTATGCGATTTTTCACTTATGCATTTAATTTATTTTCTGTCAATTGCTATTATTAAAAAATAAATGCACATTGGGAACTTATTATTTCTTACTCGTCTAGTATATGCAGCACAGCACTTGCACTTTACTGAGTTGCACTTTATGGGCCCAGTCCATTAACCAACTAACCTGGTCACACCACAAATCACCAGTGCACTTTATTTAATTTTAAACGTTTTTTATGACACAATTTTTTATTGGCACTTTGTTTTGATTTGCTGATTGGTGAAGGTGTTTTGCTGATGCAACAAAGCAAGAATAAGGGGGTCTTACAGTGACTGAGGAAAAGGTAGAGGACTAGCTTGCAGGTATATAGGGAAAAGATTGGGCTGCTGCTGCTGGCTGAGCGGATCCCTGTCACAGCTGATCACAATTGGGTGAGAACTCAGAGAAGCTTATACTGGGCAGAATTTTAGGTTAAGACAGATAACAACCCACTTACATATTCTCTTCCCAAGGCAAAAAACTGGATACCACGGGATATTGATGTTTGGCGACACAGTCTGAGTTCTGTTTCAGTTTGAAATATCTCCCTGGAATCGGTGATAGCAACATTGATGCTCTGCTTAAAAGACTGTATAACTCGAAGATTGCTGCAGGAAGTGCAGACTTATTTGAATTCAGGAGTTCAAGCTTTCTGTGAGGGAAATGAGTACAGAGCCAAAGGGGCAACAGTGGCCAAAGCCCCTGCTGGCATCCCAAATCTCTACTGAAACAAGAGCTAAGTGAGAAATAAGGGTCTGCCTGCTTTCTCCAAGAAAAAGTTGAAGATCCTGTCTTTTTGATTTTGAATGCCTTGGGGAGTGGGCACCTAGACCTTCTACTAGCCGCAGATTTTCTGAAGGAGGCTCAACTAGTCTACAAAGGGCTTCTCAGATGATCCCAAAGAAAGATGATAACTGTTCCTCCCCAAGAAATATAGGGGAACAGTGCTGAATGTGTTACATTATGAACATGGACATTTGGAACCTAACAGAGCGTTCATGTTAGTTAGAGATCGTTTCTACTGGTCATGTATGTGGACTGAAGAGAGTTATAGTTACTCTTGTCTCTGCTACATTCAGAGGAAGACTCTGTCCTCCAGAGTTGCCTCAATAGGCCATCTTCAGAGTCAAACTCCCATGGATTTGGTGTGCATGCTGGTAGTGACTGATAATTTCACTTAGTAACTACAATGGGGGGGGCAAATTGGGACTTTAAAGGTGCAAATGATGGAGAAAAATCTGAATTCTCAAAAATTTAACATTTTATTACACAAAGAAAAAGAGACAAGACAGGACATTTGATAAAATGTTAAAAGCAAAGGAATGCACTCAAAAATATCAACTCTACATGTTTCGCCATCTTCATAATAGCTTCTTCAGGAGTTTTGCCAGATATTTCTTGAGAGTGAACATTTCTAGGTTACAGAAAAAGAGAACATAAACAATAGAACAAAGGAATAACTGTTAGGGCAGAAACCAAAAGGTCCTAAATTTGATGCCCTCATACACTTCACAGTTTTAGCACTAATATCAAAAAAGTACCTTTATAAAGACCTGACCCCTTTCTTTTGCCGGAGGTGAACACAACGTAGGCGCCGGAGACCAGGTGAATGAGGAGGGAGGAACTGAGACATCTAGCCCCTTAAAGTTGACCCATAGAGAGGGTAATAGCCAAGCCAAGGAAAATACGTATTGAAAATGAGAGACTGCAATATAGGAATATGTTAGAAACCATATAGATTTTGTGACTTATAAATATCACATTCTTGGATAGGAATATATTTACCTATTCTGAGATAGCAATAAAATATGCTTCAAAGGTATTCCAATATCAACAACGGGGAGGGAGAACCAAGATTGTACCATATAAATCCCCAAGAAGAAACATCCCTTTAAGCAAAACAAATATATATATATATATGGTGTATAAGTATACCTAGAATTGTAAAAAATATGTATATATATATGCTGATGGTAAAAGGTAAAATGACCAAGAATATTTACCCTTATGAGGCAGTATTGCACACATAAAGTTCCATCCAGACTGATATATAATCGGGCATTAAATTGCGACAGACTTTCCCAATGGTATGCTCCAAAATAATGCTGCACGAGGGAGAGAAAAGGGCATAAAGCACAAAGCAACCTGATCAGTATAAATAAGCCCAAAAGGAATCAGTGGAGTGGTAAAAAAGAGAAATGTTCCATTACCGCAGAAATCTTCAACCGCATATGTCGTTCCCCGGTGGTCTAGTGTAATACTGACCATGTTGCGCCGGCATTTATACACCCTCTCCACTCCAGCGGCGTCTGACGTCACCGTAGGAGTGAGAGCAAGATGTACCCGGCGATCCAATTGAAGCCAAGCAGGAAGTGCGTCATATCGACGCGACCGCATCACATGATGCGAACCGGAACCGGAAGTCGAGGATGACTACATCCGGTCCGGTCGCCATGTAAGCAGAGGAGGTAAATTGAAAAGGAGAGATAGTCCGAAATAAATTTAACACTCGGATCAACCCAAATGGCGCTACTTGAAGCGATGATACTTACCTGAGAGAATATTGAAATATATAAAATATAGAGACGATTTTATAGGACACAGTCACATACAAAAATCTGCCTTAATTACTCTCTAGTGTATATAGCAAGAAATATGCATTCAGCTGCTGAACAGAAGTAAAGAAAAAAGAAAGGAATAAATTGTGGTATAAGGCTCCAAAAAAGGAAATCAGCCGGGAATCAAAGGCGGTGCTGCTACTAACCAGGCCGGACCAATTTTGCTTGGAAGAATAAGGTAGGGCACCGCGGGTGCCCATATGGGCAACAAAGGCAGAGGCAAGATGAAGGCCCAGTTCAAATTGCCTCTCAATCTGATGGAAAAAAGTCACCCGATCTGTTTGACGCCCCCAGTCATGCCCACCTACGCGGCAAGCATCAGGAATTTGTTGAAAGCAGTTTAATAAGAGAGGAGAAATTCCTTGTTCTTTTGTGAGTAGAGAACTACATCTGAAAAATATAATACAATCAATTCATATCAACACTGTATAAATTCACAATGCATGAAGCATAAGAAAAGGGGATGCTGTGTCAAAGCACAGGATCCTGAACTGTTAGTTTTCAACCCTAGTAATGGATTTTAACTAACAATAAATTCTTTTGACATTGCCTAGCCAAGAAAGGGCTTGAAACTAATGGATTCATTTATACCAGGATACTGAATAGCTGATAAATTAAATATCCATTTTGTTTCACGTTGCAATAAATTTCTGTCTACACTTCCACCTCGTTCATTCAGTGGGACATGTTCCAAAGCAAAAAATGTCATCATTTTGTCATCAAAGCCATGATATAGACCCATATGTCGGCTAATGGGACTTTCGAACTTCTTGTTTTTGACAAGTTTCACGTGGTCACCTAGACCTTCTACTAGCCGCAGATTTTCTGAAGGAGGCTCAACTAGTCTACAAAGGGCTTCTCAGATGATCCCAAAGAAAGATGATAACTGTTCCTCCCCAAGAAATATAGGGGAACAGTGCTGAATGTGTTACATTATGAACATGGACATTTGGGACCTAACAGAGCGTTCATGTTAGTTAGAGATCGTTTCTACTGGTCATGTATGTGGACTGAAGAGAGTTATAGTTACTCTTGTCTCTGCTACATTCAGAGGAAGACTCTGTCCTCCAGAGTTGCCTCAATAGGCCATCTTCAGAGTCAAGCTCCCATGGATTTGGTGTGCATGCTGGTAGTGACTGATCATTTCACTTGTTATGCCTAGCTTTTCCAACAAGAGATCAACAAGCTTCTACAGTTGCCAAAGAATTCGTTGAGAAGTTATTTTTTGACTATGGACTACCGCAAAGAATCAGTTTGATTTGTTGGGTTTTAAGAAGCCAAAATTGACAACTGAAGAAGTGGAATCTACTCCACGAAAAACATAGAGATTGCCATGATGCATTCCTTTTTTATTATCTCTACCTATTACCATAAGGTATTTTGTATGCCCATTTTAGCCATTGCTTCATCTGTTCAGGCCTTATCAGCTCTTTACGATCTTATATCTATGTTGTTTTAACTGTATTACTGTACCCATTACCATATGTATGTACCTATGCCATTTGTGGATATTTGTATGGATGATGATAATTATCATTAAATAGTTTTTTTCTCTCTGCTATCATGTTATGGACCCATCCATATACTCACTATAGTCATATTGCACACCCCAACCGTCAGGCACTTCATATAAAGTCCCACTTGTTCCCCCTCCTTTCCTGTATTCCCTTAGTGTTAGGGATGCTAGGCCTTCGGCCCTTTGTATTATATTACCATGCTGTGGATTCGTCCACACTATATCTGTTTTAGCATATGTTACACATTATGCCGATTGTCCTATGTACTTTTTAACTTATATTCCCCTCCCCCATTCTTTAAAAATTGACAACTTACCACCCTCGAGGGGATCCACAACAAGAGAGGTTTAATCATACTCTCCTTCACATGTTAGGGACCCTTCCTTCAGAAGAACACAGCATTTGAGCAGACACATAAGCACTGTGGTGATGCCTACTATAGTACTGAGAATGAAGTGACTAGACATTGCCCTTATAAAATTATGTGTAGCACCACCCCCGCAGGAGCTGCTGATTATATTATTGGGTCTACACCCTGCCTAACAACCCAATCAAATTGGCTCGATCCCTCCTCAGGCACAACTGACCCAGAATAGGACTGGACTATCAAATGGATACACAGATTGGAATACAATACTTCAATATGTAACAATACCTTGTTACCTTCTTGAATGGTAGTCCTTCTGGGTGACACAATGGGACAGCACACAGGATTGTAATTAACCAAACTTAGTTTACTATATATCAAATTGAATAGGGGAGATACAATACAATACAATACAAGCCCATAAAAGGTTATTTAAAACAGCTTTAAAAAGATAAAAGAATACCCCCACACTCCTCCTTCATTAAGGCTAGACACAGTACCAGATAGGTAGGCCTATCTGAATCCCTCCCCCAGAGTTCTCTTCTTTGTTGTTGATCTTCGCTAGCAAGGTTATTGAATAGAGCTCATTTGTAATCCAAATTTAGGAATGAAGATCAAGAGAGAGAAAAACAACGAGCTGTTAGTTGTCACCGCAGGGTGTCTGCGTAACTGAGCAATAACTTCTGCAAGAGAGATAAGCCTCTGGCGACTCCTTTTCAGACCTTATTGTTTGTCTATGAGTCTCCTGAGAGAGTATGCTGATAAACCCCGGGGTTTTATCACCTCCTGTTGCGCTACCGCTATCTGTAGATAAAACTATCTCTTCGGCAGATAAAGTCAGTTATTGGGCATGTGCCCTCTCACCAACAGAAGTTTCCCCTTCGCGCGCTTCCACTGCGGTCTCAGTCCTTTGGCTATGTGCCAGCCGCGCGAGGTCCTTCTGGCGGATGACTTCCGGTCTCTGTAAACAGCAGTATGACCTCCAGGAATATGCCTCGTGCCTGAGATGGGACGGTTCCACGTCGCCCCTCCAGGCTAAGAGGCTTTGGCCCAATATCCGGCACCAGTCCTTCACTCTCGCTCGCTGGTTCCTCAGAGTCCAGCGCAGAAAAAAAGGCCCCCCCTCTCGCGCGCTTCTCTCTGCCTTTAAATAACTTCCCCCATAGTGCCGTGCGGTGCAGCCGTGCACCCTCGATCTTGCAAAGCAGCGTGGGAGATGTAGTTTCTTCATCTGGTGAAAAGGAAGTCCCAGCCCGGGAAATTCCATGCAGCTACCACTAGAGGGAGCCTAGTTCCTTCCCACATATCAAACAGTGTCTTTAGGCATTTTTAACCCCGCTACATATGTTTGAGAGAGAAGCTCTCACAAGGTGTTACTAATAAATCTGGGACCTCCTGGAAAGCAAAGGTTAGCTGACCGGCGGAGTTCTCATCAATATATATTATCTGAAAGTGATTGCCTGGCCTTTCTGTATACCAAATCTGCCCTGATGATAGGACAGTGCTGGAGACTTGGCAGTGAAATCATTTACAGCACATGAGTGAAGCCATCAGGGTTCCTGCAAAAACCATCACACAGATCATCTTCTTCCAGGTTTTTTTTCCAGTCACTAGCTCTCAACCACTGCCACCTGCTGAAGAACAAGAAGATGAATATGATGATGACTTAGATGAGGATTGGTTGTGGTCTTCTTAGCTTCATATGCCTCCCTTTGACAGCTGTTCAGAATAACAAACATGCGTTTGCAAATGCGTGTCAACTAAACCCCTGTTCTTTATTTATATCGAGACAGTTCTATTTGGTTGGTGGCAGACTGGAGGTGAGTACATCAGACTGGGGGCTGGCTGGCTTCCATGCACCTATTTTAATCCTTTCAAATTTGTTTTTTCTGATACAGGGATGGAGACGCTGGGCATACCTGCCGGTGTCTCATTTAAAGTCCCACATAGCCCACATTGTCTATGTAACCAGGGATGGAGGCACCTCGCCTACAGGCTGGTGCTTCATTTAAAGTCCCACCGTGCGATTTTCGTGCTTTTTTGGTGGATGCAGTCTAATTTGACCCCAGTTTTTTCATATACAGGGATGGAGACCATAGCATGACCTGCTTTTCTCATGTAAAGTCCCAAATATTTTATGAAATTAGGGATGGAGGCACTGAGCTATATAGGCATATTGCCTCATATAAAGTCCCGATCTGTGTTTTACACTGCATCCGCCAAGGGATTGGAGGTGTATGCTTCTCAGCTGGTCGTTTTCAGTTTGTACCATCTTAAGAACATTGCTATTAGAGCATTGAGATACTAGACCAGTCATGGATGGAAGTGGGTTGGGGGAAGTTTGGGCTGCTCCCTCTCACCTGCCTCCTATCCACCCATTAGCAGCCATGTGCTCCCAGATTGGAGACACTTAAATTTAAAAGTGTTAGGGACTGCAGATAAAACAGGGTTCCGTGTCGTGGCTCTGCAGCTTACACATGCGTTTGGAAATGCGTGTCAACTAAACCCCTGTTTTTTATTTATATCGAGACAGGTCTACTTGGTACATCAGACTGGGGGCTGGCTGGCTTCCATGCACCTCTTTTAACCGGTTGCCGACTGCGCACAGTATATTTACTGCGGCAGTCAGCCCCGGCCAGGCAGAGTGACGTAGATCTACGTCACTCGCCTGTCACTGCTATTAGAGCCAATAGCGGGCGAGCGCGCGCCCGCCTCGGCTCGTTCAGGGAGGAGTGCGGGCGTGTGACCGGCGGACCCGATGTCCGCCGGTCACTCGACGATCGTCGGTACAGCGGGAGAAAGGCAGAGCGGCTTATGTAAACAAGCCGCCTGTCATTCTCCCCTGTGTAAAAATGAAGATCAGATGGTTCTACTATGTAGAACCGTTGATCTTTGTTTTTACACCAATAGCATTGTCCCACTACAGTTAGAATCACGCCCCTAGGACACACTTAACCCCTCCCTGTCCAATACAGTTAACCCCTTCCCTGCCAGTGTCATTTTTGCAGTAACAGTGCATATATATAGCACTGATTACTGCAGTAATGTCACTGGTACCCCCAAAAGTGTCAAAAATGTCAGTCAAGGGTCCAATCTGTCCGCCGCAATGTCGCAGTACCGCAAAAAAAATCGCAGATCGCCGCCATTACTCGTTAAAAAAAAAAACACCAAAAATGACAAAAATCTTTCCCTTTGTTAGTAAACGCGATAACTTTTGCGCAAACCAATCAAAATACACTTTTTGCGTTTTTTTTACCAAACATATGTAGCATAAAACAATTTGGCCGAAAATGTTAAAAAATTTAGATTTTTACATTTTTTTGGGGGGGATTTTATATAAAAAAAAGTGAAAAATATTGTTATTTTTGCAAAATTTACGCTCTTTTTTTGTTTATAGCGCATGATCAAAAAATCGCACAAGTGATCAAATACCACCAAAAGAAAGCTCTGTTTGTGGGAAAAAAAGGACATGAAATTAGTTTAGGTACAGCGTCGCACGACCGCGCAATTGTCAGTTAAAGTCACGCAGTAAAAAGTCGCAAAAAACCCCCTGGTCAGGAAGGGGGTAAAATCTTCCGGGGCTTAAGTGGTTAATCCTTTTCAATTTGTTTTTTCAGAATAAATTACCATGACATATACATCAGTCCTCTGATGCTTCAGTGCTACTCATAACAGCACCAGAGTTTAGGGCTGCTTGCTTCAGCTCCACTACCTTGGTGGCAGACTCCATTAGCTGATGTGTTTGTTAGGAAAAGTCATAAAATCAGTTTAGTTTCTAGGTAACTTTTTTTTTTTTTTTATAACTTGCACTTAGTTCCTTGTTGCTTTTCACCTCCAAAGATTCTTTGGTGGGTGGAGTATGTAGCCTAAACTGTAGCTGATAACTGCTGCTGAACTTCTTCTTTTATTACTGCTGTATTATCCTTATGCAGTGTGAACAGAGTTAAACAGAATATTCATTATTGCAGAACTGCAGCAGCCTTGTTTACAGAGACCACTTTGCAAAGCTAATCTATTGAGTATATTTAGTGCAGGGGGCAGTCATCTTGGCTGGGTCTAAATTGATCCCAAAGGTGATTGGCTGGTGCAACAAAGCAAGGAGAAGAGGGTCTGCAGATGGCTAAGGAAAAATGAAAAGACAGGCTTGAACAAAGCAGGTATGTAGGGAAATGACTGAGCTGCTTTTGCTGGCTAAATGGTTCCCAGCCATAGCTGACCAGTGAGAAATCAGAGAAGCAAAGAGACTGAGAACCTTTTCCCTGGGAACATGTGAAGTGTGATTTGGATGCCTGGTGATATCAGACTGTGCGGAAGAGTGCTCCTGCTACTTGTGAGGAAGGAAAGGAGGGACTGCCTCAGCAAGATTGAAAGAAAAACATCACAGCAAATCCTATCCCTGTCTGTGGACTTGAACTGAACCAGAACATGTGTCTAAAGACTTAAAGAAGGATGTCCTTGGCCTGATAAGAGGCTTACATTACATTTAATTTTTTTGTCTGCTGGTAACTGTTGTGCTTTATTTAAGGGACCCAACTTTGTTGTTTTTTTTATCAATCACTGGCCAGTGGGGCTGAGGCACTGTAACTGTTATAACAAGTTAGGATTCTCTTTGTATACTGTTGCTAGGTACATTCAGGTCAAGTCAGTTAATTACTGTTAGTCAGAATACTGCAGGTGTAAAAAAACATATCACTTAGATTAATGTTTTTTGTCTTATTGATCTTTTGTATATATGCACTTGCTAATTCTCTCTACTTTTAGGCTATTCTTGGCCCAATACATTTTTTAAAAATACTTGAAGGTATGTTGGTAACTGCTGGGTGAGTGAAATGTGTCATCTTCAGGTCTGGAGAAAAATCACAAAATATTTCAGCAGCCCTCTGAAGGGCAGAGCTGCATCTACATCTCGGTTTTACCGGTGACTTCTGTGAAGGAATATTATCCTCTAGACGTATAGTTTCCATTCAATATTGTCTTAGTTGTCAGCATCCTGATAAAGTGTGGGGCCTTACATTAGTTAACTTGGATCAGGAACATACCCTCTTAATTGCTGGTTCACAGTTCCTATTTTAGATCATAATTGATAGGTTTATTAGTACTACCTGGATAACCCTCAGGTAGTTTCTTTACTTCCAATGTATTATTCCTTTCTTGAGATCTAAGTTTTGGCTCCAAATATGGCCAAACTGGCACCATCCTCTGCAACATTGCATTGTTCAGGCTTCAAATACAGCCAAACTGGGTATATTCTTGGCACCTTTGCACTGACCAGTGTGATATGAAAGCCGTGTTGTTGTATTAAATTATTCACATCACACATCACTGTTGAGTCTCACATCAGTATTTTCCATATTACTAGAGACCATATATTGACCACCATGTAGAATCCCTTACCACTAATAGGGTGTTATTAAGGGGTCATAATATACATATGAGTGGGTTTCCTATTTCCATATATATCCCTTACCAGTTTTTTTCCCATATAATCCATTATAATCCTATATATATATATATATATATATATATATATATATATATATATATAGTATCTGTACAAAAGTGAGTACACCCCTCACATTTTTGTAAATATTTTGCTATATCTTTTCATGTGACAACACTGAAGAAATTACACATTGCTACAATGTAAAGTAGTGAGTGTACATACAGCTTGTATAACAGTGTAAATGGGCTGTCCCCTCAAAATAACTCAACACACAGCCATTAATGTCTAAACCGCTGGTAACAAAAGTGAGTACACCCCTAAGTAAGAATGTCCAAATTGGGCCCAATTAGCCATTCTCCCTCCCTGGTGTCATTTGACTCGTTAGTGTTACAAGGTCTCAGGTGTGAATGGGGAGCAGGTGTGTTAAATTTGGTGTTATCGCTCTCACTCTCTCATACTGGTCACTGGAAGTTCAACATGGCACCTCATGGCAAAGAACTCTCTATGACAAAGAACTCTCTGAGGATCTGAAAAAATAATTGTTGCTCTACATAAAGATGGCCTAGGCTATAAGAAGATTGCCAAGACCCTGAAACGGAGCTGCAGAACAGTGGCCAAGATCATACAGCAGTTTAACAGGACAGGTTCCACTCATAACAGGGCTTGGCATGGTCGACCAAAGGAGTTGAGTGCACGTGCTCAGCGTCATATCCAGAAGTTGTCTTTGGGAAATAGACGTATGAGTGCTGCCAGCATTGTTGCAGAGGTTGAAGGGGTGGGGGGGTCAGCCTGTCAGTGCTCAGACCATACACCGCACACTGCATCAAATTAGTCTGCATGGCTGTCGTCCCAGAAGAAAGCCTCTTCTAAAGATGATGCATAAAGTGTGTGGGCTGCAACTGTGTTAAAAGTCATCATTGACCAAAGTCAGAGGTCAAGTGCAAATCGTTGACCAATATCAGCTTTTTCAATGCATGATGGGATGTTCAACAGAGCAATTTCCACTGTATTTCCTCAAAGTTTGGACTTAATACAGATGTTTAACAACTAAATGTTCAATCCAATCCTAAGTTCGGACCAAACTCTCAGCTCATCCCTACCCAAAACATGGATTTCATGATTTCATAACAGTTTACAGAGTCATTTCCAGAATGCAATAATTGCCAACTGTAGTCTTCCCAGTCAGATTTATAAATTTCTGTTGAATCCCTGCAGGAGACTCAGCACTGGTAGTGACAAGTAAATCATAAATTACACCCTTCATTGCTTTTCCAGTTTTACTTAAGTTACACTATTAAATAAATTAGTTTAGGAGGAGTTGGCTATAAAAAACATTTGTAACTATACAACAGAGAAAAAAATATTACAGTTAATGTTATGCATACTTAACATTACAATGTGCTTCACCAATGGACAGCATATAAATCAAAAATGTAATTTTGTTAATTACATTTATTCTCAGTGGAAGGTTGTATTTTGTGTGTAGACTTCAACAATCCCCTCTTATTCCTCTTTCCTTAATAAATCAATATTAATTTCCACTTGTGTGTTCCTAGAGCCAAACTGCAGTGCTGGCGGCACTCATCCAATACTCCATTTTACAAATACATTGCCAATAAGTAGTTTTATGAATGTTTCTTCTTCTAGTTGGAAAGACCTTCAGAATTTATTGTAGCAGGGTGATCCCGTGCTACTCAGTAAAATGGTGTTTTACGCCAGATTTTGGAAAAAGCACGCAGAAAAAAAGGCTCAGGTGTGTGTGTGTAATGTTCCGGTACCTTTGGTACCCTAAATTACACTTTCCACAAGTGTATGCGCCCCACCATTTACTTTTGGAAAGGTGCGCATACACCTTTAAGACTGGAGCTGTCATCACCCAGCGCCGGACTAGATGGCTATTTAAAGCGCCGGTTCTCACTCACATGTGTTCGTTCAAACACCCTTACTTGGATGCTAACCTTGCTTGAAGCTTCCATGCTTGCAAGCTTACTTCGCTGACGGAACCTCGCTGCGCTGATCCCTGTATCCCGCTATTGGATCATCCGCCTCTCCTGAACCACCCTTCGGCTGTATCGCTAATAGTGCTAAGTACCCCGCAGGGGAATTCTCTATAAACTTATACTAAGCTTACACTATCTAGCTCTGCATAGTAAAGACTGTTTATCACATCTGCATAAACTAGATTGCTAGCTCTTGAGACTACTGCTACTTTTCTGCACTGGGTTGATCTCTTTTGTATGTCCACCTGCTATTCTATCATCTGCTATCATACAACATTGCTAAACCTTCCTGCATCCATCTGCTACTGTCTCACCTTCAAGTGTCTATCACCTATCACCTCCACTCAACCTATCCCTCAACCTTCATCATTGTGTTACCACATACATAAAGTCACTCTAGGAACCAGCTTGCTAATTGTGTGTATTTACTGGCTGAAATAAGACCTTCCACACATGATGAGTCATTGAGGTTGGGAATGGTATCTCAGCATATCTCTTACATGACTACTGACGTGGAACTATTTCTGCAGCTGAAAATCCACACCATATAAGAAACGCAGGAGCGTTACAGATTGAACGAACCAAAAATGGATTCAGCAGAAATAACCACTCAGGTGACACAATTAAAACAGCAAGTATCTGCGTTAATACACGCACTTGCTGAATTAAAAGAAGACAATCAGGCTGTGTCGCAGCAGGTAATTAGACTGACACAACTTACCTCTGCTCAGTCCCCTGAACCCAAGATAAATCCCCCTTTGGTATTTACAGGCGATCGCAAAAAATTTCGCGAATTTAAAAACGCATGTGAGTTACTTTTTTTGCTAAAACCTCGTACCTACCTTACTGATCACATTAAGGTTTGTACTATTATTTCTTACCTATCAAGCGATCCTCGAGCCTGGGCAGATTCTCTTTTTGAGAAAAACGACCAGCTTCTCAACTCCTATGCCTTGTTCCTGGCAGAGCTCACTAGCCTATATGATGACCCCAATAGGCAGAGTACTGCTGATCTTCAGTTAAGATCCGTGAAACAAGGAAGGAGGCCTGTAGAAGACTTTGTCGCAGAGTTGAATAGATGGACCCTTGATTCAGAATGGAATGATGCATCTCTGAAAACCCAATTTAGGCTTGGCCTATCAGAAGCCGTTAAGGACGAGCTCGCCCGAGCGGATCTGCCAAAAACCCTGGATGCATTAATACAACTCAGTATTACCATAGATAGAAGACTAAGAGAAAGAAAGGCTGAAAAGATGGGAATGCCATTATCCGTTTCCTCTCGGAGTCTGTCCGTTGACCCCGTTCCTATGGAGATAGGAACCATACGCCCACCGCTATCAACTATGGAAAAAGCCAAAAGACGAAATGAAAATCTCTGCTTGTACTGTGCATCCCCGGATCACAAGATAAACGTCTGTCCCCTAGTCAACAAAAAGAAGGGTGAGTGTTCACATGTCTCCCTAGGAGCATTGACAACTTCATTCACTAACCCCTACATTTCTGTTTTTTTTACATTACAGTGGGACCAGAACAGGATTACTACTAAGGCCATGATTGACACAGGATCTTGTGGAAATTATATGGATATATGTTTTGCTGCGTTAAATAAAATTCCTATTATTTCTAAACTCAAACCTGTCTCAGTAAGTCTTATTACCGGTGTTCCGTTATCCTCTGGTCCGATCACCGATCAGACACAAGCACTTCTAGTCACTATTAACGAGTCTCATAGGGAGACTTCTACCTTCGATTTAATACCATCACCCCACTTTCCCATTGTGTTGGGACTTCCCTGGTTGCACACACACCAACCAACCATAGATTGGAAGAAACGGTCCTTGACCTTCCCTTCTTGTTATTGCGAGGAAACGTGTAACCTCCCGTTTTCCGGGAAGATTCTGTCTGTGGTGACAGATGAGATTGCACCACTATGTTATCAGGATCTTTCTGAGGTTTTTCTTTAGAAAAATGCTCAAGCATTACCTCCTCATCGAGACTATGATTGTAGCATTGATCTACTCCCAAATAGCAAATTGCCGTTCGGTCATGTTTATCCTCTTTCACAGGATGAACTTGCCCATCTCAAAACCTATTTGGATGAGAACTTGGAAAAAGGTTTTATTAGACCTTCCACTTCTTCCACAGCAGCAGGACTCTTTTTTGTTCGCAATAAAGATTCAAGTCTCAGACCTATCATCGACTACAGGAAATTGAATGCTATCACAATAAAAGATCGCTATCCTCTACCGCTTATCCCTGAGCTCATTGAGCAGGTGCGTGGAGCTACCTATTTTTCAAAATTAGACCTGAAAGGAGCATACAATCTCATTCGAATCCGTGATGGACACGAGTGGAAGACTGCATTCAGAACTAGATACGGATTGTTCGAATATCTTGTGATGCCATTCGGCCTATGCAATGCCCCTGCAGTTTTCCAACGATTTATAAACAATATTTTTAAAGACTTACTAGATGTCTGTGTTGTGGTATATCTGGACGATATACTTATATATTCACGGACCCTGTCTGAACACATAAGACATGTAAGACTTGTATTATCGAGATTGCTTGCACATAATCTTTATGTGAAGCTGAAGAAATGCTTGTTCCATAAAGATGAGGTACTCTTTCTAGGCTACATCATATCCAAAACAGGAATCGAGATGGACATGAGTAAAATATCCTGCATTCAGGATTGGCCTACACCAACTACACGCAAGGCGCTACAGCGATTCCTGGGATTTTCAAATTTCTACAGGAAGTTCATAAAAAACTTTTCTGCTATTGTGAGACCCCTCACACAGCTCACTAGCATAAAAATACCATTTAAATGGTCAGAAGAAGCAAATAAGGCTTTCCACTTGTTAAAGACAAGGTTTACTTCCGCTCCCATATTACGCCATCCAGAGCCATCCCTCCAATACATTCTGGAGGTAGATGCGTCAAACATGGCAGTAGGAGCAATACTCTCCCAACGACCTACCCACACTTCACCACTTCATCCAGTCGCTTTTTTTTCTAAATCCCTGAGCAGTCCCGAGATAAATTACCCCGTGGGTGAAAAGGAACTGCTTGCTATAAAATTGGCTCTGGAGAATTGGCGACATTTACTCGAAGGCACCCAACTACCAATAATTATATACACAGACCATAAAAACCTCCAATATCTTCAGACTAGCAAAACTCTCTCGCATCGACAGGTACGATGGTCACTATTCTTTCTAAGGTTTAACTTCCTAGTGACCTACACACCTGCAGATAAGAACAAAAAGGCGGATGCACTATCACGACTAACTGAAGAAAACTACTTTGAAATCCCTTCCGTTCCTATAATACCTCACAAACGCATTATTGGAGTTGTCCGTTCCTTAAAGGAAGAGGTTCTGCATGGTATAAGTTTGGATTCACCCCCACCACAACTAAATACTGATGCAGAAGGCTTCCTCTACTACAACGACAAACTTTACATACCACCTACCCTACGCACCAAGATCTTGGAATTATCGCATGATGTGCCTATGGCAGGACATATGGGTATGACAAAGACTTTCAATTTGATTTCTCGACAATTCTGGTGGCCTGACATGAAAACATCTATACAAAAATTTGTCTCTTCATGCAATGTCTGTGCCAGGTCCAAAATTGACACTACGAGACCATACGGTCTACTATGCAGTCTACCAATACCCCAAACTCCATGGGAGGTTTTGTCATTGGACTTCATCGTAGAATTGCCTCCTTCCAAAGGATTTAATACCATCTTGGTGTCAGTGGACCATCTGACAAAGATGGCACATTTCATTGCTATTCGCAGACTACCTTCGTCCAAACAAACGGCAGAACTCCTGATGAAACATGTCTTCAGATTACATGGTATCCCAAAAACTCTTCTGTCTGACTGTGGATCCCAATTTATTTCTAAATTCTGGCCAGAACTATGTCACATACTACGGATTGAGCGGAAGCTCACTTCTCCTTACCATCCGCAGACCAACGGACAGACTGAAAGAGTCAACCAATGCATCGAGCAGTATTTACGTTGTTACACTTCTTACCAACAGGATGATTGGTTGGATCTTCTCCCCCTGGCAGAATTTGCCTACAACAACGCAACTCACAGTACAACCAAGCAGAGTCCGTTCTACTTGAACTATGGGTTCCATCCCTCTATTCTCCCTCCACGCATACTTCCTTCAAATAACCCAGTAGCCTCAGACTATCTTACCCAAATAAAGGATTCTCTGGGTTTACTAAATACTACCATTGCACACGCTCACAGTCAACAAAAGAAGTACTATGATCTTCGTAGAAGACCTTCTCCACAGTATACTATCGGGGACCTCGTTTGGCTCTCAACAAAAAACTTGAGACTGAAGATCCCTAGCAAAAAGCTTGGACCTCTGTTCTTGGGACCTTTCCCAATCAAGAAACTTATTGGAAAAGCTGCAGTGCAGCTTACATTGCCAATGGACCTAAAAATCCATCCCATTTTCCATGTGTCGCTACTAAAACCCCATGTTCCGGACCAAGGAATAAGGCCTAATATTCCACCTCCCCCTCCTGTACAAGTTGAAGGTGGAGAAGAATACGAGATAAAAGAGATTCTGGATTCTGGTATCTACAGAAGAAGACTTCAGTACTTGGTTAGATGGAAGAACTATGGGCCCCAAGACGACACCTGGCTAAACACCTCTGACATACATGCCCCTAGATTAATCCGCAATTTTCATGCGAGATACCCAGACAAACCAGCTCCAGAGGCCTTCAGGAGCAGGCCTTAAGGGGGGGGTATTGTAATGTCCCGGTACCTTTGGTACCCTAAATTACACTTTCCACAAGTGTATGCGCCCCACCATTTACTTTTGGAAAGGTGCGCATACACCTTTAAGACTGGAGCTGTCATAGTTACATAGTTACATAGTTACATAGTTAGTGAGGCTGAAAAAAGACAAAAGTCCATCCAGTTCAACCTATGTGTGTGTGTTTGCTTTTAACCGTACATTGTATACCCCTGTATGTTGTGGTCTTTAAGGTGTCCATCCAATAGTTTTTTGAAACTATCAATGCTCCCCGCTGATACGACTGCTTGCGGAAGAGAATTCCACATCCTTACCGCTCTTACAGTGAAGAACCCCTTACGCACTTTAAGGTTAAACCGCCTTTCCTCTAGTTTTAGTGAGTGGCCACGTGTCTTATTGTATTCCCTTACTCTAAATAGTTTGTTCCTTATGCTCGGGTCGCCAGTACAGTATTTGTACATTGATATCATATCCCCCCTCAAGCGTCTCTTCTCCAGAGAGAATAGGTTCAGTGCTTGTAGTCTTTCCTCATAGCCGATGTCCTCCATTCCCCTAATTATTTTTGTTGCCCTTCTCTGGACTTTCTCCAGTTCCAGCACATCCTTCCTGAGGACCGGTGCCCAGAACTGGACAGCATACTCCAGATGTGGCCGGACCAGAGTCTTGTAGAGTGGAAGAATAATCTCTTTATTTCTGGAGTGAATCCCCTTTTTTATACAACCCAGTATTCTGTTGGCTTTGCTTGCAGCGGCTTGGCATTGCATGCCACTGCCAAGCCTGTTGTCTACCAGTACCCCCAGGTCCCTTTCCATCCTAGACTCACCCAGAGGTTCCCCCCCTAGTGAGTAGCTTGCTTTCTGGTTTCTGGCCCCCAAGTGCATTACTTTACATTTTTCTACATTAAATCTCATCTGCCATGCAGTTGCCCACCCCGTTATTTTGTTCAGGTCTGCTTGCAAGATTTCCACATCCTGCATAGAAGATATTGGCATGCCTAATTTAGTATCATCTGCAAATACTGAGATTGTACTAGATATCCCCTCCTCTAGATCATTTATGAATAAATTAAACAGGATTGGTCCCAGGACAGAACCCTGGGGGACCCCACTTTCCACACCCGCCCAATCCGAGTACTCCCCATTAATCACCACCCTCTGTACTCTCCCCTGGAGCCAGTTCTCTATCCAGGTACTCACCTTATGGTCCATACCTATCTTCCTTAGTTTGTACAGTAAGCGTTTGTGGGGAACGGTGTCAAAGGCCTTTGCAAAGTCCAGATACACCACATCCACAGGCTTACCTTTATCTAAGTGGCAGCTCACTTCATCGTAGAAGGTTAATAGATTGGTTTGGCATGAACGATTTTTCATGAATCCATGCTGATTACTACTTATAATACCGTTTTCATTACTAAAGTCTTGTATGTGGTCCCTTATCATCCCCTCCAAAATTTTGCAGACTACAGATGTTAGGCTGACCGGCCTATAGTTACCCGGGATATATCTCGGCCCCTTCTTAAATATTGGTACCACGTTGGCTTTTTTCCAATCAGCTGGCACCATACCTGTCTGTAAACTATCCTTAAAGATCAAGAATAATGGTCTGGCAATCACCTGACTGAGCTCATTTAGAACCCTTGGGTGCAAGCCATCCGGTCCCGGGGATTTATTTATGTTAAGTTTCTCTAGTTTAGCTCTAAGTCTATCCTCTGTTAGCCATGGCGGCACTTCCTGAGGTGTATTATTTAGTTCGGCCTTACAAGCGGGGTTCATGTAGCCCCCCGATTCCTTTGTGAAGACTGAAGAAAAGAAATTATTTAACACTTCCGCCTTTTCTCTGTCCTCAGTGGCCATTTTTCCTTTATCATCTTTTATGGGGCCAATGTGTTCTGGCCTTGCTTTCTTACTGTTTATATACTTAAAGAATTTCTTGGGGTTCTTTTTACTCTCCTCCGCTATATGTCTCTCGTGTTCTATTTTAGCCGCCCTGATTTCATCTTTACATTTCTTATTGCACTCTTTGTAATGCTTAAATGCTGCCAATGACCCCTCAGTCTTGTATTTTTTGAAGGCCTTTTCTTTAGCTCTAATATACATTTTTATGTTGGAGTTTAGCCACCCAGGGTTTAGTTTTGCTCTTTTAAATTTATTTCCCAGTGGAATGCACTGGCCCACCCCCTTGTTAAGTATGCTCTTGAAGCACTCCCATTTTTCCTCCGTGTTCTTTGTTCCCAGGGTTCTATCCCATTTGATATTTTCTAGCAGTGAGCGCAGTTTAGGGAAATTGGCTCTTTTGAAATTCAGTGTCCTTATATTACCCTTGTGTTTCCTATTACTGTAATTAATACTGAAACCAATTGACCTATGGTCACTGTTCCCTAAGTTGTCCCGTATTTCTATATCCGTGAGCAGGTCTGTATTGTTGGTAATCAGTAGGTCAAGTACCGCATTGTTTCTTGTCGGTGCATTCACCATCTGACCCATGAAATTGTCCTGCAAAACATTTAGGAACTGCCGAGCCTTGGCTGAATGCGCGGTTCCTTCTGCCCAGTCTATATCTGGATAATTAAAGTCCCCCATTATAATGACATTTCCCATCCTTGCTGCCAATCCTATCTGTAACATGAGGTCTGCCTCACCCTCCTCCCTCTGGTTTGGGGGCCTATAGCATACGCCCAATATTACCTTCCCCACCGTGCCTTTCCTTTGAAGCTCTACCCATAGGGATTCTGCCTCGTCCATAGCTCCATTATTAATATCATCCCTCATATTTACCTGTATACTGTTCTTAATATACAAACATACCCCTCCCCCTTTTTTACCCTCTCTATCTCTGCGATAAAGGGAATACCCCTGAATGGTCGCCATCCAGTCATGAGAGCTGTCAAACCAAGTCTCAGTTATCCCCACAAAATCTAAGTCCTCCTCAAACATCAGCAGCTCCAGCTCTCCCATCTTGTTGGCCAGGCTTCTGGCATTGGTATATAAGCCTCGTAATTTTGATGTTTTTAGGCTGCTCTCTTGATTTTTCCCCGTACCCACCCTGGGTATAGGAGCTCCGAACACCCTACCGCTAATGCCCCCATTTCTGCCCTCTGAAACTTGCTTTCCACTGGCTAATTCTACATCTGTACCCTCCCCCCCATTCCCTAGTTTAAAAGCCCCTCTAACTTTTTGGCCATCCTCTCACCCAGTACGGCTGCACCCACCCCATTTAGGTGCAATCCGTCCCTACCAAAGAGCCGGTGACCGACTGAGAAGTCGGCCCAGTTCTCCAGGAACCCGAAACCCTCCTTACTACACCAGCTCCTCAGCCACTCGTTAACTTCCCTAATCTCCCGCTGCCTCTCTGGTGTGGCTCGAGGTACAGGTAGTATTTCGGAAAATACTACCTTGGAGGTCCTAGTCCTCAACTTAGCGCCTAAGTCCCTGAAATCGTTTAGGACTCTCCGTCTTCCTCTGCCTATGTCATTGGTACCCACGTGTACCATGACAGCTGGGTCTTCCCCAGCCCCACCCAATAATCTGTTCACCCGATCCGCGATGTGCCGAACCCGAGCGCCCGGCAAACAACAGACTGTTCGGCGCACACGGTCTATGTCACAGATTACACTGTCTGCCCTTCTAATAATTGAGTCCCCTACCACCAGCACCTGTCTTTCCTTTCCCTTTCTCCCGGCCTCACTGGAGGAGTTCTTCCCCTGGCAGCTAGGGGCGTCACTCTGCTCCAGCAATGCTGGTCCCTGACTGGTTTCCCCAACATCACACAACGGGGCGTATCTATTGGGGTGCTCCAGCCCAGGATCAGCCTCCTTGACTTGTCCCCTTCTACCCCTCCTAACTGTCACCCCTCTGCTCTGCTCTGATGCCTGCACCTCCGATACTCCGCCCACCTCTGTGCAGGCCCCTGTCTGCACCTGATTGGTACAATCCTGGCTCTCCTCCGGTATGGACATTCGTCTCAGTGTTGCCAGCTGCTTCCCTAGATTCAGGACCTGAGCTTCCAGGTAAGCAACGTGCTCACATTTTGCGCATTTGTATTCGCCCTCGATCACATGACCGAGGAACGCATACATATCACAAGATGTACACCGAGTCGCATCTCCACACCCGCCGGGCATTGTACCTACTAATCTAATCTAATGGGGATTCAGCGATTTAAGTCTATCCTATGTGGCTATTTCCTGACTTCCTAACGCTACCTTCTCACCCTCTGGTATTCCGCTCCACTCACTTGACACCGGTCAGTCACCCAACACTCACAATCTCACAGCCCGGTCAGACGCACAACGCTGAGTCGCACAGCCCGGTCAGACGCACAACACTAAGTCGCACAGCCCGGTCAGACGCACAACACTAAGTCGCACAGCCCGGTCAGACGCACAACACTAAGTCGCACAGCCCGGTCAGACGCACAACACTAAGTCGCACAGCGCGGTCAGACGCACAACACTAAGTCGCACAGCCCGGTCAGACACACCACACAGAGTCGCACAGCCCGGTCAGACACACAACACAGAGTCGCACAGCCCTGTCAGACGCACAACACCGAGTCGCACAGCCCGGTCAGACGCACAACACCGAGTCGCACAGCCCGGTCAGACGCACAACACCGAGTCGCACAGCCCGGTCAGACGCACAACACCGAGTCGCACAGCCCGGTCAGACGCACAACACCGAGTCGCACAGCCCGGTCAGACGCACAACACCGAGTCGCACAGCCCGGTCAGACGCACAACACTGAGTCGCACAGCCCGGTCAGACGCACAACACTGAGTCGCACAGCCCGGTCAGACGCACAACACTGAGTCGCACAGCCCGGTCAGACGCACAACACTGAGTCGCACAGCCCGGTCAGACGCACAACGCTCAGTCGCACAGCCCGGTCAGACGCACAACACTGAGTCGCACAGCCCGGACAGATGCACAACACTGAGTCGCACAGCCCGGTCAGACGCACAACACTGAGTCGCACAGCCCGGTCAGACGCACAACACTGAGTCGCACAGCCCGGTCAGACGCACAACACTGAGTCGCACAGCCCGGTCAGACGCACAACACTGAGTCGCACAGCCCGGTCAGACGCACAACACTGAGTCGCACAGCCCGGTCAGACGCACAACACTGAGTCGCACAGCCCGGTCAGACGCACAACGCTCAGTCGCACAGCCCGGTCAGACGCACAACGCTCAGTCGCACAGCCCGGTCAGACGCACAACACTCAGTCGCACAGCCCGGTCAGACGCAAAACACTGAGTCGCACAGCCCGGTCAGACGCAAAACACTGAGTCGCACCGCCCGGTCAGACGCACAACACTGAGTCGCACAGCCCGGTCAGACGCACAACGCTCAGTCGCACAGCCCGGTCAGACGCACAACACTCAGTCGCACAGCCCGGTCAGACGCAAAACACTGAGTCGCACAGCCCGGTCAGACGCAAAACACTGAGTCGCACAGCCCGGTCAGACGCAAAACACTGAGTCGCACAGCCCGGTCAGACGCAAAACACTGAGTCGCACAGCCCGGTCAGACGCAAAACACTGAGTCGCACAGCCCGGTCAGACGCAAAACACTGAGTCGCACAGCCCGGTCAGACGCAAAACACTGAGTCGCACAGCCCGGTCAGACGCAAAACACTGAGTCGCACAGCCCGGTCAGACGCACAACACTGAGTCGCACAGCCCGGTCAGACGCACAACGCTCAGTCACACCGCCCGGTCAGATGCACAACGCTCAGTCGCACCGCCCGGTCAGACGCACAACGCTCAGTCGCACAGCCCGGTCAGACGCAAAACACTCAGGTAGTGATGGGTACTCCCAGACACTCAGGTAGCAACAGGTACTCACAGATACTCAGGTACTCACAGGTACTCACAGGTACTCACAGATACTCAGGTACTCACAGATACTCAGGTACTCACAGGTACTCACAGGTACTCACAGATACTCAGGTACTCACAGGTACTCACAGGTACTCACAGATACTCACAGGTACTCACAGATACTCACAGGTACTCACAGATACTCAGGTACTCACAGATACTCACAGGTACTCACAGGTACTCACAGGTACTCAGGTACTCACAGATACTCAGGTACTACACTACACCCTCAGTCAGTGTACAATCTCAGTCACCAGTCTTACTTACCTAGTGTATGTCCCTTTAAGTCTGACTCTAGCAGTTCCTGGCTGTTTTTTTTTTTTTTTCCCTCAGACGTTCAGTCTCCGCTCTGCACCCGCCTCCCTCTGTCACTTCCCGGTCAGCCTTTGCTCGCTAGTCTCCTCTGCTCCCTCTCTGTCTGAGGGGGGGGGGGTCCGCACCACTCGCCTCCCGCCGCAAAAAGGGGGGGTTTACTGTTCCGCTCGCCACCCGCAACAAGAGAGGGGGGGGGGTTACCGACCCGCTCGCCGCTCGCTTCTGGGGGGGGGGTCGGGGTTCGAGCGCCGCTCCCCGCCGCTGCTCTCCTGGGGGGGGGGTTACTCACACGCGGTCGGTCACGCACACACTCCACACACACTCCTCTCTCCTGCACGCCCTGACAGCCTCTGATCCCGCGCTCTGCTCCACAGCACCACCTGCTGTCATCACCCAGCGCCGGACTAGATGGCTATTTAAAGCGCCGGTTCTCACTCACATGTGTTCGTTCAAACACCCTTACTTGGATGCTAACCTTGCTTGAAGCTTCCATGCTTGCAAGCTTACTTCGCTGACGGAACCTCGCTGCGCTGATCCCTGTATCCCGCTATTGGATCATCCGCCTCTCCTGAACCACCCTTCGGCTGTATCGCTAATAGTGCTAAGTACCCCGCAGGGGAATTCTCTATAAACTTATACTAAGCTTACACTATCTAGCTCTGCATAGTAAAGACTGTTTATCACATCTGCATAAACTAGATTGCTAGCTCTTGAGACTACTGCTACTTTTCTGCACTGGGTTGATCTCTTTTGTATGTCCACCTGCTATTCTATCATCTGCTATCATACAACATTGCTAAACCTTCCTGCATCCATTTGCTACTGTCTCACCTTCAAGTGTCTATCACCTATCACCTCCACTCAACCTATCCCTCAACCTTCATCATTGTGTTACCACATACATAAAGTCACTCTAGGAACCAGCTTGCTAATTGTGTGTATTTACTGGCTGAAATAAGACCTTCCACACATGATGAGTCATTGAGGTTGGGAATGGTATCTCAGCATATCTCTTACATGACTACTGACGTGGAACTATTTCTGCAGCTGAAAATCCACACCATATAAGAAACGCAGGAGCGTTACAGTGTGGGCTTCAAATTGTAGCTAGAATTAGAGCTCAGAGCCCCACCCCCTCGAGGGGGTCAGTGCGTGAAGGGACCTGTGAGGTGGCTGTTGCAGAAGTTAACCCCCTCCAGTCAGAAGGACCAGATAAGGACACGGACATGGCTAAGGTTTTGTCCACGGCAAAACAGATGAGTAATATTGAGTATCAGAATAACAGTGTACTGGATAATAACTTGGAGAGGCTTAGTGTTGCTGAAAATGGGAGGATGAGTATGACACATGCATTTGGAAGTGCTCAAGGAGAGCCGCAAGTTGTATCAATTACCTCTGAGGTGGAGCTCTCGCTAAGTGTCACTGTCTCACAAGTCTTAGCAAATGAGCCTCTCCACGCCACTAGTAAGGAAAAAAATCTTGTGTTTAGATATGGAATGTTTAGAAATAACGAAACTGTTATGGGAAATGTTGGATTTGATAAAAACCCTTTCTCTGTACACCTACGTTTATCCACCACAATACAATATATATAAAATGCGCTAATAGTGAATGTCCATAATGAATCAAATAACATCAAATCAATCTACAAGTGATGAAAAGGAGCCCTTACAATTGAAAAACAACACTGTCCATCACCTTAAAGTGAGCTTAGGTAACACCACCACCACCAATAGCTGAAATACTCGTTTACCAGCTCCAATTGACCTCGTATCAGGAGGTCAATGGCGCTTTTGGCTTAATACCCAGCCGGGGTCTTTCTGTAGTCCAGGGTCCTCTCTTAGCGCCACACAGCGATGTCTCAAGTGGTAACATCATAAAGACACCCCAAAATACAAAAAGCTTCACATAGTGTAAAACGGTAAAACTTTTTATTAAATATCTTTAAAGATTGCAATTACATGGTTTACAACTTAAAATCTCCTTAAGAACAAGCACGCTTGGCAGCATGTAAAACACAGCCCATCCTTCCAGAATCACACAATTGCGGTGACATCAACATGTCGCTCCACTGTACGCATTTCATCATATGGTGACGTCTTCCAGGGTACTATATATTATATATTGTAATTTGTATTGTGCATATCTCACAAAATAGTTGCAGCTCACTTTTGTGGATTTTTTTATTTATATTAGCACAGTTTATCTGTTTTTTTTTTTTTTTTGCTGTGTATTCACCACAGGTGGGCAGTCTGGTAATGCATAGTACTAGTGATCGACCAATATTGTTTTTTTACCGCCGATACCGATATTTTGGTCATCGGGTATCGGTATCGGCCGATATCTGCCGATATTTTCGGACATTAAAAACATTTTTTTTAAAAATGCCTCCTCTGCACTTAAGCATCCAAAACGTCAAGTTTGGCTGTTTTGAATGCTGTAAGTTTTTTCAATTCGGTGCCGCCAGTACACCGGGTACGCAGTGGTGCTGAATTCAAAGAAATGGAGACCCGGGTCAGACGGCGGCGGTGAAGGTAGGATTCCCGGGTCTCCCGGTGGGAGGGAGGGGGGACATCCCCTCCCGCTCCTTGGAATGACAGTCGAGTGGCTTCTCAGCTGCATCAGTTGTCATTACAAGACAGCCGACCATTGGCTATGGACACCGGTACTGGGGTGATGCCTCTAGCTGCAGGCATCACCCCGGTACATGCACTTTCCCTGAAATATCGGCAATATTGGTAAATAAAAAGCTGATTCCGATATATCGGGGAAACTCCATATCAGCCCTCGATATATCGGCTTTACCGATAATCGGTCGATCTCTACATAGTACCAATCAGTGGAGACAGGTGCTACAAGAGACGTTAATGCAATGTTGGGTACTTGTGTGGAAAGTGGTCACTGATTTTTTAGTAAGAGTACTCCCAGCGGCTCTTTTGTGTGGTAGGCGCTCGGGAGAACTGCTAGAGGAATGAGAAATTACAGAAATAGTAGATGTTTCTCTGTCTAAAGGGGTAATGGAATGCATTCCTGCTGATGTGGTTCTAGGTGCGGCAGAGCAGTGATTGGTACATGGCGCATATACTGTCTTAGACGCTAGACCTCATGTGAAGGAAGGGCCCAGAACAGACACGGCAGTAGCAGGAATTTTGTCCATCACCCACAAAGAGGTGCAGATTAAGATACCCGGAGACACACTGACAGGAAATAACAGTGTTGGTAATTGTAGCAGGGAAGTGTGTAAACCCATGTTGAATGTTGTATCACAGTGTGCTGGGTTGCTTCCTACTGATGTTGGGTATGAGAGGCACTCCATAGCACTCTTGGACAGGTTGAAAGTACCAGACAATACATAAATGGTTAAAGAAACTTGTGTACAAAAATGTTTTGGAAAGGTCAGTTGGCAAAACAGTCACTTTCAGAGTGTTGGGCAACAGGGGACCATGTGAAACTTTGGGCAGGTCCCATAGAGTGTAACCTCTGGCCTTTATATGGTCCCTCCACAGACACTGTCCTAGCAAAAAATGGGACAAGAGTTACAGGTGATGATGATAATGATGTGTGTAATTAATGGGGGAATATTGCTACTGATGATAACCTGTACAATAGAGGGTCTTACAGGGAACTTCCCACAAGAGAGCTGGATCTGCCGCCCACACTAATGCAGCAACGCCCAGTGGCCTATTTCAACCATCCTGCTCCAGCCATTAGTTTCTGGATGATCTTCAGCTTCCTGTTTCCTGCTTCCTGTGTTCATGTTTACTTGGATTAACTGTTACCGACCCGGCTTGCCTCACCTGTCTTGTCTCTCCTCCTGGCTCCGACCACCGTCTTGTTTTTCTACGATGAAGTGAGCTGCCACTTAGATAAAGGTAAGCCTGTGGATGTGGTGTATCTGGACTTTGCAAAGGCCTTTGACACCGTTCCCCACAAACGCTTACTGTACAAACTAAGGAAGGTAGGTATGGATCATAAGGTGAGTACCTGGATAGAGAACTGGCTCCAGGGGAGAGTCCAGAGGGTGGTGATTAATGGGGAGTACTCTGATTGGGCGGGTGTGGAAAGTGGGGTCCCCCAGGGTTCTGTCCTGGGACCAATCCTGTTTAATTTATTCATAAATGATCTAGAGGAGGGGATATCTAGTACAATCTCAGTATTTGCAGATGATACTAAATTAGGCATGCCAATATCTTCTATGCAGGATGTGGAAATCTTGCAAGCAGACCTGAACAAAATAACGGGGTGGGCAACTACATGGCAGATGAGATTTAATGTAGAAAAATGTAAAGTAATGCACTTGGGGGCCAGTAACCAGAAAGCAAGCTACTCACTAGGGGGGGAACCTCTGGGTGAGTCTAGGATGGAAAGGGACCTGGGGGTACTGGTAGACAACAGGCTTGGAAGTGGCATGCAATGCCAAGCCGCTGCAAGCAAAGCCAACAGAATACTGGGTTGTATAAAAAAGGGGATTCACTCCAGAAATAAAGAGATTATTCTTCCACTCTACAAAACTCTGGTCCGGCCACATCTGGAGTATGCTGTCCAGTTCTGGGCACCGGTCCTCAGGAAGGATGTGCTGGAACTGGAGAAAGTCCAGAGAAGGGCAACAAAAATAATTAGGGGAATGGAGGACATCAGCTATGAGGAAAGACTACAAGCACTGAACTTATTCTCTCTGGAGAAGAGACGATTGAGGGGGGATATGATATCAATGTACAAATACTGTACTGGCGACCCTAGCATAAGGAACAAACTATTCAGAGTAAGGGAATACAATAAGACACGTGGCCACTCACTAAAACTTGAGGAAAGGCGGTTTAACCTTAAAGTGCGTAAGGGGTTCTTCACTGTAAGAGCGGTAAGGATGTGGAATTCTCTTCCGCAAGCAGTCGTATCAGCGGGGAGCCTTGATAGTTTCAAAAAACTATTGGATGGACACCTTAAAGACCACAACATACAGGGTTATACAATGTACGGTTAAAAGAAAACACACACACACATCATAGGTTGAACTGGATGGACTTGTGTCTTTTTTCAGCCTCACTAACTATGTAACTATGTAACTATGTAACTATGTTTACCTACTCTGCTCCAGTCTGCTGTTCCCGTGTATGACCCCTGGCTTGCTCCTTCAGACTCCTCTACTGCTTGATTAACTGTGTTTGACTCCTTGGCTTGACCTTGACCTCGCTCTTGTCGCCAGCCTGGTTACCTCCTCCGGTCACCTTCAAGGAAACCTTTGCAGCACGCACTACATGTCTACTACCACAGCAGTCCCCTCTTCACCAGAGCTTGCTGCAGCCAGTTACCCCTGTTCCTTTGTGCACAGCACTCCCTGTCTCCACCTCCAGGGGTGCCTTGCACTTAGCCACAATGGCACCTCGGCCTCTGATCAGGTACGTCATAGGGTCAATCTTAGATGGTTTGATTGCCAAGAGTAACCATACAGGGGTTAGCGAACCTAGAAAACAGTTAGGGTTGTGTCAGGTAATGAGTGAGGTTGGTCTCTGAGAGATGCCATAGAGGTAGGCCCCCTACAGTCCTGGGAGAGTAAGTCTAGGATAAGTAAAAAGAAATGTAGGATCCTGAGGCCACTCCTCTGTGACCTGCCTCTGGATGACATTTTGCCTCAGTGATTTTGTGCTTCTCCCTCACTTTAATCCTCGTTAATTCTGGCTCCCAATACAGTCTGAGTCCTCATCATCACCCCCGCCACCTCAACACAGGAGCCAACTTAGAAATAGGTTACAACTGAAAGAATATCTGTGCCAATTAGTTTTCCTGTCTGTTGTCACATCTTCATATGCTCCCATTGCTCTATTCCTCTGGGTTCTTTGGCAGCTGCTGATGATTTCAAACTACTCTGAACATAGGAGACAGAGAAGGAGGATGATGAAGGTCGATTAGAAACTCCACTACCAAATCTGAGTGCTCTGGGTGTATAGCATGGCCACTGCAAAAAAAAGAAAGACACTCAAGACTTGTCTCTAGATGCTATGTGAGAAAGCAGCTATGAGGTGCTGGTGCACCATGCTGCCCAGGTTGGGGCAGACCAAGGCCGAAGCCTGAGACTGTCCAGGCAAGACAAGCACAGCTAGGGGAAAGACACAGAGCTAAGATATAGTGGCTTCTCATAAACATGTGTATTTGATGGTCAGGAAGACCAAAAGGTGCTTGATGGTCAAGAAGACCAAAAGGTGCTTGATGGTCAGGAAGAACCTGCAGAGGTACTCGGAGCAGTAAGGCTGCCACAAGAGAGCCAGGAGGCTGAATGTTATGTTGTTGCAGTGATGGTGAGAACCCCCTGTCTGGGAAGAGCTACCTGTATAAACTCTGACTTGCTTTTAAATAAAAGTGGGCTGCCTTGCCCTAAAATACAGTTTTTGACTGATGCGACTCATTGTAAACGCACCTACCGTCTGAGTTTAATCACCCCAATATTACTATATATATATATATATATATATATATATATATATATACACTGGCTGGCCAAAAAAAAAAAAAGTCGCCACCTTGAATTAACTAAGCAACTAACTAAACTAAGCATGCAGTAACTATCCTATTGAAAAGTTACTGCAAGTGCCCAAAGAATGAGGTCAGCTGACTACCTGAATATACTGAATAACCAGGTTATTCCATCAATGGATTTTTTTCTTCCCTGATGGCACGGGCATTTTCCAAGATGACAATGTCAGGATTTATGGGGCTCAAATTGTGAAAGAGTGATTCAGGGAGCATGAGACATAATTTTCACACATGGATTGGCCACCACAGAGTTCAGAACTTAACCCCACTGACAATCTTTGGGATGTGCTGGAGAAAGCTTTGTGCAGTGGTCGGACACTCGCATCATCAATACAAGATCTTGGAGAAAAATTAATGCAACACTGGATGGAAACAAATCTTGTGACATTGCAGAAGTTTATCGAAACAATGCCACAGCGAAAGCATGCAGTAATCAAAGCTAAAGGCAGTCCAACGTGTGGGACCTTTTTTTTTTTTTATTGCGACTTTTTTTTTTTTGGCCAGGCAGTTTATATATACATACATTTGCTGCTTTCAGTGAGGCTTGTTTTTTCAGATTGCAACTTCAAACTGAAATCCCATACGAGATGATTTATTTTTCTAACTCCTTAACCTTTGTATACAGATTTTAGCTTGAACTATTGAACTATTAAGCTTTGTAAAAAAACATTTTTATAACTGGTTGTAAGGAAAGTGAGCTAGCAGAATATTAATATGCAATACTCAATGTTTACCAAAAAAAAAAAAAATTTGACTTTCTAAATCTTTACATACACTGAACAAACTTTATAAACACAACACTTGTTTGTGCCCCCATTTTTCATGAGCTGATCTCAAAGATCTAAGACTTTTTCATTGTACAATAAAGGCCTATTTCTCTCAAATAGTGTTCACCAATCTGGTTAAATCTGTGTTAGTGGGCACTTCTCCTTTGCCGAGTTAATCCAACCACCTCACAGGTGTGGCATATAAAGATGCTGATTAGACAGCATGATTATTGCACAGATGTGCCTTAGAAATAAAGGCCTCTCTAAAATGTGCAGTTTTGTTGTATTGGGGGGGGAGGGCCCACCATTTGCCTCATGCAGTGCAACACATCTCTTTCGCATAGAGTTGATCAGGTTGTTGATTGTGGCCTATGGAATGTTGGTCCACTCCTCTTCAATGGCTGTGCGAAGTTGCTGAATATTGGCAGGACCTGGAACTCTCTGTCCTATACGCCGATCCAGAGCATCCCAAACATGCTCAATGGGTGACATGTCCAGTGAGTATGCTGGCCATGCAAGAACTGGGATGCTTTTAGCTTCCAGGAATTGTGTACAGATCCTTGCAACATGGGGACATGCATTATCATGCTGCAACATGAGGTGATGGTCGTGTATGAATGGCACAACAATGGGCCTCAGGATCTTGTAACGGTATATCTGTGCATTCAAAATGCCATCATAAAATGCACCTGTGTTCGTTGTCCACAACCCCATCGCCACCATGGGCCACTCGATCCACAACATTGACATCAACAAACCACTCACCCACACAACGCCATACACGCTGTCTGACATCTGCTCTGTTCAGTGAAAACTGGGATTCATCCGTGAACAGAACACCTCTCCAAAGTGGCAGATGCCATTGAATGTGAGCATTTGCCCTCTCAAGTCGGTTACGATGACCCCGATGAGGACGATGAGCATGCAGATGAGCTTCCCTGAGATGGTTTCTGACAGTTTGTGCAGAAATTCTTTGGTTATGCAAATGGATTGTTGCAGCAGCTGTCTGGGTGACTGGTCTCAGACAATCTTGGAGGTAAAGATGCTGGATGTGGAGGTCATGGGCTGGTGTGGTTACACGTGGTCTGCGGGTGTGAGGCCGGGTGGATGTACTGCCAAATTCTCTGAAACGCCTTTGGAGACGGCTTATGGTAGAGAAATAAAAATTCAATTCACAGGCAAGTGCTCTGGTGGACATTCCTGCAGCCAGCATGCCAATTGCATGCTCCCTCAAAACTTGCAACATCTGTGGCATTTTGCTGTGTGATAAAACTGCACATTTTAGAGTGGCCTTTTATTGTGGCCAGCCTAAGGCACACCTGTGCAATAATCATGCTGTCTAATCAGCATCTTGGTATGCCACACCTATGAGGTGGACGGATTATCTCAGCAAAGGAGAAGTGCTCACTTACACAGATTTAGACAGATTTATGAACAATATTTGAGAGAAAGAGACCTTTTGTGTACATAGGCGTTATCAATAGCTGTGATATCTGCCACCAAGCCATCGGTAACAGATGCTTTAGGCGCTGGAAGTGGCGAGGTGGGGCCTCCATGGATGGGATTTGTTTTTATAGCACATCCTACAAATGCTCAAATGGATTGAGATCTGGATAATTTGGAAGCCAAGGCAACACCTTGAACGTGTTTTTGTGTTCCTCAAACCACTCTTGAACCATTTTTGCAGTGTGGCAGGACACATTATGCTTAGTATGGTTTTCTTTAACTAGTTGGACATTGCAAAATCAGGCCTACTTACACAGAAACCAATCAACTTAACGGTTTTGATGATAATGCTTAATTGAACAAGCTGAGGTTAGAAGCTGATTGGTTTCTATGAAGAAGGGAGCATGATTTTTCACTCTCCAGCTTTAGTAAATAAACCATTCTGTGTCAATTAACATCCACGTAAATGGCAGGACCCAAGGTTTCCCAGTAATACATTGTCCAAAACATCATACTGCTTCCACTGGCTTGTCTTCTTCACTTATTGTATCTTGGTACCATCTCTTCCCCAGGAAGGCAGTGTACACTCACCCAGCTATCCACGTGATATAAAAGAAAACATAATCCATCAGACCAGGCCACTTCTTCCATTGCTCTGTGGTCCACTGTTGATGCTCACATGCCCATTGTAGGCTATGGACATGGGTCAGCATGGGCCATATACTTTGTACAACAAACTGCAATGTTTTGGGATTGTTTGACAATCCTTTGCTTTTGTTTGACAATCCTTTGCTTATTAGCCTTGTCAATTATCAGAGTTGCTTTTAAACATTTGAGCGCAACTGACTTCAGCGCGGTTCATATTATTGTGTAACTAAAGACAAAACTTTTTTTTTTAATTTTAGAGTGAGTAATAGAGAGCTAAAATTCCTGTCAGTTTGTGTCCCATTGGGAAAATTTCACTTCACTTTCTGTTCCATAGCCAACACAGGAAATGAGAGAAAATCACTCCAAAGTTAGAGAATCCACAGGTGTCACCAGAACTAGTGTCGCCATTGGAAGATTTCCTCCATATTACTGTTCTGATTTCAAACTAAAATGTGAGGTTTTTCTTTTACTTTCACTTTCGAGAATAATAGCAAACAGGACAAATAGAAATTGAGATTCCTCCTAATGGGGGCACATACAGCAATAACAACTGACAGGTGTTCTAATCCCTCTCCACTTTGTCCAAACCAAAAGTTTTGCCTTCAATTACACTATAACACTCAGAACTTAAGTGCAGTTTGGCAACCCTCTCATAGGTATGTTTGGCGTATCCCTACTCATGGCACAACGTATTTTAGGAGGCCGTTGAGATAGAAAACCCAGATACGTACTACAGTCTACACCGCTCTCCACTCGCATCTCCCACTTTATTATAAAGTATTTTGTAACTTGAGAACTGTCAAATAGGGATGGGCGAACAGTTCGGCCTGAGCATGAGTTCGGGCCAAACATTTGCCTGTTCGGCCGTTCGCCGAACACCTGAATTTGCAGGGTGTTCGTCCAGACGAGCAGCCTGCAATGCTGCACCCTGATTGGGCAAAGCTTTGCCCAATTAGGGCGCAGTATCAGCTGGTTGTTAATGAGCGGGGCCAGGAAGCCGGCCACGACATCCTTAATATTTGATAAGTCATAAACTGTCAATGGGTTCCCCCCTGACAGCTGAACAAAAAAAAAGTGCTGGTTAAAAAAAAAATATATATATATTTTAAATATAGTGCCTGGGAGGTTCCCTTAATGTGCCTGTTAAGTCACACATGAGTCACATCCCATTTAAAATGACTTGCAGTTACAAGTCCCCCTTAATAATAAATTAAGTAAAAATCAGAAAGAAAGTTTAACAGAGTACAAACAATATACGTATATCAACTAATAGCAAGAATATTTATAATAAATTAATTAAAAAACATACTTACAATAAAGTCAATTTCACAAAAGACCTTAATGATCCTGTGGTCGTTAATGGATAGACCATAAGTGTCTCCTGAAAATATATAAAAAAGGGAATTTGTCTGTAAACATTATAAAGATGTCAAACAAAAAAATGATTATATAAAAGAATTATATAAAAGAAGGTTCTTGAGGATATCTCACTAATTATTAAATTAAATTATATTTAGGTATTCATATTAAAGTGTTTACCTATATTTTCTTCAATTCCAATGTTGTCAAGGGGCCTAACTTGTTTATCCAAAATGTCTCCTGCTGACATAATCATTTAAAACATTCTGCAGGAGGAAATGATTTTGGTATGGATTTTATGACCCACACAGTGAGTCCCGCGGTTGATTTATGATGGTATTCTAGGAAGTGTTTTGGGACACTGTGTTTGTCATCTTCACCCTAAAGAAACCACCTATGTTCCTCAAATCTTTTTCACAATATTTTGATAGTCCTCCCATAGTATAGGAGGCCACATGGGCATGAGAGACAGTATATCACATATTCAGGTGAACAATTATAAAACTCATACAGAGTATTAGTCTTGCCTCTAGTTATTAAATCCTTTTGGCCATGTTTAATATGCTTACATGTTAGGCATAGCTTTTTCTTACACTGATACATGCCCTTAAGGGGAAAAATAAAGCTAGGGGCCATAAAATCCTAGGAAAAAGGGTTTTCATTTTATTGAGGGCCACTTTGCTCTTAACATTACAGGCCTTTCGATAAGACAAATTTGGTTTCTGAGTTATAGAGAACTGCAGAAAGGGATCCCCAAGAAGGATAGACCAATGTTTATTCAATATATTTTCCATCCTTTTGTACTGTACATGAAATTGAGTTGTAAAACTGGTTGGCTGGCTAATACTGGGTGGATGTTGATCTGTTTTCTTAGTGGGGTGCTCCTGTCAGTAGGATCAAAATGCTTCTTGTATGAATGGGAAAGTGTACCCCTTTTCTAAAAACTTGTTTGTAAGTAGATAACCATGTGTGCGGTAGTCGCTTGGCTGGGAACATGCGGCAAAATTTACTTTTTGGTATAATAATAATCTACCCTGGGTGGTGTCAACTGCATAAATGGAAAAAAGAGTACCCTGCTATGGGCTTGACATAATTTGTAGCATATATCGTGTTGCCCTGACACAATTCTAGATCGAGAAATGTTTGCACATTAGGATCCCAAGCTGACCATGTCATCAGTAGACATGGGCCGAACAACCACTGGTTCAGTTCGCAGCAGAACTTTCGAACATCACAAAAGTTCAGAACTGATTAACAAACCCCATTGAAGTCTATAAGACCTGAACTGGAAAAATCAAAAGTGCTCATTTTGAAGGCTTAAATGCAAGTAGCCTAGTTGACTGGAGCTCCCCCTCCAGATCAAAATGTGCATCTACCAGCTCGTTGTGGACTTGAGTGAATTCCCTAATGTTGTTCTCCATATAATCCACCCTATTTCCCATAGCCTCCAGTTTTTTGTGAGTGGAGCACATAAAAGTGGCCATATTATGCTGTAATGCACCTCTGAGTGACAAGAGCATTTCCTTGAGTGTGGTATACAGCACTGTCTGGCCGTGAGTGGGGAGCACATTTAGTTGTGCTTCATGTACTGTGGTCTCCTCCATCTCCTCCCCCATCTGCCTCATATCTCCCCTGTCTCCTCTGCTTCAGGGGACTTTTGGTGGCTGAGGTGGATTCTGCATTGGCTGTCTCACTTAGATCACTGTCTCCTCTATGTGAGCCTGCAGCCGCCGAGTAATCTGTTGAGGTGGCGCTGGCACCATCTTGGAACCGCTGGCTCGCCACTAGGACAAAGAAGTCTGGTAATTTTGTTGGGCTACCCCGGCCTTTCCTTTTGCCCATCATGACAGCTCAGATACCCACCCTTTTGCTCTTCACTTGAGCTGCAAATCACCTGTCAGAGGTTACTTAGAGTTGCTGGCTGTGCCCCATTGTCCCAGAGCTTGCCTCCTACACCACCATGCCCCCTAGCTGCTGGCTCTGCCCCCGGCTTATATGCAAGTAATTGGGCATACAATGTGTGTTGGTGGTGGCTTCACAAATTATAGAGGTACAATTGATGGTCAGTGGTGCCTTCACACAGTAGCTTCTTTTATCTTTATGATCCAATGCCTTGTATGATACAACATTGTGAGTGACAGTCCTTTCCTGAAGCTACAATTGGAAACCCTAAGAACACCATCTTTTGTCATACTCAAGTGTTGTTGACCCAGTGCAATGGTATCTGAGTCCATACTCTCTGGTAAGCAGTATAACCTTATAGGTTGGTGGACTGTCAGATATTGGTGATTGAAGCACAGACGGTGGCACGATCCATTTTTATCACAGTGGTTGCATCGGGATCTTAATTTTTTTCTGTGGACTTTTATAGTCATAATATGGACTTTATTATCACCATTTTTTAAATGTAATATTGGCACTTTATAGTATATTATATATATATTGTTTTGATACATTCATATCTACTTGATTATCATTTTGGAACTGCACTTTCACTATACACTTTTATTTGCAATGTTTTGTCCATTGTAGTGCGAGCAGCTTTATACTGTACATAATTGGAATTAGCACTGTATTTTTCCTTTACACAGTAACCCTTTAGAGGTACTCTTGATGAAAGGAAGAATTGGCCTTGCTGTCAAAAACTGAAATGATCTGAACCTGTCAAACAGTTGCTAAAAAATTGGTCTTTGGGTGTCGGTGGTGCCTTCACACCATAAACCTATAGAGGTACCCTTGATGAAAGCAAGAATTAGCCTTGCTGTCAAAAATTTAAATGATATGCATTTTGTCAAACAGGTATGGAAAAATGGGTCCATGGGTATTAATTGTGCCCATTGAAAGTACATAAAAAAAAACACCCACAAAGCTAGGCAGCCTAGACAGTCTTTCAGAGATTCAAGATCCAGAAAACACTTAATCAGCAACATCGGCATCAGGGGCTTGATAGCTGCCGCTAATCCAGGATTGATTCATTTAAATAAATGTCAGCTGGTCCACAGAGTCTGTGGACAGGCACGCACTCTTATCTGTCACAAAACCTCCGGGAGCACTAAATGCCTTTTTGGAAAGCACGCTGGATGCAGGGCAGCCCAGCAGCTTAATTGCATACTGGACAAGTACTAGCCAGTGGTCTATTCTCATGACCAAGTAACCCAGTGGATCGTCAACTGGAAAGCTTTCCATGTCTGTTTTTGCCCCTCGATAATCTCCCACCATATGATGCAGCTGCTGCTGATGGAATGTTAAAGCTAACAGCCCTGGGCGCCGAGGACTAGAAAAATGATGAAATGCACTACTGTGTCGGCCCCCTTCTCCACTGCTCCTTTCTTGACCGACAAAAGCCTCAAAACTACGTTTTCCACGAGATTTTAACCTACCAGAGTTGGGAAAGGCATTAATTAAACTTCTCTTGAGGTGTCCTCAAAAGATTTCATCTTCTGCTCCCTCTGTGGAGATGGGATGAGTTCCAAGATTTTTCCCTTGTAACGGTGGTCAAGGAGAGTTGCCAACCAATAGGGATTCTTCTCCTTGATGCCACGTATTCTTGGGTCCTTTTGAAGACTTTAAATAACTTGCAATGCAAGTTTGTGGAGGCATGAGAAGCAGACTCCTCTGGGTCACTGGGGATTACAGTATCTGGAACTGCCTCCTCTCAGCCACATACTACTCCCAAGGGTTCTGGGGATGGAAAACCGTCTGTTAAGGGTTGACGTATCTCTTCCTCTGCTTTAATGGCTCCAAAACTGCCAGAATACTCCTCCTCTTGTGTGTTCTGTGGTGTCACAATAATGGTGTCTGCATAAAGCGGGCCTTGAGAGGTAAGGAAATCTTCCCCTTCCTTCCGCTGCTTTGCCTTTAAGTGCCCTCTCCATAATGCCATGCTGAGTCTTCTCCAGCAAGAACATAACAGGGATTGTGTCACTGATGCATGTATTGCCACAGCTCGTCATCCTTGTCAATTTGTGACAGTACAGTGCATGCATCCTTATCGCCAATCTTCTGTTACAATATATTTCTGTTTTTTCTGCTTATTAACAAAATGTAATGCACTTTAATCAATGGAAAGTGGTGTTTGGTGCTCTTTAACTTGAGTACTCACTACACAGACACACTCTACTGAGACACTACAATATACTGCAGTAAAACTGAACTGGCACACTGCAATATGCTGCATTAAACGTGCACTAACACATTACAATATACTGCATTGAAATATTCTGCATTAAACATGCACTAACGCACTGCAATATACTGCGGTAAATGCTCAATAAAGAACTGCAAATTACTGCGGTAAACATGCAACAACACGCTGAAATATACTGTGTTAAACATGCATTAACGCACTGCAAAATACTGTGGTAAACATACAAGAACATGCTGAAATATACTGCGTTAAACATGTACTAACGCACTGCAATATACTGCGGTAAACATGTGCCAACGCAATGAAATTTACTGCATTAAGCATGCACTAACGCACTGTAATATACTGCGGTAAATCGGAGGCATCGGATGTCAGCGGAGACATGTCCACTGACATCCGATCCTGTCTGTCAAATCCGGACGGATGGAAACCCTATTTTCCATCCGTCTGGCGGATCGGATCGGATGAGAACGGACAGGCGGTCCATTCTCATCCGATTCCCCCATAGAGGAGAGTGGGGATCTGACACCTGCACACAGAGCGGAGAAGGAGCTGTCATCCACCTGCTCAGGGGGAGATCGGCGGATCAATAACCCGCTGAGCAGCATGGCTCCGTCGACGGAACAGAGCCGTGTGAAAGGGGCCTAACACACATGTATTGCAGCACACCACAATGCATAGTAAAGCACTACAGTGGTGGGCTGTGTTGCAGGTACATGTCCGTGAATGGTACATGTCCATTTTTTTAATTAACATTTCAGTGCTTGAATGCTCTGCCTAATGCAATGCTTGTTAATGCACAAAAAAGCCCACACAATAACACATGTGCCCTTTTGCACCATACCATACCGCAATTGTGTTAATTGGCCCATTGGGTTTCCCCGAACCCCCAAACTGCCACTTATGCTTGAAAGGCCAAGAAATGGAAAACCAGCTGATTTATTTACAGGATTAACAAGCAATAAAATACATAACCAGAAAAAAAAAAAAATAATGTTACTGGCAGATCACATATGTTACATATTTTGCCCATCATTCCAATTAAAAAAAAAAACAAAAAAAAAACAAAGCAGGTAATAATGTGGCTGAGATTCCGACTTTGTCATTCTAAGCCAGTAGAGATCGTTTGTCTAAAAGAAGAGTGCATGCTTGCAATATTTACTATTGGATAAATGATGTAATTATGTCAGAAAAGGAATTTCACCTCATAATACCCTGTGTTGTCATTCATTTAAATGGTACATTCCTAATGGTTTATTCCTTCTTTCGGTTACAATGTCATTTTGTTCTGTTTAAAGGTCATGTCCCCATGGAAATCAAATCCCAGCTGAAGAACTCTGGTCCCAATCTCACCTGTTACTAACCCCATTACCTTCTGTCCTCCTATCTGGCAGGCTGCTGGTCAGGGAAGTCTGAATAAAGCTGTTCAGATTTATATTGCTCTGGACATTTTCTAACCTCACTAAAGGAGTATTTCCCTGATGTATATGGTAATAACTGATTAAAAACCGTCCTGCCAGTTTGCTGACACTGAATAGTATAATGCCCGAGGAAGATGTGTATAATGTAGGTGCAACGGTTTCATTTATTTCCTGCAGAGATTCCCTCTCATGTATTCAATGCTGATTCTCAAACAAGGACTTAAGGCACATTACTGTTGATAAAGCTTTAGGCTATATAAATTCTGCATATCTGCATTTGCCATGCAGTCCAATACTCTCCCTTTTTTTTACTTGTTGTGATCCATCCAGTTTTCAAGGAATAAACAAATAATCCCTATTTTACCCTAACTTAATGTAAACTCGTTGCATTCTATGCATTAAGATAATAAGCCTTCTGTGTGCAGCAGCCCCTCCCCTCCTCATTGGCTAAGACACAATAGCGGTGCCATTGGCTCCCACTGCTGTCAATCAAAGTCAGTTAGCCAATAAGGAGAGAGAGGGGGTGGGGCTGAACGACAGCTGTTTCTGAATAGATACATGGAGCAGTGGCTCAGCTGGGGTGCCCCCATAGCAAGCTGCTTGGTGTATTGTAATAGAAGATGAAATACAAATATCCAGGACAAAACGCTACAATGATATTGAAAGAGACAGGTTAAAAACTCCTTTATCCTTTTACAAAAACTGAAAACAAAAGGCAGACATTTTAAAGGCAAGTTTTTTTTAGTTTTGGGTAAAGAGGAGAGGGATTAGAACATTTATTAGGTCTTTTTTCCTGTCTGTGTCCCTGTTAGGGAGATTCTTCCTCTCGACTTCTTCTGTTTACCAATACTGTATTATTGAAAGAAAAAGAAAATCCTACATTTTGGATTTTCCCCATACCAACAGTGGGGAATAGCTTCACTAGTTCTGATGACAACCTGGGATTTCCTCACTTCCTGTTTTGGCTATGGGGCAGGAAGTGAATCTTCCCTATGGAGCATGGATGGCAAAAATAAACATTGGCGAGTATATAACCCTCCATTATTCTATCCAAAATGAAACCGAGTTTTTCCTTTTGTTTTAAACCTGTAAAAAAATAAAAACAAAATAAAAACTTAGTTATGGTAACAGGATAAATATGCACCTTGGACAAATACATACTGTACAAACAGTGATACAATAACATATAAAACAAATGAAATTACAATTTAATGGAATTTTTGCAGAGCGCCAGCAAATTGTGGGAGCAACATTCTTAGCAGCTGACTGCCGTAACTCAAGTTATACAGTATGTAGCTGTTGGTATACAATGTTCATTTGTATTTTGTGAAAACAACTACATCAGCCAGTAGATGGCAGTGTTTAAAAGTTTGTAGCTGCATCTATGATTAAACGCTATGTCTTCTCTTAATAATAAAGTTTCCTGTTCCTGCTTGCAGCTAAGCAGCAAAGCTCATGTGGACTGTGCTGTACTGCTTTAAAAATAATGTCTTACAGGTTATGGGCCTGGGCACCCACCCAGACACCTAGAGAAAAGCTGAGAACCCAGTCAAAGCCCAGTCATAGCCAGCTACACCAACAGAAAGAAAACAGCAAAAGAATAACATGAAAATGCTGCTAAATTCAGGCTTACTTATTACACACCAAGAGGGCTGCTTCTTATTTGCAGAATTTGGCAACTCATGTGTTGCCAAATTCTGCAAATAAGGAGCAGCTCTCTTAGTGTGTAATAGGTAAGCCTGAATTTGGGCAACATTTACAGAGACAATATGCAATATATATCTAATGCAATGGATTTGGGGAAAGTTTATTGCAGATCTGAATGGCAGCTGTGATGAAGTGCTTTAAAAGTATTTGGTAACTGGGCACAATCCACTTCCTATTTCATTTAGGGGCTCGACAATCAACGTCATTATCCACCCCGCCTGCATACAAAATTGGTCCAGCATTAGAAAGACATAAAACCTGGCCCATTGATACTACACCATGAGGAGCCCGTCTCTCTCTACAATTTGTGTTTCCTGAGATCCGCATATAGGATTATCCTCCATAAGGGTGAACGGATTGCTGGATCAGAGATCACGGGGATCTCACAAGCATTCCTTGATCTCTGTTTGCCATAAGGCAAAAGAGGTCAACATCATCTGGTGAGTGTGAACTCTTTCTAATCCCGCAAAACACGGAGGGTGTCACCATCACTAATGTTTTGGACAGATAGCACTTTGCACTTTTGAGGAGTGTGTTCACCTTGGTGGAATTCTAAAGGAGCCATTACCTCACTTTGTTTGAACCCCTTTTGGACTGAATTTGCACACCTTTATATATTTGGACTGAATTTGCACACCTTTATATATTTGGACTGAATTTGCACATTTTTATGTATTTATGAATTTCATATTTGCATAATTAATTTATGTATTTATTATTGCTCCTGAGCACGTTATCACCGTTATGGTCCTTTATTGATAATTTTTAGGACTATGATTGATATGTTATATCACAAATGGTCTTTTACCCCTAGGGACTTGAAGCAGCGGCAGTTCAATTTTAATTAGTTGATATTTTATCTTGTTTGGCACGTGTGTAATTTTAATTCACTTTATCCAAAATGTATGGTGGAAATCGCACCGCACAGTCATCGAATGTATTGATGGGCCAGAGCACCCCCAGTTTGGATTGCACCAGAACTTCCAAACATAGAAAAAGTTTGAACCCAAGCCACGAATCCTATTAAAGTCTATGGGACCTGAACTTGAAAACTCAAAAGTCCCCATTTTTAAGGGTTATATGCAAGTTATTGGCCATAAAAAGGGTATGGGGGGTCTAGGCACTGCCCTGGGGGACATGTATCAATGCAAAAACATTTTTTTTAAAAGATAATTTTTAAAGGAGCAGTGATTTTAATGATGTTTAAAGTGAAACAACAAAAATGAAAAATTCCTTTAAATATAGTGCCTGGGGAGTCCCCTTAGTCCGCTTGTAAAGTGGCACATCTGTACCTTGTATAGAACCTACTAAAGCACAACTGACATATATGACTGATATAACTGAAATACCATTGCCGGTAATACAAAAATATTTAGAAAAATAGCGTGCCCCCCCCCCCCAGGGGCCTGGTATACATTTTAAGGGGAACCCCACACCAAAACTGAATTTAAAAAAAAAACACACTCAGTCGTCATACTGTTTAACCACTTACCGCATACTAACGTACCCGTACGTCGGGTAACTTTGCGGGGTTATACCGGGATGATGCCTCTAGCTAGACACATCATCCCAGCACCGTGGTTTGAAGCCGATGGTCGGCTTTCCGCCGGTAACGATTGATGCAGCTCGGGAGCCACTCGATCATTACCCGGGTGAGCGGGAGGGGACGCCCCCCCCCTCCCGCTGCCTTCCGTGGCTTTGATGGAGTCCCGATGAATGCCGGGAACGGCATCGATCGGGTCTATGATGACGTAACCCTGAGGCGGCGTCCATGACGTCACTTCCGGGTTACTGTGCTGCAAAAGGCGGCAGATTTGAAAAACGGCTGTATTGCATACAGGGAAGTGTAGTGGAGGGGTCTAGGGTCTTTTAGACCCTCGATCCCTCCATAAAGTGTACCTGTCACTGTTTACATTGCTTGTGACAGCAATAAAAGTGATCAGATTTTTTTTAAAAAAAAAACCTGTAATAAAGTTAAAAAAAAAGAAGAAATAAATAGGAAAAAAAAATAAAAAATTTTAGCCGCCCCGTCACCGTTAGCTCGCGCACAAAAAAAAATGTTTGGGGGTTCTAAGTAGTTTTCTAGGAAAAAATACTGGTTTTAACTTGTAAACAAAAAGTGTCCGAAATAGGGCTGGGGCTTAAGTGGTTAAATGATGACTATCCTATTTGGAGAGTTCTATTATATTTTTATCCATATTACTTCTTTTATGATTGTCTTTTTATATTATATTATTTTTAAATACCATGATCAACATTCAGATGAACTGTCTTATGTTAAGAAGTACGTCGTGTATATATACATTTATTATTGTCTACATGAATGATTTTACTATGTGGACATATTTTAGCTATTTATTTCACATATTATTCCATTATCAATTTATTTTGTAGGTTTATCTTCCCCAAACTCTTTTTGAATTTTTTCCTATTGTTTTGCATACTGACGGAAATTTGATATTATTTATTGTATTAGCCGGCTGGCACTTGTAGTGCACTTCCGGCCGGCTGCTAAATATTCAGAGCTCCCAGGGACTGCCCTATGCTTGACAAGGGAGTGCGCATGCTCTAAAACATGTCTCGTTGCATCTTGGTTCTGGCTGACACCATCTTGCCACACATTGTGCTCCACACTGCATTTTACTGGACACAGAGGGATACGGGCTGGCCTCCTCCCTGTCCCTGGGGCATACACAGCAAGACATCCAGTGGTTTAGTCTGGCTTTTCTCCAACTTGGCGTCCCGGACCGGACCTCCCTCCATGATGAGAAATGATGACAATTTGGGTGTATTAAATTTACTGGTCCTACTGCATTAGAGACATTTTTTTTCCCTTTGTTCTTAACTTCCATGTACTATACTTTAGAGCCTGCTTCAGCTCTTGGATTAGCTTGCCTGAGTGATGGACTTTTTGGACGTCCTCCTATCATAATTTTTATTTGTACTGTTACTGTAGTTGCTTACCTCACACAGGGACTCTGCCATTGCACATACTAACCCCTTCCCTTAATGCCACATGAATCATCTGCCCTTGCTCAAGATGGCGAGGGCCATAAATGTTAGAAGGTATTTTTCAAAATGATTTCTCAGCAAAATAAAACATGGAGACATGGATGGATAGGGGAGTTTGCTTTGAATATTAAAACTCATTTAAATAGAGTATTTTGTGTGCTCAGATGCAGTGTAGTTCTTCTTTAAAGTGATTATATACTGTACACATACAAAAAGCACAAAAAGTCCCACAGGGCATAGGCCAGCCAAAGAAGTAGGTAAAGTAAAGTAGTAGACAGTATATAAAAATTCAACAATTTTTATTCAAAATTACCCATGGATAAAAGAGTGGGGGATAGCCCCACCCAAATGTTAAAACAAAATAGACACAATGCCAAACATAAGAAAATATGCTCGTGGTCTAGATTATATAGTTGGTCTCAAATAGTAGGAGATCAAACTAATCGTAGTTCATATAGATATCCCGACATCTGAGCTGATTTTTTCTTCAGGGGAAGATCAGAGCAAAAATATTCTTCTACAAATGCAATATACATGTTTTAGTATTGTACATAAAGTGAAACATCTAGACCAAAAAACATTCATCAATGTTATTGGAACATGCAGGCAGGCTTCCATACTTACAAAAACACTTACTGTACACATATCTCCCAACTTTTTGAGCAGGTATGTAGGCATGATGCACACCCCCTGCCACGCCCCCTTAAATGAGCATTATACAAAAAAATAATAGTTAAACCACTACTATTTTGAATTTTACAAATGCAAACATTTTGAAATTGGATAAAAGTTTTAGCACTGGGAAACACTTTTTGAAAGATAAATAGTGAATTTAAAATAAAACTATATTCAATCAGACCAAAATGAGGGACAAATGAGGAGGAAAGAGGGACTTTGTTCCAAACCAGGGACAGTCCCTCGAAATCATGGACAATTGGGGGCTATGTGTACACGCATTACCAGGAAGTACCAGTACTCAAAAAAATATGAGTTCCAGAGATAAAAGTTTGCAACCTTTTTAGTGGACTAAGGCAGCCGCAGGATGAGGGAAAAGACTGGTGCTGTGCGTTATCCAGAAGATCCAACTGAGCAGCTGGCTGTTCCCAGGCTTAGCCATTAGACTTTTCCAAACAGAGGCTACCAACAGTGCCACTACTACTCATCAAATGACACAGATGTCTGTAAAGGAAGCAAAACAAAGAATAAGAACCTCTGTGTACCATGACAGATAGTAAAGCAAAAATTTAAAAAAACAAGTGTAACCACAGATTCCAAATAAAAGCAAAGCCATAAATGGCACAGGCAGGGAGAAAATGATCAAAGCAATATCAAATAGTATATTGTAGTATACTACTCTATTTGTTACAGATAATTCAGAAGACGAGAGACAATGTGTGGGATCATGCAGATGACAAGCCAACAACTTTCAGACTTTGGGTAACCTCTGAACCCCCCCGGTTACACATTTGACCTGCTCTCATTTTTCGATCATTTTAAGTGAAACTTTAGTGATAAGTGAGTTGAGTACTTATTGACAATTTCCATTTATTACTGCATTCATCAGACAACTGCATGCAGTGCAGAGGATTACTAGCCATCAAAATGTTTTTTATAACATTTTATCCTGATCATGGTGAAAATTGGCTACTTACAGTAGTTACCCAAAGGATTTTAGATAAGCGTCACTTACTATTGCTCCCTCTGCCACTCTCAGACAAAGATTGCGATAAGTATTTGCAGGGCTTTTTTTCAGCTGGAACTTGGTGGAACTCAGTTCCACCACCTTTGGCTCAGCCCCCCTGGTCCCTGCTCATCACTATCACTTTTTTAAACACAGGGTCGTGGTTGAGTTTCTGCACCTTTTTTCTGAGAATAAAAGCCCTGAGTATTTGTATCCTTACATTTGTCTTCAACTGTTATTTCTACCAAGAGATGTTCAGTATTGGGATATTCCCAAATCCATGGGGCATATAAACATGAGCTTTCATAGCATCCAATCAGGTACCTATGTGCTTCATGACAGCAGTTTAATAGTCAACAAATGTCTGGCTAGACACTGTAAGCATATGGCAGCTCATTTAACAACTTTAATTTAGTTTGGTTTAAACTAGCCAAATTTCTTTCCTTACCACAATGCGGATGGGAAAATTTGATAATGTATGCTGAAATAGAACAAGCTGTGGGATCTGCATATTGAAATTGGATATCTGGGAGAAGGTAAGAGGTCTGACTGATAACTAATTCTTGATGGACACAAGGGATTACTATGCTTGTCTGTATATTACAAGGAATATGTTCTGAATGATAATAGAGGAGGAAGAGAGACATGGTCTTGATGATATTGTGTAAGGATGGAAAAAGGTATGCTAACACATTCTGTGCACCAGCAAGTTTTCATTTCTATATGCTCATGGAATCTATCTTTTAACTAGCTGTGGATGATATGTGGTCAATGCTTTTCATCCACTGATGCATGAGAAGCAGCACAGTATATTTCCTCTTTATCGCTGCATACTGGGATAAATGGGTCCTGGGTGTGCCATAAACATTTGTAAACAAGTAAAAGTTCTGCATGATGTGTTCTTCTTGTCATGTCACTGACAGGCAATCCCTTGGGGTTCTATCCTTATCCTCAGATGCTGCTATTCCCAAGCCCAATTTTTGCTTTAATAGTCAATTACATTTCTTTACCAAGCTTGTGCTGCCATCTTGTCTTATAAACTTGTTTGCTTTCTGTCACTAAACTACGACAACATTAAGAGTCTGCGCTAGCTGAATATTTCCAAAAATAAACAAACACAGCAAATAACTGTGCCATAACCGAATCATCTCTACGTGTTCTTACTCCCAATCTCTGCATCTTCTCCGCAACGCTCCCAATCCTTCGCCGGCTCCCCATCCCCTGATGCTCTGCGTGTCATAAACTCCCTCCTCCCTCCCTGCGCCCGTAAACTGCCTGTGCACAGATGCCGGGAGCTTTCAGGAGTCGGCTGTACAATTACAAATCTCTGAGTCCCTGTGTAACTGGTAAGAAACGTGAGAAGCATGGACAAAATAAGCACTGCAGAGCTTGTCTGCTTGACGGGATTTCATCATCACGCTTTCCATCTCTCTCTCCTTTCCATTATTTCTATATAGGGGATTCCTCCAATTGCTTTCTGAGCAGAACAGACGTTAGCTCAGCAGATGTGAGTGAAAATCACTTTGAAAGTCATTTTATAGAAGTTTTCCCTTCTTTAGTCAGACGCAAAACTAATTATACAAAAGGTTTTTTTTGTTTTCTGACAAGGCGAAGCAATGTTCTCTTCTCTGAGGCATATTTTGCAGCAGAGTGATGTTTCCTCCCTTGGATAATGGCACTGCATACAGGTCATGAAATCAGCAGTATCTGATTTTATGACCTTTTATTGAGTTAGTATTAACTTCAACACCTTCTCAAATCCAACATGAATACATACAGTATATGTTTTATGTATAGGTAAGAGTCTACACACACACCCATACATATATATATACAGTGGGTACGAAAAGTATTCAGACCCCCTTAAATTTTTCACTCTTTGTTATATTGCAGCCATTTGCTAAAATCATTTAGGTTCATTCTTCTTCCTCATGAATGTACACATAGCACCCCATACTGACAGAAAAACACAGAATTGTTGACATTGTTGCAGATTTATTAAAAAAGAAAAACTGAAATATCACATGGTCCTAAGTATTCAGACCCTTTGCTCAGTATTTAGTAGAAGCCCCCTTTTGATCTTATACAGCCAGGAGTCTTTTTGGGAAAGATGCAACAAGTCTTTCACACCTGGATTTGGGGATCCTCTGCCATTCCTCCTTGCAGATCCTCTCCAGTTCTGTCAGGTTGGATGGTAAACGTTGGTGGACAGCCATTTTTAGGTCTCTCCAGAGATGCTCAATTGGGTTTAAGTCAGGGCTCTGGCTGGGCCATTCAAGAACAGTCACGGAGTTGTTGTGAAGCCACTCCTTCGTTATTTTAGCTGTGTGCTTAGGGTCATTGTCTTGTTGGAAGGTAAACCTTCGGCCCAGTCTGAGGTCCAGAGCACTCTGGAGAAGGTTTTTGTCCAGGATATCCCTGTACTTGGCCGCATTCATCTTTCCCTCGATTGCAACCAGTCGTCCTGTCCCTGCAGCTGAAAAACACCCCCACAGCATGATGCTGCCACCACCATGCTTCACTGTTGGGACTGCATTGGACAGGTGATGAGCAGTGCCTGGTTTTCTCCACACATACCGCTTAGAATTAAGGCCAAAAAGTTCTATTTTGGTCTCATCAGACCAGAGAATCTTATTTCTCACCATCTTGGAGTCCTTCAGGTGTTTTTTAGCAAACTCCATGCAGGCTTTCATGTGTCTTACACTGAGGAGAGGCTTCCGTCGGGCCACTCTGCCATAAAGCCCCGACTGGTGGAGGGCTGCAGTGATGGTTGACTTTCTACAACTTTCTCCCATCTCCTGACTGCATCTGTGGAGCTCAGCCACAGTGATTTTTGGGTTCTTCTTTACCTCTCTCACCAAGGCTCTTCTCCCCCGATAGCTCAGTTTGGCCGGACGGCCAGCTCTAGGAAGGGTTCTGGTCGTCCCAAATGTCTTCCATTTGAGGATTATGGAGGCCACTGTGCTCTTAGGAACCTTAAATGCAGCAGAAATCTTTTTGTAACCTTGGCCAGATCTGTGCCTTGCCACAATTCTGTCTCTGAGCTCTTCAGGCAGTTCCTTTGACCTCATAAATCTCATTTGCTCTGACATGCATTGTGATCTGGAAGGTCTTATATAGACAGGTGTGTGGCTTTCCTAATCAAGTCCAATCAGTATAATCAAACACAGCTGGACTCAAATGAAGGTGTAGAACCATCTCAAGGATGATCAGAAGAAATGGAAAGCACCTGAGTTAAATATATGAGTGTCACAGCAAAGGGTCTGAATACTTAGGACCATGTGATATTTCAGTTTTTCTTTTTAATAAATCTGCAACAATGTCAACAATTCTGTGTTTTTCTGTCAGTATGGGGTGCTATGTGTACATTCATGAGGAAGAAGAATGAACTTAAATGATTTTAGCAAATGGCTGCAATATAACAAAGAGTGAAAAATTTAAGGGGGTCTGAATACTTTCCGTACCCACTGTATATATATATATATATACACACAGTAAAACCTTGCATTGAGAGTAACTTGGTTTAAGAGTGTTTTGCAAGACAAGCAAAATTTTTGTAAAAATTGTGACTTGATAAACAAGCGATGTCTTGATATACAAGTAGCGTCATATCACAACTGAGTATAAAAGAGAGGAGAGGCGACTCTAAGTGTAGCAATATGGTTACATTTAATGAAGGTACAATATTTAGAAATTTACATGGTTTATGATTAAAACAGGCACATATAAGTATGCAGGCATCCGGGGTAAAGCTATCCACATAGACCATTCTCTGCACCACCATCAATGTCATCCCTTCCACACTGCGCTCCACAAGTGGTGTTGGAGGGGCCCCTTTATGCACAGAAGGTTTTTTTTTTTTTTACCTTAATGCAGAGATGTGGGGAATTCATTAGGATATTCAACCTTGAGACTTTGGAACCCCTTTAAGTGTTACCAGATTTTGACATTTTAGGTGCTTACAGGAGTGCGCAAAAAAACTAAAATTATAAACTCTAAGCAGTCTAGTTATTTCGGAACTGTTGCACATACTGGTATTTTCCTGGCAACCGTTATACAGCTACTTCAGAAATGGTGGCCTAACCCTTCTACATTACAGGAAGCAGAAGAAGTAATACTTTTTTAAGGTTATTGATTGATTTCCTTGTTCTCTGGCATTAGTCTGTGGATGGTACAACATGTCATGTGTCCTAGTTTATTCCAGGTTTCCCCCTGGGAATTGCACACTGGAATGTTGAAGATGTGATTACGTGACCTCAGGTCAATGAGAAAAAATCTTTATTACAGGCATATCAATTCATTTTATAATATAACATTATTTGTATTTTTTATATATATATTTCTCAGTGGTAGCAGTAATAACTTGCTGAAGTTTGTTTCTTTCTTTCTGCTTCTTCTTTGATACTTACCAGGTGATCCTATAAAGCACCCTGCTGCTTTGTTCTGCCTTATTATGACAGCAGGACTACCTGGTTGAGCCATTGTCAATAATCAAGCTGGACCTGCTCTGCCAAGCATTCCTGTCAGTGACATGGGAATGGGGAATCTGAGGAGCACAAAGCACTCTGTGCAGTTAAAAAAACTGAAATATTCCACACAGGCAGCAATGCTGCAGAGGGAAGATCCATCTGTGGAACGTTGCCAACAAGAATAAGTAGTCACAAACCGTAGGTAAAGCCCTCACCTCGATATGCCCACTTTCTCTGAGAGTGCAGTCTAAGGAGTAGCTGGTGTTCTACTAGGGACCCCCCTCACAGGAGTTTGTACTTAACTACAAATTACCCCCATGTCACCCAATAGATACCCACAGCCGCAGAAATGGAGGAAGGCCTAGAAGGCTGTGAAGTCTAAGCTGGACCAATGTAAGTATGTAATAACAATCAGACCTGGACTTCAGCAAGAAATCATACATTTCTGGTTTTATCTTTGTCTTTTGTTTCTAGGTTCTTTGAGTTTTCTATGTTATGTGTGTACCGTAAATATAACGTTTAATCTCTGTGCAGCTGTGACTTTTATTTTGAAAAAAGGACAAAAATGTTTCTTGCTTTTTTTGTTTTTTTTTTTTTAGAAAAGAATTGATGTGAGTGTGAAATATGCAATCTGCAACAGATGGTTTCAGAACCTAACACTACATTATCTCAGAAGATACACTGAACACACTACATTAAGGAGCTCTGTTTTCAAACATCATGCGGAGTGACACCAATGGGGTTTGCATTATCAGCTCTGACTTTCTGTAGTTAGTCATACAATATAAATGTAAGAATGAATGCTCAAAGTAAAAATAGGAGCCGGCAGCATAGGGACAACCTTGGTGTATGAAACTATAAGATAAAATGTTTGCGCATTTTGTAACATTTTCACTTTCTAATAAATGAGAATAATCCCAAATGAGTTGCAAGCGAGCTTTGTCTGTGTTTTGTTTTGCAAAATGAGCTGCTCACTCTACAATAACTATTATTTTTTGGGATTATCAATAATCTTTGTTTTACCCTAAAATTAAATGACTACAGTTAGGACTAAAGAAGCAACTGTCCTGAATTGTAGAGCTGAAATGTATTTTGACTTCAATCAAAACTTCTGTTTACGGCTAGAGTTGAGCGGACACCTGGATGTCCGTGTTCGGCGGGTTCGGCCGAACTTTAAAAAAAAGTCCGGGTCCGTGTCCCGGACTTTTGCCGAACTTTTCCCGGACACCGAACCCCATTGAAGTCAATGGGGACCCGAACTTTCAGGCACTAAAATGGCTGTAAAACACCAAAGGAAGGGGGTAGAGTGCTGCAAATGGCAGCAAAACGTAGTTAAGAGCATGGCAAGTGCTCTGCAAACAAATGTGGATAGGGAAATAACTTAAAACAACAAAAAAAAACAGAAAAATAAAACAATGTTCTTCATCTCTGAAGGACGAGGCCCATATGGAGTAGGAGGGATGTTGAGGTGGTGGTGGATGTGGCGGTCATCATGGGCTTGGTGCTGAGGATTTTGAAGGGCCTTAAGGGCCGTGCCTTGGCATGCACCCAGAGGAGGAAGGGTGCAGCCATGCATGCCTAATTCAACATGGGATGCTGTCTCTGAAGCCCATAAACACATCCATGCATCGGCAACTGTCCCTCCTTGTCCGGCCTTCGTGCTGTGTGGGGAGGTTCTGAGGGAGCTGCCTGGGGAAGCGAGCATAGAAGCCAGACTTCTGTGTTTACAAGTGACAGAAGAGCGGTAACAGTGAATATGGCCAACCCGGGGCCCATATAAAAGGTAGGGGCCTGGAGCTGCAGCTCCAATAGCCCCTACGTTAATCTGGCCCTGAGGAGGAGGACGAGGTAGCAAACACTGCTTCTTTTCACAAATTTTAAATGAGGGTACACCCCAAAAGAGTGAGAAAGAGCAAAAATGGAACAATGGGTGGGTAAGGTCGGTATCCATCGCTATTCTGCACAAGGTACGGAAAAGTCCCGTGGGATCCATGCCTGGTTCATTTTAATGAACGTGAGCTTGTCCACATTGTCTCTGGACAGGCGGCTGCGCTTGTCTGTTATAACGCCCCCAGCCGTGCTAAATACCCGTTCAGATAATACACTGGCTGCAGGGCACGCCAGCACCTCCAAGGCGTAAAGGGCAAGCTCAGGCCATGTGCCCAATTTGAAGGCCCAGAAGTTGAAGGGAGCAGACCCGTCATTCACTACATGTAGGCGTGTGCACACATACTGCTCCACCATGTTGGTAAAATGCTGCCTCCTGCTAAGACGTTCCATCTGAGCTGCTGGTGCTGCTGTTTGTTGTGGCGTGCTGACAAAGCTTTTCCACATTTCGGCCATGCTAACCCTGCCTTCTGAGGTGCTGGCGGTGCCCTGGTTGCGTTGGCGACCTCTTCCTCCTCCTCCTTCTCCTCCTCCTCCTCCTCCTCTGCCTTGTGCTTCCACTGTGGCCCCGCTGTCAGGTGGGAATGCCAGCAGCATGGCGTCTACCAGCGCGCGCTTGTACTCGCGCATCTTGCGATCGCGCTCCAGTGAGTGAATTAAGGACGGTAAGTTATCCTTGTAACGGGGATCCAGCAGCGTGGCCACCCAGTAATCAGCACAAATTAGAATGTGGGCAACTCGGCGGTCGTTGTGGAGACACTGCAGCATGTAATCGCTCATGTGTGCAAGGCTGCCCAGAGGCAACGAAAGGCTGTCCTCTGTGGGAGGTGTATCGTTCGTGTCCTCTGTATCCCCCCAGCCACGCACCAGTGATGGCCATGAGCTGGCCTGGGTGCCACCCTGCTTTGAACATGGTTCCATATCCTCCTCCAGCTCCTCCTCCTCATCCTTCTCATCCTCCAGAACTGTGCCCCTGCTGGACAATTGTGTCCCTGGCGTTTGTGTGTGCAGGAACCCACCCTCGGAGCCCCTTGCGAATGACTGCCCTGAAAGCCTTGGAAATGTTACCTCCTCATCCTCCTCCTCATCCTGTGCCACATCCTCTTCCATCATCGCCCGAATTGTTTTTTCAAGGAGGCATAGAAGTGGGATAGTTAAGCTGAGAACGGCGTCATCGGCACTGGCCATGTTGGTGGAGTACTCAAAACAGCGCAACAAGGCACACAGGTCTCGCATGGAGGCCCAGTTATTGGTGGTGAAGTGGTGCTGTTCCGCAGAGTGACTCACGCGTGCGTGCTGCAGCTGAAACTCCACTATGGCCTGCTGCTGCTCGCACAGTCTTTGCAGCATGTGCAAGGTGGAGTTCCACCTTGTGGGCACGTCACATATGAGGCGGTGAGCGGGAAGGCCGAAGTTACGCTGCAGCGCTGCCAGGCGAGCAGCAGCAGGGTGAGAATGCCGAAAGTGCGCACAGACGGCCCGCACTTTCTGCAGCAGCTCTGACATATCGGGGTAGTTTTTAAGGAACCTCTGCACCACCAAATTCAGCACATGCGCCAGGCAAGGGATGTGGGTCAAACTGGCTTGGCCCAGAGCTGCTATGAGATTTTGCCCGTTATCGCACACCACCAGGCCGGGCTTGAGGCTCGCTGGCAGCAACCACTCATTTGTCTGCTGTTCCATGCTCCTCCACAACTCCTGCGCGGTGTGTGGTTTGTCCCCCAAACAGGCAAGTTGTAAAACTGCCTGCTGTCGTTTACCCCTGGCCGTGCTGAAGTTGGTGGTGAAGGTGTTACGCTGTGCGGATGAGGAGGCGGTAGAGGATGAGGAAGCGGAGTAGGAGGAGTTAGGAACAGGAGGCAAACTGAAGCGCCCTGCAATCCTCGGTGGTGGAAGGACATGCGCCAAATTGCTATCCGTCTCAGGCCCATCCGCCACTGCATTTACCCAGTGTGCCGTTAGGGAGATATAACGCCCCTGACCGTGCTTACTGGTCCACGTATCGGTAGTTAGGTGGACCTTGGCACAGATGGCGTTGCGCAGTGCACACCTGATTTTTTCCCCCACTTGGTTGTGCAGGGAAGGGATGGCTTGCCTGGAAAAGTAGTGGCGGCTGGGCACGACGTACTGTGGGACAGCCACCGACATAAGGTTTTTAAAACTGTGCGTCTCCACCAGACGGAATGACAACATTTCAAAGGCCAAGAATTTTGAAATGCTGGCATTCAGGGCCAGGGATCGCGGGTGGGTAGGGGGATCATCTGTTTGCGGGGTGGCAGGTGCCGGTATCACTACAGATGTGGCTGGAGCGGCCGAGACTGCAGCAGAAGAGGAAGCAGGATGAGCCAGAGACGTTTCTTGGTTTTGAAGGTGTCTACTCCACTGCAGCTCGTGCTTTGCACTTAGATGCCTGATCATGCAGGTTGTGCTCAGGTTGAGAAGGTTTATGCCTCGCTTCAGGCTCTGATTGCACAGGGTGCAAACCACTCGTGTCCTGTCATCAGCACATTTTCTAAAGAACTTCCACGCTAGAGAACTCCTTTGAGCTGACTTTGATGCACTCGTTCCCTTGCTGCGTTGGGCAGTAGCGGGCGTAGTGTCTAGGGCACGGCCGCTCCGCTTCTGCACCCTGCTCCCTCTTCTGCTGTGCTGGTGGCTCTGTGCGACCACCGCCTCTTCCTCCAAACTACTCAGGTCACCTGCATGACCTTCATTCCATGTGGGGTCGAGGACCTCATCGTCCTCCACATCATCTTCCACCCAGTCTTCACCCCTGCCCTCCTTGTCGGTCTCCACAATGCTGAACGCCACAGCAGTTGGCACCTGCGTTTCGTCATCATCGGAGACGTGCTGCGATGGTCCTTGCATGTACTCATCTTGAGAAATAAGTGGTTGGGCATCGCTGCACTCAATCTCTTTAACTTCTGGGGCAGGGCTAGGTGGATGGCCCTGGGAAACCCTGCTGACAGAGTCCTCAAAAAGAAGAAGAGACTGCTGCATGACTTGGGGCTCAGACTGCTTGCCTGATTTGCAAGGGGGTGAGGTGAAAGACGGTTGGACATCGGCTGCAGGTGCCAACTCTGACCTTTCTGCAGTAGACTGGGTGGGAGACAATGTGAAGGAACTGGAGGCACTGTCAGCAACCCAATCTACTATCGTCTGTACTTCTTCAGGCCTCATCACGTCTAGAGGCGCATTATGCCCTACCAAATTCTGCTGCAGGTTCTGTCGCCTACTCACACTTGTGGAAGGTGTTTCACTTGTGCGTGTAGCTGGCACAGATCGACCACGTCCTCTCCTTGCAACAGGAGCTCTACCAGCAGCACCACGACCCAGGCCACAGCCCCTATTTGACGGTCTCCTCATATTTATGTAATTTATGATCTTGCCCTAGAAAGGTGTTTATTGAATAGCGGAACAAAACAACAACAGTATCGCACGGTTGTATCTGACAGTCAAATATGCAAACTATGCCGCAATTTAATGTTTTTTACCCCAAAAGGGTGTATATTGAATAGCGGAATAGGAAAAAAACGGTGTATCTCACACGTACAAACACAGACTAGGCCCCGATTAAAATTTTTTGTACCCTAAAGGGAGGATGAGGAAGAGGAGTAGGAGGAGTTGGGAACAGGAGGTAAACTGAAGCGCCCTGCAATCCTTGGCGGTGGAAGGAGATGCGCCAAACAAATTTAAAAGGTGTATCTCACACGTACCGATACAGACTATGCCGTAATTTAATTTTCTTACACTCCAAAAGGGTGTATATTGAATAGCGGAATAGGAAAAATGTTATAATACGGTGTATCTCACACGTACAAACACAGACTAGGCCCCGATTACAATTTTTTGTACCCTAAAGGCAGGATGAGGAAGAGGAGTAGGAGGAGTTGGGAACAGGAGGCAAACTGAAGCACCCTGCAATCCTCGGCGGTAGAAGGAGATGCGCCAAACAAATTTAAAAAGGTGTATCTCACATGTACCGATACAGACTATCCTGCAATTTAATTTTTTACACTCAAACAGGGTGTATATTGATTAGCGGAATAGGACAAATTTTACAAAACGGTGTATCTCACACGTACAAACACAATCTAGGCCCCGATTACAATTTTTTGTACCCTAAAGGCAGGATGAGGAAGAGGAGTAGGAGGAGTTGGGAACAGGAGGCAAACTGAAGCGCCCTGCAATCCTCGGCGGTAGAAGGAGATGCGCCAAACAAATTTAAAAAGGTGTATCTCACATGTACCGATACAGACTATCCCGCAATTTAATTTTTTACACTCAAACAGGGTGTATATTGAATAGCGGAATAGGACAAATTTTACAAAACGGTGTATCTCACACGTACAAACACAATCTAGGCCCCGATTACAATTTTTTGTACCCTAAAGGCAGGATGAGGAGTAGGAGGAGTTCGGAACAGGCAGGAGGCAGACTGAAGCACCCTCAAATCCTCGGCAGTATGAGATGCGCCCCAAAAATTGGAAAGGTGTATCTCACACGTACCGACACAGACTATCCCGCAATTTAATTGTTTATACCCAAAGGTTTTGATTAAATAGCGGAATAGAAAATGATCAAAAAAAGTGTATGTATCTCACACGTACAGAAGCACACTAGGCCCCAATTACTATTGTTTGTACCCCTAAAAGGCTGAATGAGGAGTAGGAGGAGTATGGAACAGGCAGCACCCTCAAATCTTCAGAAGTATGAGATGAACCCCAAAAACTTGGAAAGGTGGATCTCACACGTACCAACACAAACTATCCCACAATTTAATTGATCCCCAAAGGTTTTTATTGAATAGCGGAATAGAAAATATGATCAAAAAAAGTGTATGTATCTCACACGTACAGAAGCACACTAGGCCCCAATTACTATTGTTTGTACCCCTAAAAGGCTGAATGAGGAGTAGGAGGAGTATGGAACAGGCAGCACCCTCAAATCTTCAGAAGTATGAGATGAACCCCAAAAACTTGGAAAGGTGGATCTCACACGTACCAACACAAACTATCCCGCAATTTAATTGATCCCCAAAGGTTTTTATTGAATAGCAGAATAGAAAATATGATCCAAAAAAGTGTATGTATATCACACGTACACAACCACACTAGGCCCCAATTACTATTGTTTGTACCCCTAAAAGGCTGGATGAGGAGTAGGGGGAGTATGGAACAGGCAGCACCCTAAAATCTTCAGAAGTATGAGATGAACCCCAAAAACTTGGAAAGGTGGATCTCACACGTACCAACATAAACTATCTCCCAATTTAACTGATCCCCAAAGGTTTTTGATTAAATAGCGGAATAGAAAATATGATCCAAAAAAGTGTATGTATATCACACGTACACAACCACACTAGGCCCCAATTACTATTGTTTGTACCCCTAAAAGGCTGGATGAGGAGTAGGGGGAGTATGGAACAGGCAGCACCCTCAAATCTTCAGAAGTATGAGATGAACCCCAAAAACTTGGAAAGGTGGATCTCTCTCACACGTACCAACACAGACTATCCCCCAATTTAACTGATCCCCAAAGGTTTTTGATTAAATAGCGGAATAGAAAATACGATCAATAAAAGTGTATGTATATCACACGTACACAACCACACTAGGCCCCAATTACTATTGTTTGTACCCCTAAAAGGCTGGATGAGGAGTAGGGGGAGTATGGAACAGGCAGCACCCTCAAATCTTCCGAAGTATGAGATGAACCCCAAAAACCCCAAATTTCATTCAGCTCTGCTGCAGGCCACAACTTAATTTTTTTTTAACCCAAGGCTGTATATTGAATAGTGGAATAGAAAAAAAATGTATGATTTTTGAAACCACTCAATATTAGCACATGTGAACTGAACACAGCAGTGTATGATCAGTCACTCAGCACAGCACAGCTGAAGGAAAACGGCTGCACACAGTGCCTGATAGAAAAATACTTTTCTCCCCCCTCCTCAGTGGGCAAAAAAGATTGTGTGCACTGCACCCCAAAAAGATTGTGTTCACTGTACCCCAAAAAGATTGTGTTCACTGCACCCCAAAAAGATTGTGTTCACTGTACCCCAAAAATATTGCGTTCACTGCACCCCAAAAAGATTGTGTTCACTGCACCCCAAAAAGATTGTGTTCACTGCAGCCCACACACAGCAAAATGGATGTGGATCACTGACACCTGCCTATCTCCTATCCCACACCACACAGCAATATCGATTGTAGTTTGTAGAACACACTTTCCCTAAAAATCAGCAGACTCTATCCCTAACAGGATTGATAAGATCGTAGATCGGGACTGCAAACCCCACCCCACACAGCAATATCGATTGTAGTTTGTAGAACACACTTTCCCTAAAAAAACAGCAGACTCTCACCCTGACAGGATTGATAAGATTGTAGATCGGGTGACTGCAAACCCCACCCCACACAGCAATGTCGATTGTAGTTTGTAGAACGCACTGTCCCTAAAATCAGCAGACTCTCTCCCTAAAATGCCTACAACTCGCACTGCCTAACACACTCCTACCTGTCCCTCAATTCTATTCGGACACAAATGTTTTTTTTTTCCTGTCTGTCCCTAATCAGCAGCCAGCACGTTGATGTGTGCTCTCTCCCTGATCTAAACAGCAGAATGACGCCGCAGCGGCGCTGCCTCGAACTTATAAAGACTTGGTCACATGCTTCAGACGGCCAATCACAGCTACTGATACATTTGCAGGCATGGCTGGGATGGCTTAGGCACACCAGTTAAACGCTTGTTGATTGGCTGTTGAAAGCCCGCCATGAAAAGCGTGCCAAAGCATGCAAAACCCGGAAATAAAACGACCTAACACGGATTTTTACCCGAATATACAGTAAAGTGTTCGTGTCCGTGTTCGGGTAACAAAATTCCAATTATTCGGTACGAACACGAATAATACAGTCCGTGTTCGCTCAACACTATTTACGGCCAAAGTATATTCACCTGCATCTGCACCTGCACTTACCTCCCAATGTATTTTTGCATTTTAAAGCAGGACTAACTTCTGAAACCATGGAAACATTGATCATAGATGGTCCTAATGAGTACAGCTGTGGTCAGTGTACTTAAATTGGACAGGTACTGTGTAACATACTGGGACAAAATGTTACAAAGAATTGCAAATTACTCTACAAGTTGGTCTTGATACTGTAGTCTTTAGAGAAAAACATGGGGGAACAGTATCCTCCCTTTGACACAGGTAAAACAAGTTATTGAAAATTACATTTTGCAGTTCTGTGAACTACTAAACAAAGAGACAGAAGTGGTTAATCTTAGGAACAATGTCTACATCAAGAGGGAGGTATTAAACAGCCATATGCTGTAGCTTTCCAAAAGCTTTGGATTCAGATTTTCAATAAAATGTTCATGGTTTGAAGATGCTAAGGAGATGGACAGACCACCAATAGAATGTTTGTATCTAGAATAAACAGTCCTGTCTTGAAGTTGGTTTAAAAGAGTTAAATATTGTTATAATTAAAGTCATTTAGATGAGTTAAGATAAAAGCATGTCAATTAGTACAGGAAACGATTTTAAATGGCCCAGCACTAGAGCTACTACTCTATCTATGCTAAGAATTGTTGCCTGTGCCCAGAGAGAAGGTGACCCCTATACAGCCAGAAGTCCAATCTGCCTTTAGATGAGCTGACTGCAACTATAGGGAATCAAGAATCTGTGCAGTGCTGGTGTTGCCAAAAAAAGAGGAGTCAGGTGTTCTGAAAGGAGAGAGGATCCGCAAGCTATAAACATGACATTTAGTAGTAGGTTTAGCAAACAAACACCTTCACAATAGTTATGGAAGATCTCAGGGTATGTAGCAAAACCCATCACCATCTAAAGTACTGCACAGCAGAATTGATCTACAATGATTATTATGTAGCAACCTTCTAACAGGATAACAGAGGCAGGCTAGCAAATAGCTAACATCGGGGGAACAAGAAAGGATACTGGGCGCCAGTCACTTTTGTCTTTTTAAAGTTTTTTTGCAGAACTGTTAAGGAGGTGTGAGAGTTAGGAGTCCCAGATACTGTAGCAGATCAATTACAGATTCTCCAGATGCAGATGAATGCCCAGCTTCACAGTGTCAGAAGCGGAAAGCAAGGCCACCAGAATATTAGCATGTATTTACCTCTCGGCCCCATGCAAATATGCGGCCTCTCAGCGGGTGGGCCTTGGCACCGAGCGGCTACATATTTGTGTGCATTAGTGCAAATACAGCTGTGCTCAGAGTACACATGCTACATGCTTCCGACACAGTTACTGGTGACTAACAGAAAGCTAGAGATCAGGAACTTTCTGATCATGTGACCACCGTTACAGCCAATTACACGACGGTCACATGATCATAAACCCCACCCTGCTTCCCGGCGTCCTAAACCCCTTAAAAGACCATGAGGCAGCAGCTCCAAGGGGTTAAAAAGGATATTTACTCAACAGATAAAACTATCTATTTACCACTTTACAAAACTCTGGTTGGGCCACATCTTGAGTTTGCTGTCCAGTTCTGGTCACCAGTCCTCAGGAAGGATGTGCTGGAACTAGAGAGATACCAAAGAAGGGCAACAAAAATAACAAGCGAACTGGAGGACCTCAGTTATGAGGAATATTTACAAACATTAACCTTATTCTCCCTTGAGAAGAAATGCCTAAGAGGGGATATCCTTAGCAATATACAGTACATACTGTATATCCTAATGGTGATTTTAACATTGAGAGAAACCTAGTCTCAGGTCACTCAAGAAGACACGTGGCCACTCAGAAAGTTGTATGAGAAGCGATTTATCCTTAAACTGCGTAAGGGGTGCTTTACTGTTACTGTTTTCTGTTAGAGCCGTAAGGATGTGGAATCCCTTTCACAATCGGTGGTTAAGCATGTGTTGGTCATTTAAAAAAAAACTTTTAGATTGTCATCTTTTTAAACACAATAGAGAAGGATATAAGTTGAACTGAATGAACTGGTGTCTTTACTCAATCTCACTAGCTATGAAACTACAAAACTATGAACAGTTTACAAAAGATTAGATTAAAAAATTAATCTTGACATCAAGTCAAAAGGGTCGCTTGGGGTGCAAGGTCAACAGATCTGACTTTGAAAAAGGAGCGCACGCTGGTTTTCCCCCCACAGTGCGCATGCTCGGAAACGCGTCAGTCATTACGCCAGAAGATCCTGTGGACGAGCATCATGGCCACCGTGCGGCCCAAGCCTCCATCTCACTGCGGTTTCACCCTGCTGTCCAAGCCTCCATATCACTGCTGTGACACCCTCCACTTCCTGCTGGACAGGAAGAGGAAGAGAGGAGATGATTACAGACCCACAGTGATGACTCCATGCCCCAGCCTCCACACGGACACCGGAAGGACCCATCTTGTCTGCTTATACTTACCTTGATGTAAGTTTTTATTACTTGTTTGCCACATTAAATCGCAGTCTTAACTCAGAGGCGCCTGTTTTCTCTTTTGTTTGTTGCATGTTTGGAGATCGCTTCTGCTCCCCAACAGGCTGGCCCTGAGCATCCAGACTATTTCCTCATCTCACCTTAAGATTTTATCATAGCCTTGATGTGCTATTATATGGACTATCATTTTTATGTAGTGCTAACAGCTTGCGCCACTTGTTTCATTTCTTGTCTACTCAAACTGCTACAGCTGAGCTTGTTAACCCCTCAGTGAGCCAAGCAAGCTCACTACACAGCACAAAAAGGAACGCAATTTGTATACTGCATGGACCTGGGACAGATGTACTTCCCATCTGGTACACAACCAATCATTTTTCCTGGCTTTCTGTCACAGCAGTTACTATTATTTGCATTAGCATAGCCACTAGTCTTAGGGGTTTGGCCTGATGATTGTGACTTCAATCACATTTTTGATGTATCATGTGATGATTCTTTTTAAGTGTTTGATGTGTAAGTATTCTACCTTACTACTTTCCTCTTTTTTTTTGCCAAAGTTTTGCTTTATAATATCAATTGTTTCATTGACATTGTCTCTCTACAGATGTTATTTATCAGCTTGAAATGTACCCATTTTCCTGAAGAAGTGAACTTTGTTTCACGAAACGCGTTGAGAGGGGACGTAGTAGTGTCTGAATTATGTCCTACTTTTTAGCTGATATATCAACCTTAATGTATTATACAGTATATTAATATATTTTTTAATATTTTCTATTGTGTGTTTTTTATTGTATATGAAACGTGAAAAATAAAGATGTAAAATTATTTTTATATATTTTTGTAACGTTGTTACTTTATTGTGGCGTGACCCCTCAAAAGTCCCATGGGCATTTGCTTTTTGTATAGAAATGTATTGTTTCAGTGACTGGGTCTCACCTCTATCTGTGCACCTCAGCCCAGCTTTGTCTATTTTTATACAATACATTTAGTCTTAAAGATACTTAAAGAAAACTAATATACAGAGAATGCTGACTATAGTTATAGGAAAATATCTCCTAGCATTCTATAAAGGGATACAAAACCTACAATGTTTAATTGCCATTATCTCTTCCATTTATGTATAAAGATCTTGCCGCTGTATTTAACCACTCTTCGACCACCAACAGTAGTTTTACTGCGGGCGGGTGGCAGCTGCAGGCTAGGCGATGTACCTGTAAAAGAAAATAGTGAAGAGAAAAAAACACATTTTATTTAATTTCTTCATTTTCCAAAAAACTGTGACAAAAAATTACAATTTCAAAAAAACTCGCCATGCCTCCTACTAAATACCTCAGACTGTCTCCTTCCTAAAAAGGTGTTATTTTAGGGGTATTTGTACTGTCCTGGCATTTTAAGGGCTTCAAGAAACTATTTAGACCGTCAGTACATCAAGATTGATACATTTTCAAATATATATACCATAGTTTGTAGATGTTTTAACTTTTGCACAAACCAATTATTATACATATTGGGATTTTTGTTTAACCAAAGACATGTAGCAGAATACATTTTTGCCTAAATTTATGAAGAAACTTTTTATTACTTATAGCTGGGACTTAACCTTCTTCATTCACTTTTCTTACAAGGGATCCTCTGTGAGAGTCAATTTCATTTGTTTGTGCCTTCCCATTCTAATTTCTTGCCTTCCTGAGTCCTGTCCCTGAGCTACTTACTATCTTGAAAATAAAATAATAAATATGTTTTTTGCCTTAATATCCAACTGAAATCACATTGCTAATTGTATATTGTACTTGTCTGTAGCCCAAATACTGACATTTGCACTTAAAACTGTAATGTTGTACCTTTTGGAAATGCCATAAACAATTTGGCTGTGCCAGTAAGTTTTGGGAGTTGTGTCAGTAAATTTCAATCTGGTAGGTTGGTAACCCTGCAAGTACTTAGGCTGTTATTTACCAGTTCCTCTGCTCTCCCTTCACAAATCCCTCAGATGGTTACATAAAAATAGCACAGGAGAACTCCAATGGTGTGAGAACTTTTGGATAATATTAAAGACACTAAACAAATACCCACATAAGCTGCAAGTAAACAGACATATCAAAACAAGATTTCCTGTGGAGCCAGCCACTCATATCCTTTAGACCAGTGGTCCTCAACTCCGGTCTTCGGGGCCCACTAACAGGCCAGATTTTAATTATTACCTTGGGGAGATGCAGACTAGAATACTGCAATCACTGAGCAGCAAATGAGATCACCTGTGATGTAATTTAGTTATTTTGCAAACCTGGCCTGTTAGTGGGCCCCGAGGACCGGAGTTGAGGACCACTGCTTCAGACTGTTCACAGCCCTTCCACTGCTTAAAGAGACACAGATCCATAACTTTAATTAGCATCAGGCCCCACTCCCAACATTTCGTCTGTATAATACTTTTTCATGGGGGTCCTTTTTAACCTTATTAATGAAAGTGAACGTAAAAGTGATTGTAAAGGTATATTATTTATTTTTAATAAAGTTATACATACCTTCTCTGTGCAATGGTTTTGCACAGAGTAGCCCCGATCCTCCTCCCTTTTCTGAGTGCCCCCATAGCAAGCCGCTTGCTATGGGGACACATATGGGGGCTCAGTGACGAGCTAGGTAGCAGGAGCCAACTGCCCCCATTGCTACCACCATGTCTTGTAAGGAGAGAGATAGAGCAGTGTTGCTGTTCTTAGGCACAGTTCTAAATCGAGTTCAGGCTCAGGTAAGTATTTGGGTGGGGCTGGAGGGGGGCTAGCTGATCACTGAAGATTTTTTACCTTAATGCAGATAATGCATTATAAGACAGAAAACCTTCTGCTGCCTTTACAACCACTTTAAAAGAAAAATACCACATTTTGGGTTGACATCAGAAAAGTAATAGAGGGGAAATTCTCCATTGAGGACACTAGTTCTGGTGACACCCCGGGATTCCCTCATTTTCGGGGGATTCTCTCTCTCACTTCCTGTTTTAGCTATGGGACAGGAAGCAAAGGGAAATCTCCTCTATAGGACACAGATGGTTAAAAAAAACTGATGAGAGGTTAACACCCTCTCTTACTCTATCCAAAATAAAAAAACAAGTTTAGCCTTTAGTTCCACTTTAGTATCCTTGAGACATGTATGTTGCATGCCCCAAAGTGTCAAAATTACTATTGTAAAAAAAGCAGATATTGCTCAGTGAGATGCAGCCTTATCAGGGTGAGTAAACACAGATCCACTGCTATGCAATGCCAACGGATATCCTCTCAAATCTCAAATAGCAGTTAGGCTAACCCGTGCATGCTCTGTGAAGTCACATGGTGTCATAGCCAATTGATCAGAGAAGATGGGCCGTTGGTGTCATGGCAACCCATGACACCAGATCATCGCTGCCTAAAGCATGGGGGATAACATGTTTAAAGCAGAACTCCACTGCATTTGAGCGCCACAATTTAAAAACTATATTTCATTGATTTTTCATATTCAGCGCAAACTCCTCTATTAATACATGTCTCCATGCTTTATTTTGCTGAGAAATTACTGATTATCCTGCAGTCAGATGCTTGGGTATTTACACACTCATCTACTCGTTATCCAATGACTAGTCTAGGGGATTTGTTTTTTTGTATTTATTGGTAGAACTTGGATAGGAGAAGGGATTAGTGGGATACCCCAACTTTAACTATGCACAGATGAGGACAACTCTCACTTGGCCTCACTTGGTTGAACTGAATAACCCTCTACTGAACCATACAGAATTTGTATGGAAAAATAAGTCCTTTGCTTGCTCTGGCAGCAGACTCAATGAACCCTGATTTTTCAGGACACTAACCAGTATCCCCTTTAGCTGGCACCTGTCTACTGACTTTACTAGCTTGAAGGGATGGCCCTCAAAGAACAGGCCCCTAGACTTAGGTCTGTACTCACAGTAGTCGGGAACAGATTCTTCTAGGTGTGTCTTCCTCCTAGTCAGCTCTGCAGGACATCTGGGTTGCAGCTTCTGCAACTCTGGCCCTTAGGCCGACGAACTGAGGCCGCATGGCAGTATGTACAGGGGAGATATGAAAACAAGGGGAAAAATTTGGGACTTTAATTGAGGCAAGATGGCGTTAGGAAATCACGATCATGATCACGAAACGCGTAGGGACTTATGATCTGAATTTTACTATACTATACTAGTTGCTATCACGATGGCACACTGTTATGCTCTATGTTATACATGTATAAACATCATTAGATGTCAACTCTGGAATATGTTATGTCTCTGTTATTACCAAATGGGCTCCAATTATGTATCCCTATGATTATATAATATACTATTTTACCTTGATTGTCTACTGTACTGCTTGCTGGGTGTTATACATGTGGTAGTGCATATGGATGCTGCCATCGATATATGTTTTCTATTTGTTATTATTTAATAAACATATGGTTCTTAACCATGATTAATCTTCCAACGCCATCTTGCCTCAATTAAAGTCCCAAATTTTTCCCCTTGTTTTCATATTGATCCAGGGATGGAGACTTCCTTACTATATGTCTCATATAAAGTCCCAAACTTTCTTTCTCCTTCCTGTACAGGGGAGAGGCAGTGACCCCCCCTCCCTTCCGGACCCCGCTCTCTAGCCAAAGACCTTTTGCACACGTGCTCTCTTAATATAAACACAGTCACCCAGTATGCCTTGAGGCATCTTCCTCTGCCAATGGCCAGGGCTGTATCTACACCCATGCCATGCTATGTCCCTTCCTATTGGACCAGTGTGAAACGGTCAGACAACATGAGCAAATCTGATCACACCGAGCAGACCCCCATCGAGAGATCACTGCTCCCTGTTTGGCAGAGAGTACTTAAACCCGTAAAATATGCACTCTCTAGCACCTACTCAGGAGGGTGGTACAAATGTAAAAAAAAAAAGTTTAACCGCTTACTGACCACTCTTTAGCAAAATTACGGCTACAGCCAGTTCCAGGAGGGCTTCATGTGACATCCTCCTGTGAATGCACCCACTGCAGAATGCTCTGTGATCCCTGTGTCCTTTGGACCCAGCTGATCACAGATCAAGGTAAAGAGCCACCACATGCTCTACTGTTTCCAATCACAGCTGATCACAATGTAAACACATTTCCCGGTTATCTGCATTCCTGTCCCAGCGTGAGGAGAAAAAGCCCATAACCGGCTAATGTAAAAGGGGACAATTGCACTAATAATCAACACTGAAGGGCACTGGTAGGGGGCACTGATCTAATAAAGATACCAAAGGAATAAAAAGGCTGAAAACTAAAAAAGAGGAGAAAAAGAAGTAGAAGTATAGAAAAAGAAAAGAGAAAACAAAAGGGGGGGGGGGGGGAGAAGAGGAATGAACAAGAATGTATGTAAAAGCACACTTAACTGTCTGCAGCACATAGATGTGAACCAACCTTAAAAGAAATTACTGTAATGAGATGTCTACTTGTATTGCATTATTACAAAGTAAAATTAATGTGTTATGCTGCAACTAAATTAATAGATTGTATAGATGGACCATTATGCCAATAACCCTAGCAAATCTAGTGAGATGAATGTGTACAGGAAAGGTAAAAAGGTGTAACTAATGAAGGAACTTCTCTGTAGTAGTGGTAGAAAATGTGTTCATAAATTATGGACCATTTTAAAGTTGAATATCAGGCAGATTACAAAAACCGCAGATTTATGTATTAATGAACAAATCTACCTATTTAACTATTGTAAATACCTGAATAAGCACTGCTGACAAGGAACATGCTTAAGGAGGGGAGAGCAGAGTGGGCAGAGGGATAACCAGAGGACGACCAAGCTGTTTTTCTTTGCTGCAGGAAAGAAAAGTCATGTCACCAGTCTGGCTTTGTAGTACAGCAGGATTGCGTACAGATGGAAAGAAATTACAATTCTTTGGCAGGTTCCATATATGTATTTTTAAATTAGGCTAATAAACTTCTTGCCTAGAATTCAACTGAACATAGAAAAAGTTTATCAGTGGCAACCACCTCACCAAAATAACCTTTTCTAGTCTCCATTGACACTCCGCAGATTTGCCCCTAATCTATCCTTTGATTCTGCAATATAGGTAAGGATGCCCTTTTTTTAACTTCTTCATCGCCTTCTGGATAAAGCACTAAACCAGTGTGTTTCTCTTTTGAGACTGGCAGGGCAGTACTATGTATATTATCAACACAAGCAAGATCGTGCAAGATTTTAAGTATCACTGTGCTGCTCAACTCAATAAAAGGAAAAGCATCTGCATGGGACTCGGATGTGCCTACATGAAAGATTCTCAAACAGTTTTCAGTTGCTGCTGCTGCCCCCTTTAAAGTGTTTGTTACTCCAGCATTTCATATTCCTAATATATGCCTGATATGCCATGTATTTGTATGAAAAGTATTCTGATCTCTTTGTAATGCTTCCTTTGTGTGAAATCCCTGGTGTTTCTGCCAGTCCCTCTGCTCTCCTATTAGAAACTGACCACACTAAGCAGGAGAACACACCCGTGGTCAGTTCTCTAGCTGTGCTGGGAGCTCAGCCTGCTCTCCTGCAATGATCACACTTGTCCCAAAATGCCCCCCCCCCCTGCACAGCCATTTACTGGAAAGTTCAGCGTACTGCTGTTTCTGCTCCACCAGCTCCTTTGCATCTGGGAACTGAGAGAATATGATCAAAAACAGAAAGAAGGTATTTATATATATATTTTTTTATATACAGTCAGGTCCATAAATATTGGGACATCGACACAGTTCTAATCTTTTTGGCTCTATACACCACCACAATGGATTTGAAATGAAACAAACACGGTGTGCTTTAACTGCAGACTTTCAGCTTTAATTTGAGGGTATCCAAATCAGGTGAAAGGTGTAGGAATTAGAACAGTTTGTATATGCGCCTCCCACTTTTTAAGGGACCAAACGTAATGGGACAATTGGCTGCTCAGCTGTTCCATGGCCAGGTGTGTGTTATTTCCTCATTATCCCATTTACAAGGAGCAGATAAAAGGTCCAGAGTTTATTTCAAGTGTGCTATTTGCATTTGGAATCTGTTGCTGTCAACTCTCAATATGAGATCCAAAGAGCTGTCACTATCAGTGAAGCAAGCCATCATTAGGCTGAAAAAACAAAACAAACCCATCAGAGTGATAGCAAAAACATTAGGTGTGGCCAAATCAACTGTTTGGAGCATTCTTAAAAATAAAGAATGCACCGGTGAGCTCAGCAACACCAAAAGACCCAGAAGACCACGGAAAACAACTGTGGTGGATGACCGAAGAATTCTTTCCCTGGTGAAGAAAACACCCTTCACAACAGTTGGCCAGATCAAGAACACTCTCCAGGAGGTAGGTGTATTTGTGTCAAAGTCAACAATCAAGAGAAGACTTCACCAGAGTAAATGGAGAGGGTTTACAGTCTTCACAGTTCTGGAACAACATCCTATGGACAGATGAGACCAAGATCAGCTTGTACCAGAGGGATGGGAAGAGAAGAGTATGGAGAAGGAAAGGAGCTGCTTATGATCCAAAGCATACCACCTCATCAGTGAAGCATGGTGGTGGTAGTGTCATGGCGTGGGCAGGTATGGCTTCCAATGTAACTGGTTCTCTTGTATTTATTGATGATTTGACTGCTGACAAAAGCAGCAGGATGAATTCTGAAGTGTTTCGGGCAATATTATCTGCTCATATTCAGCCAAAAGCTTCAGAACTCATTGGACGGCGCTTCACAGTGCAGATGGAAAATGACCTGAAGCATACTGTGAAAGCAACCAAAGACTTTTTTAAGGGAAAGGAATATAATGTTATGCAATGGCCAAGTCAATCACCTGACCTGAATCCTGATTGAGCATGCATTTCACTTGCTGAAGACAAAACTGAAGGGAAAATGCCCCAAGAACAAGCAGGAACTGAAGTCAGTTGAAGTAGAGGCCTGGCAGAGCATCACCAGGGATGAAACACAGCGTCTGGTGATGTCTATGCATTCCAGACTTCAGGCTGTAATTGACTGCAAATGATTTTCAACCAAGTATTAAAAAGTGAAAGTTTGATGTATGATTGTTAATCTGTCCTATTACTTTTTGTCCCTTAAAAAGTGGGAGGCACATATACAAACTGTTGTAATTCCTACATCTTTCAACTGATTTGGATGTAAATACCCTCAAATTAAAGCTGGAAGTCTGCAGTTAAAGCAAATCTTTGTTTCATTTCAAATCCATTGTGGTAGTGTAGAGCCATAAAAATTAGAATTGTGTCGATGTCCCTATATTTATGGACCTGACTGTATCTTTGCACAAATATTTTGCCTTTCATTTCAATTTTAAACTAAATAGGTTGTTTTACAAGGTGATCATTTATAATCACTTTAAAAGTATGCACAATCTTGGGGCATCCCATTCTAAAGTGAAAAAAAAAACCAAAAAAAAAAAACATTATTTTACTTATGAATAGGGTTGAGCGAACACCTAGATGTCCGTGTTCGACGGGTTCGGCCGAACTTTAAAAAAAAGTCCGGGTCCGTGTCCCGGACTTTTACCGAACTTTTCCCGGACACCGAACCCCATTGAAGTCAATGGGGACCCGAACTTTAAGGCACTAAAATGGCTCTAAAACACCAAAGGAAAGGGCTAGAGTGCTGCAAATGGCAGCAAAACGTAATTAAGAGCATGGCAAGTGCTCTGCAAACAAATGTGGATAGGGAAATAACTTAAAACAACAAAAAAAAACAGAAAAATAAAACAATGTTCTTCTTCATCTCTGAAGGACGAGGCCCATATGGAGTAGGAGGGAGGTTGAGGTGGTGGTGGATGTGGCGGTGACTAGACATATGCCGGTTTTCGGTAATTCGATATATCGCGGTATTGCATAGCCACGGTATTGTTATTGTGGCATTTTTAAAATACCGAGTTTCTCTGTCAAGTCTGCCTGACTTGTGAATTGATACATTTCAGTGAGCTGGATGACTCATTCACTCACTCAGCTAACACCTTTCAGCATTAAGTCTCCTAACTATAAACAAAAATGATTACATTTGTATCTTTTCCTTCCCTCTGCCAGGGAGAAAGGAAGTTTAACCTCTTAAAGACTGGATCTTTTTCTGACACTTGCTGTTTGCAAGTTAAAATCAGTTTTTTTTTTGCTAGAAAAGTACTTAGAACCCCCAAACATTTTATATATTTTTTTAGCAGAGACCCTACAGAATAAAATGGCGATTGTTGTAATATTTTATGTCACACTGTATTTGCGCAGCAGTCTTTCAAACGCAATGATTAGACTTTAATGAATAAAAAAAAAAAAAAAAACGTAACAGTAAAGTTATCCCAATTTTTTTTTTTTTTTGTTACACAGAGAATCGTGAGAGAATCGTGATCTTTATTCCAAGCTAAAAAATCGTGATTCTCATTTTGGCCAGAATCGTGCAGCTCTAATAAATATATATATACACACACACACGCCTAGCAGCCCACATTACATTATTATATAGCCATCAAGCAGTGTCTGGCCTACCTGGTGATGACTGGTCCTGGCGCTCTGATCCGATGGCCTGGTCTTTAAAGGGGCAAATCCTTGCGATCCAGAAGTGGTTAAACCTGCAGGAGGACCGGTGTTTTTATCTATTAATGACTTTACTATTGCTTTAGGCCTGGTTCACATGTATGCGGGTTGGTGGTTCACATGTATGCGGGTTGGCGGTTCACATGTATGCGGGTTGGCGGCCCACATTTGCACAGGCATAGCAGCCCATTGATTTGAACGGGCTGCTATGCCCTCATTTTCCGCAGAAAAAAGGTGCATGCAGCATTTTTTTTAAATTCAGTGGCCTTGAAATCCATCCTGCTTTTGCACCATGCGACTAACCTGCAGTTCCTGCTCTGGCAAGCTTTCTGCATTTTTTGTATACGTGGGCACGGCATTTAAAAATAAACAGTTTGCGTGTGCAGCAACGGCAGGTAAGTCGCATGGTGCAAAAGAAGGATGGATTTCATGGCCACTGCATTTTTTTAAATTCTGCATGCACCTTTTTTCAGCTGAAAACGCAGGCATAGCAGCTCAAGCCCATTCACATCAATGGGCTGCTATGCCTGTGCAAATGTGGGCCCCCAACCCGCATACATGTGAACCAGGCCTAAAGCAATAGTAAAGTCATTAATAGATAAAAACACCGGTCCTCCTGCAGGTTTAACCAATTAATGACTTTACTATTGCTTTAGGCCTGGTTCACATGTATGCGGGTTGGGGGCCCACATTTGCACAGGCATAGCAGCCCATTGATGTGAATGGGCTTGAGCTGCTATGCCTGCGTTTTCAGCTGAAAAAAGGTGCATGCAGAATTTAAAAAAATGCAGTGGCCATGAAATCCATCCTTCTTTTGCACCATGCGACTTACCTGCCGTTGCTGCACACGCAAACTGTTTATTTTTAAATGCCGTGCCCACGTATACAAAAAATGCAGAAAGCTTGCCAGAGCAGGAACTGCAGGTTAGTCGCATGGTGCAAAAGCAGGATGGATTTCAAGGCCACTGAATTTTAAAAAAATGCTGCATGCACCTTTTTTCTGCGGAAAATGAGGGCATAGCAGCCCATTCAAATCAATGGGCTGCTATGCCTGTGCAAATGTGAACCACCAACCCGCATACATGTGAACCAGGCCTAAAGCAATAGTAAAGTAATTTATAAACAACACCTCCTTCAGGTTTAACCACTTCTTGACCACAAGGATTTGCCCTCTTAATGACCAGGCCATCGGATCGGAGCCGAGCGCCAGAACCAGTTATCACCAGTTAGGCCAGACACTGCTTGATGACCTATTTTAGGCCTGGTTCACAGAGTCTGTACTGACTGACTATATAATAATGTGCATAAGTGAACCAAAGCCCCTAAATTCAGCAATGAAATTGAAGTGAGGTGGAAATTTAATAATTTAAATTTAATAATAGAATACCGTGATAATACCGTATACCGTGGCAAAACCTTAATCAATTAATCGCAGCATGAAAATCTGATACCGTCACAAGCCTAGCGGTGACATAGGCGTGCGCACAGGGTGTGCTGGGTGTGCCTGGGCACACCCTAATCACCTAGGGCACATAGCATTGCCAGTGAGGAGATGGGAAAGATCTCCCTGGGACCTGCTCTGCTCTATTTCTCCTTGCCTACAGGTACATGGCCCCGATACATTACTCTCCCTGCTGGCAAACACATGCATGTGTATTTCAACTTTGGGGTGCACACCTTAATGCAATAGGCTGCGCACACCTATGGGCGGTGTAGGTGGAAGCGGCGGTGGAGGAGGACCAGGGCCGGATTAACAGCATCATGGGCTTGGTGCTGAGGATTTTGAAGGGCCTTAAGGGCCGTGCCTTGCCATGCACCCAGAGGAGGAAGGGTGCAGCCATGCATGCCTAATTCAACATGGGATGCTGTCTCTGAAGCCCATAAACACATCCATGCATCGCCAACTGTCCCTCCTTGTCCGGCCTTCACGCTGTGTGGGGAGGTTCTGAGGGTGCTGCCTGGGGAAGCGAGCATAGAAGCCAGACTTCTGTGTTTACAAGTGACAGAAGAGCGGTAACAGTGAATATGGCCAACCCGGGGCCTATATAAAAGGTAGGGGCCTGGAGCTGCAGCTCCAATAGCCCCTACATTAATCTGGCCCTGAGGAGGAGGACGAGGTAGCCAACACTGCTTCTTTTCAAAAATTTTAAATGAGGGTACACCCCAAAAGAGTGAGAAAGAGCAAAAATGGAACAATGGGTGGGTAAGGTCGGTATCCATTGCTATTCTGCATAAGGTACGGAAAAGTCCCGTGGGATCCATGCCTGGTTCATTTTAATGAACGTGAGCTTGTCCACATTGTCTCTGGACAGGCGGCTGCGCTTGTCTGTTATAACGCCCCCAGCCGTGCTAAATACCCGTTCAGATAATACACTGGCTGCAGGGCACGCCAGCACCTCCAAGGCGTAAAGGGCAAGCTCAAGCCATGTGCCCAATTTGGAGACCCAGAAGTTGAAGGGGGCAGACCCGTCATTCACTACATGTAGGCGTGTGCACACATACTGCTCCACCATGTTGGTAAAATGCTGCCTCCTGCTAAGACGTTCCATCTGAGCTGCTGGTGCTGCTGTTTGTTGTGGCGTGCTGACAAAGCTTTTCCACATTTCGGCCATGCTAACCCTGCCTTCTGAGGTGCTGGCGGTGCCCTGGTTGCGTTGGCGACCTCCTCCTCCTCCTCCTCTGCCTTGTGCTTCCACTGTGGCCCCGCTGTCAGATGGGAATGCCAGCAGCATGGCGTCTACCAGCGTGCGCTTGTACTCGCGCATCTTGCGATCGCGCTCCAGTGAGTGAATTAAGGACGGTACGTTGTCCTTGTAACGGGGATCCAGCAGCGTGGCCACCCAGTAATCAGCACAAGTTAGAATGTGGGCAACTCGGCGGTCGTTGTGGAGACACTGCAGCATGTAATCGCTCATGTGTGCCAGGCTGCCCAGAGGCAACGAAAGGCTGTCCTCTGTGGGAGGTGTATCGTCCGTGTCCTCTGTATCCCCCCAGCCACGCACCAGTGATGGCCATGAGCTGGCCTGGGTGCCACCCTGCTGTGAACATGGTTCCATCTCCTCCTCCAGCTCCTCCTCCTCCTCATCCTCCTCATCCTCCAGAACTGTGCCCCTGCTGGACAATTGCGTCCCTGGCGTTTGCGTGTGCAGGAACCCACCCTCGGAGCCCCTTGCGAATGACTGCCCTGAAAGCCTTGGAAATGTTACCTCTTCATCCTCCTCCTCCTCCTCATCCTGTGCCACATCCTCTTCCATCATCGCCCGAATTGTTTTTTCAAGGAGGCATGGAAGTGGGATAGTTAAGCTGAGAACGGCGTCATTGCCACTGGCCATGTTGGTGGAGTACTCAAAACAGCGCAACAAGGCACACAGGTCTCGCATGGAGGCCCAGTTAAATTAAATAGCGGAATAGAAAATATGATCCAAAAAAAGTGTATGTATATCACACGTACACAACCACACTGGGCCCCAATTACTATTGTTTGTACCCCTAAAAGGCTAGATGAGGAGTAGGGGGAGTATGGAACAGGCAGCACCCTCAAACCTTCAGAAGTATGAGATGAACCCCAACAACTTGGAAAGGTGGATCTCTCTCACACGTACCGACACAGACTATCCCGCAATTCAATTGATCCTCAAAGGTTTTTATTGAATAGCGGAATAGGAAATATGATCAAAAAAAGTGTATGTATCTCGCACGTACACAACCACACTAGGCCCCAATTACTATTGTTTGTACCCCTAAAAGGCTAGATGAGGAGTAGGGGGGGTATGGAACAGGCAGCACCCTCAAACCTTCAGAAGTATGAGATGAACCCCAACAACTTGGAAAGGTGGATCTCTCTCACACGTACCGACACAGACTATCCCGCAATTCAATTGATCCTCAAAGGTTTTTATTGAATAGCGGAATAGGAAATATGATCAAAAAAAGTGTATGTATCTCGCACGTACACAACCACACTAGGCCCCAATTACTATTGTTTGTACCCCTAAAAGGCTAGATGAGGAGTAGGGGGGGTATGGAACAGGCAGCACCCTCAAACCTTCAGAAGTATGAGATGAACCCCAACAACTTGGAAAGGTGGATCTCTCTCACACGTACCGACACAGACTATCCCCCAATTTAACTGATCCCCAAAGGTTTTTGATTAAATAGCGGAATAGAAAATATGATCCCAAAAAAGTGTATGTATATCACACGTACACAACCACACTGGGCCCCAATTACTATTGTTTGTACCCCTAAAAGGCTAGATGAGGAGTAGGGGGAGTATGGAACAGGCAGCACCCTCAAACCTTCAGAAGTATGAGATGAACCCCAACAACTTGGAAAGGTGGATCTCTCTCACACGTACCGACACAGACTATCCCGCAATTCAATTGATCCTCAAAGGTTTTTATTGAATAGCGGAGTAGGAAATATGATCAAAAAAAGTGTATGTATCTCGCACGTACACAACCACACTAGGCCCCAATTACTATTGTTTGTACCCCTAAAAGGCTAGATGAGGAGTAGGGGGGGTATGGAACAGGCAGCACCCTCAAACCTTCAGAAGTATGAGATGAACCCCAACAACTTGGAAAGGTGGATCTCTCTCACACGTACCGACACAGACTATCCCCCAATTTAACTGATCCCCAAAGGTTTTTGATTAAATAGCGGAATAGAAAATATGATCCCAAAAAAGTGTATGTATATCACACGTACACAACCACACTGGGCCCCAATTACTATTGTTTGTACCCCTAAAAGGCTAGATGAGGAGTAGGGGGAGTATGGAACAGGCAGCACCCTCAAACCTTCAGAAGTATGAGATGAACCCCAACAACTTGGAAAGGTGGATCTCTCTCACACGTACCAACACAGACTATCCCCCAATTTAACTGATCCCCAAAGGTTTTTGATTAAATAGCGGAATAGAAAATATGATCCAAAAAAAGTGTATGTATATCACACGTACACAACCACACTAGGCCCCAATTACTATTGTTTGTACCCCTAAAAGGCTAGATGAGGAGTAGGGGGAGTATGGAACAGGCAGCACCCTCAAACCTTCAGAAGTATGAGATGAACCCCAACAACTTGGAAAGGTGGATCTCTCTCACACGTACCGACACAGACTATCCCCCAATTTAACTGATCCCCAAAGGTTTTTGATTAAATAGCGGAATAGAAAATATGATCCAAAAAAAGTGTATGTATATCACACGTACACAACCACACTAGGCCCCAATTACTATTGTTTGTACCCCTAAAAGGCTAGATGAGGAGTAGGGGGGGTATGGAACAGGCAGCACCCTCAAACCTTCAGAAGTATGAGATGAACCCCAACAACTTGGAAAGGTGGATCTCTCTCACACGTACCAACACAGACTATCCCCCAATTTAACTGATCCCCAAAGGTTTTTGATTAAATAGCGGAATAGAAAATATGATCCCAAAAAAGTGTATGTATATCACACGTACACAACCACACTAGGCCCCAATTACTATTGTTTGTACCCCTAAAAGGCTAGGAGTAGGGGGAGTATGGAACAGGCAGCACCCTCAAACCTTCAGAAGTATGAGATGAACCCCAACAACTTGGAAAGGTGGATCTCTCTCACACGTACCAACACAGACTATCCCCCAATTTAACTGATCCCCAAAGGTTTTTGATTAAATAGCGGAATAGAAAATATGATCCAAAAAAAGTGTATGTATATCACACGTACACAACCACACTAGGCCCCAATTACTATTGTTTGTACCCCTAAAAGGCTAGGAGTAGGGGGAGTATGGAACAGGCAGCACCCTCAAACCTTCAGAAGTATGAGATGAACCCCAACAACTTGGAAAGGTGGATCTCTCTCACACGTACCAACACAGACTATCCCCCAATTTAACTGATCCCCAAAGGTTTTTGATTAAATAGCGGAATAGAAAATATGATCCCAAAAAAGTGTATGTATATCACACGTACACAACCACACTAGGCCCCAATTACTATTGTTTGTACCCCTAAAAGGCTAGGAGTAGGGGGAGTATGGAACAGGCAGCACCCTCAAACCTTCAGAAGTATGAGATGAACCCCAACAACTTGGAAAGGTGGATCTCTCTCACACGTACCAACACAGACTATCCCCCAATTTAACTGATCCCCAGAGGTTTTTGATTAAATAGCGGAATAGAAAATATGATCCCAAAAAAGTGTATGTATATCACACGTACACAACCACACTAGGCCCCAATTACTATTGTTTGTACCCCTAAAAGGCTAGGAGTAGGGGGAGTATGGAACAGGCAGCACCCTCAAACCTTCAGAAGTATGAGATGAACCTCAACAACTTGGAAAGGTGGATCTCTCTCACACGTACCAACACAGACTATCCCCCAATTTAACTGATCCCCAAAGGTTTTTGATTAAATAGCGGAATAGAAAATATGATCCCAAAAAAGTGTATGTATATCACACGTACACAACCACACTAGGCCCCAATTACTATTGTTTGTACCCCTAAAAGGCTAGGAGTAGGGGGAGTATGGAACAGGCAGCACCCTCAAACCTTCAGAAGTATGAGATGAACCCCAACAACTTGGAAAGGTGGATCTCTCTCACACGTACCAACACAGACTATCCCCCAATTTAACTGATCCCCAAAGGTTTTTGATTAAATAGCGGAATAGAAAATATGATCCCAAAAAAGTGTATGTATATCACACGTACACAACCACACTAGGCCCCAATTACTATTGTTTGTACCCCTAAAAGGCTAGATGAGGAGTAGGGGGAGTATGGAACAGGCAGCACCCTCAAACCTTCAGAAGTATGAGATGAACCCCAACAACTTGGAAAGGTGGATCTCTCTCACACGTACCGACACAGACTATCCCCCAATTTAACTGATCCCCAAAGGTTTTTGATTAAATAGCGGAATAGAAAATATGATCCAAAAAAAGTGTATGTATATCACACGTACACAACCACACTAGGCCCCAATTACTATTGTTTGTACCCCTAAAAGGCTAGATGAGGAGTAGGGGGGGTATGGAACAGGCAGCACCCTCAAACCTTCAGAAGTATGAGATGAACCCCAACAACTTGGAAAGGTGGATCTCTCTCACACGTACCAACACAGACTATCCCCCAATTTAACTGATCCCCAAAGGTTTTTGATTAAATAGCGGAATAGAAAATATGATCCCAAAAAAGTGTATGTATATCACACGTACACAACCACACTAGGCCCCAATTACTATTGTTTGTACCCCTAAAAGGCTAGATGAGGAGTAGGGGGAGTATGGAACAGGCAGCACCCTCAAACCTTCAGTATGAGATTGTGTTCACTGTACCCCACAAAGATTGAGTTCACTGCACCCCACAATGATTGTGTTCACTGCACCCCACAAAGATTGTGTTCACTGCACCTCACAAAGATTGTGTTCACTGTACCCCCCAAAGATTGTGTTCACTGCACCCCACAAAGATTCTGTTCACTGTACCCCACAAAGATTGTGTTCACTGCACCCCAAAAAGATTGTGTTCACTGCACCCCAAAAAGGATGTTGTTCACTGCACCCCAAAAAGGATGTTGTTCACTCCACCCCAAAAAGATTGTGTTCACTGCACCCCACAAAGATTGTGTTCACTGCACCCCAAAAAGATTGTGTTCACTGCACCCCAAAAATTATTTTGTTCACTGCACCCCAAAAAGGATTTTGTTCACTGCACCCCAAAAAGGATGTTGTTCACTCCACCCCAAAAAGATTGTGTTCACTGCACCCCAAAAAGATTGTGTTCACTGCACCCCACAAAGGATTTTGTTCACTGCACCCCAAAAAGATTGTGTTCACTGCACCCCAAAAAGGATGTTGTTCACTGCACCCCAAAAAGGATTTTGTTCACTGCACCCCAAAAAGATTGTGTTCACTGCACCCCACAAAGGATTTTGTTCACTGCACCCCACAAAGATTGTGTTCACTGCACACCAAAAAGGATTGTGTTCACTGCACCCCAAAAAGATTTTGTTCACTGCACCCCAAAAAGATTGTGTTCACTGCAGCCCAAAAAGATTGTGTTCACTGCAGCCCAAAAAGATTGTGTTCACTGCAGCCCAAAAAGATTGTGTTCACTGCAGCCCAAAAAGATTGTGTTCACTGCAGCTCACACACAGAAAAATGGATGTGGATCACTGACACCTGCCTATCTCCAATCCCACACCACACAGCAATATCGATTGTAGTTTGTAGAACACAGTTTCCCTAAAATTCAGCAGACTCTGTCCCTAACAGGATTGAGAAGAGATCGTAGATCAGGATTGAGTGCAGACCCCACCCCCCACACAGCAATATCGATTGTAGTTTGTAGAAGACACTGACCCTATATAATTCAGCAGACTCTATCCCTAAAATGCCTACAACTCGCCCTGCCTAAACACTCCGACCTGTCCCTCAATTCTATCCGGACACAAATGGTTTTTTCCTGCCTATCTTTCCCTAATCAGCAGCCAGCACGTTGATGTGTGCTCTGTCCCTGAATCTAAGCAGCATAATGACGCCGCTGCGGCTGCCTCGAACTTATAAAGACTTGGTCACATGCTTCAGACGGCCAATCACAGCTACTGAGACATTTGCAGGCATGGCTGGGATGGCTTAAGGCACACCAGTTAAACGATTGTTGATTGGCTGTTGAAAGCCCGCCATGAAAAGAGCGCCAAAGCATGCAAAACCCGGAAATAAAACGACCGAACACGGATTTTTACCCGAACATACAGTAAAGTGTCCGTGTCCGTGTTCGGGTACAAAAAATCCAATTATTCGGTACGAACACGAATAATACAGTCCGTGTTCGCTCAACACTACTTATGAATGGAAAACCTGAGCCTGATCAGCCACACAACCTCCTCGATGAAACTAACTTCACATCAGAGGTCCCCCATCACATCAAAACTCACCTTCACATCAGTGGTCCCCCATCACATCAAAACTCACCTTCACATCAGTGGTCCCCCATCACATCAGAGGTCCCCTTATCACATCCAAGAGCCCCCATCACAGAACCTCCCAATTATACAGTCCCCATCCCAGGGCCCCCCAATAACACAGTCCCCCTATCACAGAGTCTGCCAGTCACACAGTCTCCCCATCACAAGACCTCTCAATCATACTGTTCAATCTTTACGTCAGAGCCCTATCTTTTGAATAGGGTATGAGGTGAGGGTATGAGGTGGAGCAGGTCTGGAGGAGGCAGACTTCCTTCCTCTCATAAATGCTGGGGGTGGGCCTGCATGCTGTTTGCCCTGGATCAGCATCATGCATTGCCATGGTGCAGGCTAGCCTGCCACCAACAGCATTGCAATCAATTCCAATGTGTATCCTGCCCTAAAGCGTCATTGGTTGTTATGGTGTTTGCAGTCGGCCTTCCTGCACCATGTCGAGTCGCTATGCTGATCCAAAGCATGGGTTTCATGTTTGCAGCACCCAAGAAGACCCAAACAGCACCCTGGTTGAGAAACACTGACCTAAATGGTAAAGTAAAATTGCATGGAGAGAAATACCTTAACCTTTCCTTCTAAAATGCTAAAAGTCAGTCTGTCATGTTGATCCTCCTGTTTCAATACTTTCTCAGTGGTAAACTTGAACTAGCATGTGTCATGTAATAAAAGTAATGGCATTCTATATATTATTCCTAGGACAACCCTTTAAATAAGAATTATCACGGTTTTACATTATTCAGTTCTCCAGTGGACAAAGCACATTTGCCCCACCTTGCTATGTGCCCTTAAACACAGGCTGCGATGTTGAACAGGGCACCCAGACTTCCATGGGGCAACTCCACTAGACACAGCACATACTAAGGAGAAGATTGGTTTTATAGTAATCACATGTCTCCCGTTCACATCATTTGCACAGAAGCAAGCACTGGCAAAAGGAAAGCGGAGGGAGGTGAGGTGTGTCAACCTCCCCTCCTTCTGCATTTTCCTCTTGCCAGTGCTTGCCTTGAGAATCACAGCTAGTGTTACAGTGCACCTAGGAAGATGAAACAAAGTACTACATGTACTTTGTCCTACGGGGAATTAAATAATGTAAAAAAATAAAATTCTTTAAATGTCTCAATGCCAACTGAAGTAGAGCTATAGTGAAAAATATCCTTCTGTCTGCTTGTGCCCACTTAAAGCAGACATAAATTCCCCAAAACTGGTAGAATTTTTCCACAAAAATGAGAATCATACTACCTTTACTTTAAACCTCATCAGTCCTAAACTACAATAATAAAAATAAGTTTCGATTTTTTTTGCCGGGAAATAAAATCACACAAAACACAGGCAGGAACTGGTTTATTCTGTCCATACCTGCATTTACCTCTCTTCCTTCTGTCTATTTTTTGTTCCTATCTTCTTCCATAAAGCTATACATATACATGTGATGACCATCAACCAATCCAGATTTTTAGTGGGATATGGAAAGTTGGCAACATTCCTTTAATATAGTACACTATTATCTCCCTTATTAACTACTTCTGAATCGGAAGGTTTTACCCCCTTAATGACCAGGCCGTTTTTTTGCAATTTGGCACTGTGTGAAATTAACTGGTAATTGCAATGCAGTACCCAAACAAACTTTATGTCCTTTTTTTCTCACAAATAGAGCTTTCTTTTGGCGGTGTTTGATCACCTCTGCGGGTTTTAATTTTTATTTACGATATAAACAAAAAAAGACAGAACATTTTGAGAAAAAAATTACATTTTCTATTTTTTCTTATAAAACACATCCAATTAACTAAATGTTTGTCATACATTTAGGCCCAAATGTATTTAGCTACATGTCTTTGATAAAAAAGTATATTTATTGGTTTGCACAAAAGTTATAGCGTCTACAAACTATGGTGTATATACTGGAATTTACGCAGCTTTTACTTTCTGACTGCCTACCTAATTTCTTGAAGTGCTAAAATGGCAAGGCAGTACAATCCCTCCCACCCCCCTCCCCCAAATTACCACTTTTTGGAAAGTAGACACCCCAAGGAATTTCCTGAGAGGTATGTTGAGCCCATTGAATATTTAATTTTTTTGTCATAGGCGTTTGAAAAATGACAAAAAAAAAAAAGGAATTTACACAAAGTTGTCATTAAATGATATATTGCTCACACATGCTCACACATGCCATGGGTATATGTGGAATTACACCCCAAAATACATTCTGCTGCTTCTCCTGAGTATAGGAATACCCCATGTGTGAGACTTTTTGGAAGTCTTCAGGACCCTGAACACCAATCACTGCCTTCAGGCTTTCTACTCCTATCTATCACGGTTTTAGAGGCCATGAAATGCAAAGATAGCACAAAAACCCCTCAAATTACCCCTTTTCCGAAAATAGACACCCTAAGCTATTTTCAGAGAGGCATGTTGAGTCCATGGAATTTTTTATATTTTGCCAAATGGTTTCGGAAAATTTATATTTTTTTTTAACACAAAATTGTCACTTAAATGATATATTGCTCAAACATGCCATGGGTATATGTGAAATAACACCCCAAAAATACATTATGCTGCTTCTTCTGAGTATGGGGATACCGCATGTGTGAGATTTTTTTGGCATTCTAGCTACATACAGGACCCCAAAAACCAATTTCTGCCTTCAGGCTTTCTAAGGGTATAAATTGTTGATTTCACTCCTCACTACCTATCACAGTTTCAGAGGCCATGAAATGCCAAGATAGCAGGGGGGCGGAGCTTCCGTGACCGACGCCGAACATCTCTCGAGTGACACACGCTATTACTATTGCCATAACAGCAGGCACGGTGAAGTGCCCTGTACATGTGAGTAAACTTCTATTTTCCTCAATAAAGCCTGATTGTTGAAACGGAGAGCACTATATTTTCCCTTTTATATTTTGCATCGCATGTCCCGTGTCTTGAGACCTCCGGAGGTGAGAGGCTGGAGTGTCTTTCCAGGAGTCTGATATCCTCAGTACATGCTTTTGCTGGCCCGTCTGGGTCCTGTTTGGAGGTGAGAGGCCAATCTAGCAGGTGGAGGGATTTCACAGATTGGTGTGCACTTTTCACCAGATTGCATTTCTGATTTGGACACTTGGACACTAATGCACATTTATGGGCTTTTGAGCACAATCACAGCTTGTATGGACTTCAGATATTGATTACATTAACATCATTTATGTTTATTGGTGCACGTCTGGCGCAGCACATTTTTTGTATTTATTTTGACACCATCCCTTTAATTTTTTTTATCATTTTATTTAAATTTAAATATTCCATATGATAGCAATAAGTAGTAACAGGTACTCTTTTAAAAAAAAAAAAAAAATTGGGGTCTATTAGACTCTAGATCTCTCTCAAGATTGATAGGATCAGATGCTTTGCCAATTTCCCAATGGTGCTGTTTATATCTTGCGAAACCAAAGTCATGAAGTGCTCGTAGTATCTGGTATCTTAGGCCATAGAGATGATTGGAGCCATTCAGGTCTCCAATCAGTTCTATGGTCAGCTGACTATACCAGAAAGTGTGTGGTATGCCCACCATTAGACATCCCAGCATCCACCCACTTGTAATGATGGGCATACATGCAATGTTCTTTTTTTCGTTCAGCCCATGGGATTTCAGCAGATTTCTCCATTCGCATCGATCAATTTGGATGAAGAAATCTCTGCCAAGAAAAGTCTTAAAAAAAATATGGTGAAGCATAGGGGAGATCCGCCCTCTGTGTCCACCCCACCCCCTATGCTTCACCATATATGCTCTTTTTTTAACTTTGGTGATGAAATCACCTCCTACAACGCTGCAATCATTGATTTACAGAAATGCTGAGAGCAAACGCTGTTGCTGTCAGAATAAACAAATCAGTGTTGCAGCTGATGGGCATACCTGCAAAGCAAACAATGGTTAACAATAAAACACAGTAACAATAAAACATTGCAATATAATAGTATACAATGCAGTAAAACAGTAGAATGGTGGTATCTGCAAAGAAAACTATGGTTAACAGTGAAAAACACAGCAACAATAAAACATTACATTATAATAGCATACAGTACAGTAGAATGGTGGTGTCTGCAAAGAAAACTATGGTTAATAATGAAAAACAGTAACAATAAAACATTACAGTATAACAGTATATGATAAAGTAAAAGTAGAAAGAGTAGAAAAGTAGAGTAAGAACAGAAAATGTACTCAATAAAACCACAACTATTTTTGGATTTTTTTATTTTCAAATGTTTTTAAAAAAAAATTATTTTTTTTTAAACTTTTTTTTACACTTTTTTTTGTAACTGTAAAAAAACTGTTCCATGCTAGGGTCTCTCAAAATGCAAAAGCCATCTAACATCTTTCGAGACCCTGTGTAAAAGTGTGCCCTAGACTGTGCTTTTCCCTATTCTAATACTCTACTAGTGTGTGGTAGCAACAGAAACAGTCCCCAATGCAGAGACCAGATTGGCCATGACAGGAGGGACAAAAATAGCGGGTGTCATGCCTATATCTGAATTTTTTCTACTTTGGGGTGCTCTTTGGGTAGGGGTACCAGGGAGGACATCCAGAAAATGCCTCTCATGCAGCCGGCTCACTGCATCTGGATTGTAAATTTGGGCCACAGCACCTTCTGAATACAGAAGGGCTGTGATGATCTCTTCCTGAAATTTTAGAAAGGATCCACTTCTTCCTGATGCTTTGTATAGCACATAAGTGTTAAGCAGAGCCAATTGGATTAAGTTTACAGACACTTTTTTGTACCAGCATCTGTCCTCATGGGCGACATCATTGGGTCATTGAAGTCTACCCCTCCCATGTTAAGGTTTTATTTGTGGATACAGAGGGGCTTCTCAACAACACCAGTCACCATTGTAATTTGGACTGTTGTATCTGCAAGAATGGAAGACAGAACAAAAACATTTTGTGTGTCCTTCCACTTCACTGCAAGAAATTTATTACACTTCAAGCAGGCTCTCTCCCTCTGTCTAAGTCAGGCATGTACAAGCCATTGAGGGAAACCCTGATGATTAGGTTACACGGTGCCACATGCGCCAATTCCAGAATAAAAAAGGTGACTAAAAAGTGGCACGCTTGTGTAATAATTGTCATGTATAAATGGTACCCCTTTCTGAATAAGGGTGACACCAAGTCTCAAACAATCTCGCCGCTGCTCCACACTGCTATATTTTCTCTCGTAATTCTGGAAACTACACGTATAGCCTGCTGCCCTGTCACAGAGCTAATACATCTTGACCCCATATCTGACATGCTTGCTGGGGAGAAACTGTTTGCAACAAGGCAGCCATAAAGTTTAATACTCATCAACGCAGACAGCTTGTTGGGACATATACAAGGTTGTAAATTTTTGGTTGAAGTGCTTTACGAGGGGCCAAATATTGTGGAGCCGGTCATATCCAGAGTCATCCTGAGGACGACAGAGTTCATTGTCATTGAAATGCATGAACCACAATATTTGCTTGTATCTAGTCCTGACCACGGCAGCAAAGAACACGGGCATATGATGTCAGTGGACCAATATGATCGCAACTCACTCTTTTTAGTAATGCCCATGATGAGGGATAGGCCTAGAAAGGTTCTAAATTCGGAAACAGTGAAACATTTCCATGCAAATTCTCTGGCAAGGGTCAAATTTGGGTTTGCGGTGATAAATTGATTGGCATATAAATTGCTTTGGTCCACAACAGATCTGTGAAAAACGGCTCAATAAATCCAACGGGTGTAAAATCGTCTGTTTCAACCTGAATTCTGGGTTTGCCTGTGAATGGGGGAAGTACAGGCACTGCAGAAATGGTGGGCTCCCAATACGGATTTGCAAGTGCATTAGGAAGAACACTATTGGCTCTTTGGGCCTGTCTTTGAATTCTCGGGAACAATACTTGGGCTAGCCACCGCACCAGCTTGAAATGCACTTATGGGACTCGCAAAATCACTAAGTGTTTCTGCAAGGTTGATTTGTCTACGCCCAGGATGTACTAGGCTGCTGGTACTTGCCAGTTCACCAGAAGGTGGAGCGGCAATAGTACCGGCACTCTGCTGTATACGAGAACCATTCGATTGTTGCACCTCGGCAACCTGGGAATGGGGTCAGGTACGTCTGACCTTAGCCGGGACAACAACGCTGTTGTCAGAATTATCTGTCGGGGTGCCGCTGCTCTCTACAGGTTTGAATACTGAGCCTGATTCTGACAGTGAAGCTTTCCCATCAATCTCATCAGTCATGCTCATCATTGTGTAGGCCTCTTCACTAGTTTACCTCTGCTATAACACTTCAGACAATAAATTTATAGGTACCTAGTGTGACTCACAGGTAAAAAAGCCCCTGGTTGTCAAGGACTGTTTTAACCGCTACCAAAAAATTTAATTGCTAGCACTAGCAGAGATCAGGCCTGACTCTTAAGCAGTGGCGGAGCCAGAGGGTTAGCTGGGGTGTCAATTGACACCCCAGAAAAAGTCCCTGCCACCCCTGTTGCCACCCCGATCCTGGCTGGCAGCGGAGAATCACAGGCAGTGGTGGGATGGGATCAGCCGGTTCGCAGAACCGGCTGATCCCTCTAAGCTGGCGGCCAGGGTCAGGGAGCAGCAAAGCAGTGCGTCCCGACTCCCGAAGCCGAGCCCGCCCATTCTGTGACAATAGCGAATGAAAATTCGCTATTGTCACATGGATCCTCCTCCGGCCAATCAGGGAGCGGGTCCTCCCGCTTCCTGATTGGCCGAATGGCAAACGCTGTGCCATTGGTCGAGGAGGCGCCGGCGGGAGGACTGAGAAGATGCAGGGAGCCGCGGACCGTCCGTGAGGTAAGTAAGCTGGTCTCACGGGGGGGACGCTGGCACTCTGCAATGATTGCGGGCAAATGCTGTGGCTGTCGCACTCTGCAATAATAATTGGGGGCATTGCTGTCGCACTCTGCAATAATAATTGGGGGCAAGGCTGTCGCACTCTGCAATAATCATTGGGGGCAAGGCTGTCGCACTCTGCAATAATAATTGGGGGCAAGGCTGTCGCACTCTGCAATAATAATTGGGGGCAAGGCTGTCGCACTCTGCAATAATAATTGGGGGCAAGGCTGTCGCACTCTGCAATAATAATTGGGGGCAAGGCTGTCGCACTCTGCAATAATAATTGGGGGCAAGGCTGTCGCACTCTGCAATAATAATTGGGGGCAAGGCTGTCGCACTCTGCAATAATAATTGGGGGCAAGGCTGTCGCACTCTGCAATAATCATTGGGGGCAAGGCTGTCGCACTCTGCAATAATCATTGGGGGCATTGCTGTCGCACTCTGCAATAATAATTGGGGGCAAGGCTGTCGCACTCTGCAATAATAATTGGGGGCAAGGCTGTCGCACTCTGCAATAATAATTGGGGGCATTGCTGTCGCACTCTGCAATAATAATTGGGGGCAAGGCTGTCGCACTCTGCAATAATAATTGGGGGCAAGGCTGTCGCACTCTGCAATAATAATTGGGGGCAAGGCTGTCGCACTCTGCAATAATAATTGGGGGCATTGCTGTCGCACTCTGCAATAATAATTGGGGGCAAGGCTGTCGCACTCTGCAATAATAATTGGGGGCATTGCTGTCGCACTCTGCAATAATAATTGGGGGCAAGGCTGTCGCACTCTGCAATAATCATTGGGGGCAAGGCTGTGGCACTCTGCAATAATAATTGGGGGCATTGCTGTCGCACTCTGCAATAATAATTGGGGGCAAGGCTGTCGCACTCTGCAATAATAATTGGGGGCAAGGCTGTCGCACTCTGCAATAATCATTGGGGGCAAGGCTGTCGCACTCTGCAATAATAATTGGGGGCATTACTGTCGCACTCTGCAATAATAATTGGGGGCAAGGCTGTCGCACTCTGCAATAATCATTGGGGGCATTGCTGTCTCACTCTGCAATAATAATTGGGGGCATTGTTGTCTCACTGCAATAATCATTGGGGGCATTGCTGTCTCACTGTAATAATCATTGGGGGCATTGCTGTCTCACTGCAATAATCATTGGGGGCATTGCTGTCTCACTGCAATAATCATTGGGGGCATTGCTGTCGCACTCTGCAATAATCATTGGGGGCAAACCTGTATCCTCTGATCACCACCACCTGTATCCTGTCTTTACTAGTAATGGCAGCGATCATTAGAGGGACTGCGACATTGCGGTGGACGAATCTGACACTAAATTACACTTTGTATATTGACCCCCCAAAATAATACCTAGCCACCCCTTTGCCACCCCTGTTTTAAAAGTCTAGCTCCGCCACTGCTCTTAAGCCCCGTACACACGTACCGATGGTCGGCTTACAAATGTTCCTCTTTTCTCCCCGGGATGTCGGTGTCTGCTGAAAAGTGCAAAGACAGCACAAGGACAGCACAAGAATTTTGTCCGCCGACTGCAGAAGTGATGTCATGTAATGGTTAACTTTCCCTGTGTTTTCTATTTTCTGAGCATGCCCAGTCTTGCAAATCTGCGGTCTGTCGGCCGAATTGTGTACTGACAGGCGAACAATCGTCCGTTCTGGTGTCGGCATACAAATATTTTCATGTTTGCACGAAAGACTTTTGTCCGCGGATTGTGCGCAGACATCTGTCGGAGGCACCATACTAACACGCGTACAATCGGCAGATCCTTCGTCCACCGACGTTTGTATGCCGACGATCGGTACGTGTGTACGGGCCTTAACGCTGCCGGTTTGTGTGCTGTGTATCGGAAGTGACAGTGATCTGCTGATACTGCACTTCTTGGGGGCTGGGCAGAGGCATTAAAACGCAGGTACTAGCAGGTGTCAGTGCTAATCCTGTTAATGCGGAGTTTGGTAACACTATACTGTACTATTGGGGACGCTAGTATAGTTCTGATAGGATCAAAGATATTAATGCATTTAGACACTATACTAGTAATGGAGGTGTTTAGTGTGTGTGTGTGTCACTGGCAATCAAAGGGTTAAAATGTATTACTAAATATGCGGCAGGGGCAATCTGACGCTATCCTGTATTGATGCTTACTAACAATTGCTGCCGGCCACCCATGATCGCTCCCCACTGAGAGAGAAGGACGGGCAGCTGTTGTAAACACAGCTGACCATTCTTCTCTCTGGAATGATCACAGAGCGCCTGTGATCATTCTATATACGATCACAGGTCTCTATGGTCTTTTCAAAATCCCAACCCCCCACAGTTAGTAAACATGCCCCTAGGCTTACATTTAACCCCTTGATCACCCACTAGGTTAACCACTTCCCTGCCAGTGTCATTATTACAGTAACAGTGCATATATTTAGCACTGATCACTGCAGTAATGTCCCTGGTCCCCTCTAAAAGTGTCAAAAAGGTCAGTTTGGGGTCTGATCTGTCCGCCGCAATGCCGCAGTCCCTCTAAAAATTGCTGATCACCGCCACTACTAGTAAAAAATAAATAAATAAATAAAAATTACATAAATCTTTCCCCTAGTTTGAAGACGCGGTAATTTTTGTGCAAACCAATCAAAATATGCTTATTGTAATTTTTTTTTTTTTACCAAAAATATGTAGCAGAATACAAATTTGCCTAAAAGGATGAAAAAATTTGATATTTACATTTTTTTTAGGAATTTTATATAGCAGAATGCGAAAAATATTGTTTTTTTTTATTCAGAATTGTCGCTCTTTTTTTGTTTATAGCGTAAAAAAATAATAATTGCAGAGGTGATCAAATACCACCAAAAGAAAGCTCTATTTGTGGGAAAAAAAGAACATCAATTTTATTTCGGTACAGCGTCACATGATCGCACAATTTTCCGTTAAAGTAACTCAGTGCCGAATCGCTAAAAATGGCCTGGTCATTAACCGCTTCCATACAGAGCAGTTAGACCCCCTTCCTGCCCAGACCAATTTTCAGCTTTCAGCACTCTCACACTTTGAATGACAATTGCTCAGTCATGCTACACTGTAACCAAACAAAATTTTTATCATTTTTTTCACACAAATAGAGCTTTCTTTTGGTGGTATTTGATCACAACTGGGTTTTTTTTTTTTCGTGATATAAGCAAAAAAAGAGCAAAAATTTTGCAAAAAAAAACACTTTTTTTTAGTTTCTATTATAAAATTTTGCAAAAAATTAATTTTTCTTCATACATTTGGGCCAAAATTTATACTGCTACATATCTCTGGTAAAATTAACCCAAATTACTGTATATTATTTAGTCTGTGTGAAAGTTATTGAGTCTAGAAGCTATGGTACCAATTACTGAAAATTGATCACACCAGATGTACTGATGGCCTATCTCCTTTCTTGAGGCCCTGAAATGTCAGGACAGTACAAATACCCCCAAATGACCCCTTTTTGTAAAGTAGACAGTCCAAGGTATTTAGTAAGAGGCATGGTGAGTTTTTTGAAGTTATAATTTTTTCCCACAATTCTTGGGAAAATGAAGAAAACATTTTTTTTCTTTTTTTTTCCCAAAACGTTGTCAATTTATAAGCTATTTCTAACACATAGCATGTACACAGCAAAAATGACACCCCAAAATTCATTCTGCTACTCCTTCTGAGTATGGTGATACCACATGTGTGAGACTTTTACACAGCCTGGCCACAAAAAGAGACTCCACGTCCAAGTAGCACCATAAGGCGTTTTAGGAGCATAAATACACATAAAACTTTCTTACTACCTATCACACTTTTCAAGGCCCTAGAGCACCAATACAATGGAAAAGTCCACAATATGACCCTATTTTGGAAAGCAAACACTCCAACGTATATTCTATGAGGCATTATGGGTCCTTTGAACATGTCATTTTTTTCCACAAGTTTTTGGAAAATGTGGGAAAAAATTAAAAACTTTTTTTTTTTACACAAAGTTGTCAATTTATAGGATATTCCTAACACATAGCATGTACATCGCAAAAATGACACCCCAAAATACATTCTGCCACTCCTCCTGAGTATGGCAATACCACATGTGTGAGACTTTTTCACAGCCTAGCCATATAGAGGGGCCTAAACATCCAAGGAGCATCATCATGCATCCTAGCCACTTGCCTAGGCCTATTTTTGACATTTGGTGTTTACAAGCTAAAATCAGTTGTTTTTGCTAGAAAACTACTTAGAACCCCAAAACATTATATATTTTTTTTTAGCAGAGACCCTAGAGAATAAAATGGAGATTATTGCAATATTTTTTATCACACCGTATTTGCGCAGCGGTCTTCCAAACGCAATTTTTTGGGAAAAAAATCACTTTTTTTAATTAAAAAATAAGAAACCAGTAAAGTTAGCCCAACTGTTTTCCATAATGTGAAAGATAATGTTACGCCGAGTAAATAGATACCCAACATGTCATGCTTCAAAATTGCGCACGCTCACAGAATGGTGACAAAGTTTGGTACTTAAAAATCCCCATAGGCGACATTTTAAAAATTTCTACAGGTTGCTATCTTAGAGTTACAGAGGAGGTCTATGGCTCAAATTATTGCTCTTGCTCTAACGATCGCGACGATACCTCACATGTGTAGTTTGAACACTGTTTACATATGTGGGCGGGGTTTCCGTATGCGTTCGCTTCTGCGCTCGAGCTCGCGGGGACACGGCGCTTTAATTTTTTTTTTTTTTTTTTACTATTTATTTTATTTATTATTTTTTATTTTTACACTGTTTTTTAAAAAAAAAAAAAATTGATCATTTTTATTTCTATTACAAGAAATGTAAACATTACTTGTAATAGAAAAAGGCACGACAGGACCTCTTTTTTGTGAGATCTGGGGTCAAAAAGTCCTCAGATCTCACAAGTACACTAAAAGATAGAAAAAAAAAAAAAAAAAATTAAATAAAATGAAAAAAAAAGGGTCCTTTAAACTGGTTGCTAGGCAACGACGTTTGCCGTAGCTCCGGTCCTCCAAGACCATAGAGTCGAGTGAGGGCAAGCTTGCCCTCACTCGACATCCTGTCTGTGAGGATCTGGGACCGGATCGTTTTCCCCGCTGCCGGCGGGTCCGGTAAGCGGGGAAAAGGTCCAGAATGCAGCGGGAGGGGGGGGGGGCACCTCTTCCGCCACCCCGGAAGGGTGATCCCGCGGCGAATCCGCCACTGGGACCACCCTTATCGGAAAGCCAACCGTCCACCGTTTAAAAAAATACCAGGGTTATGGCAGCTATCTGCTGCCATAACACCGGTATTTAGGTTTAAACGGACGACGTATGTTAACCTTTTTGGACTTAGACATGGTGGCTGTATGAAGGGTGACAGGTACTCGGCTACTTTGCTGGGCAGGTGACAGGTACTCTGGTACTGATGAGCAAGTGGCAGGTACTCGAGTACTCCGATAGGCAGGTGACAGGTACTCGGGTACTCTTATGGGCAGGTGACAGGCAGGTGATAGGTACTGATGAGTAGTACTGATACTGATAGGTGATACAGATACTGTACTGATGGGTACGGATGATCAGTACTGATACTAATAGGTGATAGGTACTGATGGGTACTGATGAGTACTGATGAGTAGTGATGGGTAATGATGAGCAGGTGGCAAGTACTCGGGTACTTCAGGTGTCAGGTACTCTGATGAGCAGGTGGAAGGTACTCAGGTACTCTGTTGGGTAGGTGACAGGTACTTGGGTACTCTGATGGGTAGGTGACAGGTACTCGGGTACTCCGGTGACGGGTACTCGGGTACTCCGGTGACGGGTACTCAAAGTACCAGAGTACCTGTCATCAGAGTACCCGAGTACCTGTCATCAGAGTACCCAAGTACCTGTCATCAGAGTACCCGAGTACCCGTCATCAGAGTACCCGAGTACCCGTCATCAGAGTACCCGAGTACCCGTCATCAGCGTACCCGAGTACCCGTCATCAGAGTACCCGAGTACCTGTCATCAGAGTACCCGAGTACCTGTCATCAGAGTACCCGAGTACCTGTCACCAGCCCATCAGAGTACCTGTCATCAGAGTACCCGAGTACCTGTCATCAGAGTACCCGAGTACCCATCATCAGAGTACCCGAGTACCTGTCACCAGCCCATCAGAGTACCTGTCATCAGCCCATCAGAGTACCTGTCATCTGAGTACCTGATGGGCTGGTGACAGGTACTCGGGTACTTTGATGGGCTAGTGACAGGTGCTCTTTAATGGGGGGGGGGACAATCAGTGTGTTTGGGGTGCACTATGATTGGTAACTAGCTGTTACCACAATCTCCTCCTCACACAGGATCAGTGTGTGAGGAGGAGAACACGGTGACAGCTAGTTACCGTGCTCTCTGATGACATTTGTGACCGGCTGTGATTGGACACAGCCGGTCACGTGGTAAAGAGCCAATTTCATTGGCTCTTTACCTAGATCGGGGATGGGCTCTGTCCGAGGGACGAGCCTCGTCCCCGATCGCCGCGCATTAAGGAAGGAACGAGCGGCTCGCGCTGGAGCCGCTCATGTGATCGGCTGTGATTGACACAGCCGATCACGTGGTAAACAGCCAATTTCATTGGCTGTTTACCTTGATCGGGGTTGGGCTCAGTCCGAGGGACGAGCCTCACCCCCGATCGCCGCGCTGCGCGCCTCCGGGGGCGCGCAGTAGCGGGGAGATCCGGGCGCCGTCATATGACGTCCGCCCGGATCGAGAAAGGATTTGTGCCGACGTCATTTTACATGACGCGGTACGGAAGGGGTTAAGGGGGCAAATCCTCCCGGTCCAGAAGTGGTTAGACGTGTTTCTATTGGGAGTATCTCACCAAATATGACATTTTTGTTGCATGGGATGCCAGAAATCTAACTTGTATCCTAGTGCAGACTTCTGGGAAAATTGGTGAGCCAGCTCCAGGTAGCTTTATTGAATTGCATTTTCAAAAAATTACAACAGCTGCAAATTGAAAAGGAAAGGTCATTTTTAATAACATTAAATTACAATATGATTTGTGTCACGAATGTATATGTTATATTATTTTTTCTTTATTTGCTATTTTTTTCCCCACAAAAGTGGAGTTACCCTTTAAGCAAATTAGTTTCATGATGGGACCTTTGGTCACTCAATTTATCATTTATGGCCACAATAGGGACTAAATACTTGGTGTGATAATTGTACTCTAAGCCTCATCCTGTGCAAGAATTTTCCAGCTCATGGGACAACAATCTATGGATCAGTAGCCAGAGAGTGATTTTAACTGTGGTTGGTTAATGCCACAGTTAACCCTTTACACACACAAACAGTAGAGACCACCATGTGTTTTAACAGAAATGCGCATTCACAGCATTTTGCTGTAGCAAGACTGAACACGCCATCACACCCAGACAGAAATGTACAGAGTTTAATATACTGTATTTCTTCAAAGAAGCAAGGATTCTTTCATTTCCTATTTTGAGCACTTATTGCTACAGATTAACAATTTTTAAAAATAGTTTATTTGAGAGCTGGTTCACACTGAGGCGATCGGGGAGCGACCTGTGAAGTCGCATTCACCGCTGTGCATCGCGACTTCGGCGCGACTTGCAGGGACTTCACATAATGGAAGTCTATGCAAGTCGCTCCCAGGTCGCCCCAAAGTAGTACAGGACCCTTTTTCTAAGTCGGAGCGACTTGTGTCGCTCCTATTAGAACGGGTCCTGTATTACTCAATGGACCGCAACCGACCGCGACTTGTCAGGCTGACAAGTCGCGCTAGTCTGAATGGGCTCTTAAAGAAAGGGAAAAATGTGCATAAAAATATTTATAGAAAAAGAATATTACAAAACTGACAATAACAAAAGTTAAATAAAGAGGAATAAAATTAAAGGTAACGTTTGCCTGGTGTTTGGTTCCAGTGCAGAGTAAGTCTGACCTGACCTGTCTCACAAATGTCTCTTCCAGTATCCCTAGCAGTCTCTGCGGCACCTCCCTCATCTCTACCCCCACCTTGTCTCAGTAGTCAGCAGCAGAGAGGAAGACTGAGCTCCTCCACCAGATCCTGCGCCTGCCAGAGTCAGCATTCAGCAGACTCTGTCAGTTAATTCTAGCCCTCCTCTAGTCCTCCCCCAGCCCTTGCACTTTCTGCTTTCCAGCTCTGCCCCTAGTTTCTTCCCAGCAGCAGCGCAAGTTAGGAGGGGAACTGTAATGTAAGGGAGGGTGGGGGACTCTCAACTTCTGATGGGGGGCTCTTGACATCCAATGTTACAGGGGGTGGGGTGCTCTGGGCATCCAGCCTTACAGATACAAGCAGCCCTTTGCGGGCAACCGTAATGCTGATGCGGCACATGATGAAATTCAGTTGGACACCCCTACTCTAGAGGGTGTCCCTAAGTCAGCTCCCACCTAATCAAAAGAGTTAAAGTGTGTGAGGTAGGAGTATTTAATTGTTTATTAATATTATTGAACAAAGTTAGATAGAATGACCAAACATGACAGAATTCGGATGCCTATATCACCTAGAACAGTGATGGTGAACCTTGGCACCCCAGATGTTTTGGAACTACATTTCCCATGATGCTCATCTACACTGCAGAGTGCATGAGCATCATTGGAAATGTATTTCCAAAACATCTGGTCTGCCAAGGTTCGCCATCACTGACCTAGAAGATTTTATGTGACCAATTTGTCTGCTTTACTTTATGGTGTAGACATGACTGGTATCTACCTGATTGCTATCTTCTGACACATCAGTGCAATTGAGTCTATTGAATGAACTGTAGCTCCATCATAGCACTAGTCATTGATGATGAACGAATTTTGGTTTGGGTAGCTAGAAATAAAAAAAAAAAACAAACAAACCGGGATGTGTATTTACATGAACCCATTCCTTGACTGTTTTACAACTATCTATGATAGGGGCTGTTTTAGGTGTCACTGGCCTCCCAGATTCTAGTACAGTTTATGACAGCTATTAACAGGCTCAGGCTTAAAGGACATCCTGCTTTCTAGGGGGTCTAATGATATGCTGTAACTGAAAGGTTTTCATGGAATATTTTTGATGGCCTGCTTCGTGTTGTTTCAGATTGGTCTGTGATCTCCAAAGGGGGTCATCTCTACCTCATAGACAAAAGATGTAAATCTGATTGTTTTGTCACTGACTTGTGAATTTTGGAGGAATGAAGAAGGCACTGTATTCAGCCAGACTTCCCCATTCACCCCACTAAGTTTTGGGGTTCATCAGATCTTGTTATTGTTGCACCTGGTGCTACTGAAATTGCTTGGTATTAATCGCTAACCATAACAACTGATATCTAAACAGTAGACATTATTGGCTTTCTATGATGTAAGCTACTTAAGTAGCATATGGTAGTTATCAACTGTGCATTATCAAACAGTGATTTAGTCATGTACAGTACAGTAAATGAGTGTCTTTCACCCTAGGGCAGAGGCAGGCTCACCAGTAAAAAAAAAAAAAACAAATGTAGCCACCTTACCCAAGGACTGGTAGCCTGCAAACAATTACGTTTTTAGGTTTGTATTTGCTTTAAAGATTGTATATAGCCAACAATTTTCAAGTAAGGAAGGTGTAAAACTCTTATTAAGTCCCGGTTCACACTGGTGCGACGCGGGTGACCCTGCAAATAGCACGGTGGTTCACACTGAGATCTATCACTGGGGGTGTCAATGTAAGGTTAATGACACCCCAGATTGGTTCACTGATTACAGTTCAAACTGTGAAATGGTGCAGGAATCGAATCACATAGGTATGAACACCCATGCGATCCGATTCCAGTGCGAACCAAAAAAAAGGGTCCTGCACCATTTTGGTGCGAATGCCATGGGATTTAAACCAAACATTTTGTATGGCTGAAATTGCATCGCACAGACATCGCATGTGATCTGCACAGCAATGCGGTGCAAATCACGTGCAGTGTCTGGCATCGCACTAGTGTGAACTGGCACTAAGTTGTATTTTGCTGTGTCTCATTGTTGAGATTTTTTTTCACTTCCTATATTATAAACTATATTATAGAGAGTATAGAGACTTAAATAAGAGGTGATAAGGGGGTTACTGCCTTATACAGTCAACTTAACATCTGGCTCGACTGGTTGATTTACCTATAGCTCTTATTCTGGTGATGACTCTAAAATATGGGGCTTCCCTTTACATTCACATGTGTTCTGTATTATGATGATCACCAGGACAAATAAATCTCCCCAGAGTGAATAAAAAATAAATAATTAATAAAAAATAAAAATAAAAAAATAAACACATAAAAAAAGAAAAACAAAAAAAGGAAAAAACACATCGCAGCACATACAAATTAGGAATGGTGTAAGCTGCTCAACTAACATATAGTAGCTATTAAATGTGCATGGTCACACAATGCTCCAGTTTGGGCCATATTTAGACCTTGGGGGCCAAGGGCACCTAAGGTTCGGGGGGCCCCTCATACACTGGGTGCACTGAAAAATGCTCCACAGCCAAAAATGTTCTGCAATTACTTTGGGGTATTTTTTGCTCATAGGACAGCCCTTTTAGGTGAATAGGCTGCCCTAGGTGTGATGTGCATTAACCACTTTAATACAGAGCAGTTAGACACCTTCCCGCCCAGACCAATTTTCAGCTTTCTTTTCAATAGTTTTTATTAAATCTTTTTCAAAAGGAACAAATAACAATTACAGCATACAGGTACACTGGTTGAAGACAGCAACAATCATAGTAAACATTGCGTACTTGGGACCACCACTGGCCAACGCCATCTCAACCTCCGGAACGGGATGCCCCCCAGACCAGCCCCCAGCCGAAAAATCCCGCAAGTTCCGACAGGAAGGCCGCGCCAGACCACCCCTATCGGGACCAACACTGTGGCCCAGCACAACCCCCCGCCGTCCCCCGCCGGGGCCGGGCACCGGTCCCCAGGGCACCCCCCCACGCCCAATGGGCGCCAGATAGGGTGGGCACATATACCACTAATAACTCTTCAACCCTTGTATAACTGGGTAGTTTAAATATTGGTACACAAGACTATCAACAGGACAGTCAATAACCTTAGCCTCTAAAGCATTTACTCGTCAACATTCACAATTTACTTAGAGATAAATACATCGAAATGCCCCAGCGCAGGACTGTTCCTACCCTGGGAATTTCAGTGACCAACTATTCCAGGTTTGTTCGAACTGCAGACTGCGGCTGTTCATATTAGCAAAAAATTTCTCATAGGAGCGTTGAGCTCGGACCCTAGCAACCACTTCCATTGTTGAGAGGGCAGTATCAGACCTCCAGGCTGCCGTGATTGTCATTCTGGCCGCTGTTAGAACATGGGTCACTATGATACGATGGAGAGGAGGGATCTGTTGGATTCCTAGGCTCAGGAGAGCCAAAGCTGGGGACATCGGGATCGACTCCCCAGTCAGTGACCGAAGCAGGGCGAACACAGCCGCCAATAACCCTTCAATTTCTTACACTGCCACAGAAGGTGATACAGTGTCCCCAACTCCCCACAACCTCTCCAACAGGAAGGGGCAACCTCTTTAAACATTTTCTTCAGTCTAACTGGGGTCAGGTAGCTGCGGTGGAGGATCTTTAGGGACACCTCCCAGTGATTGGTGCAATGAGAGTAGGAATAACCGGAGCGGATGGCAATCTTCCAGTCCCGCTCCGAAAACTCCTCCCCCATGTCGGCCTCCCATGCTGCCATGGAGGCCGTTTTATTACATCTAGATTGGTGTTGCAAGGTGTGATAAAACCACGAGAGGCCTTTCGGCTTATGATAGCTGGTGAGCATATAGTCCCACACCTCCGATGGCACCTCAATTGTCGGGTCTGGATGTTTAATATGATAGTGGTGCAATTGGGCCCAAAAAAAAGAAGGCCTATCAGTACAGGTAGAGCGCAGCTCCCCATATGTGGCGGATCTAGATATCGCCTCAGGCGGAATTCTCAAAGATGGGATAAGGAATTCATAAGCTGCTAACTTCAGTGTCACCTTATTCCTAGGGATCCCTTTCAATGTTTGCACCTCCCCCCACGCTCCCAACGTAGCCCTGAGAGAGGCCAATTCCGGGGTATACACCTCACGTTTTGTCAAGGAAGCCAGTAGCAGGGCTGGGAGTTCCTTATCCGCTACTACTGCCTTTTCCAGGTGGACCCATAGTTTGTCTGGCTCGGGGTCAAACCAAGCTTTTGCCTGATCCAACAGAGCCGCTGAGTAGTACTTCCTAAGGCATGGGAATCCTGTTCCCCCTTTGGCCCTAGACCTTATCAACACAGAGTATGGGACTTTTGGTACTTTGCCCCCCCACAGGAACCTCCTAAACATCTTGTCCATATTGTGAAAAAAGGATGCTGGTATTGCCACCGGTAGTGTCCGAAAGTAATATAATATCTTCGGTAGCACCAACATCTTGAGCGCAGCAATGCGCCCTAACCACGACAGTTCATAAGATGCCATATGCGTTAGGTCCTCCGTGACGGTAGATAGTAATTTAGAGAAATTAACATGGTATGTTAGGGATGTCGGAGCCACCAAAGATATACCCAAGTACGGGACTGATCTAGAAGACCACTGAAAGGGATACTGAGTTTTAAGCCCCTTCAGCTCCCTGGCGGATAGAAAGGTCGGCAGGCACATGGATTTAGTCACATTTAGTTTATAATAAGATATAGCTCCGAAAGCGTCTAGGTGACGCTGCAGGTTTCGAAGGGACCCCTCCGGGGAAGTCAAGGTGAGGATCACATCGTCCGCGAAGAGCCCAATTTTGTGGTCCCTGCCCCCCACTTTGATTCCAGAAATTCCCGGGTCGCTTCTAATGGCCTCTGCCAGAGGTTCCATTACTAGGGAAAAGATAAGCGGGGACAACGGGCACCCTTGGCGCGTACCATTAGTGATTGCAAATTTGTCTGACAGCGCACTCGACGTAAACACCCTGGCCGAGGGCTTCGTGTAGAGTGCCGAAATCGCAGAGAACATGGGTCCCTGAATTCCAAATTTAGACAGCGTCGCCCTAAGGTACCCCCAGTGCACCCTGTCAAACGCTTTCTCAGCGTCCAACGTCAGGAACACCGAGGGCACCTTCCTATTCTCCGCAATCTGCAACAGGTCCAGCATTCTTCTAGTGCCGTCCGGTGCCTGCCGACCTTTCACAAATCCCACCTGATCCGCTTTAATTAAGCTGGGGGTTACCTCTGCTAGTCTTACTGCCAATATTTTCGCATAAAGCTTGAGATCGGAATTTAAGAGGGATATGGGACGAAAGTTTTGGGGCGCGTCGGGTGGCTTAGCAGGTTTGGGAAGTGCCACAATGACTGCTTGCAGCATTTCCTCTGGAAATGAGGAGCGCTGCCCAGCCTCGTTAAACAATTTACATAGAAACGGGGTTAGGGTGTGCGTGAACGCTTTATAGTACTCGGCGGAAAAGCCGTCCGCTCCAGGGGATTTATTCGGGGGCAGTGACAATATAGCCGTCCGCACTTCTTCCTCTGTTATTGGGGAGTTTAAGGTTTGCAACATCTGTGCTGACACAGTAGGGAGTTGCAGCGAGTCTAGGAATGAAGCTATAAGGGAGTCCGAGGGCTGTGGAGTATTCCCGTCATCTTTAAGATTGTATAATGAATTATAATAACTGGAGAAGGCATTGGCGATTGCATTGGGATGGTGCACTAAATTGTTCGTTTTGGGATCCTTGATAGAGGACAATTTTGCTTTTTGTTGCCTCTTCCTCAAGTAATTGGCCAGCATCTTACCTGATCTATTGCCCTGTGTATAGAAGCGCGCTTTGGTTAGAAATAAAAGACGCTGATGGTCCTCTAAAAGCCTGCGGCGGACAAGTAGTCTGCAGGCGGTTAGCTCTTCTAACCTAGGAGGGGTGGGGTCCGCTTTATGAGCGGCCTCCAGAGAGCGGAGCCTCTCCAAAAGCAACTTCATGGCCTGGGCCTTCTCCCTCTTAATCCTAGATGCCTGCTGAATTAATAGCCCCCTAGCAAATGCCTTGTGGGCACACCAAAGAGTAAAGATATCCATCCCAGGGGTATCATTATGCTCAAAATACTCCCGGATCCGACCATCCAGCCGCTCCCGGTGGCCCGCGTCCCGGAGCACAGAAGCGTTGTTCTGCCACAGATGAACTGGGGTACTCATATGGGGCTCCGAAACCACCACCGAGACCGGAGCATGGTCAGACCAGGACATTGTGTGAATCGTGGATTTTTCAACCACTCTTAGAAATTGCAAGTCAGCCACAAATAGATCCAACCTGGAATAGGAACCATGTGGGGCTGAGTAGTAAGTGAAATCTTTATCTGTAGGGTTGAGACAGCGCCATACATCATACAAATCAGCTGAATGTAAAAATTTTTGAAGAGTAGCCCTTGCCTTACCCTGGGCGGGAGAGCAGTCAATCTGCGCATCCCCTATGGAATTAAAATCCCCGCAGTACACTGTGAGACCCCTCTTCACACGGTCCACCTTTTTCACAAGTGCCCTCAAAAATCTAAGTTGTCCCTGGTTAGGGGCATAAAGATTAACGATTGTGTAAGTAATGTTATTAAAATCACATATCAATATTAGGAAACGGCCTGCTTCATCAGCAACCATATCGTGCAATTGAAAAGCCACAGAGCTTTTAATCGCGGTGAGCACTCCCTTCTTCTTAGTAGCACCAGAAGAAGTAAAAATATGAGGGTATAATTTATCAGAACACTTAGGTGGTTTGGACCGTGCAAAGTGGGTCTCCTGCACACATACAACATCTCCCCTAAGCGCTCGAGCCTCCCGCCAGAGAGATCTGCGCTTGAAGGGGCTGTTAAGACCATGGGCATTAATGGTGACTATATTAATAACCATCTATGGGTAGTAAAACAAGAGATGGGCTAACATGGCAGTCCATAAATCCAAAAATATTAAAATAAAAGTATGCAGCATTGGCAAGAGAACAAAAATGCCCCCCAGCAGGGAACGGAGGGAACAAGTAGAACTGGAGAAGACAGTACCTGCAGTTCTCATACATTGGCACAGTCACAAACCCCTGTTGGCGACTTGAATACGGTCCGGAGCCACTGTCCTTGGTCACTTGAGTTGTAGTATCCAGTTCATCGTAGAAATCAGTGAGGCTAAAAAATTGTAAAACACAACAAAAGAGAACAAAAAAGGAGTACAGAACATTTAAGGAAAGGCACGGGGTAGACCCCGTCATGCGAAAATATCGCAGGCTCAGGTGATGGGGGTTCAGCTCCTATCACCCGGTCACTCCTGGACTCCGACTCATCCAGGTAGTAAATCCACAAAGGGAAAAGAGTATAAAAAGAGAAACAAAAAAAAAACAATAGGCAGCATCAAAAAAGAGATCCATTCTGAGTAGAGGAACCGCAGCGGGTTCCCAAGACGGTAAGCCCTGAGGCCCAGGGGGATGCCAGTAACTCACTTGTTGACCCGACGCCATTCCGGTTCCAGCCTGGAGGGTTCCGCCCTGGGAGAAGATTCTTGCGGGTCTGGTAGGAGTCCCCATTTCTTGGTCAGCTCAAAGCCGTCCTCCACCGATCTGATGACATACGTACGACCATCTTTAACGATGAGGAGTTTAGTAGGGAAGCCCCAGGAATACTTCACTTGGTTGTTTCGAAGTAGTTTGGTCAGAGGTACCAGCTTTTTCCTCGCCGCCATAGTGAATTGTGATAGGTCAGCATACACTGAAAGTCCATGATATGGTTCCGGCAGTGGAGAGGTGTTCCGCGCAAATCGCATGAGGTCGTCCTTAATGTGGTAAAAATGGATGCGTGCGATAACATCCCTAGGGATTTTATCAGGTAGATGTTGCGGCTTTGGCAGGCGATGCGCACGATCCACCACTGCCTCCACAACTGGTATGTCTGGCATGAGTGCCAACAGCATAGCCTGTACATATGCTCTCAGCTCCGATGGGGAGACTGACTCTGGGACCCCCCGTAGTTTCACATTGTTACGGCGGGCCCTGTCCTCCAGATCTGCCATTTTGCTCTTCAGGGTCTCCATGTCGTCCCCCCTCGCATTATGGTCATCCACCAACTCATTGTGGGCGATAGAGAACTCCGCCATCTTATTTTCCATATGATCTACTCTGCCCCCCAAGTCCACCACCTCCGTTTTAATACCATTCACACAGGCCACTATCTCCCTGTGAAAGGCGCCGTTAATGGACATCAGCATTTCTTTCATGGTGACATCCGTTAGAGGTTGCCCCGTTGTGTGAAAGTCCTTAATGTTGGCATAGAATTCCAAAGTACTATCTAGAGAGCCAGGGCCGGCGCTGTTGTCCCCAACGCAGCGGTGCGTCTCGGACCGTTTGGGTGCCGTTTTTTGTGGGCTGCTGGACGGGGAGCCTCCCTGGGATGATCTGCTGCTGGCAGAGGGTGACAACAGGCTCGGATCGCCCCCGATCCCGGGAGGCGATCCGCCCGAGGCTCCGGCGCTTCCAGACCTTGTATAGGCCTCGGCGCCATTTTGGGGCCTCGGAGTGCTCGTGGAGGAGAAAAAGTCCGTCACCTTACGTGGTCCCCCGCGGTCCTTTCGTTTCCGCATCGTCGCCAGTGGTGTCCCTAAGGGTTGTGAGGGTCACTGGAGTCGGAGTCGCTCACCCACGTCGCAGGAATCGTTGCGGAGAGACCGGGAGCTTCGGAGCTCTGCACTCACGCGGCCATCTCCGTCGGCTGCCGGCCACGCCCCCCCCAATTTTCAGCTTTCAGCGCTCTCACATTTTGAATGACAATTGCTCAGTCATGCTGCACTGTAACCAAACTAAATTTTTATCATTTTTTTCACACAAATAGAGCTTTCTTTTGGTGGTATTTGATCACAACTGGGTTTTTTATTTCTTGTGATATAAGCAAAAAAAGAGCAAAAATGTTGAAAAAACACTTTTTTTTAGTTTCTATTAAAAAAATTTGCAAAAAATAAATTTTTCTTCATACATTTTGGCCAAAATGTATACTGATACTTATCTCTAGTAAAAATAACCCATATTAGTGTATATTATTTAGTCTGTGTGAAAGTTATTGAGTCTAGAAGCTGTGGTACCAATTCCTGAAAATTGATCACACCAGATGTACTAACGGCCTATCTCCTTTCTTGAGGCCCTAAAATGTCAGAACAGTACAAATACCCCCCAAGTGACCCCTTTTTGGAAAGTAGACAGTCCAAGGTATTTAGTAAGAGGCATGGTGAGTTTTTTGAAGTTTTAATTTTTTCCCACAATTCTTGGGAAAATGAAGAAAAAAATAGTTTTTTCTTTTTTTCCCACAAAGTTGTCAATTTATAAACTATTTCTAACACCTAGCATGTACACAGCAAAAATGACACCCCAAAATACATTCTGCCACTCCTCCTGAGTATGGCAATACCACATGTGTGAGACTTTTACACAGCCTGGCCACATACAGAGGCCCAACCTCCAGGGAGCACCTTCAAGTGTTCTAGGAGCATACACTTATAACTTTCTGACTACATATCACACTTTTGAAGGCCCTGACTGGCCAGGACAATGGAATTGCTCACAAAATGACCCCATTTTGGAAAGAAAACACTCCAACGTATATTCTATGAGGCATTGTGAGTCTTTTGAACGTGTCATTTTTTTCCACAAGTTTTTAGAAAATGTGGGAAAAAAATGAAAACCTATTTTTTTTACACAAAGTTATCAATTTATAGGATATGTCTAACACATAGCATGTACATAGCAAAAATAACACCCCAAAATACATTCTGCTACTCCTCCTGAGTATGGCGATACCACATGTGTGAGACTTTTACTCATCCTGACCACATAAAGAGACTCAACATCCAAGTAGCACCGCCAGGCATTCTAGGAGCATAAATTACACACATAATTTTCTGACTACCTATCACACTTTTGAAGGCCCTGGAGCACCAAGACAATGGAATTGCCCACAAAATGACCCCATTTTGGAAAGAAAACACTCCAACGTATATTCTATGAGGCATTGTGAGTCTTTTGAACGTGTCTTTTTTTCCACAAGTTTTTGGAAAATGTGGGAAAAAAATGAAAACCTATTTTTTTTACACAAAGTTGTCAATTTATAGGATATTTCTAACACATAGCATGTACATAGCAAAAATGACACCCTAAAATACATTCTGCCACTCCTACTGAGTATGGCGATACCACATGTGTGAGACTTTTACACAGCCTGGCCACATAAAGAGACTCAACATCCAAGTAGCACCGCCAGGCATTCTAGGAGCATAATTTTCTGACTACCTATCACACTTTTGAAGGCCCTGGAGCCCCAAGAAAATGGAATTGCCCACAAAATGACCCCATTTTGGAAAGAAAACACTCCAACATTTATTCTATGAGGCATTGTGAGTCTTTTGAACATGTCATTTTTTTCCACAAGTTTTCGGAAAATGTGGGAAAAAAATGAAAACCTATTTTTTTTACACAAAGTTGTCAATTTATAGGATATTTCTAACACATAGCATGTACATAGCAAAAATGACACCCCAAAATACATTCTGCTACTCCTCCTGAGTATGGCGATACCATATGTGTGAGACTTTTACACCGCCTGGCCATAAACCGAGACCCAACATCCAAGTAGACACCTTCAGACGTTCTAGGAGCATACATTTTACATCTAATTTCCTGACAACCTATTACATTTTTGAAGGCCCTTCATATTTCTAACACATAGCATGTACATACCAATTACACCCCAAAATATATTCTGCTGAGGAAAGGGTAAACAAAAGATTACCTGTGGTTTTAGTAGTGGTCCACAGAGGAGAGCATCCAGGTAGAAGGCAGGGATGTGGTCCGTGACAGCAAAAGCAATCGGACAGGCAGCAGACCAGACAGAAATATTGTCCATAGTCATTACAGGCAGCAGGCAGGAGTACTGTCCATAGTCATTACAGGCAGCAAGCAGGGATACTGTCCATAGTCATTACAGGCAGCAAGCAGGGATACTGTCCATAGTCATTACAGGCAGCAAGGGATAGTGTCAGCACAGCCAAGCATTGGTCCAGGTAGCAGGCAGAGATGTGGTCTATAAAGTCCTGGGTCATTATATGCAGCTATATGTTCAACACAGCCAAAATATTGATCCAGGCAGCAGGAAGGACCATCACGCTTAGGCCTCTGTCAGGAAAGAATGGGGACAGGGGTAGAGGCTTCTCCCACCCAAATCGCTTTGAAGCCTCCGGACTCCAGACCCTGTTATGGGAACACACAAAACCAAAAACGGTTTTTCTATACTCCTAACTCTCTTCTGAAGCCCCTCACATATGTGTGAGACCTCTGTCTACTGAAGTAGAGGGGCAAAAGATCAGTCCAAGTGGCAGGCAAAAAGCGTGGTTGATTAGCAGGCCGGGTCGGTACACTTGGAAGTCAGAAACTTGGTTTAAAATGACAGGCAAAGGCATAATCGGTAAACAGGCTGAGGTCGGTGCACGTGGATGACAGAAATGTGGTTCTTAAAATGGCAGGCAAAGGCATCGTCGGTAAACAGGCTGAGGTCGGTGCACATGGATTTCAGAAACGTGGTTTTTAAAACAGCAGGCAAATGCATCGTCGGTAAACAGGCCAGGGTCTGGTAACGTAGAAACATGGTAGCAGGCAAATGATCTGGACGGGTATTTCAAAATGGGAAATGGCAGTCTTAAAATTAAGAGGATCAAAAATCTTATAGCTGTATGGTAGATTTTGAAGCAATCTCCAATGCATAGGCCAGGTTGGGAGGGACAATCGGGACAATGAACACTAGTGTCTCTTCTAATTCCATTTCTGCTGCACACATGACATCTCTTTTGGCCCCTTCTTCCTGATTCTGTGGGGGGAATGTTATAGTGAAAATGTAGCTCGTGAAGTCTACTCACACTATCCGAGCGAATGCTTGCTTGGGCCGGTCCTTGTTGGTATATTAGGGCAGTGATGATTTCTTCAATGTACTTGAGGTAGTGGAGGTGTTGGTTTCCTGGTGTTTTTTGATGGCTGACAAAGGAATTGTACATGGCCATATGAAAAAGATAAAATGCGACTTTTTTGTACCAGTAACGGGACCTTCTGGTTGATAAGTAGGGCTGCAGCATCTGGTCATTTAAATCCACCCCCCCATGAACAAATTATATTAGTGGACGCATTCAGGCTTTGTAATGGGGCCACGTCTTCTGGGAAGCTCCATCGCGGTGTCATTGTGGATGGTGGACAAGATGTAAACATCTTTCTTGTCCCTCCACTTCATGGCCAACACTTCCCCATTCCTCATAAATGCGATTTCCCCCGGTTGAAGATTTTTTTGGACCAAAGTTTGTGGGAATCCCTTCCTATTTTTTCTGCTGGTACCACAGGCCAGGGTTTTTTCCAGGTACAGGTGACGAAAAAGGGGAAGACTGGTGTAATAATTGTCTACATAAAGATGGTATCCTTTTTTGAACAGGGGGTATGCCAGGTCCCAGACAATTTTCCCACTGGTTCCGATGTATGTTGGGCATTCGGGGGGCTGGAGCTGGGAGTCTTTGCCTTCATAGACACAAAAGGCATAGACATACCCAGTGGCTCTCTCACATAGTTTGTTCATTTTCACCCCATACCTGGCTCTCTTATTTGGGATGTATTGCTTGAAATGCAGCCGGCCAGTATAATGAATAAGGGATTCATCCACACAGATGTTTTTGTCTGGGACATACACTTCTGCAAATTTTTGTAAAAAATAATTTATTAGGGGGTGCAATTTATAAAGTTTGTCATGGTTGGGTTGATCTCGGGGAGGGCACTGTGAATTGTCATTGAAATGGAGGAAGCGCATGATCATGTCATACCGTGATCTGGACATGACAGCGGAAAAAAGAGGCATGTGGGGGATGGGGTGGCTGGACCAGTAGGCATGGACTTCATTCTTCTTAGAAAGCCCCATCTTGAGTGTAAGTCCCAAAAATATTTTAAATTCGTCCACTGTAAGACGGCGCCAATTGAACATGCGGGCATAGGAAGAATTGGGGTTGGAGGCAATAAATTGAGCTGCATAAAGGTTTGTTTGGTCCACCATGTACTGCAGCAAGTCTTGGGGAAAAAACAAATAAAAATAATCTAATAGGGAAAAATTGGAAGTGTTGGGCTGCACACCTGGCTGTGCGGTGAAAGGGGGGATTATAGCTGTTCCTGAGCTGGCAGGCAACCATACGGGGTTTGCCAGGGCATCGGGAAGGTGGGTTTGGGCCCGGCTTCTTCGGGTTGCACTCGTTATTCCAGTGCTGGTACTGGGCTCCTCTTCTTGGGGTCTAGCTGCGGCGGTGTTGGTGCTGCTAGTTGAAGGAAGGTGTTCTGGGCTTACTCTCCTTATCCTTTTAGGAGGACGGACTGTTTCCTCCTCGGATTCAAGGTCTGATCCGCTATCCTCCACTGGCTCATATTCCGAACCAGTATCGGATGATGCGAGCTCCCTGGCGCTCTCATCACCTGACATGGCTAGCATTTCAAATGCCTCCTGTGCTGAGAAAAGCCTTTTGGATATACTGGCGGTACTGATTGGTACTGTCGGTACTGATGGGTCCTGTCGGTACTGATAGTACTGGCGGTACTGGCGGTACTGGTGGGTATTGGCGGTACTGGTGGGTACTGGCGGGTTGTTTGATGTGCTGACAGATGATCCAGATGTGGTGACAGATCCAGATGTGGTGACAGATCCAGATGTGACAGATGGGCTGTGACACTGGTGACAGGTCCTCTTTATTGGGGGGGGGTGGGCTGTGTAGTGCACTTTTTACTGTAAAAATCAATAAAGGTACTCACTAATCACTGATCTCTGCTATTCTCCTCACACGTGTGTGTGAGGAGAACAGCTCAGATCAGTAGTAACTGCTCTCCATTGTTATTGTTGTGACCGGCTGTGATTGGACACAGCCGATCACGTGGTAAACAGCCAATTTTATTGGCTGTTTACCCTGATTGGGTATGCGCTGTGTCCGAGGGACACATTACATGCCTGATCGCTGCGGTGCGTGCTCTCTGGAGCGCGCAGCAGCTTGTCATTCTAACCGCCGGCTCCTGTACTATTATTGTGACCGGCTGTGATTGGACACAGCCGATCACATGGTAAACAGCCAATTTTATTGGCTGTTTACCCTGATCGGGTATGCGCTTTCTCCGAAGGACACATTACATGCCCGATCTCTGCGGTGCGTGCTCTCGGGAGCGCGCAGCAGCTTGTCATTCTAACCGCCGGCTCCTGTACTATTATTGTGACCGGCGGTGATTGGACACAGCCGATCACATGGTAAACAGCCAATTTTATTGGCTGTTTACCCTGATCGGGTATGCGCTGTGTCCGAGGGACACATTACATGCCCGATCGCTAAGAGCGCGCAGCAGCTTGTTATCCTGGCCGCCGTCATATGACGTCCGGTCAGGATAACTCAACCACATTCCCGCCGTCAATTTGTAATAGGGCGGCGGGAAGTGGTTAAAAAGTGAAAAATGCACAAAAAAGTGTGTGGGAATGCGCATTCCTTCTATGCTCAGGTGTGAATGGAGCCTACAGTATGTGATAAGTTATTTGTGATTTTAGTAGTCTGACTGAGCTACTTACAACTGATTGTTTAGTTTAGGGCTAAGCTGCTATAGGCTGAAAATGATTGCTTAGTGATTCATTATCATTGCTCTTTGCAGTACAGTGCTAAATTAGTCAGTTTGTGTTTAATTAAATCGGCTGTTACTTTTCCACAAACCAATCTAATTCTGCTCATAAGATTAGTAAGAAGAAAGCTTTCTGTGCAGTATTCATACTTTGTTTGCACCTTTGTCTTACACCTTTCACACTGAGAAAGTGAAAGTTCGAGGCAAAGGAAATCCATTATAATATTGATATCACAGTTTAACATTGTTTAAATTAAATAATTTCCTTTCGGATTAAATGTTCATGCAAAAGTGTTAGACTGTGTGATGCATGAAATATATATTTTTTAATGAATATATATTAAAAAATTAAAAATATCTATTAAAATTCTAAATTCATTTTATTTAACAAATCCAATCATTACAGAAGTAAAATAAAGCTGGATACACACTATCCAACTTTTGTGGTTAGATTTCCTTCAGATTTACCTTTTCTATGTAGTGCAAGGGCCTGCCAGATTGCATACAAAGTGAAAGGGTTTAGGTTTGACCTCATATTATATGGTTTTGGTAAATCTAAAGCAAAAAGTCTTCAGAAAATCTTATAGTGTGTATGGCCCATTAGCTGTCTTTACAAAGGACTGTCTGCATGTAAAAAGGTTGCATCTGAAGACATAACAAAAAAAATTGGTTCAAAATTGATTACAATAGAAGCATACAGTATATTCAAAATAATATAGTAGTGAATCCTCTTGAGGTAAAATCAGAAAAAAAAAAAAAATTTAGAGAAAAAATATTTTGAATTATGTGCAATCATATAGATATGGGGGTAGTGGTGCGCTTCAAGGGTTGACTCCTATAGATCTCTTTTAAATTGGTGGGTGTATTGTACAAATCTCTTGATTTAAATGTGCTTAATGTGCTGGATATCTGTGTACATATAAATAAAGATGAAAGTGCAGGTGCGTAGTGCTAATCACAGAAATGTGTATATCGATCAATAAAATATTGTAATTCTTCCTATTTGCACTTGTATTAATAAATATATAAAGATATATATAAAAATAGTGCTCAAATAAAGTGCTGCATGCTTGTTATAATTAGTGGGTGTTGAAAAAACAATCTGTGAGCAACTCTGTTGCAATCCCTAAAATAAGTATTGAATAGTCCGCAAAATAAATCTCAAAAGAACTTGTGAATAATCCTCTTCTTTGTGACCGTGCTTCAAGGGTTAAATCAAGTGACTATGTTCTCCTTCACCTGTGTATCACCTCTATGTGCTCTAGCCTCTCACCTTATAGGCAAAAAGTATTGCCTTTGGTATCTATTCAGACTTTTCAGTGAACTCTGCTTGCCTCACTCCGGATCCTTGAACCCTCTATGGAACAGACTTGTTGGACTCCTTATGGGTGTTTGTTCGATTCGTTTTTCTACTCCTATCCTCCTTATCCGATGTGCAATCATAGTGGAAGCTACTGTATGCGTAAGTCACGCTGCATGTACTGAATGGTTGGGCAATCTTCTGGGACCTGTGACATGTCCCAGAAGATTGCAAAGATTGCAGGGAGGAAGGGGGAGAGGAGAACTTCATCCTGAACCGCCTAGGCGGGCCAAACGAAAATGTTAACGGGTACCTGTCAAAACTAGGTACCCGCTCCCCCCCCCCCCAAAAAAAAATAAAAAATTACATACTAAAATGTGGCATGTCAGGGGGTCAGAAGCCCTTAAAGTGGAGTTCCGCTCATTTGTTTCCTCCCCCCCCCCTCCAGTGCGGCACCTTTCAGGGAGGAGGGGGGAACGGGTATCTGTTTTTAACAGGTACCCTTCCCCACTTCCAGGAGACAGCGCCGCAGCGCTGTCCCTCAGAAGTTCCATCAAGTTTCTCCTTTCCCCGCTGCTGAGCCAATCAGAATAAACATTCGCAGTAGGGAGCAGGCTATGAAACTTCATAGCTAGTTTACCTTACAGTGAATGGTGGCAGCAGCACCTGGCAGCTGATCCGAAAATCGGCTGGGGTGCTGACATTGTGGGCTCCCTGGACTGGTACATTTCTATATATTAAAAGTCAGCAACTACAGTATTTGTAGCTGCTGACTTTAAATTTTTTTTTCCACAGCTGCAACTCCTCAACCTCACTTTTGGGTGGCCCACCACTGCGTCAAAGTACCCCATTTTAAGTGAGCCCTACACTATTTATAGCACAAAAGATAAACCCCACTTCTCTTAACCATGAGAGATATTTACTCCCTTTATGGGAAAAGTGTGCTAACTGCAGATTCCACTGCTTAAAATGCACTATAAAGGGACTCCTCATATAACTACTTACTTGCGGACACTGATAATGAAGTACTGGTGTACAGGGACACAACAGACCCCATGCTGTGAACTGCAGCCGCAGCATAGGTTAACCCAGCCTAATAGTTGTGCTATTGATCTAGATAGAAAAGTCAGGGGAAGAGGTGGAAATATTATGCCATTATCTATTATTACAGTTTTGGAATGTTCAAAATGTAGATAATGCCCCCCAGCTCCTCTTTGCTCTTTGGTATAGCAATGGGAAAAATCCCATGGAACTAACCATACGATGTGTGTATTGATTTCCCTTATGCTATAGAGGGCTCTCTCCCCTCAGGCACAGTTTGATCCCTTTGGGGTGCCCAGGGGGGGGGGGGGGGGCGGAAGTCCCTCGATCTAGTATAAGCATTTTTGTTCATTCTGTTAACTGCAATACTGCCAGTTGGTTCCTTTGTTTACTACACATTGTGAATATTTGTTTAATGTAACTACTCAACTGTGCCTTGCGGATTATCGCATACTGTTATTGTTACTGAATTACTAATAAAATTTTTGAAACTAAAAAAAAAAAAATAATGGTGTGACAATTATAATGATATGTCAGTTGATAAATTACAGTAGTGATGTGCAAGAAGACTGATGGAGGACAACTAAGGAGTGGAGAGGAAACCATACAGTGCCTAGAGGGAGCCCCTATGGAAAGAGGAGAGGAAGAAATGGAGCTGTGAAGACTGAAAGAGGGTTTGGATAGTTTGGAGAAAAACAAGGAAAAAGCAGTCTTAGGATCCAAGGGAGTAAAGATTTTTTTAAAAAGGAGTGAGTAAGTGACTGTTGGTTTTAGCTGTTAGTAATTTGTTAGTGAGTTTTAGAAGAACAATTTATGTGGATCCTTGTGGGTGAAAGTCAGACTACAAGAAGTAAAGAAGTTTGGTATTGGCGAGGTAGCAGTTCAGGTGGTTGTACACCAGATATTCTACACGTTTGGAGGTAAGTTGACCAGACTGGTGGAATACAGATAACTATGCTGACCGATGCATGTTTTAAAGACAAATAGAAGATGCCAGAAGAGAGGGAGAGATTAAAGATGTGGTTTAGAGATCACAGATTAGAACAGGGGGCAGGTGGATAGGTGAGTGTGAATTAAAAGGTTAGCAACCTCCTTTGTGGTAATAGGGTCAAAAGAAAAAAGTATTGAATGTAGTGTTATGCCCCGTACACACGTGCAGATTATCTGAAGACTTTTGTCTTCAGATTTACCTTTTCTATGTAGTGCAAGGGCCTGCCGGATTGCATACAAATTGAAAGTGTTTAGGTTTGACCTCATATTATATGGTTTTGGTAAGTCTACAGACAAAAGTCTTCAGATAATCTGCATGTGTGTACGGGGCATTAGACATAGTGGGGGTTATTTACTAAAACTAGAGCGTTCAAAACCTGATGCATCTTTTCATAGAAACCAATCTGCTTCCAGGTTTTATTGTCAAAGCCTAACTGAACAAGCTGAAGTTAGAAGCTGATTGGATATCATGCACAGCTGCACCAGATTCTGAATGCACCAGCTTTAGTAAATCTGGATAGTGGCGATCTCGTCATCAATTGCAACTATACGTTTTTTTTAAATGATTAACAATGTATTGGGCAGTGAATGAGTTAGTAAGTGGAAGCAGTGGGGGAGTTTGTACAGACTTAAAGGTATAAAGAGTTGATGAGGACTGGATAAGAGGGTGTTAATAAGAGTGAGAAAATAGATCTCTTTGGCAGCACAGAGGGAAAAATTATATTTTAGGAGGATAGATTTATATATGGTAAAGTCTTGAAAGGATTTAGTTTGTTGGCACTTTCGCTTAAGAACATGGCTATGTCTTTTGAGACCTAACTGAGACTGGTGTATGTTTTCCAGGGTTTTCAGGGCCAAGTGTGCCAATGAAGGATGAGCGTGAGCAGTTGTAGACAGAAGTGGCCAGTTCAAAGCAGGAAAGGGTAGAGATTTTGTCACAGAAGGAGGCTGAATATACAACAGAAGGGTTAACATGGCAAATGTCCTTAATGTCTATTCATTTGCTGCTTGGAATAGGAGGTTGAAGACTGGGAAAGGTTGAAATGGATAAGGTTGTAATCAGACAGAGGAAATAAGTATATACTGTAAGTGGGTTGGAGAGGTTGCAAGGAGTGCAGAGGTGGGAGAATACAAAGTCAAGTAAGTATGTTGATATCAGAGTGGCAGAGAGGAAATATAGCGTCCTTCAAGGACCCACCCTCTACGACTTGTACATATCCCCCCCCTCTGCCCCAACGCCAAGGAGGTGGAGGCAACAGTGGAGCTAAGACAATGGGCTCGAGAGAGGGCATCTGCATTTTGATGCTGTCTCCCGGGCCTGTGCTCCACTACAAATTTAAATTCCTGGAGTGCCAGGAACCAACGGGTAATCCTGGCATTAGTCCCTTTACTTTGTCTCATCCATGTTAAAGGAGTATGGTCCGAAATCAGCCTAAATTTCCTCCCCAAGAGATAATACCTGAGGGATTCTAAGGCCCACTTAATGGCTAAACACTCTCGCTCAACTATCGCATAGTTTTTCTCCGCTGGTGTCAGCTTCCTACTGAGGAAGACTACCGGGTGCTCCTCACCCTGAACAACCTGTGACAGGACTGCTCCTAACCCTGTATCTGAAGCGTCAGTCTGGACAATGAATTCTCTTGAAAAGTTTGGCGCTATCAGGACAGGGTGTTGGCACAGTGCTGACTTAAGCTCCAAAAAAGCCCTTTCAGCGTCTGCATTCCACTCAATCATGACCGACTTCCGACCCTTATTCAGATCAGTCAGTGGAGCCGCCAATGTGGCAAAGTTGGGTACAAACCTCCTGTAGTATCCCACTATGCCCAGGAATGCACGTACCTGCTTCTTTGTTAGGGGACGGGGCCAGTTCTGTATCACCTCTACCTTGTTGACCTGAGGTTTTACCAGCCCTCTACCTACGATATACCCCAGGTATTTCACCTCCTCCATTCCCAACGCACATTTTTCTGGATTCACTGTGAACCCCTCCTTCGAAAGGGAGTCCAGCACTGCCTGGACTTTAGGCAAGTGTGATTCCCAGTCTCTGCTAAAAATGACTATGTCATCCAAATATACGGAGGCATACTCTCGGTGAGGTCGTAAAATCCTATCCATTGCTCGCTGGAAGGTGGCTGGAGCAGTTTGTAGTCCAAAAGGCATTCTTTTGTACTGAAAACTCCCCTCTGGGGTAGAAAAAGCAGTTTTCTCTCTGGCAGCCTTAGTCAGGGGGATTTGCCAATACCCCTTAGTAAGGTCTAAGGTGGTGATATACCTGGCTGGGCCTAGTCTCTCGATAAGCTCATCCACCCGGGGCATAGGGTAGGCATCAAACTTTGAAACTTCATTAAGTTTACGGAAATCTTTGCAGAACCGCAGAGTCCCATTGGGCTTTGGTACCAACACGATTGGGCTTGACCACTCACTCTGCGATTCTTCAATAACATCCAGGTCTAACATCTTCTTTACTTCCTCTGAAACGGCCTTTCTCTGAGCTTCCGGGATACAGTACGGCCGGACACAAACTTTGACCCCTGGTTCCTTGATAACATCATGCTCGATAACCGTAGTAAGACCTGGCAAGTCTGAAAATTTTTCTTTATTTCTCTGCAAGAACTCCTTTGCTTGCTGACTTTGGATTTTAGACAGTGTATTTGCTACTTGGACACTCTCCACACCAACCTGAAGTTCAAGTCTTACACCAGCCAGGGAGGTCACCGGTTCCCTGTCCATCCAGGGCTTTAACAAGTTTACGTGATATATTTGATACGGCTTCCTCTTGCCTGGTTGGTGGACTCTATAATTTACCTCCCCTATTTTTTCCACAATTTCAAAGGGACCTTGCCATCTGGCCAAGAACTTACTTTCCACAGTGGGAATCAGTATCGCCACTCGATCCCCCACTTGGAAGTGCCTTATTTTAGCGGCCCTATTATATACCTTCCGTTGAGCCTCCTGGGCTGTTTGCAAATGTTCCTTGACCAGGGGCATCACACTCATGATCCTTTCCTGCATTTGGGAGACATATTCAAGAACACTATTATGCTGAATAGGTTCACTTTCCCATTCCTCTTTAACAAAATCAAGCAATCCACGAGGTCTCCGCCCATACACCAACTCAAAGGGTGAAAACCCCGTGGAGGCCTGAGGCACTTCCTGAATAGCAAATAGAAGAGCTGGTAACAGGCAGTCCCAGTCTTTCCCATCTCTTTGTACCACTCTCTTGAGCATTGACTTCAGAGTCTTATTAAAGCGCTCTACCAAGCCGTCTGTTTGGGGATGGTATACTGATGTGCGCAGCTGTTTAATCTGAAACAGCTTGCACACATCGGCCTTAACCCTTGATGTGATCTGGATATCTGGTGGCATAGTCAAGGATCACCAGTATATAGGAGTGACCTCGAGCAGACTTTACCAATGGACCCACTATATCCATCGCTATCCTTTCAAATGGGACCTCAATTATAGGCAGAGGGACCAAAGGGCTATGGAAGTGAGTCACCGGAGCGGTTAACTGACAGGTGGGACAGGAGGCACAGTATTTCTTTACCTCCGCTTTCAGACCTGGCCAGTAAAACCGGTCGGTGATTCGTGCTTCTGTCTTCTCCACTCCTAGGTGTCCCCCTAAAACATCGTTATGGGCCAGGTCAAGAACCTTCCGTCTATATTGTTGGGGTACCAATAATTGGTCTACCACATTTCCTCTTATTTGGTAAACCCGATAAAGCAATTCATTGCATACTGCAAAGTGTGGCCATCGCTCATTTGCCCCTGGCTCTTGTGGAACCCCATTTACTACCGCAACCTGTTCCCGTGCCCGGGCCAAAGTGGGGTCCTGCATCTGAGCAGTACCAAATGCCCCCTGGGTAACACCCAAATCTGGTAGAGCAGGGGTAGAGGCCACTTCCTCCTCCTCTTCCCCCAGCATCACCTGAAGAGGAGAAGGTTCCCCCCCCTCAGTATTCAGGTTGGTCTGTGGACCATGTATTTTGGCATCCTCAACAGTTTCAACATTACTTTTATCCAGTTCAACCTTCACAAAATTTGGCAGTTCAGGATTACTTTCCTCAACAGCAGGAACAGAGGACGTTTCTCCCCAGTCTCTGGGCCATTCATGTGGTTGTCCTTGTTCCCACAGTTTTGCAAACAACGGACAGTCTCGTCCTATGATCACATCATGCACTAAGTTTTCCACCACCCCCACCTCTTGAGTACCAGTGCCACATGCCGTGGAGATGGACACCAAGATGAGAGGGTACTCTCTAGTGTCTCCGTGAATGCACACGACCCGTAAAGTTTTGCTTACTGGGCCGATTCTCCCAATAACTCTAGGATGAACCAGGGTCACCATGCTTCCTGAGTCCAACAAAGCCCTGGCAGGAAGGTGGTTTACTCGAACTTCACACTCGAACTTCCCCTCACCAAGATCCAGATGTGTTGTGCATACTTTATGGGCATAAAAATACCCCTTTTGGAGGACCCCGCATTCCATGGGCTCTTCTTGCAGTGGGCAGTGTGCCCGGGTATGGCCCCAGGAATGACACCGCCAACATTGTATATCCCCCCCAGACGAGCCAAAATTTCTGCCTTTAATCGTTCATAGACTTTCGCTTCTTCAGGTGGTAGATCAAAGTAGGCCTTTTGAGGATCTCCGGTGAGGAAAGGAGCAATGAGACCGGCCCACTGGTCCTGGGGCCACCCTTCTCTCTCTGCCGTCCTCTCAAACGTAGCAAGAAATGCCTCTACATCATCACTCAGAGACAACTTCTGCAGAAAATGACTGGCCCTCACCGTCACCTGGTTGCTAGGGGTAACCGCTGCCTGTTCATGACTCTGGGAAAGGTGCTGTACTACCTCTTGTAAGGCCTTCACCTGAGTCTGTATAGCTCCTTGCTGGGCTAACAGCTGGGTTACCAACAGGTGAGTACTTTCTTGTTGCTGAGCCAGAGCCTCTTTGTGGTGAGCTTGTTGTACCTCCAGCTGGGTTGCTAAGCGCTGATTAGCTTCCTCATGACGAGTTTGTGCTTGCATATTAGCCAGGGATAAGTGTTTAATTAGCTCCTCCATTGTTTCAGCTTTTAGTGCGGCTTTAACCCAGGACATAAGTCAAGTGTACTGTCCCTCTAAATGTCAGTTTCAGTCCAAAAAAATTTTTTTTTTCTTCTTGTGCCTGTTACTCAGTCCTGCCCGCATCCGAGCACCACTTGTAATGTTTGGGGGATCAGCTGGATCGCAGGACACAGGCGTTGCAACCAAAGAAATGTTTATTAACTTAAACAGGCTTCATACCTGCAAAAGAAACACAACAAGGAAAAGACAGTCTCACCGACTTGAAGAGTTCAGAGCTGCTTTTGCAGTCAAACAGTCCCAACTTTTGAAGAGGGTAGCTTCCCCTGGCAATAGGTTCCCAGTCAGCACACTGACATGCACCTTCTCGGCTGTACAAAAGTCAACATTCACCATCCACAGTCTCCTCTATGCTCCACCACACCCAATCTACAACTTCCTGTCCTTCTTAAACCCACTTCCTCTGATCAATGAGTTAACCCCTTTTGCTCCCTTAAAGGGCCCAGAGCCCAAACAGAGGGGAAATATAGCGTCCTTCAAGGACCCACCCTCTACGACCTGTACAATATATATATATACATGCCTCTCCATTGAATGTGGATCAAAATACCCTTTTTTGGTCATTACTATTGCCTTTTACTAATCATTAGTTTTACATCCAATAATACTATAAAGTGGGATGGATTACACACAGGTCTGTATCCCGCTGCCTGGTAACGGCTTGGCGTTCTATTTACTATCTGGAGCAGGATGGGCCACCTGCAGTGTCTTCCGGCTTTAACTGTCATTGATGCCCCCGTTACCTAGTTACCATATGGTATAAATAATTGTGGAATGGACGTAATGGACACTTCTCCTGATGATGTCCCATCGACAAAACGCGTAAAAGAGAGCATCATTACATCACTTCCGCTGTACACACTTCCGGTCTGTGTCTGGAACGCACAGCTTTCTGGAAATACTATCTACTTTTAACGGCCTCAATTTTCTGTTAGTTTGTGAGTGTAAAACCCTCCTAGGTAGGGTGAGTATAGTTTTTGGCTCTGTCTGCCTATCAGAGGAGCAGCAGGTCAATTCTGTATTGCACTCTGCTTAACAGGGAGCAGGATCTGTGAGTTAGGTCTGCTCAGTGTGCCCAGTGTGTGATTCATATGGTCTGTGGGAGTGTCCCCACTGTGCCCAATGGGGAGGCACATTGAACAGTGGAAGAAACCTGGCCAATGAGGACACAGGCTTTGATACAGCCCCAGGGATTGTCACAGACGGCTGTCTCAGTGCATTGTGGGGTGTGGAATTAAAAGCCAGGGGGCACATGTGCACAGGGTCTTTAGAGGAAAGCAAAGTCCCAGAAGGAGGGTGGCAGCTGCCTCCTCTTCTGAAGCAGCCACAGGCTGACGGTCTGGTGAGCCAGAGGTGTGAAGCTGAGCCCAGAGGTCCAGGAGAGCTGACTGGAGGAGTTGAGGCACTGCGAGAATCTGGAAAGCAGTATTGTGAGTACAGAGGATCTTGCCTAAGGGTCTGCCCAGGAAAGAGACCACTTCGGAGTAGTGTAGTCAGTGGATGAGTGTCAGCTGGAGGAAAGGGGGTACTAAGTGAGTGCCCTGAAGAGAAATACTATAAGGAACATTTAACTCGGATTCATCCAGTGGCGGGGTGGAGTGGTGGCCTTGCGCATCCTCGGGTTGGAAGTCCTTGGAGTTGTGGGTGGTTTGGGTGTTGGAGTGTCCCACTCATCCCTTCTCCCATCCCAATATAGAATAGAACAACAAAAACATCAACCCCTAGACTGATCATTGTACTTACAGTCACGATTCACCTTGAAGATTGATTAACCACTGGCAATTTATCCATTATAAATTTTTCACATGGACTTATTTTAATTTTATAATTATTGTGGACTTTAATTAAATTTTGCAATTTTTATTGTTTAAGAATTTTTATATATATAATCATTCACTTTTTGCACAGATGTCCCTTTTTTACACTTTGTCACTGTACTGTTGTGTTCTTTTTGGTTTAAATTTTTATATTTACATTTTTTAGCTATAGCATTTGTAGCTTTTTCTGATTTATAATTGGTGTATATACTCGCATACACATCCTTTGCACTCCTAGCACTTTATTTATATTTATATATTTTATATCACTGATATTTGTGATTGGTTTACATCCTACTTGCCCCCAGGCAGTGCCACCTATCCCTCCTTTTACACATTCATGTCTGTATACTCCTCTCTTGGGGTAAGATGTGAGGTAGGCTGCAGGCTGTGATGTACACCATAGCGTGGAATATATATATATATATATATATATATATATATATATATATATATATATATATATACTTTAAGTTTTCAAGGAAGCTTGACACTGGTCAAGGAGGCTAATAAATCACAGCAATCATCAGGCTGGAGGAAATATAGTGAGATTCAAAAGAGGAGAGCAATGGAGAGTGAGGAAAATTAAGAACTTGGAAAAGGTTTTTTCAAACTTCCACCTTTTCTTCTACAGCTTTAGTGGGAGGAGGTGAGCTACACGACGCTGGTGCTGTGTATCATAGGAGGTCAGCCATTTTCCTGGTTGGAAACAACTCCACACCACATTCATACCATGTTATAATGCTCTGTCTGCTTTAAGGAAATGTGAGTATCTTGTGTGCAGCTTTTTGATGCTTTAATAAACAATTTTAAGGATGTCTGCGCAATGATAGTTTTTTACTCTTTCCTGGAGCATGTTATGAGGTTTTGGACTGATGTAGCTGATTTCTGTGAGATCCATCGATTTAATAATCTGGTTTATGCTATGTTAAAGGCGAAGTTACCCATTTACATCTGGTAAGAGGCTGTCTATGTGGTTTCTCTTGGTGGTGGACCTACTGGGCTTTTTTCACAGAATCTACTTTGTCTCACGGGAGGAATACTTCTGGATTACTGTCACTTTGAGCGCTGCTTTTATATGAACAGCTTTAGTGACAATACTTACCTGTAATGAAAGGTTCCCAAGTTGTGCAGATAGGTAGATCCTGGAGCAATCTTCATTGCTGGGCTGCCCTGTCCTCTTCCTGTGCCTGAACTTCTGGAACATAGGGGCTAAGGAGCTGCTGCTGCAAAAAAAAGCTCCCAACTAGGACCTGTCCACTGCTCTTCCATTGACAAAAGCTCTTGCATTGTTTCTAATGCCTGAAACACAATCTGTGAAAACAGGGAGAGTCTGATAACTCACAGAATTCTATCCCCCATTTAAAAATCATGGAAGAGGATAGGGCATCCCTGCAATGAAAATGTCCCCAGGATCCAGCTGCTGGCATGATGTGGGATGTCCTTCACTACAGGTAAGTAATGTCACTAAAATTGTATAGCAAAAAAAAGCTAAACTTTGAATTTAAAGAGGAATGGACTGCCTCCAGGCGTACCTGTCCTAATTTAGTTATTGTTATATTGCTCTCATGGATTATAAATAGAACTGCTCTATATGGAGGGCCTTAATGAGGCAGTGCAGCTTTCACGTATATTAGCAAATGTGCAACCAAAACCTCTTTTTCAACACAAATTGTTAGACTCTGTGACTTGTTTTAGCTTTTTGCTGGTTATCTGGTAAGTGTGCTGGGAAATACATTCTGTTTTCTTGTGTTATATGAATATTCGATCTTCAAATCTTTGCCCTTTCAGTTCCAATACTGTACCTTGTAAAGTGACCAGAAATATTATGGAAAGCTAAAAGAGGGCCCTCTAATGCGATGACTTAAAGAGTTATTCTACCTATATCATATACAGTTTTCTTAGATCAGTCCATGGGCTTTTTTTTTTTTTAAACAAATTTTTATTTTATCGTTAAACAGGGAAAAAAACAAACAGCAAGCAAAACCATAGTACAATATGCAGAAGAACAGAAAAAGGTGGGAGGGGGGAAGGGATGGTCGTAGGGTAGGACAGTAAAAACCACAATCCTATATGGATGGATCTGTAACAAGTGTTCCCTACACCAATCAAAAAGGTTGAAGGAGAGAAGGATCCAGGGGAAAGAAAGGGAAGGGATGGTCCTGAACCTGATACTACCGTAGACTCAGAGAACGTCCGGATAGGTAAAGGTATCATGAAATGTGTCCGTGTTGTCATCCTTAGGTAAGGACATGAGGAAGTCCTGCCATTTAGTGAAAAACCGTGAAGCAGACGTCCTGTGGGTGAAGTCAGTATTAAGCTGATCACAACGGAGGGTGCGAAGAAGGTCCCGTTTGATTTGAGAGATAGATGGACATGCCTGTGAAATCCAGTTCGCAAAGATAGCTCTTCTAGCTACCAGAAGGCATGTCAGTATCCAATGACGGAAGACTGGGGAGGAACGTCCCGACTATACTTGCAGTTGTTTGTCCCAGTAACCAAATATTAAAAGAAGAGGGTCTTTGGGGAGATGAAGTAGCGTAATCCCACTGATGTACGAGATGACTTGGTCCCAGTACACGGAGATAGAAGGGCAATCCCACAGTCTGTGTTTTAAAGACGGTCTGGGAGAGGAACAAAGAGGGCACATGTTGGAGTGGGGGTTGTCACGTGCATGGCCGAAAGGTATGTAGGCCCGATGGAAACGTTTCAGCTGAGTTTCCCTCCAGGTTTTATTAGGCGTCAAGCGAAGAGTAGCTTTATAACCCTGGTGAATTTTATCCACCACATTATCCGCGTCAAAGTCCTTGGCCCAGTTTGATGCAGTAGTGAATGCAAGATGTGAGGAAGCCAGAGTCAGCAAGGGTTTGTATATGTCCGATATACTGTATTGTCCTCTTTCCAGGAGGGGATCAATTAAAGGGCAGTCCATGGGCTTTTATTCATAGAAACCAATCAGATTCTATGTTTTTTTGTCAAAGATTAATTGAACAAAGCTAAAGTTAGAGGCTTATTGGCTACCATGCACAGCTGCACCTGATTTTTCACTCCCCAGTTTTAGTAAATCAACCCCTAAATCCCAGATTCACAGTTTGAGGCTGTGCCTTGGGATTTTATGGTGTTGAAGACCTTCCCTGTGATCTTGATCAAGTTGCTATTTTGTAATGACATTTTTGTTTTAGAGACAGACGTACCAGATGGCCAAATGTCTCAGTGAGGACATCTTATAGCAGAAAATTTTAGAGCTGCAAACTTTTACATATTTACAATATATAAACAGTTTTTTCTTTATTGTGATGAAACGGAAAGTTTTCGTTTGCGAAAATACTTGGTAAGGATGCTTACCTGTATGACCGTAGTCATTTCATTTTTGTCCCTAAGGGTTTTTGGACTTTCTTGATAACAGTTTTCCATGTAACGGATTCCATGTTTTCAGACTCAGGTAACATATTTGTACTCTATTAAGCACTGCTGTTGTTTCTGTGTTGCTATTCCCTGCTGACCTTTACAAACAATGTCCACATCTCTTCTTTCTACTCCTCTAATATGGCCCCTGTGCTGGCTGAATTATCCAACTTATCCTTCTCAACAGGTATTTTCCCTTCAGCTATCAAACATGCAATCACACAACCTATTCTCCAGAAATGTTCTCTTGTCTTTCCCTGCTGTAATAAAAAAGAATTTACAATTACTTGACACAACAGCATGCTATTTATGCAAATTCAGTTCAATCTTCGTAATGCACTGCTACTGATTAATAATATACAACGCAATGTTTCCCTGAGCTCGGCTATGTCAGTTATTACGGAGTTCGGTCGGTTTTCCGGACTCACTATAAACTGGTCCAAGTCCGCCCTCTTGCAACTGGACAGGACCGATGCTCCTTCCTTGGGTCCACACTGCCCGGTCCCCTCGGTTCAGCAGTTTAAATATCTGGGGGTCGTGGTCTCAGCGGACCCGACCCAGTATAGCTTACTCAATCTTAGCCCCCTTCTTACCAGGTTTCGGGACAAAATCAGGACTTGGAACAAACTCTGGCTATCACTTGCCGGGAGGGTGAACCTTATAAAGATGGTTTTGATGCCACAATTGCTATATTTCCTCCATAATTCTCCTATCGTTATTCCACTGAAAACTTTCCGCATAGTTAACACCCTTTTCCGGACTCTTATGTGGAAGGGTAAGGCAGCTAGAGTACGTATGGAGCAGCTGCAGAAGCCTCGTGAGGGGGGGGGCCTTGCCCTTCCTAATCCGTGGTTGTACTATTTGGCCTCACAGTTGCAACATCTGGTGGGGGCGGTATCCGGGTCGCGTACCGGCGCGGCACTGATGGTTATGCAGTGGTTTGTTGGCGCGCGAGGGGTGCCGGAGGGACTTGAGGCGCAACTTTTTTCTAAACCTAATAAGCGCTTCCCGACGTATAGATTACTACAAAAAATATGGGACAAAACTAAACAACTTCAGCAAGCATTGGGTTATACTAACTTTAGCCCGATATGGGACAATAGGACTTATCCGGAATTATGCAAGTTGGAACAGGGTGACAGGTGGCGAGTATATGGGGTGACACACCTTATACATGTTGTGCGGGAGGGGTCCCTGTTGACCTTTGCACAGCTTCAGGAGCGCTTCTCGCTCCCGGACAGTATGAGATTTTATTACTTCCAATTGCAACACGCATGGAGGGCACAGGCAACTCTGGGACAGCATTTTCTGTCCCCGACCCCTGTCTTTTTCCTTATGCAACAATATCAGGACACCAAGGGATTCATATCAGGCTGCTATGCCTCTCTTCTGGGATCTTTCCTGGAAAAGTACCCGAGCCAGGCTTGTGACCGCTGGAGCGTGGATGTGGGGGAGATCCCGGGGGAACAGTGGGAGGAGGCCTTGGAGGTAGTCCGTAGCTGCTCTCTCAATGCCTCACACCAGGTGTCGCAGCTTTACATCCTGCTAAGAGTGCATCACACTCCCCGGAAACTCTATGCCATGGGTCTTCGTGACGATGACCTCTGTGGACGATGCCGGAGAGAGGTGGGGGACTTGGTTCACTTGCTGTGGCGATGTCCAAAGCTGCACAGATACTGGTCCACGGTGCTGTCTGCCATTAATGGAACTCTAGGGGTGGCTATCCCTGGGGATCCCAGACATTGCATTTTGGGGATGCTGGAAGCGGTAGTGGAAGATAAGTTTTTGCGTGAGGCCGCCAGCCGGGCACTTTTTCAGGCCCGTCTACTGATCCTGAGACACTGGATAGCGCAGGAGCCACCCACGTATGGGATGTGGTTGGCACAGATGGCTTCTACTTTACGTATGGAGAAGGTTATATATCAACATAGGGGGGTGCCTCAGAAATTCTCTAAAGTATGGGATGTGTGGCTGAACAGCCCAGGCATGGCCCCTGATGATCTTATCCTGGACCGTTTGTTACGGTAATTTTGTGAGAAATGTATATGCTCATTCTTGGATCGGGTGGAAGGGGTAGAGGTGTTCCCTATACTTTCTTATATTTTATAATGCTGTGTGTTTGTCGCAAGGTGCTTGACTATGTTAACCTTGGGGGGAATGTGGTGTGGCGTGGATTGTGTAATGTTTATAGTTTGATGTTACCATCCGAAAGTTTACATTTTTTTTTTTTTTTCCTTTCTGACTGTAATGGTGTGAATTTTTCTCAATAAAGCTTTTCTTGATTTAAAAAAAAAAATAATATACAACGCAAGTAAATAGTACAGAGTACATTTACTTATATGTAGGATGGTGAGGGTAGTTGGTTACAGCAGAATTAATGGTTTACAGCAGTGGCTTGGTTATAGAAGTAGAAATATTAGCATCAATCTAGTCCAATTAGCAATATCCATTGACACAAATATGCCATACCTGCTGATTGCTGATTTGATGACTATTGTCATCATTTCTGGATTCCTCAGCAAGCCTAGTCAAAACCTAATGCTGGCTTTTCATTTATAGTGTTTACAAAAATAATCAGGACTGGATTAATTACATTGCACATTCCAATGTTGACGCTCTGTGGTTCTGTCCAGGCATACTGCTTTTTTCAGGTTGTACAAGGCTTTTTTGGCACCTGGTAATGTCAGGATTGGGACAGGGAGGAGTTACAGCTGTCAGGCGCAAAATGCCTGAAAGTGTTGTGGTGGTCAACAAAGAAATAGCTGAATTTTATAAAAAAAAAAAATAGGAGAATATATGACCAGGGTAAAAGGCTGCTTTAGTATCTGCTTAGCACCTACAGTAAAAAAAATAAAATAAAATAAGTAAATGTTTAACTAGCTAAGTACAGAATGATGATAGTGTCACTTTAAGTAAACTTCATCCTCTCCAATCTAAATCCTAACTTGGCACATTTAACATAAATTGTACTTTCTGAAGTAACTGTTGACCTTTCCCTGCTTTTGCTCCTTGATTTCTCCAAAGCATACAACAATGTTGAACACCTTCTGCTATTGCATGCCCTTTCATTCTAATGGCCTTTAGAAATCTGTCCTCTAAAAGTTTCCCTATTGATATTATTGTGGGTTAGTGCCTGTAAATAGGTCCATTTCAACCAGGAAGTACAGCTTTGGGGCTTAAGGCCCACTTTTATTTTAAGAACAAATAGAGTTTAAAACAAAATTACAAGGTTGCCTTCACAAGGTTTTTTTCAGTACCACATCATTTAAAAAAAAAAATGTTCAGCCTCCTGGCTGTCTGTCTCAGGAAACAACCTTGTCAGAAGGCCTCTCTTACTGTCAAGGTCTTACATTGCCTTTCAGTTGGTAGCCATCTTAGACATGTGCAGACTGCCGGACTGCCGTCTTTTACAAACTCTGTTTGCATCATCACTTGCCTGCTTCCTGGGCATCGCTCAGTGATGATGTTGCAAACCTGACTATATATATCACTTGAGGGATTGCAGTCCTTGCCCTTGTGTTTGTGCTCCAAGGTGCATCACTGCTAGCAGTCTTCTGTACTCCCATGTTCCTCAGAGCATGACCTGCTTGGCTGACGACTTTCCTAACTCTCGATTCCTCATTGGCAGATGATCTGGCATCGGAAAACTGCCCGCTACTGGACTTGACCCCGGCTCGGATGACTACCCGCTTCTAGCTTTGATTCCAGCTTGGATGACTAACCGTTTCTGGACTTGACCCACGGCTGTTCCTGACTCTTGCTGTGCGTTAATAGTTGCTGCCCTAAAAAAACTGCTGTATTTTACTTGCATCTTCGTGTCGTCTGGTTTCCTGACACTCTGACAGTACACAAGAGCCATGAATCTTGATGATGCAGGTGCTCCTATGCTCCCCATGTTGGTTACCAGGCTCGATCAACAAGATCACCTTTTTGGATCACTTCACTCAGGCGTTGCAGGCGTTTCTTGAACGCACAGCACACCTTGCTCCTGGTACTGCTAGGCCTGTGGCTCCTCCTGCTGCTGCTCCTCTTACAGCTCTTGCCCCTGCAGCTGCAGCCAGATGGAGTTGCTGTTACAAGAGGGATAACTGGTTCACCCCCCCCCCCCCCGCAGCGCTATGGGGGTGAACTGAGTCAGTGTCGTGGCTTCCTAAACCAAGTGGGCATTTTTTTTTTTAGATGGCTCCTCAGGCGTTTCCCTCTGACAGGTCCAAGGTGGGCTTCCTAATCTCGTTGCTCTCGGAAAAGGCCTTGGCCTGGGCAAATCCCTTATGGGAGAACCATAATCCTGTGATACTCGATTACCTGAGTTTAGTTGCCCCCTTTTGTAGGGTATTTGATGTGCGTGCTCACTCTGCCTCTGCTACTAAGCTGCTCCTGTCCATTCAACAGGGTATACAAACAGTTGCCGAGTATGCCACCGAATTTCGACTCTGGCAGCCGAGGTGGGCTGCAATAATGAGGCTTTGGTGGTTGTCTTCTTGCATGGTCTCTCCAATGCATTGAAGGATGAGATTGTGGCCAAGGATCTCCCTGACAAGGCTCTCATATCTTTCCTGATTGTGATCGATCCCAGGCTCAGGGAGAGAGCACATTTAAGAAGCGCCTGCGGAGGCCTCCTTCCAGATTGGCTCCTACGTTTTCATCCCGAATCATTCCTCTCTCCCCTCCCACACCTCCTGGGGATGATACGTCTGGCCCATGCAGCTTGGGTTCAGTCGCCTTTCCGAGGCTGAGCAGGCCTTTAGGAGGAGGGAGGGATGGTGCCTGTATTGCGGCCTTGGTGGACATTTCTTGAAATCTTATCCTACCTGTCTGGGAAACGCTCGTACCTAAGGTCCTGTCGAATGCAGGAGTCCAAAAATGATGAGCTGGACTGAAGGAGCTGTAAGAGGCTGGAAGAGCTGAATGCAGGGTCAGACAAGCAGACTCGGTAACAGGCGGGTAGATCAGGCATAGATGGCAGACAGCTGAATAGTCGGGTCACAAACAATGTCAGCAACAGGTGAAGGATCAAACAGGAGCAGAATCCGGGGTCAAGCTAGAGTTCAGGGCAGGTAGAAGACAGTTGTTGGGAGCAAGCCGAGTCAAGATCAGAGGTCAATCACAGGAATCAGGAACACACCCACAGAATGCTGTAGAACAAACAGCAATTAGCCAGTGCTGAAGCTCTGTTTATTTAGGCCATTTGGTGCCAGTATTGATGACTGGTGCATGCTTGTGAATGAGCGTTTACGAATGTGCACGTCTGTGAACATCTGTTCCGCCCGTTCTAGACTGGTGCATGTGCATTTGTGTATGCCTAGAAACTGCATCTGCACTTTGGCTGAGCCTTTACTGACACATACCTTTTCTGAAGCCACACTGGTTCAGTCTCCAGCGGTGGAAGCTGTGTGCAGGAGACATCCGGCAACAGCTGTTAAACGCTTGGGAAGTGACGTCACCTATGGACTTACTATTCGGACTTCTATTGTCAGTTGCCTCTTTTGCACACTCCTACACACAGAAGCTGCCACTGACAGCTCAGCGTGGGACTGGAGCAGCTTCAAAAAAGGTATGTATAGCAACTTTATTTTTACAGGGCTAGATAGGTTAGTCTTAGATTGTGGCTGCAAGTAGATTTAGAGATTTTAATTTTAGGCTGAATTTCTACTTTAAGAAGACGATTAGGTGGACAAAGTGCTTTAGGAAACCAGTCAATGTTCCCTTTAAATAGATCCATGGCTGACTATATAGTACCAGAGGGGCAGCAGAAGCACCAAGGTCCCCAAGATCTCTCGAGCGTCTGTACTCACAAGGCCCAAGGACAGCTGATAGCCACCCACCCCAGGCTAGACAAATCCAGTCTGGGAAAAGACTCTGAGCTCAGTGTGTTCACAGAATATATACAGTTTCCCAGCATGCCATCAGAGCCTGCCTCTCTGGGATAGGCCAGGGCTGTATAAATATGCATACTGCCATCTGCATAGCTCCACAGCTATTCTCCAGTTCCCTGGATACAGGGGAAGCTATAGACCAGACTGGCGGCAGATGAACGCACTTAGCAGACCTGACTAGCAGATTGCAGCTTCACTGAATACACTGAGCAGAATATGTTTTACCTACCAAACAAATACAGCCCCACTGACTACAGTGTGGCAACTAAATTTACCTATCAAAAACACAACTAACTCTTACTTATCTAAATACTAGCACCTTTTACTGTAAGAAGGGTGGTACACATGCATTTGCTTAATTTTTTTTCTGCGCTTCATTTTATACATTTCACATACGGCATATAGGACACACTAGTGTGTCTGTAAAGGGTGCGGGCTTAAGAACTGTCATGTGATTCTTTGTTCACTACCTAAAAAGTCACTGACCTAGAACAAGCATATAGCAAAAGTCAGAAAGTCTGAACTTCCATCCAGCATTGTTTCAGGTCAGTGACTTACAGGGTAGGGATGACAAGATCAGAATGACAACTCCAGAGCCAACATCTTAAAAACAAGTGAACAGCCAATCCCATAGTTTTATCCCCACAGGTTAGGTTTAGGCTGTATATTATTTTTAGCTATGAAAAAATCCCCATTGCATCAGAAATACAGGAAAATGTAAATAAATAGATTTATCTATCCAGTTCAAGTGATATCTGTATCCTCCTTACCTAATGCTGTGAACGCTGTTTCTAGATTTTAATTGTCATTGAAAAAAGTAACTACTGGAAATGCTAGCATCTCCTCTGTGCCTGGAGTATGTACAATATTTTCTCAGGGGAACAGCAGAAGAAGGCATTTCCCTCTTTTCTGCTGTTATGCTGAATGTTGTGTTGCATTATCCCTCCAGCCAGCAGAGGGTGATATATAGCCAGCAAAGCCTATGAACTTCTATGCAGAATGCTGGAATGCTGAGGATCACAGGGTAGGATCACAGGGTAGTCAGGGTAGTCTGAAACATCAATCACAAAATGGGACTCAAAGATTTTTACAATACAGTTCCCATAGCACATTGAGGAGGAAGGGAAGTGGTGGAACAGCTTTAACCAGACCAGAAACCTCTTCCTCTTGGCAGCGTAGGAGTTAAGGTGTGCACATCGGTCCTGGTACATACGGATTATCTACAGGGCGAGTGACCAGAGCCAGAGATTGAGACTTGAGGGAGGAAATACCTGGGGCAGTGCAACATGGACCACAACAATCACATCTGCACCATTGCCGCAATGGGGCATCCTCTAACCCTCTACTTCCCACTGCTGATCACTAGAGCCATTCTGTGGAGAGACTGAGGGGGCTCCCCCCCTTCTACAGAGAGCAGTCACCGCAGCATCCTGGGGACTAGTGAGAGGGCTATTTGCCCATTGCTGATACTGCTAACAGGGACTGAGTCTAGAGAGCAGTTCACCAAGTATACCCAATCCATTCCACATCCATTCTGCAGTCTATACCACACTTATTTCAAACCTAGACTGCACCAATATCAACCCTATACTACATTATACTGAACCTTTAACCACATTCAAACCACATCTACCTTGCACCTGTGCTGAGAATGTAACATACCTATACTGTACCCATACTGCATGCAGGTTAACTGGGACTGTTGTTAACCACTTTAAAGACCAAGCCTATTTTTGATACTTGGTGTTAAAATCATTTTTTTTTGCTAGAAAACTACTTAGAACCCCCAAACATTATATCTTTTTTTTAGCAGAGACCCTAGAGAATAGATCGTTGCAATATTTTTTATCACACCGTATTTGCGCAGTGGTCTTCCAAACGCAATTTTTTTGGAAAAAAAATCTAATTTTTTAATTAAAAAATAAGAAAACAGTAAAGTTAGCCCAATTTTTTTCCATAATGTGAAAGATAATGTTACGCCAAGTAAATAGATACCCAATGGCGACAAACTTTGGTGCTTAAAAATCCCATAGGCGACATTTTAAACATTTCTACAGGTTACCAGCTTAGAGTTACAGAGGAGCTCTAGGGCTCAAATTATTGCTCTCGCTCTAACGATTGTGGTGATTCCTCACATGTGTGGATGAACACCCTTTACATATGTGGGCGTGGCTTCCGTATGCGTTCGCTTCTGCGCGCGAGCTAACAGAGACAGAGCGTTTTCATTTTTTTTTTCCTATTTATTTTATTTATTATTTTTTATTTTTACACAGTTTAAAAAAAAAAAAAAAAAATTGATCATTTTTATTCCTTTTACAAGGAATGTAAACATTCCTTGTAATAGAAATAGCCACGTCAGGACCTCTTTATTGTGAGATCTGGGGTCAAAAAGACCTCAGACCTCACAAGTATACTACAAAAGATTAAAAAAAAAAATAGGCTCTTTAAGCCGGTTGGTAGAGGATGACATTTGACGTCGCTCCGGTCCTCCAAGACCATAGAGTCGAGTGAGGGCCATCTTGCCCTCACTCGACTTCCTGTCTAAGAGGATCCGGGACCGGATTGTTTTCAGCGCTGCCCGCGGGTCCAGTAAGCGGGGAAAAGGACCGGGATGAGGCGGGGGGAGGGGCACCTCTTCCGCCGCACTGTAAGGGTGATCCCACGGCGAATCCGCCACTGGGGCCACCCTTACCTGAAAGCAGATCGCCCGCAGTTTTCAAAAATACCAGGGTTATAGCAGCTGTATTTAGCATCAAAGGACCAACGTAAATAGACGGCGGGCGGTCGGTAAGTGGTTAAGTGCGTCCACACTCCTGAAGGGCCTCAGTGTTAGCCATCAGAAGAACATCTCAAAGGCTGCCCCTCCCCTAATAAATCATTTGCAAGTCGTCTTTGTTTCCTGCCCCCTCCTCTACCATTTATTTTTGGACAGTGCATACCTAGTTGGTCTAGGACTAGCATCACAGCCATAATTGTACTCTAGCAGTAGAGTTCCAGCACTCGGTAGATAAAACTTTACTACTGCTCGTTCATGCACTATTGCCTTGCTACTGTTTATGCTGATCTGGATGCCAAATGTCATCTTATGCCTAGTGCTTACTGTTAATCACTTTTTATGCTAAATTGTGTTATCATTGGTAATCCTTTTTTTTTTTTTTGTTTGTCTAGGTACCAACCATATTGGGTGACAATATCTCAAGTTTGCCTTTACTACCTGGTTTGGTGCCTGCTTTTTTGATTCAGCACCACTAGTGGGTATTAGGCTCCGTTCACATATTGGTGTCCCTGAAATTGCGGCGATTCTGCCTGCGATTCTGAATCAGGGCAAATTGCAGGACACCCTTGTGATTTCTGTCACTTCCAATGGCACCCCAAACACAGGGCGATTTTGCTGAGATTGTCACTTGACAAATCGCGGTAAAATGGCGCAAACAGAATTGTGGGACACATGTCACCCAAAAAAAGTACAAGAACTTCTTTTGAGCGACAGGCATCCCACAATTTTGTTTGCGTGATTTTACCGCAATTTGTCGGGCGACAATCATGGAAAAATCTCGCCGCGTTTGGGGTGCCATTGAAAGTGACAGAAATCACATGGGCGTCCTGCAAGTTGTCCTGATTCGGTATTCTTGAACTGGTTGAGCCAAAGAACAGAGGACCCATCCCAATCAGTGACTCCTATGGAGTACATACATACAAACTGTCTACCTTTGTCTATACAAGGACAGAGCCATCAAAGTGTCAAGTAAACATGGAAGAAAACAAAAGATGTGCAATTAGAATAGTTATTTTTACAAATCCTTACTAGATGACAGAACATTATGTTTAGAAATCCTTTTTAAAATTACGTGATGATGTTAAAACCTAAAAAGGTTTTAAAATGAATCAATTAACTGGCAATACTGTTTAGCTACTTTAACTCTATGTTACCTATTATTCCATTGTGTTATTTATATTGGCAAATGTATTTGTAAAAATTATATTTACTTATTAAGAAAGTCGCATAGTTATACGTCCATCCAAACTGTAGGTAAATTTATCTGTGTGATTTAATCAGCATTCGCTCATTAGAGATAGGATTGTTTCTCATAATGTATAAAGCTCTTGTGTAAATGAGATAAAACCTAATGTTCTAAGGGTATTTTCTCATAAGATTCAATGTTCTTAGAATATTTTGCATCCAGTACTGCTTACAGTATATTTCCCAGAGAAATCTATAAAATACCGTGTGTGGGATTTAACTTTAAGCATAGCACTCTCAAGGACTCACTTTTTGCCCACTTGTTCCAATACAAAAAAGGTTTTCCTTGCTGAGTTCCTCACTAGCATAGAACAGCGGTCCCCAACCTTTTGGGCACTAGGGACCCATTTCACAGCAGCCAATTTATATATATATATTATATCAGTGTTCTCATTTCCCCTTCACATCACAGCCCCCCCCCCCTTATATTACAGTGGCCCTTTACAGTACAGTCCACTTTACATTAATGTAACAGGGACTGCACTGTAAAGGGGGGCACAGTAATGTAAAGGAGGGTTGTGATGTAGAGGGGAACTGCACTGTAAAGGGGGCACTGTGGTATAAAGGGGACTGAACTGTAAAGGGGCACTGTAATGATCACAGTGCTCCTTTACAATGCAGTGGCCTTTATATTATAGTTCCCCTAGAAATCACAGCCTCTTCCATCACAGTGCCCCTGCAGTCTGCTCCCCCCCCCCCTTTTGCTCTCTAACATCACTTTTACCTATTCTGATCTCTGCCTCCCCTGTACAGAACTCCTACCTTTGGCAGGGCAGAGGCTGTGATTAGTCTGTGTCCTCTCCCAGGCTCCCCTGCCCACCCGACAATGTTATCCTATCAGTAGGGCAAGAGGAGCTCTCTTTTCTGATCTGCAGCTTCTACCCCCTGCCCTGCTGATAGGATGACATTGGGCAGAGGAACTGAGAGAGGACACACAGGCATGGCCACACAGCAGGAGGTCAGTGGCCCGCCCGCAGCCTATGATAGGACTGTGTGGATCATGGTTGCCGCACATCTGCTGTTATGCGGCCCAGTCATCAACAGACCTTGGACCAGCACTGGTCCACAGCCTGGTGGTTGGGGACCCCTGACATAGAACACAATGCAATGCTAAGTTTTAAGCCCCCTGCAAATTTTGGTCCACTCAGACCCATGATCTCTCACTGCACTGACAATAGCTTTGCCCTAGCTATTGAACTAGCTGTTCTGGCTTCCTGAAAAATCTATACAATACATGTGTGGGATTTACATTCAGTTATAGCACTCTTGAAGACTCACTCACCAATGCGCATATTAAGGGGTTTTGCCCATTTTTTTTTTTACATTCTAGAACAAAAGGGTTTTCCTTGCAGGAGGTTTTCAACATCACATAGAATACAATGCAATGCAATGCAATATATAAATTCTCCTAGCTATTTTGGTCTGCTCAGACTCATATTCTGTCACTGCACAGACAACAACTCTATAGCATTCTACCTACTGACTTTCCCATCTTGGACTGTACAGGCCTCTGCCTGTGTACACACGGTCTCTCACAGAGACTTAGGCAAGCAATAGATAGTGCAAATTTCTTTCCTGCAACCTTGGGTTGCAGGAAAGAAATTTGCACAATTCCCCCATTACAGACAGTGCTGACAGGGGAATCCCTCCTGTCGAGCCATTTTCTGCTCCCGGCGAGGGAAGCCATCCCCGTTGGAAGAAGACAGTAATTATTGCTTGCGGCTATAACAACTGCTAGCGATAATCGCAACTGAAAACGGCAGGCTGGATCAATCGATCAACTTGGTACATTCAGCCTGCTCACACACAAGGTGAATCTCAGCCGGTTCCTGCTGAATTGGTCGAGATTCAAACCGTCTATGGCTGGCCTTACCTAATTCTCATTAGACAATGATCTTGTCTAAGTGCCTGATTGTCAGGCCTGGACACATGCTCCCAGCATGTCTGTCCACACACACTTGCTGCTCCCTAAGGGGGACAAACTTTGTTAACTAGCCTGATTTCCATTTGTGAGTCAACACCCACCTGTCAATCAGTACCACAGCTGCTCAGGCCCCCTTTCACGGCTTTCACCGTCAATTATTGCTTCTTAAAGGCTAAGTTTACCTTTGTGAACATGTTACACCCATATTTATGGTAACCTGTTCAGCTTAAACACATTAAAAACAGTTACAAGGATAATATTTGTGACTTTCGCTTACACGCTAAACCATTCACACATCATTTTTTTTTTTTTTTATTAATAGGCCCATAGCAGAAAAGGTGAAAATGGCAGTTCACATCATTGCATGACAAAACCCCTGCCCAAATCAGTTGCACAAGCAGAATATGTGTGAGCCAGCTTAAAAGTGTTTCGAAGTCAAATTGCGTTATTTTAGTCATTCACACATTAACTGTAGCCCGTACAGCACGAATTGGTCTTCTGTTTATGTGGATGCAGCTGCCAGGAGCTACATGTAGGCAGCCTATGTAACTAATGAAAAAAAAAGGGAAAAATCCTAGAATAAAAAAAGAAACTAATAGCTGCTACAGCTATAAAATATTACATTTTTGTTTTGGGTTTTAATTTATGAATTTGTACTTTTCAAAGTAACTATATGATAAATCATTGTTAACGAGTTTTATTGGCTTATATATAGGTTAAACAAACTAATAAGGTATCTCTAGGGCACCTTTCCTAACTTCATTTATATGGTTAGATCAGGAGTTCGCCCACAAGAATTATTACACAAGGCAGGCAAGGAATTATACAATAAAATATACTAACAAAGAGGAGCAAGCAATGAGGACTGTCATCTAAAGATAATACATTTTATTTGGAGTGTAAATATAGACAGATATACGTATATATCCCAGTCATATATTTATGAAAATTACTTTTATGCGTTTCGAAATAGAACTTCATTCTGACTACGTACCAGTACTTCTGTAATCCCCTGCACATCCACATGTAGACTAGAACAGGGAGGGGCAGCACTGTATGGGCTATTTTACAATAGCTGGGGGGGGGGGGGGTGCAAGAGCAGGCAGTATTTTACTGTCGTGACTTAAGCTGCAAAGGCAGTCAGATGGGAGTGTACACATGCAATGGGGATGGCAAAAATTACCCCCTCATCATGTTTAGTGTTTAGTGGGCAGCACCACCACGATTTAAGTGAAGAGAGCCATGCCACTGCCCTACAGCCTCAGTGTAACCAAATATAATGCATGCAGTTGTGGCACAAGCGTTTTGGCATTTACCGGCTTAAACCCTTTGCTGTGACTCTATCAAACAGAGTTTGCTGTCATGTGGAGAGAGCACAAAGATAACCTAATCAGTAAGTTGCTGTTGCTTCACTATCCAGTCAGTCTTGATCAAACAGTATTGCTTTGATACTGTGCAACAAAGTAAATGGTGAAGACTCTAAAGAGATCTTGTTGCTAGGCTAATATTTTAACAACAATTTTCCTATGGAATTATTAGTGATTTTTATCATTGTTTAGGCATGTTACCTACCTATAAAAGATAAATAAAAGTTCAGCCTCCTCCAATCATATATCAATGTTTATGCATGGAAGATATAGCACAGCTTCTATGAAGGGCAGATAATAAAAAATAAGCAAATCTGTACAATGCAACAAAAAATGAGAGGACTGAGTAGTTCTGTATCTAAATCCTAAATCTAGGTGGTACTAGGAGCTAAAGAGTCCCTGAGTCTTCCTAAAACCCCTCGCACTGACAAGTGTGGTAAACGAGGGGGCCCAGAATCCTGCTTTGGAATGCCCAAGTATATTTGTATCCCAGGGTAAAGTCCCCAGGCTAGAGTGGTGTTGTCACTTTAGGTGGAGGGTAATGGGGTTGTGGCCAGCAGCCTCTCACTACTATGCAGTATGTTATGAAGCTTTCTCCCACCCTCTGATGACCAGAACCTGTGTTGTTGCAGCGTCTATGGACTTTGTAGGGACAATCTCTTACAGTATTAGTATTACAGGAATGTACTGCTCACAATACTGCAGTAACCCGAAGACACACTGGAATGCGCAGGTGCGGACATGATGGTACCCATCCAGCTGTAAATAGACATGCACCAGTGTGCGTGTGCAGAAGCGCACACACAGGATCATGCACAGGTGTGCACATGCGCGTGCAGTAACCATTTACATTGGCGCCTAGTGGCCTATATAAGTGCAGCAGCTGCACTAGTCCTTTGCTGTTTGATATGCAGCTGTTCCTGTATCCTTGCATCTGAATCTGTTGATTTCTGTATTTCACTTGGCCTGTCCCTGACTTCGCTTGATTGCTACCATCCCTGACTTTGGCTTGCTGTGGACTTTGCTTTGCCTCCTGATTTCTGCCTGATTCTGTGTTGCTGACCTCTGGCTGTATCCTGGTTGTAACTTGCCTGCTGTCTGTACCCCCATCTGCCCATTTGTTAGCGACCAGGCTTGTCTGACCACGCATCCAGTCGCTACTGCTGCTGTTGCTAACCCCAACCTGGTACCCACTGTCTGTTGTCCTCAGTTACAGCTTACCATTCACCTCTTCATTAAGCAAAGAGATCACATGGGCACCTGTACCTCAACACACTACTGCGACCACTGTCGCAATGTCAGTAGTTCTTGAGTCGGGGCTGTACAAGAAGCCTCCTTCTGCATGCCAGGCTCAGCCACAAGCTATGTAACAGACTCCTGGAGACTACATCTACCACAGTTTTAAGAGGTCTCCAGCACTCTTTTTCATCCACATGGGTGGTTTTCCTCTCCTAGGCTGTCCTAAAACCAATCTCAGGTTCTTCTGTATCCTGGGAAGTAAGCAGTTGTCTGTTCAGGTGGCTGTGGCTTTACTTTGAGCCCTGTCCCAGCTCTCTGACTGTTTGGTTGCTCCTCTGCTCACTGGCGGCTGGAGAGAAGTGACATGGGATGCTTTGAGAGCTGTCACAGCCTGGTCCAGGAGTCTGAAGCTTGGCAGCACTGTGGACAAGTTACAATTAGTATTAGAGCTTACAGCATAAATATAACTTGAATGTAGAAGCCAAAAAAAATCTATTGCTTGGACAACCCACAAATTTAAGACAGAGCTTGCCAGATTTTACACTGGAGATTGTTCCACAAACAACAACATTTTTTTGTGATTTAAAAAATCCTTTGTGAACTAGTTTCACATCTAAAAGTGTCATAAGAAATTTTCTGGCTAAAGAAAATGTTCTGTATTATTTCACACACACTTGTGTGTAATGTGTACTATCATTTAATTGTCTTTTTTGGAAGAATAGCCATGTCGTTTCCTCACAATGCCAATCCGGTTGCTAGGACTGCTTTACTGAAGTTTATATGGTTTTTCCAGGAAAGACCATTTACTCAGGTCTGCAAATTTATTAAGTCGATGGGTGGTTTTAGAAAGTGAAATTAGTTTGTCCAGACTATTTACTTGGCAGAATATGATATTGATTTGCCAGTCTCCTTAATGAAAACAAAAGGGGAGCTGTTTTTTTTTTTTCAATTAATGGGGAAAACGGTAAGGTGTGTTTAATCATTTACATGGTCAAAAAATCCAACGAAAAGCAAATCCATGGTTGTTTAATATCCTTTCTAATGAATTTATATCAGAAAAACTGTTTGTTGTTAAAAAATCGAATCTATGAATCTATACAATCTTTCATGTGACACCATCCAGCTTCATAGCTCACTGCCTTACTTAAGTACATCCTGCTAAGACACATATAGTTATTTTGTGCTAAACTCTTTAATGCATGTGAAAATATCTATCACATCCATTAGTCTTTCTATATATGGAGCAAGCTCAATTATAATAATGGAAGTACTGCTTCTCTGGTCAACATTTTTAACGCATTGCAAAATTACATCTGTAAGCAGCAAAGAGGAAAAACAAGCGCAAGAAATTCAAAGGATAAACATAAAATCTGTAAAAGGGTATTTCTCTTAATGAGGATAGAAAGCAAATGCTAAATTATAGCACACTTACATAAGTTTACAACGTTTGACATTAACAAGGCTAAGCTAGTTATTTCTTAAAGACATAATTCTAGGTCTAGTTTGATGAAGGATTGATAATGTCATAATTCAACATGTTAGAGTTTACAAAAAACAGAAAGTTCTTTAAAGCAAATATGTAGTGGTTTAAGTTGCTAAAGAACCTCTTCTATCCAAAAGCACACACCTCCAGACTCCTGTCTGCTTCCCATTCCTCCCTAATTGCTTATCAATGTGATAGGAAAGCTCACTGTTCAATTGTAAGATACTGGAGAAGATGGGGTCAAGTGTCCACCATGTAGATGAAGCTGAGCTTTGCATAGTAAAGCATGTCAGGTCTCAGAGCTTCCAGACACACTATAAAAAAGAAGATTGAGCCTATCTTTGGTACATTATAGGCTCTTCTATTAAGGAAGGGGGGAGTCATGGTTAAAAAGTTTTGAAACCTCAAGTACACTTTAAGAGTAATTTTAAGCAGAGATCAAAAGCTGGCATGAATATTTTCTCTCAAAAGTGGAGACACATTCACAAACATTTCTCAGCTTGCATTTTAAATATTTTTCCTAAATACACCTTGCAATGTTTATCCTGACAGTGAGACTCCGTTCACACTGGGGCGACCTGTCAGGCGACCTGGTCGCCTGACAGGTCACCGTAGGTCGCCTGCCATAGAGAAGCTGTGGACCCATTCTAATAGGAGCGACACAAGTCGCTCCGACTTAGAAAAAGGGTCCGGAGCTTCTTTGGGACGACCTGGAGTGACCTGCATTGACTTCAATGTTATGAAGTCCGTGCCGGCCGCTCTGAGGTCGCGGTGTGAGCTGCGCGCCGCGACCTGTGAGGTCGCCCCGGCAAGTTGGATCGCCCCAGTGTGAACGGGGTCTTAATCCAACAACAGATGGACAAGTAAAGCTGAACTAAACCCAGCCTTAGACCTTCATTAAAAATTTTCCTTTAAAGAAGAAAAAACAAAAAATTTAGATTGCTACATTAGTAAAATGCAAACATTATGCTTCTTGTACCCTATAATGAAACTACTGCATGTCATCAAATGTCTGTACTCCTTGAAACTAGTGCCATTTTACTAACATCCACCTTTTTTTCTTACTGGATAGTTGCTGCTGTCCAACAGCCAACATTGATATCAACAAAAAATTCCATGCATGCTCAGTACTTTCATTGGTAGCTGAATCCTGCAGCGATGGTATTGTGAGATTGTGACAATAGTATAGTGGTATGGCTTGACTTGGACATTACCTTGGCATGGGTTAAAAAGAGTGTATTCCGAGACCGCCTATGAGGATGTTGATGCATTGTGAAGCTCATTTATTATGAAACTTACAACTAGAATTCTGCATTTTAACTCATTACTTTCACTGATAAAGGAAGATATAAGGATCAGATGTATTCTGGTATTATTAGACAGTTATGGAGGTCCAAAAGACGTACCCACCTTCTGCATGGTCTTTGAGATGGTGAGGTAGTGAAGCTTTGGGGTTGATTTACTAACAATGAAGAGTGCAAAATCTGGTGCAGCTGTACATGGTAACCAATCGGCTTCTAAATTCAGCTTGTTCAATTAAGTTTTGAAAATAAAACCTGGAAGGTGATTGGTTTCTAATGCAGAGCTGCGCCAGATTTTGCACTCTCCAGTTTTAGTAATGCCCTGTACACACTATCAGATTATCTGAAGACTTTTGTCTGCAGACTTACCAAAACCATATAATATGAGGTCAAACCTAAACACTTTCAATTTGTATGCAATCCGGCAGGCCCTTGCACTACATAGAAAAGGTAAATCTGAAGACAAAAGTCTTCAGATAATCTGTGCGTGTGTACAGGGCATTACTCAACACCATAGTTGCTAAATCAGTCCACACTCCAGGGTCTGTTTGATATTATAAAAACATTATGAAGAATGGACTTGGAGGAAGATACCTTAGACTGAGTTTTGAAACTGCTTGTAATTAAGCTACAGTTCCAAAAATGACTGCAGTCACTGCTGGAATAAGTTACCCACCATCTTAAATACAGGGCAACTTATCTGTAAGACTTTACTGAAGAACTTCAACCACTGCAGCGTGGGATGCTAAACTATCCTGCAAAAACAGAGGGCTAGCCAGTTAAATATTAGGAAGATTGGATAAAAGGGATACTATAAAGTTTAAAAATGTGGCTATTTTATGGATTTGGTAGTCCTTTTGGTAAATGTTTGTATGGTATTGTGTCTCAAAAGACAGGATATAGGATATATGATTCTGCCTTGATTAAATTTGATGGCTTCAACAGTGACCACTATATTACTCTAGAACGCTACTTACATTCTAGAGAAGTTCCCAAAGTAAGTCATGAAAGTGAGAGAGATGCAAACCAAATCAGGACAGTCACCTATCCAGCAGACTTCAAAACCTTGATCATGCTAAAAAACAGCAGCATGTGTAGTTAGAACTTTAATATAATCTCATCTGTTTAGTAACATTTACAAAGTGGTTTGGGTAAGGACTTTAGGTTAGAAAGAAAAAAAATTGACACATCAAGAGAAGGGCACAAAGGTAAGTCATACATAGAGGAAGCAGCAAATATAGCCAGATCTCCAGTTTACAAAGAAGGTTCTAAATGAAAAATAAAAGAACAACCACCTTGCAGCAAAGCATTTTTGCACCTTTTGGCACACCTGCTGTACCTCTGGGAATGCACTCCTCTATCAATGTGAGCTCTGAGCTTCCTGCCACCTCACTATTATCACAGCAGTGTTCTTCTGTTCTTTTGGGTCTGCCATTTTCTTATTTCTCCCACTGGCCACATGAGTGCTGGAGTTATGTTATCCTAATACATGTGCCAGAAATTAACTGTCACTTACAGTGTATAGAAAAAAATGCTAGCAGACAGCATTTTTTTATTTTTTTTGTCAGAAGAGACTTATTATGTCAGTTCTACCAAAAACCTCCACCTTTTGGCATTTTGTTTTTAAATTAAAGGTTTAATTCTGCTTTAAGTGAGAAGAGGAGTTTACATAGAAACATTCAGTTCACAAAGCTGGTCATACAAGAAATAGCATAAAGCCAGCACTTCACTGCTTATAAAAAAATGTATAGCATTGCAGAGAGTAGGTCATACGAAGATAATTACATATTTTAAAAAGACATCTCCAATGGGTTTATCCACCAAAGAAAAAACCTACATAATTAAAACCCCTGCAATTGGTCTAGATAAAATGCCTATTGTTGTGTCAACACAGCAGCTCTGATAAATTAAGTGTCACCTCTATATCAGATATCAGATATCCTCAAGCATGCGTGTATTTATAAGAAAAGATCAACTAATTTTTCCTTTCTTTTCTGCTGATAAATTGAATTGCTGTGAAGTGAATAGGTTACGTTAATGCTTTGGTGAAGGGGCATCCCTATCCCTAAAGGCCCGTACACACTATAAGAAAATCAGAAGTAAAATTTAATCCGACAAACGATCTGCCAATTTTCGGATCGTTAGTATAGTGCTTTCGACAGCTGATTACGTATTTTCGTACGACAAAAACTGGATGTGCAGTTTATAAAATTCTTATCATATGTGAACACAACGTCCGATTTTCATTTAATTAGTACAGTTTTCGTTTGAAAAAAAAAATCATAAGAGCAAGAATAGGCATGCCCGGAAACTAAAGAATACATACAAAACAATTCAACACATGACATCACTTCTAAAGTTGAATTCTGTCGTACAAGAATTTTCGTATGAAAGTAACCTCTTCACTTTCCATATGAGACTAGCATGCAAAAAAAACTAAACAAAATTAGTCAGATAATCTGCTCGTGTGTACGAGGCTTAAGAAAGATAGGACACCTACGTATGATACCTAAGCATGGCAGAACATTTGCTTTATGCAAGAAAAAAAAAAAAAAACACTTTTAAAGGGCAAAGAAAAAGCTGTGATCTGCTTTGGATGCTGCTTTTACTGTAAACAACAGGGCCAATCTAAACTAGTGGTACTACTGTATTTGTGACAATGTCTTTTTAATTAATTGTACCTTATTAAATCAGATGCAGGTTGTACTACATCAATGTTTTTCCTAAAAAATAGGTTACCTGTTGATGTTTATGACTTTTGTTTTTTAATTTGGCAACTGGATTAGAAAGCATTTCCTACTGTCAGATTTAGTTATTGAACATGCCACTGGCTTTTTTCCCCAAAATATTAAAGTCAGATTTTTTACAAATGATAGTTTTTTTTAATTGAATATAGAAAAATGCTGAATTGCCTCAGTTTTCAAAAGGTAAAGGACAATGGAAAACAGAAATGACAGTGCAGCACAGCAGCAATCTCCATCTTCCACTCTCCAACTTACACTAAAGCTGACCATAGATGGGTAGAATTTTGAAAGAAAATTTTTGGGAAAACAGAAAATTGTATACTCACCTTTCTGTAATTTTCCTTTCCTGGCGCATCTTCATTGCAGCACACACACTGAGTTGTGACTCTGCCCCCTCACAACTGATAGGACTGGATAGCTATACAATCTAAAGAGGGACACCTCCCAGCATTCTCTGTAACTATCCTCTACAAAGAAGAAAAAGGGAGGGTTATTTTGTGCTGCCATGAAGATGCGCCAGGAAAGGAAAATTACGGAAAGGTGAGTATACAATTTTACATTTTCCTGTCGCATCATGGCAGCACACACTGGGAAATAACTTGCTTACGGGTGGGTGCTTGCAATATATTTATTTTATTCAAAAGAAATGGTTGAGTTAGCCTGACTAACAGCTTTTCCAAACTCGGCTGTAGTTAATTGTGCTGGGTCTACTCTGTAATGTGTCATGAATGTGGATCGGGATGACCAGGTTGCTGCCTTGCATATGGTCTCTGGAGATACTCTACAGTATGCTGCCCATGAGGTAGAGATTGCCCTGGTAGAGTGAGCCTTCAGCCCTTCTGGTATTGGCAGGTGTTGGGTTAAGTATGCTTTCTTGATATCCTTAATTATCCATGATGCTATCGTGCATGACAATGTCGTCTGGCCTTTCTTAATGCCGTGAGGGATAATAAATAGGCTTTCCGTCTTTTGGGATGGATCAGTAGCTACTATGTCCAAAGTGATGGTTGATTTAATATCCAGAGGGTGTGGTTTCCCTTTGCTAGTAAGGAACTCAGGTAGACTCATTTCCGGGTTGAAGTGGAATGTAGATGCTACTTTAGGAATAAATGTTTCCGAAGGTCTTAGTACCACTCTGTCTGGATAAATGATCAGATGCGGTTCTTTCCCCATGAATAGTGTTGAGCGAACACGGACTGTATTATTCGTGTTCGTACCGAATAATTGGATTTTTTGTACCCGAACACGGACACGGACACTTTACTGTATGTTCGGGTAAAAATCCGTGTTCGGTCGTTTTATTTCCGGGTTTTGCATGCTTTGGCGCTCTTTTCATGGCGGGCTTTCAACAGCCAATCAACAATCGTTTAACTGGTGTGCCTTAAGCCATCCCAGCCATGCCTGCAAATGTCTCAGTAGCTGTGATTGGCCGTCTGAAGCATGTGACCAAGTCTTTATAAGTTCGAGGCAGCCGCAGCGGCGTCATTATGCTGCTTAGATTCAGGGACAGAGCACACATCAACGTGCTGGCTGCTGATTAGGGAAAGATAGGCAGGAAAAAACCATTTGTGTCCGGATAGAATTGAGGGACAGGTCGGAGTGTTTAGGCAGGGCGAGTTGTAGGCATTTTAGGGATAGAGTCTGCTGAATTATAGGGTCAGTGTCTTCTACAAACTACAATCGATATTGCTGTGTGGGGGGTGGGGTCTGCACTCAATCCTGATCTACGATCTCTTCTCAATCCTGTTAGGGACAGAGTCTGCTGAATTTTAGGGAAACTGTGTTCTACAAACTACAATCGATATTGCTGTGTGGTGTGGGATTGGAGATAGGCAGGTGTCAGTGATCCACATCCATTTTTCTGTGTGTGAGCTGCAGTGAACACAATCTTTTTGGGCTGCAGTGAACACAATCTTTTTGGGCTGCAGTGAACACAATCTTTTTGGGCTGCAGTGAACACAATCTTTTTGGGCTGCAGTGAACACAATCTTTTTGGGGTGCAGTGAACAAAATCTTTTTGGGGTGCAGTGAACACAATCCTTTTTGGTGTGCAGTGAACACAATCTTTGTGGGGTGCAGTGAACAAAATCCTTTGTGGGGTGCAGTGAACACAATCTTTTTGGGGTGCAGTGAACAAAATCCTTTTTGGGGTGCAGTAAACAACATCCTTTTTGGGGTGCAGTGAACACAATCTTTTTGGGGTGCAGTGAACAAAATCCTTTGTGGGGTGCAGTGAACACAATCTTTTTGGGGTGCAGTGAACACAATCTTTTTGGGGTGGAGTGAACAACATCCTTTTTGGGGTGCAGTGAACAAAATCCTTTTTGGGGTGCAGTGAACAAAATCATTTTTGGGGTGCAGTGAACACAATCTTTTTGGGGTGCAGTGAACACAATCTTTGTGGGGTGCAGTGAACACAATCTTTTTGGGGTGGAGTGAACAACATCCTTTTTGGGGTGCAGTGAACAACATCCTTTTTGGGGTGCAGTGAACACAATCTTTTTGGGGTGCAGTGAACACAATCTTTGTGGGGTACAGTGAACAGAATCTTTGTGGGGTGCAGTGAACACAATCTTTGGGGGGTACAGTGAACACAATCTTTGTGAGGTGCAGTGAACACAATCTTTGTGGGGTGCAGTGAACACAATCATTGTGGGGTGCAGTGAACTCAATCTTTGTGGGGTACAGTGAACACAATCTCATACTTCTGAAGGTTTGAGGGTGCTGCCTGTTCCATACTCCCCCTACTCCTCATCTAGCCTTTTAGGGGTACAAACAATAGTAATTGGGGCCTAGTGTGGTTGTGTACGTGTGATATACATACACTTTTTTGGGATCATATTTTCTATTCCGCTATTTAATCAAAAACCTTTGGGGATCAGTTAAATTGGGGGATAGTCTGTGTTGGTACGTGTGAGAGAGATCCACCTTTCCAAGTTGTTGGGGTTCATCTCATACTTCTGAAGGTTTGAGGGTGCTGCCTGTTCCATACTCCCCCTACTCCTAGCCTTTTAGGGGTACAAACAATAGTAATTGGGGCCTAGTGTGGTTGTGTACGTGTGATATACATACACTTTTTTGGGATCATATTTTCTATTCCGCTATTTAATCAAAAACCTTTGGGGATCAGTTAAATTGGGGGATAGTCTGTGTTGGTACGTGTGAGAGAGATCCACCTTTCCAAGTTGTTGGGGTTCATCTCATACTTCTGAAGGTTTGAGGGTGCTGCCTGTTCCATACTCCCCCTACTCCTAGCCTTTTAGGGGTACAAACAATAGTAATTGGGGCCTAGTGTGGTTGTGTACGTGTGATATACATACACTTTTTTGGGATCATATTTTCTATTCCGCTATTTAATCAAAAACCTTTGGGGATCAGTTAAATTGGGGGATAGTCTGTGTTGGTACGTGTGAGAGAGATCCACCTTTCCAAGTTGTTGGGGTTCATCTCATACTTCTGAAGGTTTGAGGGTGCTGCCTGTTCCATACTCCCCCTACTCCTAGCCTTTTAGGGGTACAAACAATAGTAATTGGGGCCTAGTGTGGTTGTGTACGTGTGATATACATACACTTTTTTGGGATCATATTTTCTATTCCGCTATTTAATCAAAAACCTTTGGGGATCAGTTAAATTGGGGGATAGTCTGTGTTGGTACGTGTGAGAGAGATCCACCTTTCCAAGTTGTTGGGGTTCATCTCATACTTCTGAAGGTTTGAGGGTGCTGCCTGTTCCATACTCCCCCTACTCCTAGCCTTTTAGGGGTACAAACAATAGTAATTGGGGCCTAGTGTGGTTGTGTACGTGTGATATACATACACTTTTTTGGGATCATATTTTCTATTCCGCTATTTAATCAAAAACCTTTGGGGATCAGTTAAATTGGGGGATAGTCTGTGTTGGTACGTGTGAGAGAGATCCACCTTTCCAAGTTGTTGGGGTTCATCTCATACTTCTGAAGGTTTGAGGGTGCTGCCTGTTCCATACTCCCCCTACTCCTAGCCTTTTAGGGGTACAAACAATAGTAATTGGGGCCTAGTGTGGTTGTGTACGTGTGATATACATACACTTTTTTGGGATCATATTTTCTATTCCGCTATTTAATCAAAAACCTTTGGGGATCAGTTAAATTGGGGGATAGTCTGTGTTGGTACGTGTGAGAGAGATCCACCTTTCCAAGTTGTTGGGGTTCATCTCATACTTCTGAAGGTTTGAGGGTGCTGCCTGTTCCATACTCCCCCTACTCCTAGCCTTTTAGGGGTACAAACAATAGTAATTGGGGCCTAGTGTGGTTGTGTACGTGTGATATACATACACTTTTTTGGGATCATATTTTCTATTCCGCTATTTAATCAAAAACCTTTGGGGATCAGTTAAATTGGGGGATAGTCTGTGTTGGTACGTGTGAGAGAGATCCACCTTTCCAAGTTGTTGGGGTTCATCTCATACTTCTGAAGGTTTGAGGGTGCTGCCTGTTCCATACTCCCCCTACTCCTAGCCTTTTAGGGGTACAAACAATAGTAATTGGGGCCTAGTGTGGTTGTGTACGTGTGATATACATACACTTTTTTTGGATCATATTTTCTATTCCGCTATTTAATCAAAAACCTTTGGGGACCAGTTAAATTGGGGGATAGTCTGTGTTGGTACGTGTGAGAGAGATCCACCTTTCCAAGTTGTTGGGGTTCATCTCATACTTCTGAAGGTTTGAGGGTGCTGCCTGTTCCATACTCCCCCTACTCCTAGCCTTTTAGGGGTACAAACAATAGTAATTGGGGCCTAGTGTGGTTGTGTACGTGTGATATACATACACTTTTTTGGGATCATATTTTCTATTCCGCTATTTAATCAAAAACCTTTGGGGATCAGTTAAATTGGGGGATAGTCTGTGTTGGTACGTGTGAGAGAGATCCACCTTTCCAAGTTGTTGGGGTTCATCTCATACTTCTGAAGGTTTGAGGGTGCTGCCTGTTCCATACCCCCCCTACTCCTCATCTAGCCTTTTAGGGGTACAAACAATAGTAATTGGGGCCTAGTGTGGTTGTGTACGTGTGATATACATACACTTTTTTTGGATCATATTTTCTATTCCGCTATTTAATCAAAAACCTTTGGGGATCAGTTAAATTGGGGGATAGTCTGTGTCGGTACGTGTGAGAGAGATCCACCTTTCCAAGTTGTTGGGGTTCATCTCATACTTCTGAAGGTTTGAGGGTGCTGCCTGTTCCATACTCCCCCTACTCCTCATCTAGCCTTTTAGGGGTACAAACAATAGTAATTGGGGCCTAGTGTGGTTGTGTACGTGCGAGATACATACACTTTTTTTGATCATATTTCCTATTCCGCTATTCAATAAAAACCTTTGAGGATCAATTGAATTGCGGGATAGTCTGTGTCGGTACGTGTGAGAGAGATCCACCTTTCCAAGTTGTTGGGGTTCATCTCATACTTCTGAAGGTTTGAGGGTGCTGCCTGTTCCATACTCCCCCTACTCCTCATCTAGCCTTTTAGGGGTACAAACAATAGTAATTGGGGCCTAGTGTGGTTGTGTACGTGTGATATACATACACTTTTTTTGGATCATATTTTCTATTCCGCTATTTAATCAAAAACCTTTGGGGATCAGTTAAATTGGGGGATAGTCTGTGTTGGTACGTGTGAGAGAGATCCACCTTTCCAAGTTGTTGGGGTTCATCTCATACTTCTGAAGGTTTGAGGGTGCTGCCTGTTCCATACTCCCCCTTCTCCTCATCTAGCCTTTTAGGGGTACAAACAATAGTAATTGGGGCCCAGTGTGGTTGTGTACGTGTGATATACATACACTTTTTTGGGATCATATTTTCTATTCCGCTATTTAATCAAAAACCTTTGGGGATCAGTTAAATTGGGGGATAGTCTGTGTCGGTACGTGTGAGAGAGATCCACCTTTCCAAGTTGTTGGGGTTCATCTCATACTTCTGAAGGTTTGAGGGTGCTGCCTGTTCCATACCCCCCCTACTCCTCATCTAGCCTTTTAGGGGTACAAACAATAGTAATTGGGGCCTAGTGTGGTTGTGTACGTGCGAGATACATACACTTTTTTTGATCATATTTCCTATTCCGCTATTCAATAAAAACCTTTGAGGATCAATTGAATTGCGGGATAGTCTGTGTCGGTACGTGTGAGAGAGATCCACCTTTCCAAGTTGTTGGGGTTCATCTCATACTTCTGAAGGTTTGAGGGTGCTGCCTGTTCCATACTCCCCCTACTCCTCATCTAGCCTTTTAGGGGTACAAACAATAGTAATTGGGGCCCAGTGTGGTTGTGTACGTGTGATATACATACACTTTTTTGGGATCATATTTTCTATTCCGCTATTTAATCAAAAACCTTTGGGGATCAGTTAAATTGGGGGATAGTCTGTGTCGGTACGTGTGAGAGAGATCCACCTTTCCAAGTTGTTGGGGTTCATCTCATACTTCTGAAGGTTTGAGGGTGCTGCCTGTTCCATACCCCCCCTACTCCTCATCTAGCCTTTTAGGGGTACAAACAATAGTAATTGGGGCCTAGTGTGGTTGTGTACGTGCGAGATACATACACTTTTTTTGATCATATTTCCTATTCCGCTATTCAATAAAAACCTTTGAGGATCAATTGAATTGCGGGATAGTCTGTGTCGGTACGTGTGAGAGAGATCCACCTTTCCAAGTTGTTGGGGTTCATCTCATACTTCTGAAGGTTTGAGGGTGCTGCCTGTTCCATACTCCCCCTACTCCTCATCTAGCCTTTTAGGGGTACAAACAATAGTAATTGGGGCCCAGTGTGGTTGTGTACGTGTGATATACATACACTTTTTTTGGATCATATTTTCTATTCCGCTATTTAATTTAACTGGGCCTCCATGCGAGACCTGTGTGCCTTGTTGCGCTGTTTTGAGTACTCCACCAACATGGCCAGTGGCAATGACGCCGTTCTCAGATTAACTATCCCACTTCTATGCCTCCTTGAAAAAACAATTCGGGCGATGATGGAAGAGGATGTGGCACAGGATGAGGAGGAGGAGGAGGATGAAGAGGTAACATTTCCAAGGCTTTCAGGGCAGTCATTCGCAAGGGGCTCCGAGGGTGGGTTCCTGCACACGCAAACGCCAGGGACGCAATTGTCCAGCAGGGGCACAGTTCTGGAGGATGAGGAGGATGAGGAGGAGGAGGAGCTGGAGGAGGAGATGGAACCATGTTCACAGCAGGGTGGCACCCAGGCCAGCTCATGGCCATCACTGGTGCGTGGCTGGGGGGATACAGAGGACACGGACGATACACCTCCCACAGAGGACAGCCTTTCGTTGCCTCTGGGCAGCCTGGCACACATGAGCGATTACATGCTGCAGTGTCTCCACAACGACCGCCGAGTTGCCCACATTCTAACTTGTGCTGATTACTGGGTGGCCACGCTGCTGGATCCCCGTTACAAGGACAACGTACCGTCCTTAATTCACTCACTGGAGCGCGATCGCAAGATGCGCGAGTACAAGCGCACGCTGGTAGACGCCATGCTGCTGGCATTCCCATCTGACAGCGGGGCCACAGTGGAAGCACAAGGCAGAGGAGGAGGAGGAGGAGGTCGCCAACGCAACCAGGGCACCGCCAGCACCTCAGAAGGCAGGGTTAGCATGGCCGAAATGTGGAAAAGCTTTGTCAGCACGCCACAACAAACAGCAGCACCAGCAGCTCAGATGGAACGTCTTAGCAGGAGGCAGCATTTTACCAACATGGTGGAGCAGTATGTGTGCACACGCCTACATGTAGTGAATGACGGGTCTGCCCCCTTCAACTTCTGGGTCTCCAAATTGGGCACATGGCTTGAGCTTGCCCTTTACGCCTTGGAGGTGCTGGCGTGCCCTGCAGCCAGTGTATTATCTGAACGGGTATTTAGCACGGCTGGGGGCGTTATAACAGACAAGCGCAGCCGCCTGTCCAGAGACAATGTGGACAAGCTCACGTTCATTAAAATGAACCAGGCATGGATCCCACGGGACTTTTCCGTACCTTATGCAGAATAGCAATGGATACCTTACCCACCCATTGTTCCATTTTTGCTCTTTCTCACTCTTTTGGGGTGTACCCTCATTTAAAATTTTTGAAAAGAAGCAGTGTTGGCTACCTCGTCCTCCTCCTCAGGGCCAGATTAATGTAGGGGCTATTGGAGCTGCAGCTCCAGGCCCCTACCTTTTATATAGGCCCCGGGTTGGCCATATTCACTGTTACCGCTCTTCTGTCACTTGTAAACACAGAAGTCTGGCTTCTATGCTCGCTTCCCCAGGCAGCACCCTCAGAACCTCCCCACACAGCGTGAAGGCCGGACAAGGAGGGACAGTTGGCGATGCATGGATGTGTTTATGGGCTTCAGAGACAGCATCCCATGTTGAATTAGGCATGCATGGCTGCACCCTTCCTCCTCTGGGTGCATGGCAAGGCACGGCCCTTAAGGCCCTTCAAAATCCTCAGCACCAAGCCCATGATGCTGTTAATCCGGCCCTGGTTCTCCTCCACCGCCGCTTCCACCTACACCGCCCATAGGTGTGCGCAGCCTATTGCATTAAGGTGTGCACCCCAAAGTTGAAATACACATGCATGTGTTTGCCAGCAGGGAGAGTAATGTATCGGGGCCATGTACCTGTAGGCAAGGAGAAATAGAGCAGAGCAGGTCCCAGGGAGATCTTTCCCATCTCCTCACTGGCAATGCTATGTGCCCTAGGTGATTAGGGTGTGCCCAGGCACACCCAGCACACCCTGTGCGCACGCCTATGTCACCGCCACATCCACCACCACCTCAACCTCCCTCCTACTCCATATGGGCCTCGTCCTTCAGAGATGAAGAAGAACATTGTTTTATTTTTCTGTTTTTTTTTTGTTGTTTTAAGTTATTTCCCTATCCACATTTGTTTGCAGAGCACTTGCCATGCTCTTAATTACGTTTTGCTGCCATTTGCAGCACTCTAGCCCTTTCCTTTGGTGTTTTAGAGCCATTTTAGTGCCTTAAAGTTCGGGTCCCCATTGACTTCAATGGGGTTCGGTGTCCGGGAAAAGTTCGGTAAAAGTCCGGGACACGGACCCGGACTTTTTTTTAAAGTTCGGCCGAACCCGTCGAACACGGACATCTAGGTGTTCGCTCAACCCTACCCATGAATGCTTGTAATTCGGACACTCTCTTTGCCAAAGTTATGGCAACTAGGAGTGTTAAGTCCCACAAGCAAATTGACTCTGTAGAAAAAAAAGGAGATTTGGACAAAGCCTCTAAAACTATTGAGAGGTCCCATGTAGAAAAAGTTGGCTTCCTTGGTGGTTTAATTTTTAGGCATGCTTTTATAAACTGGATGACTAAAGGGTCCAAGGCCCACTTGGTTCCCGTCATAGCGGATAACTATGAAAATTGGACCTGGATAGTGCTAGATGCTAAGCCTTTGTCTAGGCCTGTCTGAAGAAACTCCAAGATTTGTGACACTGTAGGTGTCGCCGCATCCCATGACTGCTGCTGTGGGAATCTGACAAATTTGTCCCAAACTCTATTTGTAGGTGTTATTAGTCGATCTCTTCCTTGCTTGCTGCAAGTTGTTACTACCTTAAGGGAACAACCTTGGTCTAGAAACCTTTCCCTTTCAACTTCGAAGCCATCAGATGTAGCCTTTCCGGTGCTGGGTGTAGAAATTGTCCTTGCGAGAGCAGATCCGGCGTTGTCGGGAGAGGCAATAGTTCTTCTATACTCAGCTTAAGGATGGTTGTGAACCATGGTCTTCAAGGCCAATAAGGTATTACCACAATTACCGTTGATGTCAGTGGCGGCTGGTGCTCAAAATTTTTTTCTTTGGGGGGGGGGGTGCAAACAGAAAAATGTAATAGGCATTACTTTGCGGAAAAAAACGCTGTAAAAAATTGCGTGACTTTGAGGTCGCAAAAGTGTGAAAGGGGCCTTCGGTAATTAAGGTATAGTGTGCCCCCTTTCAATGCAGATAGACCAGCGTGCCCCCTTTCAATGCAGAGCGTGCCCCCTTTCAATGTAGAGAGACCAGCGTGCCCCCTTTCAATGCAGAGAGACCAGCGTGCCCCCTTTCAATGCACAGTGACCCCCCTTTCAATGCACAGTGACCAGCGTGCCCCCTTTCAATGCACAGTGACCAGCATGCCCCCTTCAAAACAGTGACCAGCATGCCCCCTTCAAAACAGTGACCAGCGTGCCCCCTTTCAATGCAGTGACCAGCGTACATTAGGGATGATCGAACGGTTCGGGTCGACCATCGGTTCGGCCCGAACATTGGGTGTTCGAGGTTCGGCCGAATTTAGAACTTTTTGCCCAAAAAGTTTGGAATTCGGCAACCAGAACCGACCAAAATGCAATGGTTCAGGAAATGGGCTTTAAAAGCCTGTGATTGGACCAGAACCATTAGCAAAAGCCAATTGAGGGGGCAGAAGAATGCTAGGAATGTGATTGGAGTGACTAGGGGGTCCATAGTCCAATCATTAGTGAATACGCGCCCCAGTATATAAGATAGCCCCCCCGCCAAATTCCTAGCATTGTTATACAGGACATGGAAGAGAGTGGAAGCAGTTCTGCTAATTTTAATTTAAAAGTGTCATTTAGCATTTATTAGTGTGAGGAAAGGGATATCTAGTGTAGTTAGAATGCTCTTTTACACTTTAGTTAGCTTCAAAAATTTAGTTTCTGTAGGGAAAGTGTGAAGTGTCAGGGTGACTGTAATGTAGTGTAGGGTTAACTGACTGCTATGGCAGGGTGACCAAACCCTTCCATATCAGGGTGACCGCTATAGAGAAAAGCTATTTTCTCTTGGGTCACTTTCGCTGCAGGGATATGGCTTCTCACCCGTCAGCATTCTTTTTGGCTGCAGGCGTCTATAGTCATTTTTTGAGCACATGTTTGGAGTCAGGCATGACATCTGATCATGTGTATAGGGGGTATATATACACATCCATGTCTGTAAATATACACCTGCACATATATAGGTGTGAAAGGAGCAGAAAAAACTACTTGCACTAATGAAATAATTAACACCAATATAGTTACGCTCCTATCACACCTATATATGTCTAGGTGTGTATATACATATAAGTATGTGTGTATATACACCACTATACACAAGTTCAGATGTTTTGCCTGCCTCCAAAGAACCCATAAAAATGCCCAAAAAAACACTAGCAGAAAAAAAAAAAACGCCCAGATGTGTTGTTGCAGGCATTTTTTGGGGGTTTTTGGAGGCAGGCAAAACATCTGAACTTGTGTATAGTGGTATATATACCACTATACACAAGTTCAGATGTTTTGCCTGCCTCTAAAGAACCCAAAAAAATGCCCAAAAAACGCCTGCTACTAAACTGGCAAGGTGTGAAAAGAGCAAAGCCATATTACAGATCTATAATTGCACTAATACAAATGATCTTTTTTTCTGGTTCTGGACATGCTACAGAGCTGAAACTTCACAGGTACACCTTTTAGATCCCCCAGACACAAAATCACACACAAAAAAAAAAGTTCTTTTAAATTGTCATTTTTGATAGAGAGCCAATTATTGAAAAAATAAAAAAAAAATAAAAAAAAATCTTTGGATTTAGTATCTGGGGGGTCTAAAAAGTGTACCTGTGAAGTTTCAGCTCTGTAGCATGTCCAGAACCAGAAAAAAAGATAATTTTTCAGTAGAGCAGGGATGGTGGGACCCTCCTTTTACACCTATATGATCTTTTTTTGGGGGTCCTGGACATGCTACAGAGCTGAAACTTCACAGGTACACCTTTTAGACCCCCCAGACACAAAACCACACAAAAAAAAGTTCTTTAAAATTTTCATTTTTGATAGATTTTTGATAGAGAGCCAATTATTGGAAAAAAAAAAAAAAAAAAAAAAAAAAAAAAAAAAAAAAACTTCTTTGGATTTAGTGTCTGGGGGTCTAAAAATTGTACCTGTGACGTTTCAGCTCTGTAGCATGTCCATAACCATAAAAAAAAGATTGTTTGTATTAGAACACTTACAGCACAGGATGTTGGCTTCTCGCTTTTCACACCTTGCCGGTTTAATAGCAGGCGTTTTTTTGGGCATTTTTTTGGGTTCTTTTGAGGCAGGAAAAACATCTGAACTTGTGTATAGTGGGATATATCCCACTATACACAAGTTCAGATGTTTTGCCTGCCTCCAAAGAACCCAAAAAAATGCCCAAAAAAACGCCCAGGTGTGTTGTTGCAGGCATTTTTTGGGGGGTTTTTGGAGGCAGGCAAAACATCTGAACTTGTGTATAGTGGTATATATACCACTATACACAAGTTCAGATGTTTTTCCTGCCTCAAAAGAACCAAAAAAAAATGCCCAAAAAAACGCCTGCTATTAAACCGGCAAGGTGTGAAAAGCGAGAAGCCAACATCCTGTGCTGTAAGTGTTCTAATACAAACAATCTTTTTTTTTTTTTTTATGGTTCTGGACATGCTACAGAGCTGAAACTTCACAGATACACTTTTAGACCCCCCAGATACTAAATCCAAAGAAATTTTATTTTTTTTTTTATTTTTATTTTTTTCAATAATTGGCTCTCTATCAAAAATCTATCAAAAATGACAATTTTTAAGAACTTTTTTGTGTGTGATTTTGTGTCTGGGGGGGTCTAAAAGGTGTACCTGTGAAGTTTCAGCTCTGTAGCATGTCCAGGACCAGAAAAAAAAGATCATTTGTATTAGTGCAATTATAGATCTGTAATATGGCTTCGCTCTTTTCACACCTTGCCGGTTTAGTAGCAGGCTTTTTTTGGGCATTTTTTGGGGTTTTTTGGAGTCAGGAAAAACATCTGAACTTGTGTATAGTGGTATATATACCCGTATACACAAGTTCAGATGTTTTTCCTGCCTCAAAAGAACCCAAAAAAATGCCAAAAAAATGCCTGCTATTAAACCGGCAAGGTGTGAAAAGCGAGAAGCCAACATCCTGTTCTGTAAGTGGTCTAATGCAAAAAATCTTTTTTTTTAATGGTTCTGGACATGCTACAAAGCTGAAACTTCACAGGTACACCTTTTAGACACCCCAGATCCTAAATCCAAAGAATTTTTTTTTCTTTTTAATTTTTCCAATAATTGGCTCTCTATCAAAAAATGACAATTTTTAAGAACTTTTTTTGTGTGATTAATAGTCCCTGGGGTATGACCAGGGACTATTAACCACTCCCGTAGATGTCCAATGACGAAACGCGTAGGGCGGAACCTAACGTCAATGTCACTTCCGGTCCGCAGCTCGCCGAGTGTGGAACGCGGAAGCTTCTCCGGCGCTGTCTGCACCTGTCTGACACGATCTGCTGCATCCGTTGCTAAAGCGTGAGTTACTACTAGCCTTTTGCAAACTCCCTATTGTATGCCACACTAAGAGGTCTGTTTTCTCCTTTGCACTCAGATGGGATCCATCGGTCCGTAAGGACGGATTGGGGACAGGTCTGAGAGTTTTTTTCATACCCTATACGTTCTCCATGAATATTATCTGGCTACAGGGTAAGTGCGACCTCTAGTGGTCATATTGGAGGAATACCACACAAAAGGTACTCAATAGTATTTCCACTGCTTTTATTACTACCGACCACCATATCAATTATCGATTTCCACTATATATCTATCTATTAGGAATTACTTTACTACACTATTTATTTATACCATACCTTGCCACTTATACATCTATATTTATACTTATTTTCACTCGATTTGTGGCTGAAGTTTGCTATCACCTACAGTACATTCAGCCAGTGATTTGCAATCTTTTATAGGTATAGCATCTGCACATATTTATATCTGCACTATTTATTATGCACTAAGCACTTTTTCCTCTACCCCATTCACATTTTGCACATACCTCAGGTAGCGCCGTTTCCAACTTCTTTCCCCCCACATTTATCTCAACCCCTAAGCTTCTTAGGGGTTGGTTGGTGGCTGCAACCTAATCACTTCACAGGCTCGGAAGTTCTCATCCATAGCGCTGGTTCCCCCTCTTCGCCCCATTATGGCCCAGAACCCTAGGCACTTTTTAGGGGCATTTATTGGGGTTTAGGGCTTCAAAATGGTGTTTTGTGATTACTGAAGTTCGGGTCCCATTGATTTCAATGGGGTTATAAAATCCGGGCCGAACTTTCGGGTAGTTCGGATGTTCTGGCCGAACCGAACTTTTGAAAAGTTCGATCATCCCTAGCGTACATGCCCCTTTCAATGCAGTGACCAGCGTACATGCCCCCTTTCAATGCAGTGACCAGTTTACATGCCCCCTTTCAATGCAGTGACCAGCATACATGCCCCCTTTCAATGTAGTGACCAGCGTGCGTGCCCCCTTCAATGCAGTGACCAGCATACATGCCCCCTTTCAATGTAGTGACCAGCGTACATGCCCCTTTCAATGCAGTGCACAGCGTACATGCCCCCTTCAATGCATCGACCAGCGTACATGCCCCCTGTCAAGGCAGTGACCAGCGTACATGCCCCTTTCAATTCAGTGACCAGCATACATGCCCCCTTTCAATGTAGTGACCAGCGTACATGCCCCCTTCAATGCAGTGACCAGCGTACATGCCCCCTTTCAATGCAGTGACCAGCGTACATGCCCCCTTTCAATGTAGTGACCAGCGTACATGCCCCCTTTCAATGTAGTGACCAGCGTACATGCCCCCTTTCAATGTAGTGACCACGTACATGCCCCCTTTCAATGTAGTGACCAGCGTACATGCCCCCTTTTAATGCAGTGAGCAGCGTACATGCAGAGACCAGCGTGCGTGCATGCCCCCTTCAATGCAGTGTGCCCCCCCAGACCAGTGACTGGTCTGGGGGGGCACCTTCTCCTCAGTGTGCCGGCGGCCGGCTTCTCTTCAATACCCCGGCGGCGCGTCTCCTTGAGTCCTCCCGCTCCCGCCTCCTCCTCGGCCAATGGCATGGGGTTTGCCTTGCTGCCAATCAGGAAGCACGTATCGGATGCGCTCCCTGATTGGCAAGGAGGAGGATCCGTGTGACAATAGCGAATTTTCATTCACTATTGTCACACAATGGGTGGGCTCGGGACGCACTGCTCTGCGCCCCGGGTCCACCCTTTGCATCGCCCTATTAGAGCCTCTGGCTCTAATCAGGTGATGCCAAAAAAAAAAGCCCCATTGAACTCCATGCATCCGGCGCCCCTGCATGCAGATTAGGGGGCCGGACGCATGGATAGGGGGGGCGGTGCCCCTGCTCCCCAAACGCACCGGCCGCCACTGGTTGATGTTGATCTCTTGAGTCTGGCTAGGAATCTCACTACTAGTGGGATTGGTTGGAAAATATACCCTAGACGAAAGCTCCAGTGTGCGTGCAGACAGTCCATCCCTGCTGCCGTTTGGTATGCAGCCCTCAAGAGGAACTTTGCGCATTTGGTATTCATTGGGGTCGCCGCCAGGTCGATATTGGGAGTACCCCCCTTCTGTGTCAGATGATTAAAGGCTTGACTGCTCAATGGCCATTCGTTGTTCGAGAGAAATTTCTGGCTGAGGTTGTCGGTTAGCAGGTTCTGAGCCGCTGGAATATATACTGCCCTCAGATCTGCTAGATATACCTGTGCCCAATCCAGGATATGACATACTTCCTCCATCAGTGTGCAAATCTTGGTGCCACCCTGCCTCTTGGTGCCACTTGGTTGTCCATGCGCAACAGAACATTCTTCCCACGTAGTGCTGGGCTGAATGCTAAAAGGGCTTGAAAGGCCACCCTAAGCTCCAACACACTGGAGACTATACCCTTCGGACAGAAATGCCATCAGCCCTGGACCACCTAGTCTTGGTAATGGGCTCCCCACCCGAGCAAACTGTACGATCTCGCCTCCCTATATTTTTCTGGGAAATTACGTCTAAAGGGTTATGACCTTTGCTGTTTTGGTCTTCTGTCGGAGGGAATGAGGCCCGACTTGCCCCCTGTAACTTTTGACATGGCTGAATAGAGTTTTGTTCCGAATAGATTTGTGCCATCATAAGGTATTTTGCACCAATTTATTTTTGAGGCCACGGTTTCCGCAATAAGGCTCTTCTTGCTATGACCAAGGCTAGCATGGTTCTTGATGAAGATCTTATGTCCACCAATGCTTCTGCTCCAAAATCTCCCGCTAGGGTGAGTTCCTGAGGAGCGCTTACTATTTTTTCTTGCTCTGTCCCTGCTGAAAGTAGTTTCTCAACGTTGGCTGTCCAAACAGGTATTGCTTTCCCTACTGCTGCCAGAACAATCGCTGGTCTGCAGGAGCCACCCACCGAGGAGTAGGCTTTTTTGAGTTCAGGGTTGATTTTATGAGCGAGCATATCTCTGAAGGTTACTGCGTCCTTAATTGGAAAAGTAACGTGCATAGCTAGACGCATTAAGAATGCGTCTACTACGGGTGCAGAGATCAGAGTATTCACATTGCGCTCTCTTAGTGGATATAGTTTCGCTAGTCCATTGTTAAGGCTAGATTTTTTCTCTGTATTCTGCCACTCGTCTTTTATTAAATCCTCGAGTTCATCGATGAACAGAAAGGTCTCTGGCTCTTTCCTCAAATTCGGGTAGTACTTGCACAGTTTGTGGGGGGTCTCCTTTGACTCTTCCCAACCGATCGCCTTCTTTACTGATTTAGCAAATTGATCTACCAAGGCAAAATCGAACCCGGAGGCTGTCTGAAATTCTCCCTCGTCGGAAGACTCTTCGGAGTTCGGGGGGTTTAGTGATACCGTTGCTGAGGTGCCCTGGATTGGTCTATCCGTTTCAGTGGCTGATACCTGCAAGATGGATTCTTTCACGGACTCCTTGATCATATTAGATATTTCTCTAGCATCTGCTTCTTTCTCCCTGGTTGCTTCCTCAAAGCATGTGCGACACACTAGTTTGTCTGGAAGTGCTGTGGCTCCACACACCAAGCAAACATTGGCTGGTGGATGGCGGCTAGAGGCATGTGATCGGTGGGCTGAAGATGTCTTCCTATGTGAGTGATTATGAGAGGAAGAGCTTGACAGACTTCTCCTGGAGCGTCTCTGTCCTAAAGACGAGCGTTCCCCCCTTCTGGAGTAAGACGATCTAACAGATCTGACGGGGATGCATAGAATAATGTGGTATCTTAATGGCAGAGCTCTCTTTTAATATTCTGTACTACTTACCTAAAATAGCGCCCCTTACCTTTCAGGCTGAGGATGGTCTGCTAGGGCAGCGGCCTCCATGAGGGAGGTAAAGTAATACCTGGGAAGGTTGAAACAATAGTAACCCCTATAGCATGTAATAGCAGAGTCTAATAGTAACACAGCAGAGTGCACCAAGGGAAGGCAAGTATAAGGATAAGAGGTTCCTACCAGTGAGATGGTGGGGTTGGAGGAGATAGGCAGGCTTGCAGGATACAGAGTAGTTGTAATGCTGTCCAGGGGAGTCCTGTCATTTTTTGCAGGTTGTTTCCTGGTTTAAATAAAGCGCCGCGGAGGAAGTGACATCCCTTCCACACATGCCCAGAAGTGAGATGCAGCAGCCGGCGCCATCTTGGGTACTGGCAAAACGAGGATGTTTGCCGCCTAACTTCTGGTCGCACATGCTCAGTACAGAAGCAGCGGCCATCTTGGATACCCGGGGCCATGGAACTGCTAAGCCCAGCCAGACTGCTGGGGAAAAAAAGGAAAAGGAGATCTAGTAAATAAATAAATAGGAAGAAAATAAGATGGAGTGAGAAAATAAGAGAATGAATGAAGGTCGCTGCACTATCTCTAAGCCTATTTAAGGCTTGAATGCCACTAAGCATCAAAGGCCCCTAAAACCATCAGAGTTGGGCTCCCTCCATGAAGCTCTTGTTAGAGACTGTACAGGCAGGGACTTCCACCCAGGAGAGGCCAATCCAGCTGGGGTGAAGGCGGTAAGGTGGACCGGTCCAGTCCTTCGTTAATGAGGGAAAAAGAAGAATGCTGGGAGGTGTCCCTCTTTAGATTTTATAGCTATCCAGTCCTATCAGTTGTGAGGGGGCAGAGTCACAACCCAGTGTGTGTGCTACCATGAATGATGGGACAGGAAAAGAAGGTTCTAAGAAAGTTTGTTCATTTTTCTTATCATTAGTAGGTCAATTGTTTGTTTTCAACCGCAGTGATGAGAAAATTTGAAGGAGCAGACTGGAAATTTCTTCATGAACAAATTAATGTCTAACAGTGTATGTGGTTTAGTTAGTTAAACTACATTCATTTGGAATCAAATGAAATCTTTCAAACAACAAACAAATGTTCTAAAAATGTTCTGAGAATGTTCATAATGATTTTCCTAAGATTTTTCCTATACATTTTTGTTCGAAATTCTATCCATCTATAGCCAGCTTAAATTGATATTAAAGCCTTGTTTTTTTTTTTTTTGCCTTTAGAACCACATTAACCTAGGAAAGTCAAACTTAAAGTGTGTGTAAACCTTGAGAAGGACTTTCTCTTATTTAATCTATTTTGGTTTGTTACATAACAGCATCTTTCAATGGCATATTTATGTTCAGTAGGTGCAAAAATATACCTGTTTATCATGCCATACATTCATTAGCCCTCCCAAACCCTGTCTTAGGACAACAGAATGAATAGCTCTCATGGTGTGGAAATGGGAGAGTACATAGACTTGAATAGTTTGGAAAGAGAATACTGGGCAGGCCTGGCAACACTCACACACACTACACACAGCATGCCTTTGGACATCAAAAGGTGTTTTTCTATAATTTACTAATGTTGTTTTGTTGCGTTCGTAACAAAATTAATTTAGTTTAGTTTTGTTTCATTTATTCATTTTCGACCAGATTCAATTTTTTTTTACAATGGAGTCAAATTATTCAAATCAAATTCAAATCAAAAATGTCGAATAGATCCAAATTCATTGTGAAGAATAGCTGGTTCTAATTCGAATTTCGGAAGTTGGTGATATTCTTTCTATTTTATTCTATTCTATTCTAATCTATTCTATTTTTTTCTATTCTGCAGTATTATTTTCTATTTTCTTTTCGTTTCTTTTCTATTCTATTCTTTTTTTCTAATCTATTCTATTCTGTTTTACTCTATTCTTTACTATCATAATTTAGAAATTAGGATCCATTCAAATTTCCACAATAAACGCATATATCTAGTGCATTTATTATTGTTATTATTATTATTATTTTATTTATTTATTTTTTTAAATAAATGGTGAACTTATCCTTTAAGGTAGATGTAAACTCTCCTGTTAGAAGTATAAATATTGTTTGTTACCTTAAATGTAAGTAAAATCACTGTGTCTGTTTTCCTCTGTCTTTATAAAAATATCTAGAAAGCATCACTCCTGCCTGGGGAGCATGAGTGGTTTAAAGAGGCACTTCTTGTACCTGACTAAAGATGGCTGTCATGCTTGCTTTTCATTCTAGAGCAGGCATATTCAGCCCAAAAGACACTAGTTTGCAATGCCTAGCCTATTATATCCTGCATTTAGAACTTTCCATACAATGCATGGCATGAACGCTTGTATTTGAGTTGATCTGAGCTCATATTGCTATATGGGTGGTAGGGCACCAACCCTCACTGATTGGCTGCTGCAGACATCAGCAGAGCTGTATATTGGGTCAGGCAGGATGCTAAGGGCTCGCAGAACAAGCACACAAGTGGCAGCAAAATGATATGAATCATAGTGCCGTGGATCATTTACTATCTGCGAGCATCTGCCTTGAGCAAAACAACTAATCTGTCATGAAGTCTGATCGGTTTACTCATCCGCACATACCCTATGAATATAGTCTAGGGCTACAACTTGCATAAAGTATTATTATTGGCCTCCAGTGAGCAAGCAGCTCAGCCGGTTCTCTGGATTCTTATATTTTTGACCATTTCCGGTACAGACAAACATTTAGAGAGGTATTAATCCTATACTGTCTCCAAAGCCACATTCAGATTTAAATTGCAAATATTTATTGAAACTGTTTCAAAACCGGGTTTCAAAAAAATGTTCTGCTCCTATTAATGTTCTAATTTATATAATTTAATTAAAAATGCAGGTATTCGGATAGAGCAGTATTTAAAGTAAACATAGATCCAATCACTAAAATCTCTGGGCTTTAACATGCTAATTAAATTTCAGCAGTCATTTTCAATATTTCAAATTTTATGGCTTTCATAAAAATACCTTGTGATCATGAAGGTTCTTTTTTAAGCTCTCCCTGTTACAGCGTTGCAATGCTCCATCTCTATCTCTCCATTGTGCTCCCATGTTGTCACCCTTTCACATAGACTTCCAATATACACTAGGGACTTTTTTTTTTAAGACACATGATGTAGAGATGGTTTGTCATTAGGAAACAGTATTTTTTGTGGTACATATTTTTGTGTGTGTGTGTGTGGGGAGGGGGGGGGGTGTACGATGGGACATGCATGGAGAACTTCTGTCCCCAAGCAATTAACCACTTCATTACCACAACAAATGGACACTAAGGACTCCATATCTGTCTTCTGTTTGAATAAGCATTCTAGGATAGATCTGTGGAACATGGACCATTCCTAACCAGCTGCACGTGTCCCTCATAGACTACGCTTGAACTTTAATTTTACATAGTTTCTAGAATTCACTTTGCCATATAGGCACTCTTCACAATAACTCACCACACTTATATTGCCACAAGGCCTTGCTCCAGTGACTACCCAGGCCAAGTCCCTGGGCTACAGCACACTCCAATATAGAAGTGAGCTGTGTGGTGAAGGACATGAAGTGCACCTGTCCTCCTACTGGCCAGAGCCATGATTAACCAGCTACAATCACCGGTTTCCTCCTCTGACCTGTCACTATGCATTGCCATGTGTCCCCAACATTGAAGGGTTAACTGTGTGTTCCCCGGATAAACTGAAACACAAGGCCTAATCTGCAGCAGCATTAGACTGCTTAAAGAGGAAGTAAACCCTCCTCTGACACTTTTACCTATAGGTAAGGTAAGCCTATATTAATGTTTACCTATAGGTACTGTAAATATCTCTTAAACGTGCACCGTTTAGGAGATATTTACCTTACATGCAGCCAGTGACGTCACTGGCGCATGCGCTCTGATGGAACGGCCACTGGTGCCGTTACTTCAGAGCCCCGTGCCGTGACCGTCGGCCTGTGCCGTGACCGTCGGCCGGATGCCGCGATCCCAGAAGACGGGCGACTGGACATGTCGCCCGTCATGCAGGTGAGCGGGCGGCACGGCAGGGGCTCGTTCTTAGGTAAGTATTTCATAATGAGCTAGTATGCGATGCATACTATCTCATTATGGGTTTCCCTTTCAGGTTGCAGCAAAAAAAGAAAAAAAGTTTCATGTGTTTACAACCTCTTTAATGCAGAGGGTTGAATGACTTTACCTCCCATATGAAGGTTCTTTTAAAATACCAAGTTACACTGACTCTATATTAGCACTCCATAAGTAAAAGACACTGACCACTTCTTCACTTGAATAAAGTTCCTTTTACTGAGGCACTTGAAAATTACAGATACATCTCTCATTAATCTTCACATACATGTGCAGATGGTTCACATTATTTGGCTGTGGTAAACTGGTTGCCGGCTGCTGTAACATAACACTGCCCCTAGCGGTTTCACAAAGGATACGGTGGATAGGGCAAATAATGCGGCCCATGTACTGGAAAATACAGTGCCATTGGCATAATAAAGAAACAAAAAAAACAATTAGCACCTGCTTACATACTGCTTTAGCATGCAAAATGTCATTTAGCTAGGGTATTTATCAGCTTCAAAGCAACCACGGGCGAAAAAGAAAGTAAAATGAAAGGCTTTTTCATTTCCTGCACAGTGGGTGCTGAATTAAAGTATAACCGAACTTAAAGTTATTCTAAAAGCTGAAGGATTTTTCTCTGTATACATTCTATGCGTGAAGGTATAAAACCTCCAGTATGCAGCCCCCCCAGCTCCCTGTAATACTTAACTGAGCTTGATCGCTATCAAGTAGTGTGCACGAGAAAAGGCTGCTCTCCTGGCTCTCTCCCTCCTCACTGGCTCAGAGACAGCAGCGGAAGCCATTGGCTCCTCCTGCTGTTAATCACGGCCAGTTAGAAGAGAGTGTGGGTGTGGTCGAGCCAAACTCTGTGTGTCTTATGGACTCTGACACTTCTGGATGCATCGGATAGCGTGACTCCCGCTAATGTGCTTCCTCTCTCCCAACTCAACATCATAACAGGACACAATAGTGTAATAAGAGACAGTGTGAAACTCACAGTAGGGGACATGATATCTGACATACTCGGAAGTGTCGGATAGTAGTGGTGCCTGCAGCTCTGCTAGAGAGTGAAAATTTAACTCACTACTTGCTAGATAGGGAAGTATAAAAATCCTTCCTACACAGGCTGGTTTGACTTTAATTTTCTCGTAGTGGTGACAGGTGGGCCTGATTCATAGTACAGCGAATTGGCGTTTTGGCGGGTTTTTTGCGAACCGGCGAATTCGTACGTCAGAATTGGTATTCAGAGAAAATAGGCGGAAAATAGCGCCTAGTGTGAGATTCATTAAGATGCAACAAGGTCAGAGCGTGACTTAAAAACACGCCAGCTAAAAGCTCGACTAAAGTTTTGCCAAATTTTCCCCTGTACCCCCAAAAATCCCAAATCACTGTGGGAGGTGTGGAAGACAATTTGGAGATGACTGGCTTTTTAAAAATGTCAAAAACTGACTTAGAAAGAGAGATATCTGCGAAAGTGTAGAAAGGTTAAAAAGCTCCTCCAGCCCCGAGCTGCGAACGCGCGAATGTGCGCATGCGCAACGCCAAATAGGCTCAAAAAATTCCGCCAGCGCGATTTTGGGCAATTTTTTTTTTGAATACCGATTGACAATCCGCTGTCTCGGCCATAGAAAATGGAAAAAACTGGCGGAATTGGAAAAACATGCACACTTCCAACAAGGGATCCCTTAGTAAACACCATCACATTCCATACACCTTTCCTGCTAACTCAGAAATCATAACAGTGAAATCTACAGTGTTTATATAGAACCTCCACATTATCTGAAAAATCACACAAAATATTACATTGGGGAACGGGTCGTCAGATAGAACAAAAATAGATGTAAAACATATTTCAAAGAAAGATTATTAGCATTTCACACATATCAAGGAAATGTCACAATTTTGACAATATTTTATGTGTTTCAAAAGAATGTTTTTCTAAATATATTGCAAATACTACCTTTTCTTCCATATGGGTATGGCCAAGTGTTACCATTTTACTACACATTTAACTGAAGGTATATATATATATCCCCATACTTGGCTAATTAGCAAAGTATGCCCAACAAACAAATATAGCTTTAGCTCACAATATTGCTACATATTGACTTTATGTGGCATCTTTTGTATTTTGTTCATGTCTTTAGATTAAAAGTTTGCTGATACACATGCCTTTTTCAAACATGAACAAAATTAATGATGTGAACATTTGGAGGTTTGGAGATATCCAAGTGTTGCCCATACAGAGGGCTCCTTCTGGATTCGAACTTACAAACCTACAGCAGGAAGGCAGACTCCCTAATCATTGTGCTATTTCTCAGTGAGCGTTGGGTGTTTTCCTCATGCCGTCAAAATGCTCACATGGGAACAGGGGCCATTGAACTGAATAGGATTGGATTTTTTGGCTGTTTTGGGAGTTGATTCTTGAGCTGTACAAATCCCCCTCAAAGGCCCCCAAACGGGCTACGTTCACATGTAGGTGTTCGTGGTCTGTTTTTGGGGCTTTTTAGGTGATTTCATATAACAATGCCTGCCCAAAAAATGCATGTCAAAACGCCTGGGAAAACGCCAGCAAAAACGCCCATAAGAACGCCTGATATAATTGCCACGCCAAAATTAGGGATGTTCATGAGTGATGAGTCAGATTGTTGTCTTACATATCTGTTCAATCTTCACAATCTCACTTCCCAAATCCCAAAAGGTGTGTTTCAATTGTTTCCCTAAATATATATTTCTCTCTCTCTCTCGCTCTCTCATGTAATTGTATATATATGTATGTATTCCTGTATCTAAACATTCTAAATAATGACTAGCAAACTTGAAGAGAGAATTTTATCAATTCACATATATACACACCTACATACATACATACATACATGTATTTGGGCTGTTTAGGTCTCTCTCCTCCTCCTCATTTCTATTTCCCTTTTTTTGGCAACTGAGCATGCTCCAAAACACACAGGACACACACAATTAAATTTTTGCCTGGGAGTTAACATTCTGGGTGTGTGTTTGCTTTGATTATATATAGCTCACTCAGACATCAGGAAAGATTTGACCTACGAAGAGGTCCAATATATTGTGTGTCACATGCTTTATGGTTAACATTTGGGGGCCTTTGTTATTTATGGAGGTGCTATTTGGCTGTGTTGTGTGTTGACTCTCTGTAAGTATTTATTGCTGTTAACATAATTGTGTATTGTTCTGTCAATCTGCACATGCATCTGTAGATTATGGGCTCTTTGTCGATGTATATCATCTAAATGTTGTACAAAGGTTGTTTTGGTTTTAAAAATCCAAATCTGTGGCTTCAATGGGATACTGTGGAGACTGTGCCAAAAATATGTCATGTGAAATGTTTGAGCTGTGTATTTGTGTAATAAACAGCATGTTTCCAATCTTTTTTTCAAATGTCTTCATGTGTCTAAATAAAGTTTTCTGGTGTCCACAAATGTATGTATTTGTATTTCTTTTTTTAAGTTAAATATGCTTAATGGTTGTGTAAGGTGACTATTGTTCGCGAATTCGCTAATATACAAAACCGCGTTCTCACATTTGTACATGCAACCGGAAACAAAACTTTTGGTGCGTGCACACGTTTCCGGAAATTGTCCAGGCCCTCTCGCAAGTGTGTGCATCATGGCTCCTGCACTCTTTACTGCCGAAATTGTGGCATTTGTGTGTAAGGTAAGGAGGGGGGGTGAATGTGCGAGATGGGGGATGGGGGATGGTGGCTGGGGGGCTGGGTGGGTCGCTTATCTAGCGGGTGTGCAATTAACTTTTGGTCTGCTGATCTGCGCATGCACTTTCTGCCTATTAGACATGATCTAGAAGCTTCCTGTTATAGAAACTTCCTAGATGTGAACCTGTTCCCTACATATATATATATATATATATATATATATATATATATAAAATATATGTATATAGTGTGTGTGTATATGTATATGTGTATATATGTATATATATGTGTATATATATGTGTGTGTATATATATATGTATATGTATGTATATGTATATATATATATGTATATGTATGTATATATGTGTGTATATATATATATATATATATATATATATATATATACACACACACACAAAAAATATATATTATAGACAATATATATATTATATATATATATATTAGAGACAATATATATACTATGTATATATTATATACAATATATATACATTATATACAATATGTATACATTATAGAATATATTATATACCATATATTAGTGTATATAATAGGGAACAGGTTCAGATCTCTGAACTTTCTATATAGATATAGATAGGCATACCCTGCTTTAAGTAGACTCACTTTATATACACTCGTGAGTAAGGACACAGCTTGTTCAGCTTGCCATGACACTGCTCACAAACCATAAGTGACAGGGATAACAAACTTAGGGAGCAACGAGAGGGTACCCAGGACTACACCATATCCATTTTGTGGCTGGCCAGCTTGCCTAGGTAATCTATCATGTCATAGTCCTGGATCCCCTTAACATGCTCCCACATGGTTTGGGAGCAAGGCCATGTCAATGTGGCCAAAATTTACAATGGAGCTGGTGTATTTTCATGCATTGAGAAAAGAAAAAAGGGATTGCTTCAATTTAAGTACATTTTCGGTTTACATACATGCCCTGGTCCCATTGTGTACTTAAAGTGGGGTATGCCTGTATATAGATAGATTTGATTAGTTTCTACTTTTACACAAAATGAAACACAATTATCTGTGACAGATTGCTCTGACGCTTTGGAATCTGTCTAGATAAAGACAAATGTATTGCCCCTTTTCATATATGCAAGATTAGAAACATTATATTCCCTAAATACATAATGCCAAAAATTATTGCCTTAAATACATCCATACACACTGCAAGCTCTGCACCGTTTGTCTTGTCGGAGACTCGCCATCATAAGCTGGATCTGCACACAGCAGCTAATTTGTTCACCTGAGATGGAATAAGTGCTCACTAGGGTTGAGCGGACACCTAGATGTCCGTGTTCGACGGGTTCGGCCGAACTTTAAAAAAAAGTCCGGGTCCGTGTCCCGGACTTTTACCGAACTTTTCCCGGACACCGAACCCCATTGAAGTCAATGGGGACCCGAACTTTAAGGCACTAAAATGGCTCTAAAACACCAAAGGAAAGGGCTAGAGTGCTGCAAATGGCAGCAAAACGTAATTAAGAGCATGGCAAGTGCTCTGCAAACAAATGTGGATAGGGAAATAACTTAAAACAACAAAAAAAAACAGAAAAATAAAACAATGTTCTTCTTCATCTCTGAAGGATGAGGCCCATATGGAGTAGGAGGGAGGTTGAGGTGGTGGTGGATGTGGCGGTGACATAGGCGTGCGCACAGGGTGTGCTGGGTGTGCCTGGGCACACCCTAATCACCTAGGGCACATAGCATTGCCAGTGAGGAGATGGGAAAGATCTCCCTGGGACCTGCTCTGCTCTATTTCTCCTTGCCTACAGGTACATGGCCCCGATACATTACTCTCCCTGCTGGCAAACACATGCATGTGTATTTCAACTTTGGGGTGCACACCTTAATGCAATAGGCTGCGCACACCTATGGGCGGTGTAGGTGGAAGCGGCGGTGGAGGAGGACCAGGGCCGGATTAACAGCATCATGGGCTTGGTGCTGAGGATTTTGAAGGGCCTTAGGGCCGTGCCTTGCCATGCACCCAGAGGAGGAAGGGTGCAGCCATGCATGCCTAATTCAACATGGGATGCTGTCTCTGAAGCCCATAAACACATCCATGCATCGCCAACTGTCCCTCCTTGTCCGGCCTTCACGCTGTGTGGGGAGGTTCTGAGGGTGCTGCCTGGGGAAGCGAGCATAGAAGCCAGACTTCTGTGTTTACAAGTGACAGAAGAGCGGTAACAGTGAATATGGCCAACCCGGGGCCTATATAAAAGGTAGGGGCCTGGAGCTGCAGCTCCAATAGACCCTACATTAATCTGGCCCTGAGGAGGAGGACGAGGTAGCCAACACTGCTTCTTTTCACAAATTTTAAATGAGGGTACACCCCAAAAGAGTGAGAAAGAGCAAAAATGGAACAATGGGTGGGTAAGGTCGGTATCCATTGCTATTCTGCATAAGGTACGGAAAAGTCCCGTGGGATCCATGCCTGGTTCATTTTAATGAACGTGAGCTTGTCCACATTGTCTCTGGACAGGCGGCTGCGCTTGTCTGTTATAACGCCCCCAGCCGTGCTAAATACCCGTTCAGATAATACACTGGCTGCAGGGCACGCCAGCACCTCCAAGGCGTAAAGGGCAAGCTCAGGCCATGTGCCCAATTTGGAGACCCAGAAGTTGAAGGGGGCAGACCCGTCATTCACTACATGTAGGCGTGTGCACACATACTGCTCCACCATGTTGGTAAAATGCTGCCTCCTGCTAAGACGTTCCATCTGAGCTGCTGGTGCTGCTGTTTGTTGTGGCGTGCTGACAAAGCTTTTCCACATTTCGGCCATGCTAACCCTGCCTTCTGAGGTGCTGGCGGTGCCCTGGTTGCGTTGGCGACCTCCTCCTCCTCCTCCTCTGCCTTGTGCTTCCACTGTGGCCCCGCTGTCAGATGGGAATGCCAGCAGCATGGCGTCTACCAGCGTGCGCTTGTACTCGCGCATCTTGCGATCGCGCTCCAGTGAGTGAATTAAGGACGGTACGTTGTCCTTGTAACGGGGATCCAGCAGCGTGGCCACCCAGTAATCAGCACAAGTTAGAATGTGGGCAACTCGGCGGTCGTTGTGGAGACACTGCAGCATGTAATCGCTCATGTGTGCCAGGCTGCCCAGAGGCGACGAAAGGCTGTCCTCTGTGGGAGGTGTATGGTCCGTGTCCTCTGTATCCCCCCAGCCACGCACCAGTGATGGCCATGAGCTGGCCTGGGTGCCACCCTGCTGTGAACATGGTTCCATCTCCTCCTCCAGCTCCTCCTCCTCCTCATCCTCCTCATCCTCCAGAACTGTGCCCCTGCTGGACAATTGCGTCCCTGGCGTTTGCGTGTGCAGGAACCCACCCTCGGAGCCCCTTGCGAATGACTGCCCTGAAAGCCTTGGAAATGTTACCTCTTCATCCTCCTCCTCCTCCTCATCCTGTGCCACATCCTCTTCCATCATCGCCCGAATTGTTTTTTCAAGGAGGCATAGAAGTGGGATAGTTAAGCTGAGAACGGCGTCATTGCCACTGGCCATGTTGGTGGAGTACTCAAAACAGCGCAACAAGGCACACAGGTCTCGCATGGAGGCCCAGTTATTGGTGGTGAAGTGGTGCTGTTCCGCAGAGCGACTCACGCGTGCGTGCTGCAGCTGAAACTCCACTATGGCCTGCTGCTGCTCGCACAGTCTTTCCAGCATGTGCAAGGTGGAGTTCCACCTTGTGGGCACGTCACATATGAGGCGGTGAGCGGGAAGGCCGAAGTTACGCTGCAGCGCTGCCAGGCGAGCAGCAGCAGGGTGAGAACGCCGAAAGTGCGCACAAACGGCCCGCACTTTCTGCAGCAGCTCTGACATATCGGGGTAGTTTTTAAGGAACCTCTGCACCACCAAATTCAGCACATGCGCCAGGCAAGGGATGTGCGTCAAACCGGCTAGGCCCAGAGCTGCTATGAGATTTCGCCCGTTATCGCACACCACCAGGCCGGGCTTGAGGCTCGCTGGCAGCAACCACTCATTTGTCTGCTGTTCCATGCTCCTCCACAACTCCTGCGCGGTGTGTGGTTTGTCCCCCAAACAGGCAAGTTGTAAAACTGCCTGCTGTCGTTTACCCCTGGCCGTGCTGAAGTTGGTGGTGAAGGTGTTACGCTGTCCGGATGAGGAGGCGGTAGAGGATGAGGAAGCGGAGTAGGAGGAGTTAGGAACAGGAGGCAAACTGAAGCGCCCTGCAATCCTCGGTGGTGGAAGGACATGCGCCAAATTGCTATCCGCCTCAGGCCCATCCGCCACTGCATTTACCCAGTGTGCCGTTAGGGAGATATAACGCCCCTGACCGTGCTTACTGGTCCACGTATCCGTAGTTAGGTGGACCTTGGCACAGATGGCGTTGCGCAGTGCACACCTGATTTTTTCCCCCACTTGGTTGTGCAGGGAAGGGATGGCTTGCCTGGAAAAGTAGTGGCGGCTGGGCACGACGTACTGTGGGACAGCCACCGACATAAGGTTTTTAAAACTGTGCGTCTCCACCAGACGGAATGACAGCATTTCAAAGGCCAATAATTTTGAAATGCTGGCATTCAGGGCCAGGGATCGCGGGTGGGTAGGGGGGTACTTCCTCTTCCTCTCAAGTGTTTGGGAGATGGAAAGCTGAACGCTTCCACGGGACATTGTGGAGATGGTTGTTGGTGACCCAGGTGGTGGTGTTGCTGACAGATCGTCTGTTTGCGGGGTGGCAGGTGCCGGTATCACTACAGATGTGGCTGGAGCGGCCGAGACTGCAGCAGAAGAGGAAGCAGGATGAGCCAGAGACGTTTCTTGGTTTTGAAGGTGTGTACTCCACTGCAGCTCGTGCTTTGCACTTAGATGCCTGATCATGCAGGTTGTGCTCAGGTTGAGAAGGTTCATGCCTCGCTTCAAGCTCTGATTGCACAGGGTGCAAACCACTCGTGTCCTGTCATCAGCACATTTTCTAAAGAACTTCCACGCTAGAGAACTCCTTTGAGCTGACTTTGGTGCGCTCGTTCCCTTGCTGCGTTGGGCAGTAGCGGGCGTAGTGTCTAGGGCACGGCCGCTCCGCTTCTGCACCCTGCTCCCTCTTCTGCTGTGCTGGTGGCTCTGTGCGACCACCGCCTCTTCCTCCAAACTACTCAGTTCACCTGCATGACGTTCATTCCATGTGGGGTCGAGGACCTCATCGTCCTCCACATCATCTTCCACCCAGTCTTCACCCCTGCCCTCCTTGTCGGTCTCCACAATGCTGAACGCCGCAGCAGTTGGCACCTGCGTTTCGTCATCATCGGAGACGTGCTGCGATGATCCTTGCATGTACTCATCTTGAGGAATAAGTGGTTGGGCATCGCTGCACTCAATCTCTTCCACTTCTGGGGCAGGGCTAGGTGGATGGCCCTGGGAAACCCTGCTGACAGAGTCCTCAAAAAGAATAAGAGACTGCTGTATGGCTTGGGGCTCAGACTGCTGGCCTGATTTGCAAGGGGGTGAGGTGAAAGACGGTTGGACATTGGCTGCAGGTGCCAACTCTGACCTTTCTGCAGTAGACTGGGTGGGAGACAATGTGAAGGAACTGGAGGCACTGTCAGCAGCAAACCAATCTACTATCGCCTCAACTTGTTCTGGCCTCATCACTTCTAGGGGCGTTTGATGCCCTACCAAATACTGATGCAGGTTCTGTCGCCTACTCACACTTGAGGAAGGTGTTTCACTTGTGCGTGTAGCTGGCACAGATCGACCATGTCCTCTCCTTGCAACAGGAGCTCTACCAGCAGCACCACGACCCAGGCCACGGCCCTTATTTGACGGTCTCCTCATATTTCTGTAATTTAAGATCTTGCCCTAGAAAGGTTTTTATTGAATAGCGGAATAGAAAATATGATCCAAAAAAAGTGTATGTATATCACACGTACACAACCACACTAGGCCCCAATTACTATTGTTTGTACCCCTAGAAGGCTAGATGAGGAGTAGGGGGAGTATGGAACAGGCAGCACCCTCAAACCTTCAGAAGTATGAGATGAACCCCAACAACTTGGAAAGGTGGATCTCTCTCACACGTACCGACACAGACTATCCCGCAATTCAATTGATCCTCAAAGGTTTTTATTGAATAGCGGAATAGGAAATATGATCAAAAAAAGTGTATGTATCTCGCACGTACACAACCACACTAGGCCCCAATTACTATTGTTTGTACCCCTAAAAGGCTAGATGAGGAGTAGGGGGGGTATGGAACAGGCAGCACCCTCAAACCTTCAGAAGTATGAGATGAACCCCAACAACTTGGAAAGGTGGATCTCTCTCACACGTACCGACACAGACTATCCCGCAATTCAATTGATCCCCAAAGGTTTTTATTGAATAGCGGAATAGGAAATATGATCAAAAAAAGTGTATGTATCTCACACGTACAGAAACACACTAGGCCCCAATTACTATTGTTTGTACACCTAAAAGGATGGATGAGGAGGAGGAGGAGTATGGAACAGGCAGCACCCTCAAAGCTTCAGAAGTATGAGATGAACCCCAAAAACTTGGAAAGGTGGATCTCACACGTACCGACACAGACTATTCCGCAATTTAATTGATCCCCAAAGGTTTTTATTGAATAGCGGAATAGGAAATATGATCAAAAAATGTGTATGTATCTCACACGTACAGAAGCACACTAGGCCCCAATTACTATTGTTTGTACACCTAAAAGGATGGATGAGGAGGAGGAGGAGTATGGAACAGGCAGCACCCTCAAAGCTTCAGAAGTATGAGATGAACCCCAAAAACTTGGAAAGGTGGATCTCACACGTACCGACACAGACTATCCCGCAATTTAATTGATCCCCAAAGGTTTTTATTGAATAGCGGAATAGGAAATATGATCAAAAAATGTGTATGTATCTCACACGTACAGAAGCACACTAGGCCCCAATTACTATTGTTTGTACACCTAAAAGGATGGATGAGGAGGAGGAGGAGTATGGAACAGGCAGCACCCTCAAAGCTTCAGAAGTATGAGATGAACCCCAAAAACTTTGAAAGGTGGATCTCACACGTACCGACACAGACTATCCCGCAATTTAATTGATCCCCAAAGGTTTTTATTGAATAGCGGAATAGGAAATATGATCAAAAAATGTGTATGTATCTCACACGTACAGAAGCACACTAGGCCCCAATTACTATTGTTTGTACACCTAAAAGGATGGATGAGGAGGAGGAGGAGTATGGAACAGGCAGCACCCTCAAAGCTTCAGAAGTATGAGATGAACCCCAAAAACTTGGAAAGGTGGATCTCACACGTACCGACACAGACTATCCCGCAATTTAATTGATCCCCAAAGGTTTTTATTGAATAGCGGAATAGGAAATATGATCAAAAAAAGTGTATGTATCTCGCACGTACAGAAACACACTAGGCCCCAATTACTATTGTTTGTACACCTAAAAGGATGGATGAGGAGGAGGAGGAGTATGGAACAGGCAGCACCCTCAAAGCTTCAGAAGTATGAGATGAACCCCAAAAACTTGGAAAGGTGGATCTCACACGTACCGACACAGACTATTCCGCAATTTAATTGATCCCCAAAGGTTTTTATTGAATAGCGGAATAGGAAATATGATCAAAAAATGTGTATGTATCTCACACGTACAGAAGCACACTAGGCCCCAATTACTATTGTTTGTACACCTAAAAGGATGGATGAGGAGGAGGAGGAGTATGGAACAGGCAGCACCCTCAAAGCTTCAGAAGTATGAGATGAACCCCAAAAACTTGGAAAGGTGGATCTCACACGTACCGACACAGACTATCCCGCAATTTAATTGATCCCCAAAGGTTTTTATTGAATAGCGGAATAGGAAATATGATCAAAAAAAGTGTATGTATCTCGCACGTACACAACCACACTAGGCCCCAATTACTATTGTTTGTACCCCTAAAAGGCTAGATGAGGAGTAGGGGGGGTATGGAACAGGCAGCACCCTCAAACCTTCAGAAGTATGAGATGAACCCCAACAACTTGGAAAGGTGGATCTCTCTCACACGTACCAACACAGACTATCCCCCAATTTAACTGATCCCCAGAGGTTTTTGATTAAATAGCGGAATAGAAAATATGATCCCAAAAAAGTGTATGTATATCACACGTACACAACCACACTAGGCCCCAATTACTATTGTTTGTACCCCTAAAAGGCTAGGAGTAGGGGGGAGTATGGAACAGGCAGCACCCTCAAACCTTCAGAAGTATGAGATGAACCCCAACAACTTGGAAAGGTGGATCTCTCTCACACGTACCAACACAGACTATCCCCCAATTTAACTGATCCCCAGAGGTTTTTGATTAAATAGCGGAATAGAAAATATGATCCCAAAAAAGTGTATGTATATCACACGTACACAACCACACTAGGCCCCAATTACTATTGTTTGTACCCCTAAAAGGCTAGGAGTAGGGGGGAGTATGGAACAGGCAGCACCCTCAAACCTTCAGAAGTATGAGATGAACCCCAACAACTTGGAAAGGTGGATCTCTCTCACACGTACCAACACAGACTATCCCCCAATTTAACTGATCCCCAGAGGTTTTTGATTAAATAGCGGAATAGAAAATATGATCCCAAAAAAGTGTATGTATATCACACGTACACAACCACACTAGGCCCCAATTACTATTGTTTGTACCCCTAAAAGGCTAGGAGTAGGGGGAGTATGGAACAGGCAGCACCCTCAAACCTTCAGAAGTATGAGATGAACCCCAACAACTTGGAAAGGTGGATCTCTCTCACACGTACCAACACAGACTATCCCCCAATTTAACTGATCCCCAGAGGTTTTTGATTAAATAGCGGAATAGAAAATATGATCCCAAAAAAGTGTATGTATATCACACGTACACAACCACACTAGGCCCCAATTACTATTGTTTGTACCCCTAAAAGGCTAGGAGTAGGGGGAGTATGGAACAGGCAGCACCCTCAAACCTTCAGAAGTATGAGATGAACCCCAACAACTTGGAAAGGTGGATCTCTCTCACACGTACCAACACAGACTATCCCCCAATTTAACTGATCCCCAGAGGTTTTTGATTAAATAGCGGAATAGAAAATATGATCCCAAAAAAGTGTATGTATATCACACGTACACAACCACACTAGGCCCCAATTACTATTGTTTGTACCCCTAAAAGGCTAGGAGTAGGGGGAGTATGGAACAGGCAGCACCCTCAAACCTTCAGAAGTATGAGATGAACCCCAACAACTTGGAAAGGTGGATCTCTCTCACACGTACCAACACAGACTATCCCCCAATTTAACTGATCCCCAGAGGTTTTTGATTAAATAGCGGAATAGAAAATATGATCCCAAAAAAGTGTATGTATATCACACGTACACAACCACACTAGGCCCCAATTACTATTGTTTGTACCCCTAAAAGGCTAGGAGTAGGGGGGAGTATGGAACAGGCAGCACCCTCAAACCTTCAGAAGTATGAGATGAACCCCAACAACTTGGAAAGGTGGATCTCTCTCACACGTACCAACACAGACTATCCCCCAATTTAACTGATCCCCAGAGGTTTTTGATTAAATAGCGGAATAGAAAATATGATCCCAAAAAAGTGTATGTATATCACACGTACACAACCACACTAGGCCCCAATTACTATTGTTTGTACCCCTAAAAGGCTAGGAGTAGGGGGAGTATGGAACAGGCAGCACCCTCAAACCTTCAGAAGTATGAGATGAACCCCAACAACTTGGAAAGGTGGATCTCTCTCACACGTACCAACACAGACTATCCCCCAATTTAACTGATCCCCAGAGGTTTTTGATTAAATAGCGGAATAGAAAATATGATCCCAAAAAAGTGTATGTATATCACACGTACACAACCACACTAGGCCCCAATTACTATTGTTTGTACCCCTAAAAGGCTAGGAGTAGGGGGAGTATGGAACAGGCAGCACCCTCAAACCTTCAGAAGTATGAGATGAACCCCAACAACTTGGAAAGGTGGATCTCTCTCACACGTACCAACACAGACTATCCCCCAATTTAACTGATCCCCAGAGGTTTTTGATTAAATAGCGGAATAGAAAATATGATCCCAAAAAAGTGTATGTATATCACACGTACACAACCACACTAGGCCCCAATTACTATTGTTTGTACCCCTAAAAGGCTAGGAGTAGGGGGGAGTATGGAACAGGCAGCACCCTCAAACCTTCAGAAGTATGAGATGAACCCCAACAACTTGGAAAGGTGGATCTCTCTCACACGTACCAACACAGACTATCCCCCAATTTAACTGATCCCCAGAGGTTTTTGATTAAATAGCGGAATAGAAAATATGATCCCAAAAAAGTGTATGTATATCACACGTACACAACCACACTAGGCCCCAATTACTATTGTTTGTACCCCTAAAAGGCTAGGAGTAGGGGGGAGTATGGAACAGGCAGCACCCTCAAACCTTCAGAAGTATGAGATGAACCCCAACAACTTGGAAAGGTGGATCTCTCTCACACGTACCAACACAGACTATCCCCCAATTTAACTGATCCCCAGAGGTTTTTGATTAAATAGCGGAATAGAAAATATGATCCCAAAAAAGTGTATGTATATCACACGTACACAACCACACTAGGCCCCAATTACTATTGTTTGTACCCCTAAAAGGCTAGGAGTAGGGGGAGTATGGAACAGGCAGCACCCTCAAACCTTCAGAAGTATGAGATGAACCCCAACAACTTGGAAAGGTGGATCTCTCTCACACGTACCAACACAGACTATCCCCCAATTTAACTGATCCCCAGAGGTTTTTGATTAAATAGCGGAATAGAAAATATGATCCCAAAAAAGTGTATGTATATCACACGTACACAACCACACTAGGCCCCAATTACTATTGTTTGTACCCCTAAAAGGCTAGGAGTAGGGGGAGTATGGAACAGGCAGCACCCTCAAACCTTCAGAAGTATGAGATGAACCCCAACAACTTGGAAAGGTGGATCTCTCTCACACGTACCAACACAGACTATCCCCCAATTTAACTGATCCCCAGAGGTTTTTGATTAAATAGCGGAATAGAAAATATGATCCCAAAAAAGTGTATGTATATCACACGTACACAACCACACTAGGCCCCAATTACTATTGTTTGTACCCCTAAAAGGCTAGGAGTAGGGGGAGTATGGAACAGGCAGCACCCTCAAACCTTCAGAAGTATGAGATGAACCCCAACAACTTGGAAAGGTGGATCTCTCTCACACGTACCAACACAGACTATCCCCCAATTTAACTGATCCCCAGAGGTTTTTGATTAAATAGCGGAATAGAAAATATGATCCCAAAAAAGTGTATGTATATCACACGTACACAACCACACTAGGCCCCAATTACTATTGTTTGTACCCCTAAAAGGCTAGGAGTAGGGGGGAGTATGGAACAGGCAGCACCCTCAAACCTTCAGAAGTATGAGATGAACCCCAACAACTTGGAAAGGTGGATCTCTCTCACACGTACCAACACAGACTATCCCCCAATTTAACTGATCCCCAGAGGTTTTTGATTAAATAGCGGAATAGAAAATATGATCCCAAAAAAGTGTATGTATATCACACGTACACAACCACACTAGGCCCCAATTACTATTGTTTGTACCCCTAAAAGGCTAGGAGTAGGGGGGAGTATGGAACAGGCAGCACCCTCAAACCTTCAGAAGTATGAGATGAACCCCAACAACTTGGAAAGGTGGATCTCTCTCACACGTACCAACACAGACTATCCCCCAATTTAACTGATCCCCAGAGGTTTTTGATTAAATAGCGGAATAGAAAATATGATCCCAAAAAAGTGTATGTATATCACACGTACACAACCACACTAGGCCCCAATTACTATTGTTTGTACCCCTAAAAGGCTAGGAGTAGGGGGAGTATGGAACAGGCAGCACCCTCAAACCTTCAGAAGTATGAGATGAACCCCAACAACTTGGAAAGGTGGATCTCTCTCACACGTACCAACACAGACTATCCCCCAATTTAACTGATCCCCAGAGGTTTTTGATTAAATAGCGGAATAGAAAATATGATCCCAAAAAAGTGTATGTATATCACACGTACACAACCACACTAGGCCCCAATTACTATTGTTTGTACCCCTAAAAGGCTAGGAGTAGGGGGAGTATGGAACAGGCAGCACCCTCAAACCTTCAGAAGTATGAGATGAACCCCAACAACTTGGAAAGGTGGATCTCTCTCACACGTACCAACACAGACTATCCCCCAATTTAACTGATCCCCAGAGGTTTTTGATTAAATAGCGGAATAGAAAATATGATCCCAAAAAAGTGTATGTATATCACACGTACACAACCACACTAGGCCCCAATTACTATTGTTTGTACCCCTAAAAGGCTAGGAGTAGGGGGAGTATGGAACAGGCAGCACCCTCAAACCTTCAGAAGTATGAGATGAACCCCAACAACTTGGAAAGGTGGATCTCTCTCACACGTACCAACACAGACTATCCCCCAATTTAACTGATCCCCAGAGGTTTTTGATTAAATAGCGGAATAGAAAATATGATCCCAAAAAAGTGTATGTATATCACACGTACACAACCACACTAGGCCCCAATTACTATTGTTTGTACCCCTAAAAGGCTAGGAGTAGGGGGGAGTATGGAACAGGCAGCACCCTCAAACCTTCAGAAGTATGAGATGAACCCCAACAACTTGGAAAGGTGGATCTCTCTCACACGTACCAACACAGACTATCCCCCAATTTAACTGATCCCCAGAGGTTTTTGATTAAATAGCGGAATAGAAAATATGATCCCAAAAAAGTGTATGTATATCACACGTACACAACCACACTAGGCCCCAATTACTATTGTTTGTACCCCTAAAAGGCTAGGAGTAGGGGGGAGTATGGAACAGGCAGCACCCTCAAACCTTCAGAAGTATGAGATGAACCCCAACAACTTGGAAAGGTGGATCTCTCTCACACGTACCAACACAGACTATCCCCCAATTTAACTGATCCCCAGAGGTTTTTGATTAAATAGCGGAATAGAAAATATGATCCCAAAAAAGTGTATGTATATCACACGTACACAACCACACTAGGCCCCAATTACTATTGTTTGTACCCCTAAAAGGCTAGGAGTAGGGGGAGTATGGAACAGGCAGCACCCTCAAACCTTCAGAAGTATGAGATGAACCCCAACAACTTGGAAAGGTGGATCTCTCTCACACGTACCAACACAGACTATCCCCCAATTTAACTGATCCCCAGAGGTTTTTGATTAAATAGCGGAATAGAAAATATGATCCCAAAAAAGTGTATGTATATCACACGTACACAACCACACTAGGCCCCAATTACTATTGTTTGTACCCCTAAAAGGCTAGGAGTAGGGGGAGTATGGAACAGGCAGCACCCTCAAACCTTCAGAAGTATGAGATGAACCCCAACAACTTGGAAAGGTGGATCTCTCTCACACGTACCAACACAGACTATCCCCCAATTTAACTGATCCCCAGAGGTTTTTGATTAAATAGCGGAATAGAAAATATGATCCCAAAAAAGTGTATGTATATCACACGTACACAACCACACTAGGCCCCAATTACTATTGTTTGTACCCCTAAAAGGCTAGGAGTAGGGGGAGTATGGAACAGGCAGCACCCTCAAACCTTCAGAAGTATGAGATGAACCCCAACAACTTGGAAAGGTGGATCTCTCTCACACGTACCAACACAGACTATCCCCCAATTTAACTGATCCCCAGAGGTTTTTGATTAAATAGCGGAATAGAAAATATGATCCCAAAAAAGTGTATGTATATCACACGTACACAACCACACTAGGCCCCAATTACTATTGTTTGTACCCCTAAAAGGCTAGGAGTAGGGGGGAGTATGGAACAGGCAGCACCCTCAAACCTTCAGAAGTATGAGATGAACCCCAACAACTTGGAAAGGTGGATCTCTCTCACACGTACCAACACAGACTATCCCCCAATTTAACTGATCCCCAGAGGTTTTTGATTAAATAGCGGAATAGAAAATATGATCCCAAAAAAGTGTATGTATATCACACGTACACAACCACACTAGGCCCCAATTACTATTGTTTGTACCCCTAAAAGGCTAGGAGTAGGGGGGAGTATGGAACAGGCAGCACCCTCAAACCTTCAGAAGTATGAGATGAACCCCAACAACTTGGAAAGGTGGATCTCTCTCACACGTACCAACACAGACTATCCCCCAATTTAACTGATCCCCAGAGGTTTTTGATTAAATAGCGGAATAGAAAATATGATCCCAAAAAAGTGTATGTATATCACACGTACACAACCACACTAGGCCCCAATTACTATTGTTTGTACCCCTAAAAGGCTAGGAGTAGGGGGAGTATGGAACAGGCAGCACCCTCAAACCTTCAGAAGTATGAGATGAACCCCAACAACTTGGAAAGGTGGATCTCTCTCACACGTACCAACACAGACTATCCCCCAATTTAACTGATCCCCAAAGGTTTTTGATTAAATAGCGGAATAGAAAATATGATCCCAAAAAAGTGTATGTATATCACACGTACACAACCACACTAGGCCCCAATTACTATTGTTTGTACCCCTAAAAGGCTAGGAGTAGGGGGAGTATGGAACAGGCAGCACCCTCAAACCTTCAGAAGTATGAGATGAACCCCAACAACTTGGAAAGGTGGATCTCTCTCACACGTACCAACACAGACTATCCCCCAATTTAACTGATCCCCAGAGGTTTTTGATTAAATAGCGGAATAGAAAATATGATCCCAAAAAAGTGTATGTATATCACACGTACACAACCACACTAGGCCCCAATTACTATTGTTTGTACCCCTAAAAGGCTAGGAGTAGGGGGAGTATGGAACAGGCAGCACCCTCAAACCTTCAGAAGTATGAGATGAACCCCAACAACTTGGAAAGGTGGATCTCTCTCACACGTACCAACACAGACTATCCCCCAATTTAACTGATCCCCAGAGGTTTTTGATTAAATAGCGGAATAGAAAATATGATCCCAAAAAAGTGTATGTATATCACACGTACACAACCACACTAGGCCCCAATTACTATTGTTTGTACCCCTAAAAGGCTAGGAGTAGGGGGAGTATGGAACAGGCAGCACCCTCAAACCTTCAGAAGTATGAGATGAACCCCAACAACTTGGAAAGGTGGATCTCTCTCACACGTACCAACACAGACTATCCCCCAATTTAACTGATCCCCAGAGGTTTTTGATTAAATAGCGGAATAGAAAATATGATCCCAAAAAAGTGTATGTATATCACACGTACACAACCACACTAGGCCCCAATTACTATTGTTTGTACCCCTAAAAGGCTAGGAGTAGGGGGGAGTATGGAACAGGCAGCACCCTCAAACCTTCAGAAGTATGAGATGAACCCCAACAACTTGGAAAGGTGGATCTCTCTCACACGTACCAACACAGACTATCCCCCAATTTAACTGATCCCCAAAGGTTTTTGATTAAATAGCGGAATAGAAAATATGATCCCAAAAAAGTGTATGTATATCACACGTACACAACCACACTAGGCCCCAATTACTATTGTTTGTACCCCTAAAAGGCTAGATGAGGAGTAGGGGGAGTATGGAACAGGCAGCACCCTCAAACCTTCAGTATGAGATTGTGTTCACTGTACCCCACAAAGATTGAGTTCACTGCACCCCACAATGATTGTGTTCACTGCACCCCACAAAGATTGTGTTCACTGCACCTCACAAAGATTGTGTTCACTGTACCCCCCAAAGATTGTGTTCACTGCACCCCACAAAGATTCTGTTCACTGTACCCCACAAAGATTGTGTTCACTGCACCCCAAAAAGATTGTGTTCACTGCACCCCAAAAAGGATGTTGTTCACTGCACCCCAAAAAGGATGTTGTTCACTCCACCCCAAAAAGATTGTGTTCACTGCACCCCACAAAGATTGTGTTCACTGCACCCCAAAAAGATTGTGTTCACTGCACCCCAAAAATGATTTTGTTCACTGCACCCCAAAAAGGATTTTGTTCACTGCACCCCAAAAAGGATGTTGTTCACTCCACCCCAAAAAGATTGTGTTCACTGCACCCCAAAAAGATTGTGTTCACTGCACCCCACAAAGGATTTTGTTCACTGCACCCCAAAAAGATTGTGTTCACTGCACCCCAAAAAGGATGTTGTTCACTGCACCCCAAAAAGGATTTTGTTCACTGCACCCCAAAAAGATTGTGTTCACTGCACCCCACAAAGGATTTTGTTCACTGCACCCCACAAAGATTGTGTTCACTGCACACCAAAAAGGATTGTGTTCACTGCACCCCAAAAAGATTTTGTTCACTGCACCCCAAAAAGATTGTGTTCACTGCAGCCCAAAAAGATTGTGTTCACTGCAGCCCAAAAAGATTGTGTTCACTGCAGCCCAAAAAGATTGTGTTCACTGCAGCCCAAAAAGATTGTGTTCACTGCAGCCCAAAAAGATTGTGTTCACTGCAGCTCACACACAGAAAAATGGATGTGGATCACTGACACCTGCCTATCTCCAATCCCACACCACACAGCAATATCGATTGTAGTTTGTAGAACACAGTTTCCCTAAAATTCAGCAGACTCTGTCCCTAACAGGATTGAGAAGAGATCGTAGATCAGGATTGAGTGCAGATTCACCCCACCCCCCACACAGCAATATCGATTGTAGTTTGTAGAACACAGTTTCCCTAAAATTCAGCAGACTCTGTCCCTAACAGGATTGAGAAGAGATCGTAGATCAGGATTGAGTGCAGATTCACCCCACCCCCCACACAGCAATATCGATTGTAGTTTGTAGAACACAGTTTCCCTAAAATTCAGCAGACTCTGTCCCTAACAGGATTGAGAAGAGATCGTAGATCAGGATTGAGTGCAGATTCACCCCACCCCCCACACAGCAATATCGATTGTAGTTTGTAGAAGACACTGACCCTATATAATTCAGCAGACTCTATCCCTAAAATGCCTACAACTCGCCCTGCCTAAACACTCCGACCTGTCCCTCAATTCTATCCGGACACAAATGGTTTTTTCCTGCCTATCTTTCCCTAATCAGCAGCCAGCACGTTGATGTGTGCTCTGTCCCTGAATCTAAGCAGCATAATGACGCCGCTGCGGCTGCCTCGAACTTATAAAGACTTGGTCACATGCTTCAGACGGCCAATCACAGCTACTGAGACATTTGCAGGCATGGCTGGGATGGCTTAAGGCACACCAGTTAAACGATTGTTGATTGGCTGTTGAAAGCCCGCCATGAAAAGAGCGCCAAAGCATGCAAAACCCGGAAATAAAACGACCGAACACGGATTTTTACCCGAACATACAGTAAAGTGTCCGTGTCCGTGTTCGGGTACAAAAAATCCAATTATTCGGTACGAACACGAATAATACAGTCCGTGTTCGCTCAACACTAGTGCTCACAAAAATATGGACTGGTCATGTCTTCAAAGGATTGCATTGGACAAATCACCTCTAAACGAAACACATGAGTGTATAATCACTTGTCTTAATGGATCACATTCCCAGCACACGCATCTCACCCTGCCATATGTGTTTCAATGGGGGTGTCCATTGCAAGTTAAATACGCCCCCAGATCCCATTGCTTTGTTAATTTACAGATATAACTGGAATCTGATGGCACTGCTGTCCACCACTATGCCATCAAATTCTGCTGGGGAACTTTAAAAAGGATTATGTGTGATTGTGTGGATAATTCTGACACATTAAATTCACATCTCCCACATCCCATGTGCTCCTCTTGCAGGAATAGCGAATCCAGGGTAATTCAGCACAGCATAATGAACAGACACACCCAATCAGACAGCTCATGTTAAAAGGGACCTGAAAAGCAATCTACATGGCTTGCTTTTCCAAGCATTGGCTAGTTTAGTGAGCCTGGACTAATAACAGTCACTGTAATGCTACCCATACTGCTGTCCTTTTAACATGGTGACAAAAGTTGATACTTATGCTACATGTGTGTAAAGTTACTTGCACCCTGCTAAATGGACAGCAATAAGGTTGTAAATACAGTGACTGTAATTAACATGCCAAGGGCTATGAATTGTACATGTATTCTAGCTAAATATAGCAGCTTCATTAGGAAATATTTAATTTACATCTCTCTTATCTCCATCTCTGCTGCATGTTATTTTGGCAGCAGAATTCTATCCCATCAGCAGAGGAAGCACAAGGCTGTGCAGTGATGGACAGTGCACCCTGTGTACCCATTGGCTAAGGAGGCAGCAGGAAGTGGATCAGCCTGCCTCCTGTTACCTCCTCAGCCAATGAGTAGCTGAAAGGCTCTTAAGTCCCTTCCTCCTAACATCTCCTGAGTCCCAGGCCTTCCAGCTAGTTTAGTGTGCTTACTATGCATTTATCCTTCGGCGCTTCTCCTGCCTTATGTGTCAACTGGCTACTGTCTCCTGCACACTTCATGGATGGTGGGTCCGGGGCCCCTACAGGCACTCTGGCCCCCTACATGTGTATTGGCTGTCCCCCCTGATGGCGGCCCTGGGTGTGTAATGAAAGGACAATTGTCAAAATGTCTAGATCATGTAGAGGAAATCACCAGTTGGGGCAACCTATGTCATGGAGGTAGATTTGGACATCGATGTCTATGTATCACCAGAAATGGGATTCTTTGTTCTACAAAATCTCAAAGACGACCTAGCATGTTTTTGTAAGACTGTACTTTTTTGGACATACTTGGACTCAAACATACATTGCTCTTTCCACAGCTCCTCCTCCTCTGGGGGTATGATCAGGTGAACATGCATCTTCACCAAAAGTACAAGATGATGTGTCATCTCCGGATGAGGCTGCTGCGGAGATTTAACTTCCTGCCTCTTGTGGTGGATCTTCAGCGGGCCTGGAGTGATGCCAAAAGGCGCTCACCCAGGCTCCTGAAAAAGGCTGTGGAGCAAATCTCCGGTAAGTAAAAATATACATGACATGTGACCAGATAGGTTACAATTTTGTGGGTAGGTGGACATGTGTTTAAGTATGCAACAACACAAATACCAACAACCCCCCCCCCTCCCCTCCCTCTCGCTCCTACCTTTCCTACCTCCATCAAGTGTCTCTTCACAACCTTTAATACTACTATGTACATGATTTTTTTTTATGTTTATTTTTTCTCTTCTGCTTCTAGCAAAAGCGGACGGGCGACACCCTCTTGTACTTTTGGTGAAGAAGGGGAGGAGGACTGCCACATTGAACTATGCCTTCAGAGGCAGCGAGACCTTTGAGCTGCTACAAATTGTGGATCGTAAGTAGAAAGATGTACATTGTAGAAATGTCTAATCTATAATCACATTTCACAGAGCCCCCTTTACATCGGAGTCTCCAGACTTACTACACTGTAAGAGGAAAGTGTGAAGACTCTGATGTAAGGAGAGTTCTGGGAACCATTATTTGAGGGGGAAAGCTGGGGACTCTGGTGTAAAAGGGAACTCTGTGGTCACCAAAGCTCCCCCATACATCTGAGCTTACAGAGACCCCCTTACACTTCCCTTCCTCAGTCCACCACAGTCAAGGGCACAACAAGTCCCAACGCAGAAGGCTACCTGCTTGGACTTGTACTGCTCTCTGTAGGGGACTAAGGAACTACTGCCTGCTATGCTTAGACTTGTAGAGCCCTCTGTTAGGGACTAAGGATTCCTCAGTCCTCCACATTCTAGGGCACTATAAGTCCCAGCATAGTGGGCTGTCATACCTCAGTCCCTCACAGCTCGGGGCAAAAACAACAGAGTTAAACATCTAAAGGACAACTCCAAACCAAACTAACAATAATGGACAGAGTCCATATGCTCTATAATGTCAAAGACCCGCTACCCCTCACCTTCCACCTCGGGTGCTGTCATTGTGTAGGGCAGAGGGCTCCATCTCCACCATGTTTGGCTTTCATGTCAGATATGCAGGACTTGCTCAGCTCCACTCTCTTCCCTGGCAACTGACTCTGGCGTCATTGGGGGTCTTTCCTCCTCTAGAAAACACCCAGGGGCCCTCTCCTTGTCCCCCAGCCACCCAGGGCCTTCTTCTCCTCCTCCTCCACCAACCATTTTCGGACTCTTCCAACTTCCCTGGGGCTACTCACCCCTTTGCATAGTAGACACCACAAATCTATGAGCAGCCTGCAAAATATCAAGTCTGGGCCTGGTTACCTGTATGTTCTGGATCCAGGGCGGAGCTCTCCTCCCAGGGCAACAACCGATGATAGCAGAGTGAGTTGACCAGGCAGTAACTTCCTACTGGTGCAGGTACACACCTACCTATTCCTCAACATCTTAGGATAACATGATCAGACAGCCAATCGCCAGTCAGAGAAGGAGGAGTAAGTGTCAGCGGACAACAGACACCTGGCAGACGCAGTGAAGGGACTGCAGCACACTGCTGCAAATTTTAGATCCGAGGATTGAAAGCAATCTTTTACTTGGGCGATTTCCCTGACTGCGCCCTTCGAAATGTTGGTGCTCCGCCACTGGCCGCAAGGCCCCTGTAGGTGCGAGGCCTTAGGCGACCGCTTAATTTGCATGGTGCCCTCCTGTTTTAAAACATGCTCAATGCATCTCATTGGTGTAAGTGCACTTCTATGTTCTGAATTGTAGGGGCATTGAGTATGGTGCTAGCATGATGAGAGGTTACTGCCTATTTGTGTCCATAAATAATATATAATGTATTATTTTTGATGTTTTTTATTTTTTTTATTTTTTTAGAAACCAGTGATGAGGATCTTGAGCCTCAGACTTCTCAGGCCCACTGTAAGTAATGTGGATGTGCTGTTGTGTTGTGTATTAGGTCGAACTTGGAGGAATGATTGTTTGTTTTGTTTTCTTTTGTGGTTGATGTAACTTCAGCAAGAGAGGAGCCTCAGGCAGGGCCAAGTCGCCTGGATCCGGGCCAGGAAGACACTGTTGCCCAAGAAGAGGCCAATTGGTCAGAGACTGATGAGGACCTGGGCTCTCCTCAAATGGGAAGTAAGTATTCTACATGTGTTTGTGTGTTCAATGTGTCCTGGGAAATATAAGGGCTGTAATATATATATTTTGACATTGGGGTTATGTAGCAGCTGACATTGAGGATGTTTGTTGTGGAGGACTGGGGAAGAGGGGCCGTTGCTTACCCAGTCCACTGTAACTACTACCTTCAATGTTTCCCGACTACTTTCTGTGTGCCTTTATCAAATAGCTTTTGTTCAAGGATTGTATCCGTGTCTTTGTGTTTCTAGGAGATACGACACCATCCCCCCATGAAGGGACACCATCCCCCCATGAAGGGTCTCCCCCATCCTCCCCCACTCCAGGGGTGGAGGCAGATGATGTTAGTGGCTCCCCTGAACTAGTCTGTAAGTACCTAAAATTAGATTATCACATGTATTGTGTGTGCTAGGATGATGTGTATCTAGGATAATCTAAGTTGGAGTCAAAGCAAGTGTAGCTTTGCTATATGTGACAGGAAGGTTGGTCATGAAACACTCTTGCTTAACCTTCATGTTTGAAAGGTGGTTTTGGGGAGCATTACAGGACATGTTATTTTTTTTAAGTTTTCTCAAGCCACCCTATTCTAAATTGGTGTTAGTTTCTCTACATTGGAAATGGTGTGCTTTGTACTTGTAAACTTTTTGGGGACATTGTAATTTACTCATGTCCTGATTTAGTCAACACTGAAAATGTGTGTTTATCAATCTTTCATAAATACTCTTCCTCGGTAATGTACCACATTCCAGTTCACAATTTGTGTTCTTTTTGTGCAGTTTCTCCTGAGCCAGCAAGCCCATCCTGTTCGGGGGGCCAAAAAAAACGTGATGATGGTAAGTTGTGTGCTTTTGCAGTAATGTGTCTACTTAGTAAGTGGAGAAATGCTAACTGTGTATGTCCCCGATCAGGCTTCAAGTTGTTCTAAAGGCAGAAGGTTCTTTATGTGAATGCATTCTATGCATTAGTATTCCAAGTGATAGGTGTGCATATTCCCCCTAAGACTTACTGGGACCATTTTCTTACTGTCTAAAATTTTGCACAAATACTTGTCTGGAACAGACTCCCCCTCCTCCTTAACTGAGGTGACAGCATGCCAATATTGCCTCCTGATGCTGTCACTCCTAATCATTGAGACCATCGGAAGGGAGGGGGGCAAGGCTGGCTCACAGCCTAGTGCCTGAACAGGCACAGGGTGCTTGGCTTCATCTCATGTGCCTCCATAGCAAGCTGCCTGCTGTGGGGTCAACCAACAGGAGGGAGGTGCCTAGAGGTGTGTACAGGGGCCATGTAAAAAGGAGGATTGTGATTTCTCTCGTCCCCAAAAACCTAGAGAGGGTAAGTCTAACCTGATTAGTTTTCCGCAGCCCTCCAAAAATGATATGTTTCCAACACTTAGAACAGGCAGGGCTGAGGCACAAAAAACATCAGAGAAACACAATCAGCACAAAAGCAGGGAGTACGTATCCTTAACGCTACAAGCTTCACCCAGAAGAATGACGCTTGCACTGTACAAATCTGCATCACCACCGTATCAATGTCTAAATAAAACTTTCAGGGAAGTGTGGAGGGGTAAGGAGTGGGTGTTAGAGCGTTTTCATGGACTGCGTAACCTACAGTTAGCGTGAGTCCATTTGTTGAGAAACCTTTTCTTCTCTCTTAACACAGCTGGGATGGCGGAAAGGAGATCAGGGGAGCAGACACATCTGCTCCGTCCAGAACTGTCCCTCAAAATTCCAAAGGGTGAGTCTCTACTATGTGTCAGGTTCAATCTATAGACAGTAAGAGGGAGAGAGAACACTCCACAGATTCCAATGGTGATAGAGATAAATGTGTGCACATGTATCGTGTTGACCAATTGAACCCAAAACACCTTACATTCTTCAAAATGATTGCTTGTGTTTACATGCAGAAAAGCCTTTTACTTAGCTTTGGTGGAACTGCTACTAACATTCCATGCCATCCTATGTAACCTTTTGAACAATTAGAGTTGAAAGTTTGAGTTCAAGGTTTACAACAGCAATTTAGCATATTTGCTTCAGAGTGTTCATAAAAGCCAACCAATAGACTCCTAAGCATATTTGTTGAGGCACATTAATTACAATCCTTGTTAGGATCATTTTGCATAAAACTAATTGTCATGTCTTTTTCTACCCAGGGCACACCCACCTCACCAGCGAGGTAATGCTGGAGTATTTAAAGTGGTGCAGAGAACGAATTATGTTATTGGAGCAGCTGTGTGGGGTGGATCCGGACCCTAAGGAGCCATTTGTGCGTAATGTCACGCCTTTGACTCGTTCTTACCAAAAAAAAGGAAAAAAATAAAAAGAAAAAGATTTTCTACAAAAATTTAAAAAAATGTTTAGTTAAAAAAAAAAAAAATTTTTTGAAAAAATGTTTACAAAAAAACCCTTTTTTGGGGAAAAAAAATATTAAAAAATGTTTACAAAAAAAACCCGTTTTTGGGGGAAAAAAATATAAAAAAATGTTTACAAAAAAACCCTTTTAAAAAATATAAAAAACATAATTTTGGAAAAAAAAAATTATTTTTTTAATAAAAAGAAAAATAAAAAAATTGTATGTTGCACGTTGCAACACAAATGTTACATTTGAAATTTTGTTCATTCTATTATATATTTTAATAATATATTTTTTGTACGCTACAGTTGGTAGACACCTACATGTGTTATTAAAAAGAGTTTCTTTTATTACCAAAGTTTTCTTTTTGGTGTACACATCGAATGTCTTTTGTGTTGTATTTGTTTAGTCGAGTGGTGTGGTCTGTAATTGTTAGTATGTTGGCTTTGGTTTATGTTATCCTTGAGACTTGTTTTGAAGCTACATTTGAAGGGAGACCTTTTCTTGGGTCATTATGTGAACATTGAGTTTTCCAAATTTTAATGAAATCATATGTTTGGAGATAGAGAAGCACGTGTGTATAAATGCCTACATTAACCAGGGCCATTACTTGGCCACCAACACTCATTAAAAACCAAAGATCAAACACAAACTAATCATTTTGCATAAAATTTAATTGCAACACCAAAAAAAACACTATAATAAATCATATTGTGCCACCCTCAAATTAACAAAAAAATGGCCCCACAAATTGGCCAATGTAACAGTCATTAACAAAACTAACACAAATAAATAACAAAATATCAAATTAAGTTGGTGGTGGTGGTGGTGGTGGTGACTGAAGCAGTGTGGTGAACACTGGAAAGGTTCCTGCCATCAAATGGTGGGCCAATAGTCCCATCTGCTCTGGGGTTAGCCTTAGAGTTGTGGTATAGTGGCCCATTATGATCAGATCTTGTGTATGAGGCTGCTGCTGATGCAGGGTGGTGAACCCTGGAAATGTCCCAGACTGAAGATCTTGTGCCAATAGTCCAATTTGCTCTGTGCTCAGCCTAAGAATTTGGGGAACGTGTGCCATTACCATGAAATTTGTTAGCTGCTGCCCCGAGGCTATTTGATGCTGCTGGTGGTGCAAGGGTTGTGAAGATGTGTGGGGAGTGGTGGTTGATTGGTTGTTGTGGTCCACGGTGCGGGGGGGAATGGCATGTGGGGCTGTTGACAAAGGGTGATGGCCTGGGTAGGAGTGAAATTCTAAAGGTGTGTAGGGAGTGTAGTCATATGGAAGGGGCATTGTGGAACCAGTGCGCAATGAGGTTGTGCAGGAGGATTGCTCATTGAGGGGTGTGGAAGTCCGAACGGAGTGTGAAGTGCTAGGAGTGGCTACAGGAGGAATTGTCCCATCCCCAGCTGCCTGATAAGTGGCCAACACTGGCATTACCCTCCCACTACCACAACCTGCAGTGGCAGGTGAGTGAGATGTTTGGGAGGACTCTGCCAATGGGGCATCTTCAGATCCAAACAGGCATTGGCGTGTGGCCAGCACCTGAGTGTCAACACTTTGCCGATCCCGTTGATGCTGGTCTGCTAAACTTACCAAGCTGTTACGCATATCCTGTTGAACCTGTACCATTGTTGCTACAGATTCCTGTATGAGCCCGAGCAGACGTACTACGTCAGTAGATTGCAGAGTACGCCTCCTTAACTCATTTTGGATCCGATACTCATCAAGCAGCCTCTCTGCTACATCCAGCATAGATGGACGAGGTTGGGTAGGTGACAATCCCTCTGCATCGAAGGCTACCTGAAAGCAGAAGAAATAGACCAAATCATTATCAAACATCATGACTAAATAGTTCAGATTAGTTTGACAACTTAACACCCCAAGCAGAACGTTGAAAAGTTTGATGTGCTTCTAATAAGTACTTGTTCATTGTAATATTATCCAAGCTAGCAACACTTCTGATAATGGGTACATATTATATTGGTAGGACTAATATGACAAAGGCAAAAAAGTTTCGACATGAAGGTGTTCCCAATTAACCCTGGTGTGGTAGGTTGTTTATGCTTTTGGTAAATCTGTTACTACACCAATGACTTTCTACATCTACGTATGTTGTCTAAAATCTTGCCATCAATCGGCTACAGGACAACTCAACCAAACGATACACATGAATTTGGACCTGGAAAATCAAAGACTGGCCGGACTTTAAAGGTCCTGGATGTTTTTGGAACATTAGTGGCACACCAAATTATAACATAATTCCCTGATGTTCAAGATAGAACTCTTGTTGTGCTGGTGCATCGTCAGAATGTCATAGCACTAATTTAACACACACAATGTAAGCCACATCTAGCCCAAAATCATTACTACCATTGAAATGTTACATGTGCACCTTGTTCCCTTATATCACATACCACAGCACTGGATGCAGAATCGCCAGCTCCTGATCCAACTCCAGCTGCTACGTCAAGAGGGGCCTGATGTTCTTTGAAAAAAAAACAAAACATGTTTAGTACATAACCTTAGGCAGTAATGATTATGGCCAGATTGCCCTCCTAGCTTCAGGAATGAAGCATTGAGGCCAAACATTCAAAAGTGCTTTCCTGGGCTCATAGGACACTTGCTAAACCCTCCCAAAGGTTAAGAAGGCTTGGTCTGCCTACTAATGACGGCACCCATTAATGCTGTCAACGGTGTTTTGCAGGGTAAACATCTAAAAGGCAACACTCTTTCATAAGAAAAAACATGTGTGTTAATGGGGTTAATAAGATTCCAAAAAAAATATTATTTTGCTAGACATACCAACACCTTCCTCCAGGCCTTGCTGCACTGGGTGTGTTCCCTGCTGCGGATCTTCTGTAAAGGACATAGCAATATGAGGTATCTTGGAAAGAATAAAATATACATCTACATTGTTTGGCACAGTATGATATGGGACCTACCAGGAGGAGGGTCAGCACTGATGTCAACACCTGTGAGTCCATCTGGGTCGCCAAGCTGCATGGGCTGTGGAGGGGCTGAGATCCGTGCTACAGATGAACAAATTGCAGGTTGGGGAAAACAAAAAAAGGACAATTGGAAGGGCAAGTATCAAATTCTATTCATGTCACACATAGGATAGTAGTTCATCTTTTCAAAACAACTCACACAATTGACATCCAAGATAATATCCTACCTCGGTGCAAAGCATCCGAATCTAAGTCCTCTCTGGGAAAGATGGTATCGGGTCCTATGATCTGCAAGAAAGGTAATTGATAATCCCAGAGAGAACTTTGTGCACGTTCATCCAGCCGACCTTGTCGGTCATAAAGACCCCCTGCAGCCCATGCAATTAGCTTCTTCCGAACGGACGCACAGATGTCGGTGACCTTCTTCCGCACACTGTCACGGTGGCGAGGTGCTTCACCCAGTGCATTTACAGCATCCCGGATTTCATCCCACAATCTGCGCTTCTCGGTTACAGAGCTAACCGCGGCCCTGGTCCCATGTATCGCCTGATATCTGGCCATATAGGCCTGGACCAGGGCACAGCACTGATTGTGGGTGAAACGGGGAAGCCGGGATAATGTGGACAAGCTGACTCTGGTGGACGGACCCTCTCCAGGACTACTGTCAGAAGAGCCAGCTTGTCCACTTGGTGTGTTACCACCTCCCCCGGCTTCCTCCTCCGGGATGGGGATGGTGGACTCCCTCATGGATACAGCTGGAGCCTCCCTCACGACAGAGCCAGACGATCTGCCCACCCTGCCCCCCCTGGCCACCCTGGCCACCCTGCCCCCCATGGCCACCCTGGCCACCCTGCCCCCCCTGGCCACCCTGCCCCTTCTCCTCAGCCTTCCAGTGGGTGGGGCCATGGGAGCACGAGGTGGGCAGAGAATCTGGCTGTCCAGCAGCAGCAAAGAGCCCCAAACTCCTAAATCTGAAATGACAAAAGAGAAAACAGAAAAAAAACATGATTTGCAGATTGCTCTTCATGTACAGTATAATTAGTGAACAGTTACAGAACACACTTACCTAATGGCACAAACAGACTTGGTGGTGGTGGTGGTGGTGGTGGTAGTGGTCAAAGAGCAGAAGAGGCTGCAAAGAAATGGGAAAAACACATAAGAAAACGCATATGGGCACAAATCACACGAGGCCCTCCAAACACTTACCTAATGGCACAAACACGGTGGTGGTGGTGGTGGTGGTAGTGGCAAAAGAGCAGAAGAGGCTGCAAAGAAATGGGAAAAAACACATAAGAAAACGCATATGGGCACAAATCACACGAGGCCCTCCAAACACTTACCTAATGGCACAAACACGGTGGTGGTGGTGGTAGTGGCAAAAGAGCAGAAGAGGCTGCAAAGAAATGGGAAAAAACACATAAGAAAACGCATATGGGCACAAATCACACGAGGCCCTCCAAACACTTACCTAATGGCACAAACACGGTGGTGGTGGTGGTGGTGGTAGTGGCAAAAGAGCAGAAGAGGCTGCAAAGAAATGGGAAAAAACACATAAGAAAACGCATATGGGCACAAATCACACGAGGCCCTCCAAACACTTACCTAATGGCACAAACACGGTGGTGGTGGTGGTGGTGGTGGTAGTGGCAAAAGAGCAGAAGAGGCTGCAAAGAAATGGAAAAAACACATAAGAAAACGCATATGGGCACAAATCACACGAGGCCCTCCAAACACTTACCTAATGGCACAAACAGACTTGGTGGGGGCGGGGGGGGGGGGTTCGGTGTAATCCTTTATAGGCAAAAGGAGGCTGCAAACATTAAACATACATGAGAAATCGCATGACCTACATACGTGCACATAATAAATTACAGTTATCAGGAAAGCAAATATGGTGTCTTTGGAAGCTGGGAAGGTAAGGGGGCAGGTTTAGATGCCAAATCTAGACTGCACACCTTTAACAAACATGAGAAAACACATGTCAAAACCACATGCACATGGGGCCAACTGCCAATGATTAAAAGACACTTGAGGGGTTCCCAAGCTATTGTGGGTTGGAGGGGATTCACCATAGACAACTTAAGCACACCCAAGATAAGTACAAATTCTCTCCTTCAGTAAACAATAACGGTGAGCAAGAACACACAAACAGACAGATCTAGATATATATATATATATATATATATATATATATATATATATATATATATAGAGAGAGAGAGAGAGAGAGAGAATTTGTTTTTGTTTTTTTTGGGAGAGAGAGATACAATTGTCTTACCTCCAGATAATGTACGTTGTGGGTCACAGGGTCTTGCTAGCACATAAGAAACATCGATCTATAACATCCAGCAGCCATATTGGCCATGTGCTCCTTTTATAGCTGGCTCACAGGTGTGATAATTAGCGGCCGTTTCTATATATATCTGCGCATTCGCGAATTTGCGCGTTCAAAATGGAGGACGATATCCCAGACGCATTAGATGGTGCAATGTTGGCATTCATCGGTGCCTTGTTTGAGGAGGCCCTAGCACAGGAGGCAGCAGAAGGTGGGGAAGCAGCAGCAGCAGCAGCAGCAGCACCACCTCCAGCAGCACCACCTCCAGCAGCACCTCCAGTCCGTGTGCCCTTACCTCGCCAGCCACGCATTTTTGCTCCAAGGATCTATTTGGACAAGCTGCGGGATTCTGATGTCAGGAGGAAATTCCGGCTCGAGCGAGGAACTATTCTCCACCTCTACCAGCTCATAGCAGACAAAATTGACCCGGACACACAGCGCGGCCATGCGGTGCCCGGCATGGCCAGATTGCTGGCCACTTTGTATATTTTAGGGCGTGGCAGCTTCCAAGCCACTTCGGGAAGTATCATGGGCATTAGCCAGCCCACAGTTTCAAGGGTGTTCATGTTGGTCATTAATGCCATAGTCGATATAGTGCCCAATTTTATCCACTGGCCACAGAATGAAAATGAGTGGAATGAAGTCAGGTTGGGTTTCTACCTGCGGGCACACATGCCGCAAATACTAGGGGCAATCGATGGCACCCACATAGCCATTAGGCCACCAAGGAGCCACGAAGTGGAGTACCGCAACCGCAAGCAGTACCACTCCCTGAACGTCCAATTAGTTTGTGACGCCAAACAGCGCATCATGAGTGTCAACACTGGTCACCCAGGGTCGTGCCATGATTCCAGTATGTTAAGAACCAGTACTCTGTACGAGGCGTTTGAAAGTGGCCAAATGCCCCAAGGGTGGCTTATTGGTAAAGTATTTTGTCTTAACAACATAAACTGTAAGATTACATAGACATAGGAATAAGCTACATCGGTGTACACACTGATTTAAGCAAAGCCTACCTAAAATGGATGTGTTAGGAGTTGGCAGGCTGTTCACACACAACCAGATCAGCAGCTTAGCAGCTCACAAAAGAAAGATTTCCAAAGTTGTCTTTGAGTCAAATGAAGGTGATTAACCAATGTGTAAATGGTGTCCTCTAGCCACCCAAACAAAACCTACAAATGATTCCAATGGTATTGCCATATCCCCAAAGTACTTTGCATAAGTGAGTCAATATTGGTTTCCTCACTCTAGTTGCAGATATATTCCAGAAGTAATACCTAGGCTAATGTAATAGGAACAAAATAGGGGCCAAGTTGGAACTTGCAAGAGAAACCCACCACTTTGTGTGTCCTTTTTCCCATTTGTATTAGTGATTTAGGCAGTTAGACAGAGTTGAGATGTTTCATATGAGTTTTTGCAAACAGACGAGCAGGTTGTTTAGTAAAATGCATAATTGTCTCCCATTTTGAGGAGTCATCTAAAGTCACATGATATGAAGAACTAATGTATATTTTTCATTTTTTTCAGGGAATGCTGGTTACCCGCAGCTGACGTGGCTGATGGCTCCAATCAGGTACCCCCAGGGCCGAGCAGAAATGAATTACAACAGGGCCTTGCGGAGAAGCCGGAGTATCATCGAGTTGACCATAGGTCTTCTCAAATCCCGGTTTCTCTGCTTGGCCCGGCCTGGGGGTGAACTCCTGTACTCTCCTACAAAGGCTTCCAAGATCATCCTGGCGTGCTGCGTGTTGCACAACATGTGCGTTGCCCGGGATGAATCTTGGGAGCTGACGGAGGAGAGGGAGCCAGAGGTCCGTCAGCCGGCGGCCCCCAGGCGGCGGAGCACCGCTGCAGGTTTTGCCACCCGGAATACCCTGGTTGCTAGCCACTTTACATGTAAGTACTGTAACCGGTCAAGATAGGGCATGTGTATTAATTTGCTAGTTAGCAGAGGTGCCACTCACAGGGAGACAGAGGGTAATTATCATCTGCCAATGACACTTGCCATTGTAGATAAAGTGTAGTCAACATTGGTAAAATTGTGTTACTTGAGCAAAAACATGCACCTCTAACCATAAACATGTTGGTATTGTGAATAGTGGAAAGGGCTGAGAAGAGCTGGCAGGTGTTTATTTGTGTCTATGCCACCTGTGTAGTTATTGATAACATGAACGGCTGCTTGGTATCTTATGGTGTTCTAATTTTCCAGAACGTGAACATCTTGGAATCATGGCATGTACCATGAGAAGCCTGTGGTGATGGGCTGTCTGGCGTCACAGGTGTGTATTCAAATGTTTACATTAATGATTTCTGGTTTGTGTAAGTTGGCAGAAAATGTGTTATTTCACTCGTGATGTCGAAATTAAATGAAGTTCAGAATGAAGCGAACAGGCATTAAGATGTGATTTTCATAATGAAATGTCTTATCCTTTGTTTTATTTTTCCAGGAGTGGTACTGCTTGCGGTTGTAGCTGGTAGAAACCCACCTTGATGGACTCCACTCATCTTCTTTTGTGGTCAGTGGATATTTGGTAAGGCACATGGCCAAAAGCAGCATCGATGACCAACATGAACACCCTGGAACTTCCAAAGTGGCTTGGAAGCTGACCAGCAACCTGGCCATGCCTTTCCCCTATGAGCTGGTAGAGGTGCAGAATGGATTCTGAACTCTGCATGAAGTTGGGGAAGACATCAGAATCCCGTAGCCATGGAGCAAAGATCGTGGGCTGGCGCTGTAAAGGCACACGGACTGGAGACTGACAATATTATCTTGCTGCATCCCTCCTTATGCTGTCATTCTAGAATAAATAAAGACTTTAGAATTGAACATGTGTTTTTTGTTTTGTGTGGGTGCCTACAGACAAAAGGGCCATACACACTGTAAGATTTAAAGAAGACTTTATCCTTCAGATTGACATTTTCTATGTAGTGCAAGGGCCTGCCTGATTGCATACAAATTGAAAGTGTTGAGGTTTGACCTCATATTATATGGTTTGGTTAAGTCTACAGGAAAAAGTCTTGAAAAATTCTTAGTGTATGGCCCATTAAGCTGCCAAGGCCGGAGCTTTGCACTTTGCATGCTGCTTGTACTGGTGATGTGAGGGGTTGTAATGTAGAGTAGGGATGTGACAGTGTTGTGTTGAGGTGTGAGGCAAATGTAGTGTTGAACTATGAGGGTCTGTGTTGTTGAAATATGGAGAGAGTCCAATATCAGACACCTATGTTTATTGGTCAAGAAATTGTAAGAACCATGGTAAATATGTAAAGAATTGCATCTCGAGAAAACTAGGACCACACTCATAAAATCAAAATTGTGTTGGTTCCATTAATGTGCTTGAAATTTCCCCCCCTCCACCCCCCCCCCCAATTCAAGATAGTTTAAAAAAACTCTAAAAAAATGAGAGTGAAAAGAGATCCCAAGTGTAGTTATTGTTGGGATTTGAACCCATGACTTTGTTAACTGCAGTGAAGTTGCAAAGCACTTAGCTATTGTGCAGAATAAAGCTGTTAGATGGAAAAAAAGGAGTGTGTTAAGGCTAAAAAGCACATATAGCTAAAGTACTAAACATTGTATGGGATCTGGGAAGAAGACCATGGTAAAATTGTGAGGTTTCATCTTGACCTGAAGTAGTGTAGGGGTTTGGTCACTTGTCTTTGCTACTTTCAATCATAAGATCGATTCGACACACAGACAAGATCATAAAACCACTTAAAATGCTGTAAGTTTGCAAGCGCTTCTGAGTGTAACATTATTTAGCAATATATATGATGTAATCCGTTACATTTTTGAAATATAAACAAAAAAAGAAAATAAAAAAGTTAGGTGGAGATGGTAAGCCTCGAACCTACAGCAGAGGGAGATGAATTACAGACGTGATGTGTGCACTAATCCACTAGCCCACATCGCTATGTGAAACTGCTATAAGCACGAAGACATAAGTTTGCGAATTTGCGAAGCCGCGATCGTAAGTTAATACCGCTGACGGCGGAATTCATTATTGCTGTTTCACTAGCCAATTCGCCGCAGCGCCAGTTAATTGATTTGAAAGCGGCGAAACTGAAACACGTCATGGATGTCTGAAGCTGCAGTTTCTTTAAATCCGGCCGAGGGTCACCTAAAGGGGTTGTAAAGTCAGAGGGTTTTTTTATCTGACTGCATTCAATCAAAATCCAGTAGCCAATCAGGAGAGAGAGGGGGCGGGCCGAACAGCAGCTCTTTGAATAGATACGCCGAGCTACAGCTTGGCTCGAGTGCCCCCATAGCAAGGTGCTTGCTGTGGGGGCACTCAACAGGAGCGAGGGACCAAGAGCGCCAGCGGGGGACCAGGGAAGAGGAGAATTTGGAATTTGGGCAAAACCACTTCACAGAGCTGGTAAGTATAACATGTTTGCTATTTTAATAGAAAAAAAAAGAAAAACGAGACTTTACAATTACTTTATCATCTATAGGAAAACTGCTAGGAGTGGAGACATATGGAAGGTAGCTGAAAGCACCATATAACTAGCAGGCCCCTAGTTGTTGATGCTTCTCTAGATGCAGAAACTTTCTAATGTTAAATAGCTTCAATTTTTGTTTCTAAAACATGCTGTTCACTGTCGTAACCAGCAATTATCCTACGCAGTCTTTGTAACCTTTTGGAAATAACGGAACACAGTTTGCTTTGAAATTCCAGTTGCCATTATATTATAAATCTCTAGGTCAAAGTTTGCTAACATGCTGTAGAAAAATACTCAAAAATGAAAACTGGAGTAAAAAATAACAGCTGTTCTGAAAATAGCTGATTTTCATTTTTTATTTCTTCAGTATAATACAGATAATTAAGGAAAGGATATGGTCGGTGGCTATTGGTACACTGAGGGCTATAGAGCTATGGATAAATACTGACAGTTTTTTTCTGCTGGTTAATATGTGGCTATTATTTGTTACTGATGTAAGCTGATCTTTATTGGATATGCTTTACCCTTGGTCAATGTGTGATGAGTGACATGTTTATGACTCAGATGCTTCTCAAGGTTATATATCCTGTATGTCAGCATGCTTCATTAGTATGGAAGCAAAGATTTGTATTGCTGTGATTTGCTGCATCAGACTCTTGTGGAGGACATCATTTATATTTCCAGAATATGACACCAACAGATATAAGGCCATGGCTTTACTATGGCATTTCGATTCCACTGAAGGAGCTTGAAATAATGAGCCTTTAAAAATGGTTCAGTGGACAATATCTTCTGACTGTAAAAGGTTTAAACTTCAACACTTATTAAATGCCGTTCTAAAAGTATTTTGGCTAACAAAAGCAAGGGGAACAGCAGAAAAACATTGCCTGGCTTTGAGTGAGAATGATAGATAATAGAAAAGCTACATGAGCTAGTTTTGAGGTAGAATTGGACATTTTTGGCTCCATAAACTTGAAACGGAATACCTGTAAGAATGGATCTTCTCCCCCTAATGCTTTCCACTGGCTAAAACAAAAACTTCTGAGGCTTGAAAACACATTTCTTTCATTATTACAGGTACTTATGTAGCACTGTCAATTTATACAGTGCTTTACATACAGTATATATTGTGCATTCGCCATCAATGTCTGCCCTCGAGGAGCTATACATTTAAGGTCCCTAACTCACATGCATACATACACCTACTAGCTCATGTAAAAGGCTTGAAATATGTAAACGCTTAGTGGAGTGCTGCTCCAAAGGCCAATGATATGGCTCTGGTGGACGCACTACAAAGCATGGTGCAGACGTGAAAGCTAATCCGATGCAGTGGGAATGTAAAAGAAGCTGGGCTGGCTCAAGACAATGTGCTGCCTGGGTCCAAGAATAAAATGCTAACCCCCCTCACTCCACCCATCCCCCCCCCCAAAAAAAGGCCCCCACATCCATTAATTTATTTCATAATAATTAAAACTAAAATGTAATTTATCAGGAATTCAGATTTACATGCAACAGCCCCTTTTCTTTATGCAAAATTATATGACATACTACCATGTTACCGCTCAACCATCTTGGCACCCTAGGGCATCCATGGGTACAGTGTGTGTCAGCACAGTGGCCCCCCACCCCTCAGGGCTTGTGTGTAGTGAACACGTTGCACCAATGGATGATATGTTACTGGGATAGTGCTGTATAGGGGTAGGCTAGGGTAGTATAGAGGCAGGTATTTTTTTTTTTTCATCGTTGGTTTGATGAAGTAACAAAATAGAGAAAAAACTCACTGGTGTCAGGAATTAATGAGAATATCAGGGAATCTAATTTTTGGTTGCAAACATCAAATATAAAAGTTTAAGATGTACTTTTGTGTGCATTAAACCGGAGATTAATTTTAGAAATTGATTACCAACTAACATAGAATAGGGGAGGTACCGTTAACATAGAATTGCAATTTTGTGGCCTACCTTTATCTAACCTAAATGTCACTCAATGCTTGTTTCTTGTTTCACCTACAATGTCCTTTTTTGAGCCACCATTCTATTGTGCACATGTGTAGTGGCATTGCGTGTGCATGCGCGGTTGCGTTACTGGTATGGGCACACGACACTGTGCATGTGCACGTAGGTATGACGCGAATGTGCGCACAATGACACACGCACAATAGTGCTTGCTCTAGTGTGCATTTCTACCTGCCACAGAACGCCCGATGTGGCGGGCGTGCATGACCTAGCACCCATTTTAAAAGTCATTATTGTACATGGTGGCCAGCCCATCCTCTATTTTGCTTCTGAAGCAGTCGGCCTGTATCCGGTGAAACCGGTCATGCATGCACCCACTGAATACCACCTCACAGTGACCCAATGTTAAATCCTAAAAAGCCATCTGATACTGGAACCTTCACAAGCATCAGGAGCTGATAAGTATTAAACTGTAACTCCCCTTTCCTGCGTAAAAAAATATGCAAATAAAGAAAAAACAATATAGCGTATACAATTGCAACACAAATCATATTGTCATTGAATGTTATTAAAAATTACCTTTCCTTTTCAATCTGCAGCTGTTGTAATTTTCAGAAATTGCAATGCAATATGGCTACCTGGAGCTGTTCTATACACAGAATGTATACTGACCACACCCCAGAAACATAATTTCCTGCTTGTGTGATTGGCTCATCAATTTTCCCAGAGGTCTGCCTAAAATACAAGTCAGATTTCTGGCATCCCCTGCAACAAAAATGTCATTTTTGGTGAGAAACTCCCAATAGGAACACGTCTAAAGGGATGCAGGCCCAGCAGATTTCCTCATTAGAGTTCTGCATCTGCTACAGCTGAATGAAAATTATGAAACCACTCCCATTACACCAACTCAGCACAGTGGAACAAACAGGGATTTCTTCAGAATAACAAAAGGTAGGAATCTGCAACAAAGTTTGTTATAATTCTTGTAATGAACATTGATAACCCAGAGGGGAAGGTTTTTCTCTCAACAAAAGTGGAGTTACGCTTTACCATACATGTATCACATGGGAAACTGACGCCAGTTCCATTTGTCTGTGTAAACTATGTGGAACGGTCCTGTCCCTATTTGGTTTGAAGACATGGATTGATGAATCTTATGGTTCATGGACACAGGGATTGCTCTCTTTTTGGACTAGCTCATTGCAGGTGTGCGAGGGAGGTTCATTGTGTGCTTGCAATCACAGATGGAATGGTCTTTGCTTATATAACATTGCCAGTTATTCAAAGCTTTTAATATTTGTTTCCTCTTTTGGATCACTATACCCATGCTGTCCCCCTAAAAATCACAAGATGGGGAAGGGGGTTTAATCAGCCTATACCTAAGGCCTTTATTGCATTTCTCTACATTAAGAACTTTCCTAAGGATTTCCATGGATCCTCCATAGGTATTTATTCAGCACTGCTGCCAAATCTGTTCTGAACTATCCATGGTGAAGAAATAAGATTCCGTATAATGTACATGCACCAACGTATGACTATTATCCATGATTTTAATTATTACCAAATGAATCCAGGTGGGAAATTTCTTGTCCATATCTGCTTTGCAGGAATAAAAATCAGGATATCAAAGTCATTGGGTCACCATCCTTGTGTGTGTGAGTGAGGTAAATGTGTGTGGTTTTAAGTGTATGTGGAATGATTTGTTTTGGGTACCTTTTTAATGTGGTGTAACGTTTTCTAGTACCGTATTTTCCGGCGTATAAGACGACTGGACGTATAAGACGACCCCCCTAATTTTCATCTACTGGTAATACTTATACTTAGGTTACCTTGGAGATATTTTACTCGGCGTATAAAACGACCCCCCATTTTTGGGGGATTTTTTTGAGGTTCAAAAGTAGTCTTATACGCCAAAAAATACAGTATTTGTTAATAAAAATAATTTTTGGATTGACAAAGCCCAGTGAGTTACAGTATTGATTTAGTGTCAACAAATTTTTATTCTCAGTTTTGTTTGGCTAGTATATAGACAGGCTAGGGTAGTATAGGTTCAGGCAAGGGTAGTATTTAAACAGGCTAGGGTAGTAAATGGACAGGCTAGGGCTGTATAGGGGCAGGCTAGGGTAGTATATGGGTAGGCTAGGGTAGTATATGGATAGGCTAGGGTAGTATAGGGGCTGGCTAGGGTAGTATAGGGGCTGGCTAGGGTAGTATAGGGGCCGGCTAGGGAAGTATAATGGCAAGCTAGGCCTGTATAGTGGTTTTTGAGCATGACAGGTTATGCAAAATTTGGCCATCCAGCAGATCAGCAGCCACTACTAATAAAAATAATGGACACCCTTTGTGTTCTGTCACACAAAACTAACTTATATTACCTCTCTGTTGCTCTCTCCCAGTGCACCCACGGTCTTCAATGCCTAGCCTCACCATAAGAAGGCTGGCCAGGCACAAGGCCAGCCACACCCCCTCTTCCAGTTCCACCCAATAGAAATGGTGCAAGCCTCGCAAGCTGCGCCCGAACATCGGCTGCTGGCGGAGGCAGTTGGGGAAGGGATCTTTCATTGCTCTCTGTCTCCTGTGGGTACCCTGCCCCTGGTAGCACACACACCTGAGCTCTTCATTTGTGCCTGGGTGTTTAACAGCCGGTGTTAGACTGTGTGCGAGCACCCTCACACCCGGCAAATATGAGTATGCGTGTTGAGGGCAACAGGGCGGCCTTTTACAGGGCAGTGGAGTGGCCCCCCGGGAGCAGTTGTCACACTGCCCTCCAGCCCAGTCTGCCCCTGAATGACACACAAAACTTTTGGAAAAAAAAACGTGGGCGTGAATTTTCTGCCCCTCTCAAAGTTCTGCCTGGGTCCAATGGACCCAGCGGGTCCCTTGGTAGGGCCAGGCCCTAACAAGGAGAATGCCTCACACCTCAGAACTACTCAAGGTGTGAGAGAGATGAAAGGTGACCTCAGCCCTAGCTCCTCCGAAAAGGCCACGTTCCCTGATATGTTTCGCCCCCACCCCGGGGCTTAGTCATAGAGGTACATCTATGACTAAGCTCTGGAATGGGGAAAAATATGTCAGGGGGCATGGCTTTTTAGGAGGAGCTAGGGGTGAGGCTTCCTATTATCTCTCTTGCACCTTTAATGATTTTGAGGTGTTCTTGAAATATGCTTGTAAAATGTTCATACATGCTTAAGAAAATATGTCTGATAATGCCTGAATATCACTTTGCTTAGCTGCGGATGCAGCATTCAGCTCTTGTAGGGGTTGGGAGTTGTTGGTATGGGGCACTACCACCTTGCACAGCGAATTCCTTCGTTGTATGTGATCCAAAGATGAAAGTGCACAGTGCAGTGACGAAACGCGTAGAGCGGCAAAGCAGCTTCATACGTCACTTCCGGTTAGGTGGCTCCGGCCGGTGGAACGCGGAAGCACCGCGCGGCCGAACACCGGAGACACACCAAACAAGCTGACGGTGAACTTCCTAACAGTGAGTCGATACTAATTTTTCCCTCAATGTTGTACTATACTACGCAATGGAAGCTCTCTTGGTCTTTTGTACACTGACTCCCTAGATGCAAGCGCAACTACATGTACGGAACAACCAGCTCTTACAGGCATCAGGAGAAGGGAGATACAGTATACTAGAGTGAGAAGGGAGAGGACATTGGTAAGTGCTTTACCCACGGTATTAGCACTCCTCACTCTCAACACGCGCAACAGGCGTTTTATTCTCTCACTTTACACTGCATAGTGTTTGTAATATTCACCACGGATGTCAGTTTCCTCTTTAAAAGGAGGCCACAATAAAGAATTTATTGTTTAAATCACTCAATTGCACTTAGCACTTTTTTGCACTGGTCACTTATATATGATTGTTTACATCCGATGAGTGATACATATACGGTACAATCCAATCGATACACGAAAATTACCGTCTTTTTATATTTTTATATTTGCACTATATTGCACATTTAAGATTTTAACAATAAAATAATTTTAATTTGCACAATATCTGCTCACCACTAAGCACTGTGCACTTTCATCTTTGGATCACATACAACGAAGGAATTCGCTGTGCAAGGTGGTAGCGCCCCATACCAACACCTCCCAACCCCTACATTTCTTTTACCCTTGTGGTAAGTTGGAGGCAGCATAACCATCTGATCCCCACACTCTGAATTTAAAACTGTTGGTTCAGTATTTGTGTTGCTATCCATAGCGCGGGTGCACCCCAAACCTTTTTTTCAGCATTCAGCTCTTGTTTTGGCAAATGTATGGGCTCATGCACACAGGCATAGCATGCAGAACCTGGGTAATTACTCTTCTGGGTTCTGCAGCTTCTTTGTACAGCTACCCATTCAGATGAAATTAGACAATGCTACTGTACTTGGTTGTGCACTGGGAATTGCATAAATAATCCACATGGGCATATGCTTAGAATGTGCACTATCAATGCAACACAACCATGTACAGCTCAAATACTGCTCCTGATGACGTCATTGTGATGAAATGCGTTAGTAAGGGGCTTTCTGGCGTCATTTCTATCTACCCAATTCCAGTCTGTGAAACGCAGATGGTTGCCGACTGCCAGAACCACTGCACTACATTACATGTGATTTAGCTCATGTGATGCGAGCAACAGTTTTATGTGAGGAGAATTTTAAATGTATTTTAATCTTCAATAAACTGTATCATGTTATGGAGTATTGCTTGGTTTATGTTTCCCCTAACATGCATGCATAAGGGAACAACATGGAGGAACATCTATTCATCCATAGCCATAGCAGTGGAGATAGCCAGAGCGAAATCTGTTGGTACTGTATATATACAAAGTGAGTACATCATCTTGGTCTGGTGAGTGTGGAGGCAAAGAAGGGGAGCACAGAGTGGTTATCTGCACATAAAGTCTTAAATGTTTTTAAAGTTTACAAAACAGAGCACTTCAAAACACAATTAATTTTTCATATATATGTGGACTATTTTTTAAATTTGGATGGACACTTCAGCACTTTATGATATATGAATTGATTTATTCATAGCACTTTAATATGATGAATCATCTATTTTGGAACACTAAGTAAGCATTTATTATTTGCACTTTAGTACAGTAAACCCAGTAGTGCCGCACCCATTCCTCTTCAAATTGTATCACTTTCAGATAGGCTGGAAATAGCCCAATGCTTACAAAACTCATCACAGCAGTGACTCGTTATCTACTGTATAAGAACAAGTTTCACATAGATAAGCTTAGTCAAAAAGCAATCTTTTTCTGCTATGCTGTCTTCTTTAGCTAACCCACCATTCTTGGGGAACTCTTTGTCATGCATTAAGTGTTTGTTAAATAAATATTTATATATACAGTATCTCATAAGTGAGTACACCCCTCACATTTTTGTAAATATTTTATTATACCTTTTCATGTGGCAACACTGAAGAAATTACACTTTGCCACGTGACCCTTGAAAACGACGGCCATACGTGCCGACGAAACCGGTCGGGAATATTGGGATACAATCACCCTGCTATCACTGCCATCTTTGAGACCGTCTGGATAGGACCAGTGAACGCGGAAGCGGTACCGTCCTGAGTCCAATCTCGGATCTCGAGTCTTTATGCCTGTTTTTATGTCCTTGATGTAAGTGTGTCCACCTTATTTTACAATAAACTGTTTAAACGTACTTCACTATCCTGGCCATTTCTTTGTTTACATATCGCTGAGGAGCGTAAGGAGGAGGAGGAGTGTGGAGGTTTGTGGTTTACAGGCGTTTGTGAAGTGGACTACTCTAGAGGGCTTGGTCTTTTACGCTTGTATTCTGGTCGCATTGATTTATCCTGCTTGCATTGACCCCCTGTAATTAAGGGGTCTGTGCTTTCTGGTAAGCACACTCACACATTGGGTGCCTATATGGTGAAGGAATTGAAGATTTTATCATGTGAAGAGTTTTTATCCCTTGGAGAGTTTACCTTTTATTCATTTATTCGCTTATTGGGACTTATCACCATGAACTTTTGATGCACTTTATCTTTTTTAGGATTACTTATTATTAATATTTATATAAATAGTTGATGTTTTTGTCACTATGCACTTTATATGGTAATTTCAATGGCATTATTTACCACATATTTGCACTTTTAAGGTGAGCGCAGCTTAGTACACTTTGTGTGTATCATATACCAATCTAGCCAGTAACACACCTCCTGTATTAGAGTGCCTAGACTCTGGATAAAGGAGCATAAGGGGGCACCTTTGGACAGCAGCATTGTCAGTCAGAAGGTGTTAGATACACTAGCAAATTGAAGCCAAACTTTAGATAATACTTTATAAGCATTTACAGCAAACATTTTATTTTTAAATAAAGGTTTTACATAAATAAATAAGAAAAAAACTGACTATTGTAAACACCCCTGTCAATGTTAAATAATTTGTAAGTAATATATTCTACTAGAAAGCTTGTTGTTTTGAAAACAACAGACGTACTAGCTGAATCCCCAGATTTAAAAGCAAGAAAGAAAGCCTAAAAAAAACAATTGCAGCCATCAAATCTAAGAAATGGTAAACTGCAATATAACAAAAGTTTGGTTTTGGGTTTAAAGCCATGTTAAACATATCCTAAATATTTAAATTAATTTGAATGTATTCTGTATACTGTCCATCACTTTTACAAATATAAAAATGTCTAGGGCCTAAGGAAACTTCTGGAAACTTTGATCTTGGAGGAATACTAAAATTTACAAACATTTCTAAAATCATATATTAAGTAATAGTTTCTTATGATATTCCAAAATAATCATGAAAAATTATGTATTCAGTATATTTTCTATTGGCCAAAAATATATAGAAAAAATAAAATGGCTTCTTGACATTCTTTTAGGTGAGAAGAAATATGGCTTTAATACTGTATGTTGCAAGGTCCAGCAAGCCATGACTTCATGTCATAACTTGACTGCTGGCTGTCAATACCTACACTTTTGCTCAGATTCTGTTTTGGTAAAAGATGTGACCAACCAACAGATCACGTCCAAACAAAGACAGTTTGTCAATGTCATTGACCACGGAATACACTTAAGAATTGTGGAGAAAATCTATTATTGTTGATTTCAGGTGTTCTTTTATTACATGTTTTTTTTAATAAAATATATTGTTTAATTAGTTTGAATATTTAAAACATCACCACAGATTATGCCCTTGGTATAACTATAGTTAAATTCTAACAATAATTTATTTTATTTGCCCCCTTTTGGGCTATTAAAAGTGTTATATTTGTTATAAATTACAAAAATATCTTAATCCTGCTAGAATTTGGTATTGTCCTGTGTCAAATGCACTCTGCAGTTGTATCTTAAACAATTATCAGGAAGTGGGTTAGGACTTCAGAACCTGCCAATGTATGGATATGGAGAGCAGGAGGTTTTGTGTAGTCCTAACACACTACCTGTCTTAGGCAGGGTTCACACTGCTCTGGCATGGAAGTCAGACGACTTCCGATCTGACTTTGTCCTAAGACTTCATGTCCGACTTCAATGAACAGGAGCTGACAATACCAGGCCCTTTAAGTCTGGTATGGATATTGCAGAGGAAACCCCACACCAAACTTTTAAAAAAAAAAATGGTGGGGTCCCCCCAAAAATCAATACCAGACCCTTATCAGAGCATGAAGCCGGACAGGTCAGGAAAGAGGAGGGACAAGCAAGCGCCACCCCCCCCCCCCCCCTGGACCATACCAGGACACAAGCCCTCAACCTGGGGGATGGGTGCTTTGGGGAAGGGGGGGTTCTGAATCCCCCACCCAAAAGCACCTTGCCCCCATGTTGATGGGGGCAGGGGACTCTTCCTGACAACCCTGGATGGTGGTTGTGGGCAGGGTGCTTATCAGAATATTGAAGCCCCCTGTAACAAGGGGACCCCCAGATCTCTCCCCCCCCTATGTGAATGAGTAGGGGTACATTGTACCCCTACTCATTCACAGTGCACAAGTTTTGACAAAGTCCTTATTAAAGTAGCTCCAACGTGTCTTCTTTCTCAGGTGATGTCTTCTCCCTCTGGTTCTCCCCCCCCCCCCCTTCTTTCTCTGGTTCTTCCTCCGGTTCTTCTCCCTCCGCTGTCTTCTTCCACTGCTGATTCTTCTCCCTTCGGTGATGTCTTCCCCGGACGCCCTTGTGATAAGGGGGGTCTGTGGGTGATATCAGCAGATGGCCACGCCCCATGGCTATATAAGAATTGGCAGGAAGCGGGAACTAGCATTGGGAGAAGACATCACCAGAAGAAGAAGAACTGGCAGAGGAAGACAGTAGAGGGTGAAGAACAGGAGGAAGAAGACCTCACCAGGCATGTGACCTAGTATGGTCCAGAAGGGGGGGGGGTGCTTGCTCAACCCCCCCCCCCTTTCCTGACCTGCCAATCTGTATGCTCGGATAAGGGTCCAGTATGGATTTTCGGTGGACCCCACACCATTTTTTTTTTACATTATTGGTGTGGGGTTTCCCCTCAAGATCCATACCAGACCCAAAGGGCCTGGTATAGAATTGGGGGGAACCACACGGCCTTTTTTTTTTTTAATTGTGGCGTGGGATTCCCCTTCAAGATCCTCAGAGCACAAGTTGCATGCCACAAGTTGGAGCAGTTAAGACTATGATCCAACTTTGATCCAACTTCAATGATATTGAATGGGTTGAAGTCGGAACAAAGTAGTGCAGGAACCTTTTTCAAAGTTGGACCATCATGCGACATGTGCTCCCAAAGTCTAAGCATATGTTGCACCGGTGTGGTATGGCTTCTTCTCTTTAGATACAGTACAATGAGGTGGCATTGTCATCCTAGGTCAGGAACTGCATTATTGGGTGCATCACCAAGTAAAAATGAATGTAACCACCACATCTAAGGACTGATCATTTTCAATATATTGTATTTTTGTTCTTCAGTTTAGATACACTTTAGATACAAATTAACCAGGTAAAAGAAATGTCAGGTCCAGACATCAAGGCTATTGTTCTGATCCTGGTTTCTTTTTCTATTGGATCAATGATATATCACAAGTATTGAAGTCCCAACACCCGATGCACACAACCTGTTTACATGTAAGTGGCTCACTAAGTAGTAACGGAAGAATAAGGATGACATCTCTGGGGACTATGCAAAGCCAAAAGGAATAAGATGTCAAAGGAAAAAGGTTACGAATCATTTTGTAGCTGCATTGGCATTTCTTTTCAGCCACATAAATATATTTTAAGATGCAGTGAGAATAATTTAGAAAGTTGGGAGTGTGCACAAAGCATAGCATGTCTTTAAGTGCAGTGATGATATTTCAATTTGCAGCGCACTATTCATTTTCCAATACTATATGTGGTGGGGGAAACAAAGACACCTGTCTAAACAGATTGCACTGTAATCCACCAGCAATTGCTGACTGTGGTGATTAAAAGGCTTATTTACACCACAGCCCTAAGATCCTATATTCAATATAAGATCAGCTGATGCTGAACAAAGCTAGTGAGCTACTCAGTAAATTTAAAATTAATTCCCTGTGCTCAATATAAACACACAATTGTCCTAACCTGCATGTCAAACTAACAATAGCTGCTACAGATAATCCTCAGGGTACACTCGTTAGATATTACAAGTATAATAATGAGTAGTGCTTTAGTTCAGTGAAATATCCAAAAAAGTGACACAATTATAGGTTGTATTGGCTATTCTCAGCCAGGGTTCTGTGGACACTAGGGTGTCACGGAACCATGAACCAGACGTACAACAACAGATAAGTGAAAATAAGAAAGCTTTATTGAAAAACAAGCTGTAAAGCAAAAGTCCAAACGGATGGCGAAACTGATGCAGAGTCTTTTGCGAAGCCAGGGGTCAGGAACCAGCAGGGTAGTCAGACGAAGCCAGGATCAGGAACCAGCAGGGTAGTCAGACGAAGCCAGGATCAGGAACCAGCAGGGTAGTCAGACGAAGCCAGGAACAGGAATCAGCAGTCTTAGAAGCATGTGAACACAGGAGGACCAAGCAGGGAACTGAAGCCACAGACCTCCTATATATATGAGCTAGGCATCCAGCTCCTCCCAGTGGGAAGGAGGAGCCGCAGGGTGGGAGGCTACAAGAAACCCAGAAACCAAGATGGCCGCCAGCACATGTCAAACGAAGGAGAACAGCAAGAAGGTAAGACCATGACAGTACCTCCCCCTCGAGGGCCCCTCCTCCGCGGAGTAAAGAACGGTTTCTGAGGGAAGCGTGCGTGGAAGGCTCGGAGCAAGGCAGGAGCATGGACATCTGCGGAGGGAACCCAGGAACGCTCCTCTGGACCATAACCACGCCAATGAACCAAAAACTGCACCCGACCGCGGACCAGGCGTGAGTCCAGGATATTGCTCACCTCATACTCCTCACGATTGCCCACTCGGACCGGACGAGGCCGAGGAACCGAGGAAGTGAAACGATTACACACCAGTGGCTTCAACAGGGAGACATGAAACACGTTGGAGATCCGCATGCCAGGAGGAAGCGCAAGGGCATAGGCTACCGGGTTTACCCTGCGAAGCACTCGGAAGGGACCAACAAAGCGAGGCGCCAGCTTGGGAGTGGGCACTCGAAGGTTGAGGTTGCGGGTGGACAACCATACACGGTCTCCGGCCTGGTAGGAAGGAGCAGGCGCTCGTCTGCGATCAGCCTGGAGTCTCTGGCGCTGCGCAGAGACCTCAAGGGACCTCTGGATCTGTACCCAAGAAGCACGTAGGACGGAAAGGTGATCCTCCACAGCCGGAATATCCTGGGGAGAGAATACCTCCGGTAACACGGCAGGTTGGAACCCATAGTTGGCCATGAAGGGAGACGTCCCAGAGGAAGAGTTCACCGCCGTGTTCCTGGCAAACTCAGCCCAAGGCAGGAGGTCAACCCAATTGTCTTGGTGATCGGAGACATAGCAACGAAGGAATTGCTCCAAGGCCTGATTGGATCGTTCTGCGGCCCCATTGGACTGAGGGTGGTAGGCCGAGGAGAAGGAGAGATGAATCCCCAACTGGGAGCAAAAGGCGCGCCAGAACCTGGACACAAACTGACTCCCCCGATCCGACACAATCTCCTTGGGCAAACCGTGCAACCGGAAGACCTCCCTGGCAAAAATCGTGGCCAACTCCTGTGCAGAGGGTAACTTCTTGAGAGGAACACAGTGGCACATTTTGGAAAACCGATCCACAATCATGAGAATGACCGTATGGCCTCGGGATGCAGGGAGGTCCACAATGAAATCCATCCCCAGGTGTGACCATGGGCGCTCCCCGGTGGCTAAGGGTTGCAGAAGGCCCAACGGAAGGTGCCGAGGAGACTTACTCTGGGCACAAACGGAGCATGCCGCTACATATGCGGCGATGTCGGAACGTAGGGAAGGCCACCAGAACAGACGTGAAACAGCCCAGGACAGCTGATTCTTTCCAGGATGCCCCGCGGTCTTGGAGTTATGGTAGGTTCGCAACAACCGAGTGCGCAACTCCTCAGGCACAAAACATCTGCCGTTGGGTCTCCCAGAGGGAGCACCAGATTGAGCCGCCAAAATCTGCTCACCCAGGGGAGAGGTCAGGCTGGTGCGAATGGCGGCCAGGATCTGATTCGGAGGTATGACCGAAGTCGGAATTGACTCCTCCCTGGACAGGTCGGAGTACTGCCGTGATAAGGCATCCGCCCTGATGTTCTTGGAACCGGGTAGGTAGGAGACCACGTAATTAAAACGTGATAAGAACAGAGCCCATCTGGCCTGACGTGGTGTCAATCTCTTGGCCTCAGAGAGGTAGGTCAGATTCTTGTGGTCAGTCAGGATGAGGACCGGAACCACCGAACCAGTGCCTCCATTCTTTAAGAGCCTGCACGATGGCCAATAACTCCCTGTCACCAATCTGGTAGTTGCACTCCGCGGAAGACAGTTTCCGGGAGTAAAACCCACAAGGAAGCAGAGGACCCTCTGGTGTTCTACGCTGAGACAGAAGGGCGCCTACTCCCGTCTCAGACGCGTCCACCTCGAGGACAAAGGGCAACCCAGGGTTGGGATGCGACAGAATCGGAGCTGACACAAAGGCGGACTTTAGAGCCTCAAAAGCTCGGATGGCCTCGGGCGGCCAGACCTGGGAATTACTGCCCTTCCTGGTCAGATCCGTGAGAGGCTTGGCTAGCATGGAAAAGTCCCTGATGAACTTCCGATAATAATTGGCGAAGCCCAAAAAGCGCTGCAGGGAGCGAAGACCACTGGGCTGGGGCCACTGTAAGACAGCCGAAACCTTCTCAGGATCCATGGAGAACCCCTCAGCGGAAATGATGTAACCTAAGAAGGTTACCTGGGATCGGTGAAATTCGCATTTCTCAAGCTTACCGAACAGCTTGTTCTCTCGTAACCGTTGCAACACTCGTTTGACATCCAGAATGTGGGTCTCCATGGACTCAGAATATACCAAGATGTCATCCAAATAGACCACCACACACTGCTGCAACAGGTCACGAAAAACATCGTTGATGAATTCCTGAAAGACTGCGGGCGCATTGCACAGCCCAAAGGGCATAACCAAGGATTCATAATGACCGGTCCTGGTGTTAAACGCGGTCTTCCACTCATCGCCCGCCTTGATCTTTACGAGGTTATATGCCGCCCTCAGGTCGAGTTTGGTAAAGACCGTGGCCCCTTTAAGGCGATCGAACAGCTCGGAAATCAAGGGTATCGGGTAAGCGTTCTTGATCGTGATGCGATTGAGACCCCTGTAATCGATGCAAGGCCTCAACTCACCACCCTTCTTTTTCACAAAGAAAAATCCAGCCCCTGCCGGGGACGAGGATTTGCGAATGTGTCCGCGTGAAAGCGCCTCCCTCACGTACTCCTCCATGGCCTCATTCTCCGCTACCGACAGTGGATAGACTTTGCCACGAGGAGGAACGGCACCAGATTGTAACTCGATGGCACAATCGTATGGACGGTGCGGAGGTAGGGCAACCGCGCGCACCTTATCGAATACATCCCGGTACTCCTCGTATTCAGGGGGCAACAGAGAGTCCGAGGAAGTACACAGCAACTTGACAGGCCCATGGATGCAACTAGCCCCACACTGCGGTGACCACGAGAGGATCTCGGCCGATCTCCAATCGAAAATCGGATTATGCTTCTGGAGCCAGGGGTACCCCAAGACCACCGAGTAGTGTGGAGACGAAATAACCTGGAAGCAGACCGACTCTCTGTGGACGGCACCAATGGCTAACCCCACTGGAAGGGTCTCATGAGTCACGTGTGGCGGCAGAAGGGGTCTGCTGTCTATCGCCTCAAGAGCCAGAGGAGAACCTCGAGCCTGCAGAGGAATGGAATTGGCGGCAGCGAACACACTATCAATGAACAAACCACCAGCACCAGAGTCCACCAACGCCTGGGTCGTCACCGAGCCCCCGACCCAGGAGAGGACAACAGTGATCAGTGGTTTGTCAACACGGGAAACCGGGGACGAGGAGACTCCACCCAAGATCTGCCCCCGACAGGATCTCAGGTGCGAGCGTTTCCCGGACGGTTCGGACATGCCAACCGAAAATGCCCACCGAGACCACAGTACATGCATCGGCCCTCGCGTCTCCGGAGTACCCTCTCCCCCTCGGACAGGCGAGCAAACCCCAGCTGCATGGGTTCACCCCCAGACAAGTCATCCCCAGGAGGCGTGGGAGGAGAGGGAGGCACGGGTGGGACAACAAAGGTAGGCGCCAATCTGTTAGGAGGCCTCCGCAGACTCTCCTTAAAGGAAGGTCTCTCCCTGAGTCTGGTGTCAATCAAAATCAGGAAAGAAATAAGAGACTCGAGCTCCACTGGTAGGTCCTTAGCTGCAACCTCATCCTTCAAGGCATCCGAGAGACCATGAGAGAAAGCAGCGACCAGAGCCTCATTATTCCAGCCCACCTCTGCTGCCAGGGTACGAAACTCAATGGCGTATTCAGCTACGGATCGTGAACCCTGTCTGATGGACATAAGGAGCTTCGCAGCAGAGGCAGCACGAGCCGGCACATCGAATACCTTCCGAAGAGAAGCAACAAAACCGGAAAACTCGGCAACCACCGGATTGTTGTTCTCCCATAAAGGGCTGGCCCAGGCCAAGGCCTTGTCCGAGAGCAGCGAGATTAAGAAGCCCACCTTTGATCTCTCAGTAGGAAAGGCATGTGGCAGCAACTCGAAATAAATGCCCACCTGGTTAAGGAAACCTCGGCACTGAGTTGGCTCTCCCCCAAAGCGCTGTGGAAGGGGGGCAGAACCGGACATACCCCGAAACGCCGCAGGCGCAACAACAGGTGTCGGGGTAGACTCTGGCGCAACAACCGGAGCGGCAGTAGGAGCGGGCCCAGGAGCGACAACCGACCCATCGGCAACGGGAGCGAAATGAACCGTGCGTTCAAGCAGGGTTTGCAACGCCACGGCGAACTGACCCAACAGGTGATCCTGCTGATCAAGTCTGGCAACCAGCGAGGGTAGTGAGGATGGCCCTGTACCGTCAGAATTCATGGCCTGTGGTACCGTGCGTTCAAGCAGGGTTTGCAACGCCACGGCGAACCGACCCAACAGGTGATCCTGCTGATCAAGTCTGGCAACCAGCGTGGGTAGCGAGGATGGCCCTGTACCGTCAGAATTCATGGCTTGGTCCTAATGTCACGGAACCATGAACCAGACGTACAACAACAGATAAGTGAAAATAAGAAAGCTTTATTGAAAAACAAGCTGTAAAGCAAAAGTCCAAACGGATGGCGAAACTGATGCAGAGTCTTTTGCAAAGCCAGGGGTCAGGAACCAGCAGGGTAGTCAGACGAAGCCAAGATCAGGAACCAGCAGGGTAGTCAGACGAAGCCAGGATCAGGAACCAGCAGGGTAGTCAGACGAAGCCAGGAACAGGAATCAGAAGCAGCAGCAGTCTTAGAAGCATGTGAACACAGGAGGACCAAGCAGGGAACTGAAGCCACAGACCTCCTATATATATGAGCTAGGCATCCAGCTCCTCCCAGTGGGAAGGAGGAGCCGCAGGGTGGGAGGCTACAAGAAACCCAGAAACCAAGATGGCCGCCAGCACATGTCAAACGAAGGAGAACAGCAAGAAGGTAAGACCATGACATAGGGTTCCTCCAAAGGCTGCTAGAGGTACCTTGAGCTGTGGTTGATTTACCTTCCATATAATGGCATCTGCAAAGTTCCAGAGCCTATACCGATTGACAGAGCCAGTATCAAACCTGATCGATTTTAGCTGTTCATAAGTGTTGCATTTCGGACCATCATAGGGCATTTTTAAAGTGACCATTAAGGAATTTTATGCCCAGCATATTTTCATCTTCTCACCATCTATGTGCATGAAGCCTAATAGCATACCATGTATGCCAACAGCTTTCTTGCTACCCCTCCTTGATTTAAGCTTACTGTGTGTTAAAATAAGAAGATTTTTCACTCTTTGAGGAGGTGACAGTGTTCACCAGACAGGACATCTGAAAGTCAAAGGTAACTTAATAATAGAATTGATTCATAGCAGAATAGAGCAATACATTTTAGGGGGCAAGAACACCCTCCCCCCCCCTTGATTGGGGCTTAAGAATTTTGACTGTGCTTAATAGGACTAAGGTGGGAAGATACCAAATAAACCTGCATTGTGATTTACTGCTTGGAAAGTTTCAGGAGGGGAGTTTACACCAGTGTTAGGGAATGCAGCTCCGTATCTGATTATCTGAGTCAATTTTGGCACAGACAGAATCCTTAGCTCTTCCCCAGCCTGTCTGCAGGGAAACCTTTGCTGCTGGTTACATGTTCTATAGTTAAAAAAAAAAAAAAAACAGCCGTTGGAATATAGAGTAAAAAAAAATAATATCAATAACCTGTTTTAAATTGTCATACAAATATATACAGTATTTGAAATCAAATGTGTAATATGTTTGGGCAATAACATGGTGTGGGCGGATTTTTGCCAGTCACAGGCTGTGTCACGCTCCCTCAGCCTGTGTTTTAGAATAGGAGGGAGGTAAAGCCTCCATTAATCTACATGTAATATCTCGCCACCCGTTGTGTTTAGATGGTTAGAGGGCATGGGGGAGAGAGGGACTGGGCTGTCATTTATCATTGTTTATATACCCACATGTGTAACGCTAGTATAGTCACATGGGCTGCTCAGATGTGATATAGAGGAAATGCTCAGCATACAAACTCATAGAAAACTGAGCATGTGCAGAGTTGCCTCAACAGCTGATAAATCCCTAGGTGAATTGGGGACATGAACCAAAGATGGAGATAGAGAACATCAAGATCAAATAGTTTTTTTGCAGAATACAGAAAACAAATCTTATAGTGACTGAGTGAGTTTGAACAGCATGTCATACACTATTTATTGATAGTTTTCTATTATGAAGGCTTTACCAGTTGAAGGGGGGGGGGGTGGTTGTTTGGCCCCAAAAATGCATTTGCTCTATTCTGCAGTAAAGCAATTGTATCATTAAATGAGCTTGGAATTCTTGGACATTTGTTTGGTGCTGTCATTGGATTGTATGTATGTGGATTCTCAACTCTGGGTCCTTTCCCTATTGTCTGAGGGTGGCCCCTGTTTTGTGGAGTGCTGCTGAACCAGAGCCAGTGTGTCTAGTGACAATTTTAGTGACCCCTTTTTAAAAATGTAATTTGAATTCATCTCCCTGTTAACAATTCCCTGCTCTACTATAAGCATTTAACTTCCATCTGTGTTGGTCAAACCCATCATAAAGTCTAAAAATTATGAACCCAAATTGAATCCGTCATCTCAGATTTACATAGCTCTGCCGCATAGTACAAATCTGTTTGGCAGGGTGCGAGAACTCATATTTCTCTACTACTGTTCAGTACTGTGATTAGACGATGATAGGTGGAGCAGTTAATCTCTTTGTCACTCTGCTGTCTCCTTCCATCAACATACTCTGTGTTGGCACATGAACACTGTAGCAAAACTGATCCTTGTGCTGCCTCTCTCTCTGTTGGTCTGTGCTCTGCTGCACAGGGACTCCAAAGGGGCTTATACCAAGTCAAATTTAGGGACTGCTTTTAAAAAATACATTTAATGATGTGTTTTTGAATACAGAGCTGTATTAATGTGTGCATTTTTTATCTGCCTGGTGTTCAGCTTTAAAAATATTAACACAGAGAAGAGACCTAAGTAAACTTTCAATGAATACCAGTGATATAACTCTATACTCTTGAATGAAAGGCTTAACAGAAGCTCATCATGGCAAAGATTGGCAGCTGGTCCAGTAGAAGCGCTGAGATGTTATATCAATAATACATCGCCTTTCCTTTCAGTCTCTTACATGTCATCCATTGGGAATAATTATCAGCAGGAAAGTTTGGACAACCTGCTACAATTTGGCTAAAACTCAAAGACCATATGTTCTAGAAGAAGCTGCCAGCAACATATATCTTGAATGTTTTACTGCCCACCAATGAAAATAAATCCACTCAGTGCTGATGTAAATTGCATCCACCATGCCTGCAAAACAATTTTTTTGCTGTTGACTTAAATTTTTCAGAAATGCTGGATTAAGTAGATTTCAAGAAATAAAAAAATAGTTTATTTTTCCAGTGGTATTGCTAGGTCTGGGCAGTGGGCACCAAGAATACATGCCAAGGCCTTTGTCTGGATATCAGGGTCTTATTAAAAAATAGGGATGGGCCGAACGATGCCCTCTTTGGTTCGCACCAAAACATTCCAACATCGCAAAAGTTCGGAACCAAATAACGAACCATATGGAAGTCTATGTTACTCGAACTGTAAAAATCAAAAGTGCCACTTTTGAAGGCTTATATGCAAGTAATTGGGCATACAATGTTTATGGGGGTCTGGGTACTGCTCTGGGGGACATGTCTTTTTTTTTTTTTATTATTCCTATTCTTAAATAAGGATATATTTTATTTTTTTTTTTTTTTTTGTAAATCAATTTTTATTGAAGAAATAGTTGTAGCGGGCATCCTCCCATTTACAATTGTTCATTAGTAGACTGTATAACATTTTGAAGGAACTCGGCTCCATCTAGTGGCCAAACTGCCACACTGCAGCTTGGTGGTTTTCATCAGAAGTTTCTAGTGGCCAAACTGCCACACTGCAGCTTGGTGATGTTCATCAGATACTACGATACCCACAATTCAGTGGGAACACCAGGGTGCATTGCTTCACCGCACAGCCTTTTGGGGGAAGCTTTATAAAGGAAGGGAGGAGCCAGGCTCTCTCTCTTGTCTCCTGACACAACAGCTAGAAGGAAGCAAGTGCTGTGGGCTGATGCTGCGGACTAGGCCTGAAGCCTGAGCCTGAAGTGACGGAGTGGAAGCATTTCATCTGCAGTAAAGGAGCCTTCCCAGAGAACCCATTGATGCTCTGCAGAGACTGGTGTTGCCCACATCTAACCACAAGCGCGGCTGGTGACAGAAATCGGAGGTGGAGAGCTCGGGAAGAAAGAGGCCGTTTGGTGAGCAGGGCACATGCCCAAATCTGTTTCTCGCTTGGAAGAAAGTAACTTTAGCCGGTGCTAACTACACTTCAGATAGTACGCAGTACACTCAGCGGCCTAGTGCACCTTCCAGGAGACTAAGCATTTAAACACAAGTACATAAGGTGTCAGGGGCCTATATATGCACCACTAAGAAGATTAATACGCCCAATTACGCAGTAACATTGCGGGTGATTGTAACCTTTTTTTCTCACCCCTTTTGACTATATATCCTTACTTTTGGATTACAAATAGCTTGTGCACCAACGATTGCTAGCGAAGATTCCAAACCAAAAGGAAGGAACTGTGTATGGGATTCAAATAGGTTCTGCCTACCTGATACAAGAGACTAGACGTGTGTAAAGTATAGCCTGCATTGGGTAAAAGAAAGCCTATGAGTTATCTTTTAGTTGCATAAGTATACAAAAATAGCTATCTTAATCATATTGTTTATTATTGTGTCAATAACTTTATCTTTCTTAGTTGACTCTTGTGATGTCTTTTGGAGTCAACTTGTACTTTAACTCTCAGTAAAGCTACTTTGGTTAAGCAAAAGTCTGTGTGTTGCACCTTGTGTCACCCAGAGGGACTGCGGCTGGAGAAAGGTAACAAGTTATTATTACTTATTGGGGTGATATATCCTGAACTGTGTTCTCCTGTAGCCATTTGGTATTATAGTCCCATTTCGTGTCAGTTGTGCCTAGGGAGGGTTCGAGCCAATTTCAGGGGTTGGAAGGCAGGACGTAGACCCAATAATCTAATCAGCAGCTCCTGCGGGGGTGGTGCTACATAGTATATAGTAACAATACATGCAATCATGGAAAACAAAAGACATTTCTTAGAGGTGCACGTACAATTCCATCAAGTGACAAGCAGAAAGCAGTGTATTTGTATAACTGAACGCTGCATACATTAAAAAAGTATAATGAGAAGAACACATGTCGTGCACTCGCTGGAAACTGAGCTCATATTAGGGATTAGCGCAGAATTTGTGGTATACGGGCCCTCACCCCATTTGGGTACATACTGTGGGAGCACCGTCCCCACTTCCTATATTACTCAGGCACAGGTGTCGCCACTACCCGTGCATGACTCCCTATCATAAGCTTTAAGGAAGTGCTAATATCGAGTAGCTATTAATAATGACAAAACAAACTAGGAACAGGGGATGGGGTATTGGGAGGGATGGGGTAAGGGGGGAGGGAGATTTGCCACCAGCGCAACAAACTTGCATATGAAAATAGTGTGCTAAAGTATCATATCATGAAGGGTACTATCACAACTAGTCAGGGGATTGATCAATCCAGAATTTCCACTGTTTCTTGAAAATGTCTGCTTTCCTAAGTTTGAAGGCGAGCATCTTTTCCATTTCGTACTGGTGGGCTACTCTATTTTTGATAGCTAATAGACACGGAGGGTCAGTAGTCCTCCACTTGGCTGCTATCGCTATTCTGGTAGCAAACAGTATATGCGCCAATACCTTCCTGGGACCAGGCGGATAGGAATCCAAGCCTAGACCCAGCAAGGCTAACGCTGGTGTAGGGTCGCAAGGCATTCCCAATAGTTGAGATGCCCAATCTAAAACTTCCTTCCACAGAGGTTGGACCACCGGACAACTCCAGAACACATGTAATATGTTACCTTGCATTTGGCACTCCCGCCAGCAGAGGGGGGAGCACTTCTTATCTATAGCATGGAGTCTAGCTGGGGTCATATAGTATCTATGAAACAGCTTTTGGGAGTTGTCCCAGTGGTCCACACATGCCGAAGATGAGTGGCTGAGCTGGAATGCTCTCATCCACTGAGAAACATGGAAGGATTGGCTCAGTTCGTTCTCCCATTTTAGAATGGTGGGGGTTTTGCGTAGTGGAGGTTGGTAGTTGAAATATTTATAGCAGAGTGAGATACCTTTAACAGTGGAACGAGACTTAGCAATAAGGAATTCCCAAAGCCTTTTTGGTATAGGGGGAATTTCTGAGGTGTGGGCTCTATTATATGCTGTAATCTGGAACTTAGTTAACATGTCAAGGGCCAATTGGGGCTGAAATAAGCGCTCAGAGAAGTGAAAACCACATCTCCGCCAGTAGAGTCGAGACTCCTGGAACGAGCAAGTCATACACTGCTAGTGGGGTATCGAGGTTGACCAATTCCTCGTCACAGAAGGTTTGACTAAGGAGATGAGTCCACGCCTGTAGAGTAGCTTGAATGGTAGGGTAAGAGGGCGCTTTAAGTTTATGGAGCAAAGTAGCTGCAAAAGTTAGAGCATGTACATTTTGACCAGGGGAAACCTGTCTTTCTATCTGATTCCATAAGTTATCTTCTTGGTGTACAAACCAATTTCGGGCTTGTGTCAGGACTGCTGCTCTGTAGTATGCTTGTGCGTTAGGGAGACCTACTCCCCCTAAATTGTGGGGTTTATATAGAGTGGAAAAGGCTATCCTAGGGGGTCTCCCATCCCAGATAAACTTTCACAGTTGGGAAGCTAGTTTGTTAAAGAATAATTGGGGAATGGGGATGGGAAGTGTCCTAAAAAATATAATAATTTCGGAAGGACCTGCATCCTATATGCAGCAATTCTACCCAGCCAGGAGAGATGGACCTTCCTGATTTGGGAGAATTCATCCGCAATTCTATCCAATAACGGCAAGAAATTACATTCATACAGTTTTGCAACCGGAGAGGTGAGTTGGACTCCCAAATAGGTTATGGAGGGGGCTTTCCAGTTGCATGGAAACACGGCTTTAAGGGTGGTTATGTCAGCAGACGGAATAGAGATCGGAAGAGCATAGCATTTGGCAGTGTTAATCTTATAATACGATATTTGACAAAATATATGAACAATCGATTGCAGTGCACGTAGCGATACATTGGGGTCAGTCAGGGTCAAAATGACGTCATCGGCAAAAAGACCCAATTTGTGCTCAGTTCGACCAACTGTTATACCCTTGATGTTAGCATTAGATCTAATAGCTTCCGCAAGTGGTTCTATGGCTAAGGAAAAAACGATTGGGGAGAGGGGGCACCCCTGCCTTGTGCCATTTGTTAGGGCGAAGGCGTCTGACAATATCCCATCTGTGAGGACTCTCGCCGAGGGTTTAGTATAGAGGGCCATGATAGCCGAGTGAATAAACCCATGGAACCCAAACTTAGTGAGAGTCTTGGACAGATAGCCCCAATGGACCCTGTCAAAGGCCTTTTCGGCGTCCAGCGCCAAAAAGACCGTTGGAGTAGGTTGTTCCTCAACAAATTTTAGAAGATCAATCATGCGACGAGTACCATCTGTTGCCTGCCTACCTTTCACAAACCCTACTTGATCCAGTCCCAACAAATACGGTGTGCAAAGTAAAAGTCTATTAGCTTTCACCTTTGCATAGATTTTCAGGTCCACATTTAACAATGATATGGGTCTGAAGTTAAGGGGGGAGTCAGTCGCTTTGCCTGGTTTAGGTATGGTAACTACCGTAGCTTGGAGCATTTCTGGAGGGAAATTGCTAGACACAGAGGCCGAGTTAAAAAGGGGGACAAGATGGGGAATGAGCGTGGGGGCCATTAATTTGTAGTATTCTGCGGAAAATCCGTCTGTTCCCGGGGATTTGTGTAGCGGAAGGGAATCAATTACTTTTTGAACTTCGTCCTGAGAAAAAGGTTTGTTCAATATTTCTAAGGAGGCATCATCTATTTTCGGTAAGGAAAGTGAGGATAAGAAATTGTCAATATCGTGGTCCTTGGGATCATATGTGTCGGGGTCGTCTTTAAGATTGTACAACGAACTGTAATAATCCCTACTTCCTTAGGGTTTTTGACCACTTTACCCGAACTATGGTGTTTAATCATGGGAATATGGGATTTGACCCGCTTTTTCCTAAGCTGGGAAGCTAGAAGTTTACTCGCTTTATTGCTTTGAGAGTACCAAGTCAGTTTTAATCTCTTAAAAAATACGTCATGGTCACGTAAAAGGGTAGTCCAGAGGTCGTTCCTTAAGGTGTTAAGTTCTGTCAGAATATTAGGAGAATTTACTCCCCCAGATTTGTGGAGTTTTTCTAGGTCTGCTATTTTAGTCTGCAAATCAGTGATGTGTGCTGCTCTCTTCTTCCGATCCCTAGCCGTCTGCTGAATCAGAAGACCCCTAGCTACCGCTTTATGGGCGCACCAAATCACCTCAGGGGAGGTTGTACCATCAGCATTAATAAGAAAATATTCATCAATCTTAGATTTGAGTTCTGCACTGTACTCCGGGTGGGCTAACACAAAAGTATCATTGCGCCAGATGGGAGCATGGTGTCTGCCGGAGCCATCCATTATATCCATAGTGACGGGAGCATGGTCCGACCATGTGATAGAATGGATGTCTGCTTTGACAACCTGTTGCAGGAGGTATTTGTCTGTCAAAAAAAAAGTGTTGTGACCCCTAGTGGTCGAATACAGGAGGTGAGAGGTTGTATTATCTGTGGTGGAGGAGTCACGTTTGCAGTGTCGTTTTAATTATTCCTGCTTTTCACTTTGGAAATCAGCTTTTAAGGACTTCATGATTTATGATCCAAATGCTTTTTATTGTGCATTTTATACATTTTAATGTGAATGATTTTATGCACTATTTGTAATTTTATAGCGCTGCACTTTATTTTCTTTTACTGTCAAAAAAAAAATCAATTCTAGAATAGCTGCCATGGACAGATGAAAAAAAAGAATAATCTCTCTCAGTGGTTCGAAGACAGCGCCACGGATCAAACAAGTCCTCTTCTACACAAAGGGAGCCTAAATTTGGCCTGCGTCTTCGCCCCACTGATGAGCAATCCAAGTCCGCATTCATAACGACATTGAAATCTCCACCAAATAACAATCGTCCCTTGGCTTGTTTTTTAGCCCATAGAAATGTTTTCCGCAGGAACTTCAAAGGGTGCTTGTTGGGGGCATATATGTTCACAATAGTGTACAATACGTCATTAAGTTCCACTATCAGCAGGAGAACCCTGCCATGAGAGTCTTCCGCTCTATGCAGCAATTTGAAGGTCAGTGTATCTCTAAAAGCCACTAGTACTCCGTTCTTTTTGGAAGAGTCATTGGCCAAAAAAATGTGTGGGAAATTAGGGTGAGAGCATTTAGGTGCTTTGTTACCTGCAGAATGAGTTTCTTGGATGCAGAGAATGTCACTTTGGTGCTGCAGTGCTGATTTCCAGAGGCTTCTCCGCTTGTAAGGGCTATTAAGACCCCTGGCGTTATGGGACATCACTCTAATGACCATTGCGGTGTGAGACGGTGCTTGTGTAGCTCCTGGTGGCAAGAAGGGAAAAGGGGGAAGGGAAGGAAACGGAACACTGAGAGGCGGTACAGCTCACCCTGATCCAGAAATGCATGGGATACATTAGGAAGTCCTGTGCAATCCTGAATTCCTGGGAAGATATAAAGAAGAAACGAAACAAGCAGGTAGGTAAAACAAAAGAGTAGCAACAAGGATGCGGGCAATCCCACACAAAAGCATAGGGGGAAACAAAGTCAGGTGAATCGCACAACGGGTGCGCTGGGCTCCGATCGGGTCATTCAAGTGACAAAATGGAAATGCCAGTAGAACAAAGTACAAACTCATGTGGCTGCATTATGGGAGTTGGTATTACGTTGTGGTTGACCTTGATGTGAGGCAGTACTTCTGACTTACTCATGAGGGAGATAGCCCCATTGTCGAAGTAGCTCCAATCTCTTGGCTAGAGAGGAGATGGTGTGAGATACGTTATTAACCGTGACAGTAATTTTTGCAGGGAAACCCCATTTATACAGGACTTTATGGTTCCTGAGGATCTTGGTAAAAGGCACTAAATTGTGTCTAGCGGAGAGGGTGGCTTGAGAGAGATCTGTGAACAGAGAAATTCCATCATACGGATCTGGGAGTGCAGGGTTTTGCCTTGAGAAGCGCATTAGTTGATCTTTTACATGGAAAAACTGTATACGGGCAATGACATCCCTGGGGACTGCTTCAGGGATATGAGATGGCTTCGGCAGTCTGTGAGCCCTGTCAATAAGGAGGTCTGCAGGAGTAAGTGTGGGCAGGGCAGCATGCATAAGCTGTTGAAGGAAAGAGGAGAGCTCCGCTGGCTTCACTGATTCCGGGACCCCTAGGAATTTAACGTTATTTCTTCGTGCCCTGTCCTCTAAGTCTGCCACTTTCAGCTTAAGGTGCTTGAGCTCTTCTTCCAATTCAAAATGAACATCCACTAACTCATTGTGCGCTCCAGTAAGTTCACTCAATTTATTCTCTGTGTAGTCCACTCTGTCACCCAGGGAGGCTATTTCTCTCTTGGTGGATCTCATGAAAGCTGCCATATCCTGCTGTAAGGCCCCTCTCAGTGTCCTCATCATATCTTTCATTGCTGTATCAGTGATAGCCTGACCAGTTGTGGGGTATGCATCCAGCTTCTGGCCATAGGAAACTGTCTGCTCCATGGCTTCCCCCTCCTCCATGTCTTGGCCATCCAACTCCCTGTCCTCACTGTCCCCTGTCAGTCTCCTCTTCTGCTTAAGGGGGCTAGAGAATGGGGAGGTTTGCTGTGGGCTATGGTCGTCAGAAGACTCACCAGGTTCCAGGAGAGAAGTGGTGGCTTGGCTCGATCCTCCACAGTGTGAGGCGGGAGAGCGGGACCCGGCGCCGGCGCCATTTTGACTGGCGCGGCCCAATGCAGGGCTGAAGAATTCTGTCAGCTTCTTGGGCTTGTCCCGCTGCTTTCTTTTCCCCACCGTAGCCATAACGATTCCTGGCAGTGTTAGGAGTAAACCCGACCGGGTGAGATCGCTGGGCAGTCGCTTGGTAAGGCTTAAAATGATCCGTTGAAGGGGGCGTGTCCGGAAGCGGTCATGAGCGATCGCGCTCCGTAAACCTCGCTAGAGACTCCCTCCCGACAAGCCTGGGAAACCTACCCGAGGGACGACCGAGGGTTCGGGCATCTTGGAGGAGGTGTGAGCGGTGGGCCCCCGTGGGTCCGTTATCTGGTGCCGCTGGAGCTCGTTTGGCGGCTCGTCGGCTCTCGTGGCCGGTCTCCGCGGCGGAGCTGCTACCCCGGGAATATCTCCCAATACACCCACGTGGTAGGGTACGGGACTGGCTCTGAGAAATCAGAGACGCTGTTGGCTGGAGCTCGCACCCGGAGGCGGCAAGGAAGGAGACAGGGGAGCGGTGAGGCGTGGATGCTGCAAAGGCGACCGTGGGCTTCAGCTGCCTGGTTCCTCGCTCGGGTCACTGGTGAAGGCTGGACGCTCTGTGCCGACCGATGCGGCGGAATCGAAGTTACAGAGCCACATCGCCTCCTGGCTGGGGACGTGTAGCTGGTCGGTGAAGCCGAGGACAAGAGAGGGAAAGTGGCAAAAATAAGGGAATATACAGCAAAGCCTGTTATAAAAGAGAGAACACCTAACAGGAGAAGGTAACTGCTGTATCATTATTGAACTGAGTTTATTTACCTACTTTCTGCTCGATCAGTGGGAAGCACAGACTGGAGAGGAGATGGAGAGACGTGATCCCTAGGGGAGAGAGAGGTGAAGAAGGGACAAAACCCCATCAGACTGTGAGTAATATTACCAGTTATCTGGTATCATCTGTTACAACTTTCAGCAAATGGAATAGATTTGAGGAGGATACACTGTTGATATTTGACTTGGAGGGATATCGTAGAAAACGGAGAGGGATTTGTAGCCCTGTAAACCTTACTTAGCGTTCCGATACCCTGTAAAATAAAAGGGGAGGGAAAAAAAAAAAAAAGAAAAAGAGGGAAAGAAGCTAATATGACCCTCACAAAGAAAAGAAAGGTTAAAAAGAATACTGTAAAAAATTCAGGAAAACCGGAAGGAGAAATAAAGAAATTCTTATCTACTAACCAGATACCAACAGCAGCAAGTAAAATGGCGGATGTAGGAGATACACAAACAGAGTGGGACTCAAGTGGCATGACAGATTCTAGGGCTACATCTCCCTCGCCAGAAGGAGATATGGGTTTAAAAACACAGGGAGAAGGGAGTATATCCCCCCTGAATGCCCAATGGGCTGCACAAATGGCGGAATTTAAAGCAATGATATGTTCCCTTCCGACCAAGACTGACATGGAACAGCTTGTGGGGCGTGTAGAGGAGACACATAAAAAAGAGATCCAACTTATTAAAAATGAGATGCAGGCATTGTCCATCAGACTACGAGAGGAAGATGTAGAAATAGCCTCAATAAAGGAACGGTTGTCAGCTTTGGAGAAGAGAACAGAACAACAGGGAGACAGAGATGCTAAATTACAGTTACAGATTGAGGACATGGAAAATCGAAGCCGCCATAATAATTTGAGAATTCGAGGGTTAAAAGAGGCATTAAAAAGTCCACAGCTGGAGGAATCAGTTGATATGCTATTTAAAAACATCCTGGGTGTGAATTACCCGGGTAAAATAGAATTGGATAGGATACACAGAATATCAGGCCCAAGGAAGAAAGATCAGGAAAAACCCAGAGATGTAATATGCAAGTTGCACTACTATTCCCAGAAGGAGAAGATCTTGAGGGAAGCTCGTGAATCTAGAGTTTGGAAGTTGGAGGAGATGGACATACAGATGTTCTCGGACATCTCTAAAGGGACTTTACAGAGAAGAGCTGTATTGAAACCGATTCTGGAACTAGCTAAAAGTAAAGGTTGCACGTACAGATGGGGCTTCCCATTTGCAGTAACATTTAATAGGGATGGACGCTTTTTTACGCTACGCAACTTTCAAGATAGAATGGCCCTTTTTGATTTCTATAGAGGTCCCAAATTGGCTGGGAAGATTACCAGGGAATTAGCCAGGGATCATAATGGGAGATTAGGGGGGAGGGGGTGGGAGAGAGTAGGAAGTGGGATCTATCTAAGATAATTGATGGGTATATGGAATGGTGTGGTGGTTTTCTGGTTCCGTGGAGGGGTTGTTCCCTTTTTTTTTTTTTTTTTGCACAATATACATACTTTTTTGACACATATGTAAATTTGAGGGGTAAGCCCCTCCTTAAGAATTTTTTGGGGAGAATTTAATCTTTTTTTTTTTTTTTTTTTGCACAATATACATACTTTTTTGACACATATGCAAATTTGAGGGGTAAGCCCCTCCTTAAGAATTTTTTGGGGAGAATTTAATTTTTTTTTTTTGCACAATATACATACTTTTCTGACACATATGTAAATTTGAGGGGTAAGCCCCTCTTTAAGAATTTTTTGGGGAGAATTTAATTTTTTTTTTGGTGAATCTAGCACATACACATAATATGAGGAGTACAACACAAATTTAAATTTTTTGCACAACATACATACTTTTTGACACATATGTTAATTTGAGGGGTAAGCCCCTCCTTAAGAATTTTTTTTTTTTTTCCTCCTCCCCTATCATGGGGCGAGAATAGAATATAGATCTTTAAAAATCAACAATGAAATGTCATGGGTTGTCTACTCTGCCCCTGCCCCCCCCTCCTTAGATCCTTAGAGGATCTTCGAAAAGATAGGAGAAGGTGGGAAAAATAGATATCGGTATATATAAATAAGGATAAAGTATGAGATAATTAAGCGCTCAGATAGAATCCTATATAAGTGTGATATGTTGTGGCCTCCCTCTTCCCCCCTCTTCCTCTCCCCTTCCCGCTCTCGGCCAGCCCTTTACCTCACATCCCTCCCTTTTTTTTTTTTTTTCCCTTCCTCGCCTCCCCCGTCCCATCTCCTTTTTGCATGGTTAAACTTTTTATATAGAGGGAGGGAGGAGAGGGGGGAGGTGATTGGGCTTGTTTAGTTGTTATACTAAATTGGGGGGAGGGATGGACCCCCGTAATAACTTGATGGGGCAAGGGGGAACAGGAGCCCCCTTTTCTCTGGTTTGATTTCTAATATTAGTCTCTTCTTTTTCTTTTCTGGTTGGTAGAATTATTATGAAGAGAGTTAATTTGTTATATAGGGAGAATAGGAGAGTCCCAAATTGTTATTCAATTAGAGAGGGAAGGCATATCTAGATATTAAGGCTCCGGAGTGGGGGGAGGTGGGGGGGGTAGGAAATAGGGAATACAAAGTATTCAAACAGGGAAGGGAGGGAGGAGCGAGGAATTGTGACTGCTCTGGGCACTTACCCCTAGGAAATTAAGAACACATTGTGGCGGTAAAACGCAGTGTGTTAGAAGGATTTACAATCCGACCTGTGGAACCCAACCAGGGTGGGCTTTGAACTCTCCCTGGAGGGGGGGGGGGCTCCACAGGGAAAGGGAAAGGAGTGAAAGAGAGAAGGAAGGAAGTGTGTTGAGTGAGTGAGAGGGTGAGACTGGGTGGTGAAGAGTGATTGAGTGAATTCTTTTTTGTGGAGTGAGTTGTTTTTCCCCTTGTTTCTTTGTTCCTTTTTTTTCTTCTTTTTTTTTTTTGTTGGGGACTCTTCCCCCTTTGCCTCACTCAATATCTGCCCGAGGTAATCGGGTAATCTAGCGTAGCCCCATTATGGAAAATATAAAAATAGTCTCCATAAATGTAAAAGGTTTAAATACTCCAGAAAAAAGAAGGATATTACTAGCAGAGCTTAAACGTGTGAAGGCAAACATAGCGCTAATACAGGAAACGCATTTTAAAACGGACAGGCTACCATATCTGCAAAATAATGCGTACCCATTTATATATCACGCAACATATACACAGTCGAAATCTAGAGGAGTATCGATACTAATTGATAGTAAAATTCCATGGCAGCTTGAGGAAAAAATATGTGATGACAATGGGAGATTTCTCTTTTTAAAAGGAAAAGTGGGGGAAGCCCGGATGACGATAGCAACCCTCTATGCTCCTAATAAACAACAGGATAAGTTTATAACTAGAACATTAAATACGCTTAGAGACTTCTCTCAGGGACAACTGATATTAGGTGGGGATTTTAATATGCCACTGTCTTCCTCGATGGATGTATCCAGAACTAAAATAGTGTCCTCTGAGAGGATAGGTAAACGGATAATAAGGACGTTACATAAGGAGCAATTGATAGATGTGTGGAGACTCCAGCACCCGACTGAAAAAGAATTTACATTTTATTCACACCCACATGGAAGCTATTCGAGATTGGATTTTTTCTTGGTCCCCCATGCTTATTTGCAGGCGGTTATATGTACAGACATAGATAGCATTTCGTGGTCAGACCACGCAATGATTACGATGATATATAGTGCCTCCTCAGCTGAGTCCAGAAAACAAAGATTCTGGAAACTTAATGAAAGCTTGCTTCAGAGAGAGGAAGTAAAAACGGAAGTACAGAAGGAGCTTAAGGACTATTTTAAAAATAATGATCAACCAGGGTGCACTATTGGCGTACTATGGGAAGCACACAAGACAGTAATAAGAGGAATACTAATTAAGCATGGGGAGAGAATAAATAGGGAAAGGAATAAACAGCTGCAAATACTATTGGACAAACTTAAAGTATTAGAAACAGAACATAAAAAAAAAAAGGCAAACGCAACACTAGGGGAGCTGAGCATAGTAAGAAAACAAATATTAGATATATTACAATACAGAGCGAAGGCTGCGATACAAATATCGAGGAAGACAGTTTATGAATCAGGGAACAAGTGCGGGAAGACCTTGGCAAGATCTATTCAAAGTCAAAAGATAAGGTCATATATCCCACAGATTGTGTCGCCAGAAGGAATTAAAAAGGTAATACCAGAACAAATAATGGAAGAATTTAAGAATTTCTACGCTAGGCTATATAATCTACCAGAAATAGGCAAAACGCAAAAGGAAAGGGAAGAGTACTTAGCTAAATCCGGGTTACCGAAACTTACAGAAGAAGAGAGAGAAGACTTAGAGAGTCATATTTCAAGGGAGGAAATAGAACAGACTATAAAGAAGATGAAAAAGGGTAAGGCTCCAGGCCCAGATGGTTTGACACCACAGTACTTCCATGTATTGGCCCCCATATTGGGACCATACATGGAAAGACTGTTTAACCAGAGAGGGGTGGAGGGGGCACTATCAAGAGACACGCTAACGGCATATCTAACATTGATACTAAAAGAGGGAAAAGACGCAGCGAACTGCGGCAGCTATAGGCCTATTTCACTCTTGAACACGGATTTAAAAATCTATACAAAAATCCTAGCAACCAGATTGGCAAAGGTAATGGCAAAAATAATACATCTTGACCAGGTGGGATTCATGGCATCGAGAGAAGCCAGAGATAGTACCACTAGAGTTTTAAACTTGATACATATAGCTACCAAATCAGGTGCCCCGTGTGTTATACTGAGCACCGACGCAGAAAAGGCTTTTGATAGAGTTGAGTGGGCCTTTATGCAGTCGGTGCTCAGACACATAGGAGTAGGGGAAGTGATGCGAGAAAGGATCGCTAGAGTATACTCTAATCCAACAGCAAGGGTAAAGGCAAATGGGACATTATCAGAACCTTTTAGTATCAAAAATGGTACAAGGCAGGGGTGCCCGCTATCCCCCCTGCTCTTTGCATTAATATTAGAACCATTTTTGAATAAGATTCGACTAAACCCAGATATAAAAGGCATCAAGATAGGGAAAGAACAATACAAGACTGCAGCATATGCGGACGATCTATTGTTTACATTAACAGAACCAGAAATTTCTATACCGGTACTTTTGGAAGAATTCAAACAGTATGGCGAATTATCAAATTTCAAAATAAACTATGGGAAGTCTGAAGCGCTAGGTCTAGGAATAACAGACGAAAAAAAAGCTAGATTAAAGAGCAATTTCAAATTCGCATGGGTAGATAAGGCCGTAAAATACCTAGGAACTCATATAGCTGCAGATCTGGCTCAGTTATATGAGCTAAATTTAATCCCCCTGTTGGAAGAAACAAAAAAAAACATTGGAGCAATGGAGAGGGGGCCTTCAATCTTGGTTCGGTAGAGCAAATTTAATAAAAATGAACATCCTACCCATATACCTATACATAATGAGGGCTCTTCCAATTAAAATACCAAATAGTTTTTTCAAAATAATAAATGGAGTGTTTGGTAGATATATATGGGCCAGTAAAAAACCACGCATAGCCCGTAACAGTCTGACATTACCAAAAAATATGGGGGGGTTAGCAGTGCCTGACCTCCGCAGATATTATCACGCGATTCATTTGAATCGAATATTAGATTGGTGGCATCAGGTAGATGCAAAAAGATGGGTTCAATTAGAGCAAGCGCAGACATCGGTAGTATTAAAAAGGGCGATTTGGTGTTATAAGATACTTCCTAAAACCCTGAGGACACATCCCTTAATAGGAAATACGCTAAAATAGGTTACCAGCAGTCCCTGAGACAATGTCTTACCACAGCAGAATCCCCACTGTATCCGATATTGGGGAACCCTGAGTTCGTACCTGGACTAAACATCCAACATTTTAAAAAAATAAGGGAAACAGGACAAGATGATGTTAAATCATACATAAATCAGCGGAGGTGGCCCCCAATATCTAAGTTAATGGAGAAGGAAGGACCATATGGTCTTTGCCTATGGGAAGCTCTTCAACTTCGACATTTTTTTGAAACTCTACCAGCCCCGGAAAAATTTGAGAGGCCCTTAACATCTTTTGAAAAGCTATGTGTGAAAACAGGAGGAATAGAAAGACTCCTATCTTTCTTATATAAAATGATGAATACACCTGTAAACCAACCAAGATTAGGATGGCTAGAAAAGTGGAAACAAGAATTAAACATAGAAATAACAGAGATTCAAAAACAGAGAATGTTTAGGGCAGTATTTAGACCAACAAAATGCACTAAAATTCAAGAAATTAATTACAAAATCTTAACTAGGTGGTACAATACACCAGACAAGTTACATAAATGGTACACACAGGAATCGGACAGGTGTTGGAGGTGTGAAGAAGGAGAAGGCACATTGTTTCACATATTTTGGACCTGCCCGGAGATTAAAATATACTGGATAGAGATAGGACAAATAGTACATAAAGTAACAGGGTATAAAATTGAGGAAGACGCGGCTTTTTGTCTATTGCATATATCGGAAGGGCTAGTAGGGAAATACGAAAAAACAGTTCTGCCTCACATGATGAATGCTGCAAGAGCGTGTATACCATCACTTTGGAGAAAAAGACAAGCTCCGTCGGTATTTGATTGGGTTAGAAAGCTAGAATATATCAATAAAATGGAAGATCTAGTGCTTTCGGCACAATATAAACAGGATCAATATAAAATGGTATGGAGAAATTGGAACCTGTTTATGAGCTCAGAGGAGGGGAGGCAAATGTTAAGGTCTCCACCTCAGAATGAGGAAATTATATGCTAGACTTGGAGGAGAGGGGGTAGAGGGAAAGGGGGGAGTCCCCATATTCCCCCCCCCCCCTCCCCCCTTTTTTTTTTTTTTTTGCTTTTTGTGTTGTTGGTGGAATGACAGTAGGAGTATGTTGTAGGAGAAGAATGGGATTGAATGTGGAGTGTCAAGAATGAGAGGGGTGGGAGGGGGGGAGGGGAGGGGAGGGGATTTAGAGCAAAAGGGAAGATATGGTGAAGAAGATAAGGGGATGATAGATGAATTTAGGACCTAAGTAGTAATTGAGACAAGAATATAAAGAAGGAAGTTAAGGATAAAATGAATAGGAGCAAAAAGGAGACTTACTAAATTGATATTGCCTTGCCCTTGAGATAATATTGGTTAAGTGATAGTAAATGTCTAGACTGAAACTTATAGAAGAGTAGAATAGTCTCCTGAGAAAAGCTTAAAGTATATGATGATTTGTTAGATAACCAACCTTGTCCTATGTAATATAATGTATATGTATTGATTTTCCTTGAAAACAAAATAAAGAGATAAATAAAAAAAAAAAAAAAAAAATGACCCGTTGAAGCAGAGCGGTGTGATTACTCGTCCATCCGCTCCGGCTGCCAGCTCCGGCTGCCAGCTCCGCCCCCTGGGGGACATGTCTTAATGAAAACAAAGTTTGTAAAAAAAATGTCATTTTTTAAATGAGCAGTGAATTACTGATGTTTAAAGTGAAAGCATAAAAATTAGAAATAACAAAAAAAATGAAAAATGCCTTTCAATATAGTGCCTGGGGAGGAAAGGGGGGGTTGTCCCCTTAGTCTACACGTACAGTGGCACATCTGTACTATGTATAAAAGCTGCTGCAAAGAAATTGCATTTATAAAGCCACAAAAATGACATTTTCCCTGCAAGCTTTCTTTATTTTGGAAATAATGGCTTGGGGAGCCAGTCGGTATATTGAGGTCACAATGTAGTGCACTAGGAACAAGATTAGAGATTTTTTGGATAAATTCTGGTGACTCTTCCACAGACTTTGGATACAAGTAACAGGTGAGGAAAAATTGGTCTTTGGGTGTCAAAGGCGTATTCACACCGTAACCCTATAGAGGTACTCTTTATGAAAGCAAGAATTGGCCTTGCTGTCAAAAATTAAAATGATATGCACCTGCCAAACAGGTGCGTAAAAATTTGTCTTTGGGTGTCGGAGGTGCCTTCACACCGTAGCCCTATAGAAGTACTCTTGATGAAAGAAAGAATTGGCCTTGCTGTCAAAAATTGAAATGATATGCATGTGTCGAACAGGTGCAGAAAAATTGGTCTTTGGGTGTTAATTATGCCCATGAAACCTACACCAAAAAAATTCTTCCAGATGAAATCAAGACACACAACACTAGGCAGCCTAGAAGTCTTGCAGAGATTCCACATCCGAAAAACACTTAATCAGTGACATCTACATCAGGGCCTTCATAGATGCTGGTAATCCAGGACTGATTCGTTTTGATAAATGTCACAGTCCACGGAGTCTGTGGACAGACATCTTTCTATTATGAGTAATAAAACCTCCAGCAGCACTTAATGCCTATTTGGAAAACACACTGAAAGCAGGGCTGTCCAGCAGCTCATGTGCATACTATGCAAGTTCTGGCCAGTGGTCTATTCCAATGACCCAGTAACCCAGTGGATCCTCAACTGGAAAGCTCTCCATCTCTGTTTTTGCCTCTAGATAATCGTCCACCATATGATGCAGACGCTGCCGATGTGATTTAGAATCTGAGAGCCCTGGTTGGCGAGGGCTGAAAAAATTGTAAAATGCACCCCTTCTCCACCGCTCCTGCCTTGACCAACAGAAGTGTCAAAACTATGTTTTCCATGGCACTGTAACATACCAGAGTTCTGAGACTTTACCCTTGTAACGGTGATCAAGGAGGATGTCCAACCAATATTGATCCTTCACCTTGATGCCGCATATTCTTGGGTCCTTTTGCAGGCTTTGAAGCATGAGGGAGCCCGTGCTCCACAAGTTTATGAAGGATTACAGTATCTGGAACTGCCTCCTTCCAGCCACGTACTTCTCCTAAGAGTTCTGTGGATGGAAAACCATCTCTTAATGTTTAACGTGTGTCTTCCTCTGCTTCAGTGCCTCCAAAACTGCCCGAATCCTTCTCCTCCCCCTCCCTCTCCTCTTGTGCGTTCTGTGGTGCAGGAAGAATGATGTCTGCATAAAGTGGGCCTTGAGAGGAAAGGAAGTCCTCCTATTCCTCCCGCTGCTCTGCCTTGAGTGCCCTGTCCATAATGCCACGCAGAGTCTGCTCCAGCAGGAACACAACAGGGATGGCTACAGACTCTTCTGTCCTGCTTTAGCAGATCTTCCAACACTGGATACCTATTTAAGAAATGCTGCACCACCATATGGTCAACTTTCCCTGTCTAAGGGCGGACAAGAGGTTTGTGCAATTGCACACCACCATTTCTGGCTCCAGCTGGTGTGGTAGAAACCACCTCTGGGCCTGCCCCTGCAGAGATGCAAGAATCTCTGCTCCTGTGTGGTTCTTGTCCCCTAGACACACCAACTGAAGCACTGCATGTCACCTTTTAGCCTGACTCATTGAATAGCCCCTTGAACGCTTAGGGGGTATTTGTGGTTCATAGGACAATTCAGCAGAGGAGGGCATGAAGGAGGAGGAGATAAAGCTGACAAATCTAGCATCATCACCTCTAGCTGTATAGAGATGTGGCAACAAGCTGCAGCACTGAGCCCTGTCCTGCATCCTTCCAAACTGCAAGCAGAGTTAGCCAGGGTGCGGTGAGTGAATTATAGCGTCCCTGACCATGCTTGCTGAACCACGTGTCAGCAGTAACATGGGCTTTGCTGCTGACTGCCTTGCCCAGTGATGCTACAACATTGCCTTCCTTTGTGGTACAGCACATTCTGCAAATTCAAGGAATGGAGCAGAATCCACCAGACGGAAAGGCAGAAGTTATAAAGCCAGCAGCTTTGACAAGCTTGCATTTAGATGCTGAGCATGTGGTTGGCAGTGACTGCATTTTTTTTTTTCGCTGCAGCAGATGGGGAAGAGAAATTTGTCAGATATACTCTAAAGCTGGTGGTGTGCTACTGGCAGATGTACTGCAAGGAGCTGGGACACCCTGCACTCTATCATCATCCCTGTCAGTAGAGGCTGCTGAGAGGTCATGAGGTATAGCGGGGATATGGGGCTGGTTGGGGGAATGGAGTTTAATGGTGAGACCACATCCCAAATAATTGGGACTTTAAAGGTCTTTTTGACCCTGCAAGAGAAACACATAATGAGCTAGTATGCATCGCATACTAGCTCATTATGAAATAATTACCTTAGAACGAGTCCCCGCCGTGCCGTCCGCTTACCTGTATGACGGGCGACATGTCCAGTCGTCCAACTTCCGGGATCGCGGCATCCGGCCATCTGATTGGCTGGAGCCGCGGTGACGTCCCTCCCACGCACGCGCGCGGGAGCCGACAGTCACGGCACGGGGCTCTGAAGAAACGGCACTAGCGGCCGTTCCTTCAGAGCGCATGCGCCAGTGACGTCACTGGATGCATCTAAGGTAAATATCTCCTAAACGGTAAATGTTTAGGAGATATTTACAGTACCTATAGGTAAGCCTTATTATAGGCTTACCTATAGGTACAAGTGTCAGAGGAGGGTTTACTTCCTCTTTAACGTGGTTCTAAAGTCAAAGGGGTTTGTTTACTTTAATGCATCCCCCAAATTAAGGTAAAAATCCTTTTACTAGCGGATATTTTCCCCACCCTCCCTAAATACTTACCTGTCACCTCTCTTTAACCATTGCTGTGCCCATCTGTAGCAGCACTGGTCTCCCCTTTTCTCCCCCTCTCTCTCTTCCCACAGGGACACAGGCATCAATGGGAGCCATTGGCTCCTGATGCTGTTAGTGAGGAGGAAACGGAGGGCAGGACCGAGCGCTGTGTTTGTGGTTTTGGATGTGCACAGCCCAGCTTGCTATGAAGCACATGCAGGAAAGGAGGAGCCAAGTGCACTTGGACCCCAGAAGAGGAGATAAGGGGCTATTATCCTTCAGGAATATCCTTGCACAGAGCAGGTAAGTACAAACTTTTTTTTTTTAATTTTAGTTAAAAAATCTGGAGCCTTTAATATCACTTTATTTATAAATATATTAAATATGCACCAATTAGTCTAAACTGAATAAATCAAATGTTTTTTTTTTTTTTTTACCAGATTATGTGTATATTTTTTAAGTTGAATGCTTTCCACAATATTTTTACGGTAATTTGATTTTCACATATAAATGCTTTTTTTTATATTTTTTTGTTAGTTTTGTTAGATATTAATTACTGTTTTAAAAATATCTTTTGATATTTACTTTCAATATTTCTTTATTGGTGTAAGAAAAGGTTGTACAGGTAACAGTTTATAGCTTCGCTAACAGTAAATGTGTTAACAATAAGCGGAGCTGCACAGTAAGTCGAGGAGGTGATAGCAATATGCTACTATGCAATAAATCAACTATGTATAAATCACACAGCTGAAAATGCTAGCAATAGTAGCTGTGGAAGCCAGTACACTTTTGGCAGGTAAACATGCACAGCAAAACAAATAGAAAAAAAACAGAAAACAAGGAGAGGCAAACGGGAGCAGGAAGTGGGAGGAAGGGAAAGAAGGATAAGGGGGGAGGGGGGAGGAAGGGAGGTTATAGGAGGTGGGAGTGGGGGGGGTATAAAGTAAATAGGTGGATGATGAATAGATGGGTAGGTATGACCCCCATGTCTTACAGGTAGATGAAGTGTAAGGGTTAAGGAGATATCGTAGTATTTGTCACATGTTGCTACTAAACATAACAATTACATAATCATTAACATGTAAAAGGCAAGATGTGAACCATTTTTAGAAGCATTAAACTCTCAGGAGAGTAGACCTCGTTTGGGGAAAGAAGGCTGATTATTAGTTGGGAGAACTCATATTGTGAGTAAGATTGGCTATAGAGACAGAGGTAAGTTGCAGAGGGGATGAGATATCCAAGGTGACCAGTGCTTGAGGAAGTTGTCCATTGGGAGGTGTGCTTTTGGCAAACATGAGTTTGAAAAGTGCATGGTCATTCAAGGTATTTGTGGCGTTTGCTAGAGCAGGGGGTGTGGGTTGTTTCCAATTTCTCGCTATTGAAAGTCTGACAGCTATGAAGAGATGAGTTAATGTAGTATGTAATTTGGAAGGGTAAAAGTCCTAGCCTAGTCCCATCAGTGCCAGTTTTGATTCAGGTGACCATGGAGCCTTGATGATAGAAGATGCCAGGAAGAAGACTGAAGACCAGAAGTTAATGATATGTGGACAGGTCCACCAGATATGAGAGTGAGTGCATAGTTGGCCGCAGTTTCTCCAGCAGAATGAGGATTGGTTTGAGTATATAGCGGCTAGTTTGACAGGAGTATAATATCAGTTGTTAATGAGCTTTTGTAGTGATTCCCAATGGGATAGGCATCTGGAATTTTTAGTGGTAAATGGATTACAAAGTTCCATTGTTGCAGTGTGGCCATAAATTGTAGTGAGCGCTACCAGCTGATCATAAAGGCAAACTTTTGTGGAGAAGATGGATAGGTGAAGAGTCGGTAGAAGGGTGCTAATGTTAGTTTGAGATTCAGTGGGGTGTTGAGAAGCATAAGTATGTTTTTGGTTAGGGTAGTGTCTGAAAATGGTGGCAGACGCTGTATAGCATGGCGGATTTGAAGGCATTTAAAGAAGGTTGATGATTTAAGAGAGTGTTTGGTGGCCAACTGTCGGAAGGATTGTAGATTCTTTGAGGAGTAGAGATGTGCAATTTAGTGGATTCCTGCTCTTTCCCAATCTAGTAACGAAATGTCAGGGATGAGAAGTTCTAATGAGTTCAATGGAAGAATATGGAGTGCTTACTCAGATAAGCCAGGGGAAATATCCATTACTGAGTTCCAAATTTTAAGGGCTGCTTTAATGGTGTCCAGAAAACTTGTGGTAGGTAATTTTTTAAATTCCAGTTGTCTCTCAGCAGTAGTTTGGGATCAGTGGACAAGGCTGCATGTTCAATTTGAGCCCAGAGTGGCTGTGAAGCTGGGTTCCACTAATTTCTGAGTTGTGATAAGACTGTAGCTTTATAATATAGTAGTTTTGTGGGGGTATGTAGTATAGATGCTTTAATGCAAGGTTTTTTAGCGTTCCAAATACATTTCTGAAGAATACTTTATATAGTTTTCAGTTGCGTTGGGGAGTAAGGAAGTGGCAGTGATCAAAATAAATACAAAACGTGTGGAAGGAGAAACATTTTGGTTAAAGATATACATCCTGCCCATGAAGATACTCTAGACAGAAGATTTGTACAAGTCTTTTGTAGAGTATCAATTAGTTTTGCAAACTTTAATAGTGAGGTGCGTCGGAACGTCGTCGGCATAAAGACCTATTTTGTGTTGGAAATTGGAAATGTTTAAACCTTTGATTTGAGAGTGCGATCTTATGTGTTCCGCGAATGGTTCCATGACTAATGAGAAGATAATTGGTGAGAGTGGGCAGCCCTGTCTTGTTCCATTTGTAATAGGGAAGGGTAAAGAAAGAAATCCTGAGGTCCAGACTTTGGCAGTTGAGAAGGTGTATAGAGTAGGTATGGCTGATAGGATGCTATCAGAGATTCCAAACTTGGCAAGGACTGCTTGCATATACAGTATGACCAGTGAACTCGGTCTAATGCTTTTTCCGCATCCAAGGAAATTAGCAGTGATGGGGTTTTATGATTTTCTGCCCACTGTATCAAGTTGGCAAATCTTCTAGTGCCATCAGAAGTTCGGTGGCAGGATACAAAGCCTACTTGGTCAGGCTGGATTAGAAATGGGGTAAGTTTGCCTAGGCAGTTAGCGATGAGTTTGGCATATATTTTTGTATCTTTATTTATGAATGATATAGGACGGAAATTACCAGGGGAAGCTGAAGGTTTGCCAGGTTTGGGTATAGTAATTATAATGGATTCTAAGAAGTCAATAGGGCAGGAACCTCTATCTGCAATATAGTTTAGCTTTAATATCACCTTAAACTGCATGAGCAAACATTTCAATTAGAGATAAGCTCAGACTTCCTCCAAACTCATTTTTAACCCAAACTCCAAAATCCTGTCTTTTTTGTACTTCAGTGAGCTATTTGTCGGGTCATTCCCCAACCTGCAGCTTGTGTGAGCCTTGGGGTGAGGAAAGATCCAGCAAAAAGCTCATTGGTGTACAAAAAGTGAGACTTGGAGGTTACATTAGAGATAAGTTCAGAGGACACCCAAGCTCATCTATTAATAATTAAGACAAGGGAAGTAGCACTTGTAGACTCTTAAAAGGCTGTTGTATTTGAACAAACCTTTCTTTTGTCAGCACAAACGCTGCAATCTATTATTTGATCACAGTATTGCAATGTTATTGAATTCTGGATTAGTATCTGGGCTTTGAGCCCCCAAACATAATTTTTTAAATGACATGAATGGTCTATGTAATGAAGCTTTTTTACTTAGAGTCAAATAATAATCCTTAGGCTGAAAATAAGTCAACCATTGGCTTGTGATTTTTCCTCTTTTTACATAAGTGATGTACAGTATATAACCATTTGCTATTTAACGTTAGATATGTAAAATTGGGGAGTTAATAGAGGAGGACAATCTAAGACAATCTATGATATAATTCAGGATTACCCAGAATTGGGGATCATTGGGCCTATGTAAGAGGAAACACTAAATCTTCTAAGGAGAGAGTCTCATGTTTTTAGAAAGGACAGAGAGGCATGTGGGGACCATGCAGAGAGCAAAATCCACAGTAAAAAGGTAAGTGGTGATGGAGAGATTAAAGATTCAATCTGGACCTATTGTTTATGGGTCAAGTTAAAAACTTCATCAAGAAGTCTGGTTAGAAGAGATGCTATATAGTAGAAGACAAGATTTGGTAGCCTCAATCCACCATTTTGTGCTTCTCCTAGTGAGAATGTTAAAATGTATTGAGATCCTGCCCATGTACAGTATATTGAAGAAAAGAAGATTGTGGGCCGCAGTAAAAAAAGCATTTGAAATTTCTATAGTCAATCTTTAAAAAACATATAGAAAACAGGGGAGGATATCTATTATGAATATAGAATACTGCGAGAATATCAGTTTTGAATAAGAACATCAAACCCAACCAAGAGTGCTGAAGGGTGTTTACATTTTTGCTGCGTCAAAGTAAGTAATGGTTGATAATTCAGAGTATAAAAGAGTATCTAGATTGGGTGAGAGATGGACCCCAAAATACTTAAGGGCTTTGGGTTGCCAACAAAAAGGGAAATTTTGTTGAAGTGTACTCATGGACTCAGTATATAAAGAAACAATTAAGGCCTTGGTTTTATATTTAAAGGAGTTTTGGAGAAGGGGGCCTACCTATTTGAAGATTAAGGCAGGTTGGTAGGATAAGCAATGATTCAGCATTAAGGTAGGATAGCCAAACATTATGTAGGGGAGCAGCCATGCGAAAAGTTGTCCCACCCTCCTGCACAATTTTTCTAAACACCAGCTTGACAGAAAGTATATCTCAAAAGGAAAAAGGAAAGCAGCATGTAATAATTACAATGTACAATAAAAGCTGGGGATCACATTGGTGTCATAGGGATTACCCATGGTGTGGTAAGCATCGGTGCGGCTTCTTGTGGCCCATGGGGTGGTGTTAAAATACCATGCCCAAAAATGTGCCCTCAAGGCATTATGGCGCTGTTGAGTAGGGCTAAATATAGTGGTGGTTCACCTTGGTGTGTCTTCTAAGAACTCTTTCTGTCTTATTTGTGCCAGTGGGCTAGAATTGCGATTGGAACCAATGACAGAATATATGGAAGGCGGAGGCTTCTAAAGAATGAATTTAATGAACTACGCTGCAAGTTGAAGGGAAGGACCTCCAAAGTGATATTCTCTGAAATATTGCCTGTGCCATGCGCAACATAGGAAAGACAGGGGGAGATTAGAGAGCTGAATGCATGGCTAAAGACCTGGGGTACGAAGGAGGGATTTGAGTTTTTAGAGCACTGGGCTCACTTTTCATTGGGGTGCAACCTAGATGCAAAAGATGATTTGCACCTAAATTTAAGGGGGCCTTTTGTGCTAGGGGAGAGGTTTATGGGAAGGCTGGAGGAGTTTTTAAACTAGGTTTGAGGGGGGAGGGTGAATTTGGTTATAATGGGGCAGACAGGTCAGACAGAGGTCAGCCCTTATTGGTGGGTGGAATGAAGAAAGATAGGGGAGAGTTATGGCAGAGGATAAGAAGGTTCCCATGTTACAAACAACCATTGGAAATGGTACTATTTGTACCAAAACAAAAAATATGCAAAACAAGTGTGCAAAATGTGACAATGAATTAAAGTGCTTGTTCACCAATGTCAGAAGTCTGCCAAGCAAAATAGGTGAGTTGGCAGCTCTGGTGCATGAGGAGAACTAGGATTTAATTGGTATTGCTGAATCTTGGCTTCATTCTTCAAATGGTGGTGTCTGTCTCTATGTGAGATGTTATCTCAAAGTGAGTGTGAAAGAGGACCTAGTTGATGGAGAGAGTGATGAGTCTGAAGCAGTATGGGTGGAAATGTACATGGGTGTGCGTATTACAAAGATTATCACTTGAGTTAGTTATAGACCTCCCAGTATTAATGAGGAGGTGGAGACTCCGCTCCTGGCAAAGATAGAAAGGGCTGCAAGGGCTGGCACAGTGATAATAATGGGGGATTTTAACTACCCAGACATTGACTTGAGTAATGGCACTGCTGGAACAGTTAAAGGGAAAACATGTATAAACCTATTACAAGACAGTTTGATGGTACAGTTAATTGAGGCCCCCCACTATAAATGATGCTCTGTTGGACCTGGTAATCTCAAACCATGCAGAGCTTATTAATAACGTTCATATAAAAGAACATCTCCGTAGCAGTGACCATAATATCATTTCATTTAATGTCAGCTGTAAGCAAACAATGCATACAGAAAATATAAAAACAGTAGAGCAAATTTTCCAAGGATGAGGGCTGCTCTCCAGGATTTAGACTGGGAGAGAATATTGGCATTGATGAGCACAGAACAGAAATGGGACATTTTCAAAAAGACTGTATGCAAACTCATTGCAAAGTATATTCCCATGGGCAATACGTTTAAAAGGCTAAAAATAAACCCTATGTGGCTCATGGCCAAAGTTAAAAAAGTTATAAATAATAAGAAAAGAGCTTTTAAAAAATATAAAAATGAAGGAACACTATAATTGTTTAATTGTTACAAAGAATATAACAGAATATGTAAAAGGGACGTAAAAATTCAAAATGAACGACAGATTGCAAAAGATAGTAGGACAAACCCCAAAAAGTATTCAAATATATTAATAGTAAAAAGCTTAGGACTGAGCATGTAGGCCCTTTACAAAATAATCAGGAGTGGGTGACTGGGGACAAAGAGAAGGCAAATGTATTAAATACTTTCTTCAGCTCTGTGTATACAAAAGAGCATGGGGGAGCTCATGACCATAATGAGGATGGTATTGACACAGCCCAAATGATCCAAAATGGCTCAAAAGTGATATGGTCCAGAAATATTTAGACAGAATAAGGGTGGATAAAGCACCTGGACCAGATGGCATCCACCCATGCATCCTAAAAGAATTGAGTGCTGCCATTTCAAAGCCCTTGCTTCTAATTTTTAGGGACTCGTTAAGGACTGGAATAGTACCACTGGATTGGCGTAAGGCCAATGTGGTACCTATATTTAAAAAGGGATCAAAGTCTTTGCCAAGTAACTATAGACCTGTTAGTTTAGCTTATATAGTCGGGAAGATACTGGAGAGTTTATTAAAAGACCACATAGATGAGTTCTTGCTGGAAAAAAAAATTTTAAGCAACAGACAGCATGGATCCATGAAAGACAGAAGTTGTCAAACAAACCTGATTTCTTTTTATGAGGAGATAAGGAAAACCTTGGACAGAGGGGTGGCTGTGGACGTAGTATACTTGGATTTTGCAAGAGTAATGTAGAGAGTAGTGGTTAATGATTCTTACTCTGAATGGTCTAAGGTTATCAGTGGTGTACCCCAAGGTTTAGTGTTGGGACCCTTGCTTTTTAATATCTTTATAACTTATATAGGTTCTGGGATTAAAAGTACAATTTCAGTCTTTGCAGATGACACCAAGGTTTGCAATAATAACTTCCTTACAGGATGTCTCCAACTTACAAGCTGACCTCAATGCACTGTTTCATTGGTCAACTATGTGGCAAATTAGGTTTAATGTTGATAAATGTAAAGTTATTCACTTGGGGGCTAAGAATATGCATGCATCATACATACTAGGGGGAGTAGAACTGGGGAATCCATAGTGGAGACGGATCTGGGTGTTCTGGTGGATCCTAAGCTTAATAATAGCATGCAATGCCAAGCTGCGGTTTACAAAGCAAGCAAAGTCCTTTCTTGTATTAACAGAGGCATGGACTCCAGAGAGAGAGATATAATTTTGCCCCTGTAAAAATCATTAGTAAGATCTCATCTGGAATTTGCAGTTCAGTTTTGGGCACAAGTTCTTAAAAAGGATATCGGGGAACTGGAGAAAGTGCAGAGAAGGGCAACCAAACTGATAAGAGGCATGGAGGAGCTCAGCTATAAGAAAAGATTAGAGGAACTGAAATTATTCTCTCTTAAGAAGAGAAGATTAAGGGGGAATATGATCAACATGTACAGTGGGGATCGAAAGTTTGGGCACCCCTGGGAAACATTTGTAATAATGTGCATAAAGAAGCCAAGGAAAGATGGTAAAATCTCCAAAAGGCATCAAATTACATATTAGACATTCTTATAATATGTCAACAAAAGTTAGATTTTATTTCCATCATTGACACTTTCATAATTACAGAAAACAAAAAAATGGCATCTGCAAAAGTTTGGGCACTCTGCAGAATTTATTGCATGTACTGCCCCCTTTGAAATGCTGAGACCTGCCAGTGTTATGGATTGTTCTCAATCATTGTCTGGGAAGACCAGGTGATGTCAATCTCAAAGGTTTTAAATGCCCAGACTCATCTGACCTTGCCCCAACAATCAGCACCATGGGATCTTCTAAGCAGTTGTCTAGAAAACTGAAACTGAAAATAGTTGACGCTCACAAAGCTGGAGAAGGTTATAAGAAGATAGCAAAGCGTTTTCAGATGTCAATATCCTCTGTTTGGAATGTAATTAAGAAATGGCAGTCATCGAGGGGGGCGGAGCGACCGCGGACGTGCATGGCCGCATGAGATAGGAGCTCCGGCACAGGACCAAGGAATTTACCTCTACAAAGCCGAGCCCTTCTCCACATTCGCACCCCCCGAACGGCGGTGAACCCGAGCACAAAGCGGAGATGTCTAGGAGACAGCAGGACCCGCCACAACCGCGTAAACTGACCCTGTACTTCCCTCCAGCAGCGGGCCGCTCGAGTCAACATGGCACCCGGACCTCTCTCAACAGGGATGCAGCCAGCGCTCTGGCAGCAGCAACTCTCCTGCGAGATGCACAGATCTCGACGGACAACAATCCGGACATAGCCTCAGGTCAGTCGACTCCCTCCACCCACAGCCCAGCTAAAAGTAAGCAGAGGCGATCCTCAATTTCTGAACTGTCCGGCTCCACACATGGCGGGAACATGGCGGGGGACACACTGGATATGGAAACTACCATCCCGGACCCCATTGCAGCTTTCCCAACCACAGGTCAGCCCATATCTGACACAGCCCTTAAGGACATTGTGATGCTGCTGCATTCCTCCCTGCAAGCTGATTTGTACTCTGGCTTGAAGGACTGTAAGAGAAGTGTACAAGTTGTGGAATCCAGGGTTGATCATATGGAGAATCAAATGACAGATTTTGCGACCTCATTTAATACCATGGTGGACGCTCACACGTCTCAGGCAGATGACATATCATGGATCAAGTCCAAATTGGCGGATCTGGAGGACCGATCAAGAAGGAGTAATCTCAAGATACGCGGCATCCCTGAAACGGTTTCCTCTAACCAACTCCCGCACTTTGCAAGAGACCTCTTTCTAGCTGCGGTTCCAGGTTTCTCTCCCACGGATGTGACATCGATCGTATTCACCGCATCCCTAAACCTTCACATCTTCCTGCGGAAGTGCCGAGGGATGTGCTGCTCAAAATGCACTATTACCAGGCTAAAGAAGGTATACTCCTGGCCTTTAAACAAAAAGACCAACTGCCTGAGCAAGCAAGGAATCTACAAGTATTCCCAGACTTCTCCCGTTACACGATGCAATGCCGCAACAATCTGCTAACCGTTACCAAGGCCCTGCGTAACCATGACATTCCTTATAAATGGAAATACCCGGCGAGCCTGACAATTACTAAAGAAGGGTCTACTAAGACAATACATTCGCTGGAAGCTGGATTGGAACTCCTCCACACCTGGAATATCATTCCCCCCCAGTTCCCAAATCCTGCGCCGCCTCAGAAGGCGAACTCGTCACTTGGGTGGTCCAAGCCCGCCCACAAAAACCGCAACAAGTTTTAACGGCAATCCTCAGACTCTACCCTGCTCTACGGACTTCCCTGGTCCAGTGCCTTGGTACATACTACCGTACCTCACCCTGCTAAATGTTGCAGGCTTGCCTGCCCGAATGCCTTCTGAGGAATTCCCTTTTTTATGCCTGGCAACAGGCTTTTCTGTTACTCCCGCTGGAGTTAGTTGATATCGTCCATCAGCATTCAACTTCCTGCTTTGGCGAATACTTAAGCAACGCCCGAAAACCTTGTTCCCATGGTCCAGTGTCTATTGTCAACTCCAAACTATTTCACGTCCTCTTTTCCACTTGCCGCCCCAAAAGATCGTCAAGATTCATTCTGGTACACCACAGATCTAGCAATCCAGTCTTTGAGCTCAAGACGCACAGACCACCTAGCCCATCTCTTCTGCTCCCTTTCCCATGGGTCTGAAGATCCTATCTATTAACTCCAATGGACTTAACCACCCAGCCAAACGGAGGACCCTGTGGAAAGACGCCATTTTGCAAAAAGCTGACATTTTGGTAGTCCAGGAAACGCACTTCCAGGCGGACGCATCTCCCTACTGCCAACACAAGAACTTTCCTCACACCTTCTTTGCCTCAGCTCCTGTAAAGAAGAACGGCATTCTGGTCGCCATCAGAGACTCAGTGGTGTTTAACCTTAAATCGTCCCATCTCGATCCGGAGGGTAGATATGTCATATTGATATGTGTAATTGATAATGTACCTTTAACATTGGTATCTGTATATGCTCCTAATGTTAAACAAATGTGCTTCTTGCGAAAGATCCTTAAAAAGGCTCGGGCGCTGAGGGAAGGTCACCTCATCATGTGCGGTGACTTTAACTTGCCCCCCGACCCTTGGATCGACACCTCCTCTTCTTTTCGGCCCGACATAAATCATATTCACGAATCGACCTTTTTATTCTTAATTCTTGGTTATTGCAGCTATCTCCATTGTAATCCATCTGGAGAAGCCTGGTCCTGGCTTCTCCACCTGGAGATGTGACAATAGGCTGATCCAGCTACAGCAACATTCCACTACACTCCAAAATCACCTAAAATCTTTCTTCCAGCTCAATGATAACCCGACTGTTTCTCCACAGATATTATGGAATACACATAAAGCTGTCATGAGGGGCATATTGATCCAGCTTAAGTCTAGGGAACGGAAATCGCACAAAACGGCTGTGGACTCCTTGCTGGCGGACATCCATAAACTGGAGGCCGCAAACAAGGCCTCCACCACTGACGCACAATCGACTGCTTTAACTAAGCTCAGACATAAATTGCGTTTACTCCTGATTCGAGATCATGATAAGGCTATGCGATCTCTCAAGCTATTATTCTACTCGCAACACAACAAGGCTGAGAAATTCCTCACTAACCGCTTGAGAGCCCGCAGAGCTAAAAGCAAAATACCCCATATTCTCCACCCCTTCACCAAGCAGAAACTCCTAAAACCCCAAGATATCGTGGACGCGTTCTCTGACTACTATGGGGCGCTGTATAATTTGAAAGATGATCCTTCCTGCCCTATCCCATCTGACCAGTGTATTATGTCATTTCTTGATGACATTTGCCTTCCCACCCTGACGAATGCCCAACTCCTGACTTTGAACTCCCCCTTCTCCCCTGAGGAAATTACCCAAGCTATCAATCACCTACCTAATGACAAATCTCCAGGCCCTTACGGTTTTACTAATGAGTATTTCAAACAATTCCAGGATATACTGTCCCCATATCTGCTTCGACTGTACCGGACTATCTCCCAATCTGGCTCTTTTCCACCGGAGATGCTTAAAGCGCACGTAGTGGCTCTCCCGAAACCGGGCAAAACGCTGGATGTCCCAGCGAATTTTCGCCCAATCTCCCTGCTAAACATGGATGTAAAAATATATGCCAAAATAATAGCCACCCACCTTTCCGTTATCTTGCCCACCTTAATAAACCCAGACCAGCTGGGATTTATGACAAATAGACAAGCGGCGGACGCCACGCGTCGAGTCATTAATCTAATCCACTATGCAGAGATGACAAAAACCCCCTCCCTTCTTTTATCTATCGACGCTGAAAAAGCCTTCGATAGGGTCTACTGGAAATATATGCGGTTGGTTTTGGAGAAGTTTGGATTTCAGGGGCTAATTCTATCGGCCATCCTGGCGTTATATTCTACTCCTTCGGGTCAGGTGTTTATATCGGGCATCTTGTCCAAGCCCTTCTCCATAGCCAACGGTACCCGCCAAGGCTGTCCATTATGCCTGAGTATATTTAATTTGATGATGGAGCCACTAGCTGAACGTATTCGTTCACACCCCCATATCTCCGGCTTCCGCATAAGAGGTACCCCCCACAAAATAACGTTATTCGCTGACGACGTCATCCTGTCTATTACCAACCCTATAGTGTCCATGCCATTCCTGCACCAACTTTTGGAGTCCTTCTCATCCATATCATATTATAAAGTAAATTTTACTAAATCGCTTATCCTCAATTTTGGGATACAAAAACACACCAGACAACACCTTGAATCGCAATTCCCGTACATATGGACTGACCACGAAATCTCGTACTTGGGGCTAAAACTGACTCCGTCGATTTCCTCTATGGTGGAGGCCAACTATAAACCACTGATTGCAGACATACAATCGGACCTTACAAAAAAATCATACCAGGAACTCTCTTGGCTGGGTAGACTAGCAGCCTTCAAAATGATGGCTCTCCCCAAAATACTGTACGTTTTTCGAACCCTCCCAATGCCTCTCCCGCCTGCAACGATCACTACTCTCAACCGGGTCCTTAAACAATATATTTGGCAAGGGAAACATCCCAGATGTTCATGGGCTCACCTTATCAGACACAAAAAGGTAGGAGGAACAGGTATGGTACAACTTACTGACTATTTTCTAGCGTCCCAACTAACCCAGCTACGTACGTGGTTCCCAGAACATCCTGGCATTCACTGGTCCCACATAGAAGCCGCACATAGTAAAGTAGACCATTTATACCTACTACTCCTAGCAGACATGTGGAAGCCCCAAACCATGACAGACCTACTGATTACAACCAAGACGTCCATTTTGGCTTGGAGAGAATTGCAAAAACATACTGATGTGTAAGAAGCACAATATAAACAGAGACTACCCATTAACCTCCTAGACATATTGATCCCGTGTCTCTCCACCCTGAAATGGAGAGATAGGGGCATACACTGGCTTGATGACCTCTTTCTCATAGACCGACTGAAACCGTTCGCAACTCTCACACGTGAATATGACATTCCGAACTCAGAACTTTATACATATACGCGGATCTCCAAGTTTCTGACTAAATATCCCCCTCCCAAGATCACTATCCCACTTCCGACAATCCGATTCCTTACTAACCTCTCTGGACCAACAAAAGGCATCACCTTCTTCTACAATATGTTTAATGCTAAGACCAAATTTCACAAGTCCGGCCCCATGATAAAATGGGAAGGTGACATCAAACGATCTTTCTCGCAATACCAGTGGATGTGCGCATTCCGGCACTCATATGGGGTGTCGAGATGCACCAACCACTGGGAACTATCCCAAAAAATTTTGTCCAAGTGGTACCTAACGCCATACAGGTTGTCCCAGTTTTACCCGACACACTCCCCGCTATGTTGGCGGGAATGTGGCCAAGTAGGTAATTTGTACCACATTCTTTGGACATGTAAAAACCTAACTAGTTTCTGGAACCAAGTCTTTGGCCTCATTTCGTCGGTGACACGTACTCCTATTAAACCGAACCCTGCCTTAGCTCTCCTCACTCTAGATATTGATGTGATCGCAAACAAAGATAGGTGGGTTACAGCACATATACTATTGGCCGCTAGGGCCACCATCACTAGGAGGTGGAAAAATACAGAGGCTCCAAATTTGTCTGAAGTGGTGGCATCAGTGAATCTAACATATGAATATGAGAAATCACTGGCGTTACGTTCCAATTCTGTTTCTAAACACAATAAACACTGGGACCCATGGATCATTTGGAATGACAATTGATAGTTGACTGTACCTGCTATATCTTGCGACTTATTATGACATATATTTGGTTGCAAATGTGAATTACCCTTTCTGTTGTATGTTGACTTGTTGAATGCATCTCTTGTATCTGCTATTTTAAAACTAATAAAAATTATTTGAAAAAAAGAAATGGCAGTCATCAGGAACAGTGGAAGTTAAAGCAAGATCTGGAAGACCAAGAAAAATATCAGACAGAACAGCTCGCAGGATTGTGAGAAAAACAATCCAAAACCCATGTTTGACTGCATGATCCCTCCAGAAAGATCTGGCAGACACTGGAGTTGTGGTACACTATCCCACTATAAAGTGATACTTGTACAAATATGGTCTTCATGGAAGAGTCATCAGAAGAAAACCTCTTCTACGTCCTCACCACAAAAAACAGCGTTTGAACTTTGCAAATGAACATATAGACAAGCCTGATGCATTTTGGAAACAAGTTCTGTGGACCGATGAGGTTAAAATTGAACTTTTTGGCCGGAATGAGAAAAGGTACGTTTGGAGAAGAAGGGGCAAATAATTTAATGAAAAGAACATCTCTCCAACTGTTAAGCATGGGGGTGGATCAATCATGCTTTGGGTTTGTATTGCAGCCAGTGGCACAGGGAAAATCTCACGAGTAGAAGGAAAAATGGATTCAATCAAATTTCAGCAAATTTTGGATGGTAACTTGATGCCATCTGTGAAAAAGCTGAAGTTAAAGAGAGGATTGCTTCTACAAATGGATAATGATCCTAAACACACCTCGTAACCCATGGGGGATTACATCAAGAGGCATAAACTGAAGGCTTTGCCACGGCCTTCACAATCTCCTGACCTCAACATAATTGAAAATCTATGGATAGACCTTAAAAGAGCAGTGTGTGACAGACAGCCCAGAAATCTCAAAGAACTGGAAGACTTTTGTAAGGAAGAATGGGCAAAGCTACCTCAAACAAGAATTGAAAGACTCTTGGCTGGCTACAAAAAGCGTTTACAAGCTGTGATACTTGCCAAAGGGGGCAGTACAAGATATTAACTCTGCAGGGTGCCCAAACTTTTGCAGACGCCATTTTTTTGTTTTCTGTTATTTTGAAAGTATAAATGATGGAAATAAAATCTAACTTTTGTTGACATATTATAAGAATGTTTAATCTGTAATTTGATGCCTTTTGGAGATTTCTCCATCTTACCTTGGCTTCGTTATGCACATTAATACAAATTTTTATCTGGGGTGCCCAATGTAAGGAGATTGGCTGTAAGAAGAGATTGGCTGTAAGAAGATTGCCAAGACCCTGAACCATGCAGCGGTTTAACAGGACAGGTTCCACTCAGAACAGGCCACGCCATGGTCGACCAAAGTAGTTTGCACATGCTCAGCGTCATATCCAGAGGTTGTCTTTGGGAAATAGAAGTATGAGTACTGCCAGCATTGCTGCAGAGGTTGAAGGGGCGAGGGGTCAGCCTGTCAGTGCTCAGACCATATGCCGCACACTGCATCAAACTGATATGCATGGCTGTTGTCCCAGAAGGAAGCCTCTTATAAAGATGATGCACAAGAAAGTTCGCAAACAGTTTGGGCCGCAGGGCAGTATTCCAACATAATAATGACCCCAAATACACCTCCAAGACGACCACTGCCTTGCTAAATAAGCTGAGGGTAAAGGTGATGGACTGGCCAAGCATGTCTCTGGACCTAAACCCTATTGAGCATCTGTGAGGAATTCTGAAATGGAAGGTGGAGGAGTGCAAGGTCTCTACCATCCACCAGGTCCGTGATGTCATCATGGAGGGGTGGAAGAGGACTCCAGTGGCAACCTGTGAGGCTCTGGTGAACTTCATGTTCAAGAGGGTTAAGGCAGTGCTGGAAAATAATGGTGGCCACACAAAATATTGACAATTTGGGCCCAATTTGGACATTTCCACTTAGGGGTGTACTCACTTTTGTTGCCAGCAGTTTCGACATTAATGGCTGTGTATTGAGTTATTTTGAGGGGATAGCAAATTTACACTGTTATACAAGCTGTACACTCACTACTTTACATTGTAGCAAAGTGTCATTTCTTTAGTGTTGTCACATGAAAAGATATAATAAAATATTTACAAAAATGTGAGGGGTGTACTCACTTTTGTGAGATACTGTATATTGTTTAAATATTTTTTGCAAATGTTTTTACAAATTTTTTTGCAACATTTTTTACAAATGTTTTGGCCTTTATTTTTGGAAGTTATGTTGACAAAAGTGCAGCTATGGCCAATTTAAACCCAGGTCATGCAGTGCTATGTATTTTGTGGAGTTATGAGGGGCAGGGGAAAGAGCTACAGTACGAACACCATGGTGCAGACAGGGACCACCAATATAATTTATAGCGTTCACATTTTAACCCTTTATGCATTAATCTGTCTCTTATTAATTTTGCAGGCCACACAGCTGAAAACAAAAAAATAAAAATTACAAGGTATTGAATTGTCTGCAGCTGAAATGCAGAAAAAAGCAGAGAAAAGGTGAGAGAGAGCAAAATCATGTACACAGGGCTGGCATGTCTTATGGTGGCCATTTAGTGTCTTAGATATTATTATTCTTATGTAAACATAGTCCATATTGTAGTTTAGCACATGAGTGGTGTGGTGTGGTTCACACTGTGTTCATACAATAGACTAATGCTCAAGCTCACTAACCCATCACAATAGTTCTGTGTATGATTTGAGTCTGGAGCGTGTATGTGAAGATATATACCTCTTAGACTGTTGCAGCTTCAAAGATTTCAACACCACGTCCTCATGCAGCAATTCTCACACTCTGCTTAAGACTAGAAATTACACCTGACAGGCTGATTGTTATGGATAGATGGAGCCAAAACGCTAGTGAAAGGAGAAGGATCAATGCTGTTGCCTCTCCAGAAAGGTAATTAGAGAGACTACCTCATTAGTTTCCCAAGACTGCGCTGTGTATAAAGGCTGTCCATTTAGATTCTTTTTCTAGATAAGAAAGTGCTTGGGCATCATTTCCTTGTGTCATACAACGTTAAGTCCTTTACATCACATGAAGGATGTTTGGCATTTGGGGAGTTGTTTGTACCCATGTAGGCAATGCTTCTAGAATGATAATAGCAGAGGCATTTGAAAATGACTTTGCTTTTTTGGCACAGAGCTATATGCTGTAAAATAGCAGACTTTTACGGCATGAAGGTTATTCGCATATTCCTATATCTGTAATTCTGTCTGTAAGAAAGGTAAAAAACATGTGATTCGTGATATTAAAATTCCACATGTGCAATGGAGGTGCACCAAGGTTATGTGCTGCGGTTTTTGATGCAACACAAAAAGCCTGATTGGTGATTGAACCTGTAATGTTTAGACAGGGGATTATTGTTAGGTACGTACTTTGTGCCAGCAATTTGGCTTGCCATTTTTTCTTAAAAAAAAAAAAAACAAATTGGCCTTGGTGGGTCTGGCTTGTTTCTTAAAGGGCATGAGTTTAAAGAGTAGTTTACTGTCAATCAGATTGTTGAATGACCAGACTATATGGCCAGAGGGAATAAATACATAGCTCTGTGTCAAAGGTAGATGGAACTTAAAAAAAAATGCCGCTGCATCCACAGTCAGTATGTGTACAAAAAGTTCATAGAGGCTTGTTTGTATATCTTTTTTGAATTTGCTCAATAAAGCACTTTATTGTGAAAAAAAAAAAAAAGTTCCAGCATCATTGTTCAGTAGCAGTAAAGAATGTCTTTGCAGTGGTGACCAGTGGGAGTAATTGGTTTCATTGGGATTAAGAAAGCCCAGCAGCATTAGGGCATTTACTCTTGAATACTCGTCATGTCCCATATTGCTCCTCTAATGCTTGATGATGCAGCAACTGGATCTATTTAGGCACTGTCAGGCAGGAAATCACTTCATCCGACCATTACTAAGATATAGTGATCAGCTCCGTCATATTTGGGATCATAGTCCCAACCCACCTGAGTAATCCCACCAGGAAGCCAACACTGCACACCAATTTGTTTGTTATTCCCATGAAGTCCACATTCAGTTTGTACTGGTGCATATTGTTGTGTCATGTGTTCCAAAAGATATCTTCAATGTGCTCTCCCTCGACTATTTTGTACACTCACCAGATGATGAAATAAATAAGTTCTGTATCGCTGTCCACCAGTGTGTTGGTAATGTATTGCCCTATGACAGTCCCACAGTCTCTATTCTTGTGATAACCACTGTGTAAAAAAGCTTACCAGAAGGAGCGCTTACTTATCGCTGCCTTCTGCCTCAAGCCGCACTCTGTGCACAGGCCCCACAGCCGTGACTTCCCGGGTGACTATGAGGTGCTTCACTTCTTGTTTTTCACAGCTGAATTGTTGGCTTGTGTCTGGTGAGTGTTCTGGCACTCTGTGTCTATCACTGGAGGAACCTTTTCTGAACACTGAGCGATTTATGTAGCTGTTTTTGGACTGCTAATCATACATTTGGATTCTTTGTTTGGACTTCATGTTCACAAACTAATATATTTTGATCACTTTATGAGGAAGATTTTTACTCTTTGGACTGTCACCTGTTTAAACACTGTTGTCATTATCAGCGCTGCATTTAATTTTATTTTACTTAATCAGTGAAACTCTTGTTGTTTGGAATGATGTTTCAAGTGATTTACATCAAAAATAATTTTTCTTTTCGTACATCAGGGGACACAGAGCCATAAATCATAACATATGGGTTATATAGACACCTATAGGTGAAGGACACTAGCAACCAATAAGAAAGCATGTCACCATATATAACCCCTCCCATACGGGAAGTACCTCAGTTTTTTTGCCAGTGTCTAAAGATGATGGTCACAGTGGAGAGTCTCTCCACATATTCTTCAAAGAAGATTAGACTCTCCTACCGAGAGACCCGGGCATCCTACCTCCACCGCCGTTGCCAAAGAGAAGACTCGGTATAGCATGAAGATGTGTCCCCATGACATGTGCCGATCTCCATGTAAAAAACCCGGTGTTCCGTGAGAATTACCTACCCTGTGAGAATTACCTACCCCTCGTCACTTCCGGCCAGAAGCATCTGAGCAGCGCAGCAGTGCGCATGCTCAGAGCGCCGGATACCTAATGGCAGAACAGAGGAGCTAAAACGATCACGGTATACCGTGAAAAAAACCTACCGACGCGGCGCTTACCTAAAACAGCTGTGCTGACATACGAGTCATCCCCGCACCTGTCCCGGTCACTTCCCTGCTCTCGGCAAGTAAATATAAAAGCGGCTTTCGGCTCAGTGATTTATGTTTTCATACAGCCGCCGCCGCTTTTATATTTACTATCCGAGAGCAGGGAAGTGACCGGGACAGGAGCGGAGATCACTCGTATTTCAGCACAGCTGTTTTAATGTACCCGCTGCATTACATACAGTGCGGAGTACCGGAAGTGACGAGGGGTAGGTTTTTCTCACGGGTAGGTAATTCTCACGGAACACCGGAAGTGATGTCATGATATCACTTCTGGGTACTCGGCGCTGAATTCAAATAACTAACAGCATTCAAAACAGCCAAACTTGGCATTTTGAATGCTTTTCAGTGTCGAGGAGGGGTTTGGGGTCTTTTAGACCCCCAGATCCCTCTACAAGGAGTACCTGAAGAAAAAAAATGTTTTACATGTCCGAAAATATTGGCCGATACCGATATCTGATGACCAAAATATCGGTATCGGCATAAAAAAAACGATATCAGTCGATCACTAATGCAAACACATCTTGTTAAAAGCTTTGGATTTTCCTCAGGGATTAAATGTACCAATTATGCCAATTGTGATAATTTGAGCTTGTGTAGTTGTGGGATTGTTGCAAAAATTGTTTAAACATTATTTCTTTGCTTATTTGTTTGACACACTGTTTTCACCCTGGGCTGATCACCTCAAAGTACAGCTGTGTCAAACCAAATTCAGCCTAAGCTGCCTCCATGTTGTTGTTTTCGCCTTGGCTCGTGTGTTCGTCTTCTCCCTCGATAACGTGTCTGTGGCGAAGGACCATTTGCGCTCACAAATCTTCACATTTTAAAAAGAGCATACGTCGCATGGAGGGCGTGTTTGAATGCAATTGGCGTGCACAAGGATGCCACATAGCATTTCCCCAAATGTGCAATACAGCATAAATAGGAACTGTTTCCCAACACACTAGCCTCAGTCAGAGGCTGAAGGGGACACAGAGAAGCAGCAACTGGGTTGCGTGAGTCACTGTGGGTGTATGCTACTGGCATACACAGGTCCTGTATCTTTGGGATAATTTGTGCCGGGTGTGATAAGCTGTATAAGCTTGGCACAAGCCTTAAGTACACTGAAGTTATTACCTCAAATTTGTCTTGCTATAAAGCAATGTCTACCCAAAAGAGGGCTGGGGGGGGGGGGGGCACAGTTGGAAGGGGCACTGTGATGCCGTCGTCAGGCCTTGAAGGTCCTAGCCGTGCTTCCTCTGTGTCTACTCCCCATGAAGAGCCAGAGGCGACTAGCCAAACAGACCCATTATGGTTGTCAGGCATAGTAGCTACTCCAGGTGCTTCTGCCGCAAAAACCTCTGTCACTAAGGAAGATTTGGCATCGGCATTAGCCAGCCTTGAGGGTAAGATTGCTGGCATGATTGCAGAATCTCAAGGAGGGAGGAAACATGATAGATCCCTCTCACCTGAGCCACCCCCTGAATCAGTTCAAGATTGGGCAGAGGATATGGAAGAAGTAGCTGTTGATGACCCTATGGAAGTTCAAGCTGAGGTTTCCACTTCTGGGGAGTCAGGGTCAGAGGAGTCTTTATCAGCTTCTCAAACCCAGAGATCGTTAGTTCAGTCTTTTACTGAAATGGTCCGGTCTGGATACAAATTTTCTCCCTTAGAGACATGTGAAGTCTCTTTCCTCTCTAGGCTCATTACGCCCTCATAGTCCTCGGACGTTTCCCATCCGCTCTTGGAGACCTTGTATAATGATTAGGATCATCCTGATAGGATTTTCGTTTCTCTAAAAATGTTTACTCTATTGTATCCTATGGAGGAAAAGTTTACCAAGAAATGGAATATACCCACTGTGGATGCTGCCATTTCTTCGGTTAAAATGAATGATAAAATTTAACCTGCCCTGTGGATAATGCCCAGGTTTTTAAAGATCCGGCAGATAAAAAGTTGGAATCTTTTGAAAGCCTCCTTTGCTGTTGTAGGATCTGCGATACACCGAGCAGTAGAAGCCATAGGAGTTTTTCAGTCTTTAAAAGATCGTATGAAGCGAGTGTACAAGACAGTTCCTTCTCAAGGAGAGTATGTGGAAGATCTATCAGATTTTCCTCACACTTTATGTTTCGCAGTTGATGCTTTTACGGACTCTATATGCCAAATGTCACAGTTTGCTCTGATGACAGTGCATATGCGCAGAATCCTTTGGTTAAAGAGCTGGTCTGCGGAATTACCATGTAAAAAATGGCTGTCTGGCTTCCTTTTTCAGAGAGAACGCCTTTTTGATGACAATCTGGATAAGTATATACAAAAGATCTCGGGGGGGGGGGGGTTGGGGGGAGAGTACGTTGCTACCTGTAAAAAGAAAGAGCAAGCATCCCTCTTTTAAGATCCCCAGCACTCATACTACCAGTTTTTCTAATTCCAGACGGTGGCGACGGCCTCAGCCATCAGGGTTCGGAATCAAGCCTTCAGGGCAGGGACAGAAAAACCCCTGGGCCCAGAGATCAGAAGTCTTCCTCTAAGCCTACTCTGTGAAGGGGTGCTCCCACTCACTTGGGTGGGGGGGAAGGCACTTCGGTTCTCAAAGGTTTGGGTGGAAACGATCCAAGACAACTGGGTTATCTCAGCCATCTCACAGGGGTACAAACTGGAATTTCAGGTGTTTCCACATCCTCGGTTTGTAAGGTCAAGTATAACGACAGATCCCTAAAAAGAAGATCTCTATTTCTGGCATTGGACCAGCTGAAGACCTAAAGAGTGATAACGGAGGTTCTGGAGAATGAAAGGTTCAGGGGTTTTTACTCAAACCTGTTCATAATCCACAAACCAAAAGGGAAAGTGAGACCTATTCTGGATCTCTAAGCTCTAAACCAGTTTCTGAATGTTCATACTTTCTGTATGGAGTCCTGCAGGGAGGGGAATTTCTAGCATCCGTAGACATCAAGGAAGCATATCTTCAAGTGCCTATATTCCAGGCTCATCAAGGGTTTCTATGCTTTGCAGTAGAAAACTGTCATTTTCAGTTTGTGACCCTACCTTTCGGGTTAGTTAAGAGCTCCAAGAGTGTTCACAAAGATCCTAGCTCCAGTATTGGATGTTCTAAGGTCCCAAGGGATATCTTTAATAGGATATCTGGACGAACTATTACTTATAGATCGATTGGCTCTAAGCCAAAATGTCCTCGAGACAGTACAGTTCCTAGAATGTCTTGTTTGGATCCTGAACTTGGTAAAGTCAGCATTACAGCCAGTCCAGCATCTGGAATATCTGGGTTTTCTTGTGGACACCATATTCTTGCCAACAAGAAAGGTCACAGACCTGAAGGATTTGGTTTGGTCCATCGTAAGGTTGAGATACCCTTCTGTACATCTTTGCATGAAGTTATTGGGAAGAATGGTGTCCGCGTTTGAGGCAATTCCCTATCCTCAATCCCATGCCAGACCCTTGCAGAACAACATTCTGTCTACATGGACCAGAAAGGTTCAGTCTCTGGACTGGTCCATGTCTCTGGTACTAGGAGTACGTCAGAGTCTAAATTGGTGGTTGGTGACCAGAAATCTGGAGAAGGGGAAATCCTTTCTTCCAGTAACCTGGAAGGTGGTGACTACAGATGCCAATCTCTCCGGCTAGGGAGCAGTTCTGGAGGAAGCCACTGTCCAGGGGAAATGGTCTTGGGTAGAGAAAGGTCTCCCCATCAACATTCTGGAAATTCGAGCAGTCAGTCGGGCTTTGAAATACTGGACGCCCAGACTTCGGGGTCACCCTGTCTGGGTGCAATCTGACAATGCCACGGCTGTGACTTATTTCAACCATCAAGGTGGCACAAAGAGTCAGTCAGCCCAGAAAGAGGTGGATATAATCCTGTCCTCGGCAGAGAAATTTGTGCCATGCCTGACAGCAATTTTTATTCCAGGAATAGAGAACCGGCAGGCAGATTTTCTGAGCCGTCAACAGATGTTTCCGGGGGAATGGTCCTTACATCCCGAGACTTTTCAATCAATCTGCCTATGCTTGGGGGTCCCAGATGTAGATCTGTTGGCATCTAGGTTCAACAACAAGTTGAATACATTTGTGTCCAGCACCAGGGATCCACTCACAGTCGAATCGGATGCTTTAGTGACTCCTTGGAAAGAGTATTCCCTGAATTATGCCTTTCCTCCGATGCAGCTGATACCACGTTCGTTGTGCAGGATCCAGCTAAAGGAGAAACCAGCAATTCTGGTAGCTCCAGCATGGCCGAGGAGGGTTTGGTATGCACAAATCCAAAGGTTGGCAGTGACAGGGCCTTGGCCCCTTCCACTGCATCCAGACCTACTCTCTCAAGGCCTGATATTTCACCCTGCTTTACAGTCTCTAAATTTGACAGCTTGGCTATTGAAGCCTTAATATTGAAGGAGCGAGGTGTATCTGGCCCTGCAGTTTATACCCTAATAAATGCTAGGAAACCAGTCTCTAAAAGCATTTATTACAGGGTCTGGAAATCCTACATTACCTGGTGTGAAGCCAGGAAATGGCTTCCCCCCAAATATATCATCGGGAGAATTCTAGCTTTCCTTCAAACAGGGGTAGATATGAAATTAGCCTTGAGCACTAATAAGAGGCAAATTTCAGCCTTATTGGTTTTCTTCCAGGAACTGATCGCTTCCCATGCGTTGCTTCAGGCCTTCGTTCGGGGACTGTTACGTTTGCTTCGACCTGTGAAGCCACCATTGTGTTTTACAAAAACAGCCATTAGAGCCCATGGAACAAGTTCCCCTGGTTCTTCTGACTAGGAAACTAGTCTTTTTGATTGCGATAACTTCGGCTAGAAGGGTATCGGAACTAGCAGCTCTTTAAAAAAACATTCTTGATTTTTCATCAGGATAGGGTGATTCTACGTCCACACCAAGGTTTTTGCCAAAGGTGGTGTCCACCTTTTATTTGAATCAGGACATTATACTACCTTCATTTTTTCCAAAGTTATTGCATTCTCTTAATGTAATGCATGCACTTAAGTTTTTGGAAAGATCAGCTCAGATTCGTAAGTTCGATCTCTTGTTTGTGCTGCTGAAAAGGCCCAAGAAAGGGTTGGCAGCATCTACAGTATGTCTACGATTTCTCATTGGATTCGCCAGGTTATGATTTAGAAGGGAAGGTTCCACCTTTTCCTGTAAAGGCACATTCTGCCAGAGGAGTAGATGCCTCTTGGGTACTTCACCATCAAGCCTCTATGGCTCAGACTTGCAAGGCTGCGACCTGGTTGTCGGTGCATGCTCATTTCTATCGAGTGGATGCTGGGACCCAGGAGGAATCTGCATTTGGCCGCATTGTTCTGCAGGCAGCGGTGTAATCCTTTTTAGGTCTGTTGGCGGTATTTTTGGTGTCCCAATCCCCTCAAATGCATTGCTTTGGGAGATCCCATATGTTATGACTTATGGCTCTGTGTCCTGTGATGTACAAAAAGAAAAATTTATTTTTAATAAATACTTACCTGTAAAATCCATTTCTTGAAGTACATCACGGGACACATAGGTTACTCCCCTCTTTATGGGGTCTTTATTGCTTGCTACAATACTGAGGTACTTCCTGTGTGGGAGAGGTTATATAGGGGGACATCCTTTCTGATTGGTTGCCAGTGTCCTTCACCTGTAGGTGGCTATATAATCCATATGTTATGATTTATGGCTCTGTGTCCCGTGATGTACTTTAAGAAATGGATGTTACAGGTAAGTATGTATTAAAATCCATTTTTTTTGTGAATAAGTAACCATGATCTGTGCACAAAAAAATAGCAAATAATAAATGGTGCAAAAAGTTTATATATAGTTCAGTGCTCCACAATTCAATGTGTTTACTGAAAAGATGATGCTCCAACTTTCCCACATGCAAATACAACAAACTATTTGTAGTGCAGCTAAAATAATCCACAATGGAAAGTGTGTCACCGCTGTGCTCTATATGTGAAAATTGTCCGCTTACCAAATCAAATGATCCCACCAAGAGATTATATGCGTGTGAGTGGAAACGCCTATGAAGACAAGTGTTCAGCCAGCTCCAGGGTATGTATCCAGGCTTATGCTGCTCCTTCATCTCGTTATTCACATCATGTGGTTTTAAAAGATAATGGAAGGTACTCATAGTGCATTAATGCGGTTCTAGGTAAATGTATAGTGGGCTTTGTCTGCCTAACAGCAGGGCCATGATTTCTTTTAGTAGGGTGTCATGGTTTCCAGGTGTGTCTGCTGAAGGGGGAGTCTCCCCACTGGCTCTGTGAGAGACTTCTCATAGGGCAGTGGAGGAAATCCAATAAGGGATACATTCAGGCTTGTAACTACCCCAGAAGGCAGATTCTGCCGCAAAGGATTCTGGGAGTGGTTATAAGTTTGATGGAGAGCATGAATTATTGTATTGTCTTTGGTGGGAAGCAGAGTCCCAGGAGGGAGAGGATAGCTGTCTCTCCTCCTGTCAGAGGAGGTGGGTGTCTCGGGGTGCTGACGGAAAATCCTCAGCTGAGCTGAGGGGGATCTGGTGTGCCGAGAACCAGCGGAAAGCAAGAGGGGTCCAGTCCCAGGAAAGCCTACACAGGTCGTGAGTACTGAGGATTGCCCCTGGGGGTCTGCCTAGAGTCAGTGGGGACCACTCCGGGAAAAAGTTCTAGGATCCAAGTGTCAGATAGCGGTAAAGGGGGTACCTAGTCAGAGGACCCTGAAGTGACACAGGGGGTACCTAGTCAGGGGACCCTGAAGAGTTAAAGGGTGCACCTGCAGTTTGGGCCCTGAAGAGACAGTGTTCAGTGTCTTAATTGAGAGTTGCAGCCATACAGGATTTCACAACAGTCTACCTCAAGCCAGTGCAAGGCTGGGGAGGGAATTAGTGACTTTGTGGTACAGCAGTGTCTGTAGAGCTCATTGCTCTACAGTCCTGGATCTTCTAGACTCAAGGTTGAGGATCTAGCACTTCATTCAAGTTACAGTGTGTTCTGAGCGTCAGTGAGCATTGGCTGGCATCGGCTTGTGTCGAGACAGCGTTAACAGACATTTTCCTGAGAAAATGTCCCAAGTTGTACTTAGTCAAGCCTAAAGGAGTATCCCACTCATTCCCTTCTCCCATCCCCTAAAACTACAATAAAACAACCAAACAAAGATGCCGGAGTTGTCAATGTGTATCAGTTCTAACACCCAGGGCCGCAGCTCACATGGGTTGGAAGGGTAACTGGTATCAATGGCAGACCCATCTCAGGCCACAGGCCTGGAAACCTTGCTACACGTATAAAGCTGGTTTATTACATAAAAATTGCACTTACATCGATTGAGTTTGAGCGATATAGAATAAAATCTTGCATGGCTGCCTGCAGTGCGGCCCATGCTTGTTGACGTCATGTTGCTAGCTCCAATCCAACTCCTCTTAGAAGGCATCGACTGGGATAAAGGCTAGCGAGTGACATCTCTCACTAATAATGGATTAGGGAAGAACAGAAGGTGACACACAGGTGTGTCAAATTAGCAATACAGATAAAACTGTTTGCCGTTTTTAACCATTAAAAGAGTAAATATTATACGTGGCAAAAAAGGAGCAATGTGTGTGTCAAAACTATCACATTTTTTTTTATGCTTACAGAGGAAGTAAAGTCTAAAGAATAATTTGTACCTATATGTAAGCCTTACTTAAAGGTACTGTAAATATCTCCTAAACATGTACCGTTTAGGTGATCTTTACATTGCATGCAGCCGATGACGTCATCGGCGCATGTGCTCTGAAGGAATGGCCACCCGGGCCATTCCTTCAGATACCTGTGCCATGAATGACGGCTCCCCTGCACATACGCGAGAGGGACGTTATCGCGGCTTCGGCATGTCACACAGCTGGAGTCTGCAGACCCAGAAGGAAGACCGGGAGAAAATAGACGCTGCCTCCAGCGACTACATTGCATCGTTGGAGGACTTCGTTCAGATCGGGAGATCAGATCTGTGGCAGCCATTGGGAAACCAGCTGTCACTTGTAATCACATAAGCCAGACTTCTGTGTTCACAAGTGACAGTGGTCAGCAAGGAGAAGAGTGCTGAGCCAGAGGTGGTGGAACTGGGTTCCACCAAGTTCCAGCTGAAAAAAATCCCTGCTCCCAGTACTTCAAAGTCACTTCAGATAATACCCCGAGTACTCTAAAGTTACTTCAGATATTACTACCCGTACTAAAAAGTTGCTTCAGATATTACTCCCAGTACTCCCAAGTCACTTCAGATATTAGTCCCAGTACTCCCAGTACTGTATATTAAAATATCTCAACCAGTTAAAAGATGATTCATATTAATTGACTCTAAACAGTGATTGTGTCTAGTGCGAAGACAATGCAAAATAAAAACGGGACGGAAAACATGTATCAGATAATTAGGATAAACAAAAAATAAATAAATAAATAGAAATATAAAAAGAGAATAAATTAGAATAAAATAAAAATTACAAGTAAAAATTAAAAAATGAATAATGCAATATTAGAAAAAAATAAAGAATACAAAATAATGTTAAAAATAAATAATAAAAAAAGTAAAAAAAATAAATAAATAAAAAAATAAAAATAAAAAATAAATAATAAAAGTGATAATGAAATGACAAAAGGAAAAAAGAAAATAAAACAAGCAATTAAAAATGAGCAAAGATATAACAAAACTCAACTGTAAGGACCCGGCACGTCAGTATAGTGTAGGAAAAGTAAAACAGTCTTACATAGATTAAGAACTGACTGCTAGAAAAGTTTGAAAACATTAAACCTACAAAATATGTGTTTGTCCTCAATAGTTAATTTTAGTCCAAAGCATTAAAAGTGGACAAGACAAAAATATCAACTTAAAATGAGCACAATAAGGGATAGCAGATAATGTGATTAGATCTCAGGCTCCTTGGTTGGTTTATCAAGGAATGCATACATGGGGTAAGATGTGCACTTGGTCGCATCACCAATCTTGTTGGACATTTTACCTGCTACTCTAATGGGGATTTTAAATGGTTACTCTCAGTACTCTACATTACTTCAAAATACTCCTTGTGCTACAGTTCCATGTTGTTTCAAATTACTCAGTTACCCCCAATACTTCAAGTAACTTCAGGTATTACTCCCAGTACTTCATAGACGCTTCAGGTATTACTCCCAGTACTCCAAAGACGCTTCAGGTATTACTCCCAGTACTCCAAAGACACTTTAGGTATTATTCCCAGTCAGTGCTTTTTTCTCAGAAAATAGGGGCAGGAACCTAACCACGACTCCCCCAAACTCCTCCCCAAACACACACTTTGCAAGTGGATGTGGACAAATTTCAGTGGGAAGGTCTTAAAGGGGCATTAAATACCTGGAGTGCATTACATGTAGAGTTCTGGGGTGTGCTACATGCAGAGTTTTTTTGGGGGGGAGGTTACACACAGAGTGCAAATTTCAGGGGTGCGCTATGTGCAGAGTGCAGGGGCGTGCGGCATACAGAGTGCAGAGTCCAGCCTTCTTCCACATCTGCTTACCCCTGCATCCACATCTCACTTTCACTACTCTTAAGCTCTGACCTCTGCATGTAACCCCCCCCCCATCCCCCCTCCTCTCCATCCACTACCCTTGGACCCATCTTCTCCCCACCTTAAAAGTTCTACCATCTTTCACATGTCTTACTTCTGTTGCTGTATTAGGCTGAAGCACCCAACTGGCTCTAGTACCTCCCTGCGCACTGTAGGTTGCTCTATTTATCTCACTTGCAGGGAGATCATCCAGTGGGGATGATGGCATCTGCACTGCCCCCCAGGCACCCGAATCTACGGTGTCCCCATCTTGCACATCCTGTGGGAGCAGATCGGGAGATCAGATCTGTGGCAGCCATTGGGAGACCAGCTGTCACTTGTAATCACATAAGCCAGACTTCTGTGTTCACAAGTGACAGTGGTCAGCAAGGAGAAGAGTGCTGAGCCAGAGGTGGTGGAACTGGGTTCCACCAAGTTCCAGCTGAAAAAAATCCCTGCTCCCAGTACTTCAAAGTCACTTCAGATAATACCCCGAGTACTCTAAAGTTACTTCAGATATTACTACCCGTACTAAAAAGTTGCTTCAGATATTACTCCCAGTACTCAAGTTACTTCAGATATTAGTCCCAGTACTCCAAAGTCATTTCAGATGTTACTCCCAATACTCCAGTTACTTCAGATATTACTCCCCGTAATAAAAAGTCACTTCAGATATTACTCCCAGTACTTCAAGTCACATTGGATATTACTCCCAGTACTCCTAAGTTACTTCAAATATTACTCCCAAGTTACTTCAGATATTACTCCCAGTACTCCCAAGTTTCATTTCAGATATTACTCCTAGTACTCCCAAGTTTCATTTCAGATATTACTCCCAAGTTACTTCAGATATTAATTCCAGTACTCCCAAGTTACTTCAGATATTACTCCCAGTACCCCCAAGTTACATCAGATATTACTCCTAGTACCCCCAAGTTTCATTTCAGATATTACTCCCAAGTTACTTCAGATATTAATTCCAGTACTCCCAAGTTACTTAAGATATTACTCCCAGTACCCCCAAGTTACTTCAGATATTACTCTCAGTACTCCCAAGTTACTGCTGATATTACTCCCAGTACTCCCAAGTTTTTTCAGATATTACTCCCAAATTACTTCAGATATTATTCCCAGTACACCCAAGTTACTTCAGATATTACTCCCAAGTTACTTTAGATATTATCCCCAGTACTCCCAAGTTACTTCAGATATTACTCCAAGTACTCCCAAGTTACATCAGATATTACTCCAAGTTCTCCCAAGTTACATCAGATATTACTCCAAGCACTCCCAAGTTACTTCAGATATTACTCCAAGTTCTCCCAAGTTACATCAGATATTACTCCCAAGTTACTTCAGATATTACTGCCAGTACTCCCAAGTTACTTCGAATATTGCTCCCAAGTTACTTCAGATATTACTCCCAGTACTCCCAAGTTAATGCAGATATTGCTACCTTTACAGGAACACAGGATTCATGTCTTCTGTACTGACAGAATGGCAATCTGCCTTGTTTACATGTGCAGACTGCTGTTCTGCCTGTGTACCAAACAATCAGTGGGTGCTGGCGTACATCGTAAAATCACAACGGGAGCGAGCTACCGCCAGCGCAGACTCACGCCCGATATGCAGAAGTGCAGGATCACATGTATATAAATATAATCCTGCGCAGCCACCCTGTAGCAGTAAATGTGCTATAAGGCAGTCAGTGAGTGGTTTACTAACAGGAAATATTGTATGTGAAATTATTTCCTAATAAAGTGTATGTATGCTGACATTTTTTTTTTTCCGTTTGTCTGGCATCATCTACCATTTAAATTTTACCAAGGAAATAATTTCTGTGTATCCAGAGAACTTCTTGTAGCAGCAGTCTGACAATGTTAACCACTTTAGCCCCAGAGGATTTGGCTGCTCAATGACCAGGCCCTATTTTGCGATTCGGCACTGTGTAAATTTAAACAAAATTGACGTCCTTTTTTTCCCACAAATAGAGCTTTTTTTTGGTGGTATTTGATCACCTGTGTGATTTTTATTTTTTGTGCTATAAACAAAAAAAGAGTGACAATTTTGAAAAAATAACAATATTTTTCACATTTTTTTTTATATGAAATTCTCAAAAAAAAAAAAGTAAAAATCAAAATGTTTTAACATTTTAGACCAATTTGTTTTCTGCTACATATTTTTGTTAAAAAAAAATTGCAATAAGCATATTTTGACTGGTTTGTGCAAAAGTTATTGCGTTTACTAACTACGGGAAAGATTTGTCATTTTTATTGTTTTTTTTTTTTTACTAATAATGGCGGCGATCTGCAATTTTTTTGCGGGACTGCACTATTGTGGCAGACAGATCGGACCCCTAACTGACATTTTTGACACTTTTGGGGGTACCAGTGACATTACTACAGTAATCAGTGCTATAAATATGCACTGTTACTGTAAAAATGACACTGGCAGGGAAGGGGTTAACATTACTGGTGATCAAGGGGTTAAGTGTGACCCTAGGGGCGTGATTCTAACTGTAGAGGGGCATGGCTTGTGAATTAATCACAGAGACATGCGATCCTATATAGCAGGATCGCATAGCCTCTGTGATTACTTCAGGGAGAATGACAGACGGCTGTGTTTACATCAGCCGTCTGTCCTTCTCTCACTACTGTGGGAGATTGCGAGTGGCCGGTGGCCATCGGAGCCGCCGGTCAAACGCGCTGGCTCCCCAGATAACGAGCGTGGGTGGGAGCACGGTGCCGGCGGCACGCGCTCGCCCCCTACAGTCTCCTGAGCGAGCAACGTAGGGCTACGTTGCTTTGCCAGCAGCGTCAGAGTGCCACAGTTAGAGCCCATTCACATTAGCGCGTCTTGTCAGGCGACTTGTCAGCCTGACAAGTCACGCTCGGTCGCGGTCCATTGATTAGCACAGGACCCGTTTTTTACTGTGCGTTCTTCTTTATACATCTCGGGTATGATAAAGTGGCAAACACAAAATCAAAAATTATAATATAATAAATGACTATAAATAAGTTAAAGTATATATATATATATATATATATATATATATATACACACACACACATACACACACACATCACACATTATATATATATATATATATATATATATATATATATATATATACATATACGTATACATATATTATATATATATTTATATATATATGTATATATATATATATATATATATATATATATATATATACATATATTATATATGATATACGTATATATATATATATATATATATAAAGTACAGTAAAACTGCAGGAAAGGGCACTGGGGGGCAAACTAATATCAATTTATTTTATTTTGTAATGAAATCAGTGTGTTTGAGTATTTTACTTTTCAAATTTTCCGCTGGTTCCACCCCCGCTGCGAGCGTCATGTCACAGGAGACGGAAGTCGGGGCTCACAAGCATTGGGTGGAAGATCCGAGCGCCGTATTCCGAAGGGACAAATCGCTGGATCCCGGCGACAAGGTAAGTAGCCTTCTACAAGGATCCAGCGATCCTCCCTGGCGGTACCCCGAGTGTGGCTCGGGGTTACCGCTTATGGCAGTGAAATCCCACCCCTAACCACACTCGGGAATACTGCCAGGGAGGTTAACTGTTCTGAATTGGCTGTAACTGGTTACAAGTGACAAGCTTCATAGCACATTTCCAACCCTTAATGTGGCAGTAATTTTGTTTTTTTCCTGTCCTGTGGTCAAGTCACATCAATACCAGTCTGGCTGATGAAATATGGGCTAGATAGAAATCTTACTAGGAATACAGGTGCAGATAGTACTTATTCCCAAACCATGGCCATTTCTATCACGAGTAAAGGAGAGTTTTGTCTCAGTTGACACCCTCTAATGAAGATTCTCACCTTTGCCATTCTTTAAAGTGCTACAATATCCTGCCCTGTTATCCTAGTACCCACAATGGCATTAAGGGTTGTTGAACAGATGGAGTTTAGAACTGAAAGGCAGATGTTAGGACCACAATCACCTGCTGGTGGCACTGTGGTGCTCTGGGCTGATTGCTGATGTTCCAGTGTCCACCAGCAGCAATTCCCAGAGGCCATCAGGCCCCAGTAATCAATTCCAATATCAAGGCCCCAGTAATCAATAGTTTCAGCTGCTAGCAGGGCGTATAATGCTGCTCCCATTCAAACATGGCATGTCAGTGTTTTGATTGCCATCCTTGCTTCCAGATCCTTATGTCTGTGTATCCTACTCCTGAGCTAGCCTTACATCCTGTACTAAACTGTTTACTCCTGCTGCTTGTTCCTGTATCCAGTATTGATTCCCTCTTTCCTTGAAATTCATGGTATCCCCTGGTACCCGTGTCCCTCATTTTTTTATAGTTAGTTGTTAGGTCTCTTGTTAGGTTAATTAGGTATTTTGTTACTGGAGTTTGTTCATGTTTACGGTTTTCTGCTGTGTGATTGCTTTTTGTTTCACTGTAAATAAATCTCACTATAAAGATATATACATATGGTCTGGTCCCAGTTTCTTTTCTTTTTTTGTAGATACATACTATATATCTGGTCATCCCCCAGCTGCTGACTCCAGCCTTCAAGTATCTAATAAACAAGCAGAATGTCAAGTAGTAGCCAAGGCCCTAAATGTTACTCTTACCCAAACATTTTTTTATTTTTTTTGCACTGCTAATGATGGTTACACTTCCGCTGAGCAGGCGGATGACGGGTCCATGTCTTCTCCGGACACGGACACAACCCGCTCTTTTCTATGGGGCAATCAATTGGAAAAGAAGCGCCTGTACATTTCCATCCGATGCCATCCGATCCTCTAGACATATGGGGAATAGGTCCCCCATCTGTCTGTTTTTGGCAGACAGGATCGGATCAGATCAGATGGCGGCAGGTGTCCGCTGACATCCACTACTCCATAGAAGAGACTGGAGGGTCCAATCAGGAATCAGGTCTGCCTGAAAAGCTGACAGGTGTACCTTATCGAATCACCCATGTGAAAGGGGTCTTAGTATGCATTTATTTCTATATGATATATACACACCAATACATCCAAACTCAGCAAACTGCCGTTACTCATGTTTTTTTTGTAAGTTTTCTGATTCTGTAAGAACCGAAGGGTTAATCTCCTTCCTGCATAATGCATAACATTAGCATTGGCTGAATTATTTCTTCCAGGGTTCACTTAATTAGTCAATTCATTTGTGTGGGTTATAGAAAACAGTTCCATGTGATAGCGGTAGGATACTCTGGAGGAAATACAAAGGTAACGTCTTTAGCTCTCATTCCTGTTTAAAAATTTAAAGCAAGATTGACCTGTGAGAGATTACTTGTGGTTGGACAGCTTAATTGTTTCAGTCCAGATAATGAGACTAAACACCCTTCCTTATAAAAGGCAGCTTGGGAAATGTGAATATAAATGAATAGCGGCAGGTTTGGCAGCTCTCTTGATGGGCGTCCCACAACTCTATTGTTTGGTTCTGCATTTGCATAATATTGCCTTACATTACAATATCTGCGAGTTACAAATAAGATGTGGAAAAAAGCTTCTTTGTACAGGTAAGTAGTGCCGTCTTTAAGTAGATAGAGAAATAATGCAATGTGCTGTTCTCAGTAGAATGTTTTCATATAACAGACAAATGTAACTGGTATTCTAAACACACGTCTGCAATGGAAGCAGAGACCAAGAACCAGCTACTCATTTTTGTCTTTATTATATGTATGCCAAGGGGAAATTAAGTAGATATTTTAGACTTTGTAATTTACATAAGCATTATTTATTTGCAAAATGGAAATATCACAGATGCAGGCCATGCATGACACAGTGAAAGAATTCTCATGCAAGCTGTATAGCAGAGTGCCCATTTACTCACCATGCTCAGATGCAGGCTCAGTCTTCTTTTCCAACTCCATTTTTCACAACTCCCTGGGTTCATATATGTAGTATACTTGGATTTTGCAAAAGCTTTTGACACAGTTCCCTACACATGGCTAACGTGTAAAGTAAAGTCTACAGGCTTGGAAAGATCAGTTTGTATATGGATAGAAAATTGGCTAAAATATAGAATTCTGAGAGTAGTGGTTAAGGATTCTTACTCTGAATGGTCTAAAGTTATCAGTGGTGTACCCCAAGGTTCAGTGTTGGGACCCTTACTTTTTAATATCTTTATAAATGATATAGGGTCTGTATTAAAAGTAACTTTTCAGTCTTTGCAGATGACACCAAGCTATGCAGTGGAATAACTTCCTTACAGGATGTCTCCAACTTACAAGCCGACCTCAATGCACTGTTTATCTGGGCAACTATGTGGCAAATAAGGATCAATGTTGATAAATGTAAAGTTATACACTTGGGGACTAAGAATATGCATGCATCATACATACTAGGGGGAGTAGAACTGGGGGAATCCATAGCGGAGAAGGATCTGGGTGTTCTGGTAGATCCTAAGCTTAATGATAGCATGCAATGCCAAGCTGCGATTTCCAAAGCAAGCAAAGTCCTTTCTTGTATTAACAGAGACATGGACTCCAGAGAGAGAGAGAGAGAGAGAGATATCATTTTGCCCCTGTACAAATCATTAGTTAGACCTCATCTGGAATATGCAGTTCAGTTTTGGGCACCAGTTCTTGAAAAAGGATATCGGGGAACTGGAGAAAGTGCAGAGAGGGGAAACCAAACTGATAAAAGGCATGAAGGAGCTCAGCTATGAGGAAATATTAGAGGGATTGAATGTATTCTCTCGTGAGAAGAGAAGATTAAGGGGAGATATGATCAACATGTATAAATACATAAGGGGTCCATATAGTGAACTTGGTGTTGAGTTATTCACTTTAAGGTCAACACAGAGGACAAGGGGGCACTCTTTACGTCTAGAGGAAAACAGATTTTGTCTCCAAATACGGAAAGGTTTCTTCACCGTAAGAGCTGTGAAAATGTGGAATAGACTCCCTCCAGAGGTGGTTCTGGCTAGCTCACTAGATTGCTTTAAAAAATACATGGATTCTTTCCTAGGTGTACATAATATAAATGGTTACTAATATTTATAGGTAAAGTTGATCCAGGGAATATCTGTTTGTCTCTCGGGGGATCAGGAAGGATTTTTTGACCCTGCTGTAGCAAATTGGATCATGCTTTGCTGGAGCTTTTTCGTCTTCCTCTGGATCAACTGCAGGAATAGGATTGTGTACATGGGATTGAATGGTTGGGTTTTCTTTGCTTTTTTTTGTTTTTTATTGGTTGAGCCAGATGGACTTGTGTCTTTTTTCAACCTGACTATGTAACCCAGTTTGTAAGTTTCTCCACCTCTCTTAGCAGCTCATGTAGGTCACAGCAGAGGTAACTGGACAAATGATCTGCGGCCAGGTGAGTGACCTTCCACTGCCAAAACTGTTGGCCGACAGCCAGGCAAGATCCTAATAGTATGCAACTTCTCTATATGGCTCAGCCACTGTGGGGAGCATGTCCATATTGCTACTAGAGTATTCATATAGGTCACACCACATGTAGCGGGGCAAATTATCTGCAGCCAGGTGAGTGGCCTTCCACTGCCAGAACTGTTGTGCAGACAAATAGGCCAGAGCCTAAGAGTATGCAGCTTCTCCATAAGGCTCAGCTACTGTGGAGAGCATGTCCATATTGCTTCTAGAGTATTCATACAGGTCACACCAGATGTAGCGGGGCAAATGATCTGCAGCCAGGTGAGTGGCTGTCCACTGCCAGAACTGTTGTACAGCCAGCCAGCCCAGAGCCTAAGAGTATGCAGCTTCTCCAAAAGGCTCAGCTACTGTGGGGAGCATGTCCACAATGCTACTAGAGTATTTTAGTTCTAGTAGGGTAGACATTTGTCCTTGGGTAATGCAACCCTCCAGTTGTTTACTTGTGTTACCAGGGCTACCTCTTTATTAAACTTTAAAATGTACTTTTCAAAATGTTGGTTGTTGTTTGGTTTGTTCATTTATATTAGTGTAAGAAAAGCACATCATTCTACAAAAAATAAATGTGTAGCTTAGTATAGTGGATCTACACTCTGTCTATATCAGGTATCTTAGCAGGAAAATAGTGAAGGGCTACTGCATTCAGGATGTTGGCATGCCTGAGGCAGAATGACCAGTAGACTAGCCATCAATACAACAACAGTGCAAATCTACAGTTAGAATCCTGAGACTGATATGTAATTTTTTAAAGTAATGATTGTGTCTAATTCCAGCAGCCATGAGTCTAGGGTTGGAGCTTGGTTACAAAAGCATTAAAGCACAACCATTCAGTGTGCGACAGAGAATGCCCTGGAGGGGGCCAGGAAGATGTGATTATCTAATTAAGAAGAAAAAAAAAACAAAAAACAAGATACACATGCATGTTTTTTTGGTTAGTGTAAAAACCTAATTTACGGTAGATATGCTCCTTTCCCAATAACATACTAATTTGGGCATTTCCAAAGAAAGTGTGTTAAAGATCAGTGGTTTAACTTTGGAGCAGCAAGGGTCTTATCTGTGGCCTATTTTTGTGAGTCAACCTATAAGTGGCAGAGAATGATACTCCTAAAGGCTCTAGTGAAGCTTCCTCCCAATCTTCTGCTGATGTACAGCCCATTTCAGACTCCTATCTCCATTTACAATGTCGAGGAAATTTAGGAAGGTATTTGCATAGAATGCAGCTAGGTTCAAAAACTAAAAAAATGTATAGGGGGTATCTATCCCTATAGAACAATACAATAATCCATGAAGGGATACAGAAGGTAATTAGGACTATAGAATAGCCAGGAATTAATAAAAAAAACGTAGGAAATAGCCTAGAAAAGAATAGTAATGTAAAAGTAAAAAATGTGAAGTTTATTTAGACAATCATTAAAACACCTCAAATGAGGAAACGCAGATAAACAACCAATTAAAACATGAGATCCCATAAAGTGGCAACACAACAATACATTAAAGATGTACCCTAATGGACCTCGAAAATAAAAAAAAAATATATAAAAACCTCCATGTAATTGGGAGAATTCAAACTAGAATCCTAAAGGTTTTCCAGTCAAAGGCCCGGTATTTTTTGTAATGATGGACATAGACAACAAAGGCCTGTATAAAAAAATATTAATAAACATGAGACAGAAAAAAAAAGAAAAATGAAATACCTGTAGTTACCAAAGACTGAAAAAACGGATGTAAATCCTCCTCCAGAGAAGAGAGGAATGAGGCTGGTGTCTAGAGGCAGTTCTATATGGCTGTGCCATCGGAGATCACATGGGAATGGAACAGCCAATCCAAATGTTAAGGCAACAAATCACACCTGCAGTTCAATTACATTTACCAAAGGAGACAGAAAGTCTCCATACATCCTCCGCTGACATCTCCATATACTGGCCCCAGTCGCGTGTGACATCATGGCCTGTGCGCCGGGCGCTTGCGGCAACGTAAACAAACGCGTCTGGGCCTAAGCTAAAATGTCAGTTCCGGAAACGGAAGCAACTGTGCCGCCATTTTGGAAAAAGTCGGAAATGGAGAGGGGCACAGACATGCGTAAAGCCCAGAAACAGAAATGCTGGAATTAGCACAAGATTTCCGGGTGCAGAAGACGGAGCAAAAAAATGACCTAGTGTGCTGCCAAAGTGCCCCTTCTAAAGAAGGAGGCTACACGTGCCGGGTGCTGCCAATGGGATAAAGGGGACCGATGGAAAAGACCGCTGATAAGTAGGGTTGAGCGGACACCTAGATGTCCGTGTTCGACGGGTTCGGCCGAACTTTAAAAAAAAGTCCGGGTCCGTGTCCCGGACTTTTACCGAACTTTTCCCAAACACCGAACCCCATTGAAGTCAATGGGGACCCGAACTTTAAGGCACTAAAATGGCTCTAAAACACCAATGGAAAGGGCTAGAGTGCTGCAAATGGCAGCAAAACGTAGTTAAGAGCATGGCAAGTGCTCTGCAAACAAATGTGGATAGGGAAATAACTTAAAACAACAAAAAAAAAACAGAAAAATAAAACAATGTTCTTCATCTCTGAAGGACGAGGCCCATATGGAGTAGGAGGGAGGTTGAGGTGGTGGTGGATGTGGCGGTGTCATAGGCGTGCGCACAGGGTGTGCCGGGTGTACCTGGGCACACCCTAATCACCTAGGGCACATAGCATTATCGCTCTGTTTGCCAGTGAGGAGATGGGAAAGATCTCCCTTGGACCTGCTCTGCTCTATTTCTCTTTGCCAGCAGGGAGAGTAATGTATCGGGGCCATGTACATGTAGGCAAACACATGCATGTGTATTTCAACTTTGGGGTGCACACCCTAATGCAATAGGCTGCGCACACCTATGGACGGTGTAGGTGGAAGCGGCGGTGGAGGAGGACCAGGGCCGGATTAAGAGCATCATGGTCTTGGTGCTGAGGATTTTGAAGGGCCTTAAGGGCCGTGCCTTGGCATGCACCCAGAGGAGGAAGGGTGCAGCCATGCATGCCTAATTCAACATGGGATGCTGTCTCTGAAGCCCATAAACACATCCATGCATCGGCAACTGTCCCTCCTTGTCAGGCCTTCGCGCTGTGTGGGGAGGTTCTGAGGGTGCTGCCTGGGGAAGCGAGCATAGAAGCCAGACTTCTGTGTTTACAAGTGACAGAAGAGCGGTCACAGTGAATATGGCCAACCCGGGGCCTATATAAAAGGTAGGGGCCTGGAGCTGCAGCTCCAATAGCCCCTACGTTAATCTGGCCCTGAGGAGGAGGACGAGGTAGCCAACAATGCTTCTTTTCACAAATTTTAAATGAGGGTACACCCCAAAAGAGTGAGAAAGAGCAAAAATGGAACAATGGGTGGGTAAGGTCGGTATCCATTGCTATTCTGCACAAGGTACGGAAAAGTCCAGTGGGATCCATGCCTGGTTCATTTTAATGAACGTGAGCTTGTCCACATTGTCTCTGGACAGGCGGCTGCGCTTGTCTGTTATAACGCCCCCAGCCGTGCTAAATACCCGTTCAGATAATACACTGGCTGCAGGGCACGCCAGCACCTCCAAGGAGTAAAGGGCAAGCTCAGGCCATGTGCCCAATTTGGAGACCCGGAAGTTGAAGGGGGCAGACCCCTCATTCACTACATGTAGGCGTGTGCACACATACTGCTCCACCATGTTGGTAAAATGCTGCCTCCTGCTAAGACGTTCCATCTGAGCTGCTGGTGCTGCTGTTTGTTGTGGCGTGCTGACAAAGCTTTTCCACATTTCGGCCATGCTAACCCTGCCTTCTGAGGTGCTGGCGATGCCCTGGTTGCGTTGACGACCTCCTCCTCCTCCTCCTCTGCCTTGTGCTTCCACTGTGGCCCCGCTGTCAGATGGGAATGCCAGCAGCATCGCATCTACCAGCGTGCGCTTGTACTCGCACATCTTGCGATCGCGCTCCAGTGAGTGAATTAAGGACGGTACGTTGTCCTTGTAACGGGGATCCAGCAGCGTGGCCACCCAGTAATCAGCACAAGTTAGAATGTGGGCAACTCGGCGGTCGTTGTGGAGACACTGCAGCATGTAATCGCTCATGTGTGCCAGGCTGCCCAGAGGCGACGAAAGGCTGTCCTCTGTGGGAGGTGTATCGTCCGTGTCCTCTGTATCCCCCCAGCCACGCACCAGTGATGGCCATGAGCTGGCCTGGGTGCCACCCTGCTGTGAACATGCTTCCATCTCCTCCTCCAGCTCCTCCTCCAGCTCCTCCTCCTCCTCATCCTCCAGAACTGTGCCCCTGCTGGACAATTGTGTCCCTGGCATTTGTGTGTGCAGGAACCCACCCTCGGAGCCCCTTGCGAATGACTGCCCTGAAAGCCTTTGAAATGTTACCTCTTCATCCTCCTCCTCCTCCTCCTCATCCTGTGCCACATCCTCTTCCATCATCGCCCGAATTGTTTTTTCAAGGAGGCATAGAAGTGGGATAGTTAAGCTGAGAACGGCGTCATTGCCACTGGCCATGTTGGTGGAGTACTCAAAACAGCGTAACAAGGCACACAGGTCTCGCATGGAGGCCCAGTTATTGGTGGTGAAGTGGTGCTGTTCCGCAGAGCGACTCACGCGTGCGTGCTGCAGCTGAAACTCCACTATGGCCTGCTGCTGCTCGCACAGTCTTTGCAGCATGTGCAAGGTGGAGTTCCACCTTGTGGGCACGTCACATATGAGGCGGTGAGCGGGAAGGCCGAAGTTACGCTGCAGCGCTGCCAGGCGAGCAGCAGCAGGGTGAGAACGCCGAAAGTGCGCACAGACGGCCCGCACTTTCTGCAGCAGCTCTGACATATCGGGGTAGTTTTTAAGGAACCTCTGCACCACCAAATTCAGCACATGCGCCAGGCAAGGGATGTGCGTCAAACCGGCTAGGCCCAGAGCTGCTATGAGATTTCGCCCATTATCGCACACCACCAGGCCGGGCTTGAGGCTCGCTGGCAGCAACCACTCATTTGTCTGCTGTTCCATGCTCCTCCACAACTCCTGCGCGGTGTGTGGTTTGTCCCCCAAACAGGCAAGTTGTAAAACTGCCTGCTGTCGTTTAGCCCTGGCCGTGCTGAAGTTGGTGGTGAAGGTATTACGCTGTCCGGATGAGGAGGCGGTAGAGGATGAGGTAGCGGAGTAGGATGAGTTAGGAACAGGAGGCAAACTGAAGCGCCCTGCAATCCTCGGTGGTGGAAGGACATGCGCCAAATTGCTATCCGCCTCAGGCCCATCCGCCACTGCATTTACCCAGTGTGCCGTTAGGGAGATATAACGCCCCTGACCGTGCTTACTGGTCCACGTATCGGTAGTTAGGTGGACCTTGGCACAGATGGCGTTGCGCAGTGCACACCTGATTTTTTCCCCCACTTGGTTGTGCAGGGAAGGGATGGCTTGCCTGGAAAAGTAGTGGCGGCTGGGCACGACGTACTGTGGGACAGCCACCGACATAAGCTTTTTAAAACTGGGCGTCTCCACCAGACGGAATGACAGCATTTCAAAGGCCAATAATTGTGAAATGCTGGCATTCAGGGCCAGGGATCGCGGGTGGGTAGGGGGGTACTTCCTCTTCCTCTCAAGTGTTTGGGAGATGGAAAGCTGAACACTTCCACGGGACATTGTGGAGATGGTTGTTGGTGACCCAGGTGGTGGTGTTGCTGACAGATCGTCTGTTTGCGGGGTGGCAGGTGCTGGTATGACTACAGAGGTGGCTGGAGCGGCCGAGACTGCAGCAGAAGAGGAAGCAGGATGAGCCAGAGACGTTTCTTGGTTTTGAAGGTGTGTACTCCACTGCAGCTCGTGCTTTGCACTTAGATGCCTGATCATGCAGGTTGTGCTCAGGTTGAGAAGGTTTATGCCTCGCTTCAGGCTCTGATTGCACAGGGTGCAAACCACTCCTGTCCTGTCATCAGCACATTTTCTAAAGAACTTCCACGCTAGAGAACTCTTTTGAGCTGACTTTGGTGCGCTCGTTCCCTTGCTGCGTTGGGCAGTAGCAGGCGTAGTGTCTAGGGCACGGCCGCTCCACTTCTGCACCCTGTTCCCTCTTCTGCTGTGCTGGTGGCTCTGTGCGACCACCGCCTCTTCCTCCAAAATACTCAGGTCACCTGCATGACCTTCATTCCATGTGGGGTCGAGGACCTCATCGTCCTCCACATCATCTTCCACCCAGTCTTCACCCCTGCCCTCCCTGTCGGTCTCCACAATGCTGAACGCCACAGCAGTTGGCACCTGCGTTTCGTCATCATCGGAGACGTGCTGTGATGGTCCTTCCATGTACTCATCTTGAGAAATAAGTGGTTGGGCATCGCTGCACTCAATCTCTTCCACTTCTGGGGCAGGGCTAGGTGGATGGCCCTGGGAAACCCTGCTGACAGAGTCCTCAAAAAGAATAAGAGACTGCTGTATGGCTTGGGGCTCAGACTGCTTGCCTGATTTGCAAGGGGGTGAGGTGAAAGACGGTTGGACATTGGCTGCAGGTGCCAACTCTGACCTTTCTGCAGTAGACTGGGTGGGAGACAATGTGAAGGAACTGGAGGCACTGTCAGCAGCAAACCAATCTACTATCGCCTCTCTGTGTTCTGGCCTCATCACTTCTAGAGGCGTATGATGCCCTACCAAATACTGCTGCAGGTTCTGTTGTCTACTCACACTTGAGGACTCACACTTGAGGAAGGTGTTTCACTTGTGCGTGTAGCTGGCACAGATCGACCACGTCCTCTCCTTGCAACAGGAGCTCTAGCAGCAGCACCACGATACCGGCCACGGCCCCTATTTGACGCTCTCCTCATATTTCTGAAATTTAAGATCTTGCCCTAGAAAGGTCTTTATTGAATAGCAGAACAAAAGAACAACAGTATCGCACGGGTGTATCTCACAGTCAAATATGCAAACTATGCCGCAATTTAATGTTTTTTACACCAAAAGGGTGTGTATTGAATAGCGGAATAGGATAAAAAACTGTGTATCTCACACGTACAAACACAGACTAGGCCCGATTAAATTTTTTCCTACCCTAAAGGGAGGATGAGGAAGAGGAGTATGGAACAGGCAGCACCCTCAAATCTTCAGAAGTATGAGATGAACCTCAAAAACTTGGAAAGGTGGATCTCACACGTACCGACACAGACTATTCCGCAATTTAATTGATCCCCAAAGGTTTTTATTGAATAGCGGAATGAGAAATATGATCAAAAAAAGTGTATGTATCTCACACGTACAGAAGCACACTAGGCCCCAATTACTATTGTTTGTACACCTAAAAGGATGGATGAGGAGGAGGAGGAGTATGGAACAGGCAGCACCCTCAAATCTTCAGAAGTATGAGATGAACCTCAAAAACTTGGAAAGGTGGATCTCACACGTACAGACACGTACTATTCCGCAATTTAATTGATCCCCAAAGGTTTTTATTGAATAGCGGAATAGGAAATATGATCAAAAAAAGTGTATGTATCTCACATGACAGAAGCACACTAGGCCCCAATTACTATTGTTTGTACACCTAAAAGGATGGATGAGGAGGAGGAGGAGTATGGAACAGGCAGCACCCTCAAAGCTTCAGAAGTATGAGATGAACCCCAAAAACTTGGAAAGGTGGATCTCACACGTACCGACACAGACTATTCCGCAATTTAATTGATCCCCCAAAGGTTTTTATTGAATAGCGGAATAGGAAATATGATCAAAAAAAGTGTATGTATCTCACACGTACAGAAGCACACTAGGCCCCAATTACTATTGTTTGTACACCTAAAAGGATGGAGGAGGAGGAGGAGGAGTATGGAACAGGCAGCACCCTCAAAGCTTCAGAAGTATGAGATGAACCCCAAAAACTTGGAAAGGTGGATCTCACACGTACCGACACAGACTATTCCGCAATTTAATTGATCCCCAAAGGTTTTTATTGAATAGCGGAATAGGAAATATGATCAAAAAAAGTGTATGTATCTCACACGTACAGAAGCACACTAGGCCCCAATTACTATTGTTTGTACACCTAAAAGGATGGATGAGGAGGAGTATGGAACAGGCAGCACCCTCAAAGCTTCAGAAGTATGAGATGAACCCCAAAAACTTGGAAAGGTGGATCTCACACGTACCGACACAGACTATTCCGCAATTTAATTGATCCCCAAAGGTTTTTATTGAATAGCGGAATAGGAAATATGATCAAAAAAAGTGTATGTATCTCACACGTACAGAAGCACACTAGGCCCCAATTACTATTGTTTGTACACCTAAAAGGATGGAGGAGGAGGAGGAGGAGTATGGAACAGGCAGCACCCTCAAAGCTTCAGAAGTATGAGATGAACCCCAAAAACTTGGAAAGGTGGATCTCACACGTACCGACACAGACTATTTAATTTAATTGATCCCCAAAGGTTTTTATTGAATAGCGGAATAGGAAATATGATCAAAAAAAGTGTATGTATCTCACACGTACAGAAGCACACTAGGCCCCAATTACTATTGTTTGTACCCCTAAAAGGATGGATGAGGAGGAGGAGGTTTAAACAGGCAGCACCCTCAAATCTTCAGAAGTATGAGATTGTGTTCACTGTACCCCACAAAGATTGTGTTCACTGCACCCCAAAAGGATTGTCTTCACTGCACCCCACAAAGATTGTGTTCACTGTAATCCACAAAGATTGTGTTCACTGTACCCCCCAAAGATTTTGTTCACTGCACCCCACAAAGATTGTGTTCACTGTACCCCACAAAGATTTTGTTCACTGCACCCCACAAGGATTGTCTTCACTGCACCCCACAAAGATTGTGTTCACTGTACCCCACAAAGATTGTGTTCACTGCACCCCAAAAGGATTTTCTTCACTGCACCCCACAAAGATTGTGTTCACTGTACCCCACAAAGATTGTGCTCACTGTACCCCCCAAAGATTTTGTTCACTGCACCCCACAAGAATTGTCTTCACTGCACCCCACAAGGATTGTCTTCACTGCACCCCACAAAGATTGTGTTCACTGTACCCCACAAATATTGTGTTCACTGCACCCCAAAAGGATTGTCTTCACTGCACCCCACAAAGATTGTGTTCACTGTACCCCACAAGGATTGTCTTCACTGCACCCCACAAGGATTGTCTTCACTGCACCCCAAAAAGATTGTGTTCACTGTACCCCACAAAGATTGTGTTCACTGCACCACAAAAGGATTGTCTTCACTGCACCCCACAAAGATTGTGTTCACTGTACCCCACAAAGATTGTGTTCACTGTACCCCACAAAGATTTTGTTCACTGCACCCCACAAAGATTGTGTTCACTGTACCCCACAAAGATTGTGTTCACTGCACCCCAAAAGGATTGTCTTCACTGCACCCCACAAAGATTGTGTTCACTGTACCCCACAAGGATTGTCTTCACTGCACCCCACAAAGATTGTGTTCACTGTACCCCACAAAGATTGTGTTCACTGCACCCCAAAAGGATTGTCTTCACTGCACCCCACAAAGATTGTGTTCACTGTACCCCACAAAGATTGTGTTCACTGTACCCCCCAAAGATTTTGTTCACTGCACCCCACAAGGATTGTCTTCACTGCACCCCACAAAGATTGTGTTCACTGTACCCCACAAAGATTGTGTTCACTGTACCCCACAAAGATTTTGTTCACTGCACCCCACAAAGATTGTGTTCACTGCACCCCAAAAGGATTGTCTTCACTGCACCCCACAAAGATTGTGTTCACTGTACCCCACAAGGATTGTCTTCACTCCACCCCACAAGGATTGTCTTCACTGCACCCCACAAAGATTGTGTTCACTGTACCCCACAAAGATTGTGTTCACTGCACCCCAAAAGGATTGTCTTCACTGCACCCCACAAAGATTGTGTTCACTGTACCCCACAAAGATTGTGTTCACTGTACCCCCCAAAGATTTTGTTCACTGCACCCCACAAGGATTGTCTTCACTGCACCCCACAAGGATTGTCTTCACTGCACCCCACAAGGATTGTCTTCACTGCACCCCACAAAGATTGTGTTCACTGTACCCCACAAAGATTGTGTTCACTGTACCCCCCAAAGATTTTGTTCACTGCACCCCACAAGGATTGTCTTCACTGCACCCCACAAGGATTGTCTTCACTGCACCCCACAAAGATTGTGTTCACTGTACCCCACAAAGATTTTGTTCACTGTACCCCACAAAGATTGTGTTCACTGTACCCCACAAAGATTTTGTTCACTGCACCCCACAAAGATTGTGTTCACTGCACCCCAAAAGGATTGTCTTCACTGCACCCCACAAAGATTGTGTTCACTGTACCCCACAAGGATTGTCTTCACTGCACCCCACAGGGATTGTCTTCACTGCACCCCACAAAGATTGTGTTCACTGTACCCCACAAAGATTTTGTTCACTGCACCCCAAAAGGATTGTGTTCACTGCACCCCAAAAAGATTGTGTTCACTGCAGCCCACACACAGAAAAATGGATGTGGATCACTGACACCTGCCTATCTCCTATCCCACACCACACAGCAATATCGATTGTAGTTTGTAGAACACACTGACCCTATAATTCAGCAGACTCTATCCCTAAAATGCCTACAACTCGCCCTGCCTAAACACTCCGACCTGACCCTAAATTCTATCCGGACACCAATTCGTTTTCCCTGCCTGTCTTTCCCTAATCAGCAGCCAGCACGTATGTGTGCTCTGTCCCTGAGCTAAGCAGCAGAATGACGCCGCTGCGGCTGCCTCGAATTTATAAAGACTTGGTCACATGCTTCAGACGGCCAATCACAGCTACTCATACATTTGCAGGCATGGCTGGGATAGCTTAAGGCACACCAGTTAAACGATTGTTGATTGGCTGTTGAAAGCCCGCCATGAAAAGAGCGCCAAAACATGCAAAACCCGGAAATAAAACGACCGAACACGGATTTTTTACCCGAACATACAGTAAAGTGTCCGTGTCCGTGTTCGGGTAACAAAAATCCAATTATTCGGTACGAACACGAATAATACAGTCCGTGTTCGCTCAACACTACTGATAAGTAAGAAACCCACAGTTGCCTTATCATGCAATATTAGTGAAATATTAAACATTTAAATATACCAAGCACAATGAACAAAAAAAGAAAGTAAAAACATATTACATTAAATGTTCAGAATGGCCTGTAGTAAAACTTTCCGGAAAAGGTCCATAGCTGAGGATCTCATTGAGGCCTGGAGGGTCAGTAGCCCTAAGGGTATATCCTATGAGATTCCTTTTGTAGGAGTAATTTATTCCAGTCAGCGCCTCTGGGGGTCCGGACTGATGGTTTCCAGAGCCCAGAAGCTCAGTGAAGGCATGTGATAATTGTGAGTCTGGGCTACATGTCTACCAATGGTGGTATAAAGATCTCCTGCCTCCGCTGCCTATACATCCTCTTTTATCCTACGCCAAAATTCCCTCTTGGCTTTTCCTATATAGAAGACCCAACAGGGACAATTGATAATATAGATCCAGAAAACAAACAAAAAGTGCTGCACCAGACAATAAATATAATTAAAATTAAAATAAATGTTCAAAGTGATATACAAATTAACCACATGAATCAAGTGATATACAGAATATAAACAAATCTCGTGTGAGTATATTAATAATAATGAAGTCCCAGTGGCCAAAAGTGTACACAATATCATACACCTCCGTGAAAGTACACAAATTAACGTGCTCCTTGATCCACCTCCACCGAAATATTAAAGCCTCTCACCTCCCTATCTGACCCAAGAATCACCAAGGGTCAGATACAGCAATACCCCTCAAGAGTTAATGGATGGATGGAAAGATCAGACTAGGGAGAACGACAAATGATTCCAGGACCAGGCTTCCCTTTTCCTTGTGGCAAATCCCAGGCATAGAAGAGATAAATGCAAAATAATCTAATGCTCTCTGATAGGTTTAATGGATGATTTATTCAAAAGAAAAACACATACAAAGGTGCCACTTTAATTGCAGTTCCCTACATACACAGGAGAGGATGTGACGTCTGACAGACAGGCTCCGCCCCCTATACCCATTACTTCGGCGCATACAGGGTTGACTTCATCGGTAGTGGTGGAGACTGAATGTCCGGAGTCTAATTTAGGGCTGAACCTCCTGAACCCGAAATTAGACTCCGGACATTCAGTCTCCACATAAGTCCTGCTGCTCATTACTGTAATTAGCTAAGCCTTCTTCTCCAACTCCACCTACTTAATGATGTGGGTAGAGTTTAAGTAGAAGAGTTTTGGGGGTCTAGCTGTTGACTGTCTCAATCTGGTGGGCTCAGTTCAGCTGCCTAATGGATGGTTGATCCTATCATTCCCTACATGTCATAGTATGTGTCTTGACAGCACTGTACAATGTTCTCCAGTTTATCTTTATGTACTAGTATATAGGTGTGCACAGCCTTTTGCATTAGGTTGTGCACCCCAAAGCTCAAACACATACATGTGTGTGTGTGTGTGTGTGTGTGTGTGTGTATATATATATATATATATATATATATATATATATATATATATATACTGCTCCAAAAAATTAGGAACACTTTGAAAACACATCAGATCTCAATGGAGAAAAATATCACGTTGGATATCTATACTGATATGGACTGGGTAATGTGTTAGGAATGAAAGGGTGCCACATCGTTTGATGGAAATGAGAATTGTCAATCTACAAAGGGCTGAATTCAAAGACAACCTGAAAATCAAAGTGAAAAAATTATGCAGCAGGCTAGTCCATTTTGCTGAAATTTCATTGCAGCAACTCAAAATGGTACTCAGTAGTTTGTATGGTCCCTACATGCTTCTATGCATGCCTGATAATGTCTGAACATGCTCCTGATAAGATGACGGATGATGTCCTGGGGTATTTCCTCCCAGATCTGGACCAGAGCATCACTGAGCTCCTGAACAGACTGAGGTGCAACCTGGCAGCATCGGATGGACAGAAACATAATGTCCCAGAGGTTTTCTATTGTATTTAGGTCAGGCGAGCGTGGGGGCCATTTAATGGTATCAATTTCTTCATCATCCTGGAACTGGCGGCATACTCTCGCCACACGAGGCCGGGAATTGTCGTGCACCAGGAGGAACCCAGAACCACAGCACCAACATAGGGTCTGACAATGGGTTCAGGGATTTCATCCTGATATCTAATGGAAGTCAGGGTGCCATTGTCTAGCCTATAGAAGTCTGTGTGTCCCTCAATGGATATGTCTCCCTAGACCAACACTAACCCACCATTAAATCAGTCATGCTGAACGATGTTACAGGCAGCATAATGTTCTCCAGACCCTTTAACGTCTGTCACATGTGCTCAGGGTGAACCTGCTTTCATCTGTGAATTGTGGTGTTCAATGGAAAATCTCCACAGTGCCGAGCAGTGAACACAGAGACCACTAGAGGATGTCAGACCCTCAGGCCACCCTCAAGTCTGTTTCTGATTGTTTGGTCACAGACATTCACAGCAATAGTCTGCTGGAGGTCATTTTTAGGGCTCTGCCTGTGCTCATCCTGTTCCTCCTTGCACAAAGGTGCAGATACTGGTTCTGCTGATAAGTTGGGACCTTCTATGGCCCTGTCCAGCTCTCCCAGAGTAACTGCATGTCTCCTGAAATCTCCACCATGCTCTTGAGACTGTACTGGGAGGAACAGTAAACCTTCTGGCAATAGCATGTAATGATGTGCCATCCTGGAGGACCTGGACTGCCTGAGCAACCCTTATAGGGTCCAGGTATCCCCTCATGCTAATAGTAGTGACACTGACCCTAGACAAATGCAAACCTAGCGAAGAACAGTCAGAAAAAAAGTAGGAAAAAAATATACACCTGTAAAACCATTCCTGTTGTGGAGGTTGCCTCATTGTTGCCTGTCTAGTGCCCCTGTTGTTAATGTCATTAACATCAAACCAGCCAAAACTGATTAACAACCCCCTTTGCTACTGACCAGATCAATACAATATCATAGGAGTTGAATTGACTTGATACTATACTCTGATTAAAAAGTGTTCCTTTCATTTTTTTTGAGCAGTGTATATATTTTTTTCAGCTTTTATGTTTATGATAATATGTACCTATAGATATTATTCTGCATATATCCATTTTAGATATCTCCTTCAAGTGGACATCCTTACCCCCTAAAGAAGACTTTTTGTTGAAACGCGTTGGGTTTAATGTGTCCACCTATTTCAGCATCATCCTTTATCTATTAGGGTCCATCTTTAATGCATTTTATGTTGGCACTTTATGTGATCTCATGTTTTAATTGGTTGTTTAACCACTTGCCGACCGCTCACATGGAGCGTAGTGCGGCAAAGTGGCTCGTTCCCGTCCAGCGACGTAGACCTCCTCCCCCTGTAGGCGGCGCTCACCCGCCGCCGGAGGCGCGCTCCCGCTGTTTTTCATTCACAGCGGGAGTCGGGCCAGGAGAGGAGCGGCGGCGATCGTCGGGGAACCGAGTGAGGAGATCCGCCCGCCTGTGTAAACAGAGTGGGCGGATCTCCTAAGTGACAGGGACTGACAGATCGGAGTGTTCAGCATAGCTGAACATCCGATCTGTCCTTCTGTCACTCAGTCACCTCCCCCCCACACGTCAGTAAGCACCAGGCATACATTAACCCCTCCCTCTCCAATAAAATTAACCCGTTCACTGCCAGTGTCATTTTTACAGTAACAGTGAATATGTATAGCACTGATTACTGCAGTAATGTCACTGGTACCCCCAAAAGTGTCAAAAATTTCAGTCAAGGGTCCGATCTGTCCGCCGCAATGTCGTAGTCCTGCAAAAAAAATCGCAGATCACCGCCATTACGCGTTAAAATAAAAACACCAAAAATGACAGAAATCTTTCCCATAGTTAGTAAACGCAATAACTTTTGCGCAAACCAATCAAAATACACTTATCGTGATTTTTTTTACCAAACATAGGTATCAGAAAACAAATTGGCCAAAAATTAAAAAAAATTTGATTTTTACATTTTTTTGGGGGGAATTTCATATAAAAAAATGTTAAAAATATTGTTATTTTTTCAAAATAAACGCTCTTTTTTTGTTTATAGCACAAAAAGTAAAAAGTGCACAGGTGATCAAATACCACCAAAAGAAAGCTCTGTTTGTGGGAAAAAAAGGACGTAAATTTAGTTTGGGTATGTCGTCGCACGACCGCGCAATTGTCAGTTAAAGTCACACAGCGCCGAATCGCAAAAAGTGGCCTGGACGTAAGACAGCAAAATACTCCGGTGGTATAGTGGTTAACTGCGTCTCCTCATTTGAGGTTTTTTATGATTGTCTGAATAAACTTCATCATTTTTACTTTTACATTACAATTATTTTCTGGTCTATTTCCTTCTAAGTTTTTCTGTTAATTCCTGGGTATCATATAGTCCCAATTCCCTCCTGTATCCCTTTGTGGATTCTTGTTTTAGGTATTTGCTTAGAAATCGGGAGTGGAAAAAAAAAATAACGCTTTTCCTGCCAGTTTTAAATAGTATTGCTAGCATGGGGGGGGGGTACAGTGTGGGGTGCACATGGCCAAACTTGGCTCTTAGAGCAAGGCATAATTGAAGATAGTTTATAAAAATCATTTTTATGTAGAGAGGAATCAGATTATAGTAGTTGAAACTAACAAATAAGTCCTTCCTTATAGATTTGGGAGATACTTTGATTACTGGCGTCTGTCTTTATATGGAAATGATGGCGTTTACATACCTCAGGTAGACTGTCTTTGTCTCCTAAGGGTGTAAATTATGTGCGTTTTTCAATACTCAGGGTACGCTTAACCAATTCCCAGACCCTACCAATAAGACAAACAGTGGGTAAAACTAAAAATACCTTGCAATGCTTAATACCAGAATCATCATTTTTATGTCTTTCTAAATGGGACAAATAATAGAATAAAATAATACATTTGATCTACAGCAAAACTTTTTTTTTTCAAAATTGCACCGGTGTTTTCTTCTTTTTTTTATATTTTTTTGTCTAAGGATTGCACAAAAATATTTTTTACATTCAAATATCACAAAAAGGAACCATTGTTTGTCCAATATATATTTTACTTTATAATAGGTTATGACAAAGTTATTGCTACCCAAAAACTTAAAACAAGCCCATAGCAGAAATGTACAAATTACTCTGGTCCATAGGTGGTACATAGGTGGGAATACTAAAATAGTTAAAATAAAAGATTTTTTTGGTGTTCATTGTATGTCTTGTTGCAGACCTTTAGGTACACCATGTATGCTGCCACATTTTACTGACTAAGTAAACCTATACTCATTACAGGTTTAAAAAAAAATATTCCTTTGCTACAGACACACTAGGATGTCTGCTTTTTACTTTAATGCTGCCCCACCTCATAGCTGCAGCCCTATGAAAAAATAGTACTTACAGGCAAAGATCATATGTGACACTCCCTTGCCTCCCACACTTCAGGAAAACAACAAGAGAAGGGCGCACCGACCTTGTGCATTACCACTTAAAAGTTTATTAAAATCAAAGAAGGGTAGCGTACAATATACTCACAGATGTAGCATATGAACAAGCATATAGGAAATGGGCATCGCTCGCTTCCAGGACACTTCTCTACTGCTGGATAGCGTGATGGCGTCCTCAAAACCTGATGTGGCTTACGCGTTTCGAGGGAGGACCCTCTTCCTCAGAGCCAGATTTTGGCTCTGAGGAAGAGGGTCCTCCCTCGAAACGCATAAGCCACATCAGGTTTTGAGGATGCCATCACGCTATCCAGCAGTACAGAAGTGTCCTGGAAGCGAGCTGTGCCCATTTCCTATATGCTATGTTTGTGAGTTTATTGTACGCCACCCTTCTTTGATTTTAATAAACTTTCAAGTGGTAATGCACAAGGTCGGTGTGCCCTTCTCTTGTTGTTTTCTTGTAGTGCCTTTTGGATACCCTTGATCCTGAGGGGGGCAGCAAGACCACTTCATTTGTGTCATAAAACCGCCTAGAAGATTCACCTTCCCGCATACCACTTGAGCGCAGGAGAGATATTGTTGTTCTCCCACAATTCAGCACTTGATGCTTGAGCCGCCAATCCACAGGTTTACATTCTGTCACATGGAAGGGATGCTTAGTGCTCTGCAAATACCAACTTGTGAAAAGCCAGTATTTGCAGAGAAGTTGCAAAACCCTGCAGAATAGAGAACATAGAAAAGGTATTGCTGGGCACCTAGGGCTTTGCTGCAAAGTTTTGAGTGCCAGTTTATTAAACATATAGAAAGTCTAAGGACTTCTTAACCACTTGACCTCTAGAAGATTTAACCCCCTTAATGTCCAGGCCATTTTTTTTTTTCATTACAGCACTGTGTTACTTTAACTGACAATCGGGCGATCATGCGACAATGTACTCAAATCAAATTCATGGCCTTTTTTTTCGAAACAGAGCTTTCTTTTGGTGGTATTTGATCACCTCTGTAGTTTTTATTTTTTGCGCTATAAACAAAAAAAGGCCGATCATTTTGAAAAAATGTATATACAGTATCTCACAGAAGTGAGTACACCCCTCACATTTTTGTAAATATGTCTTTACATGTGACAACACTGAAGAAATGACACTTTGCTACAATGTAAAGTAGTGAGTGTACAGCTTGTATAACAGTGTAAATTTGCTGTCCCTTCAAAATGACTAAACACGCAGCCATTAATGTCTAAACTACTGGCAACAAAAGTGAGTACACCCCTAAGTGCAAATGTCCAAATTGGGCCCAAAGTGTCAATATTTTGTGTGGCCACCAATTATTTTCTAGCACTGCCTTAACCCTCTTGGGCATGGAGTTCACCAGAGATTCACAGGTTGCCACTGGAGTCCTCTTCCACTCCTTCATGACAACATCACGGACCTGGTGGAGGTTAGAGACCTTGCTCTCCTCCACCTTCCATTTTAGGATGCCCCACAGATGCTTAATAGGGTTTAGGTCTGCAGACATGCTTGGCCAGTCAATCACCTTTACCCTCAGCTTCTTTAGCAAGACAGTGGTCATCTTTGATGTGTGTTTGTGGTTGTTATCATGTTGCAATACTGCCCTGCGGCCCAGCTTAGTAAAGTTGGCTCTTTTGAAATTGAGTGTATTTATCCTTCCAACTTGTCTCACTTTCTTATAATATATGGCATAATTACTCTGTGATCACTGTTTCCTAAGTTATCCCTTATTTCCACATCTACAGTCAGTTCTGAGTTGTTTGTAATTAGTAGGTCCAGCAGAGCATTTATTCTAGTTGGGCCTCCACTATTTGAAATTGTCTTGCAATACGTTCAAGAAATACAGAGCTTTAGTTGGGTGAGCAGTTCTGTCTTTCCAATAAATATCAGTATAATTTAAGTTCCATAAGATTGCAACATTGCTATGCATCCACAACATCTCTGTGAAAGAAGACAGGTCTCTTCCCCCCTCAATGTTAGGGGGCCTATAGCATACCCCCACAAATAATTTACCATTTGTTTCATCCCTTCAAAGCTCCAGCCACAAAGAGTCCACCTCCTCACTAGCCCCATTAGCATTGCCATCCCTCATATTCACAAAAAAAAAAAGTCCACCTGGACAGTCACAAACTGTTAGGTAAATTGAATAAACCATGTTTTGTGTAAACCTAAAATATATCTAGAGTTATGCTTTAAGCTTACTTGTAACTAATACGATATGCTTATCCGAGGAAAACTAAAGGAAACAGATGTTCTGCTCTATTTCGAAAAAGGACAGTGACACCACGATAAAGACCAACGGCTTACTTCCCTGTTTGATCAACGAATAGACATTTGTGGTCAAAGAACCAACGAAGTTGACCACCAGTTCTAATGTTTAACCCTCAACCAACCATAAGAAGAAGATGGACTATGATTGGACCAGTTACATGGCCACACCTAGGTTTCAGCCCAGGATACATCTATGTCTCATGCATATTCATTACTATAAAAGTTTAAGCCCTATGGGGGATCGGGAGGAACTACATACAGGCAGACTGAACCTTTAGCTTACACCTGTTTGCATTGTGTATTCCTCCATGTGCACATGAAATAAAACGAACATACTTGTTTTCCTACAAACACCGGTTTCCCAGCCTGAAATTCTTCCAACACAAACCAGTTATGTGAGCAGCCAAACATGATTTCTGATATTCCCGCAAAGTCAGAATCCTCTGCATATAGCAAAAGTTCTGGTTCTTCCATTGTATTACCCAGACTTTTGGTGTAAGATGCAATACCACAGCCTAATATATTAGGCTCCTGTATTCTGTTTTTGGGATATCTATTTGGGAAAATGAAATGTGAATCCGGCTGTTACCTATCAGATATGCATGCAACATGCAGCATAATGAACTAAGGTTTTAAGACTTGCTCAACTTTAGAAACCTAAAGTCACATGTGAAAAAATGCAACCACAAAAACCAATACTGATTTGGAGACAAACTGTTCTCCTGGGTTACTTTTTCATGTTCGATGCAAATGTTTGGACCTTTGAGAGGCAATTATGCATGTTTCTAAAATAATAAGGCTCCTGTGTGGTATTTGTCATCACTTCAATTACACATTCCAAATTATGCAGCCTGATTTGCCTATGAACATCTCCCAACATAGAACACAAATTGTTGCAAGGAATATTCGATGCAGGCAGTATAAATTGACAGTATATTAGTTGTTTTTGTTTTTTTTTGTGTTTTTTATTTTAGTTTTTCTTTTTCAAGAAGAAATGAAATGTACAATTTATATTACTTCCTAAAGGAAAAAATAGTACTTAGGTGTCATTGAGCACTGTTCTTATGTGCACATTAATTTTGATTTCTGGATTAGAATTAAACTCATTATAAATCATATCTTTGACATCTACAACAAGCAAGGATATGATGCAGACAAGTGTCAAGTTTTTTTTTTTTTTAATCTTTTATTTATGAGAAAGACAAATTCCAAGGCGTCATAACAGCAATATTCAAAAAAGTACACATTCTGAAACAATATGGTAATGCACAAAATACTAGACGTTCATAAGACGCAGTCCTGCATCTTACATCGTTAGTCAAACATTCCAATATTTCCTTCCTGGGAAGGAACTAACAAGAAACTAGTTCCAGTGAATGCCCGGAACTGTCTAACACAGTTTTGCGTTTTTAGGATAAGGTAAATAATCCAAGAGATTCATGTAGGTAGGAAGAAAAGAGAAAGAGAAAAGGGGGGTGGAAAAACAAAAAGACAGGTGAGAAAGATAAAGAGGGGGGAGGGGCGGGACATGGGAGGAAAGAAAGGAGGGGGGGTGGGGGGAGCATGGGGAGATGGTCAAGACAAAGACGCAAGGAAGTATGTACATATGTCCGCCATTCTCTCCATCAATAGTCTCCAACATCACACACCTGAATGTGGGATTGGCATCACTCAGAGGTGTTATTGTTAAGAAGGGATCTCCCTTCATTAGAAAGGAAAGTGTCAGATTTAACTACCTATTGAACATGACCAACGAAAAAAATATAAGGGAAAAAAATAATCAGGGTAGAGTTATAGGAAGAAGAAAATATATCGGTGAAGACTGGTAGGATTTTTAAGACACTTAAGACACTTGATTCAGCTAGGTTCTCTCCAGCCAAAAGAAATGGAACTTGGTGTGATGTCAAAATAAGAATTGTTGCAACAGAGCTTGTTTTTACTGCATTAGTGACTGTAGCTTTCATATCTTTTCCATTTGCAACCTTTGTTAAGACAATTTTTTTAGTAATGGATAGAATAGGGTAGGATTAAAACCTCTGTCAGTTTTTTATTGCTGCTCCAAACAAAATAAGGTGAAAGACACACCTTTCTCCTGCGCTCAGAAAACGAGGCTCCCCTACTGCTCTTCCCACAGAGCTTTCCAAAAGGTGTCTCAGATGGCTATGGTCTTGCTGCCTTAAAGGACTGGGGCAGTCCAACAGTACTGCAAACAAAAAACTCAAAAAGGGCGCACCGACCTAGCGCATTATCCTCAATAATGGTTTTATTGTTGTAACATAAAAAATGGCTACTCACAAACGCAGATGAAATCAATCATATCGGACTCAGAAACTTGAGTGTCAAAAGTAGTCCATACGAAAGTCCATTGTCCTATTAGGATGTTTTTTGCCTCTGTAGAACCATGGGTCAGTTCAGTAGTGGAACAAATAGGTATGGCAGCACTTAAAGCAGACCTTCAACCCTGAAAGTACCTAGATCTCTTCTTTCTTCTCTACCCGGACCCTCCCTCTTACACAATTATAGAATAGAGATGAGCTTGGGAATCCTCATTTCTAGCTGAGCTCTGACCCCGTTTGTTTGTTTTTTTTTTCTACTCCAATGAGCTATGGGCCAGATAATTTCCACCCTTCAGCTCATGCACACAAAAAAGCGGTCTGCGGGGTGGAAATGACCAAGCCCAAAGTTCATTGGAGCAAAAAAGTAGTGCAAGTTTGGAGTTCAGCTATATTTGGATTCAGAGAATGCCCAAGATCCTAGACTCGGCAGAGACCTGCAACAAATCTACATGTACACGAGAGATTACCATTGGGTGAAGTTCCTCTTCAACATCAACATTTCTGTCCTGGTTGCATTATTATTTAAAACCATCTTTTACAAGTGTTGTTTCCTATAAAGGATAGGATAAGTAACACTTTCAGTTCCTGTGTGTTTTTACTTTATCCCTTTACCAGAATGGATCCTAATGAAATCAGACAGAAAAATGAAGCCACATTCGAAACAGAGAATGTTTTTAATGTTCTTTCACAAAGGCAATAAAAAAGATTTCCAAACTTATATGACCTCAGTCTTTTCTTGCTTTTTATTTTAAAGGAATTTAAAGGATAAAGCATTTCAAGATATAGCATTTCAAACCGATAAAGTCAGAGATTTGTGAAATAAGTACTAAACGCCTCACTAGCTCCAAATTACATCTCTGGAGCTGTAATCTATATGACTATAAAATACATATTTCTATGTTGCTGCAAACCTTGGTAGCCTTACTCCAATTTATTTACTGATTGTTATGCAGCAGCATTCCTTAGTTATCTACATGACTATCAAGGAATTGTTTATCATTGGAAAGAAATCCCGTTGTATTGAAATAGGGCAATAGCTGCCTTTGAAAATGTTTCAAAATGCTTGGTGCTAAATTATTTCTGTAGCCTCAAGTGTATGAGAAACCATGGCACTAGCGGGCTTTTTTTTCAACTATTGTGGTGGCATTTGCAGGTCAAAACTATCACTCCAATCCTAGTCATGGGTAACATGTTGGACAAATAAGCAATTCCAGATTTTTCATGGAATAAACCACTTTTACTACGCTGTTTCCATAATTATACACCTTTGTGGCTGCACATCACCATTATCCTTGCATAAAATGAATCAGAGTTTTATCTCTGCCTGGAATGGTTCTGTTTTCTTCTCTCTGCAATAAGCACCTCATATAAACTCACTGTTAATGCCAGCCAGAAGTTAGTGGTATTTTACATGAAAAAAAAAAAAAAAACTGCTTGAATTCAGAATACTGCAAAAGGAAAAAACTCAAACTAACAACAGAAATTCTATAATAGCAAATACACGGGCAAATGTTAGGACTGCAAAATTATTTTTTATTGAAATAGAATTACCTTTAAACTATGGCCTCCTATTAAAAAATATGTGCTGCAGCACTGCATGTATATTTAACCTCCCTGGCGGTGTGATTGTTTCTGATTTTAGGTGCTGAAAGCGGTACCATTATTTTGCATGTAATTCTTAAGGACGAGCAGCCCAAACAAACTATATATATATGATTTTTTTTTTACTGTGCGTTCTTCTTTATAACATCTCGGATATGAGAAAGTTTGAAACACAAAATCATAAATTATAATATAATAAATAACTATAAATAAGCTAAAGTATATATATATATATATATATAGATAGATAGATATACATATATATATTGTATATACATATGTATACATATATATAAAAGTACAGTAAAACTGGAGGAAAGGGCACGGGGGGGAGCAATAGGATTACAATATATCAGTGTGTTTATGTGTTTTACTTTTCAAATTTGCCGCCGGTTCCACCCCCCTGCGAGCGGCACGTCACAGGAGACGGAAGCCGGGGCTCACAGCATCGGGCAGAAGATCCGCCCGCCGTATGCTGAAGGGACACAACGCGGGATCTCGGGGACAAGGTAAGTACCCTCTACCAGGATCCAGCGATGCTCCCTGGCAGCCGCACTCGGGGTTACCGCTAATGGCACTAAAATTTCACCCCGAGCCACACTTGGGAATACCGCTAAGGAGGTTAAAGGGTAACTCCACTTTAGTGGGGAAAAAAAATTGCAAATAAAGAAAAAAATAATATAGTGTATACAATTGCAACACAAATCATATTGTAATTGAATGTTAGTAAAAATTGCCTTTCCTTTTCAATCTGCAGCCATTGTAATTTTCTGAAAAAACAATACAATATGGCTACCTGGAGCTGATCTGTACACAGAATGTATACTGACCACACCCCAGAAACAATATTTTCCTGCTTGTGTGATTGGCTCACCAATTTTTCCAGAAGTCTGCCTAAGATACAAGTCAGATTTCTGGCATCCCCTGCAACAAAAATGTAACTTTTGGTCGGATACTCCCAATAGGAACACGTCTAAAGGGATGCGGGCCCAGTATCTTTTCTCATTAGAGCCCTGCAATTGCTGCGTAATGATTATGAAACCACTCCCATTTGAACCACTCAGCACAGAGCAACAGAGGAACAAACAATGATTTCTTCAAAATAACAAAAGGTAGGAATCTTCAACAAAGTTTGTTATAATCCTTGCAATGTACAGAGATCACCCAGAGGGGAATGTTTTTTTCTCAACTAAAATGGAGTTACACTTTAAAGTTTTCCCTTAGTGCCCCATGCAGTCTCAAAAATATATGTTAATTCTGGCAGTCCACCTTACGCACCTTCCTGTAATGGGTTGGCACAGCTATTGCACTACTTCTGATTTCAGAGTAGAGTTGTCATGTCGGTTGTGCTAGATAACACTGCAGGAGAAAGCACGAATGTTGCTGGGGGTTTGTCTAACAGCATTGTCACTGCTGATTCACAAGCCATTAGTTTCAATCAGCCATTTTCCCCATTCCTTCCCCATCCATTGCTTTCTAAATTAACAGTACTGCCTCTGCTACGGAAACCCTTGGGAAAAAAATTGGCTGCACACCTCGGTAGGTCCAATAGATAGTTTTTTGTTTGTTTTGTTATTTTACTTCATGAGGCTTGTGCATTACATTGTACCTAGATTTGGGGCCTGTTTAGATTGTACTGCATGTTAGTAGACTAACAACCCATATCCAATAAAACATGTAAAGTTGTAGAAAAACTCTCATAAGGGGTTGTTTTTCTAAAATAAATGTATACTAATATACACTCACTGGCTACTTTATTAGGTACACCTTGCTAGTACTGGGTTGGACCCAGTGGTGGGATTCAAAAATTTTAGTAACCAGTTCCGACTTTCCCAGCAGAATGACCAGCGTGCCCCCTTTCAATGCACAGTGACCAGCGTGCCTCCTTTCAATGCACAGTGACCAGCATGCCCCCATTTCAATGCAGAGAGATCAGTGTGCCCCCTTCCAATGCACAGTGACCAGCGTGCCCCCTTTCAATGCAGAGAGACCAGCGTGCCCCCTTTCAATGCACAGTGACCAGCATGCCCCCTTTCAATGCACAATGACCAGCGCTGCATGCCCCCCTTTCAATGCACAGTGACCAGCGTGCCCCCCTTACAATGCAGAGAGACCAGCGTGCCCCCTTTCAATGCACAGTGACCAGCGTGCCCCCTTTCAATGCACAGTGACCAGCGTGCCCCCCTTTCAATGCAGAGAGACCAGCATGCCCCCTTTCAATGCACAGTGACCACAGCATTGCCCCTAATCATTGCAGAGTGTCACAGCATTGCCCCCAATCATTGCAGAGTGCCAGCCACAAGATTGCCCCCAATCATTGCAGAGTGCCAGCCACAGCATTGCCCCCAATGATTGCAGAGTGCCAGCCACAGCATTGCCCCCAATGATTGCAGAGTGCCAGCCACAGCATTGCCCCAATGATTGCAGAGTGCCAGCCACAGCATTGCCCAAAATGATTGCAGAGTGCCAGCCACAGCATTGCCCCCAATGACTGCAGAGTGCCAGCCACAGCATTGCCCCTAATGATTGCAGAGTGCCAGCCACAGCATTGCCCCCCAATCATTGCAGAGTGCCAGCCACAGCATTGCCCCCAATCATTGCAGAGTGCCAGCCACAGCATTGCCCCCAATCATTGCAGAGTGCCAGCCACAGCATTGCCCCCAATTGCAGAGTGCCAGCCACAGCACTGCCCCCAATTGCAGAGTGCCAGCCACAGCATTGTCCCAAATTGCAGAGTGCCAGCCACAGCATTGCCCCCAATTGCAGAGTGCCAGCCACAGCATTGCCCCCAATTGCAGAGTGCCAGCCACAGCATTGCCCCAAATTGCAGAGTGCCAGCCACAGCATTGCCCCCAATTGCAGAGTGCCAGCCACAGCATTGCCCCAAATTGCAGAGTGCCAGCCACAGCATTGCCCCAAATTGCAGAGTGCCAGCCACATCATTGCCCCAAATTGCAGAGTGCCAGCCACAGCATTGCCCCTAATTGCAGAGTGCCAGCCACAGCATTGCCCCCAATTGCAGAGTGCCAGCGATCCCCCCGCGAGACCCATTGTTACGGAACCATGAACCAGATGTACAACAACAGATAAGTGAAAATAAGAAGGCTTTATTGAAAATCAAGCTGTAAAGCAAAAGTCCAAACGGATGGCAAAACCGAAGCAGAGTCTTTGCGAAGCCAGAGGTCAGGAGCCAGGAGGGTAGTCAGACGAAGCCGGGATCAGGAACCAGCAGGGTAGTCAGACGAAGCCAGGATCAGGAACCAGCGGGGTAGTCAGACGAAGCCAGGATCAGGAACCAGCAGGGTAATCAGACGAAGCCAGGATCAGGAACCAGAAGCAGCAGCAGTCTTAGAAGCATGTGAACACAGGAGGACCAAGCAAGGAACTGAAGCCACAGACCTCCTATATATATGAGCTAGGCATCCAGCTCCTCCCAGTGGGAAGGAGGAGTGGGAGGCTACAAGAAACCCAGAAACCAAGATGGCCGCCAGCACATGTCAAACGAAGGAGAACAGCAAGAAGGTAAGACCATGACAGTACCTCCCCCTCAAGGGCCCCTCCTCCGCGGAGTAAAGAACGGTTTCTGAGGGAAGCGTGCGTGGAAGGCACGGAGCAAGGCAGGAGCATGGACATCTGCGGAGGGAACCCAGGAACGCTCCTCTGGACCATAACCACGCCAATGAACCAAAAACTGCACCCGACCGCGGACCAGACGTGAGTCCAGGATATTGCTCACCTCATACTCCTCACGATTGCCCACTTGGACCGGACGAGGCCGAGGAACCGAGGAAGTGAAACGATTACACACCAGTGGCTTCAACAAGGAGACATGAAACACGTTGGAGATCCGCATGCCAGGAGGAAGCGCAAGGGCATAGGCTACCGGGTTTACCCTGCGAAGCACTCAGAAGGGACCAACAAAGCGAGGCGCCAGCTTGGGAGTGGGCACTCGAAGGTTGAGGTTGCGGGTGGACAACCATACACGGTCTCCGGCCTGGTAGGAAGGAGCAGTCGCTCGTCTGCGATCAGCCTGGAGTCTCTGGCGCTGCGCAGAAACCTCAAGGGACTTCTGGATCTGTACCCAAGAAGCACGTAGGACGGAAAGGTGATCCTCCACAGCCGGAATATCCTGGGGAGAGAATACCTCCGGTAACACGGCAGGTTGGAACCCATAATTGGCCATGAAGGGAGACGTCCCAGAGGAAGAGTTCACCGCCGTGTTCCTGGCAAACTCAGCCCAAGGCAGGAGGTCAACCCAATTGTCTTGGTGATCGGAGACATAGCAACGAAGGAATTGCTCCAAGGCCTGATTGGATCGTTCTGCGGCCCCATTGGACTGAGGGTGGTAGGCCGAGGAGAAGGAGAGATGAATCCCCAACTGGGAGCAAAAGGCGCGCCAGAACCTGGACACAAACTGACTCCCCCGATCCGACACAATCTCCTTGGGCAAACCGTGCAACCGGAAAACCTCCCTGGCAAAAATCGTGGCCAACTCCTGTGCAGAGGGTAACTTCTTGAGAGGAACACAGTGGCACATTTTGGAAAACCGATCCACAATCATGAGAATGACCGTATGGCCTCGGGATGCAGGGAGATCCACAATGAAATCCATCCCCAGGTGTGACCATGGGCGCTCCCCGGTGGCTATGGGTTGCAGAAGGCCCAACGGAAGGTGCCGAGGGGACTTACTCTGGGCACAAACGGAGCATGCCGCTACATATGCGGCGATGTCGGAACGTAGGGAGGGCCACCAGAACAGACGTGAAACAGCCCAGGACAGCTGATTCTTTCCAGGATGCCCCGCGGTCTTGGAGTTATGGTAGGTTCGCAACAACCGAGTGCGCAACTCCTCAGGCACAAAACATCTGCCGTTGGGTCTCCCAGAGGGAGCACCAGATTGAGCCGCCAAAATCTGCTCACCCAGGGGAGAGGTCAGGCTGGTGCGAATGGCGGCCAGGATCTGATTCGGAGGTATGACCGAAGTCGGAATCGACTCCTCCCTGGACAGGTCGGAGTACTGCCGTGATAAGGCATCCGCCCTGATGTTCTTGGAACCGGGTAGGTAGGAGACCATGTAATTAAAACGTGACAAGAACAGAGCCCATCTGGCCTGACGTGGTGTCAATCTCTTGGCCTCAGAAAGGTAGGTCAGATTCTTGTGGTCCGTCAGGATGAGGACCGGAACCACCGAACCCTCGAGCAAGTGCCTCCATTCTTTAAGGGCCTGCACGATGGCCAATAACTCCCTGTCACCAATCTGATAGTTGCACTCCGCGGAAGACAGTTTCCGGGAGTAAAACCCACAAGGAAGCAGAGGACCCTCTGGTGTTCTACGCTGAGACAGAAGGGCGCCTACTCCCGTCTCAGTCGCGTCCACCTCGAGGACAAAGGGCAACCCAGGGTTGGGATGCGACAGAATCGGAGCCGACACAAAGGCGGACTTTAGAGCCTCAAAAGCTCAGATGGCCTCGAGCGGCCAGACCTGGGAATTACTGCCCTTCCTGGTCAGATCCGTGAGAGGCTTGGCTAGCATGGAAAAGTCCCTGATGAACTTCCGATAATAATTGGCGAAGCCCAAAAAGCGCTGCAGGGAGCGAAGACCACTGGGCTGGGGCCACTGTAAGACAGCCGAAACCTTCTCAGGATCCATGGAGAACCCCTCAGCGGAAATGATGTAACCTAAGAAGGTTACCTGGGATCGGTGAAATTCGCATTTCTCAAGCTTACCGAACAGCTTGTTCTCTCGTAACCGTTGCAACACTCGTCTGACATCCAGAATGTGGGTCTCCATGGATTCAGAATATACCAAGATGTCATCCAAATAGACCACCACACACTGCTGCAACAGGTCACGGAAAACATCGTTGATGAATTCCTGAAAGACTGCGGGCGCATTGCACAACCCAAAGGGCATAACCAAGGATTCATAATGACCGGTCCTGGTGTTAAACGCGGTCTTCCACTCATCGCCCGCCTTGATCCTTACGAGGTTATATGCCGCCCTCAGGTCGAGTTTGGTAAAGACCGTGGCCCCTTTAAGGCGATCGAACAGCTCGGAAATCAAGGGTATCGGGTAAGCGTTCTTGATCGTGATGCGATTGAGACCCCTGTAATCGATGCAAGGCCTCAACTCACCGCCCTTCTTTTTCACAAAGAAAAATACAGCACACTGCCGGGGACGAGGATTTGCGAATGTGTCCGCGTGAAAGCGCCTCCTTCACGTACTCCTCCATGGCCTCATTCTCCGCTACCGACAGTGGATAGACCTTGCCACGAGGAGGAACGGCACCAGGTTGTAACTCGATGGCACAATCGTATGGGCGGTGCGGAGGTAGGGCAACCGCGCGCACCTTATCGAATACATCCCGGTACTCCTCGTATTCAGGAGGCAACAGAGAGTCCGAGGAAGTACACAGCAACTTGACAGGCCCATGGATGCAACTAGCCCCACACTGTGGTGACCACGAGAGGATCTCGGCCGATCTCCAATCGAAAGTCGGATTATGCTTCTGGAGCCAGGGGTACCCCAAAACCACCGAGTAATGTGGAGACGAAATAACCTGGAAGCAGACCGACTCTCTGTGAACGGCACCAATGGCTATCCCCACTGGAAGGGTCTCATGAGTCACGTGTGGCGGCAGAAGGGGTCTGCCGTCTATCGCCTCAAGAGCCAGTGGAGAACCTCGGGCCTGCAGAGGAATGGAATTGGCGGCAGCGAACACACTATCAATGAACAAACCACCAGCACCAGAGTCCACCAACGCCTGGGTCGTCACTGAGCCCCCGACCCAGGAGAGGACAACAGTGATCAGTGGTTTGTCAACACGGGAAACCGGGGACGAGGAGACTCCACCCAAGATCTGCCCCCGACAGGATCTCAGGTGCGAGCGTTTCCCGGACGGTTTGGACATGCCAACCGAAAATGCCCACCGAGACCACAGTACATGCATCGGCCCTCGCGTCTCCGGAGTACCCTCTCCCCCTCGGACAGGCGAGCAAAGCCCAGCTGCATGGGTTCATCCCCAGCCAAGTCATCCCCAGGAGGCGTGGGAGGAGAGGGAGGCACGGGTGGGACAGCAAAGGTAGGCGCCAATCTGTTAGGAGGCCTCCGCAGACTCTCCTTAAAGGAAGGTCTCTCCCTGAGTCTGGTGTCAATCAAAATCAGGAAAGAAATAAGAGACTCGAGCTCCACTGGTAGGTCCTTAGCTGCAACCTCATCCTTCAAGGCATCCGAGAGACCATGAGAGAAAGCAGCGACCAGAGCCTCATTATTCCAGCCCACCTCTGCTGCCAGGGTACGAAACTCAATGGCGTATTCAGCTACGGATCGTGAACCCTGTCTGATGGACATAAGGAGCTTCGCAGCAGAGGCAGCATGAGCCGGCACATCGAATACCCTCCGAAGAGAAGCAACAAAACCGGAAAACTCGGCAACCACCGGATTGTTGTTCTCCCATAAAGGGCTGGCCCAGGCCAAGGCCTTGTCCGAGAGCAGCGAAATTAAGAAGCCCACCTTTGATCTCTCAGTAGGAAAAGCATGTGGCAGCAACTCGAAATAAATGCCCACCTGGTTAAGGAAACCTCGGCACTGAGTTGGCTCTCCCCCAAAGCGCTGTGGAAGGGGGGCAGAACCGGTCATACCCCGAAACACCGCAGGCGCAACAACAGGTGTCGGGGTAGACTCTGGCGCAACAACCGGAGCGGCAGTAGGAGCGGGCCCAGGAGCGACAACCGACCCATCGGCAACGGGAGCGAAATGAGCCGTGCGTTCAAGCAGGATTTGCAACGCCACGGCGAACTGACCCAACAGGTGATCCTGCTGATCAAGTCTGGCAACCACCGTGGGTAGCGAGGATGGCCCTGTACCGTCAGAATTCATGGCTTGGTCCTAATGTTACGGAACCATGAACCAGACGTACAACAACAGATAAGTGAAAATAAGAAGGCTTTATTGAAAATCAAGCTGTAAAGCAAAAGTCCAAACGGATGGCAAAACCGAAGCAGAGTCTTTGCGAAGCCAGAGGTCAGGAGCCAGGAGGGTAGTCAGACGAAGCCGGGATCAGGAACCAGCAGGGTAGTCAGACGAAGCCAGGATCAGGAACCAGCGGGGTAGTCAGACGAAGCCAGGATCAGGAACCAGCAGGGTAATCAGACGAAGCCAGGATCAGGAACCAGAAGCAGCAGCAGTCTTAGAAGCATGTGAACACAGGAGGACCAAGCAAGGAACTGAAGCCACAGACCTCCTATATATATGAGCTAGGCATCCACAGAATGGGCGGGTCGGGGCGCACTGCTCCGCCCTCAGCCGCCACGTCTGCCCGAACGCGGGACATTCAATTGTACTGCGCATCCTTAGACGCGCAGAGGGATTCAGCCGGTTCTGCGAACTTGCAGAAAGTTAGCAACCGGTTCTATGAAACCGGTGCGAACCGGCTGAATCCCACCACTGGTTGGACCCCCTTTGCCTTCAAAACTGCCTTAATTCTTCGTGGCATAGTTTCAACAAGATGTTGGAAACATCCTTTAGAGATTTTGGTCCATATTGATATTATAGTATCACGCAGCTGCTGCTTATTTGTCAGCTGCACATCCATGATGTGAATCTCCCATTCCACCACATCCCACAGGTGCTCTATTGGATTGAGATCTGGTGACTGTGGAGGAGTACAGTGAGCTCATTTTCATGTTCAAGAAACCAGCTTGAAATTATTTGAGCTTTGTTACATGGTGCATTTTCCTGCTGAAAGTAGCCATCAGAAGATGGGTAAACTGTAGTCATAAAGGAATGGACATGGTCAGCAAAAATCCTCAGGCAGGCCGTGGCATTTAAAAAATGCTCAATTGGTACTAAGGGACACAAAATGTGCCAAGAAAATATCCCCCACACCATTACACCACCACCAGTCTGAACCATTCGATAAAAGGCAGGATGGATCCGTGCTTTCATGTTGTTTTCGGCAAAATAAAAAAGTGGTCTGGTGCCACCAGTGGTGCACCTCCATCCTTATTAACTATGCAAAAAAATCAGAACTATACCCTGGGACTTTAATTGAGATCTACCACAAATAGTCATAGACTACAACATATATATATAAGTAGATTTATTGAAAAATCAATACACTGGTCGTAATGTTTCATCAAATGCAGATACAGTAAACAAACCAATTCATAGTAATTAAAGTGTATAATACATGATTGGTACATGTCAGTACATGTTTAAAACAAGGCATCATAAAAACTCAACACGTTTCGTGAGCTACAGCTTACTTCCTCAGGAATGGATGCACATAAAACATGTCTTTAGGGTAAAACATAAATATTTAGAATATATAACATATAGTCATGATAAGTATTGCCCTTCAAGTAATAGGAATAACAGGGGACACCATAAAGGACCCCATACTTACAAATCGGCTGAGTTTGAATATTGTAGCAGCATTCGCAGATGGTAACGGCCAGGAAAAATGTCTGGCCCGGGAGTTGTAGGTGCGGGACCAGGAAAGACCAGGGGGGGGGGGGCAAATGGAAGGTATACACAGCATATGTGAAACCAGATTGTGCCCCTTAATTAGTGTCATCCAGAGTAATAACTGAAATAAAATATATAGATGTGTCTGAATATTTAATACAGCAAATTGCTGGCGTGACAAAATGATTTGGAAAATAAGGACTTAGAACCAAATGCAAGGATAATGGGGCCAGGTGAACCAACTGCATTGGTATTATAACCATTGCTACAAGGCAGGATGGATCCATGCTTTCATGCTGTATATGCCAAATTCTGACCCTACCATCTGAATGTCGCAGCTGAAATCAAGACTCATCAGACCAGGCAATGTTTTTCCAATCTTCTATTGTCCAATTTTGGTGAGCCTGTGCAAATTGTAGCCTCATTTTCCTATTCTTAGCTGATAGGAGTGGCACCCGGTGTGGTCTTCTGCTGCTGTAGCCAATTTACTTCAAGCTTTAAGGTTATGCATTCAGAGATGGTATTCTGCATACCTCGGTTGTAACGAGTAGTTATTTGAGTTACTGTTGCCTTTCTATCATCTCAAACCAGTCTGCCCATTGTCCTCTGACCTCTGACATTTACAAGGCATATTCATCAACACAACTGCCGCTCACTTAATATTTTCTCTTATTTTAGACCATTCTCTGTAAACCCTAGAGATGATTGTGTGTTAAAATCCCTGTAGATCAGCAGTTTTTGAAATACTCAGACCAGCCCTTCTGGCACCAACAACCATGCCACGTTCAAAGTCACTTAAATCCCCTTTATTCCCCATTCTGGTGCTCGGTTTGAACTTCAGCAAGTCGTCTTCACCACATCTAGATGACTAAATGCATTGAGTTGCTGCCATGTGATTGGTTGATTAGCAATTTGTGTTTCCAAGCAATTGAACAGGTGTACCTAATAAAGTGGACAGTAAGTGTATTTAACCCTTTTCAGTCTGCATTCTGCTAATGGGAGAAGAAATTTAGGTCTCAAAAGGGCAGCTAATCAATTGATCTATAAATGTGTCACCAATCAACAGTAATAATAACCCAACCTATGAACTTATTTATATAGTATCAATCGGAAAATGTTATAAATCAAACTAAAACGATCATGAATATATAAACCCTGATTATTTAAGGTATACAATCTAAACAATATACCAAAACAACATATGCTAATGCATAAGAATGTGGTGAGTAAGACCCAGAGCAGTCTGTTTCTGTAACGTGGACAAATGTTTCATAGATACTTCACATGTTTTTATGTGATGAGTAAATTTCTTCAGAGCTGTCAGATTACAACAAAATTGATAATATAATATGCATGTGGAAAATTCAGCAGATCTGTACAATAAAACAAGTGATGAATTAAAAAAAAAAGTGACTATTAAAATAAGCAAATGTGCACGGTGCTAGAAATACTGCGGGCATTGTGCTTTTGTGAAGTGATGCTACTGCACAGTTAAGTGTTTTATATTTATGTCTTTTATTGAGGCTTTTAGCCTTTTTTTTTTTACTTTTTAATTGTTTCCTGACTTCTTGTCTTTGCAAATAATTTTTAAATTCATTCAAACATGTTAACATAAAGGTATACCATGCACTACAATGCGACTGAGATTTTCATAATGTTTACAGTATTTAAACTAGTGTAACAGGTTTACCTTTTACATAAATTATTGCAACCTCAGTCTATTGATTTCTGTAAGCTTCTAACCAGACTGTAGTCTGTGCATTGGTTTAGTGTACATGGCCTGGCAGTAAAACAGTGCATTAGTGTTATCGCATTGGCTGAAAGTAGCTGCAGCTCTACATTAGTACATGGAAAAAAGTAACCATGTTAGAGTCAAGCCACTTGGATTTTCCTTTTTCCTCCTCTACATTTTTAAGTGACCACAGTGCCGACCAGAGATGTTTTAAAAAATGGATGGGACCAGTGCAAATTTCTCATTGATAAGTCCCTTGTTACTTTAAACAAGCGCCAGAATTGTCAGCAGTCCTGGATGCTGAGGATTAGCCTTCATTACATAGTTAGTTAGGTTAAAAAAAGACATCAGTCCATCCAGTTACGCAGTGCCAGCTAACCTATCCTCCATCCTTAAATTCTCTTTACTTCACCCCTCTTCTCCACCCCACAGCTTATATATATCATCCTCACTTCTGTCCTCACCTTATTACTGCACTCACCATCTCCTGCTATTTCTAAATCCACATGCACACAAATCTTCAAGGACACTGAGGCATGTCCCTTCATATAAATCACACTCTCATATTACCACCCTCACCTTTCTGCTTCTCCTAGCCTCTGGAGACATATCCCCAAACCCTGGGCCTCCATCTACCCATGCTCAATACACCACCTACCCTACACCATCTGGCTGCAGTCGCAGTCAGCACAATCTAGTTCCTATCTCTCTTCTTCCCAAGACTGGACTCCCTTTCTCTTGCGCCCTTTGGAACGCCCGCTCTGTCTGTAACAAACTCACCTCTCTCCATGACCTTTTCATCGCTAATTCATTTAATCTGCTCGCCATCACCGAAACCTGGCTTCACGAATCCGACACTGCGTCTTCTGCTGCCCTATCCCAAGGTGGTCTTCTATGGACTCACTCCCCTAGACCCAACGGACGCAAGGGAGGGGGTGTCGGGATCCTTCGAGCCCCACATAGCTCCTTTCAGGTACTTCAGCCGCCTCCCTCTCTGTCACTCTCCTCATTTGAGGTACACTGCATTCGTCTTTTCTCCCCTGTCTCTCTAAGGATAGCTGTGATCTACCGCCCCCCTGGACCAGTATTAACCATTTCTAGATGACTTCTCCGCCTGGCTACCCTACTTTCTCTCTTCTGAAATCCCCACAATCATTCTTGGCGACTTCAACATCCCTATTAATACTAACACTCCTACCACTTCCAAACTTCTCAATCTAACCTCCTCCTTTGACCTGAAGCAATGGATACATGCTTCTACTCACTCTGAAGGCAATATCCTTGACCTTGTTTTCTCCCACCTATGCACCCCGCACAACTTTTCCAACAATCCTTTCCCTCTCTCTGATCACTACCTTATTAGTTTCACTCTTTCCCTCTACTCCACCTCCTCTCCCTCCAGCTACCGTACAGTTACCCGCAGAAACCTACGCCATCTCAACCCTTCTCTTCTCTACTCTGCTACCGACCACCTCTATGACAAAATCGCACCCCTGTCCTGCACCAACCTAGCCACTTCTGTCTACAACACTTCACTCTTAGCCTCCCTGGACACATTGGTCCCCCTCACCACACACCGAATCAGGCCCAGACCCCTTCAACCTTGGCAAACCGATAACACTAGAAGTCTGAAAAAGCATAGCCGTGCTCTTGAGCGCCTATTGCGTAAGACTCGGTCTCAGAATGATTTCAACCAATATAAATCCGCCCTCCAAAAATACAATTCCAGTCTCCACACTGCCAAACAGACCTATTTTATAACTCTCATTAACAGCCTGTCATCACGCCCCCGGCAACTCTTCGCTACCTTTAACTCTCTACTCCGTCCTCCACTACCCCCTCCCACCGACTCACTCACTGCCCAGGAGATTGCCAACCACTTCAAACAGAAGATTGACACAATTCGTAAGGAGATCGTTGCTGTTCAGATACCTTCCTCCATGCCTTATGCTTCACGCCCACAAGTGCGATCATTACTTCCCTCATTCAACCCCGCCACTACAGACGAGGTTGCTAAACTACTTGCTAACGTCCACTTAACAACCTGCCCTCTGGATCCTGTTCCCTCGCAAATGCTACGTTCACCTTCTGGCCCTATTCTACACTCTCTAACCCACATCTTCAATCTCTCTCTCTCTTCTGGCATCTTCCCCAACTCTCTAAAACATGCACTAGTCAGCCCCATACTTAAAAAGCCCTCACTGGACCCAACCAATCTGAACAACCTACTGTAACGCTCCTGCGTTTCATGTATGGTGTGGATTTTCAGCTGCAGAAATATTCCACTTCAGTAGTCATGTAAGAGAGATGCTGAGATACCATTCCCAACCTCAATGACTCATCATGTGTGGAAGGTCTTAATTCAGCTAGTAAATACACACACTCAACAAACTGGTTCCTAGAGTGACTTTATGTATGTAGTAACACAGTGATGAAGATTTAAGAGACAGGTTGAGTGGAGGTGGTAGGTGACAGACACTTGAAGGTAAGACAGTAGCAGATGGATGCAGGTAGGTTTAGCAATCATGTATGGTAGCAGATGACAGAGTAGCAGGTGGACATACAAGGGAGATCAACCCAGTGCAGGAATAAGTAGCAGTAGTCTTAAGAGCTAGCAATCTAGATATGCAGATGTGATAAATAGTCTTTACTATGCAGAGCTAGATAGTGTAAGCTTAGTATAAGTTTATAAAGGGTTCCCCTGCGGGGTACTTAGCACTAATAGCAATACAGCCGAAGGTTGGTTCAGGAGGAGCGGATGATCCGGAAGCGGGATACAGGGATCAGCGCAGCGAGGTTCCGTCAGCGAGGTATGCTTGCAAGCACGAAAGCTTCAAGCCAAGTTAGCATCCAGGTAAGGGTGTTTGAACGAACACATGTGAGTGAGAACCGGCGATTTAAATAGCCATCTAGTCCGGCGCTGAGTGATGACAGCTTCAGTCTTAAAGGTGTATGCGCACCTTTCCAAAAGAGAATGGTGGGGCGCATACACTTGTAAAAAGAGTAATTTAGGGTACCAAAGGTACCGGAACATTACAATACCCCCCCCTTAAGGCCGGCTCCTGAAGGCCTCTGGAGCTGGTTTGTCTGGGTATCTCGCATGAAAATTGAGGATTAATCTAGGGGCATGTATTTCAGAGGTGTTTAGCCAGGTGTCGTCTTGGGGCCCATAGTTCTTCCATCTAACCAAGTACTGAAGTCTTCTTCTGTAGATACGAGAATCCAGAATCTCTTTTATCTCGTATTCTTCTCCACCTTCAACTTGTACAGGAGGCGGAGGTGGAATATTAGGCCTTATTCCTTGGTCCGGAACATGGGGCTTCAGTAGCGACACATGGAAAATGGGATGGATTTTTAGGTCTATTGGCAATGTAAGCTGTACTGCAGCTTTTCCAATAAGTTTTTTGATTGGGAAAGGTCCCAAGAACAGAGGTCCAAGCTTTTTGCTAGGGATCTTCAGTCTTAAATTTTTTGTTGAGAGCCAAACGAGGTCCCCGATAGTGTACTGTGGAGAAGGTCTTCTGCGAAGATCATAGTACTTCTTTTGTTGACTGTGAGCGTGTGCAATGGTAGTATTTAATAAACCCAGAGAATCCTTTATTTGGGTAAGATAGTCTGAGGCTACTGGGTTGTTTGAAGGAAGGATGCGTGGTGGAAGAATAGAGGGATGAAACCCATAGTTCAAGTAGAACGGACTCTGCTTGGTTGTACTGTGGGTTGCGTTGTTGTAGGCAAATTCTGCCAGAGGGAGAAGATCCACCCAATCATCCTGTTGGTAAGAAGTGTAACAACGTAAATACTGCTCGATGCATTGGTTGACTCTTTCCGTCTGTCCGTTGGTCTGCGGATGGTAAGGAGAAGTGAGCTTCCGCTCGATCCGTAGTATGTGACATAGTTCTTGCCAGAACTTAGAAATAAATTGGGATCCACGGTCAGACAGAAGAGTTTTTGGGATACCATGTAATCTAAAGACATGTTTCATCAGGAGTTCTGCCGTTTGTTTGGACGAAGGTAGTCTGCGAGTAGCAATGAAATGTGCCATCTTTGTCAGATGGTCCACTGACACCAAGATGGTATTAAATCCTTTGGAAAGAGGCAATTCTACGATGAAGTCCAAGGACAAAACTTCCCATGGAGTTTGGGGTATTGGTAGACTGCATAGTAGACCGGATGGTCTCGTAGTGTCAATTTTGGACCTGGCACAGACATTGCATGAAGAGACGAATTTTTGTATAGATGTTTTCATGTCAGGCCACCAGAATTGCCGGGAAATCAAATTCAGAGTCTTTGTCATACCCATATGTCCTGCCATAGGCACATCATGAGATAATTCCAAGATCTTGGTGCGTAGGGTAGGTGGTATGTAAAGTTTGTCGTTGTAGTAGAGGAAGCCTTCTGCATCAGTATTTAGTTGTGGTGGGGGTGAATCCAAACTTATACCATGCAAAACCTCTTCCTTCAAGGAACGGACAACTCCAATAATGCGTTTGTGAGGTATTATAGGAACGGAAGGGATTTCAAAGTAGTTTTCTTCAGTTAGTCGTGATAGTGCATCCGCCTTTTTGTTCTTATCTGCAGGTGTGTAAGTCACTAGGAAGTTAAACCTTAGAAAGAATAGTGACCATCGTACCTGTCGGTGCGAGAGAGTTTTGCTAGTCTGAAGATATTGGAGGTTTTTATGGTCCGTGTATATAATTATTGGTAATTGGGTGCCTTTGAGTAAATGTCGCCAATTCTCCAGAGCCAATTTTAAAGCAAGCAGTTCCTTTTCACCCACGGGGTAATTTATCTCGGGACTGCTTAGGGATTTAGAAAAAAAGGCGACTGGATGAAGTGGTGAAGTGTGGGTTGGTCGTTGGGAGAGTATTGCTCCTACTGCCATGTTTGACGCATCTACCTCCAGAATGTATTGGAGGGATGGGTCTGGATGGCGTAATATGGGAGCGGAAGTAAACCTTGTCTTTAACAAGTGAAAAGCTTTATTTGCTTCTTCTGACCATTTGAATGGATTTTTATGCTAGTGAGCTGTGTGAGGGGTCTCACAAAAGCAGAAAAGTTTTTAATGAACTTCCTGTAGAAATTTGAAAATCCCAGGAATCGCTGTAGCGCCTTGCGTGTGGTTGGTGTAGGCCAATCCTGAATGCAGGATATTTTACTCATGTCCATCTCGATTCCTGTTTTGGATATGATGTAGCCTAGAAAGAGTACCTCGTCTTTATGAAACAAGCATTTCTTCAGTTTCACATAAAGGTTATGTGCAAGCAATCTCGATAGTACAAGTCTTACATGTCTTATGTGTTCAGACAGGGATCGTGAATATATAAGTATATCGTCCAGATATACCACAACACAGACATCTAGTAATTCTTTAAAAATATCGTTTATAAATCGTTGGAAAACTGCAGGGGCGTTGCATAGCCCGAATGGCATCACAAGATATTCGAACAATCCGTATCTGGTTCTGAATGCAGTCTTCCACTCGTGTCCATCACGGATTCGAATGAGATTGTATGCTCCTTTCAGGTCCAATTTTGAAAAATAGGTAGCTCCACGCACCTGCTCAATGAGCTCAGGGATAAGCGGTAGAGGATAGCGATCTTTTATTGTGATAGCATTCAATTTCCTGTAGTCGATTATAGGTCTGAGACTTGAGTCCTTATTGCGAACAAAAAAGAGTCCTGCTGCTGTGGAAGAAGTGGAAGGTCTAATAAAACCTTTTTCCAAATTCTCATCCAAATAGGTTTTGAGATGGGAAAGTTCATCCTGTGAAAGAGGATAAACATGATCGAATGGCAATTTGCTATTTGGGAGTAGATCAATGCTACAATCATAGTCTCGATGAGGAGGTAATGCTTGAGCATTTTTCTCAAGAAAAACCTCAGAAAGATCCTGATAACATAGTGGTGCAATCTCATCTGTCACCATAGACAGAATCTTCCCGGAAGACGGGAGGTTACACGTATCCTCGCAATAGCAAGAGAGGAAGGCCAAGGACCGTTCCTTCCAATCTATGGTTGGTTGGTGTGTGTGTAACCAGGGAAGTCCCAACACAATGGGAAAGTGGGGTGAAGGTATTAAATCGAAGGTAGTAGTCTCCCTATGAGACTCGTTAATAGTGACTAGAAGTGCTTGTGTCTGATCGGTGATCGGACCAGAGGATAACGGAACACCGGTAATAAGACTTACTGAGACAGGTTTAAGTTTAGAAATAATAGGAATTTTATTTGAAGCAGCAAAACATATATCAATATAATTTCCACAAGATCCTGTGTCAATCATGGCCTTAGTAGTAATCCTGTTCTGGTCCCACTGTAATGTCAAACAAACAAAAATGTAAGGGTTAGTGAATGAAGTTGTCAATCCCCCTAGGAGGACATGTGAACACTCACCCTTCTTTTTGTTGACTAGGGGACAGACATTTATCTTGTGATCCGGGGATGCACAGTACAAGCAGAGATTTTCATATCGTCTTTTGGCTTTTTCCATAGTTGATAGCGGTGGGCGTATGGTTCCTACCTCCATAGGAACGGGGTTAACGGCCGGAATCCGAGAGGAAACGGATAATGGCATTCCCATGTTCTCAGCCTTTCTTTCTCGTAGTCTTCTATCTATGGTAATACTGAGTTGTATTAATGCATCCAGGGTTTTTGGTAGATCCGCTCGGGCGAGCTCGTCCTTAACGGCTTCTGATAGGCCAAGCCTAAATTGGGTTTTCAGAGATGGATCATTCCATTCTGAATCAAGGGTCCATCTCTTGAATTCTGCGACAAAGTCTTCTACAGGCCTCCTTCCTTGTTTCAAGGATCTTAATTGAAGATCGGCAGTACTCTGCCTATTGGGGTCATCATATAGGCTAGTGAGTTCTGCTAGGAACAAGGCATAGGAGTTGAGAAGCTGGTCGTTTTTCTCAAAAAGAGAGTCTGCCCAGGCTCGAGGATCGCCTGTTAGGTAAGAAATAATAGTACAAACCTTAATGTGATCAGTAAGGTAGGTACGAGGTTTTAGCAAAAAAAGTAACTCACATGCGTTTTTAAATTCGCGAAATTTTTTGCGATCGCCTGTAAATACCAAAGGGGGATTTATCTTGGGTTCAGGGGACTGAGCAGAGGTAAGTTGTGTCAGTCTAATTACCTGCTGCGACAGAGCCTGATTGTCTTCTTTTAATTCAGCAAGTGCGTGTATTAACGCAGTTACTTGCTGTTTTAATTGTGTCACCTGAGTGGTTATTTCTGCTGAATCCATTTGTAGGTTCGTTCAATCTGTAACGCTCCTGCGTTTCATGTATGGTGTGGATTTTCAGCTGCAGAAATATTCCACTTCAGTAGTCATGTAAGAGAGATGCTGAGATACCATTCCCAACCTCAATGACTCATCATGTGTGGAAGGTCTTAATTCAGCTAGTAAATACACACACTCAACAAGCTGGTTCCTAGAGTGACTTTATGTATGTAGTAACACAGTGATGAAGATTTAAGAGACAGGTTGAGTGGAGGTGGTAGGTGACAGACACTTGAAGGTAAGACAGTAGCAGATGGATGCAGGTAGGTTTAGCAATCATGTATGGTAGCAGATGACAGAGTAGCAGGTGGACATACAAGGGAGATCAACCCAGTGCAGGAATAAGTAGCAGTAGTCTTAAGAGCTAGAAATCTAGATATGCAGATGTGATAAATAGTCTTTACTATGCAGAGCTAGATAGTGTAAGCTTAGTATAAGTTTATAAAGGGTTCCCCTGCGGGGTACTTAGCACTAATAGCAATACAGCCGAAGGTTGGTTCAGGAGGAGCGGATGATCCGGAAGCGGGATACAGGGATCAGCGCCGCGAGGTTCCGTCAGCGAGGTATGCTTGCAAGCACGAAAGCTTCAAGCCAAGTTAGCATCCAGGTAAGGGTGTTTGAACGAACACATGTGAGTGAGAACCGGCGATTTAAATAGCCATCTAGTCCGGCGCTGAGGGATGACAGCTTCAGTCTTAAAGGTGTATGCGCACCTTTCCAAAAGAGAATGGTGGGGCGCATACACTTGTAAAAAGAGTAATTTAGGGTGCCAAAGGTACCGGAACATTACACCTACGCCCTATTTCCTTGCTCCCCTTTTCATCCAAACTCCTCGAACGTCTAGTCTACAACCGACTGTGCGACCACCTTGCCGAGAATAGCCTCCTTGATCCCCTTCAGTCTGGATTTCGGCCTCAACACTCCACTGAAACTGCACTCCTAAAGCTGACAAACGATCTGCTAACGGCCAAAACCAATGGACAGTATTCTGTACTCCTACTTCTGGACCTTTCTGCTGCCTTTGATACGGTTGACCATCCCCTCCTCCTCAAAAAACTCCATGCCTTTGGTCTCCGTGACTGTACTCTTAACTGGTTATCTTCCTACTTATCTAACCGCACCTTTAGCGTTACCTACAATTCTACTTCCTCCTCTCCTCTTCCCTTCTCTGTTGGAGTTCCCCAAGGCTCTGTTCTTGGACCCCTCCTATTTTCAATCTACACCTCCTCTCTAGGTCAGTTGATAGCCTCCCACGGCTTCCAATACCACCTCTACGCTGACGATACCCAAATCTACCTATCCACTCCTCAGCTCTCTCCCTCAGTCTCCTCACGTATCACTAATTTACTATCAGATATATCGGTCTGGATGTCTCACCACTTCCTCAAACTCAATCCATCCAAAACCGAGCTTATAATTTTTCCTCCACCTCGTGCCCCTTCCCCTGATTTCTCCGTCAATATCAATGGCATTACCATCAGCCCATCCCCACATGCCAAGGTCTTAGGTGTTGTCCTGGACTCTGAACTCTCCTTCAAACCCCACATCCAATCGCTGTCCAAATCTTGCCGCCTCAGCCTCCGCAACATCTCCAAAATACGCCCCTTTCTAACCAAAGACACAACAAAACTCCTAGTTCACTCCCTGGTCATCTCGCGCCTCGACTACTGCAATTCCCTTCTCATTGGCTTACCTTTACACAGGCTATACCCCCTTCAATCCATCATGAATGCTGCCGCCAGACTCATCCACCTCACCAATCGCTCAGTGTCCGCTGCTCCTCTCTGTCAAGCCCTCCACTGGCTTCCGCTCACCCAACGAATTAAATTCAAAATACTTACAACATCTTACAAAGCAATCCACAGCCTAGCCCCCAGCTACATCACCAGCCTCATCTCAAAATACCAACCTAATCGCTCTCTTCGTTCCTCTCAAAACCTCCTGCTCTCTAGCTCACTCATCACCTCCTCCCATGCTCGCCTCCAGGACTTTTCCAGAGCCTCTCCAATCCTATGGAACTCCTTACCCTTATCTGTCCGATTATCCCCCACTCTATTAGCTTTTAGGCGATCTCTGAAAACCCTCCTTTTCAGAGAAGCCTATCCTACCAACCCCTAACAAATGTACCTCCTTTTTCTCCATCAACCCATCCCCCACGGTTATTGCCTTTTGTTTCACTTGACCCTCCCTTCTAGATTGTAAGCTCTAACAAGCAGGGCCCTCTAGTTCCTCCTGTTTTGAACTGTATTGTAACTGTATTGTCTTCCTTCACATTGTAAAGCGCTGCGCAAACTGTTGGCACTATATAAATCCTGTATAATAATAATAATAATAATAATCCAGTTAAACCTATGATGTGTGTGTGTGTTTTCTGCTAGCCATACATTGTATACCCCTGTATGTTGTGATTTTAAACTGCTTGCCGACCGCCACACAACTATTTACGGCGGCGGTCAGCCCTGTACAGGCAAAGTGACATAGGGCTACGTCACTAGCCTGTGAGCCTCTAGGGGGCGAGCGCACCACGTGCGCCGCTGGAGGCGCGCTCCGCCCCCGCTCGTTTCCTAGCAAGTCCGCGCATGTGCCCGGTAGACTCGATGTCCGCCGGTCACTCGCGATCGTCCGGTGCAGAGGGAGAAAGGCAGGCGGCTAATGTAAACAACCTTTAAGGTTAAACCATTTTTCTTCTAGTTTTAGTGAATGGCCCCGTGTCTTATTGAATTCCCTTACTCTGAAAAGTTTGTTCCTTATGCTAGGGACACCAGTACAGTATTTGTACATTGATATCATATCCCCTCTCAAGCGTCTCTTCTCCAGATAGAATAAGTTCAGTGCTTGTAGTCTTTCCTCATAGCTGATGTCCTCCATTCCCCTAATTATCTTTGTTGCCCTTCTCTGGACTCGCTCCAGTTCCAGCACATCCTTCCTGAGGACCGGTGCCCAGAACTGGACGGAATAGTCGAGATGTGGCCAGACCAGAGTCTTGTAGAGTGGGAGAATAATCTCTTTATTTCTGGAGTGAATCCCCTTTTTTACACATGTCAGTATTCTGTTGGCTTTGCTTGCAGCGGCTTGGCATTGAATGCCACTGCCAAGCCTGTTGTCCAGTAGGACCCCCCAGGTCCTTTTCCATCTTAGATTCACCTAGAGGTTCCCCCCTTAGCGAGTAACTTGCGTTCGTATTTCTGACACCCAAGTGCATACCATTTTTCAACATTAAACCTCATCTGCCATGTAGTTGCTTACCGCAATATTTTGTTCCGGTCTGCTTGTAAGGTTACCATGTCCTGCATAGAAGATATTGCCCTGCTTAGCTTAGTATTGTCTGCAAATACTAAGATTGTGCTGGATATCCCCTCCTCTTAGTTTATGAATAAATTAAAAAGGATTGGTCCTAGGACAGATCCTTGAGGGATCCCTCTTTCCACATCTGCCCAATCCGAGTACTCATCATTTATCATCACCCTCTGCACTCTCCCCTGGAGCCAGTTCTATATCCAGATACTCACCCTATGGTCCATACCTACCATATGTACCTTAGTTTGTACAGTAAGCGTTTGTGGGGATGGTGTCAAAGGCCTTTGCAAAGTCCAGATACACCCCATCCACAGGCCTTTCTTTATCTAGATGGCAGCTCACTTCATCATAGAAGGTTAATAGATTGGTCTGGCAAGAATGATTTTTCATGAATCCATACTGATTACTACTAATAATACTGTTTCTACAACTATAGTCTTGTATATAATCCCTTAACATCCCCATTAAAATTTTGCAGACTACTGTTGTTAGGTTAACTGGCCTATAATTCCCTTTCAGTCCTTTTTTAAATATTGGTACGACGTTGGCTTTTTTCCAATCAGCTGGCACCATACCCGTCTGTAAACTATCCATAAACTGAATGGACCAGCGCGTGTCTACCCTTCACCGACAGGTGCGGCTAACCCACTGAACCCCGTTCGTGATAGGGATCGGGGATTGCAATTATTTCCCATGAAAAAGGAATTCCCAGGAAGTGAGGGTCATAAGCTTGCATTGATTAAGTCCCTGCCCTTTGTACACACCGCCCTTATACCCCTTGCATAAGCCCTGCTGCTCATTACTTTAATTAGCTAAGCTTTCCTCTCAAACTAGACCTATATAACAACGTAGGTAGAGTTTAAATAGAAGAGTCTTGGGGGTCTGGCTGTTGACCCTCTCAATTTGGTGGGCTCAGGTCAGCTGCCTAATGGATGGTTGATCAAATAAACTCCCCTCATAGCATATGTCTTGACAACACTGCACAATGTTCTCCAGTTTATCTTTATTCATTAGTACACATGTGTATAATAAATATATATATATATACAGTATATATATATATATATATATATATATGTGTATAAATATATATACATTGCTCAAAAACATTAAAGGAACACTTTGAAAACACATCAGATCTCTATACGGATTAGGACTGGGTAGTGTCAGGAACGAAAGGATGCCAAACGATGGAAATAAAAATTATCAACCTACAAAGGGCTGAATTCAAAGACAACCCAAAAATCAAAGTGAAAAAAATGATACAGCAGGTTAGTCCATTCTGCTGAAATGTCATTGCAGCAACTCAAAATGTTACTCAGTAGTTTGTATGACCCCTACATGCTTGTACGCATGCCTGACAGCGTCACGACATGCTCCTAATGAGATGACGGATGGTGTCCTGGGGTATTTCCTCCCAGATCTGGACCAGGGCATCACTAAGCTCCTGAACAGACTAAGGTGCAACCTGGTGGCATCAAATGGACCGAAACGTAATGTCCCAGAAGTGATCTATTGGATTTAGGTCAGACGAGCATGGGGGCCATTCAATGGTATCAATTCCTTCATCCTCCAAGAACTGGCTGCATACTCTCGGCATGAGGCCAGGCATTGTTGTGCACCAAGAGGAAACCAGGACCCACTGCACCAGCGTACGGTCTGACAATGGGTCCAAGGATTTCATCCCGATACCTAATGGCAGTCAGGGTGCCATTGTCTATCCAGTAGAGGTTTGTGCGTCCCTCCATGGATATGCGTCCCCAGACCATCACGGACCCACCACCAAACCGGTCATGCTGAACAATGTTACAGGCAGCAGAATGTTCTCCATGGCTTCTCTAGACCTTTTCACGTCTGTCACATGTGCTTAGGGTGAACCTGCTCTCGTCTGTGAAAAGCATAGGGCACCAGTGGTGGACTTTCCAATTCTAGTGTTCAATGGCAAATGCCAATCAAGCTCCACGGTGCCAGGAAGTGAGCACAGAGCCCACTAGAGGATGTAAGGCTCTCAGGCCCCCCTCAAGTCTGTGTCTGATTGTTTGGTCAGAGACATTCACACCAAATTTTGTAGGGCTCTGGCAGTGCTCATCCTTTTCCTCCTTGCACAAAGGAACAGATCCTGGTCCTGCTGATGGATTAGGGACCTTTTACGGTCCTGTCTAGTGGTGCCGTAAGCAGAACTCCCAAAAAAGGAATGAATATCCCATATATATTAGCTTTAATCATACGAAAAATTTGACACTACAACTTGGTACAAACGGCCACGGCCTTTATTAAATATTATAAAAATACCATGTGGGATTTAAAAACAAAGGTATAGCTTGGCCCTAAAGCCCAAACTAACCACAACTGAAATATTAAACAAATAATACATATATATACTGTAGGCTAGCCAAAAAGCTCAGCCTATACCACCAAATAATATTAAACATCCCACAAGCACTAAGACCGTGACAAAAACAGAACACAGGGCGGGCGGGAGGGACAAAACTCCTGAAGCTCTTGTCTGTTGCTCCCGCTGCTGAGTGATGTCACATTATTGTGACGTCACTGGCGCAGTTTGCTGTCCAAGGGGCAGTTCAGCCCTCGTTTTCACCCTCACTCTCCGGAAGCCGGTTCAACATCCATACTCACAGAGGAAACGAAGAGGAAAGAATATATCCAACCTACTGGAAGCACACAAGGACCCACCGTCCAGGACTCACAAAGGGACTCTTTACCTTTACCCTCCCATTTCAGGCTTCATTTACTCATGACAAATGTGAGATTTGAGGAACCTGTATGCGTTTAATACATTTTCAACAGTCTTAGAGACGCTTCTGTGTTTCTTCTCTTTCTGAAAATTTTGGGAATATTGCTTCAGTCATTCCCCCCCTCCTGCTGACGGCTGCCTGGAAGACATGTGGACTCACCTTCTTATGGTGACCCTTATACTTCAGGACACTGTAAGTTCAGAATAGACTTGATATAGCCCATGAACTAGCACCAATTTATCCATAATTGTACACCCCGTGCACACGCCTATGGTCACAATTCAACCTGTAAGTATGTGGCAGCTGTCTTGCAGGATCCTAAGTGCTCACCTGACATAAGCTATCTGAAACTACCCTGTAAACTGCATTAATGTTCTAACATTGACAACAACTTGCCCCTTCATCACTAACAGAGAAGTATAGTGTAGTATATGCAGAAGCAGCACTATAGTTCTTTCAAGGACTTAAAGTTTAAATTACTTTAATTAACAGTTTCTTCATAAAGACTGCTAGCATAGACACCACTTCTAGAAGGTAGGCTTAAACTCTATAAAACTGATATCAATTACAAGACTTGAGAATATCAATTAAAAAAAACTACAGCATATAACAATAGTATAACATAATTAGTGGTTCAGCCAGCGCAGCAGTTTTAAAATAACCTTCAGCATTACTCCTTAAGTGTATTAATAATTTGTTCAAATTTTTAATATCAGGGTGAAAGGAGCAGACTATTGGGAAGTATTTGTATACCTATAGCTACAGTACATGCAAACCACTGGTCTAGATTGACCTTTGAATATTAATTTTACTTCAATTTGTTCTAAAAGCTTTCCTTTTGTAATTTAATCAGTGATGGGTCCCTTATCCAGCTCTACATACACTAACTAAAAGGTACATTAGATTGCATCATATTACAAAAATATGTATAATGTTATGATAGCAGTTTTTGGTCAAAGCTGAATTCCAGGAATTTTTTTATTTGAATTTATTCATTGGTCTATTTTGGCACAATGTAAGTATAAATATCTTATATCTGATGGACCACTAGAGAAGCTGCACGCTGCATCAAATTGGTCTGCATGGCTGTCGCCCCAAAATAAAGCCTCTTTTAACCACTTTACCACTAAGCCTATTTTTGACACTTTTTGTTTACAAGTTTAAATCAATATTTTTTGCTAGAAAACTACTTAAAACCGCCAAACATTATATATATATATATATATATATATATATATATATATATATATATATTTTTTAGCAAAGACTCTGGAGAATACAATGTCGGTCATTGCAAAATTTTTTATCACGCGGTATTTGCGCAGCGGTCTTTAAAACGCCATTTTTTTGGAAAAAATTTGAAAAATCACATTTCACTGCATTTAAAAAATACTAAACAGTAAAGTTAGCCCATTATTTTTGTATATTGTGAAAGATGATTTCACGCCGAGTAAATAGATACCCAACATGTTACGGTTTAAAATTGCGCCCCCCCCCCCCCGTGGGATGGCGACAAACTACGGTCAATAGAGATCTCAATCTGCGACGCTTTAAATTTATTTAACGGTTACCAGTTTAGAGTTAGAATGTAGCTCTTTTTTTAAAAAATTGCCCACGCTCTGGCGATCGCGGCGATACCTCACATGTGTGGTTTGAACAGCGATTTCATTCGCGGCTCGACTTGCGTATACGTGACGGGGGCGGCTAAATTTTTTTTTTTTTTTTCCTATTTATTTTTTGCTTTTTTTTAACTTTATTACAGGTTTTTTTTTTAAAAAAAAAAATCTGATCACTTTTATTGCTGTCACAAGCAATGTAAACATCCCTGGTGACACCAATATGTAGTGACAGGTACACTTTATGGAGGGATCGAGGGTCTAAAAGACCCTAGACCTCTCCACTACACTTCCCTGTATGCAAAACGCCGAAACGGCATTTTTGCATACAGCCGTTTTTCAAATCTGCCGCCTTTTGCAGCACAGTAACCCGAAAGTGACGTCATGGACGCCGCCTCCGGGTTACGTCATCGGAGACCCGATCGATGCCGTTTCCGGCATTCATCAGGACTCCATCCAGCCAGCGGACGTGCCGGATGGGTGCTCGGGGCTCCCGGTGGGACCGGAGCCCCGAGCAAAGCCACGGAAGGCAGCGGGAGGGGGGTGAACGTCCCCTCCCGTCCCCCCGGGTAACGATCGAGCGGCTCCCGAGCCGCATCGGTCATTACCGACGGAAAACCGACCATCGGCTTCAAACCACGGTACCGGGATGATGCCTCTAGCTAGAGGCATCATCCCGGTATAACCCCGCAAAGTCAGCCGACGTAGGTCTACGTGGCTAGACGTTAAGTGGTTAAAGATGATGCACAAGAAAGCCCGCAAATAGTTTGCTGAAGACAAGCAGACTAAGGACATGGATTACTGGAACCATGTCCTGTGGTCTGATGAGATCAAGATAAATGTATTTGGTTCAAATGGTGACAAGCATGTGTAGCGGCAACCAGGTGAGGAGTACAAAGACAAGTGTGTCTTGCCTACAGTCAAGCATGGTGGTGGGAGTGTCATGGTCTAGGGCTGCATGAGTGCTGCCTGCACTGGGGAGCTACAGTTCATTGAGGGAACCATGAATGCCAACATGTACTGTGACATACTGAAACAGAGCATGATCCCCTCCCTTCAGAGACTGGGCCACAGGGCAGTATTCCAACATGATAACGACTCCAAACACACCTCTATGATGACCACTGCCTTGCTAAAGAAGCTGAGGGTAAAGGTGATGGACTGGCCAAACATGTCTCAAGACCCAAACCCTATTGAACATCTGTGGGGCATTCCCAAATGGAAGGTGGAGGAGCGCAAGGTCTCTAACATCTACCAGCTACATGATGTTGGAAGAGGACTCCAGTGGCAACCTGTGAAGCTCTGGTGAACTCCATGCCCAAGAGGGCTAAGGCAGTGCTGGAAAATAATGGTGGCCACACAAAATATGGACAATTTGGGCCCAATTTGGACATTTTCACTTAGGGGTGTACTCACTTTTGTTGCCAGCGGTTTAGACATTAATGGCTGTGTGTTGAGTTATTTTGAGGGGACAGAAAATTTACACTGTTATACAAGCTGTACACTCAATACTTTACATTGTAGAAAAGTATCATTTCTTCAGTGTTGTCACATGAAAAAATACCATAAAATATTTATAAAAATGTGAGGGTGTACTCATTTTTGTGAGATACTGTATATTTGTACATGTTGATCATATCTATTCTATTATATTTCATTACATCCTTTTCTATTATATTCCGTTACTTTCCATTCTATTGTATTCTCTTCTATTCTATTCTCTTATAATCTGTTCTATAAGGTAGCCTAAGTAGGATTTATCATCTTACTTCACTTTTTTACCTAACTGTATTTATTGCAATATGTCTCCATTTCAAATGTGAATTCATATTCTAATTTGAATTATTTTAAAAGTAGAATAGAAAAGAATAGAATGGAGTAGCACTGAGGGTGTGGCTGGCTTAAAACAGGTTTAGTCTCCACTCAGAGACTGGCTACATTAATCACCTTGCAGGTGGACGAACAGACAGTGAGAATACAGCTCAGCCAAAACCAGGATGCTGGAATGAGACTGACAATTATCATGGAGCAGAAGCTTTACACACTCCTGCCAATGATCTGCCAGAACACCCAGGGCCTTCTCTACTGTTGACTACCCCAGCTGCTCTCCTCCTAGTATGTACAGTATGATGTATGCATTTTTTAGCCTTAAAGTGCATTACTTTACATTTATCAACATTAAACCTCATTTGCCACATAGTTGCCCAATTAAACAGTGCATTGAGGTTGGCTTGTAAGTTGGAGACATCCTGTAAGGACGTGTCATCTGCAAAGACTGAAATGGTACTTTTAATTCCAGAACCTATATCATTCAAATATATGTTAAAAAGTAAGGGTCCCAACACTGAACCTTGGGGTACACCACTGATAACCTTAGACCATTTAGAGTATAAATCATGAATCGCTATTCTCTAAATACGGTCTTTTAGCCAGTTTTCTATCCATTTACAAACTGGATTTTCTGTGCCTGTAGACTTTCATTTAAACATTAGCCGTGTGTGGGGAACTGTGTCAAATGCTTTTGCAAAAGGCATGCTACATCCACAGCCACTCCTTTGCCTAAGATTCTGCTTACCTGCTCATAAAAAGAAATCCGATTAACTTTACAACTTCTGTCTTTCATGAATCCATGCTGACTATTGCTTGAAATAATATTTTCTAACAAAAACTCTTCTATTTCTTCTTTTATTAAACTTTCAAATATCCACTGGAGATAGGTTACACCCCCCCCCCCCTCTTTTTGTAATTTATTTTTTATTTTTATTTTTGTCCTTTTTCTCTTTTCTTCTCTTCTTTTCCTTCCCTTTCTCTTCCAAGATACTTGGCCTGTTCCCTATAAAATACCATGTTTCATCTTGTTATAAATACTGAAAATAACACCATCACAGGGAACATATCTGTCACATCTAACATGTTTGAACCATATAATGATTCACTCAGGCTTGTATCTACCCCACACAGCATTCTGGGAGTGGGTATAAGTTTGAGGGGAGCACATGACACAGCGTCTTTGGTGGGAAGCAGAGTCCCAGGAGGGAGAGTATGGCTGTCTCTCCTCCTGTCAGAGGAATTTGGTGTCCCAGGCGGCTTGCTTGAGGTGACAGAGGGCTTAGCTGAGCTGCAGAGAGGATCCGGTGTGCTGAGGACCAGCGGAGCTGAGAGGGGTCGAGTTTCAGGAAAGCATTCCCAGTTCGTGAGTACTACAAACTGCCCCTGGGGGTCTGCCAAGTGAGAGGGGACCACCCTGGAGAAGGTCAGAGGGAACCGGGAGCCACCTAGCAGGTGCAGGAAGTAAGTGTAAAGGGGGTGCCAGAGTTTGGGCCCTGAAGTGTACAAGGGGGTGCCAGTGTGTGGACCCTGAAAAGTAAAGGAGGGTGCCAGTGTGTGGACCCTGAAGTGTAGAGGGGGTGCCAACAGTTGGGCCCTGAAGTGTTCAGTGTACAGCGTGCAGTGTACAATGTTGAGAGTAGTTGCAGCAGAAGCAGTTTACAGAAGCTACCTCAGTCAGGAAGGAGTGTCAGAAGTTATTTCTCAGTACAGTCCAGGACTTTTAAGCTAACCAGAGTGTCAGAAGTCAAGTTTCAAGTACAGTACAGCAAGTCAGAGTTTTTCAAGCGTCAGCAAGCGTTGGTCGGCACCCAGCCTGCATCAAGACAGCGCTGAAAGGCATTTTTCTTCAAGTGTCCCATTTTTTACCTAGTTGAGCCAGAGGAGTATCCCACTCATTCCCTTCTCCCATCCCCATTATCAAATAAACAAAACAAACCAAAGATGCCGGACTGGTCTTTGACTCAAATCTCACACTTGGGTATTCAGCTTAAATGGGCTGAAGGTGTTACCGGTGACCATGGCCGACCCACATCAGGCCCAATGCCTGGAAAATCTGCTACATTTTGATAGGCTACGGTATCAGGTTTCATGTGCACCTTCCTTACAGATGAACAGGACAACATTAAGCCAGTAAAGACAACTCAATTGTTACATCACCTGTCTTAGTGTCAGCCTGACAAGTCGTGCACCGTCGCGGTCCATTGTGTGGTACAGGAACGGTTCTACTAGGAGCGACACAAGTCGCTCTGACTTAGAAAAAGGTTCCTGTACTACTTCGGGGCGACCTGGAGCAACTTGCATAGACATTCATTTTATGAAGTCCGTGCAAGTCGTGCCGAAGTCGTGGTGCACGCAACTTCACAGGTCGCCCCCGAAGTCGTGCCGCTTCAGTGTGAACCAGCAGTAAAAGGGAAAGCAAATCGTTACTTTGTAATGGAATGCCCCCCTTTTTTTTTTTTTTACAAACTTTCTCAAGAGAGTGGGATAAAGTATTCAAAGAGGGGAAACATTAAAGTAAATCCTAACAATGAACTTTGTGTATATGTTCCTTTTGGTCTGCTAAACATACAATTTAAAGTGTTTTGTTATATCTGTTTGATAAGTGCAAAAAATACTTGCTGACTTTACCAGAAAACCTGTGAGCTGATCAGAGGGGATTATTATGAGAGGGAACTAGAATCTGGAAGCCAGGAGATCCCTATCTGGCATCCCCCACCTGCAACAGAGTTCCTAAAAAAGAGATAATTTCCCTGAAACATTGTTAACTGAAGAAGTCTGCCTTCCTAAGCCAGAATTTGCCGGTGGAGAATATTTCCAGACAGCGGCCGATTGGCCAGGCAGGGATGCGATCATGTGACAGCTATCTGCTGGTTCTGCTGAACTGGGTTCAGAATGAGTTCCAACCCAGCTCATCTTTAGTCCCTAGTTAAGTTGCTCCAGATTTTGGTATATTTTCTGTCCAATCAAATTGTAAGGGCATGAAAAATCCATTGTTCCTAAAAAACGATTTTAACAATAATGTGTTGCTGTGAGCCATTTTGAAAAACAATTCTATGCTTCACTTTTTGGCTCAATTATCTGCATTCTCTAATTCACTGGGGTTCTTTAGAATGTACATTAAAATAAATCAAAATGTGTTTTAATGTGCATTTAAACATAGTAAACAAACAACCTTAAAATATTGCGCTCGTGATATACCACAATTAAATTGAAAGCTGCACCACTAGTGGTGATATGAAGGTTAAGGAAGCAATGCATTTGCAAGTTAAGTCATATTTCTACAAGGAAGATTTATTTTTGTTAAAATATAGTATGTTACATTAAAATTTGCATTTTTTTTTTGCTGGAAATTATCCTGAAAACCCCAAACAATTATATATTTTCTAAAATAAGAGGCTCTGTAGAATAAAATTATAGTAGTTGCGATGTTTACATTTCACGATATATGTGCAACTGTTTATCAAATGCTTATTTTCAGGGAAAATTGCACTAAAATGAAGTTTAGTGCAAACAAACACAATACCCAATTTTCTGTAGAATTTAAAAGATGGGACTGTGTAAAATAAATAGATACCAAACATGTAAAACCTTAAAATTTTGTGCACTCATGAAAACGCAGAAACCTATTGTACACAAAATGTTTCCATAGATGACCATTTAAAAGGCTTTACAGGTTTCCAGTTTAGAGTTAACTGTAACTTTCGACCCTAGAAGTGTTACTTCACATTCCGATGTTTGTGGTGATACCTTACGTGTGTAGCGCAATTTATGCTTGCAAACACTTGTGCACTCTACACTGTGCGCTTGCATTGGTGGTGCAGCTTTTTTAAATAAAAAATATATTTGTTTTATTACAATTTATTTATTTTTTCATTTGTTTCATTGTTTTTGTTATCACAGGGGGGCTAACAAACCCCCTATGTGAAAGCACGGACAGGTGACAGATCCTCCTTATAGAGGTACCAGGGGTCTATTAGACTTCCCTAATCCTTTAATTTACTCCTCTGTAGGTGTGAGTTGTCAGAGTAGAGATGTTAAAAGGGCATTATGTGTGGAAGACAGATGCCAGTTTTATAGTAAAGTAAAGTTTTTTGTTTTTTTTTAAGTACCAAAAATATATATATATATTTTAACAAATAACAAATGCTTCTTGATACATTGTAATTTGATACGAGAATAGAAAAACACATATAAACAGAATATGTAGGCATCAGGAGTAACAAACATATAAAAAATTACAGGCTCATGTTAACTTCATAACAGGAACAATAGATCCCTATTGACCCCATTGGGACCATACTGTCAACAGGAATTGTTCCTCATCTTAAAGGGGTGAAGGGAAAACCAGAGGTAAGGAATAAGGAAGCTACTTTTCGTGATACAAAACGTAGCTAGAGTGTACTCAATGCTTATTAAAGTCTTTCATGTAGTTTGAAGCTCTGGGGTGTAACAGCCAGGCTTGCCATAGCTTTTTATATTTTGTGGTGGTAAGGTTCTTGTGAGCTAGCATCAGTTCATAATGAGCCTGTGTAATCTCAAAATGACCTCAGAGAGGTTGGGAGCAGCATTGGATTTTTGGATTTCCATAGCGTGGCTATGGTAAGTCTTGCTGCTATTAAGATATTGGCTACAATAGTTCAATAGTTAAAAGGGTACATATCAAGATTAATTCCTAGTAGGGCAATTGCAGGTGTGAGAGGGATTAGATTACCTGTAAGGGATGCAATAAAGGATGATACCACTGGAAAGAAGCAGGGAAGAGTTTTGTAGTTCCAGAGTGTGTGATATAATATAATGTACCCGTATGGTCATTGCATAATATAATATAATGTACCCGTATGGTCATTGGAGAGTTTATAGGGTGTCATATACCAGCATTTTAGTATTTTCTGGGAGTTTTCCCAGTGGCTAATGCAGGATGTTGTGGAGCAATTTATTTTAATGTCTGTTTGCCAGGACTTCCAGGAGAATGTTCGGGATAGTTTGTTTTTCCTATTTGAGCATGTGAGTGCTCTTAATGTCATAAATGGTACTCTCTGTCCAAGATGTGCACCCCACTCTCGAAAGAATGTCACTTTTCCTTAAGTTGTAAGGAAACCTGTGGGCTAGAAGTATTGACCTGTAGAATTTGTCCTGCTATGTTGGGCCATTCATTTGCTGAGGGTTTGTTTTTTCTCACTAATGCTCACGTTTTTGCATTCCTTACTACGCTGTACTGCATATACCAAGTTACTTTGCCTTTGTTTGGGTATAAGGTATTTTGAATGTGCAAGCTTCTGCCTCTATAATTATAGACACAGGGATGCAATGTTTGGTAAAGATCTTTCTATACTACATACTACTAGACTTTATTACTGTGCGAGTTCTCCTTCTCCCCACTTTCTCACGGTTGTTAATGGCCCACTTTTTGCTTGACCTTGTGAATGTTTTAAAAAACCCAGTTTGGATAGACCCATACTTTCAAAGCACGCCTGAGATGTCTGTATATAGATTTCCTGTAGACCTCATTGTCCAAGTCATCCCCCTCCTTGACATGTGACATACAGTCCAAAAAGGATAATTTATTATTCTTTTGCCTCTTCCCACATAAATGTGATGGTTTTGTCCACTGAATTGATCCCCAAAAGATGTTTACTAGGATTAAATATTTTGCAGACTTCTTGGCACCAAGGATAGCATTATGTAACTAGAACAGAGTGGTAGCACAACTTTCACACCTCCTATCCTGTTTTTGGACAACCAGTATCTGCCTTGACACATTCCATGGTGATAGAATTAAGGTGTCTGTACTACCTGTGTGCAAATAAATGCAGGCGTATGTTCAAGACACTCATTAGAATTGAAGAAGTGGCTTAGATTAGCAAGGAAACAAATTCAACATTACAGAACAAGCCCAGTTGATTTTGACTAGGTACTGCTAGTAAAAAGTGCAGTGTATTTTCAGGGAGCGCCTATTCTAAGTTATTAAGGCAGTATTTTTTACAAATAAACTTATTCTTCCATATTTTCTTTATTGTGTTAAATATCAAGATATGCAGATTAGTCACTAGAGGGAGCTTTACATATGCTTCACTTCTACCTATTAAAAGTAAAGCTGGCATAAGAGAAGACTGGAAGCAAAAATCACTGACCCTTTCTCATAATTCTAGTTGCCTGGCTGTTTTTGAGACCCACTGGTTTAGATGCTTTCCGACCTAATGATCTTGAATAAGTCAAAATAGTAAAGTCCGAAATCTGAGAGGGAAACATTACCATTCACACATTAATAATATTTTTTACAAGCTCATTTTTTTTACTTGAATATCAAACAAAAATATTTAAAAGATGATATAGTCCTTATAAGAAAAATATACTGTATCATGATCAAATATACCTCTCATTTAAACAGTGGATTAATGCAGAAGCAGATTTAGCCCCTCTGCCCATCTCTTACGCAAACAGAACTTTGTCAGATGGCTGTTCATGAATATTGCAAAAGACCAACGATTGGACTGTGGTTTTTAATTACACATTGGAAGCCAACACAGCCATAGAGGACATTTATTATTCTGTCTTACATTCTTTTTTGAAATTTGTCATCACTGACCATATATTGAAAGACAGCAGGAATTCTTATTACCCCTCGAGTGTAGAAATTACTAGCACATTAGCTCTACTCCTACTTAATCTCCTTTAGTAATATCCCTGTCTCTGGACACCTACAGACAGACCCCCAGGTTATGATTTTTATTTAATGTATAGATTAGTCAGTAGTCATTAATGGCTGATGATTTGTCTGTGATCATTACATTTGCCCCAAAGTCATTACAGACATTAATCTATCCCACTGCGTATTGGCAACCAAAAGTTTACTAGCTGCTTCTTGATGCATGCAATAGACCTCAGCTATATCCCAGGGTGAATTATGTTGTATCCTCCTACTAATATAAGCCATTTTCACAAAATGATGGATGTGTAAATGACCGCGCTACCCTAATAATTTCCTGTGACAGTATAAATATAAATATAAAAAATATATATATATAAAAAGTGCCTGTGCAATCTTATAACCAATGCTCATATAGTACCTTAGTAGGATGGATAAACAATATATTTCTGTGAAATACCGTGATACCTCTTAAAGTGCAACGTGCTGATAATAAATATACTGTAAAATATACCACTCAAGAGATAGATAAATAAATATAATAAATAAAATAAAATAAATAAATATAAATGTCCAATGCAATCAAGTCCATAAAGTGAATACAAAAAAGATTGTGCAAAAAAACGTGCTCAAACACTGCCGGTGTGGGGATGAAAGTGCTGCGTGCCGGTGATCCTTGGGTTCTCACTCTGTGCCCAGGGGTAAGGTAGCACACTTACCGGAAGGTGTGGATTCCAATGGCATACGCCAAAAGGAATCAAAATCGCTTTGTCTGCTGCTCCTGTATATCGATAGGTGGGTGGACGGTCTCCTTATGGATATAGGTAAGCGTAGTATTACCTATATATATTTTGAGTGTCTCATCAAATTCATTCCATCTGTGTCACGGAACCATGAACCAGACGTACAACAACAGATAAGTGAAAATAAGACAGCTTTATTGAAAAACAAGCTATAAAGCAAAAGTCCAAACGGATGGCGAAACCGATGCAGAGTCTTTGCGAAGCCAGGGGTCAGGAACCAGCAGGGTAGTCAGACGAAGCCAGGATCAGGAACCAACAGGGTAGTCAGACGAAGCCAGGATCAGGAACCAACAGGGTAGTCAGACGAAGCCAGGAACAGGAACCAGAAGTAGCAGCAGTCTTAGTAGCATGTGAACACAGGAGGACCAAGCAGGGAGCTGAGCCACAGACCTCCTATATATATGAGCTAGGCTTCCAGCTCCTCCCAGTGGGAAGGAGGAGCCGCAGGGTGGGAGGCTACAAGAAACCCAGAAACCAAGATGGCCGCCAGCACATGTCAAACGAAGGAGAACAGCAAGAAGGTAAGACCATGACAGTACCTCCCCCTCAAGGGCCCCTCCTCCGCGGAGTAAAGAACGGTTTCTGAGGGAAGCGTGCGTGGAAGGCTCGGAGCAAGGCAGGAGCATGGACATCTGCGGAGGGAACCCAGGAACGCTCCTCTGGACCATAACCACGCCAATGAACCAAAAACTGCACCCGACCGCGGACCAGGCGTGAGTCCAGGATATTGCTCACCTCATACTCCTCACGATTGCCCACTCGGACCGGACGAGGCCGAGGAACCGAGGAAGTGAAACGATTACACACCAGAGGCTTCAACAGGGAGACATGAAACACGTTGGAGATCCGCATGCCAGGAGGAAGCGCAAGGGCATAGGCTACCGGGTTTACCCTGCGAAGCACTCGGAAGGGACCAACAAAGCGAGGCGCCAGCTTGGGAGTGGGCACTCGAAGGTTGAGGTTGCGGGTGGACAACCATACACGGTCTCCGGCCTGGTAGGAAGGAGCAGGCGCTCGTCTGCGATCAGCCTGGAGTCTCTGGCGCTGCGCAGAGACCTCAAGGGACTTCTGGATCTGTACCCAAGAAGCACGTAGGACGGAAAGGTGATCCTCCACAGCCGGAATATCCTGGGGAGAGAATACCTCCGGTAACATGGCAGGTTGGAACCCATAGTTGGCCATGAAGGGAGACGTCCCAGAGGAAGAGTTCACCGCCGTGTTCCTGGCAAACTCAGCCCAAGGCAGGAGGTCAACCCAATTGTCTTGGTGATCGGAGACATAGCAACGAAGGAATTGCTCCAAGGCCTGATTGGATCGTTCTGCGGCCCCATTGGACTGAGGGTGGTAGGCCGAGGAGAAGGAGAGATGAATCCCCAACTGGGAGCAAAAGGCGCGCCAGAACCTGGACACAAACTGACTCCCCCGATCAGACACAATCTCCTTGGGCAAACCGTGCAACCGGAAGACCTCCCTGGCAAAAATCGTGGCCAACTCCTGTGCAGAGGGTAACTTCTTGAGAGGAACACAGTGACACATTTTGGAAAACCGATCCACAATCATGAGAATGACCGTATGGCCTCGGGATGCAGGGAGGTCCACAATGAAATCCATCCCCAGGTGTGACCATGGGCGCTCCCCGGTGGCTAAGGGTTGCAGAAGGCCCAACGGAAGGTGCCGAGGAGACTTACTCTGGGCACAAACGGAGCATGCCGCTACATATGCGGCGATGTCGGAACGTAGGGAAGGCCACCAGAACAGACGTGAAACAGCCCAGGACAGCTGATTCTTTCCAGGATGCCCCGCGATCTTGGAGTTATGGTAGGTTCGCAACAACCGAGTGCGCAACTCCTCAGGCACAAAACATCTGCCGTTGGGTCTCCCAGAGGGAGCACCAGATTGAGCCGCCAAAATCTGCTCACCCAGGGGAGAGGTCAGGCTGGTGCGAATGGCAGCCAGGATCTGATTCGGAGGTATGACCGAAGTCGGAATCGACTCCTCCCTGGACAGGTCGGAGTACTGCCGTGATAAGGCATCAGCCCTGATGTTCTTGGAACCGGGTAGGTAGGAGACCACGTAATTAAAACGTGACAAGAACAGAGCCCATCTGGCCTGACGTGGTGTCAATCTCTTGGCCTCAGAGAGGTAGGTCAGATTCTTGTGGTCCGTCAGGATGAGGACCGGAACCACCGAACCCTCGAGCAAGTGCCTCCATTCTTTAAGAGCCTGCACGATGGCCAATAACTCCCTGTCACCAATCTGGTAGTTGCACTCCGCGGAAGACAGTTTCCGAGAGTAAAACCCACAAGGAAGCAGAGGACCCTCTGGTGTTCTACGCTGAGACAGAAGGGCGCCTACTCCCGTCTCAGACGCGTCCACCTCGAGGACAAAGGGCAACCCAGGGTTGGGATGCGACAGAATCGGAGCCGACACAAAGGCGGACATTAGAGCCTCAAAAGCTCGGATGGCCTCGGGCGACCAGACCTGGGAATTACTGCCCTTCCTGGTCAGATCCGTGAGAGGCTTGGCTAGCATGGAAAAGTCCCTGATGAACTTCCGATAATAATTGGCGAAGCCCAAAAAGCGCTGCAGGGAGCGAAGACCACTGGGCTGGGGCCACTGTAAGACAGCCGAAACCTTCTCAGGATCCATGGAGAACCCCTCAGCGGAAATGATGTAACCTAAGAAGGTTACCTGGGATCGGTGAAATTCGCATTTCTCAAGCTTACCGAACAGCTTGTTCTCTCGTAACCGTTGCAACACTCGTTTGACATCCAGAATGTGGGTCTCCATGGACTCAGAATATACCAAGATGTCATCCAGGTAGACCACCACACACTGCTGCAACAGGTCACGGAAAACATCGTTGATGAATTCCTGAAAGACTGCGGGCGCATTGCACAGCCCAAAGGGCATAACCAAGGATTCATAATGACCGGTCCTGGTGTTAAACGCGGTCTTCCACTCATCGCCCGCCTTGATCCTTACGAGGTTATATGCCGCCCTCAGGTCGAGTTTGGTAAAGACCGTGGCCCCTTTAAGGCGATCGAACAGCTCGGAAATCAAGGGTATCGGGTAAGCGTTCTTGATCGTGATGCGATTGAGACCCCTGTAATCGATGCAAGGCCTCAACTCACCGCCCTTCTTTTTCACAAAGAAAAATCCAGCCCCTGCCGGGGACGAGGATTTGCGAATGTGTCCACGTGAAAGCGCCTCCCTCACGTACTCCTCCATGGCCTCATTCTCCGCTACCGACAGTGGATAGACTTTGCCACGAGGAGGAACGGCACCAGATTGTAACTCGATGGCACAATCGTATGGGCGGTGCGGAGGTAGGGCAACCGCGCGCACCTTATCGAATACATCCCGGTACTCCTCGTATTCAGGGGGCAACAGAGAGTCCGAGGAAGTACACAGCAACTTGACAGGCCCATGGATGCAACTAGTCCCACACTGCGGTGACCACGAGAGGATCTCGGCCGATCTCCAATCGAAAATCGGATTATGCTTCTGGAGCCAGGGGTACCCCAAGACCACCGAGTAGTGTGGAGACGAAATAACCTGGAAGCAGACCGACTCTCTGTGGACGGCACCAATGGCTAACCCCACTGGAAGGGTCTCATGAGTCACGTGTGGCGGCAGAAGGGGTCTGCCGTCTATCGCCTCAAGAGCCAGAGGAGAACCTCGAGCCTGCAGAGGAATGGAATTGGCGGCAGCGAACACACTATCAATGAACAAACCACCAGCACCAGAGTCCACCAACGCCTGGGTCGTCACCGAGCCCCCGACCCAGGAAAGGACAACAGTGATCAGTGGTTTGTCAACACGGGAAACCGGGGACGAGGAGACTCCACCCAAGATCTGCCCCCGACAGGATCTCAGGTGCGAGCGTTTCCCTGGACGGTTCGGACATGCCAACCGAAAATGCCCACCGAGACCACAGTACATGCATCGGCCCTCGCGTCTCCGGAGTACCCTCTCCCCCTCGGACAGGCGAGCAAACCCCAGCTGCATGGGTTCACCCCCAGACAAGTCATCCCCAGGAGGCGTGGGAGGAGAGGGAGGCACGGGTGGGACAACAAAGGTAGGCGCCAATCTGTTAGGAGGCCTCCGCAGACTCTCCTTAAAGGAAGGTCTCTCCCTGAGTCTGGTGTCAATCAAAATCAGGAAAGAAATAAGAGACTCGAGCTCCACTGGTAGGTCCTTAGCTGCAACCTCATCCTTCAAGGCATCCGAGAGACCATGAGAGAAAGCAGCGACCAGAGCCTCATTATTCCAGCCCACCTCTGCTGCCAGGGTACGAAACTCAATGGCGTATTCAGCTACGGATCGTGAACCCTGTCTGATGGACATAAGGAGCTTCGCAGCAGAGGCAGCACGAGCCGGCACATCGAATACCTTCCGAAGAGAAGCAACAAAACCGGAAAACTCGGCAACCACCGGATTGTTGTTCTCCCATAAAGGGCTGGCCCAGGCCAAGGCCTTGTCCGAGAGCAGCGAGATTAAGAAGCCCACCTTTGATCTCTCAGTAGGAAAGGCATGTGGCAGCAACTCGAAATAAATGCCCACCTGGTTAAGGAAACCTCGGCACTGAGTTGGCTCTCCCCCAAAGCGCTGTGGAAGGGGGGCAGAACCGGACATACCCCGAAACACCGCGGGCGCAACAACAGGTGTCGGGGTAGACTCTGGCGCAACAACCGGAGCGGCAGTAGGAGCGGACCCAGGAGCGACAACCGACCCATCGGCAACGGGAGCGAAATGAACCGTGCGTTCAAGCAGGGTTTGCAATGCCACGGCGAACTGACCCAACAGGTGATCCTGCTGATCAAGTCTGGCAACCATCGTGGGTAGTGAGGATGGCCCTGTACCGTCAGAATTCGTGGCCTGTGGTACCGTGCGTTCAAGCAGGGTTTGCAACGCCACGGCGAATCGACCCAACAGGTGATCCTGCTGATCAAGTCTGGCAACCAGCGTGGGTAGCGAGGATGGCCCTGTACCGTCAGAATTCATGGCTTGGTCCTAATGTCACGGAACCATGAACCAGACGTACAACAACAGATAAGTGAAAATAAGACAGCTTTATTGAAAAACAAGCTATAAAGCAAAAGTCCAAACGGATGGCGAAACCGATGCAGAGTCTTTGCGAAGCCAGGGGTCAGGAACCAGCAGGGTAGTCAGACGAAGCCAGGATCAGGAACCAACAGGGTAGTCAGACGAAGCCAGGATCAGGAACCAACAGGGTAGTCAGACGAAGCCAGGAACAGGAACCAGAAGTAGCAGCAGTCTTAGTAGCATGTGAACACAGGAGGACCAAGCAGGGAGCTGAGCCACAGACCTCCTATATATATGAGCTAGGCATCCAGCTCCTCCCAGTGGGAAGGAGGAGCCGCAGGGTGGGAGGCTACAAGAAACCCAGAAACCAAGATGGCCGCCAGCACATGTCAAACGAAGGAGAACAGCAAGAAGGTAAGACCATGACAATCTGCAATAACTCTTTATACACATAGGAAATCAGGTGGAATAATAGGCACCTACAATGGGAGGCTGTGTTTCCTTTTTTTTTTACATACATTTCATAAACAGATGTGTTTTAAAAATATTAAGTAATATTCAATTGAGACCTGTCATATTGCCTTTGGTGCTGCTTAAAGTAGTGGTGAAGGCACTTCCCTGTATCAAAGAACATGAGGTGCAGACTTTTCCTAAAACCAATCCAGAAGGCTAGTATATGTAAGAGGAAAGGATCGCTGCTACTCCCAGGCAGCCCAGGTGAATAAATGATAAGGAGCGGCCTCAGCCTACATGTTTTCACCAAACCACACAGCCTTGAAACATTTTGACCTGCCAATTTTCCATCATTTGAAGTAATGGGTAAGAATTTTAGAAAACAGTGGACGAATGTACTGGATGAAACATCTTTTTAGACTGATCATTTATCATAAAAAGAGATGTTTGGAGGCTCTGAAGTACAACATCTCTAAAATTAAACATGACCTGGATAAATCCTGAAATCAGTCAGATTTCCTATGAAAAGGGACGATGGAATGCTAAGGACGCATGGTAATAAGCTCTGTGTTTTCCCAGTGATAGCCAATGTCTTTACCACTTGCTTCTACTCTCTGGCTACATGTCGGATCATAGCTCTCCCCACTGTCACTACAGAGGCTCACAGACAATTTATCCAGCGCTATCTCCTCCACACAGCCCAGACAGAATCCTGGCCTGATTGAGAAAAGATGGCAAAGGCCATAACCCCTACCAAGCCACGGGCAGGTAGCAGCGCTCCGGCAGCATCCTCCTCCTCACAGGCAGATATGCACAGCCTGCCCTCTGCCAGCACTTTGGACTCAGTACCATCTGCCCATACTGAAACTCGCCCATCCCCAGACATATTAGAAGAAAAGCCCAGAGGTAGCACTACATACGGAGATAAAGGGTTCATCTGGCTCTGAATTCGCAGCCCTGATTTGAGTGTTTCGGGTAAACTTTGAATCCTGGACTACCAAAAAAGAGTCATCCCTCCATAAAGAAATAGATGCTCTTTATCGACAGGTGAACACCTCCTCAGCAACTATCATTACCCTTGCTCTTACCCAGGCAGACCATGCTACTCAGCTCTCTGCTTTTGAAGCCGCATCATCTGCAAACCTTTCTTGACTCCAGCAACACCAGGTCCTCATTGAAGTGCACATTGGAGCCGCAAAAACCAACATTTGCCTAAAAGGAATCCCAGATGCCAATACTGGTAAGACCTAAAGCCCAAAGTCAAGGAAAGCATGTCCATAGTGCAGAGGGAGTTTCTTGGCGCATACACAACAGGCTTCAGTAAGGGCTCATTGCTGTTTGCTCTGCAGCTTCTGTGTGATGTTCCCTGATTCCTGTGTTTGACCTCTGATCCTGACATGGCTTACTTCTGACCTGCGTTTGTCTGCTACCTGACCCAACCTTGGCTTGTCTCAGGATTATGTTTCTGCCTTCTGTTTCTGCTTGATCTATCTCCCATTGCTGACTTGACTGGTGACCTAACTATCCTACTGTTTTCTGTCTATGCCTGATCTGCCCGACCATTACTGACCTGGCTCATCTGACCCTGCATCTTGCTCATCCAGCCTGCTACAACTCTTCAGTCCAGCAAGCTCTCATCTGGCTCCTGCTTCCAGCTGCCTACAACAGTCTGCCACCAGCCAAGCTCCATGCCAGCTTATCTGCCAACAGCTTGTTCTGCAGCCAAATCCACCTGCTGAATGATGCCACGCAGACTACTGGAGTAATCACAGGCACTCATACCTTGCCATGCTCCCGTGGTGGCTGTCTTACTACCAGTGGCCCCTGAGCCAGAGCTGTACGAGAAGCCTTCCTCTGCATGCCAGGCTCACTGACCAGGTACATGACACCCTTTATAACCTCTATCCTCAATCTTGTGCTGGTCAAGACCAATAGAGCAGGACAGGGTTCATAGGGTAGTGTGCCCTGGAGATCTCCTGCGGGATGCATTGTGCCAGCCACATTATTATACGTTAAAGGAGGAAATTATGCACAAAGCCTGGCATCAGGGGCCGTTGGACTTTGACAAATCCACCATTCATTTATTTCCAGACTTATCCAAACACACACTACATATATGTCGGGTGGTTAGGCCCCAACTTGATGTAATATGCCAGGCAGGTGCCACCTACACATGGGGACACATCTTGATCCTCTCAGACCCAGACCAACTCCCTGCCCCCTCCCTCTTTCTAGAACAGGAACAGATACAGATCTTGACCTAGTTGGACCCCCCCTGATGACTGTCTACAGCAAACTTGGATGGCTTCCCTACCTCAACATCGTAGACGTCCTCAATCCAGATATGTCTTTAGGAAAACAGGGCCTTGACTACTCACCTCTCTGTAAGACTGATTCTGACTTGAAAACTAAGCCTATAGTCTACTGGACACTGGTTGGACTTATCAAACACAGTACTGGTACCCATTGTTTCTCTTACCAATCTGGTTTACATGGAGGTCTCCGATGCCTCATGCTCCATCCCCTAACCCCAAGACCTCTACGTAAGTTTTGATTGTTACAGCTTTATTGCTTTTTTTTTTGCCTACATAGACTCTGGTTATATGCTTATTGTATATAAACCCCTGGGCTCCTGCTCAGGCTCAGACCCAACTTGACCCAGGCCAAGTACTCTTTGACGCTATGTATTTCTGTGCCTTCCTTGCCCTTTCACATTACCATAGTTTGGGACTAGTTATGGCATCATTATGCTGCTCTCGGCATACAGTATTTGGCTACATAGCCCACCACACTTATCTATTATGTTACATTTGTTTTGGGAATGGGTCCGGGGTAATGAGATGGAGCAAGCAACCTACCACCGTTTTGTATAGGCCTTACCTCCTGTCCTTACCCCCAGCTGTAACAAAGGCTGAAAAAAGAAGTCAAGGGGCTCAAGTAATGGGAGAAACGTACAGTGGAGAATGAGCGGTCCCAAATTCAAAGAATCTGGAGGGTAAAGTCTATAGGGGAGATGGGACAGCTACAAAGTGTAGGCGGTATCCAGGGAAAGGCACATAAGTCAATGGGGTTCATATGGCCTTCTAAGTGGACCCATAGCTTAGTGGAAGAATGAGGGAACCTGTCCAATATTCTGGTGAAAATTTCTGCCTTGTGGTAGAGAGAGGTGTCCGGTATCCCCACACTGCCCTGACATATCAGAAGTGACAGGATTTTATAGCAAAGTCGTGGACAAAAAGCATTCCAGCCCCTGGGCCTTGACTCTTTTTTTCAGTAACCCAGTTTTTCCACCTGCTCTCACCTCCTCTGCCTTTTGGCCCTTGAAACAAAAGAGACCATCTAAGGCTCTCCCAGGTTCTCCAATCCGACCCATCATTGACTAAAGCTAACTCATCAAACACATCACTACGCACTCCTATACAATTCCTATAGAAGCAGCAGATTCTATCCTATCTTCAATCCATTAACAAACTCTCTGCTCACTGCTGATCCCACTAATTTCAAATCTATCTTTCTACAGAAAGACCCACAGTAAAATTCACTGCTATAAGCCTACAGTACGTAGTATGTAAAAAACAAAAAATCCTGATCAACTCCCCAGTGTAATACAATGTAACTATGGGTTTTTTTTTTACATACTGTCACCAGTCAGTGTCCCTGGTCACTGCCACGCCAATCATATTATGACACTGTACTGCACTGGTGACAGTATATAAAAAATTTCAAGAAAACTGTGAAAAAAAAATTTTTTTTTTCATTTTCCAAAAAAGTGACAAAACAATTTACAACTTCAAAAAATGTGCCATGTCTCTTACTATTTGGCTCACACTGTCTCCTTTCCAAAAAAGGGGTCATTTTGGGGTATTTGTAATCTCCTGGCATTTTGTGCTTCAAGAAATGATATAGGCCAGTGATGGCGAACCTTGGCACCCCAGATGTTTTGGAACTACATTTCCCATGATGTTCATGAACTCTGCAGTGTAGTGGAGCATCATGGGAAATGTAGTTCCAAAACATTTGGGGTGCCAAGGTTCGCCATCACTGATATAGGCCATCAGTACATCAGGATTGATCAGTTTTGGTCTGGTGCCAGTTTCTGTGTGATTTTCCTTTCTTTTCAGTTTCATACAATGAGATGGCTATACATGTGGTGGACAATTGCTAATATGCCCACTGGTATTTTCTCTGAAATCTATGTTACATTCCCTTGAACAGGATAACATGAAATATTTTAAAGTTTTAAATTTCAACATAATATTTAATATAACATTTTTTTTTTTTAAGACAGACTTTTTTTAAAACACACTTTCACATAAAAGAAAAATCCCAACCTCTACATTTATACTGCCCATCAAAATATTCCCTTCTTATATTTATACTTTTATTTTTTCACTTCTACGTTTCTATTTGGATTTTTTTACTCACTTTTCCCTCCTTTTTTCCCATTTTGTATTCTTTATTCTTTCATTGGGATGTTTTAATTTTTTATATTTTATATTTTATGTTTTAGTCCTTCCTTTCTTTTATATTCCATTTTTTCACAGTCACTTCTCCATATTCTTTAACACAACACAATTACAATAACACATATTACCGTATTTTCCGGCGTATAAGACGACTTTTTAACCCAGGAAAATCTTCTCAAAAGTCGGGGGTCGTCTTATACGCCGGGTATCATCTTATACGGCGGATGCTGGAGCCGAACTGGAGAATATGCGGTGGGGGAGTGAGAGAACTTCAGCTATGCTGCCACACAGACTGCCTAAGCTAACAGAACTCCCATCCAGGCTCCCCCGCCCCTACCTCTGCCGCTGTCTAAGTTACAAAGCCTGTGATTTGTTGTTGCTAGGTCCTAGCAACCAATCTGCCTGTTAAATGGAAAGTTGGACACTTCCTGCCTTATGCTCGGACATGCTGCATCCTCTATCTGCTGTGTAAGGTAAGGGGGGGGGCTGTAAAGGGCACTGTGAAAGGGAGTAATGTGCAAGTAAGGGGGGGACAACTGTAGAAGAGACTGGGATACAAGGAGGGTGACTGTGGAGGGGATTGGGAAACAAGGAGGGGTACTGTGGAGGGGACTGGGATGCAAGGAGGGGGGTTGTAGAGCATGGCAGCTCCCATGGATTTATTGTTTTATACTTCCTTTCAGCTTTAGAGTGAATTTGTAAAAGTTTAATCCACTTGCACTGTTTTATGCATACTCTATATTTTAACTGGAAAAGTTGGGGGTCGTCTTATACGCCCAGTCGTCTTATACGCCGGCAAATACGGTAATTGTTCCTATTTATTTATTTTTATTCTTCATTATATCCTGTTTATTTCTTGTCTAGATATTTTTTTATTACTTTTTTTGTTCCCATCTCTAGTCTTTATTTCATTATTTCATCGTATATTTGTTTTGTGTTTTTATTGTTGTCTATAACAACACTCTCCCATATTTGTTGGTTAGGTTACACATTCTTGTTATACACCTTTTCTTCACTGCAGCTTTAATTCTGTTCTTTAGCTAGTTTGCAAATGCGTTTTGCCTTTTATCAGTATTCTCTCCCTGGGGCTAATGATGCCTAAAAGCTTTCATCCTGCTCTATGCTCCCAACCTATAACTAAGACCTGGCGGGCAGGGTGAAATGCATCAGTGTGCGTGGTTTGGTGGAGACATATTCTAAAAGTTCTCCAAAAAACACTCCAGCAACAACAAACTGCAAAAAACACAACCTTGTGGTTGTGGATTATCATAGACAGATTTTATTTAACACGCAAGACAAATGGATACTCACAGCTCACAGTTAGCTCTGAGGTAGGGGGTCTGTCCCCCACAATCTGTCAGCCATCCAGGGTTTGGTCCTATGACATTGACAGACACATTGCCTTGGCTGAAGCATTTGTGTTTCATGTTTATTGATTTTATCTGTTTGTAAGTATCAATTTGTCTTGCGTGTTGAAATAAACCTATCTATGGTAATGCACTAGGTGTTTACGCCCTCCTATGTGTTTTTTACGTAGTCTGAGGCTGCTTCTTATCTGTTATTCACCTGGGCTGGCTGCAAGTAGAGCGGATCCTTTCTTCTTTACATTTACTACTACTACTTTCTGGATTGATATTCAATTGAGTTGTTTAGATGCATACTTTATCATTTTTGTTTGACAATCCTGTGTGGCGCAGCCTTATCTCATCAGTTTAAAATGCAAACTTATGTCAAAATGTCCATGTACCGTTCAGAGTTTTTTTGGCAATACTGGCACATTCTTCAGAATGATATTGTAAAGGTCCCTTACACAAGTTTGTGGTGTTCCCTTGGGAAGCTAGCATAATGGATTCTATTATAAAGTAAGAATCTGTCTGCAGTTTTAGAATGCAAAGGAACAATATGGGCACCACAACACTATTCTGTTAGTACAAAGAAGAATCCTGTTAAATGTTGAATTTTACAAGAATCGTTGAACAGTACTTTGCCATGGCATTTCTTACTCTCTTTTTAAAAGTAAAGTTTATCTGTCTATTTTTGCCATCCCAATCTGGACATTTTCTTATTTATTGGCCATGAATTTGGAACTGAAAAAATGGAAGAAGAAACTGGCAGCAAAGTTAAGAATGTTTAACTGCTGTAAAATGGAGAATAAGGGGCTGTTGGTGGGACTTGAGGAATATTCTAGAAGCCATCCTCTGTGCCTGCAGTAAGCAACCTGAGGTGATGGTTTGCACATTCTCTGTGTGACTGCCCTGAGACTTAAGGGAAAGTCCTCTGCCTACATGCAGGACAGGAAGAGCCACTGGAATGTTGTCCTATGTGTCTGGTGCTTGCCACCCTGGGTCTGTGCTGGGCCCTTAAATTATATGCATCTGGTCCCTTACCGTAGAACTGATTGAAAGTGAAAAGTAATTTTCAGTTAAGTGTGCTGAAAAGCATTGAGGAGCCCCTTTTGTCATAAGAGCAAACTTATGACAAAATTTTCATGTAAAGTTTAGGTTTTTTTTTGGTAATACTGGCACACTTGCAAAATCTGAGGTAAGTATTTCTTTAGAATAAGAAAAAAAAGGAAGTGTGTAAGGGTCCCTTACACAGCAGTTTGTGGTGTTCCCTGGGGAAGCTGGTATGAGCTGCAGATTTAGAATGCAGAGGAACAATATGGGCACCCTAACATTATTCTGTTAGTACAAAGAAGAATCCTGTTAAATGTTGAATTTTACAAGAGCCAGTTGAACAGTACTTTGTCATGAAATTTTGTATCCTATCATTAATTTTTATTGGTCTTTTTTTTACCATCCCCATCTGGACATTTTCTTATTTATTGGCTGTGAATCTGGACATGAAAAAATGGGAGAAGAAACTGGCAGCATAGTTAAGAATGTATAACTGCTGTAAAATGGAGAATAAGGGGCTGTTGGTGGGACTTGAGGAACATTCTATAAGCAACCTGAGGAAATAGTTTGCACATTCTCTGTGTGACTGCCTGGAGACTTGAGGGAAAGTCCCCTGTGTCTACATGCAGGACATGAATAGCCGCTAGAGCTGTCCTCTGTTCCTGGAGCTTGCCACCCTGGGTCTGTGCTAAAGAGAAATACCCCTTAAATTCTATGCTAAGCATCTGGTCCTATAGATTTGATTGAAAGAGAAAAGTCATGTCCAGTTAGGTGTTCTGAAAAGCATTGAGGAGCCCCTTTCACAAGTAGTCTTTTCTAGAAATGCTGTTTTCTAAAATTATTTTTTCAAAAGTACTGACGCAGAAAAGGAAGGGGCAATAAAGTGAGCACACAACCTTATGACACAACAATGTAGTAAACCTCTGCCACACTACATAGCCATTATTTATTTTAGCTATGCAGGTCCCTGTGTCACCTACCCTTTTATATGAAAAGGATCATTACCCATTATGTGAGGATGACATTTCATAGTCTATTACACAGGTAGGTAATACAAAACCTGCATAGGTGATGAGTAAAGAGCAGTGTCGCCGTCCTTTCTGAACCTCTTTCTGTGAAACACAAGACTGACTTAACAGAATGACACACCCCCTTGGAATGTAAAATATGTCACAAATACTAAGTATGTCTGTACAGTTATTTGCCCAGAGTTCCTGAAATAACAGTAAAGGCTGTTAAATTGTTGTCCTGTATCACCTAAATCCTACCCCATTAGCTCATTTTACCATGTAAGCCCCAGGTCTATAAATAGTCTTATGAAAGTGGCCGATCACTGGCTCAGTTTATTTTCAAGGTGTTCCAAAATACCAAGGTTTATTGGGAAAAAAAATTCTGCACATAACTTTCTAGTTGATAACTTTCCCAACTCCCACTGCACTGTAATGACTGTAAAATATGGCGGGTAGCGTCCCTGTCCAATAGGGAAACCTGTGGGCGGGTGAAAAGCAGGCCAATTATCAGAAATTGTATAAGAAAAAGAATATCTATGCTTGGATAAATCTATGTAAATTAACAGATAATAAATAATCAATAGTAGCAGCCAGGGAGCAAAGTCCATTTGATCTTGAACCTAAATGCCAGTACAAATGTAGGTGTAGCAGCACCCTACAGGTAGGTGCTAGGTAAATGTATAGTGGGCCTTGTCAGGGCTGTGATTCATTTAGTCAGGGTGTCAGGGCTTTCAGATGTGCCTGCTGAGGGGAGAAGTATCTTCACTGGCTCCTGTGAGAGGCTTCTCATAGGGCAGTGTGGGAAGCCCAATCAGGGGACACATCCAGGCTTGTAACTACCCCAGAAGGCAGATTGCGCTGCAAAGGATTCTGAGAGTGGGTATAAGTTTGGGGGAAGTGCGTGACAGGGTGTCTTTGGCGGGAGCAGAGTACCAGGAGGGAGAGAATGGCTGTCTGCGGATTGTCCCTTGGGGTCTGCCAGAGTCAGAGGGGACCACTCCGGAAGAGGTTCTGAGATCCAGTGCCAGCTAGCTGAAAGGGGGTTAGGTTGAGGACCCGGAAGTTACAGAGGGGGGTACATAGTCAGTGAACCCCAAATAATTCAAGTTAAAGGGGGCACCTGCAGTTGGGCCCTGAAGTGTACAGTGTGTGTCAGTTAACAGTTGCAGCTTTATAGAAACCTACAGTGTACTACGTCAAGCCAGTGTAAGGTGGGAGGGGAGTATTCAGTGACTTTGCAGTGCAGCAGTGTCAGTAATTCTACAATTCACAGTCTTTGGTCTTCTGGACTTATAGTCGAGGATCTAGCACTTCTATCAAGCTACAGTGTGTTGTCAGTGTTAAGGAGCGTTGGCTGGCATCAAGGAAGCGCCAACGGGCATTTTTCTAGGATTAAGTCCCAAGTGTAATTAGTTAAGCCTAAGAAGTATCCCACTCATTCCCTTCTCCCATCCCCTTAAATACAATAAGACAACAAAACAAAGATGCTGGCGTTGTCAATGTCTCAGTTCTCACACCGAGGGCTGCAGCTCACATGGGCTGGAGAGTCAACCATTAACAATGGCAGACCCACCTCAGGCCAAAGGCCTGGAAACCTAGCTACATAAACATGCTGCGCTAAAGAGTTAATAAAAAGTCCATAGACATTACGATTATTGGATCCATGTAAAGATGAACACAGAAGAACCCAACACCAGCTTCAGTAGTGATGGAAGGCAGCACACAGCACCAAAACGATCCACTCAAGCCGCTTACAGGTTAACAAGTGCCTTCAAATTATTGAGTGGTCACTAGAGCTCAAGACAATAAAAATCTCCCGATCAATCTAACAGCACTGGTATTTCAAGGGTTAAATAATTCCTTGATAGTCAGCACAGATCCAGCCATTATGGGCATATTCTTTTGGAAATATTGGCAACCGGGTCTCATGTGGGACAGCTGTATGGGTGTCAGGAGTGTCCTGTGGGATCCAGAAGTCTTCCAGGACGGCTTGAGTGGTCCCCAGTTATCAGCAGGGTGGTGTTATGGCACACATAGGCACAGGCTCAATGCCTAGAGAGTGGGTGTTTGCATTGGCTGGGAGCCCTGCTATTAGCGGGTGGCAGTTAAGTGTGCCCACGCAGATACAGCAGTTGCAATCCTGCTTCTGGAATCTGGGTCGCCCTGTGGATGCATCGGTTGCCCTGTGGAAGAGGTCTGCTGGAGTTGGTTCTCTGATGTTATCAGCCAAGAAGTGGATGGATTTTGGGTACCCTTGTGCAATGTGAGAATATACTAAGTACACAGGCTTCAAGAGGAGCCTAATTTATATGTAAAGTGCTGAATAAATTGACAGCACTATATAGGTAACTGTAATAAATAAATACATAAATTGTAGATCTGAAACCACTTTAAAAATAAAGATGATCCTAAAGGATCCTTTAATGAAAAATACAACACTACTGATTGTCTTGCCATTGCAGCTAATGTGAATGCTAGAGGATGTGAATGGGTTAAAACTACAAAGGCCCTTTTGCTGATGCCTTTAGTTTCACCCAAAAATGTAACTAGAAATTTGTATGCCCTGGGCAAAGCAATTATAATAATGCACCCCTTCCCCCATAAAATTGCAATCCTGGATCAGTTTTCATGTTCCCATAGCTCTTGTCATGCTGTATTTTCTAGTGCACTTGGCAATTCTAGTAAAAATATAACAATTGCAAGAAAAGGATCTACTTTCCAGCCTCATGCACAGACCTCAAAGGAATTTTTAATGTTTTCCTTTTTGTTCTTCTTCACCATTGTGATAGTGTACCAGTTCTGTAAGGTCATTCTTAAAGCTGAATTTCAACAGCTAAATACATATATATATATATATATATATATATATATATATATATATATATAGAGAGAGAGAGAGAGAGAGAGAGATGAGCTGATTTTGTAAGGACTACAATTATTTTCAGCTCTCTAAAAGACAGCAGACAGAAACAACCCATAAAAGTTAGATTGAAATATTAGTATAAATATAAAAGGATATATGAAAAACAATTAAAGTTCATAAATTAATTCTAGGATGAGCAGATAAAGGTGAAGGCAGCAGAGACATACACATACACTGGCAGCTTCATGCCAGTATAGGGATTCCCTCAAGAATATGCAAAACAAACACCCTACTCTTGTTCTTTTTACAAGAGATGAGCTGATTTACCCACCAAACTACTTGTATTACTTTCCATACAGTCCTTGTATTTCTGTCCATGCAGCATGAGTTCAGGGACACCCATCTGCACCTGTAAGGCTGTCAATTTGGGACGAGTGCCTTGTTTCTATGAAGTCACTGTGACCCAAAAGACATGGATGGGATTACCTGCATACGGACGCACAGAACACCTGTGCATCCCATATAGGGAAACACACACAGATGTACACATAAAAATGCCCTTGTGAAAGAGGCCTTACAAAGAAAAAATATAGTTGAAATTGATGGCAAATGACAGCTTTGGCCGCTTTACTTCTGTCTGTAAATAAATGGCCAGGGATTCATGTTGTCCATACTAGACCTTCATCTATGATAAGGGTTTGGTATAGCTGTTAATGGGGGATCACCATAAAAAAAAAAAAATAAAAAAGGTGGCGTTTCCTCTAAAATAACATGCCAAACCCTTATCATTGGTGAGGATTTGGTATGGATATCAAGAAGGACCCCACGCAAAAATAAATACTGCTACTGTACATGACAAACAAGTAAATAGGCCGGTGTTCTGAATCCTGAGCGAGGAGTGCTCGAACAGCCAAAATTTGGACTGAACTGTGGCATATGTGTGTAGCATATGCAGCTAATACATTCAGACTCTATAACCATATCTCCTTAACCTGCACTTATTATTCAGAACAATGTAGCAATGCCCCTCTTTTTGGTACAGCTAGCACCACATACCATCAAGCTATGGAGGTATCGCTGTTTGTCATATTTTAAATTTGGTGGGTAAAAAAAAATCTTCCTTGCATGCCTAACTTTAGGTCATTTGTGCAAGCTGAGGGGTACTTTTCTACTAAAATATAATGATGGGATTTATTAATACTTATTTGTATCACAGTGATTTATGTGATATGTAGACTTTAAAAATAGGTCAGTTTCAACTAATGTTTTTTTTTTTTTTACTGCTTTTCTATTTACTAAGTGTAGCACTACTCCCTGGGGAGCTGCTTGAAGCAGGTTCCCCTGGGTTACCCATAGCAACAACTAGCAGTTCAAAGTACTTTCAGCATTTGGCTCAATCAGAAAACAGTCCAGGGGATGTGGGGTTTTTTTGGTTTTATTTTAGAACTTGGATAGGAGAAGGGAAGAGTGGAATACTCCAACTGGATGAACTATTCCCCTTTTTTTGGACTTCTAGGTATGTTGAGTGCGGCAAGACCGCTGCTTCACCTTGCCACTGTAGTGACGTTTTTGATAAGCGAACTGTATAGTGAATTAATCTTCAGGGCCCCGCTTGGCACCCCCTTTAACCCTACTCTTCAGGGTTCTACTTGCCCCCCCCCCCCCGTTACTCTTGCATACTGTGTGAGCTGACCTTCTATCCTCTGACTTCTCTGAAAAGATCCCCCTTCCTGGGCGGACCCCTTGGCAAGCCCCCTGGTACTCACGGACACTGTTTTTCCCAGCTAACTCAGCCAGCAGCTCCACCTTTCACTTTCCAGGATCCTTCGGACTCAGCTCCACACCTGGCTCACCAGGCCGACTGCCAGTAACCACTTTCCTCAGACAGCAGGAGGGGAGACAGCCGTCACCCTCCTCCTGGGACTCTGCTTCCCGCCCTGTCACATGTGCCCTTGGCTTTTATAGTCAATCACAGGATGCACTGCAGTAGTGCCCTCCCACTGGAACTGCCACAAAAGCCAGTTTGCCACTGCCCAGGTTTCCTCCACTGTCCAACAGGCTACACTATTGGATACAGTGGGGACACCCTCAGACCATGTGACTCACACCTGGACATATGCAACAGGTATGACTAACAGATCAGGCTCCCCTAATAAGCAGATGGAGGATAATAATGCTTTTTTCCTAGCACCTATCTAGGAGGGTGCTACATAAGAATTGGTTGAAAGCATTTTCAAAGTAAGAGTAATCTCTATTGTGTCTTAGTCTGCTCTTAAGCATCTTAATCTTACTTTAATTTTAAGAAAACAGAATGTTTGGCTTACAAGCAGCAAATAAAATGGAATCTGCCAGGATTGTGGTAAAATTGTATAAGTGTGGAAGCTGTCTTTGCGGACATGCATTGGGACTGTCATTCTTTCTCTAGTACTAAGTTGACACACTAGGATGTGAAGCACAGATAGGGATGACAACCACAGATATTGTACCTTTAAAACAATCCAGCAATAACATCTTCAAATTATATCCTGACAGATTCCCTTTAAAGCAAACCTGTTTATTGCTCATGCAATACAAAGCAACACATTCACTTAAAAGTCATGTCTCCTAGTAGCACCTACTCACCTTCTGAAATCCGCCAGCTCTGGTGCAGCGCTTAAAGCGTTGGTTACCCTAAAGAAAAAAAAAAGATCCTGTTCGTTTAAAGCATGTACAGTATAACAGCACAGTGCTTGTATGGTGTCATTTGGCCCCTTCTATCACCTGCAATGCTTGCCTGATCCTGCCTGGCTCTGCCCCCCCCCCCCCCCCGTAAACTGACCAACGTACTGTATATCATGGCTGCTGAGCCCTGACACTGTGGTCAGTTTATATGCCTCCGTCATTTGCAGCCCTGCTCTCTGCTCTGCTGCGTCTCATGTGTCCTCCTTCCTCCTCTCCTCTCTGCCTGTCAGCTCCGTGTCAGCCCCCCCCCCCCCACCCCCCGCTGCTGAAATTACTGTTATTGCTTTGTATAATCCTGTTTGTTTTCTAATCCTGTGTGCCCCTGTCTCTGTGTTTTATAAAAAAAAAATGCAGACTATAACTGATTTCAGAGTGCTGCTCGGCGCTCACGTGATCACCTGGCTTTCTCCTCCCTCCTCCTCTCCTCATGACTGACGTCAGCAGGGGATTTTCGGGCTCCTCCCGTTCTAGCTGTCAGATTGGGAGAGTGGAGAGCTGGCCGGTCACGTGAGCGCCGAGCGGTACTCAGAAATAAGGTACAGTCTGCATTTAAAAAAAAAAAAAAGACACCGGGGCACAGAGGATTTGGAAACAAACAGGATAATAAAAAGATATGACAGTGACTTAACAATCACTTTAATTGAACAAGCTGGAGTTAGAAGCTGATAGGCTACCATGCACAGCTGCACAGATTTTGAGTGCACCCGTTTTTAGTAAATCTCCCCCATAGGGTTATCTCACTGGTGTGGCTATCTTAAAGTATTAATTTTGATTTAAGCGTTCTGTTTCCCAGGCAGGCAGCTTCTACAACCCAGAGGATCTCCACAGCTTCCTTGGCTTGTAGTGTAATGTACCAAAAATGGAAATTGAAGCACTTCACCTCTGCTAAGAGATCCAGATACAACAAATTGGAATATATTCCAATGAAAAAATAGCCAATGCGTTTTGGGGGACCAAGAGCCCCTCCTTCATCAGGGCTAAAAAAAGACTCCATATCAATCTGATATCAATTCAATATCCCCCTCTGGGGTCATATTTAAAACCAAATACCCAATAACTAATAGTAATTGAAGTATAAAAATTTACATCAGGTAACATTCAATAATCCATGTACAAGAACCTTAGACAATTGTGAGAACATTAATAATAAATAATATATAATCCTTTAATAAACAATATATAATCTTTTGATACATTCTAGGTTGCACACAGTACAATTTGATCATACTGTCTCATTTGGATCCGCCACTAAAGGATTGGGCTGCTTGTGTAATGCATGTTACTCTTCCGTAATGGGTAAATGACTGAGGCTCTCTAACCGTCTAGTTCCAGAATTTGGCCTCAATTGATGTATGCATGCACAATTTAAAATTCTCATTAAAAAGGGTTGCTATGAGGATGTGATTTACAATACTCTGTACAGACTACTATACACTCATGCACCAAATGTTTTAGACTTGTACGGACGTTGTGAGCATTTGGTACTGACACAAGCCCTGTCAAGTAAATCATTTGAACATTAATAGAATCTGCTTGATATATGTCTCTTCTTGTGTTATGCAGTAGGACCACAAGTAAATGGGAATGAGTAATTCTTGCCACTGCCGTGATAAGCTGCTGCAAAGGACAAAAAGCTCCCAAGGCGACATTCTCTGTACATCCGCATGCTTTAAAAACAATGCCGTTAGAACACCATCTCCTTCACGCTGTCTCCATCACAGCTCATTCATGGCTTATCATTGCTCAATCTTGTATTTTGTAGGATATTAAAGTTTCTATACTGAGTTATGATCACTTTTAGAATTTTTGAAAGATGTTCACTCGATTCCACTTTCCTTTACATATTCCGTGAATTCAGCACACACCTGCCCAACTTAATAATAATAATTTAATTATAATTCTAAATTAAATTTTTTTCTTTAACCACTTCTGGACCAGGCCTTTTTCTGACACTTGTTGTTTACAAGTTAAAATCAAGTTAAAACTTGTAAACTTGTTGTTTACAAGTTAAACATTTTTGGCAGAGACTCTAGAGAATAAAATGGAGATCATTGCAATATTTTTTTATCGCACCGTATTTGCGCAAAGGTCTCACAAACGCAATTTTTTGGGAAAAAATACACTTTTTTTTATTAAAAAATAAGAAAACAGTAACATTAGCCCACTTTATTTCTATAATGTGAAAGATAATGTTACGCCGAGTAAATAGATACCCAACAGGTCATGCTTCAAAATTGCGTACGCTCGTGGAATGGTGACAAATATTGGTCCTTAAAAATCCCCATAGGCGACAATTTAAAAATTTCTACAAGTTACCAGTTTAGAGTTACAGAGGAGGTCTAGGGTTCAAATTATTGCTCTTGCAAAACCTCACATGTGTGGTTTTAACACTGTTTACATATGTGGGCGGGACTTGGGTATGCATTTGCACACGAGCTAACGGGGACGGGGCGCTTTAATTTTTTTCCCTAATTAATTTATCTTTTATTTTTTATTTTTACACAGTTTTTTTTTTTTTTTTTTAATTTGAATCACTTTTATTCCTATTACAAGGAATGTAGACATCCATTGTAATAGAAATAAGCATCACATGACAGGACCTCTTTAATGTGAGATCTGGGGTCAAAAAGACCCCAGATCTCACATCTACACTAAAAAAGAAAAAAAAAGCAATTTTTTTCATAATGAAAAAATGGGCTCTTTAAATCTGTTGCTAGGAAGCGACATATGACGTCGCTCCGGTCATCCAAGGCCATAGAGTCGAGTGAGAGCCATCTTGCCCTCACTTGACTTCCTGCCTGAGGGTACAGTGGACCAGATCCTTTTCCCCCCTACCGACGGCTCTGGTAAGCGGGGGAAACGGATCGAGAAGCGGCTGGAGGGAGGGGAGGGGGCACCTCTCCCGCTGCCCATAAAGGTGATTCTGCGGCGAATCTACCGCTGGGACCACCCTTATGTTAAAGCGAACCGCCCACAGTTTAAAAAAATACCGGGGGGGTTATGGTAGCTATCTGCTGCCATAACCCCGGTATTTAATGTAAAAATATTGACGTAAAACTGTGGTGGGCGGTCCGTAAGTGGTTAAAAAGGTTGTAAAATCTGAAAAAAAAAAGAAAAAAAAAAACCCTGTAAGACAAAGGTATAATGAGCTAATATGCATTGCATACTAGCTCATTATGTAATACTTACCTTAGAACTGACATGGCTGAGATTTTTCCCTGAGTTTCTTCCAAGTTCGTGGGCTCCCAAAATTTGATTGGCATTCATGGCATGGGGGGCTCGGAAGGAACCGCACCCATGGCCGTTCCTTCAGAGCGCATGCGCCAGTGATGTCACTGGTTGCATGCCATGTAAATATCTCCTAAAAAGGTACATGTTTAGGAGGTATTTTCACTACCTATAGGTCAGCCTTATTATAGGCTGACCTATAGGTAAATGTCTGCCGAGGAAGTTTACTTCCTCTTTAAAGTGGATGTAAACCCTCACATATACCCAGTGAAGTGAACAGCCCCAGATGATACACAGAGATGAAAAAAATCTCCTTACATAAGTTTTACTTGCATATCTGCTGTCTTCAGCTTTCTACAGTGTTTAGAAAGTACACATCATGTTACAAATTTTCTGGGAGGGGAGTCTAGGCATACACTGTGTGTGGGATGATTGGAGGAAAGGCACATACCCCCCTCCCCCCTTCACATAGGCAGAGGAACCAAGAAACTTGCAGAGCTGTGCTGTGAATAGACCAGCTCTCTGCTTATCTATCTCTTTGCACCCACCCCAACACAAATTTTCAGCTGCTTTTATCTCCTGTGTCAGAGAATTTGTCAGAAGTTATCATGCTGATAAGAGAGGAACAGACACAGGAGCTTTAGAGAGAGATAAGTAATATATGTGCCCAGGTCAGATTTCATGAATGGGGTTTAGATCCACTTTAAAATAATAAACAGGTTTATTACTTGCTCTATGTCTTATCTCAAATTTGGATGTTCCTTACTGCAATTAACTACTGAATGTGCAGATGCATGCAAACATATCTCCTCTTAGCCTGTCATTACTTTGTACAGGCTGAGCAGCCACCACTGTTCACATACACCTGTCACCCCAACCGTAAAAATCTGCTGATTTTACCCACTGGAATCCGGGCTATGTGTGTAATCGCCCATGTGAAAGAGGCCCTAACAAACTGATTATGTATTGGAGAGCTGTTTTCAAAATGAATAGTTCATATTTATTAGGAGTACTAATATAATGCCCTAAGTTATGCAGCACTTTACACATATATTGTACATTATTGTTCGAACCACCTAGGTGGCCTGAGCAGAAATGGCACACCCTTGTCCTATCAACATGGGGACAAGGTGGTTTGGAGTTCTTGGAGGCAGAGCGCTCGCTCATCCCCCCCCTCTTTTCCTCACCTGCCAGGTTGCATGCTCAGATAAGGGTCTGGTATGGATTTTGGGTGGGGGGGGGGGGATTTTTTAACATTTTCCTATTTTTGGCAATGGTATTGTATTGCTGGTAATTTAAATGTCATTTTATAATTTTTTTTCTTTAAAAAGGTCATTTTTGCTGCAGCAAGTTCTATACATGCTATAGATGCGCCACTTTACAGGCAGACTAAGGAAGCCCCCTAGGCACTATAGTCAAAATATGTTTTTATTTTTATTGTTGCACTTTAACCGGTTGCCGATCGCTGCACGACTATATACTGCGGCGGTCAGGCCACGGCCAGGCAGAGTGACGTACCGGTACGTCTCTTGCCTGTCACTTCCTTGTGAGCCAATAGCGGGCGAGCGCGCGCCCGCGGAGAATCTACCGCTGGGACCACCCTTATTTAAACAAGCCACCTGTCATTCTCTGATTTAAACAAGCCACCTGTCATTCTCCCCTGTGTAGAAACAGTGATCAGACGGTTCTAGTATGTAGAACCGTTGATCACTGTTCCTACACTAGTAGCCACAGCCAATCACAGTAGAAAGCACGCCCCTAGGGACACACTTAACCCCTCCCTCCCCAATAAAGTTAACCCCTTCCCTTCCAGTGTCATTTTGCAGTAACAGTGCATATGTATAGCACTGATTACTGCAGTAATGTCACTGGTAACCCCAAAAGTGTCAAAAATGTCAGTCAAGGGTCCGATCTGTCCACTGCAATGTCGCAGTATCGCAAAAAAAAATCGCAGATCGCCGCCATTACGCGTTAAAAAAAACCCACCAAAAATGACAGAAATCTTTCCCTTAGTTAGTAAACGCAATAACTTTTGCACAAACCAATCAAAATACGCTTTTTGCGATTTTTTTGCTCCCCCCCAAAAAAAATGACATGCCAAATGTGGCATGTCAGGGGGGTAGGAACACCTAAAGCGGAAGTTCCACTTTTGGGTGGAACTCCGCTTTAAGGCTATGCATACACTTTAAATGTCTAGCCAGAGGTTGGAGTGGGTTCTACATCAGGCAGCATTATTTAGCTGCATAACAGTGTGTAGGAGGGTCTAGGACCAGGGTGCCTAAATCAAAAGATTGTTTGAAAAGAATTACAAATTCTTTAGGTGGTAAAACAGTTCCCATGGATTTAGTTTGTTTGTAGTTCAATTTAAATATGCAGGGCTGGCTCTTGTCCTAGATATTCTAACAGTGCACAAGGTGAAGAACTCTAATAAGCACAGTTTGTCCATAAAATTGACATAAAGTATAATCCAATAATACATTTAGAAAACCAAAAATATTTTCCAGAAAGCAAAACACATTTATGGCATTCCAATGCCTGTAACTGCCAACTATATTTATATGCATTTGAATTGTGTATAGCTATATTTGCCCTTTATGTAGGTCCGAAAAAGATTTTTGTTAAAAATAAAGTTGCCGTAATGCGTTTAGAAACTTTCTTGTCATTTATTTTCCTGTTTGTAATACTATTTTTACTGAATTTTGAAAAGAATGTACAGAATACAGTAGACAAGTAAAACTATGGAAAAGAATATACCAGATTCTTAGATTGAGACAATAGATGCTATAAAACAGAATAGTCCTAATGAGAATACCTGCATTTTACAAGCAATTAAAAAAGGTATAAACACAGCTTCTCAACATAACAAGATGACAAAGCACATTTTTAGCAGTGGTATGATGGGACCCAACAGATTCCAAATAGCCAAATAATGGTCTTGTATATACTGTAGCACCTATCCCCTTTCTTTTTTGTGTAGCAGCCTCCTAGGTAGGTGCTGGTGAGAACGTATAGTTTTGAGCTCTGTCTGCTTACCAGAAGGGCTGCAGGTAAATCTATATTGTTCTCTGCCTACCAGAAAGCAGGATCTGTTAGTGAGGTCTGCTCATTGTGCTCAATATGCAAATAATTCAGTCTAGAGAGTGTTTCACTCTGGTCCAATAGGGAGGCATGTTGGACAGTGGGAGGAAACCTGACAAATGGGTGCATAGGCTTTTGATACAGTCCTGATGATTGGCAGAAGACAGGCTGCCTTGGTAAATGTTGGGATACTGTAAAAAGTCAGGAGCACATGTGCTCGGGGTCTTTCGTTGGAGAGTGGAGTCCCAGAGGGAGGGGGTAGCTGCCTCCTCCTCTGTAGAGGTGCCATGTGGTCTCAGGAGGTTGCCCCGAGGGCCGAAAGAGTAGCAGTGAGGAGCTGAACCCAGAGGTCCATGGAAGCTGACTGAGAGGGGAGACATTGAAGGACCAGTTTCTACAGTATTGTGAGTACAGGAACTTGTGTCAAGAGGCCTGACCTGAGGGAGGCCATCCCTTCTCTTAGGATAGTCAGTGGACGGGTGTCAGCAGGAAGAGGATGCTAGTGAGAGTGTCCTGAGAATAGATTATTGTCCATCAAGTCGTCTTGTCAGAGAGCAAGCAGAACAAGAGACTTAATCCCAATCACCCTAGTGGCAGGGTGAACCAACAACCTGGCTGTTTCACATTCACCACCAGGGATCAGAAGATAGAAGTTCTCAAACGATGTAAATAGTTCAAACGGAGTATCCCACTAATCCCTTCTCCCATCCCAAATTAACAATAAAACAACAAAACAACCAAAACCATAGACTGTTCATTTGTGTGTTGAGCCTTTGGGAACCAGGAAGGATTCAGAGACTTTCCTAAGTAAATATGTGCTGGTAACTAGGGGAGCCCATAAAGACAGTATCCAGCAGCCCCTACGGGGGCAGTGCTACATTTGGGGGCTCGTCCGAAATGTATCCCTGGATTACAGCAACGGTTACTACCGGCAACGGCCGAGTTAAGGCCATGTCTTTCCAAGTAAAGTGCTGGAGCATTGATGGAGAAAGGATGTGCTGTATTGTACAGGAGAACTGTGTCTGCTTTACAGTAAACGGTGCAGGTGTGCTTTCAAGTGTTGATGGAGAAAGCAATGACCCAGGACATAGGGATCGGCTCGTGAGGGGTCATATCTGTACATGTACAGTGAAGAAAAATGTTGGCCGCGCAGTTGATGACAGCGAGACAATTTTCGGTGGCAGTACAGGAGATCGGTTGGCTTGTGAAGAAAGAACCAACTGAGGCTCAAGTACAGATAGAAGAAGCAGATGTGTGTGTGTGTGTGTGTGTCAGTGTCGGTGAACACAATCTGCAATGCAGTGCCATTAGTGTCGGCTGGGCAGAGTTAGTGCAGCGGTGAAGGGGTTACTGCACCTCGTGGGAAAGCGCACATTAAAGAGATCTGCCAGGAGAAGCCACCGCCAGAGAGTCAGCTAGTCTGGAGTCGTGGGCAGAGTCACCGCCTCGGAGCTGCCAATCTGAGTGGGGGAAGAGAGCTGAGACATCCTATCACATACCTGGTGCTGGAGGCCAATGGAGAGAGAGGGATTCCCTTGCGGCTAAGTTCCAGACCCCCCCTGAGGATGAGAACAGGAGAGGTCAGGCCCAAAGTAGCACGGGTCGCCTGCTGGACTGTGTGCGGAAGGATCCAGAGTACAGCTGGAGTATTGGAGTGGGAGCAGCAGACAGGTGGCGCCCGTGAGGTGTTTGCAGGACTTGGATAATGCTGAGACTGGAACGTGGTCAGGTGAATAGCCAAGCTCAGGAGCCAGGTGGATATCAGAGCAAGCGTAGTCAGGTGGATAGCCAAGATCAGGAGCCAGGTGGATGTCAGAGCAAGCGTAGTCAGGTGGATAGCCGAGGTCAAACACAGGAAGCAATCAGGAGACAGGTCAAGGACAAGCCGGGTCGGTAACAGGAAACAGGAACTGGAATATCACAAGGATAACACACTGGAGGAGCCGAAGATCAAGCAGCAACTAAAATCACTGGCAGGCTTCCTTATATAGGCCCAGGTGTTGCTGGTAGTGCTGCTGGGTCCTAAAGTCCTTCTCCTGCTAAGTTGCTGATAGCGCTGCTGGGTCCTAGAGCCCTTCTCCTGGTGTTTGTTCCCTGACAGTGCCCCCCCCCCCCTGACGGGCAGCCTCCGGATGCCCATTTGTCAATTTTCTCCGGGTGTTTGTCCTGAAACTCTTGGAGGAGTCTGGGGGCATGTACATTGGCTTCGGGTTCCCATGAGCTTTCTTCGGGTGGATACCCTTTCCATTTAACTAAGAACTGGGTTTGTCTCCCTCGCTTCCTGCAGTCCAGGATTGCTTCCACCTCAAATTCTGTGTCCTCACCAATCGTCACTGGCAGCGGAGGTGGCTCTGCTCTCCCTGGAAATGGATCTGGAACAGTTGGTTTGAGCAAGGAGGTGTGAAAAACCGGATGGATCCTATATGAGTCAGGCAAAGATAGTTCGTAAGCCTCTGGGTTAATTTTCTGTTTGATCTGAAAGGGCCCAATATACCTTGGCCCTAGCTTCCGTGAAGGGCAGGCCAATTTCAGATTGGCAGTAGACAGCCACACTTTGTCCCCAACCTTGAAGGAAGGATTTCCCCTCCGTTTCCGATCAAAGTGTTTTTTGTAATCCACTTGGGCTTTCTGTATGGACTCCCGGAGGACCTGATAATTGTTTTGAATGAAAACAAGTCTGTCCTGCAAGGTGGGTACTGAAGTTTCAGGCATGATTTCAGGTAGGGCAGCAGGGTGGAATCCATAATTAGCCCAGAATGGGGACTGGTTTGTAGCTGAATGGACAGAGTTATTATAGGCAAATTCCGCCAGTGGAAGCAGGGATGCCCAGTCATCTTGGGAAAAAGCTGAAAAGCATCAGAGGTATTGCTCAAGGGTTTGGTTGGTGCGTTCTGTTTGCCCATTACTTTGGGGATGGTAGGCAGATGATAGGCAGAGTTCCACTTCCAAGGCTTTACAAAGGGCTCTCCAAAACCTAGAGGTGAATTGCACCCCCCGATCCGAAACAATGTTCTTTGGTAGTCCATGAAGTCTTATGATCTCCTTGATAAATGTGTGAGCGGTTTCCGCTGCAGAGGGAGTACCAATCATTGGTATGAAGTGGGCCATTTTTGATAATCGGTCTACAACAACCAGGATGGTCGTGAATCTTTCAGAGGGAGGAAGATCAACAATAAAATCCATTGAAATCATTTCCCAGGGGCGATTAGGGATAGGCAAGGGTCTCAATAACCCCCAGGCTTTGACTTTGTCGCTTTTGCTGCGTAGACATATTGTGCATGACTTGACGTAGGATCTACAGTCCCGACTGAGGTTAGGCCACCAAAAGGACCGCTGAATGAGCTCGTTAGTCTTACGGGCCCCAAAGTGCCCTGCAAGTTGGTGGTCGTGGAATGCCCTGAGAACCAGAGACCTATCTTCTTGAGGTACAAAGATTTTGTCCTGGTGCCAAAGTAATCCACCCTGCCTCCTTAACGAGTCATGTTCGGATTCGGGGTACGATACAGAAGCTTGTTCAATGGATGCCTTTAGGTTGGGTTGAATCAGCAAAAAATTTTGGGCAGATAACATAGTGCTTGGAGGAGCACATTCAGTAGATTCGGGGAACATCCTGGACAGGGCATCGGCTTTCTCATTTTTAGAACCTGGGCGGTATGTCAAGTGGAAATTAAATCTCGAAAAGAATAAGGCCCACCTGGCTTGTCGAGGTCTTAGGCGTTTTGCAGATCTTAAATATTCCAAATTTTTGTGATCTGTGAAGATCATAATTGGATGATTAGCGCCCTCCAGCAGGTACCTCCATTCTTCGAGAGCCACTTTAATTGCCAGGATTTCTCTGTCACCCACATCATAGTTTCTTTCGGCTTGATTTAGCTTCCTGGAGCAAAAGGCTACTGGGTGAAGCAGGGCCTTTGGGCCCTGACGCTGAGAGAGCACGGCTCCTGTAGCTACTTCGGATGCGTCCACCTAAAGGACAAAGGGAGGAGCTGGGTCAGGATGTTGCAACATGGGAGCAGAGGTGAAGAGAGCCTTCAGTTTTTCGAAAGCTGCTTGAGAATCCTGGTTCCAGGAGAAGCGTGAGTGCAGGCGAGTGAGCTGGGTGATCGGGGCAATAATAGTTGAGAAATTCCGAATAAATTTCCTATAAAAATTAGCGAAGCCCACGAACCTCTGGACCCCTTTCTTGTCAGAAGGTGCAGGCCACTCCAAGATTGCTGATACCTTCTGAGGATCCATGGAAATCCCTTTCGTGGAGATTATGAGTCCTAAGAACTGGATAGATTGTTTCTCGAACTCACACTTTTCTGCTTTAGCATATAAGCCATGGGTTCTTAAGGTCTTTAACACTTTTCTGACGTGCTCTCGATGGAGTTCAAGCGAGGCTGAGAAAATTAGTATGTCGTCCAGATAGACGATTAAAGCGGAGTTCCGGGCACAAAAAAGATTTTTTTTTTGTGCCCCTCCGCTAGGTATGCCGCACCTGAAAAGGAATTGGATAGTTATTTTTTTTTTTTTGTTTACTCACCTTTTTATTGACGATCGTAAATACTCACCTATGACAGCTTCCTCCTCCAGCGCCGAGGCTCACCCCGTCACTTCCTGCCTCGCGATGATTCCTGGGAGCTAAACATCATAGATCCCAGGAATCAATGCGCCGCACCGGCCCCACTCGTCATTTCCGGGCGACGCCGCATTCCCCTGCTAAACAGCTTCTGGGCATGCCCAGAAGCTGTTTAGGAATGCGGCGCCGCGCCGGAAGTGACGAGAGGGGCCGGTGCAGTGCATTCTGGGACACGAAGACGCGGAAGAAGACAGAGAAGAGGACCGCGCCGGCTTCAGCTGCCCACAACCGAGATGGAAACGCTGTGGAAGAAAATTTCTAAGTAAGTATTTCTTCTAAAAGGTAAGTGCGAACCGGGACAGATCAGAGGCTAGCCATTGTGGAATGTGCTAGCCCTGACTGTCCCGGGGGTATGTTCAACAAAAAAACGTTTCTCTGCCCGGAACTCCGCTTTAAGAACAGGTCAAGGTATTCTCTGAAAATATCATTCACAAAATGTTGAAATGTTGCGTGGGCATTACATAGCCCGAAAGGCATCACAAGGTACTCAAAGTGACCAAAGCGTGTTCGGAAGGCGGTCTTCCACTCATCACCTTCCCTAATACGAACCAGGTTATAGGCCCCCTGTAAGTCCAACTTTGTGAAGACCTGGGCTGTTCGGAATCTTTGGAATAACTTGGGGACGAGAGGGAGTGGGTATCTGTTCTTGATAGTAATTTTATTAAGGTCCCTATAATCAATACATGGTCTGAGAGAGCGATCCTTCTTCTCAACGAAGAAAATGCCAGCTCCAGCAGGTGACGAGGAAGGGCGGATGAATCCAGCTCCAGCTCGGGTAAAGGAAAGATGCGCCCGAAGGGTACTTCTGCTCCAGGTAGCAACTCAATTGGGCAGTCGTAGGACCGATGTGGGGGCAAGGCATTGGCACCTCTTTTGTCAAACACATCAAGGAAGTCAAGGTAGACTGAAGGAACAGCATGACAGGGATCCGGTGTAGGTTGAACGGAGAGACACACTGAAGAGCTGACAGGCATGGGGATGCCACAGTGTTGATGACAGTAGGAAGATGAGAAGATGATTTCTCCCTTGGGCCAATCAATTTGCGGTTTGTGGGCCCGTAGCCAGGGTATCCCTAGAATGGCTGGGAATATAGGAGACCTGATGACATCAAAGCGGAGGAATTCCCGATGGCCTGCTTCTGTTGTGGCATAGACAGGGATAGTCTCCTGAGTGACTGGTCCAGAGCTAGGAGCAGTGCCATCTGCTAAATGTACATCAAGTCTTTGTTCCTTCAGTTTCAAGGGTATGCGCAAGTTCTTGGCTAGGTTGATGTCCAGGAAGCAACTACAGGCTCCAGGGTCAATGATCGCCCGCAGCTTTACTTCCTTTCCATCCACCTGCAGAGAGATGGGGAGAATTAAATGAGTGGATATAGTCCCAGACAATTGGAGGTATGAGGGGCGTGGAAGGCTGGGCTTACTTGGGCGAACAGGACAACTGCGAAGGAAGTGGCCCGAAGCCCCACAGTAGAGACACAAGTTATCTTGTCGTCTGCGTGCTCTCTCTTCAGGGGTTAAAGCAGGGCGGAGTAGGCCAATTTGCATGGGTTCCCCATCGGACGTATTCATGGAATGGGGAACAGAGACTGGGAGTGTTGGTCCTGGGACCTTTGGCATTACCCATGTGGGTCGGAGGGTCTGAGTGCGTTCGGACCTTCTCTCCCGCAGCCGTCGGTCTAGTTGGATAGAGACTTGGATGAGACTTTCTAAAGAGGCGGAAGCCTCAATCCTAGCCAACTCATCCTTGAGAGACTCGGATAAGCCTTGCCAGAACTGGTATTTTAGGGCGGCATCATTCCACCCAGTATCAGCTGACCACTTGCGAAATTCCACAATGTAATCCTCCACTGGTCGTCTGCCTTGTACAAGAGCATGAAGGGCCGACTCTGCAGTGGCAGTCCATTGTGGATCATCATATAGGGTAGCCATAGCTTCAAAGAAGGTGGAAACTGAATCCAGGACTGAGTTCTTTTGCTCAAGGAGATTATGAGCCCAGGACTGTGGCTCATCAGATAAAAGTGAAATGATGAAACCCACCTTGACAGTCTCAAGAGAAAAAGTTCTTGGTTGTAGGGAAAAGTAAAGGTCACAAGCATTTTTGAAAGCTCTGAATTTCCGACGGTCACCTGAAAAGCGATCAGGAGTGGGGACTCTGGGCTCCGGAGGGGGTAAACCCATTGCAGGTGCGACTGTAGCAGAACAACTGGCCGTTGGAGCGGAGGCAGTGGAGCTAGTAGCTTGGTTAGGATCCACAGGAGTCATAGAGGTAGTGAGAGAGTGAAGGTGTCCTTCTAGCTGAAAGTAGCCATCTTGTAAGCTCTGGACTGCTTGTGTAAGAGCTGTAATCTGCTGACATAGGGCCTCCAATGCGGAAGCACCTCTCTCGGCCTCAGACATCTTGGCTGCTTGATACTATCACGTACCTGGTGCTGGAGGCCAATGGAGAGAGAGGGCTTCCCTTGCGGCTTAAGTTCCAGACCCCCCTGAGGATGAGAACAGGAGAGGTCAGGCCCAAAGTAGCACGGGTCGCCTGCTGGACTGTGTGCGGAAGGATCCAGAGTACAGCTGGAGTGCCGAGGTCAAACACAGGAAGCAATCAGGAGACAGGTCAAGGACAAGCCGGGTCGGTAACAGGAAACAGGAACTGGAATATCACAAGGATAACACACTGGAGGAGCCGAAGATCAAGCAGCAACTAAAATCACTGGCAGGCTTCCTTATATAGGCCCAGGTGTTGCTGGTAGTGCTGCTGGGTCCTAAAGTCCTTCTCCTGCTAAGTTGCTGATAGCGCTGCTGGGTCCTAGAGCCCTTCTCCTGGTGTTTGTTCCCTGACACATCCCTTCTGCTATCAGGTGGAGCTGAGGAGTAGACACGTTTGTGGAGGAGCAAGATGGCGGATGCACAGGGGGCTATCCCACGTGTTGGCAGAGTACCTGGGGAGCGGGTTGAATCACCAAACTCGACCCCGTGGGATACAGGGGTACGATTGGTGCCTATCGGAAGACTGGCCCTGTGCAGTGGAAGAGACAAAGAGCATCGCCGGGAAAGGAACTGGGCTTTAAAAGCCCGTGATTGGACCAGAAATGTCAGTAAAAGCCAATTGAGGGGACAGGAGTCTGCTAGGAATGTGATTGGAGTGACTAGGGGGTCCAGAGGCCAATCAGTAATGAATATGCCCCCCAGTATATAACATAGCCCCGCCAAATCTCTAGCACTGTAATAGAGAGGCTGTGGAATAGAGTGGAAGCAGTTCTGTTACTCCTGCTGCTCCAATGTCATTAAGCAATTATTAGTGTGAGGAAAGGGATATGCAGTGTAGTTAGGGTACTATATACCACTATAGTTAGATTCAATAATCTAGTTTCTGTAGGGAAAGTGTTAAGTGTTAGGGTGACCGTAATGTAGTTTAGGGTGAACTGACTCTGACTGCTATGCCAGGGTGACCGAACTCATCAATGTCAGGGTGACCGCCAGAGAAAAAGATCATTTTTCTTAGAATTTTTAGTAGAGCAGGGATGGGGTTCCGCTCCTTTCACACCTGGGCGTTTTTGTTTCAGGCGTTTATTTGGGCTTTTTTGTGGACGTCTTTGGAGGCAGGCATGACATCTGAACTACTGTATAGGGGTATATATACACACACACATATATATATATACACATAAGTTTCCTTGCTGTTTTGTAAAGTCCAGTTGGGGACCTGGAGCTTGGAGATTTCGCAGCGATCTGGGTGGGAGGAAATCTCCAATCCTGGGACCTGGGTTTAAGACTAGCCAGGACACCGATGGTTCAGGTGTGGCTGGGTCTTTTAGTAGAGACACATACCTCCCAACCGCCCCGGGAATTCGCAGGACTGTCCCGCAATTTGGAGTGAGTCCCGCGGTCCCGCTGAGCGGGCTGTAGTCCCGCAAAATCATCTGGCCGGCCATCTCTTTTCCCCCCTCCTCCTCCCAGCTCCGCCCCCGTCTTCGGCTCCTGCCTCTAAGCGCCGGGAAACAATCAGAGACACAGACTGTAGTCAGGGCCGTCTATAATGCAGGTAAAAACGGGCTGTCATTTTTGGGGTGCCCAAAGCAGTTGCCCCTTGCCCACGCTTGCCAAATGTCATGGCTTTGTCTAAGCTGCTGTCCCGCTGTGCTCTTGTCCCCGGCTGCATTCCGGAAAGCAGAGCCACGGTTGGGACAGCTTGCAGCCATTTCACTCCATGTTTGCTGCCCGCCCACTGCTCACACATTTTCGCCCCCTGTACCTCCCCCAGTGGCGTACCAAGGGGGGGGGCCGCCCCGGGTGCCACGCACTGGGGGGTATCAGCCGGTGTCCTGCCCGAAACGCAGCTCCTTCAGTCCGCGCTGTGGGGGGGCGGAGCGGCGGTGGGAATAAGGGGCGGAGCCACGGCGGAAGAAGGGGCGGGGCCTCAGCGGGAAGAAGGGGCGGAGCTTCGGCGGGAAGAAGGTGAGTGCCGAAGTGTGTGTGCTGGATAGGAGGGGGATGGGGCAGCTGCATCTTTCCCTAGCTCCCTGTCCCCTTCAGTGCTCTCCACCCCCCTGGTTTTCCCTGCCCACCCCCCAAGTGCTACCTGCCCCCCCCCAGTGCTCTCCACCCCCCTTTTTTTTCCTGCCCACCCCCCAAGGACCCCCTGATATGTGCCCTCCCAACCCCCATAGCATGCGCCCTCCCAACCCCCATAGCGTGTGCCCTCAGGACCCCCTGATATGTGCCCTCCCAACCCCCATAGCGTGTGCCCTCAGGACCCCCTGATATGTGCCCTCCCAACCCCCATAGCATGTGCCCTCCCAACCCCCATAGCGTGTGCCCTCAGGACCCCCTGATATGTGCCCTCCCAACCCCCATAGCGTGTGCCCTCAGGACCCCCTGCTATGTGCCCTCCCAACCCCCATAGCATGTGCCCCCAGGACCCCCTGATATGTGCCCTCCCAACCCCCATAGCGTGTGCCCTCAGGACCCCCTGATATGTGCCCTCCCAACCCCTATAGCTGTGGCTGTGTGTGAGAGAGGCAGAGGCTGGGCGGGATTGCCGTGTGTCTCATTGTAGAGGGGAGTTTGTGAGACTACAATATCCAGCATGTCTATGGAGGAGGAGCTCCCCCCCCCCTTTCTCTTCTCCCCCCTTTTTCTTCTCTCCTCCCTTCCTTCCCATCCTTTACCCCCCTCTGTCCTCACTTCCTCTCTGTCCTCCCCCCCTCTCTCCCCCCTCCCTCTCTCCCCCCCTCTCTCCCCCCTCCCTCTCTCCCCCCTTTCCTCCCTCCCTCTCTCCCCCCCTTCCTCCCTCCCTCTCTCCCCCCTTCCTCCCTCCCTTTGTCATCCCTCCCTCCCTCCGTCATCTCTCTCTCCCTCCCTCTGTCATCCCTCCCTCCCTCTGTCATCCCTCCCTCCGTCATCCCTCCCTCCCTCCGTCATCTCTCTCTCCCTCCCTCTGTCATCCCTCCCTCCCTCCGTCATCCCTCCCTCCCTCCATCATCCCTCTCTCCCTCCCTCTGTCATCCCTCCCTCCCTCTGTCATCCCTCCCTCCCTCCGTCATCTCTCTCTCCCTCCCTCTGTCATCCCTCCCTCCCTCCGTCATCCCTCCCTCTTTCCGTCATCTCTCTCTCCCTCCCTCTGTCATCCCTCCCTCCCTCCCTCTGTCATCCCTCCATCCCTCCGTCATCTCTCTCTCCCTCCCTCTGTCATCCCTCTCTCCCTCCCTCTGTCATCCCTCCCTCCCTCCGTCATCCCTCCCTCTCTCCGTCATCTCTCTCTCCCTCCCTCTGTCATCCCTCCCTCCCTGTCATCCCTCCCTCCCTCCGTCATCTCTCTCTCCCTCCCTCTGTCATCCCTCCCTCCCTCATCCCTCCCTCTCTCCGACATCTCTCTCTCCCTCCCTCTGTCATCCCTCCCTCCCTCTGTCATCCCTCCCTCCGTCATCCCTCCCTCCCTCCGTCATTTCTCTCTCCCTCCCTCTGTCATCCCTCCGTCATCTCTCTCTCCCTCCCTCTGTCATCCCTCCCTTCCTTTGTTATCCCCCCCTCCCTCCGTCATCTCTCTCTCCCTCCCTCTGTCATCCCTCCCTCCCTCCCTCCCTCTGTCATCTCTCTCTCCCTCCCTCTGTCATCCCTCCCTCCCTCCCTCATCTCTCTCTCCCTCCCTCTGTCATCCCTCCCTCCCTCTGTCATCCCTCCCTCCCTCTGTCATCCCTCCCTCCCTCCCTCTGTCATCCCTCCCTCCCTCCGTCATCTCTCTCTCCCTCCCTCTGTCATCCCTCCCTCCCTCCCTCTGTCATCTCTCTCTCCCTCCCTCTGTCATCCCTCCCTCCCTCCGTCATCTCTCTCTCCCTCCCTCTTCTCTCTCTCCCTCCCTCTGTCATCCCTCCCTCCCTCCGTCATCCCTCCCTCCCTCTGTCATCCCTCCCTCCCTCTGTCATCCCTCCCTCCCTCTGTCATCCCTCCCTCCGTCATCTCTCTCTCCCTCCCTCTGTCATCCCTCCCTCCCTCTGCATTGAAAGGGGTCACGCTGGTTATTCTGCATTAAAGGGGTCACGCTGGTTATTTTCCATTAAAGGGGTCACGCTGGCCATTCTGCATTAAAGGGGTCACGCTGGTTATTCTGCATTAAAGGGATCACGCTGGTCATTCTGCATTGAAAGGGGTCACGCTGGTCATTCTGCATTGAAAGGGGTCAGGCTGGTTATTCTGCATTGAAAGGGGTCAGGCTGGTTTTTCTGCATTGAAAAGGGTCATGCTGGTCATTCTGCATAGAAAGGGGGCATGCTGGTCTCTCTGCATTGAAAGGGGGCACAATGATCTCTCTTCATTGAAGGGGGGCACGGCATGCTGGTCATTCTGCATTGAAAGGGGTCACGCTGGTTATTCTGCATTGAAAGGGGTCACGCTGGTCATTCTGCATTGAAAGGGGGCACACTGGTCTCTCTGCATTGAAAGGGGGCACGATGATCTCTCTGCATTGAAGGGGGGCATGGCATGCTGGTCATTCTGCATTGAAAGGGGGCACGCTGGTCATTCTGCATTGAAAGGGGGCACGCTCGCCATTCTGCATTGAAAGGGGGCACGCTCGCCATTCTGCATTGAAAGGGGGCACGCTGGTCTCTCTGCATTGAAGGGGGGCACAGCATGCTGGTCTCTCTGCATTGATGGGGGCACACTCTACCTTGATTACTGAAGGCCCCTTTCACACTTTTGTGACCTCAAAGTCACGCAATTTTTAACAGCGTTTTTTGCCGCAAAGCAATGCCTATTAAATTTTTCTGTTTGCGCCCCCCAAAAGGGGGCATTTGGGTTGCATGGAGCTGGGGTGGGCATATGGGGTGGATGGAGGTTGGATGGGTGTTTGGGATAGATAGTGCTAGGGTGGGCATTTGGGGTGGATGGAGCTAGGGTGGGCATTTGAGGTGGATAGAGCTGCTGGGGGCATTTGGGGTGGATGGGGGGGGGGGTGTATGGAGCTGGGTGGGCATTTGGGGTGTATAGAACTGGGGGGGTGGATGGTGCAGAGTCTGACCCCTGCATTCTGTACATTACATACTCCTGTCTCCTGCATTCTGTATATTACATACTCCTGTCTCCTGCATTCTATACATTACATACTCATGTCCCCTGCATTCTGTACATTACATGCTCCTGTCCCCTGAATTCTATACATTACATACTCCTGTCCCCTGCATTCTGTACATTACACACTCCTGCACTATATACACAATACTGTACATTATATACTTCTCACCAAAGTCTTCATTGTCTCAACAGTTGCTGGTTGCTATGCAGTCTCTGACTATTTTAATGAAGTTCTTCTTTAAGGTAGGCTGAGCAATCAAAGCATATTTTATGAGTACTAGGAAGTCTGGGTTTTGTTTACCCTATCCCTTAAGCCCCTCCCACTGCTAAGCAATTGGTCACACCCACAATTTGCAGCGGCGCGCTACGCACGCCGCAGGTTTTGTTTCCCTTTCAGTGTCCCTCATTGCGAAGTTCAAAAGTTGGGAGGTATGGAGACAGGACCAGGGTTCTGGGCTCCACCCTCCCAAGGAGTCCTGGCAAGCAAGGGAGAAGTGTGCAGGTCTGACAGAGCAGACGGAGGGCCAAAACCTGTGGGCCTGAGCAGCAAGGAAGCTGTAAAAGGAGAGTGTCAGGAAGGGTACAGAGTGTGTACCATTCAGGGACACTGTTACAGGGTCAAGAGGACCGAGGTCAAAGCCTGAGGAGCAGTGCTGACCAGAGAGCCAGGTGGCTTGGTATTATTCGCTTATTATTTCTTTACTGCTGTGTAAAGTTGAAACCCCTGTGTGGGAAATCCTGGATGGACTGTTTTCCTTTTCTTTAATAAAAGTGGGCCAACAAGCCCTTGAAAGGCACAACTGGAGTGGACTCAGCTCACTGGTAAGCTCTACATTTACGCTAAACTAACCCCCAAATGTTACAAGTGGTGCTCGGATGCGGGCATACCTGAAGATCCTTGCATATACCAGTGAGCTTTTTCTAGACTGTCTATATTGCTATTGCTGTGTGAGCAAGAGTTGTGTGTTGTCTCAGCCTTAAGGAGACAGTACACTTAAAAAAACTTTTCTCTAAGGAACTGTGTTTTCCTGACTGCAGAGATGGGGCGGTCAAAACACAAAAAGGAAGCGAGGCTTGCTGAAATGAGAGACAGAACTCTGTGGCTGGAGGGGTTGTTACCGACCGAACAAGCCCCAGCAGAATGCAAGATGCATATAGCCACACTAGAGAGGGAAAGTCTGTTTGCAAAAAGGAGAAGCTGCAGTGAAGATGTTTGTGCAAAAGTGTCGGCTGTTACCACTGGCAACAGAAAACCTGTTTGGTCTGCAGTGGATGTTGGAGAGTCCAAAAAGGCTGCAATGTCTCCCTATATCCATGTGGGGGTATCTGCAAAGTTGAATGTTGTTGCTCGTGACAACAAAGTCAAGGTCAATCGTGAGACCTATGGTGGATGGGGGAGTGATCCTGATGAGACTCGTGGCTTGTGGGCTCAAGAGGAACCATTACAGCCAGTGGGAGAATGCTGGAGAAGTGCTGTGGGGAGAGTGCGGTCTCCCATGGCAACAAAGGATGAAGTGTCATCTGGATGGTGGAGCTCCAGTGGAGAGGCAGCTGTTCATTCCCAAGGAGAGGGCTATAATGTCCGAGAGTCGGTGATGCCTAGGAGAGCATCTGTTGTTTCACCTTGTGACCGCATGGGAAAATACACCAGGAAAAGGGCCGCAGAGGAATGGTTCCTGCAGCGACGCATGCAAAGTGCAAAACACACCACTTGGACTGGTAAGACTGTTCCTGTTTCTTGTGTGAAAGAGACTGAATATTTGTCATATCTCGGTGAAGTGGTGGCAAGTCCGGTGGGGAGATCCGCTGCCAAGAGAGACTTGCTGCTGTGTAGTACCCTGCATAATGGGGAAGCACAGGTTAATGCTGAACCTGCAACAAGACTGAGGTCTGATAAGGACTGGTCTTTAGGCAGTGTGCTGTGTAGCAGGAAGACCAGGGATGAAAATAATTATGTGCTGTTTACTGAGAGTAAAAATGCCAAAACTAAGATATGTGAAAATACTCATGGTGATAATGGGTTAATGCAGTCTGTCATTGGAAAGGTTGATGTGTTGAATGAAGCTCCATCTGCTCATAGTGATGAGAGTGGGGTACTGAAACCTGCTATGATTAAAAAAGTATTGCCACAGTGTGGTTTAAACCAAAGTGATAGGTGCGTCCAATGCTGAGCCACTCTGTCCTGTGTCTCCTTTGGTAGACGGAGCAGTGCTGCGGAGTGCTGATGATTGGTGCACAAACAAGGCAGACTGGGATAGTATGGCTAGAAGGATATTGGCATGGTGGAAAGAAATTTCTGACGATAATAGTGAGGTGGACACTATGGCTGCTGTGACAAATGGAGAGGCTGCAGAGTCAGTGTTCACAGGTGCATTGGCTGTTGCAGAAATTAACCCTTTTATGACTGAAGGTCCGAACAAGTGTGAACGCACAGCAGAAATTTTGTCCACAATGCATACAGAGAAAAATGATGTGTATTTTGTGACAGACATGCTAAAAGAAATGCTAGCATCATGGAGTGTACAGCCGGTGTATATCTTGCCATCCTCTCCTGCGTTTGGAAAGCTTGTACCACGGGGTATGGCTGATTGGCGCTGGATATTGCAGGCTATACTGTGCAGAGATAACCAATGGTGGAATCATTTAATGCAATGTTTGGTGTTATGGAAAGTTGTCTCACAGTGTGCTGAATGGTTTCATAAAGAGGTTGTGTATGAGAGGCACTCTGGAGCACTGTTGGACAGGTCAGATGTATTGCAAATACCAGCGGTAACCAAAGTGCTTAGAGACTGGTGTGGAAAAATGTTTCTTGGTAGAACAGTTGCTGATGGAGTGTTGGACAACAGGGAGCAATGTGAAACTATTGGAAGGTCCCAAAGAGAGTAACTGCTTTCCTGTATGCGGTCCCTCCAGAGACACTGTCCTAACAAGCGGTGGGACAATGTTTCTTGAAGTTTTTGACAATGTGGAGGATGTGTATATTTCTGAGAATGTGGTGGCTGCTGAAGGGGGTAACCCTCGTGAGAAAGGACGAGATAAGGGCAAGCAAACAGCAGAGACTTTGTCCGTTACCCACGGAAGTGTTGTCACTACTGATGATCTAGAGCAGTCCCATGATGATGAACCTGAGAACTTGGGTATGAGTCCAGCACCTGGCAGCGCTCTGGAAGAGCACCAGGGTGTGGTAACCTCCAGCGGGGAGGAGATTTTGTTAAACTTCACGACTTCTCAGGTCTCAGCAAGGGAGTCTCTCTGCATTCCCAGTGTCATGGAATACCCCAGGAAGGACTTGGGTCTGGAATCAGGGGTCTGGTTCATAGCAAAAGTGTTAGAGGAGATGCTTGAACTTTGGGATGTACAGCCTATCTTTACTGGGGTGTCTCCTCCACAGTCTGACAGTCTGGTACTGCGAAGTACCACTAGGTGGAGCACCGAGGGGTAGGGTGTACAGACAAAAGTGGTTTATTTCTAAATTTACTACTTTTATTAAAAGTAGCCTCTGGGTATGCTGCTGGATTATTTCCTGAAGGTTTGGTATATGGGAGACGCTTTGGAGAAACAAAAAATGCATCCAAGGTTTCACCTCCTGACAGCCAGGTGGAAAGCATTTCTGCTGCTATGGTCCAAGGTGGTGCTGGTCAGTGGGCGGTGAAGGGCACGTATACTGCACCAGTGGCCAAATCACATGAGCTGGAAGGGCCAAGTGTGGACCAGGAAACGGCAGAGGTTCTGTCCCGGGCTCAGACGGATGTGATTAGAGAGACTGGGGACACCAGTTCAACAAAAGGTTTATGTGACAAACCAGATAGGGTCCCTGAAACAGGGAATTGGATAAGAATTGTGGAGAAAGCTGTATGTGGATCAGACAAGAGCTCGCCTGTTCAAGTTGTGTTAGGACAGCTGCCTGCTGAGTGGGTGACACCAGGGGAGGTGGCATCTTGTGAGGTTCCCATGGGTGATAGCCACCCTCCACTGTGTGTACCCTGCGCAGACGCTGTCCTAACAAATGCTGGAAACTGGGGAGTGCAGGACATTTGCAACAATGAGAGGTGTAATGTTGGTTTGAATATGTCTGTTCTTGATAAACTGAAAAATGTGTTGGTCGTACATAATATGGTGCCCAAAGGTACATGTAAACCTGAAGCGTGGAGGCAGAAGGGTTGATGGAAAAGCCAGGGGGACCCCTTTAAAATTTCACAAGAGGAAATGCTTATGGAAGTGCACCCACAAGAAGAGTTGGGAAGGTCTCTTTAAAGCCCATAGCAGAGTGACAGTGGGGCATAGTGAGAAACGCCAAAGGAGGCATTGGGTAGAGTTCCCCTTTAGGAAAAGTGTGGTCAGACAGGTTTGGACTCCTGTAAATGATAGCTGGTACAGAGGTGCCAATTGGAAGAAGGTAGGCTGGTGTGTTACGCCCCCTCCGGGGTTGAAACAGGGGGGGAGGATATGTGACAGTGCAGTCAGATGTGAGGGTGTATGTCGCCCAGGATTGTCAACCAGACAGGTTGAAAGGCTCCAGGAGGATTCTTTTATTTGCAGGAAACTGGCTTTTAAGTTTCCTTGCTGTTTTGTAAAGTCCAGTTAGGGACCTGGAGCTTGGAGATTTTGCAGCGATCTGGGTGGGAGGAAATCTCCAATCCTGGGACCTGGGTTTAAGACTAGCCAGGACACTGATGGTTCAGTTGTGGCTGGGTCTTTTAGTAGAGACAGGACCAGGGTTCTGGGCTCCACCCTCCCAAGGAGTCCTGGCAAGCAAGGGAGAAGTGTGCAGGTCTGCACAGTGCAGTCTGACAGAGCAGACGGAGGGCCAAAACCTGTGGGCCTGAGCAGCAAGGAAGCTGTAAAAGGAGAGTGTCAGGAAGGGTACAGAGTGTGTACCATACAGGGACACTGTTACAGGGTCAAGAGGACTGAGGTTAAAGCCTGAGGAGAAGTGCTGACCAGAGAGCCAGGTGGTTTGGTATTATTCGCTTATTATTTCTTTACTGCTGTGTAAAGTTGAAACCCCCTGCGTGGGAAATCCTGGATGGACTGTTTTCCTTTTCTTTAATAAAAGTGGGCCAACAAGCCCTTGAAAGGCACAACTGGAGTGGACTCAGCTCACTGGTAAGCTCTACATTTACGCTAAACTAACCCCCAAATGTTACAAGATGTATATATACCCCTATACAGAAGTTCAGATGTCATGCTTGCCTCCAAAGACCCCAAAAAATGCACAATAAACGCCTGAAACAAAAACGCCCAGGTGTGAAAGGATTGGAACCCCATCCCTGCGCTACTAAATATTCTAAGAAAAATTATCTTTTTTTTCTGGTTCTGGACATGCTACAGAGCTGAAACTTCACAGGTACACTTTTTAGACCCCCCCCAGACACTAAATACAAAGAAATCTCTCTTTTTTTTTTTTTTTTTCAATAATTTTTTTCAATAATTGGCTCTCTATCAAAAACGACAACTTTTAAGAACTTTTTTTTTGCCTGATTCATAGTCCCTGGGGCATGACCCAGAAACCTAGGCACTTTTTAGGGGCATTTATTGGGTTTTAGGGCTTCAAAATGTTGTTTTTTGATTGCCAAAGTTCGGGTCCCATTGATTTCAATGGGGTTCTGGAATCCGGACCCAAACTTTCAGGAAGTTCGGGTGTTCTGGCCGACCTGAACTTTTCAAAAGTTTGATGATCATCCCTACTGAGGATTGGTGACCAGAACTGGACGGAATACTTCAGATGTGGCCTAACCAGAGTTTTATAAAGTGGCAGGATTATCGTTCTATCTCTGGAGTATATCCCCTTTTTTATGCATGTCAAAAATCTGCCAGGTTTGGTATCTGCAGCTTGACTTGCATGCTAATGCTCAGTCTGTTATCTACTTAAGACCCCCAGATCTTTCTTGATGCCCCCAGAGATTCTCCCCCTAGTGAGTAGTTTGCATTTGTTTTAGCCCCCCAGTGCATGACCTTACATTTCTCCACATTAAACCTCATTTGCCATGTAGTTGCCCACCCTATTATTTTGTTCAGGTCCTTCTGTAAAATTTCTATATCTTGATGTGGTTATTGCCCTACTTATCTTTGTGGCGTCTGCAAAAAACGGAGACTGAGCTATTAATCCCATCCGCTATGACATATATGAATAAATTAAACATAATTGGTCCCAAGCAGAACTTTCCCTTATGGGTGGAGCTCTTTTTTTTAGTCTAGTACACATTATTAGAAAATCAGAGAAACGATTGTGCAATTTCTCCTTAAGGCCCCTTTCACACATGGGAGTCCGTTGGCAGACTCCGTTTTTCTCAGCGGGGGATCGACCTGCCAATGCCAATGTGTGCGGAGACAGAGCTGTCAGGTCCCCACTGTCCTCTATGGGGGAATCATCCGATCTGCTGGACGGATGGAAAATAGGGTTTCCATCCATCCAGATTTGACAGATCGGATCGAATGTCAGCAGACATGTCTCCACTGACATCCAATGCTCCATAGAGGTGCATTGGGCATCCGTTCAGATCCACCTGAAAAACTGACAGGCAGATCTGAATGGTCCGCAAGTGTGAAAGGGGCCTTATATTCATGCCGTGCGGAAAACAAGAATGCCATTAAAGTGGTAGCAAACCACACCAACGCTTGTGCTGGGTAGCTAGGGCTTCATATTCCTTAGTTTTGGCAGTGATCACCTTGTGAGCTTTCTTAAAGCGGAGTTCCACTCAAAAGTCACAGCCGGGTGCCAACAGTAGTGATGCCGGCACCGCGGGTAGAAGAGGGGGAGAGAATTGGGGCTTCCGCCGGCTGCATCGTTGGGTTGTGGGACAGGTAAGTGCGGGTTTATTAAAAGTCAGCAGCTACACTTCTGCTGGAACTCCGCTTTAAGTCTGGACATCAACTGAATCAGAAAACCCCCAAACAGAAGCTTGGTGTGCCACTAAATTGATGGCGGGAGTTGTGCCCTCTGCCCTATTAATATCAAAGTAAGCTTTCAATGGGTAATATCTAAGCAGTAAGATTCATTACTGAGTATAGATTTGTTTAATCGCCAGTGTTACTTAGCCAATTTAATTGTCAAATTAGAGAACGATAAAACTACGAGGTCGTGGTTGGCAGTACATTGTTTAAGCACTGATCACTGTATTAGTGTCACTGGTCCCCAAAAAAGTGTCAGGTGTCCAAGTTGTCCACCGCAATGTCGCAATCGCGTTAAAAGTTGCTGATCTCCGACATTACTAGTAAAAAAAAATAAATAAATAAAAATTCTATAAAAATATCCCCTAGTTTGAAGACGTAATAACGTTTGCGCAAGCCAATCAATATACGCTTATTGGGATTTTGTTTACCAAAAATATATAGCAGAATAAATAATAGCCTAAATTGATGAAGAAATTGGATTTTATATTTTTTTGTTTTTTTATTGGATAGGTTTTATAGCATAAAGTAAAAAATATTATTATTATTTTTTTTAAATCAAAATGGTCACATTTTTGGTTTATAGCGCAATAAATAAAAAGCACAGAGGTGATCAAATACCACCAAAAGAAAGCTCTATTTGAGGAAAAAAAGGACATCATTTATTTATTTATTTGGGTACAGTGTCGCATGTCAGCGCAACTGCCAGGTACAGTAACGATGTGCCGTATCCCAAAAAATGGCCGGTCATAAAGGGGGGGGTAAACCTTCTGGGGCTTAAGTGGTTAAAGCCCAACTCCAGGCTACATTTACATTTACCCATGTAGTTGGATCCCCCAGCACTACTCCCAAGGGTTAAATGCTCTTTTGACTGGGGGGGGGGAGTTGAATAAATTGAAATACTTACCTTATTCCTCCCATTCATGAAGCCAATGCCTGCTTGTGCCTCGCAGCTCTCCATCATCATCATGTACAATGCAACACCAGAACTCCTGTAGGGTACATGAGAACGGTGAGGGTCCTCCTACAACAATAAAGATCAGCGGAGATCACTGGTGAGGAACGGGGTAAGGGTTAATAATTATTACAGTCCCCCCTATCTAAAAAGACATTTACCCATACAAGGCATACAATGCTGGAGGAGGGGGGCACCACTGCATGGGTAAATTTAACAGAAGCCAGTGTTTGACCTCAATCACGTTACTGCATATTCCAAAATCAAGCCAATCAATTCAATATGAATGGTGGCACAATGCACCACTGTCTACTAGCATGCATGTGGAGCCAGTCCTTAGAAAAGTACAGCAATTACCAATTAATTACCTTTGTTGTTATAGTATATCTCTATAACTAACTGGTAGAATTATTTCCAGAAGAGAAACTTAAAGTAGAACTATGGGCAAACCCTTCCTTTTTTTTCTCATTTTGGATAGAGCAAAGTAAGGTTATAACCCCTGCGAGAATTTTTCTTTTGCCCCTTTTTTGTGTCCCTTTGCAGAGATTATCCTTCACTTCCTGTCCCATAGCCAAACAAAAAGTGGGAGGAAATCCCTGCAAATTAAGGGAATTCCTTGGGGACCCCCAGGTCATCAGAACTAGTGTCTCCATTGGAAGATTTCTATTACTTTTCTGGGGACAACCCGAAATGGAGGACTTTCTTTTACTTTCACTTTCAATGATAATGGTAAACAGGACAAAATAGAGAGGGGATATCTCCCCATCAGGGACACAGACAACAATAAAAACTGACAGGGATTCCAGTCCCTCTCCAAGCAATACAAATTTTTTTTTTTTTAAAAATGTGCTTTTAGTTTTACTTCAGGCTCCATTCACACCTGAGCGTATTGCTTTAAGGCTTTTTTTTGGGGGGCGTTTTTCAGGCGTTTTTTGCAGGTGTTTGGAGGCAGGCATTGACATCTAACAAAAGCGCTTGTAATCTGCCAAAAAGAAGCTCATGTACTTTTTTTGAGCTTCGGGCGTTTTGTTTCAGGCGACAAAACGCTCATATGTGAACAGGGGCCACTGAAATGAATAGGATTTTGCATTGGGCATTTTGAGACTTCAGAGATGAGCGTTTTACGAGCTGAAAAGCGCTCAGGTGTGAACAGGGCCTAAGCACTTAGCTGCAGCCAGATTTGTACCCTGTACTAACCAATGGCCAATGCTTCCCTTGTTTACATGTTCCTGTTCATTCAATCACTGATATCAGTGGGATAAACTAGTCCCCACTGTTGGTGTCATAAGGAGTAAATACAAGACCCATTATTGGTGTCAGTGGGAATATAAATAAGCCCCATCATTGGTGTCAGCAAGTGGGTAATAAACCTTTTCGCTGGTATCCGCCCATATGAGGGGTGTTAGTGGGAGGAAAATGGCCACACATTGGTAGGAGTGGAAAGACCCTATATGGGTGAGGTCAGTGGGGAAAGAATAAGCCTCATCACTGGTGTCAGTGAGGAGAAAAAACTTGTCACTGGTGTTGGCAGGAGTAAAAGGAAAGGAAAATAAGCCCCATATTGTTGGTGACAGTGGGGGAAAAAAATGAGCCCCGTGATGTCCATGTCAGTGAGAGTAAAATAGGCCTCATGCTGTTTGTGTCCCAGGAAGAAAATATGCCCCATAATCCTGGCGTCAGAAGGAATACAAATAACCCCTCACTGATTTCACCTTCAATGGTGTCATTCATAGGACAAATAAGCCCTGTTATTGGTGTCAGTGGCAATAAGAATAAAATTTAAAACCCGTATTGTTGGTGTCAGTGGGAGTAAAATGGGCCCCAAGTCATCAATGTCCTGGTGAGTGAAATAAGTCCCATTGTTGGTGTCATTGTGTAGAAAAAGAAAAAAGCCCCACTGTTGGTGTCAGTGGGAATAAAAATACGCCCCATCATTGGTGTCAGGGTGAGTAAAATAAGTCTCATTGTTGGTGTTACTGGGAATAAAAATACGCTGCATTGTTGGTGTCAGTGAGGATAAAATAAGCCTAAACCTTAATGTAATTTTGGATAAATATATCTATATATAAAAAAAAAAAAGTTCCATTGTTGGTGTCAGTCGGAGGATAATAAACCTTCTGTTAGTGTCAGCAACAGCAAAATGAGTCCCGTGTCATTGATGTCAGTAGGAGGAAAATAGGACTCAAATTGGTGTCAGTAGGAGTATAATTGGTGTCCCGGAGAGGTAAATAAGCCCCATATCGGTGTCAGTGGGAGGAAATAAGCCCCAACATTAAAATCACTGGGAGCAAAATGAGACCCACCATTGGTGTACGTAAAAATAAAATAGGCCTCATGTCCTTGGTGTCAGTGACATAAAATAAGTCACATATCATTGAGTGGGTGGAGTAAAATAAATCCCAATGTTGGTGTTAGTGTGAGTAAAATAGGCTCCATTGTTGATGTCCGTGGGGATAAAATAAACCCCACCATTGGTGTCAGTGGGGGGGAAAACATACCACATCACTGGTGTCAGCATCAGCAAAATAAGCTCCAAATCATCAGTGTAAAGAGAAAAATAAGCCCCGTAATTTTGGTGTCAGTGGAAGGAAATAACCCCCATATCTTTAATTGGAGAAAAATTGCTCAATTGTTGGTGGGATTAAAAGATAAGCCCCATGTTGGTGTCAGTGGGAGGAAATAAGCCCCATTTTTGGTGTTGGCACCAAAAAATAAGCCCTATATTGGTGTCAGTGAGAAAAAGGATGGCCCACATCGGTGTCAGTGGGTTTAGATGAGCCCCACATCAGTGTTACTGAGCCTATCAGTGTCATTGGGATGAAATGTTCCCTACATCGGTGTCAGTGGGAGGAAAATAGCCCCATTAATGGTATTGGTGGGAATAAAAAAAGTCCCATAATTGGTGTCAGTGTAAAAAAAAAAAAAACAATCCCTATCACTGGTGCCATTGGAAGTAAAAATAAGCCATGGTTGGTTGGTTAGTGTCAGTGAAATAAGCCCCATGTCACTGGTATCAGTGGGAGTAGAAATAAATTTGTGTTTTATCACTTGCTTTCCTAATTACCCGCTCTTGTTGTGATGCCTCTTTGTTGAAGCCATGACTATACCTTGACTACAGTGCCAGGCGCTCTGCTTTCCAGCACCCGTCACCCCACTGACACTGTGAACTTTGCATACAATGAGACACCCTGCAGGACATGGACCTTGTAGAACAGAATCAGCAATGGTCTGTCCTGCATGATGCAGAACACTTGGCAAAGTCATGTAGTAACCCATAGCAACCAATCAATGTTCATATTACTATACCATACCCCCCAACCATCCCAGATTCGCCGGGACTATCCAAGGATTTCAAGTAAATCCCGGTGTCCCGCAAATCTAGGCTAAATTCCACAGCGGAGCCCAACAAGTTTCAGCACTTGACTCCACCTGCCAGTGTGCGCCGTGCTGCAGCTGTCAAGGTTGAGACTGATACGCTCATTGCTGACCCAGCACAGCCCCCCCCCCCCAGGGTGTTTTCTGAGACTACCTGCTCTCCCGCCTTCCCTTCCCCTCTACATTCTGTATGAAAGAAAGAGGAGGGAGGCTGGGTCTGCTCCACCTCCTCCCCATGTTCCCCTGTGTCTGCTTACAACCCCCGCTGTGTAGCCAATCCTGTGCCTTTGAAGGGGTTTTATGGGTGGGAATTTTGAAGCAGTGCACCTGATGTCACTGCCTGAGCCTCTGGAGCCGAGCCAACCCTGGGTGAGTGAATACAGTCTGTGATTGAACTCACCCCTCCCTCTCTTCCTTCTTTTCTTCCACAAAATATAGCGATCCTTCCTGCTTTCTATTTGCCTTAGTGATCCTTCCTTCCTGCCATCCATGTGCCTTAGTGATCCTTCCTGCCATCCATGTGCCTTAGTGATCCTTCTTGCCTTCCATGTGCCTTAGTGATCCTTCCTGCCTTCCATGTGCCTTAGTGATCCTTCCTGCCTTCCATGTGCCTTAGTGATCCTTCCTGCCATCCATGTGCCTTAGTGATCCTTCTTGCCTTCGTGATCCTTCCTGCCATCCATGTGCCTTAGTGATCCTTCTTGCCTTCCATGTGCCTTAGTGATCCTTCCTGCCTTCCATCTGCCTTAGTGATCCTTCCTGCCTTCCATGTGCCTTAGTGATCCTTCCTGCCTTCCATGTGCCTTAGTGATTAGGGATGCACCGAATAATCGGCGGCCGAACATTATTCGGCCGAAAATAGAAAAAATAGCACTTTCGGTGTTCGGCCGAATAAGTCAAAAGGCCGAATAATTTTGTGCCGAATAATAGGGCTGAACGATAGTCGATATGATATTGACTATCGTTCTGTGGCCGTAGGCGATATTTACAGGGGGAAGGGACTCGGAGGAGGACTCACAGACTTCCGTGTTAGGCAGGGGAAGCCGGGACACTTCAGCGGTGAGCATACATACATTACTCACTCGTGCACTGCAGCCCGCCCCACACATTCAGTGAGTCTTACTCTCCTCCCTAGTTTTTTCAATGGCACATTCAGGAAGCCAATCACGCCGTGATTAGCTGCACAGCGAACCAATCACGCGTGCCTGCACACCTGATTGGTTCCGCTGTGCCGCTACTCACGGCGTGATTGGCTTCCTGAATGTGCCATTGAAAAAACTAGGGAGGAGAGTAAGACTCACTGAATGTGTGGGGCGGGCTGCAGTGCACGAGTGAGTAATGTATGTATGCGGCTGTGCTCCTTTCCAGGCTCCTACTAGTCCACCTCCAGCCTCCTACTACCACCACTGAGAGACTGTCTGTCACTGTATAATCTGATCGAGTCCACACTGACACTGACTGACTGTCACTGAGTAATTGATGTTACCACATTAACCCTGACCTGCCCAGTGCCCTGTATCTGCAGTTAAAATTTACAAGGCTGCCTGCATACTTCCTGATTTCCATTCCCAGCATCCTTCCCAATCCCTACAGTGTCACTAACATTAACCCTATGGTACAAGGCTGCAGTGTGCACTGAATCCCATTCCCTACAGTAACATTTAGGGAGAGAGAGACATGAGAGGACGAGAGAGAGAGAGAGACACGAGAGGACAAGAGAGAGGACAAAAAATTGGCAAAATAAATGGAAAAAATGCAAAACACCGCGTTCGGTATTCGGCCTTCGGCCTTCGGCCAAACATTTTATTATTATTCGGCTTCGGCTTCGGCCAAGAATTTCATTTCAGTGCATCCCTATTAGTGATCCTTCTTGCCTTCCATGTGCCTTAGTGATCCTTCCTGCCATCCATGTGCCTTAGTGATCCTTCTTGCCTTCCATGTGCCTTAGTGATCCTTCTTGCCTTCCATGTGCCTTAGTGATCCTTCCTGCCTTCCATGTGCCTTAGTGATCCTTCCTGCCTTCCATGTGCCTTAGTGATCCTTCCTGCCATCCATGTGCCTTAGTGATCCTTCTTGCCTTCCATGTGCCTTAGTGATCCTTCTTGCCTTCCATGTGCCTTAGTGATCCTTCCTGCCTTCCATGTGCCTTAGTGATCCTTCCTGCCTTCCATGTGCCTTAGTGATCCTTCCTGCCTTCCATGTGCCTTAGTGATCCTTCCTGCCTTTCATGTGCCATAGTGATCCCTCCTTCCTTTCTTCCATATAACAGTGATCCTTTCCTCTCTCAAATCTCTTTTTCCTAAAGGTTGGTTCACACTGGAACACAGTACGGGAAATGGGCGTTCCATGCGCATTTCCTACACTACATGCCACTATGCTGTCTTTGTCAAACGCATGCGGGTGCCATTACTTGTTAAAGGCAGCGTCTTTGTGGCCACCAAACCACATGGTACTGCTGTATTATGCATTTTTGGTGTGGTACGATTTGAAAAAGTAGTGTTTTGCAGAGCGTCCCTATTCACTTGAATAGGTCACGGTCAGTGGGCAGTAGTGCCCGCCAGTGCATCAGGGGATATAACTCCGGCTGCAGCCACGAAGCAAGGCATTGCACCTGCAGCATATGTACACCCCGGCTGCTGCCTCTGCAGCTAAAGTGGGAGCACTTGGTGAGATGGTAAAACCCTGTGGTTGCACCACGGTTTTACCACCCTCAATGGGTGACAGCTGATCACGTGGTAACCGGCCCGCTGCAAATGGCCCTTTACTCCGATCTGTAATCAGCCAGGTCCCAAGGATTCTGCGATCACAGAGCGCACCGCCCGTGCACAGCAGGAGGCGAGGGGGTAGAGTGAGAATGGGAGGGCATCCATGGACGCCCTCCTGGCATTTTAAGCCTGCGCTGTAGTCGGCTTTCGTCTATAGCTTGGGCTCCAAGTGGTTAATCATCCCTCTGGTTCCACCTGCTGACCGCCCGTAGCAGATCTAATGTGGCAGGCTGGCTTGGCTGCGCAAATCGTCATAGGGGTACGTCGGTTCACGGCAGTGGTGCTGGGGGGGGGGGGGCGAGCGCGCACTGCCGATGGCGCGCTCCCGCCCCCACTAGGCAGTGGGGGAATCCGATCCACGGAACCTGCTGACAGATAACACAGTGTAAATGCAGCCGACCGTTCTCTCTGAAATGATCACAGAGCGCCTGTGATCCTTCTACAGCATACAGGATTTCAAAAATCATTTCACAAGTCCCTCCCCCATACAGTTAGAAAACACTCCCCTAGGTTCACAATTAACCCCTTGATCACCCCTAGTGTCAAAAATGTCAGTTAGGTGTCCGATCTGTCCACTGCAATGTTGCAGTCCCGCTAAAAATCGCAGATCGCCGCCATTACTAGTAAAAAATAAATAAAAATTACATAAATTCATCCCCTAGTTTGTATAACTTTGGCAAAAACCATTTAAAAAAACGCTTATTGCGATTTTTTTTTTTTTTTTCTTTTCCAAAAATAAGTAGCAGAATACAAATTGGCCTAAAAGGATGAAAAATACAAACTGTATTGCTGAATTTGCACCGCACAGACATCGCATGTGATTTTAGGAGCAGTGCGCTCCGAATCGCATGCAATGTCTGTGATTGCAATAGTGAGAACCAGCACTTACTGCACCTTTTTCTTCTGTAAACCATGAGCCCTGGTTCACACTGATGTGATGTGGGATTTACTGCATTTTTCCCACATCGTACTGCATAACAAATGCACAGCGTCCATGTGATCTGCTGCGGGTGCCAATGTTAGATTAGCAACACCCCAAAACAGATCGCAAAACACAGTGCAATTGCCATAATTGCATCTCATGGGTGTGAACACCGATGCAATGCGATTCAGGTGTGGGGTATAAAAAAGGGTCCTGCACCCTTTTTGGTGCGAATGCAATGCAATTTGAGCCATACAAATTGTATGGTGCGATTCCTGTGCGACTCACATGTGGTGCGATTCCTGTGCGACTCACATGTGGTGCGATTCCTGTGCGACTCACATGTGGTGGATTCCTGTGCGACTCACATGTGGTGCGATTCCTGTGCGACTCACATGTGGTGCGATTCCTGTGCGACTCACATGTGGTGGATTCCTGTGCGACTCACATGTGGTGCGATTCCTGTGTGACTCACATGTGGTGGATTCCTGTGCGACTCACATGTGGTGGATTCCTGTGCAAATCACATGCTGTGTTTAGCATGCACCAATGTGAACCCAGACTCAAACAAAAATGTAGGCATGTTTAAATGGGGTAATGCAATAAAGCAACACTGCCACTGGGCAATAAGGGGTTAACATTTAGGATGTGTGTCTGTGTCAGCTGACCTTCAGGTTTCTAGTTCATCATGACTTTTAATTTTTTCTTATTTTACATTTTATTTCCTATTCTCCGCACCTGTACAGGAATAGTGACACATCTGGGCACTGATTTTCAAAAGGAAAATTTGTTTTCAAACCTTTTTGAGAGTTTGTGAGCTTTGTCAGTTTTGTGCTGATACAAATAAAGTTGGGTAAGGAAAAAAAAAAATGGCTGATTACCCATAAATACCCTCACCTGTGCACATGTCTGTCCTTTCACCAGCACTTGGAAGCACATGGCTTGGTAAGCAGAGATTGAATGCAATTATGGCTGCAGTTTAAACTTATTTTTTCCCTCCCTTTCTCCACTTTGTTTAAATGTGATAAATATGTTGCACTCTTATATGATGGCTTTTTAGTTTGCTATCAACTGTTATATTGTGGCTTCCCTATATGTCTGTATACAAACAGGCTGATCTATGCAGTGTAATGGCTTGCCTTTATCTGCCTTTTAACTCCAGGGAATCCCTGCTGAAACCAAATCCTTGATCAGTGGAAGGCATGCCTCCATCTGTACTGGTGATTAATGTGAGGTATGAGATTGGCTTTTGGCATTTGGTGCTGCTCCCCATGCGGTGCGGATGGCCGTGCGGCTCCCCATGCGGTGCGGATGGCCGTGCGGCTCCCCATGCGGTGCGGATGGCCGTGCGGCTCCCCATGCGGTGCGGATGGCCGTGCGGCTCCCCATGCGGTGCGGATGGCCGTGCGGCTCCCCATGCGGTGCGGATGGCCGTGCGGCTCCCCATGCGGTGCGGATGGCTGTGTCTGCACCTGTACAGGAATAGTGACAAATCTGGGCACTGATTTTTTTTTTTTTTAAACCTTTTTGAGTTTGAGCTTTGTCAGTTTGGTGCTGATACAAATAAAGTTGGCTAAGGGGAAAAAAATGGCTGATTACCCATAAATCCCCTCACCTGTGCACAAATCTGCCCTTTCACCAGCACATGGCTTGGTAAGCAGTTTGAATGGCATTATGGCTGCATTTTAAAGCTACAGCCTAACCTTTTTTTTTTTCTTACCTTGTTTAAATGTGATAAATATGTTGCACTCTTATTATATGATTGCTTTTTAGTTTGCCATCAACTGTTATAGTGGCTTCAGTATATGTCTGTATACAAAAAGGCAAGCCTTTGCACTGCATAGATCAGCCTTTCTCTGCCTTGTAGCTCCAGGGGAACCAGAATGCCTTCTCTACCTTAGGCCATTTTTGGCTTGCTCTGTATTCCCACAGCTTTTTTAGGTTGACTGTTTATGGTTTTAGAAATTGGGGGGGGGGGGGGGGGGGGGAAATGCAAAGCTGCAAAATGCTACTTGCCTGGCTCTGACTACTGTTGCACTCCAGTGCTTTGAGGCAGGCTTCCCTTAGGCCCTGCTCACACCTGGGCCCAACAAGCAAAATCCTATTCATTTCAATGGCCTCTGTTCTCATATGAGCTTTTTTCTGCTAAAGCAGAACTCCTGAAGCTCAAAAAAGTACATGGGCTTCTTTTTTGGCTGATTCCATGTTTGTTTGTTTGTTTTTTTTCTTTTTTTTTTGTTTTTTTGTCAATTCCTTCCTCCAAACACCTGCAAAAAGCCAGAGAAAATGATACGCTAAGGCAGGCCTCGACAAATCCCGGGCGCCAGGTCGCATTTGCGACTAGAATTAGCGACCTGGCGCCTGGGGTGCCCTGCAGGATGTGTCCTGTCCCTTTTGCGCCCCCCACCTCCTCTTCGAGTTCACGGACTTCCGCGGCGTCCAAAAATTTAGTCCCTGGCTTTTCGGCCTTCTTCTGTGAGATGAGAAGCTAGGGGAACTGGCGCCCTCTTGTGGTGGCCGGGAGTAATGCATGTTCTCAATGCCAAAGAGAAGAGAGGGAATTTTTTTAATGCTTCATCTCTCTGTCCAGTTACCTTTGCTTAAAGGTAAGTGGACAGGGAGTGTGGTTATTATTATTAATTCATTTTTTAAATGTAAAAAAAATAAATAATAAATTTTTCTTTTTTTTTAATTATTAAAAAGTTTTTTTTTTTTTATCAATTTTTTTTTCCTCATCGCCGTGCCACAGCCGAAGGCCCCTTTCACACAGGCTGTCTGATCGGGTCCGCCTGTCAGTTTTTCAGGCAGACCTGATCGGACCGTTCAGTCTCCTCTATGGAGCAGTAATCTGCCGCCATCTGACCCTGCCCGCCAAAAACAGACGGATTGTGGTTCTATTTTCTATCCATCCCGTGGATCGGATCAGATGGCATCGGATGGAAAGACCGACAGTCTGTTTCCATCCAATTGCGCTATAGAGGAGAGTGGGGTTCTAGTCATATTTATGTGTAAATTTAGTATCCGTTTTATTAAATAAAGCTTGGTTGTTTAACCGGTTGCCGACCGCCGCACGACTATATACTGCGGCGGTCAGCCCCGGCCAGGCAGAGTGACGTATCGGTACGTCACTCGCCTGTCACTGACTTGCGAGCCTATCGCAGGCGGGCGCGCGCCCGCCGAGGCGCGCGCCCGCCGCGGCTCGTTCACAGGCAAGTCAGTGCGTGTGACCGGCGGACTCGATGTCCGCCAGTCACACTGCGATCGCTCCTGTGAAGGGAGAAAGACAGAGCAGCTTGTGTAAACAAGCTGCCTGTCAGTTCTCCCTGTGTAAAAGTAAAGATCTGACCGTTCTACTATGTAGAACGGTTGATCTTTGCTTTTACACCAATAGGAATGTCCCTACACAGTAGAAAGCACGCCCCTAGGACACACTTAACCCCTCCCTGTCCAATAAAGTTAACCCCTTCCCTGCCAGTGTCATTTTTGCAGTAACAGTGCATATGTATAGCACTGATTACTGCAGTAATGTCACTGGTAACCCCAAAAGTGTCAAAAATGTCAGTCAAGGGTCCGATCTGTCCGCCGCAATGTCGCAGTACCGAAAAAAAAATCGCAGATCGCCGCCATTACGCGTTAAAAAAAAAAACACCAAAAATGACAAATCTTTCTCTTTGTTAGTAAACGCGATAACTTTTGCGCAAACCAATCAAAATACGCTTTTTGCGATTTTTTTTTTTTTTTTTTTTTTTTTTTTTTTTTTTTTTTTTTTTACCAAACATAGGTAGCATAAAACAAATTGGCCGAAAAATGTTAAAAAATTTTGATTTTTACTTTTTTTTTTTGGGGAATTTCATATAAAAAAATGTGAAAAATATTGTTATTTTTGCAAAATTTACGCTCTTTTTTTGTTTATAGCGCGTGATCAAAAAATCGCACAGGTGATCAAATACCACCAAAAGAAAGCTCTGTTTGTGGGAAAAAAAGGACGTCAAATTCGTTTAGGTACAGCGTCGCACGACCGCGCAATTGTCTGTTAAAGTCACGCAGTAAAAAATCGCAAAAAAAACCCTGGTCCTTTAGCAGCCAAATCCTCCGGGGCTTAAGTGGTTAAAAAAAAAACAAAAAAAAAAAACTGGCTCCTAACTTTTTTAGCTGGCTCCTAGATTTCAGGCAAATTTGTCAAGCCCTGCGCTAAGGTGTGAATGGAGCCTAAAACTAGATACACATTATCCAACTTTTGTGGTTTAGATTTCCTTCAGATTTCCCTTTTCTATGTAGTGCAAGGGCCTGCCAGATTGCATACAAAGTGAAAGGGTTTAGGTCTGACCTCATATTATATGGTTTTGGGAAATCTAAAGGAAAAAGTCTTCAGAAAATCTTAGTGTATGGCCCATAAGTCTCAAATGTTTTTCACCCTTTTGGAAGATGCGTTTTGCAAGAAATGTAGAAATTTAGAATATATTTTTAGCGCTAGTTTGTACCCTAAATTGTAAATGTACATATGTTTGCACTATATTACAGGTGAACATGCAGTTTTTCCCTAATATTGTGGCGGGCTGCAGCCATCACACCTCCCCTTCAGACCCTCCTCATCCTCCATTATCTTACCATAGTTGTTGTGCAGGTGTGGCAGTGGTTATTGCTTTTTGTATAGCAAGGCTGTGTATGCTGCTGCTTATTTTGCCTTTAAAACTCTTCATGGTGTCCTTTTTTGAAGTGGTTTGTGACAACAATGCTAGTTGCCTGGCTGTCATGCTGGTGTTCTTTAAATCTAGGCAAGTATGCAGATTGTGACTTTTTATCCAATATATGCATACTTGACAAGGGGTAACTGACAGCCAGATCTAGGAAACCAGCAATGCTAGATCCCACATTTCTCATAGGTTTCTGGTATGAGTTTTGATATAAGCATTCAATTTCAGTGGGAATGATGGCTTTTTTTTTTTTTTCCTGCAGTAACCAGGCTCAAAGCAGCGTGGAATCTCTTCTGTGGCCCTGCAGCGACAAATGGTCGGTTCCCATACAAACACTTGGGTGAGTTGTGAGCTTTTAGCTTTGAAATCCTTTTCCTCTTGGGGGGAGAAGGGTTTGACGCATGCCACTTCCACAAAATGGCAGCACTTCAAACATTTCATTGGCTAGCTTCAAGGTTTAAATGGTCAATGATTTGAAATGTATTGTGAAGCTTTACTGCTTGTTTTAACCCCTAATGAAAATGATTTGCTCTTGTGGTCCCCTTACTGAAATGACACCTTTGTGCCTTTGTTGGAGTCAATAAGGTTTGATTTTCTACTGTCTGTTTGACTGAACTGTCTACTACAATTTTGGGGAGTTTCTAAAGTGTTTACAAAGTGATTTAAATTTTCTATATTTTTATGGGGTTCTCATGCCTACATTTATTCTTGTAGCCGCTGAGGTGCCCATCAAGGCTGAACTATGGCAACACTGAACAGATGAAAAATTTGAGGTATGTATCGAATTTGACTTATAAAGGCTGTAATCTATGGGACCATTTAAGTGGAATGTGTTTTGATAGTGTGCATTAAGATCAAAAACCTTCTATGTAGCAGCCTCCCCAGCACTCCCTAATACTTGAGGTCCTTCTCTGTCCCAACGATGTCCAGGAGGCCGTTGGGGACTCTCCCTCTGGATTGGATGGGACACAGCCGTGATGCCATTAGCTCCCACGGCTGCCAATCAGGAGAGAGGGGGCAGGGCTGAATGGCAGCCCCATGTCAATGGACCCACTGAGCTGCAGCATGGCTCGGGTGTGCCCCATAGCAAGCTGCTTGCTGTGGGGGCACTCGACAGGAGGGAGGATCCAGGAGCAGTCAGGTCAGCAGTGACCCTTTCTCATGTCATGTGTTTAACTTTGTATTTTTAACCTTAACCTCATTTTATCTCTTTAAGTAGACCCATTGCCATTGAAAATGTGATCTTTCCATAACTAGTTGGAAGCCTTGACAACTGCAAGTTATAGGCTGTGAACACTCCAAGCAAGATGGAATCCCTTCTCTTCTCCTGCAGCATTAGTGGATGGTTGGTACCCACCTAAAACACATTAAGGATGATAGCCTAGCTTGGTTTGCTATGTTTCACCAGAGTTACAAGCTTCTATTGTAACTTATGGCTTGGGTTAGCCACACTTCTGTGGACCCATAAATTCATTTAGGAGGATAGATGATAGTAGAGCTTGGTTTGCTAGGTCTTACCAGAGTTATAAGCTTTTATGACTCTTGGCGTGGGTTAGCCACACACTTATGTGGACCCACAAATAATGGAAGGATGATAGTCTAGCTTGGTTTGCTAGGTTTTACCAGAGTTATGAGCTTTTTTTAGAACTCTTGGTTTGGGTTAGCCACAGTTTTGTGGACCCACAGGAATTTACTTAGTTTTAGTCCATAACCTGCTATAGATCACCAGACTTGGTTATGAACTTTAGATCATAACTCTATCGTATCCCATCATATCCCTTAGTTTGGGGTCTAAGAGAGAATGAATTGTTCAGACGGAAGTCTCTGGGAAGAAATGAGCTCCTGGATTGTGGATTGAGCTTGCTGTAGCAGGGCGGGGCATTGCATCACTGCTACTTCAGACTCTCCTTCATCCACATTTTGCTTACCCTGCAGGTTACCGGTTTCTGGGAGTTCTTTCTGCCATATACAGGGATGGAAGAAAGAGCAAGGATTTTAATCTGAAACCTCTTGGGGGGAAGTCTACAGAGAGCAAATCTGCTCTCTGGAAGTAAAGGGTCTGCTGTTCTTAGATGGTTTGACCTTACCTTTTGTGGGTTATGATTGGGTCTCTGGGCTGGTGAATGGGCTTTTCTGTAGCAGAGGACTTGGAGACTGGGTCAATCTCAGTCCTGGCTGAATTGGAGGGCGAGTGCCCAGTCCTTCATGAAGGACGGGGCTAGGGGAGATTCTTTCTTTTTGCCCTCTGCTGCAGAACGGCTTGGGATCCAGTCCAGGGGCTCAATTGGGGCTCATGATTGGAACGGGAGGATTATCTTTGACTGCACATCCTTTCTTCCTGGGAATACAGAGTGTTGATTTGGACTGCTCCTGGTATTTCTTGGTTAGAGTATGAGGGCACCATACTAGAGTCAGCAGATGCTTGGACCAGGCCAACATCAATACTCCTATTCTTGGGTCAGACTTTTTTGGTATTGCGTTAGAATCCTTATGCCCTTAGGGGAAAAGGGTCTAACACATGCCACTCCCACTAAACACAATTGGGTTTAAATCATTGGTTTACCTGTTAAGCTCCACTAAGGTAGCTTAACAGTTTGCACATCAATTTGTTTTCAGGCCCTTTTAGCCCCACTGAACGGTTCCAGAATATGTTGATTATTCCCTTGTAGATCACTGAAGCCCATTCTAGTTGCATTTTTATACCGTGCCAGTGATTCCTCTTCGCTGGTCATTTATGTCCACCCTGGTGCAGTAAAGGATGTGAATGTCTTGTTTTTTTTTTTTTTTTTTTTGCAGGCTTTGTGGTGCCACAAAGAGCCACATCACTTTTTTTTTTTTGTTTTTGCTCAGACCCTAGAGCAGTTTAAAATATTTAAAAATATTACATTCTTTTAAATTAAAGATGATCAATGGTATAAAATGATGAAATTGTTCACTCCTGTTTCTTCCAAGAGTCCAGTCAGGAATTCATGTCATGGTTTTTACAATGTCTGGTTTGTCTACTGTTCCAGGTTCACACTGAACTTCAAAGTTGTAAATAAGTCCATGCAAATGATCCAAAAGTAGCGCAGGAACCTTTTTTCTAGTTTGTTGCACCAGTTTAGAACCGTTCCATTGAACAGATGTTTTAAAAGTTGATACTCAGGCTTAAAGGCACTTAATCATCCTCTGTGTGTTTTTTAATGGTGCCTCCATTTTATTCAGATGACTGGATGAGCAGCACGGCTAATTTCTAGCAAGACACTGTTGGTGTTGGAATTTGGTAAGCATCCATATGTAACCTTTTGTAGTACTAACAATTATAGGAAATCTATGTACGTGATACAATGGGATGTAAGTAAAGTGTTTATTTCTTTTGATCTAGCTTAACAAAAGCATTGGGGGACTGGGGGTTCTGTTGGCTTTAAGTGTCTGGTCCATATGCTCTCCTGTTTAGAATTATTTTCTAAATACTCATTACTAGCTTTGGTACAGTGTAGCTACTCTACTTTATTGTGGCCACTATTGTACAATATTTCCATTAATTTGGTTAGTTTTTCTGGATTTTTGTTATATATTTGTGAGGTGTTATAATTTTAACTATACATTCATTTTCTACACAATAGATCTAGCACCACTCAATTTTTATTCATTTTAAGGTTCTCTTTAATGACCCCCTGCATCTCTCCCCTATGCTCCACTGAATGTAAAGCAATGCACATCGCACTGCATTACATTCTTTTGTGGCTTTGATGGCTGGGGAAATTGTCAATGGGGACCCAGAAGTTGTCACACATCCCTTCTGAGTTGGCCACCAGAAGGGGGGAGGAAGAGCGCATGTGCACCCACTATGCTGGTCTTAGGCTTGCATATGGGCAAGCAGAGCCCAGGATACTTGGGGTGGGCGAGTGCTGTTTGTGTGGAGCATTTGGTTGGCAGCCTAAACACCAGGATGCAATTTCTTTGGCCATGCTGACCTGGTTCCCTGGGGTTCATCCAGTCCTGCCTTAACCATAAGAAGAGTACAGAGGCTGCCACTGTTGGAAGACTTCTTTTGTGAGAAGGTTTGTTCTGGCCCTCTGCAAATTCTTTGGCCCCAATGCTTTAAGTGTCTGACCTGAAAAATAAGGAATTCAGATGTTCACCGACTGCTTGGTTGTTTTCAGACTAACTTTAAGTTGGCAAGGCAACAAGTCCATTGCTGTCTGCTGTTCAGTATACCATTGCAAGGTAGAATTGAAGCAAAAAAATACTGGCTCTAAGTATAGAATTACCTAGGGTAGTTTTTTTTAGGACTAGAAGCATAGGAAACAATGGAGGGTTCTGGAAATTTCACTTGCTTGGCTGTCATACTGAAGCTCTTAACCAGGACAAGTATGGAGTGATATGGAACACCTAAAGCCAAGTGTTAAGCATAACAGCAGGTAAAGAATTTTACGTCAGCAGTGAGCCGCTCATGTCTTAACTTTTGTATTTTTAACCAAAATCTCATTTTATCTCTTTAAGTAGACCCATTGAAAATGTGATGTTTTTTTTCATAACTAGTTAGAAGCCTTGACCACTGCAAGCAAGTTATAGGCTGTGAACACTCCCAAGCAAGATGGAATCCCTTCTCTTCTGCAGAATTAGTGGAAGGTGGGTACCCACCTAAAACGCATTAAGGATGATAGTCTAGCTTGGTTTGCTAGGTCTTACCAGAGTTATGAGCTTTTATTATAACTCTTGGCTTGGGTTAGCCACACACTTATGTGGACCCAAAGGAATTTGCTATCCAGTTAGTCCATAGCTTGCTATAAATCACCAGACTGAGTTATGAACTTTATATCATAACTCTTATCATATCCCATCATATCCCATCATATCCCTTAGATTTTGGGGTCTAAGAGAAATTCTTGTTCAGACGGAAGTCTCTGGGAAGAAATGAGCTCCTGGATTGTGGATTGAGCTTTGTTGTAGCAGTGTTTAGCCCCGCCCTGCTGCTTCAGACTCTGTTGGCCTCCTTTAATCCACATTTTGTGCTTACCCTGCAGGTTACCGGTTTCTAGGAGTTCTTTCTGCCATATACAGGGATGGATGGAAGAGCAAGGATTGCGCTCTGAAACCTCTTGGGGGAAGTCTACAGAGGGCAAATCTGCTCTCTGGAAGTAAAGGGTCTGCTGTTCTTAGATGGTCTGACCTTACCTTTTGTGGGTTATGATTGGGTCACTGGGCTGGTGAATGGGCTTTTCTGTAGCAGAGGACTTGGAGACTGGGTCAATCTCAGTCCTGGCTGAATTGGAGGGCGAGTGCCCAGTCCTTCATGAAGGACGGGGCTAGGGGAGATTCTTTCTTTTTGCCCTCTGCTGCAGAACGGCTTGGGATCCAGTCCAGGGGCTCAATTATGGCTCATGATTGGAACGGGAGGATAATCTTTGACTGCACATCCTTTCTTCCTGGGAATACAGAGTGTTGATTTGGACTGCTCCTGGTATTTCTTGGTTAGAGTATGAGGGCACCATACTAGAGTCAGCAGATGCTTGGACCAGGCCAACATCAATACTCCTATTCTTGGGTCAGACTTTTTTGGTATTGCGTTAGAATACTTATGCCCTTAGGGGAAAAGGGTCTAACACATGCCACTCCCACTAGACACAAATAGGTTTAAATCGTTGGTTTACCTGTTAAGCTCCACTAAGGTAGCTTAACAGATTGCACATCAATTTTGTTTTGCAGCCCTTTTAGCCCCACTCTACGTTTCCAGAATATGTAGATTATTCACTTGAAGATCACTGAAGCCCATTCTAATTGCTTGTGTATACTATGCCAGTGATTCTTCGCTGGTCATTTTGTGTCCACCCTGGTGCAGTAAAGGATTTTTTTTGTTGGTTGCAGTCTTTGTGGTCCCACAAAGAGCCGCATCCATTTTTTTGCTCAGACCCTGAAGCAGTGTCAAATATTAATGTCAAATATTAAAACTAAAATATTACATTTTTAAATATTGATCAATCGTAAAAAATTTTCACTCCTCGTACTTCAAGAGCCCAGTCAGGAATGCATTTCATGGTTTTGCAATGTATGGTTTGTCTAATGGCCCAGGTTCACGCTGCACCCAACTTCAAAGTTTTATCTTAAGTCCATGCAAGTGGTACCAAAGTCGGACCAAAAGTAGCATAGGAATCTTTTTCTAAGTTGTTGCAACTCAAGTTGATCTGATTAGAACAGTTCTGTTGCACAGAATAGGCAGAATGGTAAACAGATGTTTATAAAAAATTATTACTTGGTCTAAAGGCACTGTCATCCTCGGTGTGTTTTTTTTTTAATGGTGCCTCCATTTCATTCAGGTGGCTGGATGAGAGCAGCATGGCTAATTTCTGGCAATGCACTGTTGGTGTTGGAATTTGGTAAGCATCCATATGTAACCTTTTTGTAGTACAAATATTTCAAGGAAATCTATGTATGGGGTGCGATGGGTTTAAGTGGAAAGGTTTTTTCATTCGATCTAGCTTAACAAAAGCATTTGGGGAGGGGTGTTCTGTTGGCTTCAAGTGTTTTGTCCATATACTTACTGTTTTTTTTTTTTTTTTTTTTAATTTTTTTTCTAAATGCTACTCCACCCCTATGGCTGGAAGCGGAGTGCATATAGACTATTTTAGCACTGAGCCAATATTGGCACAGGTATAATTAACCATTTACACTTTCACTATCCTTTATAGGGTAATGGAGATTTCCTGGAACTCTGTTTGGTACAGTGTATATTCAGACCCCATAAAGAAAACCTCACAAAGAGCATGCAGGGATTTTTAAGAAGGTAAAGTACTTTAAAAATGTTTATAAATATTAATTTTCTAAGGTATGCTATGGTAACTGCAACATTTAAGGAATATAAAAAGTGGGTGTAATGTGAATATGGCTGTAAATGCACTTTAAAGGCCATGCTCAGAAATGTCTTTTCTCTAACCTTATCTTTACTTATTTTTTTTTTTTTTTTTAGCTGCTGCCTCCATTCTGCTCACCTATACTGGCAGTGTTCGTATGCAAGCAAAGTCAAGGTGAACTCAGGAGGCCAAGTGACGTTGACATCCTTGGAATGACCGAACATTGTAAAAAATAGGCCTTGTAACATTGTAAAAAATATTGTACAGAATTGTGAAGAATAAATGTTGACATGATTAAACATAAGCAGTGTCTTTCCATATTTTACCATGTGTTTTAACTAGATGGTTGTGGGCAGTGTGCTTGCACTTAGATTAAAAGGTAATTCAGATGGGTTTTTTATTTTAATCCATTTTATGGATTAAGCTAAAAAGCCTTCTGTGTGCAGCAGTCTCCCTAATGCTTACCTGAGCCCACTCTCTATCCAAGTGCCTCAGCTGTCTGAGACTCTCCCCTGATTGGCTGACATCGCCATTGGCTCCCACTGTTAAACTCGGCTCCCACTGTTAAACTCGGTCAATCGGGAGAGGGGGTGTGGCCGAATGTCAGCTTCATGTGCATGGACACAGGGAGCTGCAGCTTGGGTGTCCCCATAGCAAGCTGCTTGCTGTGGGGGCACAATATGAATGAGGGGCCAAAAGCTATAGCCAGGGACCCAAGAGGAGGATCCGGGCTGCCCTCTGCAAAACCACTGCACAGAGCAGGGGGGGGGGAAAGTATATTTTTTTTTGTGTTAAAATAACATGACTAACTTCTGAAAATGTACAACTTTACCATAAAGAGAAAATGTGATCAGACTTGACTGGTACAGAATAAGTGTATGCACATAATAGTAATAGTAGTAGTAGTAGTAATAGTATTCCAGCTTTGTTAAAATTTAAAATGCATTGCATGATCTTAAATTTATAACTACTACAACATTGGCTTAGTATTTGACCACTAAAGTATAGAATTAGGCCTTGTGATGGTGGGTCCCCTTGAAGTTATTGTTTTCTCAACTAGCTGGACTAGTTGAAGAAAATGCAGGAAGGTAGGTAAGTGATGCATACTAAAATCATAGAATTAATTTAAAACAAGATTACATATAACCTTCAAACTCCTGAATGTTCATTGGTTACCTCCCACCTGGCCAATGCAACGTGCCTGGGCCGGACGGGCATCATTCTAAAAGGACATATCAGTGCATCCTTGGTGTCAATGTTTAGTGAGATCAGTTCTGCGGACATAGATTACAGATCCCCGGTGTACTGGCCCACTGTGATTGGCTTTGAAATGTGATTGCTGTCTGCTCTGATATAAGTGTCTATGTGCCACCAACTGTCTGATCACTGCCACAGCAGTAAAAGACCAGTGCTGCCAGTCAGTATCCCTAATCGCTGCCACATCAGTCAGTGTCTTGATTGCTGCCATACTAGTCCCCAATGTCTTCAGACCAGTGTACACCAGCAACCGTGTAGTGTTGTCTTTGCCTGTTTATCAGCCACACTTCTGCCTGGACTGATCTATCTGCACATCCTGCGGACTACATTATTGTGAGATGCCAATCCTAGCCATCCCCTGCATGCCTGGAACCACAGAAGCTTTTTCCTTTCTTCAGCCTCCTGTACTTCTGGCCAGTGAACACGGCATTCTTGGGGGCAGCCATGTACCAGTAGGCTAAGCTTGCTAGACTTGTAGGAACTGTGACATTACACTACACTAAATTCCCTGACCATTACAGTACATTTGGTTGATTTGTAATACACGATGCAAAAGATGCACTATCTGGTCCATAATCTATCCATAATGACTCAAAACCTAAAACAGATTCTGCTACTCCCGAGTATGGGGATACCACGTGTAATTCTTAGCAGGGCCACTGATATGCAGTACAGCCAGCCCTCCTTTACTGGGCCCAGGCACCATCTGTTCAAAAGGGAAGGGGGGGTTCAGGCACCTGATCGGCAGGAGGGCAGGCTGTACGGTCTTATTGCAGCCCCGTTCCTTCTCTGCCATCCCCTGCAGCGCTGCCAGTTTCTCTTCCTCTGGTTGCACTGCAGGAGGATTGGTCCAAGCACATGTGCCCATTTCCCCTGCAGCACTGCCGGCTTCTCTCCTCTCCTGCGGGCACAAAGGGATATGTTCCAGGATAGATATTGGGAGGGGTTAGGAAATATCATTTCCTGGCCCTTTCCATTTCGGAGTTAAGTGATTGGTACTAATCACTCCTGTGTCCACTAATCTCTCCAAGAATGGTACAGTGTTTACTATGCTTCAGTTTGTGACTGAGCAGGAAGCCTCAGAGCGTTTCCCATTCATTGATCTGTGCTGGTGAGGCTGCAAAGAGACTGATAAATAATGTCCTTAACTTTCAGCCAGGAATGGGGGGGCCCTGTCAGGTAGGCTGTGTAGCAATATAGCCAGGCATTGGTCTGTGGGTCTGCCATGGTCACCGGTAACATCAACAGCATATTTAAGTTGATTGCCCAAGTGAGATCTGAGTCAAAGAACAGTCCAGCATCTTTGGTTTGTTTTATATGGGGATGGGAGAAGGGAATGAGTGGGATACTCCTCTGGCTCAACTAGGTACAAAGTGGGACACTTAAGAAAAAATGCCTTTCAGCGATGACTTGACGCCAGCTGGATGCTGACCCAACGCTTGCTGGCTCTTGAATCACTGACTTGCTTGCACTGTACTTAAGCCTGACTTCCGACACTCTGGTTAGCTCAAAAGTCCTTGAATGCTGCTCCCTCCAACCCTTCACTGACTGAGGTAGCCTTTGTAAACTGCTTTTGCTGCAACGCTTTACACTGCACGCTGTACACTTAACACTTCAGGGCCCAACCGCTGGCACCCCCTTTACTCTTTCAGTGTCAACTCTAGCACCCCCTTTACTCTTCCGGGTCAACACTGGCACCACTTTTTCTTCTGCTCCTGCAACAGCTAGCTAGCTCCTGGCTCCCTCTGACTTTCAGAGTGGTCCCCTCTCACTAGGCAGACACCAGGGGCAGTTTGCAGTACTCACGACTGGGAATGCTTTCCTGAAACCCAGCTCTACTGGTCCCTAGCACACCGGATCCTCTCTGCAGCTCAGCCCTCTGTCCCCTCAGGCCAGCAGCTGGGACACCTGATTAGTCTTGACAGGAGGAGACAGCTGTACTCTCCCTCCTGGGACTCTGCTTCCTGCCAAGGATGCTGCGTCATGTGCTCTCAAAATTATACCCACTCCCAGAATTCTCTGCGGCACAATCTGCCTTTCTGGGGTAGATACACGCCTTGGTGCGCCATTGGCCTGGTTTCCTCCACTGCCCAATGAGGGCCCTCATTGAGCACAGTGGGAGACTCCCCAGTCTAAACAGCCACACCTGGGAACCATGACAGCCCAGCTGAAAATCATGGCCTAAGACTATTTGCCTTCAGTGAATCAACCCCTATTTTTTTTCTGGTTGCCATCTGTGTCGTTTCTGTCCCTGTGTTAGAAAAAAAAATGTAAAATCTGAAAGACAAAGACATAATGAGCTAGTATGTATCGCTTGAAATACCATAGAATGAAGCCCCTGCAGTGCCGCCCGCTTACCGATAACAGGGCAGACATGTATGGTGGTTCTTCCAGGTATGCATCCTTCAGCCACCTGATTGGCCGGAGGCGCGATGATATCACAACATACGTGTGGGAGCCGATGTTGACAGCACAGGGCTCTGAAGGCACGACAGGGGTGGCTGGTCCTTCAGAGCGCATGCTCCAATGAAGTCATTGGCTGCATGCAATGTAAATATCTCCTAAACAGTGCAAGTTTAGGAGATATTTACAGTACCTGTAGCAGACATCCCAACCTGCAAAAACTCAATTTAGGGAAGTGGCGCTCCATGCCAGCTTCCCCCAGAATTCATCAACTGGCAAACTTTTGTAGTTTGGCACCAGTCCTTCAAGGTTAGTTGAGACATAATCCATGACTTCTAAGTGGAGCTGCTCTGTCATCTGCCTTGATCACATTTGCAATTCTCTCTGCCAAAATCAATCTGCTCTGGATTCACCTCATCTTGGTTCTCCATATTGACCACAGACAGTTTCTTTAAAATTTGATCTTTCATTGGGAACTTCAAGATTTCTTTAAAGCTCTTGGCATAGAATGCTCTGATCTCTTTAAACTGATTTGTCTTGTAATGGGGCATCTCTTATCCTTCCTCACTTAACTGCCTCCTTGCCAGGTACCCAGTAAAAAGCTTGTTGCTTACATTGATTTACTCAATGTTTTGTTCTCTCATTACCTTTTGGTTTTATAAATCTGCTTGCTATTGCATGAAGGAGCTTGTGTACACTCTGATGCAACTCGAAGAGGACAGGTGCCTTGTTTTGAAAATTTAAATTTGTCAAAGCATTGTGACGTTATGGAGCAAGCATGCATCTAGTTTATTTTGGGGATCTTTCAGCCTGTTCTGAATATGAGCTGACTTCTGATTCTCACTGTTTGACTGAAAATATGAAAGAAAAGCTGGCCACTGGTAGATCAGATGGTCCAAACTTTTTTTCCTAAAGAAAGCCAGCGTGTAGGACAATGCTTTTGGCCTCTCTGCTGGGCAACATTGCAAAACTCTAACTCTTTTAGGTCTTCTCTTTGAGGTCTTCTTTGTTTGGAACTTTTCTAAAAGTAGTTTGGAACTTTTCTCAAAGTAGTAGTATGTCAATGAGCAGTTCCTCAGTTGACGCTGAGAGCTCCTTACTGGCAGTTTTGGTGCAAATGTTGACTAGGCGACTTGTACAGCCAACACTGTAAATATGAGGGGCTGTGCTTTCCCTCTTGTCAGTAGAGAATGGAGTACTGTCCGTGATACTGTTGGGTATTGACTTCCGCACCGCTGGAGTAGCTAGGCATAAAGACTTAGTCAAAATTACAAAGGCATTTGCATATACACACCCATGGGGGCTGTCCCATCTGGTCAATACCCCCCTGCAGTGACCACTCCCAACTGCCTAGCGTCGGGAGTAGTTAGGCTGAGACTGTAGCCCCAGCACAGGGAAGCCTATCTAATCTTTTATTTGATTTTCTTTTGAAAATGTCAGGTTTTTTTTCTTTTACTAGCTGTTTATTTTGTCAGCTTTTAGTTTTTAGTCGACTCTTCGGAAGATGGATCATGCGGTGCTGGGATTCGGACTGACCACCCTAGTTCTCCAGGTCAGAGGGTCAGATGGACCCCCAGCCCGCCATCGAGCGTTCAGCCGTGGTTCGTCCTGGCACTATGAACGACCCATCCCTGTTTGCAGCAGGGATGCAGCCGTGAGGTGGCTACTTCACAGGACACATCTGTGATGCTGCAGTGTCATGTCCCTGGCTAACGGCACTCCCTGTCAGATGAGGACAGCGGCTTTCCGTTCTGAGAGGCACCCCACACAATCTGGTACAGGTAAGTACTTCTGTGTGGGGCCTCTGTCTGGGGTGGCAGTCCTGTGTTGCTGTGTCCCCCCATGTCTGTGCCTGTGTGACTCCCTGATGCGGTCCCTGCGGGATCGCTTGTGCATGGGCTGCGGTGCTGTATGTTTTTGGGGGTCCCCTTCCCTGTGTCACTTCGGTGCTTGAGGGTGCCGACTGTGTGGTGGCCGCAGCGGGGTAAATCTGCGCGGTCCACTATTTTAGGTATAGGCAGGCATGTTTGGCTTCTCTATGGGCAATACTACATGCTGTTTTGGCGCCATCTGCTGCCATTTTGCAGTACCCGAACGATCGTTCCGACCGCATGTCATGCAGCCTATAAGTTCAGCCTACTCTAGCAGCACTTCCTTTTCCTCTGAAGCAGGACATCGGTGGCAACGCTCTGCAGGTTATCGCTCTCAATATCTTTCTGTATTGTCGCTTCTGGCTCAGTTTTTCTTCTGTGTGGGGGTCTTTGTCGCTGTAGCGGTGGGCTGCGCACTCTGCAGCAATCTTAAAGGGGCAGTACAAAATTTCTTGCACTGTAGCAATGGATTCTCAGGACAGCAAATTCCCCCCAGCTCTGGTGGGGGTCCCCAGTTCTCCTGTGGCCCCTCTGAGACCTGATTTGGCCGCTGTAGTGGCGACTTTGGTGTCAAATATGGAAATGCTGATGGCTAAACGTGCTGCTAAAAAGAGGCCCAGATTGTCCCTCTCTTCTGATTCAGATTTTGATATGGCTGCTGCTGCTGCGAGCGTTCCCTTTTCAGGGTCTCGCTCATCCTTAGACCTGCTGGGGAGGCAGAGGTGGAAGGGGATGATACCACCTCCCCGGGGTCGCCTGAAGAGCGGGCGACCATGGATGAATTGTTTCTGTTAAGGAAACACTACATTTGGAGGCTCAGCCCAGTCCTCCGGGTGTTGTGTCCTCATTTGGGAAGCACAGGACCCGCAAGTTGGCGCAGGTTTTTTCCTGCCCAGCTGAATTTCATTACACTGTTAATGAAATTTGGCGCATGTTAAAACGTCCATTCCCGGTGCCTAGTCGGTTCAAATTGCTTTATCCCTTTGCACCGGCTACGGAATCACGATGGTGTGTGCCTCCACAGGTGGATCACACTGTGGCCGTGTTAAACAAGGCTACCTTGGTTCCTTCTGAGGATACCCCGGTTTTCCGGGATCCCACGGACCGGTGGTTGGAGTCTCTAGCCCGCCATTCCTATACGGTGGCGGGCTCGTTGCTCAGACCCATTTTTGCGTCCGTTTTGGTGGCTCAGGCGGTGGCTGATTGGACTAAGGTGCTTAGGAGCAACCTCGTGTCTGATGATGTTCCGCCTGCCCGGCTGGAAATGGTGGATCAAATCCACCAAGGAATCATGTATCTGTGTGATGCGGCCTTAAATGAGGCCCCCTTAGTAGCACGCCTCTCGGCTGACCAGTCCTCGCAGAAAACAGTTGCTGATTTTCCCTATGCTGGCTCTCGCCTTTTTGGCGAGGCGTTTGGATACCCTGGTGAAAGGCGTCATGGGGGGCAAGAGCACTTTGCTGCCCCAGAACCCGAAGAACAAGTCCTTTCGTGGCAAGCGGGGTTCTGCACCTAGATCCACTCAGGGGTCCTTTCGTGCCTTTCGGAACCAATCCAAGGGCAAGCCCTTCAAGGCCCAGGTCAGCCAGAAAAAGCCCTGGGCGGGTAAGCTGAAGTCGGGAAATGCTGGCTCGGCGGGTCAGTCCGCCTCTGCCTGAAGGGGCGCCCTCACCCATTTCAGGGGTTGGGGGATGTTTGCGCAGTTTCCTCCAACCTTGGCTGCTCCGGATATCGGACAGGTGGGTTCAGGAAATCATTCGATCGGGGTATAAGATCGAATTCCTTTCCCGGCCGGCGCACAGATTCTTTCCCTCAAATCTTCATTTGCCTCCGGGGCGTCTGCAGGACCTGCACCAAGTGGTCCAGGACCTTCTTTCTCAGGGGGCAATTGTCCCTGAGGTTTTGGGGGTTTAATTCAAATCTGTTCACTCTGCCCAGAAAGGAGGGCAAAGTGAGTCCTATTCTGGACCTGAAAGCGCTGAACCGCTTCGTGCGCGTTCGGAAGTTCCGTATGGAGTCTCTCCGTTCGGTGGTGGCCTCCTTGAGTCCAGAAGAATTCCTGGCCTCGATAGATCTAAAAGATGCGTACCTGCACGTCCCCATTTTCGAGGGTCATCAGTGGTACCTTCGGTTTGCTATCGCAGAGGACCACTACCAGTTTGTGGCGTTACCTTTCGGTCTTGCTTCGGCACCAAGGGTTTTTACCAAAGTGTTGGCGTCGTTTCTGGGCCTGCTGAGGGCACAGGGCATTGCGGTCTTGGGTTACCTGGATGATCTACTTCTGAGATCACGTTCCAGCCAGGACCTAGTGCGCCATCTGTCTACCACGGTACAGACGCTCCAGGAGTTCGGATTGACCATCAACGTTCAGAAATCAACGTTGTCTCCATTGGTTTGTCTTCCCTATATGGGAATGATTCTGGACTCTGCTCAGGCAAAGGTGTTCTTGCCGGAGGACAAGCTCCGGACTTTGCGGGACGAGATCAGGTCCCTCAGGGACAACCCGTCCTCGTCACTCAGGACCTGTATGCGGGGCCTGGGGTTGATGGTATCGGCCTTCGAGGCGATACCCTTTGCTCAGTTTCACATGTGGGCTCTCAGGCGGAGATCCTGGCCAGGTGGGACAGACTGCCTCAGTCCCTGGATCGGAATGTCTCTTTGAGTCGTCAGACCAGATTGGCTCTTCTGTGGTGGCTCCGGTCCCCGTCGGTGGCGGAAGGCAAGTCCTTCCGTCTGTTGGTGTGGACGTGATTACCACGGATGCCAGCCTGTCGGGCTGGGGTGGAGTCCTGGGCAACCTGTCTGCCCAGGGCACTTGGTCGAAGGAGTCCTCCCTCCCGATAAATGTGCTGGAATTGCGAGCGATAAAACTGTCTCTTCCAGTGGTTGGACCGTCTTCGGGGCCGTCCTGTCTGGGTACAGACGGACAATGCTACCGCGGTGGCTTACATCAACCACCAAGGAGGAACCACGAGTGCTCGGGAGACTCATGTCCCGGCAATCTCAGCAGTTCACATTCCGGGTGTGGAAAATTGGCAGGCTGACTATCTGAGCCGCCAGACCCTGGACCAGGGGGAATGGTCCCTACACCTGGAGGTCTTCCAATTGCTGTGTGCGAAGTGGGCATCCCCGGACGTGGATCTATTCGCATCTCGGCTAAACCAAAAGGTTCATGGCAAGAACGCGCGATCCACTGGCGGACGCCATGGGTGCGTTGGTGGCCCCTTGGCATCAGTATTGTCTGATGTATGCCTTTCCTCCGATTCAGTTGCTATCCAGGTTCCTCCGCAGGTTAGTCTCGGAACTGCACCTGGTGATTCTGGTGGCTCTGGACTGGCCACGCCGGTCCTGGTACACCGACATTGTTCACCTGGCAGTGACGGCTGCCTCTGCGGAAAGATCTCCTGTCTCAGGGTCCGATCTTCCATCCTGCTTTACAGTTGCTGGCTTTAATGGCCTGGCTGTTGAGACCCAGGTCCTGAGGGACAGGGGTCTCTCCTCTGAGGTCATTCCTACCCTTGTCAATGCTAGAAAAACCTCCTCTGGTAAAATCTATTACCGTACCTGGAAGGCTTATTTCGCCTGGTGTGAGTCCAGGGTGTTCTCCCCTTGCTCGTACTCAGTGTTGAGAGTTTTGGCCTTCCTCCAGTCTGGTGTGGACCAGCGCCTGGCGCTGGCCACGATCAAGGGCCGGGTGTCCACACTGGCTATTCTTTTCCAACGCCCTGTGGCATCTCATTCTCTGGTTCGCACCTTCATTCAAGGTGTGTGACATTTGGCTCCTCCCAGGAAGGAGCCTTTACCTCCATGGGACTTGAACTTGGTTCTGTCCGTGTTACAGCATGCTCCCTTTGAAAACATTCGGGATATATCGTTGCCTCTGCTGTCTAAGAAGGTTGCCTTTTTGGTGGCCATCACTTCGGCTCGCAGGGTGTCGGAACTGGCAGCGTTATCTTGCCGTTCTCCATACTTGGCTTCAGTGCACCTGGGCCGCTTCCTGCTAGGCCCCGATCCACCACCATCCAGCGCAGCCACTCCTGCCTCCGCCACCGTCCCGGGCATGCGCCGACTCGAGCCACCAGCCGCTCCACCCGACTGGCTGGTGCCCGCCAATGGCCGCCTCCCACGCCGAGCCGCCCCCACCGATCGGTCATCACCGGCTAGGGCGGCTGCAGATCCAGCAACGATCTGACGAGCAGGCGGGGCCGGAGAAGAGGAGCGGGCGGGACCCTGCCCGGACGAGCTCCGCCGCAGCAGGGGATTCCTCCCAGAAGTTCCGCCGGCCCTAGCAGGAGAGCGCCGGGCCGGCGAGCCTGAAGGGTCCACGTGTGGGCTCCCGGATCGGCGCTCAGCTGGGGGGGACACAGGAGGGCTGTAACGCTCCGGCGGCCGTGACCGCCAAGCGCGGGAACGCCCGTCCCCTTTTCGCAGCAGGCCCCCCGTCCAGCAGTGAGGAGACCTGTGCCTGCAGCCAAGAGGAGCCCCGTGAGGCGGCAGCCTCCCTCAGCCGTCTAAACAGTGAGTCCAAGTCCTCCATTACAGCAAACAGCAGCGCAGCAGTGAAATTCCTCTTTCTTCTTCACGATCCTCACGGCTCTGCTTGTGACCTGCAAGCCCACACCCAGTGTTACCATAACTGTGACCCCACCCCACCCTGGATAACCCAATCCCCACTCTTGACCACCAGCCACAGCCCACCAGTTAACCCTTCCTTGCCCATGTCCCGTGTCCCCTATCAACCCCATCATGAGGCCCTGCGCCTATTTTTTTTTTTGCTCCGGGCCTATCTTTCTGGTGGCCTCGTGCGTTCTGTCTCATCAGGTCAGACAAGACAAGTCTCATCAGGTGCGTCAACTGTGACGAAAGCGTCGTGCGTGGTTACGTCATTTCCGCCCCACTGGAACGCAGATCCGGTCGCTGGCTCGCATAGCGTCCCGGAAGCAGCCGCCAACGAGGGATTCGCGGCCCCTACTGCCTTTCATGCTTGTTTGCCACGTTTTAATGTGAGTACTATTCTTACTTTTATGCCTAATAAAGAGTTTAATTGGTACATCACTATATGAAGTCTTCCTTTTTGCATATTACCTCGGGATATCTCCTTATACTTGAGCGATGAATACCATGTTGATCTAGTGTATTGGAATTATCTGACCCCGCTGAGAGGAAAGATCCAGGGATATCTTTACCCACAAGCCCACTACATAGGAACCGTAGGAAAGAGGCCATTACCCTAAAGCTCATTACCCCTATAGGGGTATATATCTCTGGTGAGTGCGGGATATATTCGAGGGGTGCACGTTTTCTCTCACCCTATATTTACCACCCGGGTCACTTCTCGAATATCACCCATCAATAATACTAAAGCACTATTGTTTTGTGAAGCACTTTTTTGCAGCACTTTACGGACTGTTTTTGGACTTTTTTTGATTTAATATATATATATATATATATATATATAATATACGTTTGGTGTTTTCACTGGATGACTTGCACTGGCACTTTGTTTATTGTCATCTTTATTTATTGCACTTATCACTTTATGTTCACAATTAATGTATACATTTTAACTCCCAATTAATGTTAAAACACTTTTATATATAGTTTTATTTACAGCATACTGTTGTGGACATGTTTGCACACTAGCACTTTATTGTACATTATTTAAACCCCTTCTATAAATATACATACACTTTTAAATAGGCAGCGCCATTTTACCTCATTTTTTTTCTATTGTATGATATAGCCCACTGGACTATATTTTGGGGTAGGCTGCAGCCTAGTTTTTTTCCATAAGCGCGGAATTTGTACCCTTTACAGACTATGTAGTCTATTGCCTCACTTGCCTGTGCAAGCTTCTATATGTAGGCCGCACCATTTGCCCACTTAGGCAAAGGTTCGGCAAACACCGTCGTTTTATAGAAGAAGGCATAGACTTGCATAGCGTCCCAAGGCATTTCTTAGAGGCTCACCACAAATCCACTGAAGGTCTCCGCGTTTGGATAATAGAATCTATACCACCTCATTTCTCTTAAGCAGAGCGTTTTTCCAGACTATGTCAACGTGAGACCTTCTGGATCTACATCCTCGACACCCTTAAGCCTTTTGGGTTAAACGAGGAGTTGGAAGTCAGCACCATCTTGTAAGACCTTTCTATTGGGCCTATACGGTCCCACCTATGATCTTCACCTTCTCACACGTGTACACACAGGCACATAGTTTTTTTATATATGTGTTTTGTGTGTTAGTATGTGTATATATGCAGGTATGCACATGTAAACTTTTCCATATAATAATTTTATTTTAACCTATTATGACACTATTACATCTGGTGCCTGAGGGAGTAGAAGCATGTATATGGACACATTAGCATATATACGAACACATTTTTCATGCGGTTAGGCTCATGTGTGGGTGCCTGCCCAGGTTGTTAGGCACACATGTGCGTGTCCGCTTCAGTGTGTTTAGCTACTACACACTCCACATTTATCCCCCCCCCCCTCTTTTTTATAACATATCTTTATTCTATAACATTTCCTATTTCCCCTTGAGTCATCCATCTTTCTTCAGTATACCACTATATATATATATACATATTTTGTCCTAGTTTTATACACATTTTACATACATCCTTTTGTCCTGACACCATTTAGTGTCTTTCACATACTTTTTTATATATCTCTTTACATTGTATGCATATACTCTATAATGTTTATAATTCCTAGGATTACAACCTGTATTTTGCATACATATAGATATTCATTGATTTGTATTTAATTTTTATTTCTCGTTTTTTGTTTTTCTTTTTGATTTTTCCTCTGTAAAATGTATCCAGTATAATATAGTGTATGGTTCAGTTTTGTAGCCGTCCAATGGGAACATTATAACTTCTTGCAGCCACTTCCCCCTTGTTTATTTTAGCCCAGCATATATACGGCTTGTCTCCTGAACATTTTCCTATCCTGCACCTGAAAAAAGAGCGCGCACGCCCATTGAGTCATGCACCAGCTCTGAAACGCGTTGTGCCATTGGTTCTTCTCCGGTGACGTCAAGCAGCATGCGCTGCGTTCCAGCGTGGTTCTCGAGCGCTCAGCCGCACTTGGTACCCGGAAGACCGGAGGATCCTCTACCTAGCGTCTGATCGTCTATCCAGCAAGCACCAAGCAGTCCATCCTGCGGAACCTCGGGGCCTACAGCTACGTTTTCCATCTATCACCGGAGATTACAAGCCTTGATTACTCTCTATCTAGTGAGTTGCTTTTATTATGATGTCCATTTTTATAATAAATTGGTGCACTTAAAGTCGCTCTGTGTCTCTCTCTTTTTTCCATATATTTTTCCACGTAACTTATTGTATTCACTGGCCACATATGGGGCTCTGTTCTTGGACCCCTCCTCTTCTCCATCTACACCGCCTCCCTCGGTCACTTGATAACAGCCCACGGTTTCCAATACCATCTCTACGCCGATGACACTCAAATCTATCTGTCTACTCCTCACCTCACTCCTTCAGTCTCCTCTCGCATTGCTAACTTACTGACATATCAAAATGGATGTCGCACCACTTCCTCAAACTAAATCTCTCTAAAACTGAGCTGGTAATTTTCCCCCCGCCCGTGCCCCCCTCCATGACTTTTCCATCAAAATTAGTTATGCGACCATCAATCCATCCCCTCATGCCAGGGTACTAGGTGTAATCCTAGACTCTGACCTGTCCTTTCAGTCCCAAATCCAATCATTGTCAAAAACTTGTAGACTTCACCTCCGCAACATCTCTAAAATTCGCCCCTTTTTAACAACTGAAACCACCAAGCTACTCATTCACTCCCCGGTTATTTCTCGCCTCGACTACTGCAACTCCCTTCTCATAGGCCTACCACTTCATAGGCTATCCCCTCTTCAGTCTATCATGAATGCTGCTGCCAGGCTTATCCACCTTACCAACCGCTCAGTGTCTGCCTTCCCTCTCTGCCAATCCCTACACTGGCTCCCGATTGCCCAGCAAATTAAATTCAAAATACTAACCACAACATACAAAGCCATTCACAACTTTGCCCCGAGCTACATCACCAATCTTGTCTCCAAATATCACCCAAACCGTCCTCTCCGCTCCTCTCAAGACCTCCTACGCTCAAGCTCCCTTGTCTCCTCCTCCCATGCTCGTGTCCAGGATTTCTCCAGGGCCTCTCCCATCCTCTGGAATGCTCTACCTCAACCTGTATGGCGATCTCCTACTCTAGCTGCTTTCAGGCGATCCCTGAAAACTCATCTCTTCGGGGAAGCCTATCACCCCGCCAACTAATCTTCCAACAGCTCATTCCCTACTGTTAACAACCTCTTGTAACACCTGCGCCACCCCATTAGATTGTAAGCTCTTCTGAGCAGGGCCCTCTTAATCCTCTTGTATTTCATTGTATTGTTGTAACTGCATTGTCTCCCTCTAACATTGTAAAGAGCTGCGTAAACTGCTGGCGCTATGGAAATCCTGAATAATAATAATAATATGCCCCATGGCCCTGTACATGTGTTATTTCTCTTTTTCCCCTTTCCAAGTTTGTGGGATACTCCATAAAATTTTTTGCACAATTTTTTTTGTAGGGGCGGCTGCCCAGAGCCAATGAGAACATGGCCGTTTGGTGCTAGTGAGAAAGTATAGTTTTGAGCTCTGTTTGCTTACCAGAAGGGCTGCAGGTAAATCTATATTGTTCTCTGCCTACCAGAGAGCAGGATCTGTTAGTGAGGTCTGCTCAGTATGCAATTCATTCAGTCTAGAGAGTGTTTCACGCTGGCCCAATAGGGAGGCATGATGGACAGTGGGAGGAAACCTGACGAATGGATGCATAGGCCTTTGATACAGTCCTGATTATTGGCAAAGGGCAGGCTGCCTCGGTGCATAATGGGATACTGTATAAAAGCCAGGAACACATGTGCTCTGGGTCTTTCGTTGGAGAGCGGAGTCCCGGAGGGAGGGGGAAGCTGCCTCCTCCTCTGTAGAGGTGCCATGCGGTCTCAGGAGGTTGTTCTGAGGGCCAGAAGAGTAGCAGTGAGGAGCTGAACCCAGAGGTCCAAGGAAGTTAAATGAGAGGGGAGACACTGGAGGACCTGTTTCTACAGTATCATGAGTACATGAACTTGTGTCAAGGGACCTGACCTGAGGGGGGCCACCCCTGCTCTTAGGATAGTCAGTGGACGGGTGTCAGCGGGAAGACGATTCAGTGAGAGTGTCCTGAGGATAGATTATCGTCCATCAAGTCATCTTGTCAGAGAGCCAGCAGAACAAGAGACTTAACCCCATTCACCCTAGTGGCAGAGTGAACCAACAACCCAGCTGTTTCACATTCACCACCAGGGATCAGAAGATAGAAGTCCTCAATTGATGTAAATAGTTTAAACAGAATATCCCACTATTCCCTTCTCCCATCCCAAATTAACAATAAAAAAACAAAAAAACCAACACCCTAGACAGTTAATTTGAATCCTTCCTGGTTCCCAAAGGCTCGACATACAGAGACTTTCCTAAGTATATATGTGCTGGTAACCAGAGGAGCCTGTAAAGACAGTATCCAGCAGCCCCTACGGGGGCAGTGCTACATTTGCTTCCCTTCTATTTTATAAGCTGTCAATCTGACTTATGGGGCAAATCGCAAAACAGGTGCTGAAGGACAGATTCTTAAATACAAATCCTATAGCAGCTGCTTTTGCTAGAGGGGATAGCCAGACTTAGACTCTTTTTAAGCAGTATCAGTCCTTACAGCAACCTCTGGCAATAAACCCCAAAGAACATGCACACCTGGAGCCCTAGACAAAGGTCCTACAAGATCCAAGGACAGCTGTCGTGCACCCAGCTTCTGTGTGACACTCTTTAGTGGGAAAGGCGGTCCTTCTCCTTTTATACTCATTGAATTATTATATATATATATATCATGGTATCTGTTAATATTTGAATGTAAAGATATTAGGTGCACATTGGCTTGATTTGTGGTTTTGCACATTGCTCGTTATATATGCGATTATCTATGTGCCTTTTATTTCATCTGAGTCGCATGATATTAAGTTTGTGGATATGAACAGATATTTAGGCCCTGTTCACACCTGAGCGTATTTCAGCTTGTAAAACGCTCATCTCTGAAGTCTCAAAATGCCCAACAAGCAAAATCCCATTCATTTCAGTGGCCCCTGTTCACATATGAGTGTTTTGTCATCTGAAGCAAAACGCCTGAAGCTCAAAAAAGTACATGAGCTTTCTTTTTTGGCAGATTACATTCATTTTTGTTGGATGTCATTGCCTGCCTCCGAACACCTCCAAATAACGCCTGAAAAAATGCCTGATAACAATGCTCAGGTGTGAATGGAGCCTTATTCACTAACATTTTATTTTCACCCTTTTGCTTGATCATTATATAAAATACACACAGGATATTGCACAATCTAATTGGCAGCGCAGCACTATTCACTTTATAATATACCATTAACAATATCTGTGGATAAGCAAAAAATTTGGGGGAGCATACCCATGTATTTCTAAAGCTGGTGCAGCTATGAACCAAAAGACATGTATATTAAAAAAGAATAGCGCACACATGCAAAAGAAATTACCAAATTTGAAGACAATCCATAAATAAAAATGGGGATTTGGTCCCACCATATGGCCATATAGTGCTCAAGCCCACCACTACGTCAAAGTACCCCATTATCAGTGGGTCCTACACTATCCATGAAAAAGAGATGAATCCAGACTTTCTAACCCTTGGAGACAACACTCCTTGCTGGGAAAGATGTGCAAATGCCCTACAGGGGACTCCTCCTATATCCACTTGATAGTGGACACTGATGGAGTACAGGTGTGTGTGGGGGGTGGGATGGGTTGCTCAACCCCAGTAGTCTGGTCAGACCGAATACATAATAGACAAGCAAAAAATTTGGGGGAGCATACCCATGTATTTCTAAAGCTGGTGCAGCTATGAACCAAAAGACATGTATATTAAAAAAGAATAGCGCACACATGCAAAAGAAATTGCACATCTTTCCCAGCAAGGAGTGTTGTCTCCAAGGGTTAGAAAGGCTGGATTCATCTCTTTTTCATGGATAGTTCAAATGGAGAATGTGTTTGTATCACAAAATTATAAACAAAAGGTACCACATCCCTAATCTGTATATAATCTATACTGGGAAAGATATCCCAAAGGATAAAACCCACAGCTGAAACCTGAGGTGTACAGGTGGGTGCTGGGGTAGGAAACAAGGAGAGGAGGAAAACAAATGAAAAAGGAAGGGGGGGAAAGGAGAAGAAGGGGGGGGGGGGGAGGGGAGGGGCGGAGAGAAGGGAACGAGAAGAAAGAGGGAAGGGCTAAGGGGAAGGAAAAAGGGGGGGGGGAGGGAAGAAAGGGGGGAAAGAAACGGAGGGGGACAGGGACAAATAGAAGAAAAAACCGGAAAGCAAGAAAAATGAGACCCGAGGGTCAGAAAAAGGAATGGGAGGGCTGGTGGGACTTTTAAGGTACCGGATAATTCAAAATAATAAAGACATAGTTAAAAACTTAGAATATTTATTATCATAACATTTTTAAAATCAAAGACCGACAATACAACATTGGTACATGTATTTTGACATATACAAAAGAAGAATATGTAAGACACAAGGCAATAAATGGATGATGAGGATGAATAGGTCCAATGATGAAAATCAGACCAATCCCGACATGTTTTGCGGGCAACAGTGCACCGCTTCTTCAGGGGGATAAGAACATATCAATGTACAGTGCCTGTATAATACAGCAACAACAAACATTTGTTATTGGTTCAAATACATATATGTATATCATCAAACATAAAATGCATGCCAATATGGAACATCAAGATGCATCCGAAACCGCCACCACAGAGAAATCCACCACCAGACCAGTCAGATGAAAGCACTCCCCAAGAGAAACGTCTCCCCAGCGGATGTGGAGGGGCATATAAGGCAAGATAGAGATATAAGTGTAGTAAACTGGAAAAGCCTCCACCATCAAAAAGGGGAGGGGGGAAGAAAAGAGAACGGGAGGCAAAAAGAAAAAGCCTATATATAAAGCTGGTATATATACCTTATTCAGTGTCTAAAATAGACACATTCATATAGTCATAAATGCACAAGGTTAGGAGCAGGGGGGCTCATATATGGCGGCGATGTTGGAAACCCCCACGTGGGATGTTAATCTGTTGGGATGGAGGTCAGATAAGTATACTTACAATCCAGAATCTATAGGGTATCTCTCCAATGGGAAGTTGGAAAAAAGGAAGGGCTTTACCTGCAGAATGGTAGATAAGCCTTTTCTGGTAAAGATGGGTGGCTTAAAATCTAATAAGGCCCAGGTATAGGCTTTTATACTTCTATCACTGGATCAGGGAGAGTAATGCCAGCCGTTAAGCACTTCTATACAGCATAACCGGAGAGATAAACAATTAGAGAGTTAGTAAACCGTCTGTCACCGAGTAATTTGTATACAGGTATAGTCCGAAGTTCTTACCCGCGTGGGACCGCCATACCGATGAACGCCAACTCCTGAATGAATGGAGCGTTTGATCCCACCTGATATGGCCCTCAACCCGACGCCGCGCTGCGCATGACGTGATGCGCAACGTGGGCGGGTCAGGTCCTCAACTGTGCGCGCATCCTAGGAGGCGCTTGCGCAGTGTCGTTCTGATCGGGCCACAAACGGCAGCCCCGAACGGCCACACCAGCGCCGGACAGAAGAGAAGCATCCGGCCAGCGATGTGTGAGAGGACCACACATCCGCTGGGACGTCTGGGGAGCACGGCACCCAGCGGCCGGAGGGGAAACTGCATCGGGGGACAAAATTTCGGATGCAAATTGGCTACCAAAAGGATCATGACATGCATATACATGAGAACACATAAATAAATACAAATTAACCAAAGAAACACCTGTTAAACATTTATTTAGAATATAGAGAAGTAGTCCTAAAATATAAACTATGATTTCAATAGAAACCTAGAGGGAACATAAAGTCCCCTGCAGTTTCTGCATATGGGTACCCTGTTTTGGAGTGCACGAACCCTCCAACACCGGGAAAAAACCCATCAATATAAAATAAATAATAATCATGGTTTCAGATGCTGCAGCGATTACGGATATAAAATCTAGGAGAGACACAAAAGGGGAAATTTGAATCAATAAATATGGACGAGTTAAAGAGAAACCAGTATTTCCAATAATTGGAATAACGGAAAAACTTACCAGTCTCCAGAGTCGCAGCTGCGGTATCACAGGAGGTAGATGGTCTGGAAGGATGGTGTGGGCAAGACAAGGGCATGGATGCCCGGCAAATCACATGGATCAAATTCAAGGGTATTTCAAAAGAGTGTGTAAAAATGAAAAAAAAAATAAGGGAGGAAAAAAGGGGGGGGAAGGGGGAAAAAAAAAAAAAAAAACCTTATTAACCTAGAAATGGTTTATAGGTCAAGACCTCATTGATCCCGGGAGGTGTGGTGGCCTCTAGGGATTCTATCCAGTACGACTCCCTTTGTAGGATACGTTTGTCCCAGTTCCCCCCACGGGGGTCCTGGGAAATGACCTCCAAGACAAAGAACGAGACCATGTGTTATCATACTTGTGGCGAAATCCTATGTGACGTGTGACACTGGTTTGTATAGTACCACCCTCAGAGTGGTAAATGTGGTCATCTATACGTTTGCTCAGTTTCCTAATGGTTTTGCCGACATAGAATGCCCCACAGCAACAGCTCATAAGGTAGATAACCCCCTGAGTGTTGCAGTCGGCATAATGTCTGGAATGGAGCCATTTCCCATTAGGTAAGCGGATACCTGTTCCGACTTTAACCCAAGGGCATTTGTCACAGGACCCACAACGATACGTGCCTTTTTTAAGAACTGAATGGGTGGATTCATTGATGTAATGACTTTTAGTTAAGCAGTCCCGAAGGGACATCGATCGTCTAAATACCAGACTAGGTCTGGCACTTAGATATTTGTTCAGGGTGAAATCTTGAGTAAGAATCGGCCAATGACGTTTCAAGATATTTCGTAAAATATCATCGTGTGCAGAATACGTGGTGATAAACCTGATACTTTTATCATCTTTTTTAGAGGTAGTTTTATATAAAAGGTCGGCTCTCGAATGGGTATTGGCCCTGTTATAAGCCTTTCTGAGCAACGTCTTGGAATAACCTCTGGCAAGGAGTCGCTCACGCAGCAGGCCAGCTTGGACACGAAACTTGGCCTCCGCGGAACAGTTCCTGCAGAGCTTTAAATATTGGGCATAAGGGATACTTGCGATCAAGGGGGCGGGATGGGCACTTGCTGCGCTAAGAATGGTATTGCCTGCGCTCGGTTTGCGAAAGAGATCTGTATCAATGAGACCATCCGGGGAGAGGCTGATGTTCAGGTCCAGGAACGAGATCAAATGTCTGTCAAACGTATGAGTAAATTTAAGATTTAAATTATTGTTGTCAATGGCTTTCAAAAAGAGTGAAAGTTCATCTACTGTACCTGTCCATATGATCAACAGATCATCAATGAACCTGTACCAGATTAGAATATGAGACATCCATTGTTCCATTCCTTCATCCGAAAAAATCAGCCTCTCCCAGTCGCCCAGACACAGATTGGCATAGGAAGGAGCGCAGCAAGTGCCCATAGCTACCCCCTTGATCGCAAGTATTCCTTATGCCCAATATTTAAGGCTCCGCAGGAACTGTTCCGCGGAGGCCAAGTTTCGTGTCCAAGCTGGCCTGCTGCGTGAGCGACTCCTTGCCAGAGGTTATTCCAAGACGTTGCTCAGAAAGGCTTATAACAGGGCCAATACCCATTCGAGAGCCGACCTTTTATATAAAACTACCTCTAAAAAAGATGATAAAAGTATCAGGTTTATCACCACGTATTCTGCACACGATGATATTTTACGAAATATCTTGAAACGTCATTGGCCGATTCTTACTCAAGATTTCACCCTGAACAAATATCTAAGTGCCAGACCTAGTCTGGTATTTAGACGATCGATGTCCCTTCGGGACTGCTTAACTAAAAGTCATTACATCAATGAATCCACCCATGCAGTCCTTAAAAAAGGCACGTATCGTTGTGGGTCCTGTGACAAATGCCCTTGGGTTAAAGTCGGAACAGGTATCCGCTTACCTAATGGGAAATGGCTCCATTCCAGACATTATGCCGACTGCAACACTCAGGGGGTTATCTACCTTATGAGCTGTTGCTGTGGGGCATTCTATGTCGGCAAAACCATTAGGAAACTGAGCAAACGTATAGATGACCACATTTACCACTCTGAGGGTGGTACTATACAAACCAGTGTCACACGTCACATAGGATTTCGCCACAAGTATGATAACACATGGTCTCGTTCTTTGTCTTGGAGGTCATTTCCCAGGACCCCCGTGGGGGGAACTGGGACAAACGTATCCTACAAAGGGAGTCGTACTGGATAGAATCCCTAGAGGCCACCACACCTCCCGGGATCAATGAGGTCTTGACCTATAAACCATTTCTAGGTTAATAAGGTTTTTTTTTTTTCCCCCCCCCTTCCCCCCCCTTTTTTCCTCCCTTATTTTTTTTTTCATTTTTACACACTCTTTTGAAATACCCTTGAATTTGATCCATGTGATTTGCCGGGCATCCATGCTCTTGTCTTGCCCACACCATCCTTCCAGACCATCTACCTCCTGTGATACCGCAGCTGCGACTCTGGAGACTGGTAAGTTTTTCCGTTATTCCAATTATTGGAAATACTGGTTTCTCTTTAACTCGTCCATATTTATTGATTCAAATTTCCCCTTTTGTGTCTCTCCTAGATTTTATATCCGTAATCGCTGCAGCATCTGAAACCATGATTATTATTTATTTTATATTGATGGGTTTTTTCCCGGTGTTGGAGGTTTCGTGCACTCCAAAACAGGGTACCCATATGCAGAAACTGCAGGGGACTTTATGTTCCCTCTAGGTTTCTATTGAAATCATAGTTTATATTTTAGGACTACTTCTCTATATTCTAAATAAATGTTTAACAGGTGTTTCTTTGGTTAATTTGTATTTATTTATGTGTTCTCATGTATATGCATGTCATGATCCTTTTGGTAGCCAATTTGCATCCGAAATTTTGTCCCCCGATGCAGTTTCCCCTCCGGCCGCTGGGTGCCGTGCTCCCCAGACGTCCCAGCAGATGTGTGGTCCTCTCACACATCGCTGGCCGGATGCTTCTCTTCTGTCTGGCGCTGGTGTGGCCGTTCGGGGCTGCCGTTTGTGGCCCGATCAGAACGACACTGCGCAAGCGCCTCCTAGGAGGCACGCACAGTTGAGGACCTGACCCGCCCACGTTGCGCATGACGTCATGCGCAGCGCGGCATCGGGTTGAGGGCCATATCAGGTGGGATCAAACGCTCCATTCATTCAGGAGTTGGCGTTCATCGGTATGGCGGTCCCACGCGGGTAAGAACTTCGGACTATACCTGTATACAAATTACTCGGTGACAGACGGGTTTACTAACTCTCTAATTGTTTATCTCTCCGGTTATGCTGTATAGAAGTGCTTAACGGCTGGCATTACTCTCCCTGATCCAGTGATAGAAGTATAAAACCCTATACCTGGGCCTTATTAGATTTTAAGCCACCCATCTTTACCAGAAAAGGCTTATCTACCATTCTGCAGGTAAAGCCCTTCCTTTTTTCCAACTTCCCATTGGAGAGATACCCTATAGATTCTGGATTGTAAGTATACTTATCTGACCTCCATCCCAACAGATTAACATCCCACGTGGGGGTTTCCAACATCGCCGCCATATATGAGCCCCCCTGCTCCTAACCTTGTCCATTTTTGACTATATGAATGTGTCTATTTTAGACACTGAATAAGGTATATATACCAGCTTTATATATAGGCTTTTTCTTTTTTCCTCCCGTTCTCTTTTCTTTCCCCCTCCCCTTTTTGATGGTGGAGGCTTTTCCAGTTTACTACACTTATATCTCTATCTTGCTTTATATGCCCCTCCACATCCGCTGGGGAGACGTTTCTCTTGGGGAGTGCTTTCATCTGACTGGTCTGGTGGTGGATTTCTCTGTGGTGGCGGTTTCGGATGCATCTTGATGTTCCATATTGGCATGCATTTTATGTTTGATGATATACATATATGTATTTGAACCAATAACAAATGTTTGTTGTTGCTGTATTATACAGGCACTGTACATTGATATGTTCTTATCCCCCTGACAAGCGGTGCACTGTTGCCCGCGAAACATGTCGGGATTGGTCTGATTTTCATCATTGGACCTATTCATCCTCATCATCCATTTATTGCCTTGTGTCTTACATATTCTTCTTTTGTATATGTCAAAATACATGTACCAATGTTGTATTGTCATCTTTGATTTTAAAAATGTTATGATAATAAATATTCTAAGTTTTTAACTATGTCTTTATTATTTTGAATTATCCGGTACCTTAAAAGTCCCACCAGCCCTCCCATTCCTTTTTCTGACCCTCGGGTCTCATTTTTCTGGCTTTCCGTTTTTTTCTTCTATTTGTCCCTGTCCCCCTCCGTTTCTTTCCCCCCCCTTTCTTCCCTTCCCCCCCCCCTTTTTCCTTCCCCTTAGCCCTTTCCTCTTTCTTCTCGTTCCCTTCTCTCCGCCCCTCCCCTCCCTCCCCCCCTTCTTCTCCTTTCCCCCCCTTCCATTTTCATTTGTTTTCCTCCTCTCCTTGTTTCCTACCCCAGCACCCACCTGTACACCTCAGGTTTCAGCTGTGGGTTTTATCCTTTGGGATATCTTTCCCAGTATAGATTATTTTCATGGATAGTGTAGGACCCACTGATAATGGGGTACTTTGACGTAGTGGTGGGCTTGAGCACTATATGGCCATATGGTGGGACCAAATCCCCATTTTTATTTTTGGAATATCTGTGGATAAGCTATGGAGTGTCAGCAGCAGGCGTATTATTAATTTCATTATACTGTACATATATTGATATTGTGAGAGTAACACACTATACATATTATTGTTGGCCCCTAACTGGACATTCAGCCACACAATGCAACTTGGGGAGTCTATAAGTGTGCAGGCAGCTGGGCCTGTATAATAGTAGTATTATATTAGTATATAAGCATGTAGCTTCTACTGTACTGTGGGTACCCCCCCCACAAGTTGCTATCAGAGTACTCTAGTTCCATTGGGGTGGCCCTCTGTCTTTGGACTTTGCATCCCTCCAGATTTTTACCTGTTTTACCAAAGCTACCCCGGAGTTTATTGTGAGGGACACTGTTTAAGAGGATAATTGCAAGAGATGGTGTTCTGAACTGTTTTACCTAAGTAGTAATTCTCAGCTAGATGTTCTAAGGCCTTTAAGAAACTAAGCTATGAAGCCTCATTAGCCTGATTAATTTACAGAGACATTGTTGTAAAGAGCCTGTTTGTGTGCTTTCATAATCAGACTCTGAAGTGTAGAGTTGAGCGGACACCTGGATGTCCGTGTTCAGCGGGTTCGGCCGAACTTGAAAAAAAAGTCCGGGTCCGTGTCCCGGACTTTTTTCGAACTTTACCTGGACACCGAACCCCATTGAAGTCAATGGGGACCCGAACTTTCAGGCACTAAAATGGCTCTAAAAAACAAATGGAAAGGGCTAGAGTGCTGCAAATGGCAGCAAAATGTAGTTAAGAGCATGGCAAGTGCTCTTAAAAAAATTCCCCTTTAAATTTGTAATTTTTAAATAGCAGATTAGAACAGCAATCTGTAGTAAAATATAGCTGAACGCTGCACACAACAGACTGATAAAAATATATTTGTTTCTCCCTCCTCCTCCTCCTCAGTGGGCTCAAGTGAGGGCAAAAAGATTGTTCACTGCACCACCCCCCACACAGCAAAATCGATGTAGATCGCTAATGGACGATTGTTCTGTCCTGTGTCTCCTATCTGTCCCTGCCTAATCTCTCCAGCCTGTCCCTAAAATGCTCAAATATCTTTCCCTGCCTACACTCCGACCTGTCCCTGCATTTTTTTCGGGCACAATTTTTCCCTGCCTGTCCCTAATCAGCAGCAGCCAGCACGTATGATGTGTGCTCTCTCCCTACACTACAGCAGAATGACGCACCGCGCTGTGTCTCTCGAGCTTATAAAGACATGGGTCACATGCTTCAGATGGCCAATCACAGCTCCTAATACATTAGTAGGCATGGCTGTGATGGCGCACACCAGTTAAACGCTTGTTGATTGGCTGTTGAAAGCCCGCCATTAAAAGCGCGCCATTACATACAAAACAGGAAATAAATTTACCGAACATGGATTTTAAACCCGAACATACAGTAAAGTTTTCGGATCCGTGTCCAGGTAACAAAAATCCAATTATCCGATAATAATACAGTCCGTGTTCGCTCAACACTACTGAAGTGTACAAATGTTCAATTGCCATCATCAACTTGTTTTTCCTTAGTATATGCATATTTTTGCCACCCTAAACTTTTCTTTGAAATAGTCCCTGTTTAATAAACTGTTATAGATACTCCCTGTTTGATCGTTTGGTCAATTCTGTTGACCCTCTATCTATTCTGTTGAAGGTGTACCCGAGATACACCACTTAAGGCACATAGACTTTCAGGGTATTTAAACCCCTTTATGACCGCCCAAAACATATGCGCAGTTGCAAATGGGTGGGCTTTTACACTCACATGCTGAACATATGCATTGCTGGGTGGCCTATATTAATGCACTGAGAGAACGCTCTCACCACCAAAACCGAGCCATCAAAAACAGCCCTCTGTCTGGGTTAAAGACTGATGGCTTGGGGTACCAGCATCCTATCATGTGGCCACTGTGACAGTGGACACATGATTGTTGATCCTTCCTGCCCCCTAGGCATTGCAAACTATATAAAGGGATGCCAGGGTGGACAGGAAGGGGTTAAACAGCATGCATTTGACTTTAGTTTGAGATGCTTCTGAGATCATCCAGAATTCATTATAGGCTCATTTGACCTCCTTCTAAGCTGCATTTGACCTGATTGAACTGCTTTTGAATTGCAATAAACTTAAATGGGGAAAAAAAAAAAAATCAGTTTTGAAGTTAACAAAAGCATATAGACACAGGCCTTAAATCTGACTTTGCAATTTAGCTGCTCTCCTATTGCAAGGCTAATTACTGAACTGTCACTTGATTTTATTTTGTGAATTCAGTTGGTTCTTCCTTAAAATATGGGGCAGCATATGTTGATCTCTCTAAAAAAAAATCAAATTACCTGGCTGTTATACTGACTTGTAGTATCATTACCTTATAATTGACCTTGATCAAGTATGAAGCAAGTGATATTGGATTTATTGACCTGCATAACTGTTTCCAGGTTGGTTACCACAGCCAGGAAACTAGAATTTCTAGAAAGAAGGGTCAACAATAGGAACTACAGTATTCCTCACAAAACATGTTCCTTTTCAAAGTTGTGAAAGAAACAAATACTGTACGCACTTTTCCAGTCCTAGCATGAGTAAAACCCAACAATAGAGCTGAAACAAATGGCTGTGCTCAAAGCATATGAGAAGTGGGGAGTGATCACATGCTAATAGATAGGGTTAACCTTTTACACACCACTATTATACTTTTACACACTGCTAGCAAACTATTGCATCAAAACAGGGATATCTGGTTTGCTATAAATTTTCAAGCTGTCCAGCTGCATCAACGTGATCCCTTTTTGGCCAAGTTCTACTCTACTTTGCAAAATGCCCAATACTTATTTGAACACAGCATACTTTAACCAGTTTCCAACCACCCACTGCAGATATACTACGTGATTTCGTGCACGCAGTCTCAGCAGCGAGCACGCGCTGCCAGAGCCGTGATTCTGCTGTGATTAGACACAGCGGGAGGCGGGCCATGGGAGGAGCAGGCCTCTCGCGATCATCAGAGAAACTGACAGAAGACCTGCCTGCATATGTAAACAAAGCAGGCGGGTCTTCTGTCACACAGGCAGAGAGAGATCAGGAGTTTCAGCTAAGCTACAACCCCGATCTCTGTGTGCCTGTCACAGAGCCCTCCCCCCCCCCCCCCCCATAGTCAGTAAGCAATATTAGGCATACATTAACCCCTTTGATTACCACCAGTGTTAACCCCTTTCCTGCCAGTGTCATTTATACAGTAACAGTGCAAATTTTTAGCACTGATTACTGTATTAATATCACTAGTCCCCAAAAAGTGTAATCGTCGCCATTACTAATAAAAACAAAAAAATAAAATAAAAAGTCCAAAAATCTATCTCGTAGTTTGTAAACGCTATAACTTTTTGCGCAAACCAATTAAAATATGTTTTGTTTTTTTTTTTACCAAAAATATGTAGCAGAATACAAATTGGCCCAAACTGATAAAAAAAAATAGATTTTTTTAATTTTGAATGTTTTATAGCAGTAAATAAAAAATATAATTTTTTTTTCAAAATTGTAGCTCTTTTTTTGTTTATAGCACAAAATCTAAAAACCGCAGAGGGGATCAAATACCACCAAAAGAAAGCTCTATTTGTGGGAAAAAGGGACATCAGTTGTATTTGGGTACACAACTGTGCAATTTTTCGTTAAAGTAACACAGTTCCAAATTGAAAAATATTGCCTGGTCATTAAGGGGGTAAAACCTACCGGAGCTGAAGTGGTTAATAGACATACGGTGCCAATATGTACTAGTAAACGGACATAGCTGGATTGTCTATGTTTCAATTCTACTGCAAAGTATAGATCAGTATACGTCATTATCTAGCTCTCCTCCGACTGTGTTAGTCCACCCCATATTGACACTATGAGTATAATTTACTAAAGGAGTTGAGAATATTCACAAAATAAATAGTGTAAAGATTTACTTCAATAAGCTATGGTAAAAGAAAATGTCTCTTTACTTATTGCATCTGCACATGATTGCATAATTGAAGTGAATAATCAAACAATTTATTGTATGAAGATTCTCAACTCCTCTATATGTCTATTAAAATATTCTATGTGCAAGCAGTTTTCGTTTTGCAGAGTAGAGAATGGTCAGATAGGATCAATTTGATGCAGCTGACCAGCTAGAACATTTATTGTAAACCAAGAATCCCTAATTACTTTACAAAGTTTTGCTACAGGTGTGTTAGAGTGTACAGCAGTGAGAGTGCCGGTTCGCACTTGTGCGGATGCGCTGATCGCATGTAATTCGGAGCGCACTGCTCCTTCATTACATGCGATCTCCTGTGCGGATGCGAATTCAGCCATACACTTTGTATGGCTGAATTCGCACCGCATCCGCAGCAAACACGCACAGGAGGCATTTTTTGAGCCGCCTCAGAATCGGATCGCACAGTGGTTGTAGATTGCACTGCGATATGCGATCAAACTGGGGGTGTCATTAACATTTAATTGACACCCCCTGCATATCGCATATGTCAGTGTGAACTGCCAGATGTGAGGATGCGATGCGGGAACAGGCTGCATATTCGCAGCGTTCCAGCATCGCAGAAGTGTGAACCGAGCCTGAAGAGGATATATTCAAAATCTTAAATCACAAGTTTAGGTGTGTAAGGATCCTTTCACTTGCAAGTGTTTTGTTCATCAGCAGATCCGTGCTGAGTCAAAGTGGAATGAGATGGATGTGCCTTTTTTGACATCTGTGCCTGTTCAGTTTTTGTCTGCATTTTGATAGTGGACAACAGCAGACCTGTGATGGCTTTATGAGTGGCCAGGTGTAAAGAGACTTGCATCTGCTCCCATTTATGTTTAGAAAACATAAATGGGTGTAGTGTTTTCCATTTTTCATTCTAGGCCTAGATGGGCTTAGAGGTAGGCGGATGTAAACGGACCCAAGTCTGTTTACATATACCTGTCCATAGACCTGCATGGAACTTCCGAACAGGTCTTCCTGGAAAATTGACAGATGGACCTGATCATAAAGTCTATGTCAGGGGTACTCAACTGTAAACTTGAAAGGTCCACTTACAAATTTTCCATTCAGTCCGAGGTCCGGAAAAGTGACCGTCAAATTCCAAATACAGAACGCCAACAACAAAAAAAGGCATTCCCCAAAACTTGCCCCCATCCAATGCAGATTTACCATGTGCGTGTCCCCATTAATGCAGAGCGACCAGTGTGCGTGCCCCCATTAATGCAGAGTGACCAGTGTGTGTGCCCCCATTAATGCAGAGCGACCTGTGTGCGTGCCCCCATTAATGCAGAGCGACCAGTGTGCGTGCCCCCATTAATGCAGAGCGACCAGTGTGCGTGCCCCCATTAATGCAGAGCGACCAGTGTGCGTGCCCCCATTAATGCAGAGCGACCAGTGTGCGTGCCCCCATTAATGCAGAGCGACCAGTGTGCGTGCCCCCATTAATGCAGAGTGACCAGTGTGCGTGCCCCCATTAATGCAGAGTGACCAGTGAGCGTGCCCCCATTAATGCAGAGCGACCAGTGTGCGTGTCCCCATTAATGCAGAGCGACCAGTGTGTGTGCCCCCATTAATGCAGAGCGACCAGTGTGCGTGCCCCCATTAATGCAGAGCGACCAGTGTGCGTGCCCCCATTAATGCAGAGCGACCAGTGTGCGTGCCCCCATTAATGCAGAGCGACCAGTGACCCATGCCCCCATAAATGAAGAGTGACCAGTGTGCATGCCCCCATTAATGAAGAGTGGCCAGTGACCCATGCCCCCATAAATGAAGAGTGACCAGTGTGCATGCCCCCATTAATGAAGAATGACCAGTGCGGATTAGAGAACCGCATGATTATAAAAAGCCAAGTCATCACCGGCTTCTATGATAGACGTCACCAGTGTTCTGTCTATCATAGGTAGGAGCCAGCCCAGGAGGCGGGACTTTGTATGACAGCCTCTCCGCCGGGTAAGCAGAAGAACTCGGCTTTTTGTAATCATGCAGCGCTGCCAGTGTAAGACACAGCCACTCCGATCCTCCCGATCCTCTCCATTCTGCCCCCCCCCCCCACTGATGACAGAAGGAAGTAGACCGCATCGGTGGTCCAGATTTAAGTGCGTGTGGGTCCGGAGGTGGCCCGGAGTCCGCCTATTGAGGACCCCGGGTCTATGTGAAAGGAACCTTACAAACAGCCCCCCTCCTAACCCTAACTACTTCTACAGATGCAGCTTCCGTTTGGTGTCTTTAGACCAGTCAATAAAAATCTAGTGCCCTAGTGCCCACAGCTACACTATAAGGTCCCAGACTTAAATAGGACATGAAATACTGGTATGTCCTAATCAATTGTTTGGGCTTTTAGAACATAGATGCTGGCAGATGAGCACTGGATTTTTACAGCCAAGGCTTTAAGACAACCAGGGAGGCTGCCATGCTGGAGGAGCTAAGTAAGCATTTATGGGGGAAGGGATTGCTAGAATGAATATGTGTAGGGTGCTAGGGTTGGGTGCTGGGAGGTTTTTTTTAACAATCCTGAATGTGTCCTTCAAATGTATCTCAGTTTTGGCTACTCTATATTTGGACAGAAAAGATTACAGCAACCAGCTGGTTTGATCAGCTGCAACTGGTAATCTGCAGAATTTGAGTCTGTTTTCTTAGCAGTGTTTCATATACCCAAAGCCCATAGCAGCAGCTATCCACCATCCAAACAACACATGTTCTATTTATAGGGGTGCCATGGTCCTTATTGCATTGTGGGGCATCTTTATCTTTAAAGGATTAATAGAGTTTAAACCAAGCTCTGTAATTAGATGTCTGAAATAACAAACCCATGTGTTGTACTTGTGCACACTATGCAGAGAAAAGAAGCACAAAAATGTGTTAATTGTAGGAACTGGCCAACAGCATTGCCTGTCTGCTCCCATGTGGAAATCTGATGACAAATATTCCTTAAACCCATTCTGACTTTCTCCTAGAGCAGTACGCGATGTGTTACTTGATGTCTTGCAACAGGAGCATGATTTGCCCAAGCAGAACATGTCTCCTTCCATTAGCTGCTATGGGACATAACTGTATATAAATGTGTTATTTTCACCCTTTATTGCGCTTATGGGATACTGACACCGAGAAAGGAAGACCTTAATTTGATGTATTTTTAGGAGTAGGCAGTGGCTTCCTTTCAACACTTAACAGGACATTGCAGTGACAGAGGAGAAGTGCTACAAACGTAAAATGTCAGAGCTATACATCAAAACAGTCCCTCGCTGCTGGAAAACCAGCTGCGTGACAATGAGTTTTATGGCTGCGCATCTAAAACTTTAACCCTGTTAGCACTGGCTGGCCACAGTGCAACAGATTAAAAATCTTACTGGTGTGCTATAGAACCTTTCTTTGCAACTTTCCATAGCAAGTCAATAAATGACTTCAAAGGACAACACAGAGGGAGAGGGAGCACTGTGCAAAAAAGGTGACTTGTGTTTGTGCCATAACCAAGAATTGGGAATGCTGTGGGTTACCAAGGTCAGCATATGAATAAAAAAGGGAATTGAAGCTTTGCCTCACAGTGGATCTCATCAAGTATATCTCCCAGGGAACCTTTAGATGTGTGATTATTATGAAAAACAAAGACATGTAGGGGATTTCACTTTTCAAAACAAAATGCAAGCAGATGTACCAAGGGAAATATGTCAAGATAGTCTACAATAAGCACCAATACAGAAGAGCTCTCATAGAAAAGAAATGCATCGTAGTGCACAATTATGTGCAGTTCAATATGAAATGGAAGGGAGCCCCAGAGCCCAGAAAAAGGGAATCTTAACTGCTGGGAGGCATTTCATTTGAGGATGAGTTGTTATGCAATTTAAAGTAGATCTAAATTTTAACTGATTGACATGAAGTTTGCTAAAGCACTGTGTATGATAGAACAATTTTCATTTTTTAAATAAAATTCTAGATAATAATTGTGCAGGGTTATAGGTTGTTTCCTTTAGATGATTGGACACTGGCAAAGCTTTTGAACATGCCCCCCTTGGGCCCCCAAAGGGCCTGGTATAGATGTTGGGGGGACCCTACGCCATTTTTCTAAAATAATTCTGTCATGGGGTTCCCTTTAACCACTTAAATTCAGGGCACTTTCACCCCCTTCCTGCCTAGACCAATTTCAGTGCTTATTGGCGTCTATGGGAAATCTTTGTCAGCTTTACATGGCACTGCTCCCTGTCTTTTACATTGGCATCTATTGGAAATATTGGTCAAATTGACATGGCACTACTCACGAACCATAAGTGACAAGGACACCAAACCTGGGGAGCACTGAGAGGGGACACAGGACTATACCATATCCATACATTTTTTTTTAAGGAATCTTTATTTAGTTTTGCATGTAAAACACATATAAAGAAACAACAAAACAGAAGGATAGAAACAAGGGGGAGGTTAAACAGTGCCACCCCCCCCCCCCCCATGGACACAACATATCAGGTCAGAATACAAGGCACAAAGTGGCAAGTAGCATAACCGTAGCAGCACAGGACAGAGGACCGATTGCCGGCAACCAAAATCACGTGGCAACCGTGGGTAGCCACAAACGCCATCCATGACATAGCGTTAGCTCCAGGGGACCCGGGGGCAGGGCCCACCCCGAGGGAGGGGGGCCAAATAGCCTCCATCAGACCTCCCCCAACGTGCCCCCGAACAGCCAGGGACCCCCCAAATCCTGTCCCCCCTACCCAAAACAGGCAGAAGGGAGGACGGCAAGCTGCCCAGTGAAGTCCACAAACAAACCATCTTTAGGTAGTATAAACATCATAAAATGGAGAGGAAAGAAAGGGGAAGAAGGGAGAAAGGAAGAGAAAGAAAAAAGGAAGCAAGAAAAGGAAAGGAAGAGAGTGTCGTACCTGTCGACATCCGAAGCCCTCCAAGTGCCGCGCCCCGCCAAGGCCATCCCAAACATCTAGAAGCTCATGATACCGTACTGCAGATGGTCTAAGTAGGAGGCAAAGAGGGCCCACCCAGGGACGGGTCAGCCAGCACCAATAAGGCCTGGTCAAGGCTCGAGGACAGCAGGGCTGAGTCACCTGCATAGTTGAGCCATGGCTGCCATTTCTCATCGTTACGCTCCCATCTCCCCCTGCATTTAGCTATCCAGTCTTCCGCATCTCTTATACTGTCCACCACATGTTTCCACTCCAACCTGCCCGGGACCTGCGGCCGCTTCCAGTAAATCAGGATCAGCCTCCTAGCAGCATTGAGGAGGTGAGGCAGTATGCTACGCCGGTAACGGCTGAGCAGCATGCAGGGAACGTGGAGGAGGAAGTGGAAGGGACTGAACGGGACATCAAGATCCAGAATGGACTTGATCTGGTCCCTAATGTCGCTACATAATGGGGAAATGACTGGACATTCCCACCACAAATGGAGCAGGGTACCATGTCCCCCACAGTTCCTCCAACATGCAGCGGAGGTAGAAGGGTAGATGCGGGCCAAGTCCACCGGTACTCGGTACCAACGTATCAGCAGTTTGTAATTTGTCTCCTGCATTTTAGAGTTGACCGAGCTCGAGTGGGTGAGCTGGTACAGATGGGCCAACTGAGTATCTGAGAACCTCAACCCCAGGTCCCTCTCCCACATCCAAATGCATGTGGGCTCAGAGGTGGGCGATGCTGCACCCAATAGTACCTAAAGGCACCCTGCCTTTGGCCATTCATGGCTCTGACTGGACATGTGCTGTGATTGGCTAAAGCAGTGGTCCTCAACTCCGGTCCTCAGGGCCCACTAACAGGCCAGATTTTAAGTATTACCTTGGGGAGATGCAGACTAGAGTACTGCAATCACTGAGCAGCAAATGATATCACCTGGGATGGATTTCAGTTATCTTGCAAACCTGGCCTGTTAGTGGGCCCTGAGGACCAGGGTTGAGGACCACTGGGCTAAAGCATACAGGTCAGGTGAATGCTTTGGCCAATCACAAAAACGTGATGCACTACAATCGCGCAGTGCATTATGGGGCACTCGTCAGCAGATGAACTTCCCGCCGAGCACCCCGGTTGCTTGTGTGTTCAGCAAACACATGAACACCCGATGTTCGAGTCAAACTTAAGTAAAGCATAACTTAAAAAACATAAAACCCATCCCAAAAAATCAGCATCTTGGAGTTTACAGCAATCAAATTGGCTGGACACCACTGGACCTCATCTTCTTCAGGGACACCTAATAAGGGTGCTATCAGACAGTGCCCCAGCAGTGATCTACTTCAATTATTATGGGCATACCAGGAGTCAGGCAGTCTTAAAGGCAGTAGGTCTGATGAACTCCTGGGTGGAAAAGCATTGTCTAGCAATCTCTGCTGTTCACATTCCAGGAGTGAACAACTGGAAGGTAATTTTCCTAAGCCACCATGGCCTGGACATATTTGGTCTCCTATATCACTAAAGGGGGACAACAAGTTACCCCTGTTTTTGTTTTTGACCAGAACCAAGAATCCTCTACCACTGGCTAGGGATGATCGAACGGTTCGGGTCGACCATCGGTTCGACCCGAACATTGGCTGTTCGAGGTTCGGCCGAATTCCGAACTTTTTGCTGAAAAAGTTCGGAATTCTGCAACCAGAACCGACCAAAATGCAAAGGTACAGGAAATGGGCTTTAAAAGCCTGTGATTGGACCAGAACCATCAGTAAAAGCCAATTGAGGGGGCAGGAGAATGCTAGGAATGTGATTGGAGTGACTAGGGGGTCCATAGGCCAATCATAAGTGAATACGCCCCCCCAGTATATAAGATAGCCCTCGCCAAATTCCTAGCATTGTAATACAGGGACATGGAAGAGAGTGGAAGCAGTTCTGCTACTTCTGCTACAAAGTGTCATTTAGCAATTTTTAGTGTGAGGAAAGGGATATCTAGTGTAGTTAGGGTGCTCTTTTCCACTATAGTTAGTTTTAATAATCTAGTTTCTGCAGGGAAAGTTTTAAGTATAAGGGGACCGTAGTGTAGGGTTAACTGACTCTGACTGCTATGGCAGGGTGACAAAACCCTTCCATATCAGGGTGACCGCTATAGAGAAAAGATTGTTTCTCTTAGGTCACTTTCAGAGCAGGGATATGGCTTCTCGCCGGTCAGCTTGATTTTTGCTGCAGGCGTTTATAGGGCTTTTTTGAGGAGATGTTTGGAGTCAGGCATGACATCTGAACTTCTGTGTAGGGATATATATACATACACCCATGTCTGTATATATACACATACACATATATAGGTGTGAAAGGAGCAGAACACTATACTTGCGCTAATGAAATAATGAACACCAATATGTCTCCGCTCCTATCACACCTATATATGTGTATGTGTAAAATACATATAAGTGTGTGTGTGTATATATACCCCTATACAGAAGTTCAGATGTTTTGCCTGCCTCTAAAGACCCACAAAAAATGCCAAAAAAAACCGCCTGCAACAACACACCTGGGCATTTTTTTTTGGCGCAGGCATTTTTTTGGGCATTTTTTGTTGGTCTTTGGAGGCAGGCAAAACATCTGAACTTCTGTATAGGGGTATATATACACACACATGTATGTATATATATATATATATATATATATATATATATATATATACCTACACATACATAGGTGTGAAAGTAGCAGAACACTATGCTTGCGCTAATAAAATAATTAGCAGGCATATGTCTCCACTCCTATCACACCTATATATGTGTATGTATATATACATATAAGTGTGTGTGTATATATACCCCTATGAAGTTCAGATATTTTGCCTGCCTCCAAAGACCCCATAAAAAATGCCCAAAAAAACCGCCTGCGCCAAAAAATAAAAAAAAACAGGTGTGTTATTGCAGGGTTTTTTTTGGGCATTTTTTTGGGGTCTTTGGAGGCAGGCAAACCATCTGAACTTCTGTATAGGGGTATATATACACACACACACTTATATGTATTTTACACATACACATATATTGGTGTGATAGGAGCGGAGACCTATTAGTGTTAATTATTTCATTAGCGCAAGTATAGTGTTCTGCTACTTTTACACCTATATATGTGTATGTGTATATATACATATAAGTGTGTGTGTATATATACCCCTATAGAGAAGTTCAGATGTTTTGCCTGCCTCCAAAGACACCATAAAAAATGCCCAAAAAAAACGCCCAGGTGTGTTATTGCAGTGTTTTTTTTTGGCATTTTTTGGGGGTCTTTGGAGGCAGGCAAAACATCTGAACTTCTCTATAGGGGTATATATACATACACCCATGTCTGTATGTATACACATACACATATATATGTGTGAAAGTAGCAGAAACCTATGCTTGCGCTAATGAAATAATGAACACCAATATGTCTCCCCTCCTATCACACCTATATGTGTGTATGTGTATAAATACATATAAGTGTGTGTGTGTATATATAACCCTATACAGAAGTTCAGATGTTTTGCCTGCCTCCAAAGTCCCCCAAAAAATGCCCAAAACAACGCTTGCTACAAAACCGGCAAGGTGTGAAAATAGCGGAGCCATATCCCTGTTCTATAACTGACCTAATACAAACAATCTTTTTTTTTCTGGTTCTGGACATGCTAGAGAGCTGAAACTTCACAGGTACACTTTTTAGACCCCCCCAGACACTAAATCAAAAGAATTTTTTTTTTTTTAATTTTTGCAATAATTGGCTCTCTATCAAAAATGACAATTTTTAAGAACTTTTTGTTTGTGTGATTAATAGTCCCTGGGGCATGACCCAGAACCCTAGGCACTTTTTAGGGGCATTTATTGGGTTTTAGGGCTTCAAAATGGTGTTTTTTGATTACCGAAGTTCCGGTCCCATTGATTTCAATGGGGTTCTGAAATCCAGGCCGAACTTTCGGAAAGTTCGGATGTTCTGGCCGAACCGAACTTTTGAAAAGTTCGATCATCCCTACCACTGGCATCCTATGCTCTTGTAATCCCATGGACTCCCTTTAAGTTAATATATGCATTCCCTTCAGTGTGAATTCTTCCTAGACTGCTCCAAAAATAGAGAAAGAGAATGTGATAATTCTTATTGCACAAAACTAGCCCAAAAGAACCTGATACATAGACATGCTCAAAGTTCTAGAAAATTACCACTGACCTCTTTCAAACAGGCCAGACTTGCTGTCTCAAGCCCCTCTGGTCAATCCTGCTTCTCATTCACTAGCTTTAATGGCATAGGTATAGAAACCCAGGTATTAAAGGACAGGGGTATATCTTGTGCTGTCATTCCCAGAAACTTTGAGAAAAATCTACTACCATACCTGGAAATCCTTTTTCACCTGGTGTGAACACAGGCATTTCAACCCCAGAGACTACTCGGTATAATGCATTCTGGCTTTTACTGCAGTCAGGACTTGACCAAAACTTGGCTCTAAGTACTCTTAGGGTCTTGCCCATCTTGTCTTAAAATACCTATGGCTTAACTTTCACTTGCTAGAACCTTCATTCAATGTGTCTTATGGATCAGACACGCATTACAGCACTTTGTGATTAGGGATGATGGAATGGTTCGGGTCGACCATCGGTTCGACCCGAACATTGGCTGTTCAAGGTTTGGCCGAATTTAGAACTTTTTGCCCAAAAAGTTCGGAATTCGGCAACCAGAACCGACCAAAATGCAATGGGACAGGAAATGGGCTTTAAAAGCCCATGATTGGACCAGAACCATTAGCAAAAGCCAATTGAGGGGGCAGGAGAATGCTAGGAATGTGATTGGAGTGACTAGGGGGTCCATAGGCCAATCATTAATGAATACGCCCCCCAGTATATAAGATAGCCCCCGCCAAATTCCTAGCATTGTTATACAGGGACATGGAAGAGAGTGGAAGCAGTTCGTGGACTTCTGCTACAAAGTGTCATTTAGCATTTATTAGTGTGAGGAAAGGGATATCTAGTGTAGTTAGGGTGCTCTTTTACACTTTAGTTAGCTTTAATAATTTAGTTTCTGTAGGGAAAGTGTTAAGTGCCAGGGTGACCGTAGTGTAGTGTAGGGTGAACTGACAGTGACTGCTATGGCAGGGTGACTGAACCCTTCCATATCAGGGTGACCGCTATAGAGAAAAGCTAGTTTCTCTGAAGTCACTTTCGCTGCAGTAATATGACTTCGCCCCTGTCAGCTTGCTTTTTGGCTGCAGGCGTCTATAGAGATTTTTTGAGCACATGTTTGGAGTCAGGCATGACATCTGAACATGTGTATAGGGGGTATATATACACACCCATGTATGTATATATACACCTGCACATATATAGGTGTGAAAGGAGCAGAAAACACTACTTGCGCTAATGAAATAATTAACACCAATATAGTTACGCTCCTATCACACCTATATATGTCTAAGTGTAAAATACATATAAGTATGTGTGTTCAGATGTTTTGCCTGCCTCCAAAGAACCCCAAAAAATGCCCAAAAAAACGCCCAGGTGTGTTGTTGCAGGCATTTTTTTGGGGTTTTTGGAGGCAGGCAAAAAAAAATGTGAACTTGTGTATACAGGTATATATACACACATACTTATATGTATATATACACCTAGACATATATAGGTGTGATAGTAATATATGCTTGCGCTAATGAAATCATTTACACCAATATAGTTACGCTCCTATCACACCTATATATGTCTAAGTGTAAAATACATATAAGTATGTGCGTATATATACCACTATACACAAGTTCATATGTTTTGCCTGCCTCAAAAAACCCCCAAAAAATGCCTGCAACAACACACCTGGGCGTTTTCTTTTTTGTGGCGCTAGCGTTTTTTTTAGGCATTTTTTTGGGTTCTTTGGAGGCAGGCAAAACATCTGAACTTGTGTATAGTGGTATATATACACACATACTTATATGTATTTTACACTTAGACATATATAGGTGTGATAGGAGCGTAACTATATTGGTGTAAATGATTTCATTAGCGCAAGCATATATTTCTGCTACTATCACACCTATATGTGTCTAGGTGTATATATACATATAAGTATGTGTGTATATATACCCGTATACACAAGTTCAGATGTTTTGCCTGCCTGAAAAGACCCCAAAAAATGCCCAAAAAAACGCTTGCTACTAAACCGGCAAGGTGTGAAAAGAGAGAAGCCACTAACCTGTTCTATAAGTGACAAAATACAAACAATCTTTTTTTATGGTTCTGGACATGCTACAGAGCTGAAACTTCACAGGTAAACTTTTTAGACCCCCCAGATACTAAATCCAAAGATTTTTTTTTTAATTTTTTCAATAATTGGCTCTCTATCAAAAATGACAATTTTTAAGAACTTTTTTTGTGTGATTAATAGTTAATGGGGTATGACCTAGAATCCTAGGCACTTTTTAGGGGCATTTATTGGGTTTCATCGCTTCAAAATGGTGTTGTTTGATTACCGAAGTTCGGGTCCCATTGATTTCAATGGGGTTCTGAAATCCGGGCCGAACTTTTGGGAGGTTCGGGTGTTCTGGTCGAACCGAACTTTTCAAAAGTTCAATCATCCCTATTTGTGATTCCTTGGGTGCTCAATCTTGTTTACTCCTCCCTGCAGAAACAACATTTAAACCTATTTGGGAACTCTCCTTGGGTGATCTCACTTGCAAGTGGCCTTCTAAATGGCTATCATGTCTGTCAGACATGTTTCAGAGTTAGAAACTCTCTCTAATAAGGAACTATTCCTAATTCTTCACAAGAATAAATGATTTTCTGTTCAAGACCCTCATTTCTACCTAAGGTGGTACCACCTCCTTAACCACTTACCGCATACTAACGTAGGTCTACGTCGGTAAACTTTGCGGTAGTGTACCGGGATGATGCCTCTAGCCAGAGGCATCATTCCGGTACCGTGGTTTAGAGCCGACGGTTGGCTTTCCGTCGGTACCGACCGATGCGGCTCGGGAGCCGCTCGATCGGTACCCGGGGGGGCGGGAGGGGACGCCCCCCCCCTCCCGCCGCCTTCCGTGGCTTTGCCCGGGGCTCCCGTTCCACCGGGAGCCCCGAGCACCCAGCCGGCACGTCCGCCGGCTGGATGGAGTCCCGATGAATGTCGGAAACGGCATTGATCGGGTCTCCGATGACGTAACCCGGAGGCGGCGTCCATGACGTCACTTCCGGGTTACTGTGCTGCAAAAGGCGGCAAATTTGAAAAACGGCTGTATGCAAAAATGCCGTTTTCGGCGTTTTGCATACAGGGAAGTGTAGTGGAGGGGTCTAGGGTCTTTTAGACCCTCGATCCCTCCATAAAGTGTACCTGTCACTACATATTGGTGTCACAAGGGATGTTTACATTGCTTGTGACAGCAATAAAAGTGATCAGATTTTTTTTTTTTTTTAAAACTTTAATAAAGTTAAAAAAATAAATAAAATAAATGGGAAAAAAAAAAAAAAAAAAAATTTAGCCGCCCCCGTCACCGTTAGCTCGCGCACAAAAAAAAAACGTATACGGAAGTCGAGCCGCAAATGAAATCGCTGTTCAAACCACACATGTGAGGTATCGCCAGAGCGTGAGCAATAATTTAAAAAAAAGAGCTACACTCTAACTCAAAACTGGTAACCGTTAAATAAATTTAAAGCGTCGCAGATTGAGATCTCTATTGACCGTAGTTTGTCGCGATCCCACGGGGGGGCGCAATTTTAAACCGTAACATGTTGGGTATCTATTTACTCGGCGTGACATGTTCTTTCACAATATACAAAAAAAATGGTTTACTGTTTAGTATTTTTTAAAATTAGTGAAATGTGATTTTTCAAAAATTTTCCAAAAAAATGGCGCTTTAAAGACCGCTGCGCAAATACCGCGTGATAAAAAATATTACAATGACCAACATTTTATTCTCCAGAGTCTTTGCTAAAAAAATATATATAATGTTTGGGGGTTCTAAGTAGTTTTCTAGGAAAACATACTGATTTAAACTTGTAAACAAAAAGTGTCCGAAATAGGGCTGGGGCTTAAGTGGTTAATGATAACATTGTTTTTCCTTGTGCCCTGCTTCTAAGCATTCCAAGGAGACTGCTCCCCATTGTTTAGTAGTCAGAGCTATAGAAGTCTATCTAAAAGTCACAGCCTCTATCCAGAAAACAGACTCTCTGTCTGTCTTGCCAACAGGGTCTCCTAAAAGGACAACCTGCTTCCAAGTCCACTGTTGCTAGATGGGTAAGAAAACTCATTGTAAGAGCTCACACTCTAAAGGATAAGATTTCTCTTGTACTGTTATATGCTCACTCCACTTTATAGGTGGAGCTTTCCTTGGCATTTCAATGTCAAGTGTCTGTTGCTCATCTTTGTAAGGCTGTCACCTGGTCTTTAGTTCATACCTTCTCATGGTACTACCAGGTAAATGCCCAGGCCTTTTTGGATGCAGTTTTTGATCAGCAAAACTCTGAGTTGGATTTTTGACTTTTGTCTGTTTTTTGGGCCCGTTGGCACAGTTCTGTTTGCCTTGGTGTTGCACACCCCTCTGCTTCATTGCTTGGGGATGTCACAGGGTCTATCAAAATATAAAAGTCTGTGTCCCATTTTGTATGAATAAGATGAAAAGAATTTTAATTTACCTAAAAAATACATATCTTGGAGTACAATACAGGATACAGGCCACTCTCCCCTCTGTTAAAGGTAAATTGAGCCTACGCGCTGACCATCAACCAGATGTAGTAGAGCTGAGAGATTATAGATAAAGTAAGAGTAAAATGAGATAAAAGAGGCTCAAGGATTGGCAGCCAATTCCTAGCAGTGTCCCCACATACATATAACAAGGTAAGTAATAAATAAAATCGGCGCTCAATCACCCCCAATAATATAAATTCACAAGAATAAATAGTAATAACTCTAAAACCAAGCAAAGCAACTGCAAACACAATGCACAATAAGAAACAATATATGTGATACCAATAGTGTGCAAAAAATCACAATAAATAGGTAAAACACTAAAAAGATAAAATATTATAGAAAGTGAAATAATATCACAAAGTGATAGAGTGCATGGTGAAATGTGTATAATAACACATATAAAACGTGATCAGAAGTGAAGGGGTTCACTGAAGAAAAAAGTGATGAGAATCGATAAATAAATAAATAAAGTGCACCGTGCTTCAAAAAACATTTAAATCCACTATGGAGCAGGGAAAAATGGGACTATACCCACTACAAAGTGATGTAGTGCATAATAGAAATGGTCACAGTGACAATAAATAGTCAAAATATGAATAATGACACCCAAAAAATAATTGGGTAAAATGAAAAAATATGTGCAAAAAATTGACAAATTGGATAATGAAAAAATGTGGAAAAGAGTTCGTCAGTTCATAAAAAACATCAAAGTTCATTAAGAAGGTGCTGGTGAGAAAATAATTCAAGAAGTGGAAATTCCTTATAGTGCGGGAAAACACTTTATACTGTGGTGGTGAGCTAGGAATCCTTAAATGAGGGAATTGGCCGCTCACCTCTAAAACACTCAAAATGAGCAATTGTACCAAAGGTAACAGGATCTCCACTGTAGAAATAGGGGTCCAATGATGGTTCCTTTAGAGCAGGCTCCTCTGTTCCTTATTGGAAAGCCAGCATCAGCATCAAAAGGGTGGAATCCTAGGTAAGGGATCCCTTGAGAAAGTCATGTTCTTGATGTGACGCAACGCGTCGGGAGAAGCGTCTGACGTCACTTCCGGTCTTCGGCTGAGATCGGAAGTCCCTGGATTTCACTGCCTTGCCGCTGCCACGCTACGTATATGCTGTTTTTACTTTACATAAATGTGAGTGCATTACTTTATTTATATAAATAAATGCTCTTATTTAACGTACTACACCATGAAGTGCCTCCTTTCATTATGGGTTTGAGCTCCAAACCTTACATAGGATTCCACCCTTTTGATGCTGATGCTGGCTTTCCAATAAGGACCAGAGGAGCCTGCTCTAAAGGAACCATCATTGGACCCCTATTTCTATAGTGGAGATCCTGTTACCTTTGGTACAAACGCTCATTTTGAGTGTTTTGGAGGTGAGCGACCATTTCACTCATTTAAGGATTCCTAGCTCACCACCACAGTATAAAGTGTTTTCCCGCACCATAAGGAGTTTCCCGCACTTGTGGAATTATTTCCTCACCAGCACCTTCTTTATGAACTTTGATGTTCTTTATGAACTGACGAACTCTTTTCCACATTTTTCTTTATCCAATTTGTAAAATTTTTGCACATATTCATGAACGAACAGTTGAGACGCATTAAGCATGTGCTGGCAGTGCCTAAGCGTTTTCAACGCTGCTACACCTTTGCAGACCCAGTACCCAATCACTAGACGGTGACACTTAAGGTGGACCACACTATTTCCAGGTTGAATAAATCCACGGGGATGCCCGTGGAGGACTCCCCGGTGTTTAAAGACCTGATGGACAGGCGGCCTGGAGTCACTTTCCCGCCACATGTACCTGGTGGCGGGCTCGCTCCTCAAGCCTGTGTTTGCTTCCGTGCTGGTGTCTCAGACCATTACAGAATGGATCAAGGTGCCTAAGAGCAATTTGCTGACTGAGTCGGTTCCCCCGACTCTCATTGAGCTCACGGACCATATGTCCCAGGCCATGGTGTATCTGTGTGACGTGGCCCTGGACGAGGTTCCCCTGGTCGCAAGACTTTCTGCGGTGGGGATTGCACTCCGCCGCATGGTGTGGCTTAAGAGCTCGTCGGCAGACCATGCCTCAAAAAAGACTGTGTCTGATCTCCCCTATTTGGGGGAACATCTTTTTGGAGACTCCTTGAATGAGAAGGTCAAGGGTCTCACAGAGAGTAAGAGTACCCTTCTGCCCCAATACGCAAAGGGTGAAGCACCCTGAGCACAGCATGGTCCTTCCTTCAAGGTTCACCAGGGGCTTTTTCATGCCTCAGGGGCGCAGGAAAAAGGTAAACCGTTCAGAGCCTCCGGTGAGGACAAGAAGGTTTGGTCGGATGAGTCCGAGCATAGCCAGTCTGGTTCGAAGAACGATTCCTCCTCCGCATAAAGGGTCACCCTCACCCTCTTTGAGGATGGGGGAACACCTGTGTTGCCTTCCAGAACCCTGGGCATCTCTGGTTCAAGACTCATGGGTTCACAAACTAATTTGTTCAGGGTTCTAGTCCATATCCCGGTCTCGCCCGGCGGACAGGTTCTTTCCACCATATCTCCGTTTGTCTCCGAGATCGTTTGTGGGCTCCCAGGGAGGCGGTGCGGGTTCCACTTGCGCAGGGAGTGGTGGTGCTGTTTCCTCGGCAGGAAAGGTTTCAGGGTATTTTATTCACCCCTGTTCCCGGTGCCCGGGTACCCTGAGTCTTCACCAAGGTTTTACAGGGGTGTTAGCCTGTCAATCTTCTTTTCCGATCAATGTCCTGGAGTTCAGGGCGATCAACCTCTGCCTGCTCCTTGGATGTCTTGGCTGCACGGTCTCCCGGTTCGGGCGCAGTCTGACATTGCCACGGCTGTGTCTTACATCAATCGTCAAGGGGGCGAGATTCTGCCTTGGGCCGAGGTGCATGTTCTAGCTCTCTCTGCTGTTTGCATTCCTGGAGTGGAGAACTGGCAGGCGGACTATCGGAGTCGTCAGTCCCTGGATCAGGGGGAATGGTCCCCGCATCCGGAGGTCTTTCATCTCCCATGTGCCCAGTGGGGGACGCCAGACGTGGATCTGTTCACGTCTCGTCTCAATGGAAAGGTTCATGGCCAGGGCTCGAGATCCTCTGGCCGACACCACGGATGCGTTGGTGGTGCCTTGGCACCAGTATCAACTGATTCATGCCTTTCCCCCGATTCAACTGTTGTCCAGGTTCCTCTGCAGGTTGGCTTTGGAACAGGTACAAGTGATTCTGGTGGTCCCAGACTGGCCTCGTCGGTTTTGGAATGCAGACCTCGTAAAGATGGTCGTTGATCCTCCATGGCATCTACCTCAGAGAGGATCTGCTGTCATAAGGGTCTTCCAACCTGCTTTTCGGTCTTTGAATTAAACTGCATGGCAGTTGAAGGCCAGGTGTTGAGAGACAGAGGTCTCCCTGATGCTGTCCTTCCTACCTTGCTGAGAGCTCAGAAGGCTACCTCCAGGAAGATTTATCATCGTACCTGGAAGGTGTACATTGCCTGGTCGCAAGGGTTGCATCCTCGCTAATTTTCGCTGGCGAGGGTCCTAGATTTCTTGCAGAAAGGTGTGGAACGGCATTTGGCCTTGGCCATTTTCTTCCAGCGTCCCTTAGCGACTAATTTCCTGATTCACACCTTTATTCAAGGGGTGCATCATCTGGCTCCCCCGCGGAGGGCCCCTTTGCCTCCGTGGGATTTGAATATGGTTTTGTCCGTTTTGCAATGACCTCCCTTTGAAAATATTGGAGAAGTATCTCTGCCTGTGTTGTCCAAGAAAGTTTCTTTTCTGGTGGCTATCACCTCTGCTCACAGAGTGTCTTTGGCGGCTTTGTCCTGCTGTTCACCTTATCTGGTCGTTCATAGGGATAAGGTTGTTACAACCAGTCTTTTCTCCCTAGGGTGGTGTCTGCTTTCCACCTCAATGAAGATATTGTTTTGCCTTTGCTTTGTGCGAAGCCTAAGCTTCCCAAGGAATTTGCCTTGCATTCGTTGGATGTGGTTCGGGCAATCAGGGTTTACCTGTCGGCCACGGAATCCTTTAGGAAGTCTGATTTCCTGAGGGATCTTGGAAGGTTTCGGCTGCGTCCGCTGCAACCATTTCTAAATGGATCGGACAGACTATTGTTCAGGCCTATTCACTTAAGGGTCAGGTGCCTCCTTTCTCTGTGAGGCCACATTCTACTAGAGCTGTGAGTGCCTCTTGGGCTTTTTGCCATCAGGCTTCTGTGGCTCAGGTGTGCAAAGCAGAGACCTAGTCGTCTGTGCACACTTTTACAAAATTCTACAAGATTGACATGATGGCATCCTCGGATGCTTCCTTCGGCTGCAACGTTTTGAGCGCTGCTGTTTGTTAAAGAGACATGTTTTTTCTCTTCTTGGGATGAATTTTTGTTCTGGGGTTAGCTCCTGTTTGGTTGAGCTTCTGTTGCCCTGTTGGCTAAGTTTAGTTCTGGCCTTGTTGACTTGTTACAGTTTTGTTGGTTACTTTTCTTCCCACCCCTCACACCTGCACTGCTTTGGGACATCCCAATAGTGATGAAACCTGGAAGGGCTGCATCTATCAGAGGACGTAAGAGTTAATCAAATTTTTGTAAGACCTTACTGTAAAATTATTTTCTGTGAGTCCTCTGACAGACACAGCCCCCACCCCTCTACTTTGGGGTTGGGGTTGGTTGTCTTCCTGTACTGTTTGCTACGAAACTGATTAGTAAGTTCAATGTGTCTAGGGGTAATGTCTGGAGGGACAGCCCCTAAAGGTGTGTCTAGTGAAAGTTTTTCGATGAAGTTTCACTACCTAGCCTGCTCCTGCAGAGGGCGCCATTACCCAATAGTGATGAAACTTGGAAGGGCTGCGTCAGAGGACTCAGAGAAAAAAAATTTACGGTAAGTTCTTACAAAATTTCTATTATCTCTATAATCAGGACTGAAAAAGTTTGAGTATATGTGGGAACTGTGGATATCTTGGGTTAACTGCTAATGTTGTTGTGTTTGTTATGAACATCTAAATCTATTTTGTTCTTCCAATTTAGTTGTCGTCTTTTGTAGACCATGTGACTGTGGATATATTGTCTATTTGTTCTTTTTTGTGAAAACTTCAATAAAAATGTATTAATATAAAAAAAAAAAAGAAACCACTCCTGTTAGACTCACTTCTGCACTTCAGACAAACACACAGGGATTTCTTCATAATAACAAAAGGTAGGAATCTGCAACAAAGTTTGTGAAAATTCCTGCTAATGTAGCTAACGTACATAGATCACCCAGAGGTGAATGTTTTTTTTCTCAACAAAAGTGGAGTTACTTTTTAAGTAAATCTGTAAATAATTATGAACTTATTGGGCTTATGTAATGGTGTGGGCATGGGTATCTCTCTAATTTTTTGCTAGGATTACACACATTCACCTTGAAGACTTCAGCTATCTGATCAGTTCCCCGTCAGCCCTTCCTGCCTGAGCTTAATTGGTTGTCAAAGCTTTATTGGCAGGTTATGCATTGGCAGCTTACATATGTGCTGCTGTTTACTGTTTATGTTCTCAATTGGGTTCTGGCTTCCCTCAAAGGAGTTTTGTCTGGTAAGGAAAGCATTTATGATATATTTTAGGTATTGATCAGGTGCTCTCAACATACCTGTGATTGGAAAGAGTTTCCTTGTTTGTAATGGTTATTTATATGATGCTAAACTGGCAGACTTCAATGAAACTGTGGCATTGTCCTTTTTTTTTCACTTAAGTTTGTTTCTAAGTATTGGGCAAGGCTACCGTTATTAATCATATCCTTCACAGCAGTCAAATTATAGATTAGACAAACCTGTGTTAGTGCTAAGCACTAATAGATAATTTTAACATAGAGCTAGACTTTCTGCATATGTATTTGCAGCACGCGATGAAAATAACAGAAGGACCAGTCTTGCACAGAACTGACGTCTCTCACAAATAGCTGTAAACACTGAAGTGTAAAAGCAAAGAAAGCAGTAGTAAAGAGATAAATGAGGGCCTATTTACAAAAATGAAATTTTAGCCCTTACCCCCCCCCCCCCCCAGGCCTCTAACACTGGTCTTCCGTTCTCTCTAGCTTTCCTTATTCTCTCCCTGGCTCCCTACTTGTCAGGTGTGCACTTTATCTTTCCCTAGCATCACCTTTTTACTTATCTTCCTCTTGGTTTCTGATCTATTTCCTCTTCCTAGATTTGAATAGGCTACAAATTGCACCATTGTATGGATATTGGTGGGCCTAGAGGATACCCCGCTGTTGAGGAACCCTCCCCAGGACCACTTGGCCCCCATGGCTTGATGAAAAAAGGCCTATAAGCTAACTTTTGTTACCAATGTCAATGCTAGCCCTTACTTGGCTGGAACAATAGTGTTAAAGACTTGTTAAACAGAATAAAAATGATTGAAACATAAAAAAAACAAATTTTTTTGTAATTTAGTGGTAAAAAAATGACCTTGTGGGTACATTTTCTAAGACAGAATGCAACATGCTTTCATGTGAATTTGAAAACAGTTTGAGAAACTTCTGAGATCATTTTGAGTTCATTAACAGATGCATGTGACCTGCAGTTGACTTCCTGTTGACCTGCATTTGACCTGCTTCTAAGCTGCATCAACCTGCTTTAAGTTACTCTTGCATTCTCAATGACTTGTGTGGAGGGAGAAGCAGTTCTGTTGCTTGCAATCTGTAGATGGTTGATTTACAGAACTCTGCCAGAAAGGTTGGACCTGGAATAGAGCAACAAGCACAGGTGGTAGGAAGTGGCTGATTCAGTAAAAATTGATTTTGCAGCAAAATTAGTGGCTTCTTTGATGGCAACATTTTTCCAAAGTGGAAACTCTGCTTTGATCATTGAGCTGCCTGGGCCAAATTTGAGGTTGTAAACCTCATATGCATCATTTCTCCAATGCATGCACCATTTTATAGATTGTTATGTAAAAATCTAAAGTGCTGTATTTTTACTTCTGTACTTTCCTTGTTCAAAGTATTTTATTAGAGTTATGTACATACAATAGATACAACAGAAGTATAAAAAGGATACAACAAAAATGTAAAGAAGATAGAGTCCAAATATAGAGTGGGCAAATGGTATACAAGATATAGAGAGAGTCAATGAGCGATAATGAAAAGTTAATAAGTATAATAAATAATGTAGAAGTGGAAGTCCATGGGGTTGCAATAATAGGAATAGCGTGTCCGTGTCCTCCCTATGGGTCACCCCTAATGGGTTCAAGCTGTGACCCAGAAGGAGAATGGGAACCTTCCACAAATAAAGGATCTTCGAAAAAGTTATACATCTTATTCTTGACTAATAAAAGTATCTCGTAGAACATATGAAGAACAGCCTAATATAGCATGACACATAGTCATCCAATTGTTCAAAATAAACGAAGACTCAAATCTAGTAGAGAAAGTAAATTGTTGTATCGAAAGATTACTAGAAACCAAATAATAATAAAAAATAAAAAGAAATAGAGGGAAGGAGAAGAAAACAGAAGACAAGAATGCCAGAAAGGAAAAAGAGTGGAAGATAGAGAAAAGAAGTGGGAACAATTATCGGGAATAAGGCAAGGCAGAAGGAAACAATATAAAAGGACGTGTAGGAATGTTACCAAGAAAGTAAAACATCTTCATTGAAGTCTGGGGAAAGCATCTTGGAAATCCAAGGTTTCCAAAGAATGTCGAATTTATTCAAAGTGCCATTATCCAAGGCTGACATCTTGGCATGTATCATTGAAATGTTCACTCGTTGTTTAGTTTCACAAAAGTTTAAGGAAGAGGATTTCCATGCTTTGGCGATAGTCTGTTTAGCAGCTGTTAAGAGTTGTATAAGGAGTTTAAACGGAGTGCGTGTAAGAATATCTGCTTTTGCATTTAAAAGTGTAATCGTTGGGTCTGGCAGTAGTGGCATATCAAACAGCTTAGAGGCCAGTCGAAAGACTTCTCCCCAAAAAGAGGAAACAATTGGGCATAGCCCCCAGGTGTGAAAGTGGGTACCAACCTCCGAACAGCCGCAAAAACAGAGTGCTGAGAGTCTTACTTCTGTACTTTAATCTCTAAACCGGTCACATCTCTCTGAAAATCTCCAGTCAATAAGCATGTCTATGGACTGGTGCTCGGGAGGCGGAGTCATGACATCACTGGCTCCACATCCCCACTGTACACTCCAGCTTAGTAGTGCTGGAAGGTGGGGAGTACAGCTGGGTGGTGGGGCCAGTGACATTACTACTCTGCCGCTTACGGACCAGAGAGCTGTGATAGGCTTGTAGATGAAAGTATAGAAGTAATAATACAGCAGGATGGATTTTTACTGAAAAAACTGTAAAATGGTGCTTGTATTTGGGAACTGATGCTTATGAGTTTTACAAGCACTTAAAACGAAACACTTTTACTAAAACTGGAGTAGCAGGAGACATGCACCCTTCACTCATGAGTCTCCTCTGCATGTCAGTCACTCAAAGAAGAGGGGGCATGGTGACATATATTATTATCATGTGCCAGATTTTTCTCCAGTTGCAAGGCAGAGAGGATTACAGCTGACAGGATGCTCATAGTCCTTCCAGACTGTGAGCAAATGAGTTGTGCTGCTTTGCTGAATTAGCTAAACTGTTTAATTATTGTTATCTGGGTTTAGACCTACATTAATATATATATATATATATATATATTTTTTTTTTTTTTTTTTCTTTTTATACTTACTTACTTTATACTTTATACTTTTTTAAACTTATATATGATAGTATACCTTGTTTAATTTAGTTTTTTTATGTATTTTTTTTCCAATTTCTTATGTATTTTATTCTTATTTGTTTATTGTAGATGTAGCACCCTCCTAGGTAGGTGCTAGGAAAACGCATTAAGTGTCTCTTTCTGCTTATCAGGAGATCCTGCTCTGTTAGTTTTGCCTGTCACATGTTTCCAGGTGTGATTTATTGGGTCTAAGGGAGTATCTCCACTGTATCCAATGAGGGAGCTTGTTGGACAGTAGAGGAAACCTAACCAGTAGCACTCCAGGGTTTATGGCTGTCTCAGTGGGTGGGCATTCTTGCAATGTATCCTGGGATTGGGAATAAATCTTGAGGGGGCATGTGACAGGGTGTCTTTTGGCGGGAGAAAAGTCCTAGGAGGAGGTGAACGGCTGTCTCTCCTCCTGCATGTGTGAGGAAGGTGGTTCGGGCGGTTGGCCTATTGAACCAGGTGTGGAGCTGGGCTGCAGAGGATCCAGAGAGCTGACAAGTGGAGCTGCTGGCAGAATATTTTGGCAAAAACAGTATCGTGAGTACCAAGGTCTGCCTAGGAGAGGGGACCACTCCAGAGAAGTCAGGGGATCAAGGAGCCAGCTAACACAGGAAGCTTAACAGTACAGGGGGTGCCGTGAAATTGACCCTAAAGATTAGGAAAAAGGGGGTGCCAGGAAGGACCCTGAAGTTGTTCTGCAGTACAGTTTACTTCAGGATACAGTTTACCTCAGAGAGCTCATACAGTTCTACTTCACAGCCAAGGGCAAAGTGAAGCAGCGGCCTGGCCATGACTAGCATTATTCAGTGTTACTCAGCGTTATTCAGCATTATTCAAGTTGTCCCAGCCAATTGTGCATAGTTCTATTAAGTTGGAGTATCCCACACATTCCCTTCTCCTATCCAAGTTCTAAATAAAACCACAAAAACCAAAATTGCTGGACTGTTTCCTGACTGAGCCAAAATCACTATGAAAATGTTGAACTGTCTTATTTATCACTGCTAATGTTAAGCCAGGGGAACCCACATTCAGCAGATCCCAAGGGAGTAGTGCTACATAAATTTGTTTTTTTTGGGTGTACATTTTATTTTTTCTGTGAAAAATTATGAAGTAGTGTAATGAATAGATGCTTTTTGGCACATAAACAGGTCAAGGATCGTTAAAAGAATCTTCTGTAACCTGTGTTAATTTAGTCAACAAAAACATTTTCATCATAATTTTCGTCAGCAGCATGTTTCCAGTGATGAAAACTAAATGAAAATTACCCCACATTTTTGTCAATTGACAAAAACTTTGAAGAAAATCAATTCCCATTTTCGTCAAGGAACAAAAAACAGAATGAAAATGTGAAGGAGGGACGTTTGCCTAAGTGAACTTTAGTGTTGCCAACCCCCCGGAGTGAAATTTACTGGCAGAACATCGAAAATTTATGGACTGCCCCAATTTTTTACTGGCACTGCAAAAATGTACATAAAATAGCCGTTTTCAGTGCTAAACCGTGCAAATATGAATAATTAAACTATAAACATGTAGATAGTGCTATTAGCAATGAGTTTAAGTTAAACAAAAGTCAGTGCCCACTTACATTATTGTATTCTCTCCCCCTTACATCAGTGACCCCCCCCCCATCAGACTGGTCTGGCGGCGCTGTCACTGACCTCCCCTCAGGTGCACTGTGCAGGGCTCAGTCAGACAGCTCTGGTCTCCACTCCGCAGGCCGGGGCCCCACACATCTAACTTCTCCCGTAACCCCCATCCCTTGCGGCGCTCTCACTCTTGACTCCTTTCCAGACTCGACTGCAGACACGATAAAAGAAAAGAGATGGTTAGAGACTGCGGACATTGAACAGGAGGTGGTCAGAGACTGCGGACATGGTACAGGAAGTGGTCAGAGACTGCGGATATGGTACAGGAGGTGGTCAGAGACTGCGGACATGGTACAGGGGGGTGGTCAGAGACTGCGGACATGGAACAGGAGGTGGTCAGAGACTGCGGACATGGTACAGGAGGTGGTCAGAGACTGCGGACATGGAAGTCACCTCCTCACCCCTCACAGTAGTTTCTTCCTATGTCCCCCTTCATATTAGCACATCAGTGTCCTCCTCCTAAGTCCCTTTCACCTCTCCATAGCCATATCAGTGACATTACTGCAGAGTGAAGCTGTGACACTGCCTGTGGAGAGGTGAAGGGGGCACAGGAGCAGGACACTGATGTCCTCTGCCCCCTGACTCATCTCTCTACTCCAGTCTGCTCTGCTAGCTGTCGGAGGCTCGGTGCCCCATTCACCAGTCCTCTTCTCTTCTGTGTGCTCTGCGGGTGGCTGCCTCTGCTGTCAGTCTGTTGCTCTGTCCACTCCACCATCCGTCCAGACTCCAGCTGCATCTTCTAGTACTCAGTCCACAGGGCCAGGCACAGTTCATCAGACTCCACTCCACTCCACTCCACCACACTGTCCCTGGCGGCCGGCCCGGCGGGAAAACTTAAATGACGGCGGGGGGCGGAGGCAGGGGCGGGCGCACGCGGGCCGTGGCACTAGTCTCGTCCGACGATCATCTGACACAGCTCCGTCCATTGGGCATGTGTCAGGTGCGGAGAGTCAGGGGAGGCTGTGATTGGTCGAGACGTGCAGCGCTGGGTGTGCGAGAGAGGGAGGGGGGAAGCTGGGGCTGACGTCCGTCTGAATCTCACCGACGTCTCTGCGAGAGAAGAGAACTCAGCTCGCTTCGGGGATCTCTGTGTCCGGGACTGCGCACCGCGCATGCGCAGTTCTAACCTTGCCGCCGCCGCCGCCGTAGATTTACTGGCACTTTTCTCCTGCTACGGGCATTTACGGGCAGGAGAAAAGTGCCCTGATTTTACGGGCTGTCCGTAAATCTACGGGCGGTTGGCAACACTGGTGAACTTTCAGTTTCCTCAGAGCTCCATCTGTAAAGCCTGTGAGTGTTTCCACTCCAAGCACGCAAGGTAGGGACCATAGCAGCTTTACAGGCCTCCTCAGACGACCGTTCAGAGCACTGTGTGCATCACCCTCCTCAGACCACTATATAGAGCACTATGTGATCAATTTACTAACATTTACAGCATGTGATAACATGGTAACGTGACTAATTTGTATGAATTATTGCATGCAGTAAAAAAAGTCCAATTCACACAAAAAAAAAAAAAAAATATTATGTAGTTGTAGCACTGCCCCCATGGGAGCTGCTTAGATTGGATTCCCCTGGGTTACCCATAGCAACGACTTGTAAATTCTTAGCACTTTAAAGGGCCATACACACTATAAGATTTTCTGAAGACTTTTTCCTTTAGATTTACCTTTTCTATGTAGTGCAAGGGCCTGCCAGATTGCATACAAATTGAAAGTGTTTAGGTTTGACCTCATATTATCTGGTTTTGGTAAATCTAAAGGAAAAATTCTTCAGAAAATCTTATAGTGTGTATGGCCCATAAGTCCTTGGCTCAGTCAGTAAACAGTCCAGGGGATTTTTTTTTTTTTGTATTTTATTTGAACTTGGATGGGAGAAGGGATGAGTGGGATACTCCAACTTAGTAACTATGCACAATCTTGAGGACTTCTATCAGTACTGAATGCGGCAAGGCTGCTTCTTCACCCTGCCACTGAAGTGAAGTTTTGAAAGGCAAACAATTCAATAGATTACTCTTCAGGGTCTAACTTGGCACCCCCTTTCTCGCTGACTGTGTGTGCTGTTCCTTTGTCCACTGACCTCACTGGAGTGGTCCCCTTCCTGGGCAGACCCCCTGGCAAACTCCCTGGTACTCACGGACACTGTTTTTTTCCCAGGTAGCTCTGCCTTCAGCTCCACTGTCAGTTCCCTCTGGACTCCTCTGGCTCAGTTTCACACCTGGCCCACTAGGCCGACTGCCTGTGACCACTTTTTCTCTGACAGAAGGAGAGACAGCTGTCACCCTCCTCCTGGGACCTGGCTTCCCGCCCAAAGACACCCTACCTCATGTGCTCTGCGCTTTTATTTCCAATCCCATGATGCACCTCTCCAGGTGCCAACGCACTGGGACGGTTACAAAAGCCTGTGTATCATTGGCCAGGTATCCTCCACTGTTCAACAGGCCTCCCTATTTGATGCAGTGGGGACACTGCCTCAGACCAGATGAATACACACTGAGCACAATAAGCAGGCCTAACTAAAAATCAGGCTCCCCTGATAAGCAGATGAAGAAAACCAATGCTTTTACATAGCACCTGTCTATGAGGGTGCTACATCCACCCCCCACCAAAATTGAGCCATGTCCCCATTGGCTCTGGGGCAGCCGTCCCCTACAAAAAAATCCCTACTGGAAAAAAATACTAGGAGTATCCCACAAACTTGGAAAGGGGGAAAAGGGAAAAACGAATTTACACAATAAGTTAAGTATAAAAATATAAATACTCTGTATATACAGTATGGTACAGGTAAGGTACATTTAGGGAAATGCACCCCCCACCAAGCAAATTATGCTCTGGTGGGTGGACATGACATCCTAACTGACTAACTCTAAATTTCTAAACCTGAAAGGAAAAATGGTTAGGCACTTCTGCAATTGTATGTCAAACAATACAGCCTTCTAACACACTGACAAATGGCAGCCGGGAATCTATCCTTTTATAGTAAGGGGGCTGGCACATAATAAAGCCCTGACCACGGTTGAAAGGTGCATTATGGCTTCAAAGAACTTGGTCTGGAAAATTGCACACTCCATCTGGTTAATATTAAACCCCTCGGATCTGCCACAAACCTGAGCCTCATCCCTATTAGGAAGGCCTATCCATTTTTTCTGGTCATAATCTCTGTGGTGACATACACACTTTGTGCCAAACATATCTGAACTTTAGCAGTGGGAAATACTTTTCACACAGCAGTGTGTGTCTTCCTAAAAAGTATCATTTAATTTTAAAATACAGTATAGGCAGCAAAATGAACAGATTCTTTGATGGCATGGCACATGTTTTTATGAATTTTTCATTTCAGATTACCAACATTTTATGTCTCAGTCTATGAGCTGGAACCTATGTGAAATGATGCCCAGTGCATGCTGGTATCTTGGCATCACACACACAAACAGAAAGCAATTATCAAGATGTTCTCTGTTGCAGGCTTGGCATTTTAATACCTTATTTTCAGGATTAAACAGTCAACATTTTCTGTGCTGCATTCAACAAGAGAAAGTGACACTGCATATAAGAAGCATAGATTCTTTCTGCAAAAACGAGTAATCATTGTGGATGGGGAAAGCAGAGGAAATGCTGTAGTCAGCATAATGGTATTTGTGTAAGCAAAGAGGGAGGATCATATCAGTGCCCATTATTAATATTCATTTCACACCAGCCATAAATGCCAAGTTTTACAATACAGTTATGAAAAAAAAATGAAATATATAGAGAGACTGTGCAGGGCACAGAGAAAAGTAAGAGCCATTACCTGCTGGAGTTTAACCAGTTCACTAACAAGTTATTCATATCTTATCTGCCTATATTCTAACCTTATTAGATCAGAACGTTAATTAAAATATTTAATTTCTAATTACCGGTATATTTCCCATTTTCGGACAACTGATGATAGGTTTTTATCTTAATCTGAAAACCGAAACATAATATATTTTTGTTAAAAAAATGTTTTAAAGTGCCTCTGCTCCCTGTATCTAATGTAAAGTAGCATTCAAATGTTAGTACAGGTACCCAGCAGTTACATAATTCCCAACTGTACCTCATTTGGAGGGACTATTCTTTTGGAACCAGCAGGATAGGAGTTGGCGCATCACACATACCTATATAGCATCAATGGGTATGCAGTTCATGTATTTGTCTGGTGTAGTTGATGGCTGAAATAGATGACACTCAGGGCCAGCTCAGCTGCAGAGAGAAGTCAGCTCTGAAAGTGGAAATAAAAAGAAAAAGCAGAGCGCCTCTAAGTGTTATCAGTTTAATTAAAAGGGTAAGGCAGGTACAGGAAAACTGCTCACATTTAAAACAGTATAAAATAGCTCATCTGTTAGGTGGTCTGCAGGGACAGAGGGATCCACAGCTGGATGTTTCTGGCTCCAAGAGCTGGTGCAGGGGATGGTGAAGGAGGGAGATGTCTGGAGGGCCAAGAGACCAGATAGTAGGATGGCCAGCGGCTTCAGGAAGGTGTTCTGTTCCTCAGGGAGACACACGGTGAGCCGAGAGACTGTTTGGTAGGATGGCCGGCGGCTTCAGAAGGGCGCCCTGCTCCTCAGTACATCCGGCGCCGACAGATAGGGGAGTCCAGTGTGACAGATCCAACAGCCAATCGCACAACGCATTTCCGAGCGTGTGCAGTAGCCTCACAGGGTGTGCGCGCTCCTTTCTCAAGTGCAGAAATTAAACTGATAACACTTAGAGGCGCTCTGCTTTTTGTTTTTATTCTTTTGGAACCAAATCCTTCTGTCTCTCTTTCTTTCTTCCTTGACTCTTTTAACATAATCTTTAGGGTTCCTTTTAAAAAGGGCACACGAAAAATACTTGGTAAAAAAGAGCTAGTGTACTTAACCTAATATTTCCCATGTGCATCCTGCCAACGAATTTAGAAGGTGGCAAGCGCCTGTCGGCCCTGCGCTGCTGCCAGGCCACTTGGGCCGGGGAGGGGGGGGGCCCAAAACTGCAGTAATGCCTGTCCGCCTCCACGGGAACAGGCACACAGAAGACAGTCGAGTCTGACTCCCGTCCGTATGTGTGTGTCGCCGAACTTGGAAGCTGTCATTAGCCTGGCACTGCTGTACCAATAAATATCGCCTTATCGATAATTTGCATTTTTAGTGGGTGATTGTGTAGGCAGAGCCCCAGTGCACTGCATTGCCCGGGGCTTTTTAATGCTCTTAAGATGGCACTGCTTCCTATTAAAGTGCTATGTTGCCCCAACATTTCATATTCCTGATATGTGTCTGTTGTACCATATACTTCTATTAACAAGTATTCTGCATACATTACATTGCTTCCTTTTTGTAAAAATACCTGGTGTTCCTGTCAGTCCTCTTGCTTTCCTATTTGAAACTGACCATGCAAGAGCATGGAAGCACATCCATCTCAGTGTGGTCAGTTTTTTCTCTGTATTCTACTTACTCAAACTTCTGCTGACACACCCTCCTGCACAGCATTTCACTAGAAGGTCAGTGTACTGCTGTTTCTATGCCTTCTGCTGGGTTACTTCATTCTTTGCTAGGAACAAAGCATGTAACAGAACATTTTTAATCCTACCCTAATTATCTTTCTGTTTTGTTCTTTTAAAATCCACCTGTTAGGGGCGTGTCTTGGTAATGGCGCTGTAAGGATGCATATCAGGGAGTTCCATGCTGTACCCATGGAAAAAAGCCTATTTTAATAAGCCGACCTCAACTTCCTTATATGTCCGCTGTCGACACAGCCCCAGGGACACCTTTCACTCACAGAGAATTGGACATATCCATTTACTTCTTGCAGAACTTCACTACTCCGGTCCCTGCCTCGGACTCCAAGATGGCACCCTGCTACCGCTGGTCCCGCTGCTCAGAAGAAGGCAGCGAAAGTATATTCAGCCCCTGCTCCTGCGGCTCTTCAGCTGTCAAAATGCCCGGATTCCCCAATTCTCTCACCAGAGATCCCCAGGGCAGATTCTCCAACAGCTTCTATAATTCCCAGTCCACAGCCCTCAGTAGCTGAATGGAGGGACATCATCTCCCTTCTCCCCACCAAGCAGGACTTTACAGAGATGGCAGCTTCAATTGTGAGTACCCTTTCCAAAGAAATACATGACCTTAAACAACAGATTGACAATGTAGACTCACGAGTGTCTGTGGTTGAATGCGTCAGAATCTCGTGTCACTGCCCTTGACGAGTGTCATGCACAATACCATAACTATGCTACAATTGTTGATTGACGATGGAGAGTATTCGTAGAAACAACATTAGACTGTGGAGTATATCAGAGGTTACGGCTGGGGGAGCTTTCAAGGTCACCTCCATCTTCAATCGTCTGCTAGACAAATCGCCCACAGAGGAGTTAGAACTGGATCAGGTGCACAGAGTGCAGGGAGAGGGCGATGCACCTTACCCGAGAGATTTCCTCCCCAGGGTCCATTTTTAAACCATCAAAGAAGAAATCATTCACAGTGCATGGTCCAGGGGCCCAGTGGACTTTGATGAAGTAACCCTTCGACTCTTCTCTGACCTCTCCCGCCTAACCCTTCGGATGCGTGGGACTCTTCATCCATTACTGGAGGTCGTTAGGAACTCAGGGGACACTTATCGCTGGGGTCAGCCACCTCAATTTTCTGCGGTCCTTGGTCCAAATTCTCTTGGAATTCCCAGAGGGCATTTTTATGTTGGGTGGAGATTTTAATTTATTTCCAGGGCCACTACTAGACGTCTCGAGAGGGGCATCTCACATCTCCTACTCGTACCTTAAGAAGTTGAAAATGGAATTGTTAGAGTTGAATCTGGTCAACCCTTGAAGAATAATGCACCCAAAAGAGAGGGATTATACTTACTATTCCTCGGTCTTTCACACGTACTCCAGGATTGATTTTTTTTCTGATTCAACACAAAGATTTGTCACTCATATCCTCCTCCCAAATTTGCCTTATTTCCTTCTCTGATCATGCATCGATACACTTGACCTTGGCATGGAAAGCTACCTATTTCAGTCCCCCGACCTGGAGGCTTAATGAATTGCTGTTGCAGTTTCCGGAAGTTTGCCTTGAACTTCACAAGGTACTATCTGATTATTTCACAGAAAACATAGATTCAACCTTGAATCCTGCAACTGTCTGGTAAGCACACAAATGTATTGTACGGGGTACGCTGATTCAGGTAGGGGCTCAAAAGAGACAGGAGAGGTCCCAGTGGATTGATGAGCTTGTTACTCAGATGCTCTCCCTTGACTTGTTACATAAGCGATCCTTGGTGGAATCCCATCACATGGCTCTCCCGAAGGCCAGGGAGGAATTGAATGGTTTACTTTATCAGAAGACCACACAACATCTGGCCTGGGTCAGACGTTCTATATTTAAATTTCCAAATAAACCGGGATCTATGCTGGCAAGAGTCCTGCGTGGACCAAGGAAACACACCTTTATCTCATATATTCCCATCAGACAGGGAACTAAGGTAAATACTTCTAAAGAAATTGTGAAGGAATTCTGTAGTTTCCATCAGGAATTGTATAACTTATACTCTGACTTGACCCCCGAGACTGTTGCAGACCAGACAGAGTCAGCAAGAGCATACATCAGAGCCTTGGGAATGTCCACACTATCTGATGAAATGAGAAACTTAATGGAGACTGAGATCATAGCTGAGGAACTCAGCTTAGCCTTAGCCCAAACACAACCTAAGAAGGAGGAAGGGAAGGACAGGGCAGAGTGTGAGAATTACCCCCCCCCCCCCAATTACTCTACTAAACATAGATTTAAAATTATTTTCTAAAATTCTGGCAAACAGGCTCTTACTATGTATCCTGAAGTTGAAACATGTAGATCAGGCATTTCGTGCCATCTTCTGAGGCGAGAGATAATACGGTTTTTAATCTAATTCACAAGGTCCGATCTTCACGACACCCTTTCCTTTGGCTTTCCATGAACGCAGAAAAGGCCTTTTGACAGGGTGGCCTAGCACTTCATGTGGGCCACCCTGTTCCATGTTCGCCTGGGCCCTAATATGTTCCAATGGATCTTATCACTCTACTCCACTCCACTCCTTCAGCAGCGATCCGGGTAAAGGAGTGGCGCTCTGACTTTTTTGACATAGCGAATTGTACGAAACAGGGCTCTCCCCTCTCCCTGCTTATTTTTATTTTGACTTTGGAGCCCTTTCTTTGTTCCTTCAGAGGCGACCCCAATATTGTGGGTATACAGAAATCCTCAGGGCACTATAAAATTGCAGCTTACGCAGACAACTTGATCTTTTTTGTCTTCAGTCTGTATGTCTTCCTCTCCAATATCCTTGAAGCCCTCCGTGCCTATGGGGAATTATCAAATTTTAAGATAATTCTTGCCAAGTCTCCGGTGCTGAACATAACACTCCCTGACTCCAATGTTCAAAGCCTGCAATTTTTTTTCAAGTTTCAGTTGCGGACAAATCTATACGGTACCTGGGTATAAACATTACTCCTGACCTTGCAAATCTGTACTCCGCAAACTTGCTGCCCTTGTATCAAGTATTAAAAACTGAATTCCAGCACTGGCATTCCCTGACTTTGACATGGTTTGGGTTTTGCAATGCCTTGAAAATGACTGTTCTTCCAAGGTTACTGTATGTACTTCAAGCCATGCCAATCCGCGTTCCCTTGACTTTTTTCAAACAGCACCATTCCCTCTTCAGGGACTTCATATGGTCCAATAAATCTCAGAGGATAAAACTGTAGATTCTATCTCTTCCCAAGGCAAAAGGGGGCATAGGTCTCCCCGACCTGCTCAAGTATTATAGAGCAGTGCATCTCTCGAGGGTTGTGGATTGGCATTGTAGCATGAGTTCCAAGCAGTGGGTGACTATGGAGATTGAGGTTGCTCCCATCCCCCTGATGGCATCATCATCACCTCTCCAACCCCCGGGGACATGCAGTAACATCCCCTGATTGGTGCTATAATTGCAGAGGTTAGGTCTATCTTCTGCACCACAGATTTATCACTGCTACTCTCCCCTATGATGTCTATTATAGGAAACCCCAATTTCACTCCTGGGCTCACTAGTGGCAAGGTTAGGTGGCTGAACAAACATGGGAAATCTCACCTGATGGATGTGTGGCTACAGGATGGACTTCCTTTCCTCGCTGACATTTCCAGGTTCTCGAATCTACCCTTGGATACCCTGAGCACTAATAAACTTAGACACTTTTTGCAGACTTTCCAGAAAGCGCAATTACACTCCTCGTAACCTTACTCCATTTGAATCCTTGTGTAGGAAGGGGGAACCCTATAGAAACACACTGTCCTTGTTGTATAGCTACTTCAGATGAACTGACTCTGATATTTGTTTGCCAATGGGAAAAAGACCTAAATATTCAATTTACGTCAAAACAAACAGATATAATTCTCCTTTTGGCTCACAAATTTTAATTAAACAGGACAATGTACTATGATAATTTGATATGTTGTATCTGAGAATCTTTGCCATAATAAAAGAATTTTAAAAAATACACCTGTTGCTTGATTTACTAAATGCAGCTGTCAATCAAATGAGATGGGAGAACACAGGGTGGACCTGTGGAGCCATATTGTTCTGTGCATTGATGTTCTCTGCCCTTTGTTGAAACGCGGAAGCATATAATTATACTAAGTAGGAGGTGGGGAAAGCCTATGACCAAGCGCTATTTAGATAGAAGAGATCACGCCAAAAGTCATATAGTATGTACAGCTGTTATACTTGAATACCTTCAAGGTTTTTCAGGTTGGAACGAAATTATTATTTTTAAATTGCAATTTTAGAGTTTTTGAATTAACAAGAATACAATTTCATTATGCTTTAAGAACTCCTCTGCATTGCAGGCAATGGTTTCAATTTTGAGCTAAATAAGTATCAGAGACAGTGTCACCTCAACACTTAAGACATACAGGATGAATTTTAGCTGAGTATTGAAAAGGTTTATTCCAATATTCTCTTGACCCCGACCCAGCACTGTGGTTTCATCCACCATGTTGCAACATTAAAGTAGGATTTCAAACAGGTGTAAAAAATTGACTTAATAAGCCTACTATAAGTACAAAAATCACACTAGCAGCGCTAATAGTGTACATAAACAAAAGAATATCAAACAGGTGCAAAGTTGACTAAGTAATCCCAGTATCAGTACAAAGTCACACAAGCAGCGCTAATAGTGTACACAAATCTATACACCGCATAAGAGAGAGCAATGCTCTGCAGCTTAAACTCCCCCAATGTCCAAGTGAACAGAATTGGATTAAAAAGGATCACAGAAAAAGTCAGTGCTCCAATGGTAACTTAATTCACCTCCATCGCACCACTGTGAAGCCCCTCTGCAATTCACACTCACCAAATGCGACTGTTACTGCGCCTTTATCCAGTCACTATAAGGCTTATGCCACCCGGAGGATCCAAGTCCCGCTGTTCACCAAGACAGAATGGTCCAGATGATATTCAGCCAATAGTGCTACTTGATCATATGGAATCTCGTATCATGTGCGAGGCATGAAAATAAAGGAGGGAGGACTCATAGCATAACTCGCATAATATTTATTAAAACAAATAGCCCTTTCCCCCTTAAATACAACTCACATTGATATAATATAACAAGGCATAGTAAAATCAAATTAAGAGAAACGTTAACCTGTCTCCTCCGCCGACTCCACTCAGCGTATTTGCGGCTCGGTACCTAGCTGACAGAGCTCCGTGGCGTGACGTCAGACGTTACCCTGGATATGGATATGGCTAATATGGAGCTTAATATACCCAAGGTTTATAACTCATATATCACTGTATTATTCTAAGTACCTTCATACAGGGACATCAAAACATATTAAAAATTATACATCGACAATAATTCCAAATAATATCCATCTTAAATCTTATTAAAATGCAATCTAAATTTGTATCGCATACAATCTTAAAAAAATATATAAAGTTATATATATAATATATACTATATATATATATATATATATATATATATATATATATATATATACAGTCAGGTCCATAAATATTGGGACATCGACACAATTCTACTTTTTTTTGGCTCTATACACCACCACCATGGATTTGAAATAAAGCAAACAAGATGTGCTTTAACTGCAGAAGTTCAGCTTTAATTTGAGGGTATTTACATCCAAATCAGGTGAAAGGTGTAGGAATTACAACAGTTTGTATATGTGCCTCCCACTTTTTAAGGGACCAAAAGTAATGGGACAATTGGCTGCTCAGCTGTTCAATGGCCAAGTGTGTGTTATTCCCTCATTATCCCCTTTACAAGGAGCAGATAAAAGTTCCAGAGTTAATTTCAAGTGTGCCATTTGCATTTGGAATGTTTTGCTGTCAACTCTCAATATGAGATCCAAAGAGCTGTCACTATCAGTGAAGCAAGCCATCATTAGGCTGAAAAAACAAAACAAACTCATCAGAGAGATAGCAAAAACATTAGGTGTGGCCAAATCAACTGTTTGGAACATCCTTAAAAAGAAAGAACAAACCGGTGAGCTCAGCAACACCAAAAGACTAGGAAGACCACGGAAAAAAACTGTGGTGAATGACCGAAGAATTCTTTCTCTGGTGAAGAAAACACCCTTCACAACAGTTGGCCAGATGAAGAACACTCTCCAGGAGGTAGGTGTAAGTATGTCAAAGTCAACAATCAAGAGAAGACTTCACCAGAGTGAATACAGAGGGTTCACCACAAGGTGTAAACCATTGGTGAGCCTCAAAAACAGAAAGACCAGATTAGAGTTTGCCAAACAACATCTAAAAAGCCTTCACAGTTCTGGAACAACATCCTATGGACAGATGAGACCAAGATCAAATTGTACCAGAGTGATGGGAAGAGAAGAGTATGTTGAAGGAAAGCAACTGCTCATGATCCAAAGCATACCACCTCATCAGTGAAGCATGGCGGTGGTAGTGTCATGGCGTGGGCATGAACGGCTGCCAATGGAACTGGTTATCTTGTATTTATTGATGATGTGACTGCTGACAAAAGCAGCAGGATGAATTCTGAAGTGTTTTGGGCAATATTATCTGCTCATATTCAGCCAAATGCTTCAGAACTCATAGGACGGCGCTTCACAGTGCAGATGGACAATGACCCAAAGCATACTGCGAAAGCAAACAAAGAGTTTTTTAAGGGAAAGAAGTGGAATGTTATGCAATGGCCAAGTCAATCACCTGACCTGAATCCGATTAAGCATGCATTTCACTTGCTGAAGACAAAACTGAAGGGAAAATGCCCCAAGAACAAGCAGGAACTGAAGAGAGTTACAGTAGAGGCCTGGCAGAGCATCACCAGGGATGAAACCCAGCGTCTGGTGATGTCTATGCGTTCCAGACTTCAGACAGTAATTGATTGCAAAGGATTTGCAACCAAGTATTAAAAAGTGAAAGTTTGATTTATGATTGTTAATCTGTCCCATTACTTTTGGTCCCTTAAAAAGTGGGAGGCACATATTCAAACGGTTGTAATTCCTACACCGTTCACCTGATTTGGATGTAAATACCCTCAAATTAAAGCTGAAAGTCTGCAGTTAAAGCACATCTTGTTTGTTTCATTTCAAATCCATTGTGGTGGTGTATAGAGCCAAAAAAAGTAGAATTGTGTCGATGTCCCAATATTTATGGACCTGACTGTATATAAAATAAAACATTAATAATGATAAAAAAATGCAGTAAATGATATTAAATCTCACCAGGCCCATAAATCCCTCTCTGGGGACCAAAACATTCTAACAGTGCAGTTCTTGTAATATATAACACCCACAAGGGGAAATTATATAACACATACGGTATAGAAGAAACCTGCTACCATTAAAGGAGTCAATAATTACTTATAAAGCAGTTCACGTCTAGGTCTATGTTTAAACCCTTGGGATGCAATAAATCTGTAAGGAAGATCCACTGGGTTTCCCACTTGGAGAGTTCCCTTACTCTATCCAAACTGGATCCACAGTTTCAATGCCCCAAAACTTCAAATTAGAGGGATCTCTATTATGACAACATCTAAAATGTAAAGACGCGCTGTGGTCTTTAAAACCCTTCCTAATGTTGGCAATATGTTCCGAGATTCTTATGGCCAGGGTCCTCTTGGTCCGCCCGACATACATCAGGCCACAAGGGCACTCCAGGCAATAAACCACATGTGTTGTATTGGATGATATAAAATCTTTGATGTCAAAGGAACGCCCATTAGATGAAGCCACAAAGGAGGTAAAATTCCTCAAATGTATATTCACCTGCCTACAGGCCTTACACCTTCGACAGGCATAAAATCCTTTTCTATTGTCCCAGAACATTTCGTTGGAGGGTCCAAGATTTTTTGGACAATATGATTTCTGAACGTGGGGCCTTTCCTATAAATGAAAGTAGGTTCTGATGGTAGAACCTTCCCCAACACTTTATCCATGCATAAAATCCCCCAATGACGTTTTATCACTTGTTCTACTTCTTTGTGTTGTGAATTATACTGAGTGATAAAACCCCATTCATGTTTGGTATTTGGCACTTTGTTCTGATCTCTTAAACATTCTTCCTGTGAAAGCATTTCCACTTCTGTGATAATTCTATTGAGAACGCCACCATTATAGCCCTTCTCCTCAAATCTACATTTTATGATTTGGGCCTGAGAATAGTAGTCAGAATCCATAGTGCAATTTCTCCTAAAACAAAGTAGCTGGCCCTTCGGGATGTTTCGTAACCATTGCTGATGATGCCCACTCTGGATGGGCAAATACCCATTTCAGTCGGTGGGCTTAAAGCCTTGGTCTCAACTCCACCATTCCTCAGCATTACTTCCACATCCAGATAATGGATAGTCTCTCTACTCCAACTGAACTCCAGTTTGATATTATTTTGATTGGAGTTTAGTGAGTCGGCAAACCTCTCAAGTGAGCTTTCAGTTCCTACCCATATAAAGAATAGGTCATCTATATATCTTTTGTACATGGTTAGTTCACTTCTTTGTGAGGCATAGATATATCGATCCTCCCATTCCCCCATAAAAAGATTGGCTGAGATTGGGGCGAATTTTGCGCTGAGGTTGGGATTCGGCTAAAGCTGGGCATCAAATATCTTTTTTCCTTTTTGGTAAGTATCCTCTTGTCATATCCAAATTGGACCAGGTCATTTAGATCTTTCCGGTAACTGGCAGTAGGGTCCCCTTTCAATACTACATAGGTGGCGGTATCCGATAACATGTCTATCAACTGGGTATGGTAAAAAAACTTTGTCAAGAATCACCACCCCCCCCCCACCCTTATCCGCCGGTCCTACTATGACGTCCTTACGCCTCTCTAATGCCTCCAAACCCTCCTGTATGTGTCAGGGATTAACAGATTTTTTTGGATGAATCGCATCCAAATCCCTGATCACCAAATTCTTAAACACTTCAACATGCTGATTGGAGGGTTGTTGAGGATTAAAGTGAGAGTGTTTTTTTAAACCACTATCTATTGCCACTAACCCTGTATAATTACAGGATGGTTCTCTAGGTATCAGGACAATATCCCCCCGGACAATATCCCCCTGGAAATATCCCCCAGGACAATATCTCCCTGGAAAACATCCCCCTGGATATAGGGTTAGGGTTAGAGGGTTAGGGTTGGGGTTAGGGTTAGAGCGGAGGTGTTGTCTAGGGGGATGTTGTCCAGGGGGATATTGTCCAGAGGGATGTTGTCCAGGGGGGATATTGTCCGGAGGGATGTTGTCCAGGGGGGATATTGTCTGGGGGGATATTGTTCGGGGGGATATTGTCCTAGAATCTGTTCTCTATTAATAACCCTGTTGGTATTCAAAAAATATCTCTTTAAATTAATTCTACGTATATATTTATGGACATCCCTGTTGACATTAAATTTGTTGACCAGTTTATGTATTGCACATTTAAGACCTGCATTGAGGATGGTAATTTCTTTATCCGTAAGAGATATCTCAGCTACATTATAAATGCCTTTCATTCTGTCTCCCGCCTTCTTTTTTCGCAACTTTCTTCCAGCTCTACAGCCTCTAGTTGTCGGTCTATTCTGGGTCTTTGTCACTCCTGTGGTCCTTCCCACCATGTATCCTGGTACTTCATGTACTCTCCTTGGGGAGCCATGGCAGCCATGGGTCTCCCCCTCCACGGCCTGCCCCCTCTTCTTCCTCCCCTGCCCCTGCCTCCCTTCCATAAAAAAGGGCGAGGTGGGGTTGGGGCCGGAGTAGGGGAGGTGTTTCTTGACAACGTTTTTTTTACCATACCCAGTTGATAGACATGTTATCGGATACCGCCACCTATGTAGTTTTGAAAGGGGACCCTACTGCCAGTTACCGGAAAGAACTAAATGACCTGGTCCAATTTGGATATGACAAAAGGGTACTTACCAAAAAAGATATTTGATGCCCAGCTTTAGCCGAATCCCAACCATATATACCCTACCAAAGATTCATAAGAGTCAAACAAATCCTCCGGCTAGGCCAATTGTGAATGGGATAAATTCTGTCTCATCTAGGCTTGGGGAATATTTAGACTTCTTCTTACAAGGGAGTGTAGTAAAATTAAGATCCTATTTGAGAGATACAAAAGATTTTCTATGCACTCTTAGAAGTATTGAATTACCCCAATCTGATAACATCTTTTTGGTCACCGCAGACGTGGCTTCACTATATACAGTGATCCAGCATGACGACGCCCTGTTGGCGTTTAATTGGGCATTTTTTTAATCAAAGGCCCGACCTCCCAGACCCCCAAAAAAGATTTTTAAAGCAAGTATTGGAGTATTGTCTTTCACACAATTACTTCTGGTACGGTGGCACTTTTTATAATCAGAACAGAGGCGTGGCGATGGGCGCAAAATTCGCCCCAAGCTTAGCCAATCTTTTATGGGGGAATGGGAGGATCGATATATCTATGCCTCACAAAGAAGTGAACTAACCATGTACAAAAGCTATATAGATGACCTATTCTTTATATGGGTAGGAACTGAAAGCTCACTGGAGAGGTTTGCCGACTCACTAAACTCCAATCAAAATAATATCAAACTGGAGTTCAGTTGGAGTAGAGAGACTATCCATTATCTGGATGTGGAAGTAATGCTGAAGAATGGTGGAGTTGAGACCAAGGCCTTCTTTAAGCCCACCGACCGAAATGGGTATTTGATCATCCAGAGTGGGCATCATCAGCAATGGTTACGAAACATCCCAAAGGGCCAGCTACTTCGTTTTAGGAGAAATTGCACTATGGATTCTGACTACTATTCTCAGGCCCAAATCATAAAATGTAGATTTGAGGAGAAGGGCTATAAGGGCATTCTCAATAGAATTATCACAGAAGTGGAAATGCTTTCACAGGAAGAATGCTTAAGAGATCAGAACAAAGTGCCAAATACCAAACATGAATGGGGTTTTATCACTCAGTATAATTCACAACACAAAGAAGTAGAACAAGTGATAAAACGTCATTGGGGGATCTTATGCATGGATAAAGTGTTGGGGAAGGTTCTACCATCAGAACCTACTTTAATTTATAGGAAAGGCCCCGTGTTCGGAGATCATATTGTCCAAAAAATCTTGGACCCTCCAACGAAACCCAAGATGTTCTGGGACAATAGTAAAGGATTTTATGTCTGCCGAATATGTAAGGCCTGTAGGCAGGTGAATACACATTTGAGGAATTTTACCTCCTTTGTGGCTTCAGCTCTGTCAGCTAGGTACCGAGCCGCAGAGACACTGAGTGGAGTCCGCGGGGGAGGCAGGTTACCGCTTCTCTTCATTTGATTTTTACTATGCCTTGTTATATTATACCAATGTGAGTTGTATTTAAGGGGGCAGGGGGACTATTTGTTTTAATAAATATTATGCGAGTTACGCTATGAGTCCTCCCTCCTTTATTTTCATGTGATCAAGTAGCACTATTGGCTGAATATCATCTGGACCATTCTGTCTTGGTGAGCAGCGGGACTTGGATCCTCCGGGTGGCATAAGCCTTATAGTGAATGGATAAAGGTGCAGTAACAGTCGCATCTGGTGAGTGTGAATTGCAGAGGGGCTTCACAGTGGTGCGGTGGAGGTGCACTAAGTTACCATTGGAACACAGACTTTTTCTGCCATCCTTTTTAATCCAATTCTGTTCACTTGGACATTGGGGGAGTTTAAGCTGCAGAGCATTGCTCTCTCTATTGCGGTGTATAGATTTTTGTACACTATTAGCGCTGCTTGTGTGACTTTGTACTGATACTGGGATTACTTAGTCAACTTTGCACCTGTTTGATATTCTTTTGTTTATGTACACTATTAGCGCTGCTAGTGTGATTTTTGTACTTATAGTAGGCTTATTAAGTCAATTTTTTACACCTGTTTGATATCGTTTGTTTGACAATTATAGCAACTGCTTTACATTTCCTGTAAGGGAATTCGATTTCTATCAAATTTATTGTTTGTTTCAATATAGCGCTGGGTGAGTGGGTTGATCAATTTTATTTTATTCATCCCCTATTCCTTACGATTATTAAAGTAGGATTACAGGCAAAACATTTTTTTTTCATTTTGGATGGACTAATGGAGGGTTATAACCCCTTTCAGGTTTGCTTTTTTTCATCTGTGTTCCATTGAGGGATTTACCTTCACTTTCTGCCCAAAACAGGAAGTGAGAGGAAATCCATTTAAAGTGAGGGAATCCCTAGTTGTCACCAGGGTTACCAAATCAAGTGTCCCCATTCGGATATTCCCCCCCCCCTCTATTCCTGTTCTGGGGACAGCTCAGTTTTATTTTTTTTCTTATACTTTAATGATAATGGGATAGCAGGACAAATAGAGAGGGTGAATCTCTCTAGCGGGGGGTACAGATAACAATAAAAACCTGACAGGTTTTATAATCCCTCACCACTCTATCCAAAACTAAAGAAAAAGTTTTCAACAAATAGATGGAGCAACCCTATATTCCGTATAGCAAATTTTATTGACTATATAAGAAAACAAAAAAGCTGATGCGTTTCGTCGAGAGTCTTAGTCATAGCATATTTTAAACTGGAATGGTAACACATTTATCCATGTACAAACTCCACCCAAAAGTGAATTAACAGAATAAATTGATGCAATTATCCAATTAAAATATTTGTACAATAAAACCAAAAGCAGGCAAAAAAGATGATACAAAATGTCACTGGATTCAAAGAACAAAGTTTGGCAACAGCATACAAAAGAAAAATGATACTCAGAAGGCCATATAGAAAAAATAGAAAAAATAAGAAATAAAAATAAACAAACAAATCCATATATAGCGAGTAGTATTGAGCGAACACGGACTGTATTATTCGTGTTCGTACCGAATAATTGGATTTTTGTTAACCAAACACGAAAACTTTACTGTATGTTCGGGTTTAAAATCCGTGTTTGGTCCTTTTATTTCCTGTTTTGTATGTAATGGTGCGCTTTTAATGGCGGGCTTTCAACAGCCAATCAACAAGCGTTTAACTGGTGTGCCTTAAGCCATCCCAGCCATGCCTACTAATGTATTAGTAGCTGTGATTGGCCATCTGAAGCATGTGACCATGTTTTTATAAGTTCGAGAGTCCCAGCGCGCTGCGTCATTCTGCTGTAGTTTAGGGACAGAGCACACATCATATGTGCTGGCTGCTGATTAGGGAAAGACAGTGATTCTGTGAAAAATTTTGTCCGAAAAGAATGCAGGCAGGGAGAGTTATTAGAGCATTTTAGGGCGAGGCTGGAGAATAGGCAGGGTCAGTGTTCTACATCGATTTTGCTGTGTGGGGTGTTGTGCAGTGCCAGTGAACGATCTTATCGAGTATATTAGGGACAGGCTGGAGAATAGGCAAGGTCAGTGTTCTACATCGATTTTGCTGTGTGGGGGGTGGTGCAGTGAGCACAATCTTTTTGCCCTCAGTTAGGCCCGCTGAGGAGGAGGAGGAGGGAGAAAAAAATCAATTTTTATCAGTCAGTTGTGTGCAGCGTTTTTGCTTCAGTGCTGACTGTGATAAGACACTGCTGTGTTCACATGTGCTACTGAGTGATTTTCAATTTTATACACTTTTTTCTATTCCACTATTCAATATACACCCTTTTGGGTTAAAAAAAATTAAATTGTGGCATAGTCTGTACTAATCTATTTAAAAATTACAAACTTAAAGGGGAATTTTCTTTTTTTTTTTCCCTTCATAGCCTGCAGCAGAGCTGACTGACATAAGACACTGCTGTGTTCACATGTGCTATTGAGTGATTTTCAATTTTATACACTTTTTTCTATTCCACTATTCAATCTACACCCTTGGGGTAAAAAGAATTAAATTGCGGGATAGTCTGTATCAGTACGTGTGAGATACACCTTCCAATCTTTTGGGGCGCATCTTCCACCACCGAGGATTGCAGGGCGCTTCAGTTTGCCTCCTGTTCCGAACTCCTCCTACTCCTCTTCCTCATCCTCCCTTTAGGGTACAAAAAATTGTAATCGGGGCCTAGTCTGTGTTTGTACGTGTGAGATACACCGTTTTATATCCTTTTTTCTATTCCACTATTCAATATACACCCTTTTGGGGTGAAAAAAATTAAATTTGCTTCATACTTTGCATATTTGACTGTGAGATACACCCGTTGTATTTGTATACTGTTTTTCTATTCCGCTATTTAATAAACACCCTTTTGGGGTAAAAAAAATTTAATTGCGGCATAGTTTGCATATTTGACTGTGAGATACACCCGTGCGATACTGTTGTTGTTTTGTTCCACTATTCAATAAACACCTTTCTAGGGCAAGATCATAAATTACAGAAATATGAGGAGACCGTCAAATAGGGGCCGTGGCCTGGGCCGTGGTGCTGCTGGTAGAGCTCCTGTTGCAAGGAGAGGACGTGGTCGATCTGTGCCAGCTACACGCACAAGTGAAACACCTTCCTCAAGTGTGAGTAGGCCACAGAACCTGCAGCAGTGTTTGGTAGGGCATCATGCGCCTCTAGAAGTGATGAGGCCAGAAGAAGTACAGGCGATAGTAGATTGGGTTGCTGACAGTGCCTCCAGTTCCTTCACATTGTCTACTGCAGAAAGGTCAGAGTTGGCACCTGCAGCCAATGTCCAACCGTCTTTCACCTCACCCCCTTGCAAATCAGGCAAGCAGTCTGAGCCCCAAGTCATGCAGCAGTCTCTTCTTCTTTTTGATGACTCTGTCAGCAGGGTTTCCCAGGGCCATCCACCTAGCCCTGCCCCAGAAGTGGAAGAGATTGAGTGCAGCGATGCCCAACCACTTATTTCTCAAGATGAGTACATGGAAGGACCATCGCAGCACGTCTCCGATGATGACGAAACGCAGGTGCCAACTGCTGCGGCACTCAGAATTGTGGAGACCCTCAAGGGGGGCAGGGGTGAGGACTGGGTGGAAGATGATGTGAAGGACGATGAGGTCCTCGACCCCACATGGAATGAAGGTCATGCAGCTGACCTGAGTAGTTTGGATGAAGAGTCGGTGGTCGCACAGAGCCACCAGCACAGCAGAAGAGGGAGCAGGGTGCAGAAGCGGCGCGGCCGTGCCCTAGACACTACGCCTGCTACTCCCCAATGCAGCAAGGGACCGAGCGCACCAAAGCCAGCTCAAAGGAGTTCTCTAGCATGGAAGTTCTTCAGAAAATGTGCTGATGACAGGACACGAGTGGTTTGCACCCTGTGCAATCAGAGCCTGAAGCGAGGCATAAACCTTCTCAACCTGAGCACAACCTGCATGATCAGGCATCTAAGTGCAAAGCACGAGCTGCAGTGGAGTAGACACCTTCAAAACCAAGAAAGGTCTCTGACTCCTCCTGCTTCCTCTTCTGCTGCAGTCTCGGCCTCTCCATCCACCTCTGTAGTGATACCGGCACCTGCCACCCCGCAAACAGACGATCTGTCAGCAACACCACCACCTGGGTCACCAACCATCTCCACAATGTCCCGTGGAAGCGTTCAGCTTTCCATCTCCCAAACACTTCAGAGGAAGAGGAAGTACCCCCCTACCCATCCGCGATCCCTGGCCCTGAATGCCAGCATTTCAAAATTCTTGGCCTTTGAAATGCTGTCATTCTGTCTGGTGGAGACGCACAGTTTTAAAAGCCTTATGTCGGTGGCTGTCCCACAGTACGTTGTGCCCAGCCGCCACTACTTTTCCAGGCAAGCCATCCCTTCCCTGCACAACCAAGTGGGGGAAAAAATCAGGTGTGCACTGCGCAATGCCATCTGTGCCAAGGTCCACCTAACTACCGATACGTGGATCAGTAAGCACGGTCAGGGGCGTTATATCTCCCTAACGGCACACTGGGTAAATGCAGTGGCGGATGGGCCTGAGGCGGATAGCAATTTGGCGCATGTCCTTCCACCACCGAGGATTGCAGGGCGCTTCAGTTTGCCTCCTGTTCCTAACTCCTCCTACTCTTCTTCCTCATCCTCTACCGCCTCCTCATCCGGTCAGCGTAACACCTTCACCACCAACTTCAGCACAGCCAGGGGTAAACGATAGCAGGCAGTTTTAAAACTTGCCTGTTTGGGGGAAAAACCACACACCGCGCAGGAGTTGTGGAGGAGCATGGAACAGCAGACAAATGAGTGGTTGCTGCCAGCGAGCCTCAAGCCCGGCCTGGTGGTGTGCGATACCGGGCGAAATCTCATAGCAGCTCTGGGCCTAGCCGGTTTGACGCACATCCCTTGCCTGGCGCATGTGCTGAATTTGGTGGTGCAGAGGTTCCTTAAAAATTACCCCGATATGTCAGAGCTGCTGCAGAAAGTGCGGGCCGTCTGTGCGCACTTTCGGCGTTCTCACCCTGCTGCTGCTCGCCTGTCAGCGCTGCAGCGTAACTTCGGCCTTTCCGCTCACCGCCTCATATGTGACGTGCCCACAAGGTGGAACTCCACCTTGCACATGCTGGAAAGACTGTGCGAGCAGCAGCAGGCCATAGTGGAGTTTCAGCTGCAGCATGCACGCGTGAGTCGCTCTGCGGAACAGCACCACTTCACCACCAAAACTGGGCCTCCATGCGAGACTTGTGTGCCTTGTTGCGCTGTTTTGAGTACTCCACCAACATGGCCAGTGCTGATGACGCCGTTGTCAGCTTAACTATCCCACTTCTATGCCTCCTTCAAATAATGATTCGGGCAATGATGGAAGAGGATGTGGCACAGGATGAGGAGGAGGATGAAGAGGTAACATTTCCAAGGCTTTCAGGGCAATAATTCGCAAGTGGCTCCGAGGGTGGGTTCCTGCACCCACAAACGCCAGGGACACAATTGTCCAGCAGGGGCACAGTTCTGGAGGATGAGTAGGAGGAGATGGAGGAGGAGATGGAACCATGTTCACAGCAGGGTGGCACCCAGGCCAGCTCATGGCCATCACTGGTGCATGGCTGGGGGGATACAGAGGACACAGACGATACACCTCCCACAGAGGACAGCCTTTCTTTGCCTCTGGGCAGCCTGGCACACATGAGCGATTACATGCTGCAGTGTCTCCACAACGACCGCCGAGTTGCCCACATTCTAACTTGTGCTGATTACTGGGTGGCCACACTGCTGGATCCCCGTTACAAGGACAATGTACCGTCCTTAATTCACTCACTGGAGCGCGATCGCAAGATGCGCGAGTACAAGCGCACGCTGGTAGACGTAATGCTGCTGGCATTCCCACCTGACAGCGGGGCCACAGTGGAAGCACAAGGCCAAGGCAGAGGAGGAGAAGGAAGAGGTCGCCAATGCAACCAGGGCACCGCCAGCACCTCAGAAGGCAGGGTTAGCATGGCCGAAATGTGGAAAAGCTTTGTCAGCACGCCACAACAAACAGCAGCACCAGCAGCTCATATGGAACGTCTTAGCAGGAGGCAGCATTCCACCAACATGGTGGAGCAGTATGTGTGCACACGCCTACATGTAGTGAATGAGGGGTCTGCCCCCTTCAACTTCTGGGTCTCCAAATTGGGCACATGGCCTGAGCTTGCCCTTAACGCCTTGGAGGTGCTGGCATGCCCTGCAGCCAGGGTATTATCTGAATGTGTATTTAGCATGGCTGGGGGCGTTATCACAGACAAGCTCAGCCGCCTGTCCAGAGACAATGTGGACAAGCTCACGTTCATTAAAATGAACCAGGCATGGATCCCACGGGACTTTTCCGTACCTTGTGCAGAATAGAGATGGATACCGACCTTACCCAGCCATTGTTATATTTTTTATCTTTCTCAGTCGTTTGGGGTGTACCCTCATTTAAAATGACTGAAAAAAAGCAGTGTTGGCTACCTTGTCCTCCTCCACCGCCGCTTCCACCTACACCGCCACATCCACCACCACCTCAACCTCCCTCCTACTCCATATGGGCCTCGTCCTTCACAGATGAAGAATTTTTTTTTATTTTTCTGTTTTTTTTTTTTGTTGTTTTAAGTTATTTCCCTATCCACATTTGTTTGCAGAGCACTTGCAATGCTCTTAACTACGTTTTGCTGCCATTTGCAGCACTCTAGCCCTTTCCATTGGTGTTTTAGAGCCATTTTAGTGCCTGAAAGTTTGGGTCCCCATTGACTTCAGTGGGGTTCGGTGTCCGCGTAAAGTTCGGAAAAAGTCCGGGACACGGACATCCAGGTGTCCGCTCAACTCTAATAGCGACCAAAAGCAGTTGCAATGCAATGTAATACGATACATAACAATGCTACATGAATGTAAACATAGAGGGTGCAATAATAAAGCACATAGCTCCAAACAAAAGTGTTCCATGGAAAAGAATGTGGATCACATCACTTCAAAAATACATCTACCTCCTATCAATAATTAATTCCTACAATAATCCATGTCCCCAGAAAAAAGATCCACCATACTTCCTGTTCAAGGGGTTTCCGGTGTATATCACTTAAGTTTATCCTTTAGTTATACAGTCATTTACTGGTCTTACTATATCAACTAATATAGTGAGAAATTCAACAGATTTAGATTATTTTCCAATAGCTGCAACAGTAGGGCTTCATATACACTACAGCTTCTAAGTTTGAGTTTAGGAGCTTTTGCCATTTTTTTGCCAAAGTTTCTAAATTTACCTCCATAAAGCCTATGTCAAATTACACATAGGCTTTTAGCAGAGTTTAGGAGCTGCTGCGGTTAGGCAAGCTTCAATCTCCTTCTCCTGAATGCAAAAGAACCACGTTCTGGATAGAAACATTTTGACCGCGAGCTGCAAAAAGTGGCATTCTCTGCCAAATAATGGTGTGATTTTGCAGCGTTTTGCATTTTGCCATGGCTGGCGGTCAAAGTAGAAAAAATGGAGAGAAAGGAGTTGCATGTATGGCTCAAACACTGGTAGATGGTTTAAAAATATATACTTTATTGAAGCAGATAAAATACAACAATATGTAAATAATTTCAGAAAAGTAATTGGACACAGGATAAAACACAAAAACAAATGAGGTCCACCTTGGATGACACAAAGTACCCCACTTGGGCTCCACCCACCACCCGGGTGACCCCAGATACTCAAATAGATGAATGAACCCTATAGTAGGCCCCTAGAGTAATTCTTCCCGCCTTGTGATCCTTGATCAATATAGGGGTTGTAGAATCCCTAGAAATGCAGTGAATAGGGAGACATGATAAGCTGATATTTGGAAGCAGGCTGCATAAATCTGACAGGGGGCAGGATAGGGGGAGAGGGAAATTGCAGACTGTAGTGAGTAGTTGAGAACAATGTTCCATCCACTAGATCAAAGCAGTAGGTTATATGTCTCCACCGTGTCACTTTCTGGTTACGGCATATATAATCACATAGGGTTCCGGATAAGTATCTAATATGTTGCAGACAGTTCAGGAAATATTCACCAATGTGGTATACAGCAATCAAGTTTAAATAGCATCGGCAGCGTTGCATAAAGCAGACAGACTCACAACATATATGCAGCAGCACATATAGCACATGTAGCAAGCAGATGAAAGTTCAAAACTTGTGTGATGCCTTCCTATTTTCCAAGCTCTGGAAGCAAATCATTAGGAGGTATTATTCCACTAGTGTATATAGATATATGTAGATGTGGACCCTCCGTTCCTTAATGAGCAATGGAGAAGAGGCTACACACTTGTTTAGTAGGTACGTCAGACAGAGTGTAGAGTTGCGGTCAAGCTTAGCAAGCGTATGACGAGCCTGAGCAATTAGGTAGTGGTATCCTGAACTCACATGTCTTAGTGGAGGGTATTCAGTCAGTCCTCCATTGATTTCCAGAGGTTTCGTATCCGGTGATGAATATGGAAAGATATTTTCGTATTAAGATGCCAGCCAGAAGAGCGGGAGATTGCCACAGAATTGTTTGTGGATGGAAATCACCATGATCAGCTGCGGGGCTGCCGTAGTCTCACTAGCAGGGAGTAGCGGTGGTGTGTCTTTCCGGGTATGGTGGGTGGAGCCGTTGTCGTGAGGTCTTGGACGCGTGTGACGTCAACGCGTTTCTACGTCCTGAAGAAGCGTGCTGCGTCACGCGAAACGCGTTGACATCACATGTGTCCAAGACCTCACGACAACGGCTCCACCCACCATACCCGGAAAGACACGCCACCGCTACTCCCTGCTAGTGAGACAACGGCAGCCCCGCAGCTGATCACGGTGATTTCCATCCACAAACAATTCTGTGGCAATCTCCCGCTCTTCTGGCTGGCATCTTAATACGAAAATATCTTTCCATATTCATCACCGGATACGTAACCTCTGGAAATCAATGGAGGACTGACTGAATACCCTCCACTAAGACATGTGAGTTCAGGATACCACTACCTAATTGCTCAGGCTCGTCATACGCTTGCTAAGCTTGACCGCAACTCTACACTCTGTCTGACGTACCTACTAAACAAGTGTGTAGCCTCTTCTCCATTGCTCATTAAGGAACGGAGGGTCCACATCTACATATATCTATATACACTAGTGGAATAATACCTCCTAATGATTTGCTTCCAGAGCTTGGAAAATAGAAAGGCATCACACAAGGTTTGAACTTTCATCTGCTTGCTACATGTGCTATATGTGCTGCTGCATATATGTTGTGAGTCTGTCTGCTTTATGCAATGCTGCCGATGCTATTTAAACTTGATTGCTGTATACCACATTGGTGAATATTTCCTGAACTGTCTGCAACATATTAGATACTTATCCGGAACCCTATGTGATTATATATGCCGTAACCAGAAAGTGACACGGTGGAGACATATAGCCTACTGCTTTGATCTAGTGGATGGAACATTGTTCTCAACTACTCACTACAGTCTGCAATTTCCCTCTCCCCCTATCCTGCCCCCCGTCAGATTTATGCACCCTGCTTCCAAATATCAGCTTATCATGTCTCCCTATTCACTGCATTACTAGGGATTCTACAAGCCCCTATATTGATCAAGGATCACAAGGCGGGAAGAATTACTTTAGGGGCCTAATATAAGGTTCATTCATCTATTTGAGTACCTGGGATCTCCCGGGTGGTGGGTGGAGCCCAAGTGGGGTACTTTGTGTCATCCAAGGTGGACCTCATTTGTTTTTGTGTTTTATCCTGTGTCCAATTACTTTTCTGAAATTATTTGCATATTGTTGTATTTTATCTGCTTCAATAAAGTATATATTTTTAAACCATCTACCAGTGTTTGAGCCATACATGCAACTCCTTTCTCTCCATTTTTTCTACATGTTCATTAGTTGCTTGGCTCACCGGCTATATGCCGTTAGGTTATTGATGGTATTATCTGTAATCGGTGCCACATCCTCATATCCTTTCACCTTAAGGATTTTTTGAGTGACTCCTTGATGGTCCCTCCCTAACCTCCCCCCTTTCCCAAACTTTTTTTGGCGGTCAAAGTAGGCTATATGTACATGAAGCCTTAGAATGATTTCTTCATTGTGGTGCACAGGCTTTGCCTGTGGGATACATAATAGATGATTGATGATTTAACACACCAAACTTTTCCCAAAACTGAAATATTCTTTATAGTTAGACTGAACATGTTAGCTTTGTCTTGTGTAAGATAAAAATACTACAAGGTGAAAGGGAGACCACCCTACTGCATTTTGATTATACAGAGGGTAGGGTGTCATCAATTATTTATTCTGCTTTGAAAAGCAATTCAAAATGTTCAAATCAGCACAATATTCACTTAACCAATACAAATCAGTGGTAGTTGAAAGCCAATGTGATAAGTCCCAGGAAAAGGACCTCTGAAATCCCTGCACAGATACCAAAGTGCACCTCCCTAGGATGTCTGTACTTACAATGGCTAGACCAACATAGAGTGCAGAAATGACAGTCACTGAGCTTTTCCCTTCATAGTGCCTGAGGTGGCAGTCTCCCCCACCTTTGATCACATCATTCTTTGTTGCATTCAAATTTTTAAGGCGAAAAAGGTGTCATAAAAAATTTCCACACCTCCAACTTCTTCGGCAAGATGTAAACTGAACAGCCTCAGGACATTATGAGCACTACTTGCTATAGAAGATGAGCAGGCTGAGTCTGGAGAAGTCAAGTTTGATCAGCCTGTTTTGGATTGCCACAGAAAATTGTCCAATCCAGGTGTCCGCTCTGCTTTTTTAGCATGATTTTAATGGTAAAAAGATAAGTACTGTAATAAAAGACCATTGCTACCAATCAGCATGTTTTAGTGGAAATTGGTGTGAGCATACTCATCTCTTCTTGCTACTAAGATATTGTTCAGCATGTCTTCATGTTCTATTTTATCCCTTCATAAAATGTTTGCTGTCAGTCCATATTTCATAGCAACATTTTTGCTAGCCCAGCATAAAAATATGTAAAGTACATAGACAGTTCCCACTTCTGTTGTTTTACTGGCTCCCCGTTTTTCCCTTCAACTTGATGCATTATTAAAACAGTGCCCTCTCAAGGTCACACAGCTGCTTTAATGGGGATTATGCTTTAAATCACAGTGGATAATTAAATAGGATAGAAAAAAATAGCAGCGGGCTTTGTACAAGAGACAGCAGGGGCAAAGACAATATGAAAAGCAGTTGTTTGTAAGTGAGACAGATGAGGTTAATGAAGGACGGTCATCTTATATCCATATGTCAGTACACACAAGAACATACTTTTATGTCTTGCAGATTGGAATAAAAAAATTTTTTTTTTTCTCATTTTCTGACACTTCTTCTTGCTATATGTGTCTCATTCTTTTTACATACCATATGTATATGTCACCAGCACTGCAACATTGCTCTGGTACAAGCACTTATTCAGTCATAAATCAATGTGCAATGTTACAGAATGACAAAAGGACCCACCACCTTCATCAAAACAAGGCTTGATAGTTTACAAAGTGCAACCTGTGATGATGTTACAGCCATGTGTTTTGTACGGCCAAGCCAATGACTAAGTGTAGATTAATGCAAGGACATGCAAGTGCTGGTGTCTATCATACATGCTGATGTTGGTGGAGTTGCTGTGGAATTGATTATTTTGTTAGTAATTAAGCAAGTAGCTTGGCTTGCTTGAAAGAGCAAGGAGGAAAATGGTCAGAGAGGCTTAAGGTTTTTTCCCCCTTCTGGGTTGAGTCTGGCCTTGGAAAAGGTATGTGTCCCTGGTTATGGGCCGGGCTCTCCCAAAGCTGTCTAAGTTCTGAGTCCTTCTGGTAGGGACGGGGCTGCACTAGTCTTGCCAGGGACCGGGATTCTGAAAAGCCTGTGGTGTATGTGCCCCTGGAGTGGCAGTCCAGGGGTGCCATAATTCACAGTGGATGGCAACACTATGAGTATGGCACCAAAGACACTGTACTTCCTACACAGGTTTTTCACACCTGCCTCTAGGGCCGAGCCTTTTGGTCAGGAGTCAGGACCAGAGGAATTTTTTATTCCTGGCCGAAGGGCATGCCATAGTATTGCAACGTGGCATTAACCTTGCACTTCTCCACTATCCCTTTCCCCACTTTTATGTGTTGTGTGTCTCACGTTTTGTGTTTTTTATTGTGGCAGTACACTTTATTTTGCACAGCTTGATTAGTAGGGTGTAGGTCCTTGGACCTGTCCCTGAAAGTCTTGGGAGGGGGTGGATATGGCCTTCTGGCTTTGTTCGCCCTCTCTCATGGGGTCTCTCTTTGGGATAGCCCCACCTAGTACATGGGGTGGTCTGTTTCAGCAGACCTCCTAAAGAACGGGGCTGCCTGGTTTCAGCCAGGTTAGCCAGTGTAAGTACCCCAGTCCCTGTCAGGAGCCTTGCACCCTCGGGGATCAGGGTCAGGGACCATGTGTACACCCTGTGCACTTTTTGTGTTTCACTTTTTGGTGTGCACTTTTTATGCACCCACTGGGTGATAATCTGAGTGTGTTCACACACCATGGGCTTAAAAAAAAAACAGCTGATGGTCCTGGTTATTGTGGCATGCCGACAAAGCTTTTCCACATTTCATACATGCTAACCCTGCCTTCTGAGGTGCTGGCGGTGCCCTGGCTGCGTTGGCGACCTCCTCCTCCTCTGCCTTTGCCTTGTGCTTCCACTGTGCCCCCGCTTTCAGGTGGGAATGCCACCAGCATCGCTTCTCGACCTTTTGGCTAAGATCAAGTGTAGTATCTGTTGTTATCAGGTAAATCAGTAATTAGTAAAACTGCCTGCTGTCATTTACCCCTGGCTGTGCTGAAGTTGGTTGTGAAGGTGTTACGCTGACCAGATGCGGAGGTGGTAGAGGATGAGGATGAGGAATCGGAGTAGGAGGAGTTAGTAACAGGAGGCAAACTGAAGCGCCGTGCAATCCTCGGTGGTGGAAGGAGACGCGCCAAACAAATTTAAAGGGTGTATCTCACAGTAAAATAATCAGCAAATGCTGCAAAATTATTAATTTTCCCCTAAATGGGTGTTTATTGAATAGCGGAATAGAACAACAAAATCCAAAGGGTGTATCTCACATGTACAGCTATAGACTAGGCCGCAATTTAATATTTTTTCCCCTAAATGGATGTTTATTGAATAGCGGCATAGAACAACAGTATACAAAGGGTGTATCTCACAGTAACATATGCAGACTAGGCCGCAATTTTTTTTTCCCTAAATGGGTGTTTATTGAATAGCGGAATAGGACAACCGTATCCAAAGGGTGTATCTCACATTAACGTATGAATGAAAAATTTTTAATTTTCCCTTTAATTGGTGAATTTTTGAAGAGCAGATTAGAACAGGACTGTGTGTAAAGGCTGTATGTCACAGTAACGTATGAATGAAAAACTGAAAAATAATTATTTTTCCCTTAAATTGGTGATTTGTGAATAGCAGATTAGAACACAGCAGTGTCTAAAACGCTGTATGTCACAGTAAAATATGAAGGAAAAAAAGTTTTTTGTTTTTTTTAAAATCCGGATTAAGCAGACACATATGCACTGAGCTTGCATTAAATGTCCGCTGCACGTGGCACCTAACAGAGTGATAAAACTCACTGGGCTCAGGTCAGGGCAAAAAAATCGTGCACTGCACCCCCACACAATAAAATCGATGCTGCACTGGCCAATCACAGCCATGCCATTAGTAGGCATGGCTGTGATGGCTTCTAAGGGCACACTAGTTAAACGCTTTTTGATTGGCTGCCCTGCAACTGTTGAAACCGCGCCATTAAAACTGCGCCAAAACAACCGAACAACGGACTGTATTCCGAGTATGCAGTAAAATGTTTGGGTCCGTGTCCGGGTACTGAAAATCCAAAAGTCCGGTAAGATCCCGAACAATACAGTCCATGTTCGCTCAACCCTAGTAGTGAAACATACTTATTGGTCAAAGGGCTTTTGGGTGGACTTTGGGGGTCTACCTTTGAGATAGTGGTTTCACCATTCCCTTTATTCATGATTATCTAATTTTTTATGTCCAATAGTATTATTATTTTTTTTCTCACATCCCCTCTTATTCAATATCACATACACTGCATTTTCCTTTTTCCTTTTTCTAATTTGGCCCTTAATTAGTAGCTTCCCCCCCGTTTGGCAATATATAGGAGTTTAAGACGACTGCATCGGTAGACTGGTCCTTGCTATGAAGAAGGAGCGTCGCTGCATTACACATCGCAGCCAGCAAGCTCGGAAACACGTTGCATGACAGTGACATCATCTCCCTTCCCCGGATGGCTCTCTGTGCTTCAGGCCTCATATTTGGATTTCAATTGAAGTTCGGGCGTCCTGTCACACCGCACATCCGGCTCTATACATTGCAGTGTTGGACCCCCCCTGATAGCGCTTGCCTCCCCTGGATGTACATAGATGACCCACTGAGGATTTCAAGTCTACATGCTTACCATTTCTTCCATTCTGTCATTTTATTACCAATTGTAATAATAAATTTTACCCTGCGGATTACTCTTAGGGGCACCTCCTGTTCTTTTGTTTTCTTTGCAGTTTTCTTGGGATTTTACTTCTGGTCCCTATGGATGGCTGCCTTTAGATGTAACGAACTTAATATACTGGACTAAATATATATATATATACATTTTTTTCTGGTATGTTTCCCATATACCCTTGCTATTGCAGATACAGTGTTTTTGGGTTACTCAGTGTTCTAAACAGTTGCGCCTTTTTGTGTATTTTACCTTCCAACATGACAATGACCCAAAGCACACAGCAATAATTACCACACATTGGTGGAAGGAGAACAAGGTGAATGTCCTTGCATAGCCCAGACTTAAACCCCTTTGAAACTCATAACCCTATCAAAAGTGTTCTTGCAACAATGCTGTCTAATGACAATCTGATACATTGTCTGGAAGCTGGAGAATTTAGAACTTTATCTCAGTACCCTAGCTTGGCCTTAATAGATAAGATCTGATGTAAAGCCAAACAGCTTTTCAATGATATGGGTTGTACCATTTTCACTCGGGTCTTTAACAATAGTAACTATTTTGAACTCCACGAACTTCAGGGATTTAATGGCTGGTCTGTATATGGTTTAACTTACATTCCACAACTTTATATTGGTCAACTATTAAAATAGTTCCAGATACTGAGAGAAGAATATGGTCTACCGAACCAAATATTCTACCAATATTTACCACTCAGGCATGCCATTTCCTCCCGTTCTAGGGTATCTACTTAGGTTATCTTGCTTGTAGAGCCAAAGTTACTTACTCAACTTGAAACCTCATTGCCTATAAAAGGACAAATCTCATCTTTATATGGCTCTCTCATGTCTCAAGTTCTCAAATCCAATGCTATGTCACTAAGGTGCAGAACTTGATGGCCAGAAGACTTGGGACATGTTTCAGATGAAAAAATTGTCCACTATTCTTGACAACTTTGTCAACAACTCGCAAACTCACTCAGCTTATTATCATACACCACACATATCATACTCTGCATAAACGACATGCTTGGCATAAAAGGAACACCCCTCTTTACCCAAGATGTAATGTGGATAATGGCATGCTCCTTCACTGCTATGCAAGTGTCCAAAACTGACGAGATACTGGATAAGGATGATTGGATCTATTAACAGTATTTGGAATCTTTTTACATAGTTACATAGTTACATAGTTAGTGAGGTTGAAAAAAGACAACAGTCCATCCAGTTCAACCTATGATGTGTGTGTATGTTTGCTTTTAACCGTACATTGTATACCCCTGTATGTTGTGGTCTCTAAGGTGTCCATCTAACAGTTTTTTGAAACTATCAATGCTCCCTGCTGATACGAGAATTCCACATCCTTACCGCTCTCACAGTGAAAAACCCCTTACGCATTTTAAGGTTAAACCGCCCTTCCTCTAGTTTTAGTGAGTGGCCACGTGTCTTATTGTATTCCCTTACTCTGAATAGTTTGTTCCTTATGCTAGGGTCGCCAGTACAGTATTTGTACATTGATATCATATCCCCCCTCAATCGTCTCTTCTCCAGAGAGAATAGGTTCAGTGCTTGTAGTCTTTCCTCATAGCTGATGTCCTCCATTCCCCTAATTATTTTTGTTGCCCTTCTCTGGACTCTTTCCAGTTCCAGCACATCCTTCCTGAGGACCGGTGCCCAGAACTGGACAGCATACTCCAGATGTGGCCGGACCAGAGTCTTGTAGAGTGGAAGAATAATCTCTTTATTTCTGGAGTGAATCCCCTTTTTTATACATCCCAGTATTCTGTTGGCTTTACTTGCAGCGGCTTGGCATTGCATGCCACTGCCAAGCCTGTTGTCTACCAGTACCCCCAAGTCCTTTTCCATTCTAGACTCACCCAGAGGTTCCCCCCCTAGTGAATAGCTTGCTTTCTGGTTTTTGGCCCCCAAGTGCATTACTTTACATTTTTCAACATTAAACCTCATCTGCCATGTAGTTGCCCATCCCGTTATTTTGTTCAGGTCCGTTTGTAAGGTTTCTACATCCTGCATAGAAGATATCGGCATGCCTAGTTTAGTGTCATCTGCAAATACTGAGATTGTACTCGATATCCCCTCCTCTAGATCATTTATGAATAAATTAAACAGGATTGGTCCCAGGACCGAACCCTGGGGGACCCCACTTTCCACACCCGTCCAATCCGAGTACTCCCCATTAATCATCACCCTCTGGACTCTCCCCTGGAGCCAGTTCTCTATCCAGGTACTCACCTTATGGTCCATACCTACCTTCCTTAGTTTGTACAGTAAGCGTTTGTGGGGAACGGTGTCAAAGGCCTTTGCAAAGTCCAGATACACCACATCCACAGGCTTTCCTTTATCTAGGTGGCGGCTCACTTCATCGTAGAAGGTTAATAGATTGGTTTGGCAAGAACGATTTTTCATAAATCCATGCTGATTACTACTAATTATACTGTTTTCATTACTAAAGTCTTGTATGTGATCCCTTAACATCCCCTCCAACATCTTGCAGACTACAGATGTTAGGCTGACCGGCCTATAGTTCCCCGGGATATACCTCGGATATACTTCGGCCCCTTTTTAAATATTGGTACCATGTTGGCTTTTTTCCAATCAGCTGGCACCATACCCGTCTGTAAACTATCCTTAAAGATCAAGAATAATGGTCTGGCAATCACCTGGCTGAGCTCTTTAAGAACCCTCGGGTGCAAGCCATCCGGTCCCGGTGATTTATTTATGTTAAGTTTCTCTAGTTTAGTTCTAAGTCTATCTTCTGTTAGCCATGGGGGTACTTCCTGAGGTGTGTTGTTTAGTTCGGCCTTACAAGCAAGGTTTGTGTAGCCCCCCCAATTCTTTTGTGAAGACTGAAGAGAAGAAATGATTTAACACTTCCGCCTTTTCTCTGTCCTCAGTGGCCATATTTCCTTTGTCATCTTTTATGGGGCCAATGTGATCTGGCCTCGCTTTCTTACTGTTTATATACTTAAAGAACTTCTTGGGGTTCTTTTTACTCTCTTTCTCTATATGTCTCTCGTGTTCTATTTTAGCCGCCCTGATTTCGTCTTTACATTTCTTATTACACTCTTTGTAATGCTTAAATGCTGCCAATGACCCCTCAGTCCTGTATTTTTTGAAGGCCTTTTCTTTAGCACTAATATGCATTTTTATGTTGGTGTTTAGCCACCCAGGGTTTAATTTTGCTCTTTTAAATTTATTTCCCTTTGGAATGCACTGGTCAATCCCCTTGTTAAGTATGCTCTTGAAGCATTCCCATTTTTCCTCCGTGTTCTTTGTTCCCAGGGTTCTATCCCATTTGATATTTTCTAGCAGCGAGCGCAGCTTTGGGAAATTGGCTCTTATGAAATTCAGCGTCCTTATATTACCCCCCTGCTTCCTATAACTGTAATTAATACTGAAACTTATTGACCTATGGTCACTGTTTCCTAAGTTCTCCCATGTTTCTATATCCGTGAGCAGGTCAGTATTGTTGGTAATCAGTAGGTCAAGTACCGCATTTTTTCTCGTCGGTGCATTCACCATCTGACTCATGAAATTGTCCTGCAAAACATTTAGGAACTGCTGAGCCTTGGCTGAGTGTGCGGTTCCTTCTGCCCAGTCTATATCTGGATAATTAAAGTCCCCCATTATAATGACGTTTCCCGTCCTTGCTGCCAATCCTATCTGTAAAATGAGGTCCACCTCCCCCTCCTCCCTCTGGTTGGGGGGCCTAAAGCATACGCCCAATATTACCTTCCCCACCATGCCTTCCCTTTGAAGCTCTACCCATAGGTATTCTGCCTCGTCCTTAGCTCCATTATTAATATCATCCCTCATATTTACCTGTACACTGTTCTTAATATACAGACATTTCCCGCCCCCTTTTTTTACCCTCTCTATCTCTGCGATAAAGGGAATACCCCTGAATGGTCGCCATCCAATCATGAGAGCTATCAAACCAAGTCTCAGTTATCCCCACAAAATCGAAATCCTTCTCAAACATCAGTAGCTCCAGCTCTCCCATCTTGTTGACCGGTTACATTTATCCTCATTTGATGTTTTTAGGCTGCTCTCTTGATTTTTCCCCATACCCACCCTGGGTATAGGAGCTCCGAACACCCTACCGCTAATGCCCCCATTTCTGCCCTCTGAAACTTGCTTTCCACTGGCTAATTCTACATCTGTACCCTCCCCCCCATTCCCTAGTTTAAAAGCCCCTCTAACATTTTGGCCATCCTCGCACCCAGTACGGCTGCACCCTCCCCATTTAGGTGCAATCCGTCCCTACCAAAGAGTCGGTGGCCGACTGAGAAGTCGGCCCAGTTTTCCAGGAACCCGAAACCCTCCTTACTACACCAGCTCCTCAGCCACTCGTTAACTTCCCTAATCTCCCGCTGCCTCTCTGGTGTGGCTCGAGGTACAGGTAGTATTTCGGAAAATACTACCTTGGAGGTCCTTCTCCTCAACTTAGCGCCTAAGTCCCTGAAATCGTTTAGGACTCTCCATCTTCCTCTGCCTATGTCATTGGTACCCACGTGTACCATGACAGCTGGGTCTTCCCTAGCCCCACCCAATAATCTGTCCACCCGATCCGCAATATGCCGAACCCGAGCGCCCGGCAAACAACAGACTGTTCGGCACACACGGTCTTTGTCACAGATTACACTGTCTGTCCTTCTAATAATTGAGTCCCCTACCACCAGCACCTGTCTTTCCTTTCCCTTTCTCCCGGCCTCACTGGTGGAGTTCTTCCCCTGGCAGCTAGGGGCGTCGCTCTGCTCCAGCAATGCTGGTCCCTGACTGGTTTCCCCAACATCACACAACGGGGCGAATTTATTGGGGTGCTCCAGCCCAGGATCAGCCTCCTTGCCTTTTTGCCCTCTACCCTTCCTAACTGTCACATATCTACTCTGCTCTGCTGCCTGCACCTCCGTCATTCTGCCCACCTCTGTGCAGACCCCTGCCTGCACCTGGCGGGTACGATCCCAGCTCTCCTTCAGTATGGACATACGTCTCAGTGTTGCCAGTTGCTTCCCTAGATTCAGGACCTGAGCTTCCAGGGAAACAACGTGCTTACACTTTGCGCATTTGTATTCGCCCTCGATCTCATGATCGAGGAACGTATACATACCACAAGATGTACACCGAATCGCATCTCCACACCCGCCGGGCATTGTACCAAATAATCTAATCTAATGGGGATTCAGTGATTTAAGTCTATCCTATGTGGCTATTTGCTAGCTTCCTATCTCTACCTTCTCACCCTCTGGTACTCCGCTACCCTCACTTGACACTCAGTTGCACAACACTCACAATCTCACAGCTCGGTCAGTCTCACGACACTCCCAGTCGCACCACCCGGTCAGTCGCACAACACTCCTGTCGCACACACTCACAGTCTCACAGCCCGGTCAGTCGCACCCACTATCAGTTGCACAACACTCACAGACACACAGCCCGGTCAGTCGCACAACACTCACAGACACACAGCCCGGTCAGTCGCACAACACTCACAGACACACAGCCTGGTCAGTCGCACAATACTCACAGACACACAGCCCTGTCAGTCGCACAACACTCACAGATACACAGCCCGGTCAGTCACACAACACTCACAGACACACAGCCCGGTCAGTCACTCAGGTAGTAACAGGTACTCCCAGACACTCAGGCAGTAACAGGTACTCCCAGACACTCAGGCAGTAACAGGTACTCCCAGACACTCAGGCAGTAACAGGTACTCCCAGACACTCAGGCAGTAACAGGTACTCCCAGACACTCAGGCAGTAACAGGTACTCCCAGACACTCAGGCATTAACAGGTACTCCCAGACACTCAGGTATTAACAGGTACTCCCAGACACTCTGGTACTACACTACAGTACACCCTCAGTCAGTGTTCAACCTCAGTCACCAGTCTTACTTACCTAATGTGTGTCCCTTTAAGCCTGTCACTTGCAGTTCCTCCCTCTCCCTCAGTCGGTAAGTCTCCACTCTGCACCCACCTCCCTCGGTCACTTCCCTGTCAGCTAGTCTCCTCTGCTCTTCTCTGTGGGGGGGGGGGGGATCCCGCACCTTACTCTTACATTAGACCCTAAACTCTGTCTCCTGGGTTGGTTAGTGGAGGAATTGTATACACCACACACATACCCAGCTATTATTAGAATTTTCATTACTGCTCGGAAACTTATAGCACATAAATGGCTCTCTACAACACCTCTGTCCCATAAGGAATGGGTCACTGCTGTTAATGTGACATTTATAAAGGAGAAAGTAGTTTATTAACATAGAGGTAGTCCAACAAAATTTGTACATATATGGGATGCCTGGCTGGGCACTCCTGGAGTGGTTCCAGTACAATTGGTCCAAAATAGAATTCTTGGAGGAAGAGTTTCCTTGGGTTTAGCGTACTAACACTATATAAGCAATGGTTTCATTTAGTATGAGGTTCTAGTTTTTAATGGATTGCTAGAGATCAAAAGGTAATAAAACCAGATGCGTATGGTGCCTTGGCAGGCAGAGACAAATAGTTTGCTTTGTTTTTGGCACACTAGTGCTTGCCACAGTGTACACCTGCCTTTTCGGGTTCACAAGTTTTGTTTTTCTTGCTTCCCTTCTCTTTTTGTTTTTGGGAAATAGGGAGTAAGAAATTAAGATCAAGGTTCATATACATGTTTTCTTCATTTCTGAAATAGTGTGTTTTTATAACTACTCTGCCTTACCTTGTTTTTCTTTTGTTACCTTTAATGCAGTACCTAAACCTTTTTAAAACTCCATGTGTTGACTAGAGTTGAGCGGACACCTGGATGTCCGTGTTCGGCGGGTTCGGCCGAACTTTAAAAAAAAGTCCGGGTCCGTGTCCCGGACTTTTGCCGAACTTTTCCCGGACACCGAACCCCATTGAAGTCAATGGGGACCCGAACTTTCAGGCACTAAAATGGCTCTAAAACACTAATGGAAAGGGCTAGAGTGCTGCAAATGGCAGCAAAACGTTGTTAAGAGCATGGCAAGTGCTCTGCAAACAAATGTGGATAGGGAAATAACTTAAAACAACGAAAAAAAAAAACAGAAAAATAAAACAATTTTCTTTATCTCTGAAGGACGAGGCCCATATGGAGTAGGAGGGAGGTTGAGGTGGTGGTGGATGTGGCGGTCTCATAGGCGTGCGCACAGGGTGTGCCGGATGTGCCTGGGCACACCCTACTCACCCAGGGCACATAGCATTATCGCTCTGTTTGCCAGTGAGGAGATGGGAAAGATCTCCCTCGGACCTGCTCTGCTCTATTTCTCTTTGCCAGCAGGGAGAGTAATGTATCGGGGCCATGTACATGTAGGCAAACACATGCATGTGTATTTAATATAATATAATGCAATAGGCTGCGCACACCTATGGGCGGTGGAGGAGAACCAGGGCCGGATTAAGAGCATCATGGGCTTGGTGCTGAGGATTTTGAAGGGCCTTAAGGGCCGTGCCTTGGCATGCACCCAGAGGAGGAAGGGTGCAGCCATGCATGCCTAATTCAACATGGGATGCTGTCTCTGAAGCCCATAAACACATCCATGCATCGGCAACTGTCCCTCCTTGTCCGGCCTTCGTGCTGTGTGGGGAGGTTCTGAGGGAGCTGCCTGGGGAAGCGAGCATAGAAGCCAGACTTCTGTGTTTACAAGTGACAGAAGAGCGGTAACAGTGAATATGGCCAACCCAGGGCCTATATAAAGGTAGGGGCCTGGAGCTGCAGCTCCAATAGCCCCTACGTTAATCTGGCCCTGAGGAGGACGAGGTAGCCAACACTGCTTCTTTTCACAAATTTTAAATGAGGGCACACCCCAAAAGAGTGAGAAAGAGCAAAAATTGAACAATGGCTGGGTAAGGTCGGTATCCATCGCTATTCTGCACAAGGTACGGAAAAGTCCCGTGGGATCCATGCCTGGTTCATTTTAATGAACGTGAGCTTGTCCACATTGTCTCTGGACAGGCGGCTGCGCTTGTCTGTGATAACGCCCCCAGCCGTGCTAAATACCCGTTCAGATAATACACTGGCTGCAGGGCACGCCAGCACCTCCAAGGCGTAAAGGGCAAGCTCAGGCCATGTGCCCAACTTGGAGACCCAGAAGTTGAAGGGGGCAGACCCCTCATTCAGTACGTCTAGGCGTGTGCACACATACTGCTCCACCATGTTGGTGAAATGCTGCCTCCAGCTAAGACGTTCCATATGAGCTGCTGGTGCTGCTGTTTGTTGTGGCGTGCTGACAAAGCTTTTCCACATTTCGGCCATGCTAACCCTGCCTTCTGAGGTGCTGGCGGTGCCCTGGTTGCGTTGGCGACCTCTTCCTCCTCCTCCTCCTCCTCCTCCTCTGCCTTGTGCTTCCACTGTGGCCCCGCTGTCAGGTGGGAATGCCAGCAGCATCGCGTCTACCAGCGTGCGCTTGTACTCGCGCATCTTGCGATCGCGCTCCAGTCAGTGAATTAAGGACGGTACGTTGTCCTTGTAACGGGGATCCAGCAGCGTGGCCACCCAGTAATCAGCACAAGTTAGAATGTGGGCAACTCGGCGGTCGTTGTGGAGACACTGCAGCATGTAATCGCTCATGTGTGCCAGGCTGCCCAGAGGCAACGAAAGGCTGTCCTCTGTGGAAGGTGTATCGTCCATGTCCTCTGTATCCCCCCCAGCCATGCACCAGTGATGGCCATGAGCTGGCCTGGGTGCCACCCTGCTGTGAACATGGTTCCATCTCCTCCTCCGTCTCCTCCTCCTCATCCTCCTCATCCTCCACAACTGTGCCCCTGCTGGACAATTGTGTCCCTGGCGTTTGTGTGTGCAGGAACCCACCCTCGGAGCCCCTTGCGAATGACTGCCCTGAAAGCCTTTGAAATGTTACCTCTTCATCCTCCTCCTCCTCATCCTGTGCCACATCCTCTTCCATCATCGCCCGAATTGTTTTTTCAAGGAGGCATAGAAGTGGGATAGTTAAGCTCAGAACGGCGTCATCGGCACTGGCCATGTTGATGGAGTACTCAAAACAGCGCAACAAGGCACACAGGTCTCGCATGGAGGCCCAGTTATTGGTGGTGAAGTGGTGCTGTTCCGCAGAGCGACTCACGCGTGCGTGCTGCAGCTGAAACTCCACTATGGCCTGCTGCTGCTCGCACAGTTTTTGCAGCATGTGCAAGGTGGAGTTCCACCTTGTGGGCAAGACACATATGAGGCGGTGAGCGGGAAGGCCGAAGTTACGCTGCAGCGCTGACAGGCGAGCAGCAGCAGGGTGAGAACGCCGAAAGTGCGCACAGACGGCCCGCACTTTCTGCAGCAGCTCTGACATATCGGGGTAGTTTTTAAGGAACCTCTGCAGCACCAAATTCAGCACATGCGCCAGGCAAGGGATGTGCGTCAAACCGGCTAGGCCCAGAGCTGCTATGAGATTTCGCCCGTTATCACACACCACCAGGCCGGGCTTGAGGCTCGCTGGCAGCAACCACTCATTTGTCTGCTGTTCCATGCTCCTCCACAACTCCTGCGCGGTGTGTGGTTTGTCCCCCAAACAGGCAAGTTTTAAAACTGCCTGCTGTCGTTTACCCCTGGCCGTGCTGAAGTTGGTGGTGAAGGTGTTACGCTGTCCGGATGAGGAGGCGGTAGAGGATGAGGAAGCGGAGTAGGAGGAGTTAGGAACAGGAGGCAAACTGAAGCGCCCTGCAATCCTCGGTGGTGGAAGGACATGCGCCAAATTGCTATCCGCCTCCGGCCCATCCGCCACTGCATTTACCCAGTGTGCCGTTAGGGAGATATAACGCCCCTGACCATGCTTACTGGTCCACGTATCAGTAGTTAGATGGACCTTGCCACAGATGGCGTTGCGCAGTGCACACCTGATTTTTTCCCCCACTTGGTTGTGCAGGGAAGGGATGGCTTGCCTGGAAAAGTAGTGGCGGCTGGGCACGACGTACTGTGGGACAGCCACCGACATAAGGTTTTTAAAACTATGCGTCTCCACCAGACGGAATGACAGCATTTCAAAGGCCAAGAATTTTGAAATGCTGGCATTCAGGGCCAGGGATCGCGGGTGGGTAGGGGGGTACTTCCTCTTCCTTTCAAGTGTTTGGGAGATGGAAAGCTGAATGCTTCCACGGGACATTGTGGAGATGGTTGGTGACCCAGGTGGTGGTGTTGCTGACAGATCCTCTGTTTGCGTTGTGGCAGGTGCCGGTATCACTACAGATGTGGCTGGAGTTGCCGAGACTGCAGCAGAAGAGGAAGCAGGATGAGCCAGTGACGTTTCTTGGTTTTGAAGGTGTCTGCTCCACTGCAGCTCGTGCTTTGCACTTAGATGCCTGATCATGCAGGTTGTGCTCAGGTTGAGAAGGTTTATGCCTCGCTTCAGGCTCTGATTGCACAGGGTACAAACCACTCGTGTCCGGTCATCAGCACATTTTCTAAAGAACTTCCACGCTAGAGAACACCTTTGAGCTGACTTTGGTGCGCTCGTTCCCTTGCTGCGTTGGGCAGTAGCGGGCGTAGTGTCTAGGGCACGGCCGCTCCGCTTCTGCACCCTGCTCCCTCTTCTGCTGTGCTGGTGGCTCTGTGCGACCACCACCTCTTCCTCCAAACTACTCAGGTCACCTGCATGACGTTCATTCCATGTGGGGTCGAGGACCTCATCGTCCTCCACATCATCTTCCACCCAGTCTTCACCCCTGCCCTCCTTGTCGGTCTCCACAATGCTGAACGCCGCAGCAGTTGGCACCTGCGTTTCGTCATCATTGGAGACGTGCTGCGATGGTCCTTGCATGTACTCATCTTGAGAAATAAGTGGTTGGGCATCGCTGCACTCAATCTCTTCCACTTCTGGGGCAGGGCTAGGCGGATGGCCCTGGCAAACCCTGCTGACAGAGTCCTCAAAAAGAAGAAGAGACTGCTGTATGGCTTGGGGCTCAGACTGCTTGCCTGATTTGCAAGGGGGTGAGGTGAAAGACGGTTGGACATCGGCTGCAGGTGCCAACTCTGACCTTTCTGCAGTAGACTGGGTGGGAGACAATGTGAAGGAACTGGAGGCACTGTCAGCAGCAAACCAATCTACTATCGCCTCCACTTGTTCTGGCCTCATTAATTCTAGGGGCGTATGATGCCCTACCAAATACTGATGCAGGTTCTGTCGCCTACTAACACTTGAGGAAGGTGTTTCACTTGTGCGTGTAGCTGGCACAGATCGACCACGTCCTCTCCTTGCAACAGGAGCTCTACCAGCAGCACCACGACCCAGGCCACGGCCCCTATTTGACGGTCTCCTCATATTTCTGTAATTTAAGATCTTGCCCTAGAAAGGTGTTTATTGAATAGCGGAACAAAACAACAACAGTATCGCACGGGTGTATCTCACAGTCAAATATGCAAACTATGCCGCAATTTAATGTTTTTTACCCCAAAAGGGTGTATATTGAATAGCGGAATAGGATAAAAAACGGTGTATCTCACACGTACAAACATAGACTAGGCCCCGATTACAATTTTTTGTACCCTAAAGGGAGGATGAGGAAGAGGAGTAGGAGGAGTTGGGAACAGGAGGCAAACTGAAGCGCCCTGCAATCCTCGGCGGTAGAAAGAGATGCGCCAAACAAATTTAAAAAGGTGTATCTCACATGTACGGATACAGACTATCCCGCAATTTAATTTTTTACACTCAAACAGGGTGTATATTGAATAGCGGAATAGGACAAATTTTACAAAACGGTGTATCTCACATGTACAAACACAATCTAGGCCCCGATTACAATTTTTTGTACCCTAAAGGCAGGATGAGGAGTAGGAGGAGTTCGGAACAGGCAGGAGGCAAACTGAAGCACCCTCAAATCCTCGGCAGTATGAGATGCGCCCCAAAAATTGGAAAGGTGTATCTCACACGTACCGACACAGACTATCCCGCAATTTAATTGTTTATACCCAAAGGTTTTGATTAAATAGCGGAATAGAAAATATGATCAAAAAAAGTGTATGTATCTCACACGTACAAAACCACACTAGGCCCCAATTACTATTGTTTGTACCCCTAAAAGGCTGGATTAGGAGTAGGAGGAGTATGGAACAGGCAACACCCTCAAATCTTCAGAAGTATGAGATGAACCCCAAAAATTTGGAAAGGTGGATCTCACACGTACCAACACAGACTATCCCACAATTTAATTGATCCCCAAAGGTTTTTATTGAATAGCGGAATAGGAAATATGATCAAAAAAAGTGTATGTATCTCACACGTACAGAAGCACACTAGGCCCCAATTACTATTGTTTGTACCCCTAAAGTCAGGATGAGGTGTAGGAGGAGTTTGGAACAGGCAGCACCCTCAAATCTTCAGAAGTATGAGATGAACCCCAAAAACTTGGAAAGGTGTATCTCACACGTACCAACACAGACTATCCCGCAATTTAACTGATCCCCAAAGGTTTTTATTGAATAGCGGAATAGAAAATATGATCAAAAAAAGTGTATGTATCTCACACGTACAGAAGCACTCTAGGCCCCAATTACTATTGTTTGTACCCCTAAAAGGCTGGATGAGGAGTAGGAGGAGTTTGGAACAGGCAGCACCCTCAAATCTTCAGAAGTATGAGATGAACCCCAAAAACCCCAAATATCATTCAGCTCTGTTGCAGGCCACAATTTAATTTTTTTTAACCCAAGCCTGTATATTGAATAGTGGAATAGAAAAAAAGTGTATGATTTTTGAAACCACTCAATAATAGCACATGTGAACTGAACACAGCAGTGTATGATCAGTCAGCACAGCACAGCACAGCTGAAGGAAAAATGCTGCACACAGTGACTGATAGAAAAATACTTTTCTCCCTCCTCCTCAGTGGGCAAAAAAGATTGTGTTCACTGCACCCCAAAAAGATTGTGTTCACTGCACCCCAAAAAGATTGTGTTCACAGCAGCCCACACACAGCAAAATGGATGTGGACCACTGACACCTGCCTATCTCCTATCCCACCCCACACAGCAATATCGATTGTAGTTTGTAGAACACACTGTCTGACCCTAATAATCAGCAGACTCTCTCCCTAAAAGGATTGATAAGATGATGATCGTAGATCGGGTGACTGCAAACCCCACCCCACACAGCAATATCGATTGTAGTTTGTAGAACACACTGACCCTAAAAATCAGCAGACTCTCTCCCTAAAAGGATTGATAAGATGATGATCGTAGATCGGGTGACTGCAAACCCCACCCCACACAGCAATATCGATTGTAGTTTGTAGAACACACTGACCCTAAAAATCAGCAGCAGCCTCGCCCTAAAATGCCTACAACTCGCCCTGCCTAACACACTCCGACCTGTCCCTCAATTCTATCCGGACACAAATGTTTTTTTTTTTCCTGTCTGTCCCTAATCAGCAACCAGCACGTTGATGTGTGCTCTGTCCCTGAACTAAACAGCAGAATGACGCCGCAGCGGCGCTGCCTCGAACTTATAAAGACTTGGTCACATGCTTCAGACGGCCAATCACAGCTACTAATACATTTGTAGGCATGGCTGGGATGGCTTAGGCACACCAGTTAAACGCTTGTTGATTGGCTGTTGAAAGCCCGCCATGAAAAGCGCGCCAATGCATGCAAAACCCGGAAATAAAACGACCGAACATGGATTTTTACCCGAATATACAGTAAAGTTTTCAGGTCCGTGTTCGGGTAACAAAAATCCAATTATTCGGTACGAACACGAATAATACAGTCCGTGTTCGCTCAACCCTAGTGTTGACAATATCTTTATGGCACACTGCTATTTTACAACCATAGTATTTTGTTCTGCATAACCTTGTGAACATGTATGGTTCCCTTAGTCTCTTGTTTTGTTTGTACAGAAAAAATGTAATAAACAAAATCTGATTTAAAATAAAAAAAAACCCCATTGAAAATCTGTGGAATGACTGGAAGACTACAGTCGACAAACGATCACCATGAAATTGAACTGAACTTGAGCAGTTCTTCAAAGACGAGTGGGCAAATATTGCAAAGTCTAGATGTGCAAAGTTAGTAGAGACATATCCCAACAGACTAAAGGCTTTAATTAAAGCAAAAGGTGATTCAACAAAATACTGAGACCCTGTTCACACTGGGGCGACTTGTCAGGCGACCTGGTCGCCTGACAAGTCGCCGTGGGTCGTCTGCCATAGAGTAGCACAGGACCCGTTCTAATAGGAGCGACAAAAGTCGCTCGGACTTAGAAAAAGGGTCCTGAGCTTCTTTGGGGCAACCTGCATTGACCTCAATGATTTGAAGTCCGTGCCGGCCGCTCCGAGGTCGTGGTGCGAGCTGCGCACCGTGACTTCACAGGTCGCCCCGGCAAGTTGGGTCGCGCGTATGTGAACCGGCTCTGACACAAAGGGGTTCTCCTTTTTCCAACTCTGTGATTCTATTTTTGATATTTTTTATATATATTTCTTCTGCCTTATTTGTGTTATATCTTTCACTAGGATGTTATAAGTTGCACTAGGTAAATACAGCTGGATGAAGCAAAAACTGTTTCTGTCTTCATTTCAGGCTGCAAAGCAACAACATGTGATTATTTTAAAGGAAGGGGGGGGGGCTGATTCTTTTCTATACCCACTGTATGAAAGAAAAAGAGTACAGATCAGCGTATTACAACAAGAATTAAGAGATTACAGGTTATACAGCAGTGTACAACCTGCCAGCAGCAGAACAATTTTAAATAACAAATCTGGGCCCAGTATACTAAAGACAAAGAGCTTGGGGCTTCACTACAAGATTTAAGATACTACAGAGGCTACATCTATATAAAATTGATCACCAGCAGTAAATATTTATTATGAAAGAATTGGTTGAAATATACTAGAGTCAATGAGTGCAGAAAGGCGTTTTACTACAAGAACTAAGAGACCACAGATGATAAAGTAGAGTACAAATGGCCAGCAACAGGACAATTTTAATGAACAAGGCAAGGTCAAATTTACTAGAGGCAAAGAGCATATATTGTGGTTTTACTACAGGAATTAATATTCTGCAGAGGATATAGCAGTATAAAACTGGCTATTATATAAAATTCTTCATGAGGCTACTCCCTTGACTGAATTTATTTATTCAAACATGAGCAAATGGTCTCATACTCTTCAACAATCTATTTCCCTAGCAGACTGGCATAAAATTTTGGAATCGGCCTCCGATGTTTCACGCTTTGTGGTGCAGAGAGAGACTGTTTTCAATATCCTCCTATTTTGGTATATGACCCCAGACATCTTACATGCCCGTAATCCAGAGACCTCCCAGCTGTGCTGGAGATGCAGCACTGGCGTAGGCACCCGCTATCATATTTTTTAGGACTGTTCCCTTATTTTTAAATAGAAAATAAGTTTTTTTGTGCTGTTTAAATACAATACAAAATACAAAAACTCATTAACACGTGAATTTCACACTTGTGAAACACTTAAAGTGAATTTAGTGAAACAAGATATACCTTCACCATACAAAAGAAGAGGTACAATGATATCATGTTATAAATATCTCACTCAGCAGCACCCGCCCTGGTAATATATCGATTCCACCCTATCTATGAGCATTAATCAAAAAGTCATATCCATACCCCGGCCCCACTGCCTCCCCCCACCCCCCAAGGACTTCAGAAAAAATAAAATCACAAAAAATGTATACATTAAATGTACGAGTACTCTCTAACCACTGACTCCAGATTTTATCAAATTTCTTGGGACACTCCCTGTGTTTATAAATCAACCATTTATAACGAAGAGCAGAATTTATTTTAGCGATCCAGTCCTGAAGAGTAGGGACTGATTCCCGCATCCACTGTCTAGCTATAAGTTTGCGAGCGCTAAAAATATATTCCTGAAGAAAAATGGTGAGAAATTTGTCAATGTCACAGTCAGGGAACAAACCTAACACACAGGGTAAAACATCCAACTGTAAGAGGGAGCCCATATGATCATGTAGGGACTCTTCCCTTATTACACTCTTCTGGGACTTTGTCCAGACCCTTTTACAAAACCTATTGAATGTAAGTTATGTAATTATTCCATTAAACCCTATTCATTATTTGCTGGGTCTTCCCTTTATGGGCATCTCCAAACCTGCAGGGAGGCTGATGGCCTTTATTTTATTAGCGGCCAAAAGAGTAATTTTCATGTTGTTGGTTGTCTCCTTCTCCTCCCACTGGCTCCGAACTCCTGTCTACTGTAGCCAATAAACGTAGGATGGAATACATGACTGCGTTAATTGATGATTCAATACCAAGATTTAAAAAAATCTGGAAGGTTTGGGATGATTCTGCCTATTGTCCTGAAGCAGTCCCTCAAGAGCCTTAGATGTATACCTCTTATGTTTATTTGATTTTGCAATGCTGATCTTTTGTGTTTTTAAGTTTTGAGATCTATGGTGTCCCCTCTCTCCCTAATCTCCTTACTTCATACTTTGTTTATTGTATGACATGTTCCTGCCTGTTACACTGGAGGATTATGCTGTTATTTGTTAATTATTATTGATGTGTTTTACTCTGGCCCTTCAGCCATGTAGGAAGTTTGTCTTTCAATTATATAGTTCTGTCAGTTAACATGCCCTTATTTGTAAATGTTCTTGACGCATACCTTATTTTTTGTATGTTTAAAAATACCAATAAAAATACAATTTAAAAAGAAATGACCAGCAGCTGGATAGTTTTAATTAGCAATAATAGGATCAACTGTTGTATGCCTAACTTTTATTTCATCTATGGGGATGGTGGGGGGGGGGGGGGGAGGGTAAGATGAATGTTAGTGATCATTATGAGATGGTTTAGATGCACATTGTTGTTGCTCTAAGAATGGATGGTCAGTACAGGGTCTGCTTTGAGCATTCCCAAATTTAAAAAACATAGAATTAAGCAACAAAAAAAAAAAAAAAAAAACACAAAAGATACAAGATCCCCAATAAACCATCCTTGGAAAAAAGTAAAAAAAATGTTTTTAACTAAAATAAAGGCTCTATCAACATACCAATATACCCCCAAAATAAATGGAAAGCACAAAATACCACCTTCTTTTGAAAGGAAAGCCTGGTATAGCAAAAAACATTTTGCTATGAATGGGGTAGCAACTAAAAGTGACAGCTGACCACAAATCAATCATGAACTGTAAGGCAAAAAAAGCTCCCAAAATAGGAACAAAGGGCCAGCAGAAGGGGTTGATTGCCCAGAAAGCTAGGAATCGGAATTAAAGTTGATTCCTAACTGACCCATAAGTCTCCTTTTTTTTTTCAACGTATCAGCTTTTCTAAACTTTCCTCATATTAGGTTTGTATAAATGGAGGCAAGATCAAATGTTATTAGGCAATTTCCTCTCCATTTCAAATCTTTTTTTCATTTATAAGAATAGAGTGAATCATGAAAATACTATAATCATAGTGGCAATCATAGTAAATAAGTATTTGGGTGAGATAAAACAGCTTCTGCAGAGAGTGAACTCCTACTAAGAATTGATACAATGCTGGCAATATCCACATCCTCAAACAGTTGTACAGCATTTTATTTTTAATATTAAACCCCTATGTCTTTTCTGTGACCTACCTTTCACAGAAAAAGATGCTGAACTAAACAAAATCCCCCTAACTAGCCCTTCCAAGCTTACTGGCCCCAGTTCAAAGGCCATGCAGTGCATTATGGTAAAAAAAAAATAAAAACCTGGTGAATCTGTACGTAAATTCACTGAACCACAAATTCTGAACCAGCAGGAATCTCCTTGAACCATAATAGAAGCAAACCTCAACCTCGTTCCTAGTAATGACCCCTACAAAGCTATTAAAATACTTGTGTCTGGACATTAGCTTTAGAGTTACATAACTACACCAAGTTTATAAAAATAAAAAACATTTACAATATAAATGAAATAGGAAATTAAATACTGTAGTGTCACTGTGGATCATGTCTGCTTAAAGTTCAATCTTGTACATTCTCATGTAAAAAAAAAAATTATTGTTCACCCAGTACAGCTTTTATGGTCTTGTACTTTGGCAACTTTTTGCAACTTTTTATTTAAAAGAACACGTGCCACACTACATTAGAAAAAATGCACTTCCCTGCCACCAGCTCAGTAAAGAGCCCTCTAAACAATTGTCACACAACCTGATGCTCTTTTGGATAGTCTTTCTAAGCTGCACAGTGAAAGTGTTAAAACTCCTCTGACATATTTATTGATGCCTGTGTAGATTAACCCTCTTTGTCACTGAAACAGAAATAGAGGGGATATCTTCTAGTCTGGACACCTGTTCCTGTAACAGTTGTCAAAGAAAAGATTCCATCTCATTTCCAGCTGTTTCCCCCAATTTTCCCAAAGGGACACATCAAATATGATCAAAAAATTGAAAATAAAGTTGATGTTAACATGTCTATAATCCTGCCATGAAACATGAGCAAAGCATATCCTTCTATAGTGTGCACTTGCCTCAGTCCAAATCACTTAAGGCCCGTACACACGTACCGATCGTCGGCATACAAACGTCGGCGGACGAAAGATCTGCCGATTGTACGCGTGTTAGTATGGTGCCTCCGACAGATGTCTGCGCACAATCCGCGGACAAAAGTCTTTCTTGCAAACATGAAAATTTTTGTCTGCGGACACCAAAACGGACGATTGTTCGCCTGTCAGTACAGAATTCGGCCGACAGACCGCAGATTTGCAAGACTGGGCATGCTCAGAAAATTAAAAACACAGGGAAAGTTAACCATTACATGACATCACTTCTGCAGTCAGCTGAAGTCTGCAGACAAAATTCTTGTGCTGTCCTTGTGCTGTCTTTGCACTTTTCAACAGACACCGACATCCCGGGGAGAAAAGACGAACATTTGTATGACGACGATCTGCGTGTGTGTACGGGGCTTTAAGGCCCGTACACACGTACCGATCGTCGGCATACAAACGTCGGTGGACGAAGGATCTGCCGATTGTACGCGTGTTAGTATGGTGCCTCCGACAGATGTCTGCGCACAATCCGCGGACAAAAGTCTTTCGTGCAAACATGAAAATATTTGTATGCCGACACCAGAACGGACGATTGTTCGCCTGTCAGTACACAATTCGGCCGACAGACCGCAGATTTGCAAGACTGGGCATGCTCAGAAAATAGAAAACACAGGGAAAGTTAACCATTACATGACATCACTTCTGCAGTCGGCGGACAAAATTCTTGTGCTGTCCTTGTGCTGTCTTTGCACTTTTCAGCAGACACCGACATCCCGGGGAGAAAAGAGGAACATTTGTAAGCCGACCATCGGTACGTGTGTACGGGGCTTAAGGTAACACTCAACTCTCCTCTCTAAGCTGTGCAGTGTGACATCAGATCACCATACCCTGCCTCTGGAAGCTCAAAAATCTGTGTAAATTCTGGACCTTAAACGGCTGTAGAGGAGAGAAGGCTTCAGATTAACAGATACAACTTACTGTATGAAGAGGAATTACAGTTTTACTAAACCCAGGGCTCTGCATTCACTATATCTGGTCGAACACAGTACACAGAATATGGAAATGCAGTTATTTTAGTAAATATAAACTGCAAAATACCTTTTCTCATCAGCAGTATATAACAATCTTGTGACTTCTATCAGTGTCCGGCCGGGCACTGGTTAAAGCGTGTTCATTGTTCCCTGATTGTCCTATGAGGCTGCATGACCTCTGACCCTCTGTTTGGACAGTGCTGATTGGCCCTATGCTGATCACATGCACCCCCCAAGAGAAAAAAACTCTCTAGCAATACACACCAAACTGAGCATGTGCAGAGTGACTCCAAAGGCTCTGTATTATCAGAAGATGGATTGGGGACAGTGGAAGCCAGGGAGGATCAGGCAAGACAGGATAATACAGCCTTTTACACAATGCAGATGATTGAGTGCTAGAGTAAGTTTTTTTTTTTTTTGACAGAGTAAGTAAATTGTTCAGGCTTGTGTTGTTAATCTGTGTCGGGGGAGTGACTCAGAGAGGCCGGTAAAACACCTGGCAAAAAGTATAAAATCACTACTCTTGGAAAATGTTCATTCAATTGTTTAATTGTGTAAAAAAAAAAAAAAAACAGACATGCCTCAAAACTATTTTCATTTAACATTCCACCTTCTGGCTTTAAGAAACACTTAAAAAATAAAAAAATAAAGAAAACGGTTGTCAATTGCAACTGTTTTTGCAGATCAATCAGAGGAAAATATGGAATCATTCAATTCTGAGGAAAATATTATAGAATCACCATGTACTTTGCAGTTCTAAAACAAACATCTGCATCAGATTACCGTATATCTGCTAATTAGTCTGCAGTTAACCACTTGCCGACCGCCGCAAGTACATTTACTGCGGCAGTCAGCCCCGTACAGGCAAAGTGACGTAGTACTTCGTCGCTAGCCTGAGAGCCTCTAGGGGGCTTGCGCCCCTGCTCGTTCTGATGTCCGCCGGTCACTCGCGATCTCCCCGTGGAGAGGGAGAAAGGCAGGAAGCTGATGTAAACAAAGCCGCCTGTCACTCTCCCTGATTTAACTGCAGAGATCATACGATCCTGCTATGTAGGATCGTATGACTCTGTGGTTACATTACTAGCCACACCCCTTTACAGTTAGAAGCATGCCCTTGGGGACACACTTAACCCCTGCATCACCAATAAAGTTAACCCCTTCCCTGCCAGTGTAATTTTTACAGTAACAGTGCATATGTATAGCATTGATTACTGCAGTAATGTCACTGGTACCCCCAAAAGTGTCAAACATGTCAGTCAAGGGTCCGATCTGTCTGGCGCAATGTCGCAGTCTCGCAAACAAAATCGCAGATCGCCGCCATTACTCGTTAAAAAAAAAAACACCAAAAATGACAGAAATCTTTCCCTTAGTTAGTAAATGAAATAACTTTTGCGCAAACCAATCAAAATACGCTTATTGCGATTTTTTTTACCAAACATATGTAGCAGAAAACAAATTGGCCTAAGATGTTAAAAAAAATTGATTTTTAAATTTTCTTTTTTAGGAATTTCATATAAAAAATGTGAAAAATATTGTTATTTTTTCAAAATTGTCGCTCTTTTTTTGTTTATAACGCAAAAAGTAAAAATGGCACAGGTGATCAAATACCACCAAAAGAAAGCTCTGTTTGTGGGAAAAAAAGGACATCAATTTCATTTGGGTACAGCGTCGCACGACCGCGCAATTGTCCGTTAAAGTCATGCAGTGCCGAATTGCAAAATAGGGCCTGGTCAGGAAGGGGGTAAAATCTTCCGGGGCTTAAGTGGTTAAGGTGAGCTATTGCACCAACCTGATTGACATGAATCATGGCTCCAACGTGAGAGATGTTGGTTGAAACAAAGGAGAGGATTATAAAACTTCAAGAAGGTAAATCATCACGGAATGTTGCAAAAAATGTTGGTTGACCCCAAATCTGGACCAAGTACAAATCAAATGGGAAGGTTCTTATAGGGAAGCATACTGGTAGACCGAGTAAGACATCAAAGCATCAAGATAGAAAACTTAAAGCAATATGACCTGGGGCGTGTCCAGAGTGGTGACCAGGACAAATGCATAAGTGAAGAGCTCTTCTGCCAACGGGAATCTTTTATCCTGTTACACCGACCTGTCTCCCCTGCTCCTTTCACCTAACTCTCGCTGTTGTTATACCGAGGGTGATGACCCGAGGTCGGAATTAATCAGAGCCTGGAAAACACTGTACAGCGCAAGGTAAAGCGGACGGAGCTGCTGTGCACGTGGTGAAGGCGGGCAACATAACGACGCAGATGGATGATCCAGACCCCGGCTCTCACGGAGCAGGTGAACTTTACTGCACTCATGCAAGCCATAACAGGCTATCAGAATGCCCTCACTGCAAAGGTAGACTCTCTGCAGATGGATGTGGGCTTGCTAAGAAGGGACATGGACAAGGTCCATGGTCATATCACAGAAGCTGAAAGCAGGATTGGGAACACACCCTCCAGACCAAAGTGAAGGCCCTGTCAACTAGAGTGGAAGGATGCTGAAAATCGCAACTGCCAGAACAATCTTATCAGGTTACCTTAGAGAGCGGAGGGAAATGATCCGACTGAGTTTACTGAACGTTTTCCCAATGGCCAACTTCTCCTCCTTCTTTGCGTTTGGAGGGGCCATAGAATGCCGTCAACCAGAGGCCCTGTTAAAACACATATAGGCACGTTCATATTTTGCTTGCTAAACTTTTGGGACAGAGATCTGATTTTGCTTGAGGCTCGCAAGATGGATATGATTCGATTTGATGCTACCAAACTGATGATCTTCCCGGACTTCTCCATGGACACCCAGAAACGCTGCAAGTCCTTCAATGCAGTGAAGCAATCTCTCCGTCAACGAGGTGTAAACTATAGTATGCTTTTCTCTGCCTGTTTAAGAGTCCAAGATGTAGAATCTTTCCATTTCTTTTCCTTGATGGATGATGCCTTGCAACGGGTTAACACACTGCCAAGGATGTAATCTACTCTTTACCTGCTTTGTCCCGTTGGGCCTGCTATACAGTTACCTGCATTGTGTGCCTTATGCCGGAATATAGAGACATGGATTCTTGGGATCGCTATATTAGCCTCGCTTCTTCTGGCCTGCTAATGCCTAGGTAACGTTTGACCCCTTTTTTCCCCTAGTGCATTATAACCTATGATACAGACCATTTCTGCTGGTCTGTATGGAGCTTAGATATTGCCCTCTGGCTTGGTGCTATTAGTCTGACCACATATGTTATTCATAGATATATGGAGGTCTCTATGTGGACTGTTATGCACATCCTGGGGATTAAGCTGTGACTTCTCCTGTGCCTTTCCAACACCATGTTTTTGTGCTTTGCGGGCCTCTGCCCTGCAGAGGCTTTGGCCGGATGATTCGACAGACACTATGCTAAAATGTTCTTGATGGAAAAAAGTACTAACACTGTGACTTAACTGACGGGTATATCGAGAGGTTTTTCTCCTTAGAGTTACTGAGGCCAAAAAGCAAATGCTATATCAGTCGCAGAGGATGAGCAGGGGGAGAGGACAGGGAAGCTGCTGGCATGGCTGTCTAAAGAACAATCTTTAACTACTTCAATACAGTGCACTTTCACCCCCTTCCTGCCCAGGCCAATTTTCAGCTTTCAGCGCTGTCACACTTTGAATGACAATTGCGCGGTCATGCTACTCTGTACCCATATGACATTTTTATCATTTTTTTTCACACAAATAGGGTCTCGGGGGTGGTAGCGTCCCTTGATTCTGAAAAGGCCTTTGACTCGGTGGAGTGGGACTATTTATGGAAGGTGTTGCATAAATTTGGTTTTGGCCCCAACTTTATCTCTTTGGTACAAATGTTGTACTCAGCCTCAACAGCCAAGGTACGAATGAACAATACTTTGTCTGCATCTTTCCCACTCCACCAAGGAACACAACAGGGATGTCCCCTCTCCCTGGGTCTCTTTGCCCTAGCTATTGAACCTCTGGCAATACTTATCAGATCATCTCCCAGTATTCAGGGTATACAGGTTGGACCTCTAACAGAAAAAGTGTCACTTTACGCTGATGACACTCTTTTATATATCAATGATGCTCAACAATCTATGGCGGCAGCATTGGAGATTATACATTATTTGGCTCCTTTGCAGGAATCAGAATAAACTGTATTAAATCCTTACTATTCTCTTTGACCTCTGTAGTGACTCATCCCATCCTGCCGGCTCCACTAAAATGTGTGACCCTGTTTAAATATTTAGGTATCCAGATTCAAAGAGACCTACCTGATTATTTAGTCAACAACTTATACCCCATTTTAAATAATATTCTCCAAAAATTCTTGATTTGGAAGCCTCTTACAGTGGTGAGTAGGGTGAATCTGGTCAAGATGTCCTATCTTTCTAAATTCCTATATGTCTTTCGACACACCCCTGTAATAATACCTGGTACTTTTTTTTCAGAAACTGGACCAAGCCATCCTGTTTTTTCTCGGGGCAGGTAACGTTCCTAGGATAGCCAAAACTACTTTACAGTTGCCTTTGACTGAGGGAGGCATTGCCCTAACTTTTTTCAAGAGGTATTACTGGATGGCGGGCTAGGTAACTGTACTGTGGTGGTTTGAGCAAGTCGATTCCAATCTGGCAGTTACCTTGGAGGTGACTTTGTTGGGTTCCTATTTGGAGCTCAGTAATCTTGTCTATAGGGGCCCCCAATCTAATCCTAATATTTACCCCCTATGAAAACCACCATATTTGTTTGGAGACAGGTGACTAAGGCACTGAGTGAGGCCCATACTTTCTCTCCTCATACACCATTATGGGGCAATCCAACTCTACCCCATTTTAGATCAATCCCAGATCCGCAGGTCTAGGCGAGGTACGGCATTAGGACCCTGCATCATATTATGCCTGTGGGTCATCTCTTAACTTTGATGAGATGAAGCATCGATTTCAATTACCCTCCTGGATGCTCTTCAGGTTCTTAAACTAAGGCATGCAGTATGGGCGCAGTTTCCTGATTCGGTTGCCCTGAATTCTCACTCGGTACAAAAACTGTTAACAGCTGGTATTATTGATACCTGGAGGGCTTAATGAGGAATTGGAGGTGTCTACCATTTTATGACCTTTGACCATTAACAATATATTTATTTCTCCTTTCATTCAAATGAGAACATACATTGTACCTATCTTCTTATGGTTGATTGGGTGGTGGGCGTTCCTCCTTTAATAGTAAGTAACTACACCAGTCAGCATTATATTATAATAAACACATATAATTGCTGTCTATATCATGACCTTATACTAGTTTAAACATTTTTGAGGTATTTCCCAAAATACTCATACAGAGGTACCCCTAAGCCACAGGTGTCAGTTGGTGGCCCTCCAGCTATTGCGAAACTACAAGTCCCATGAAGCTTTGCAGTTACAAGTATGACTCCCATAGGCAGAGGCATGAAGGGACTTGGAGTTCTGCAGCACCTAGAGGACCGCCAGTTTGACACCCCTGCGATAAGCTATATTACTACATTCCCCTTAACGATTAATCCTCAAGTTTTTCAGATAACCCCGGAAGCCTTACTGAATACTAAAAGTACATCATCACCCATAGCTCTATCTCTTGTTCATATAGTTGTACTATTAGTTCATCATAATAATCCAATACTAAACAGGATATATCCCATATTATAATAGTACTGCTAATACTTTTTCTACATAAATATAGGGGTTCTTCTTATTGATGGCCTTTTACCTCCAGTACCCTGAGTACTAATTTTAATAACACTTAGACCAACAAGTCTGATGGAAACCAGACCCTAATGGTTTCCCCTCTTGGTACAATAATATAGATATCCCCATTATACTGACTCATATATCATCATTCCCTTCCCCTTAATTCTATATCAATTTCATTTCAATAACATATTTATCTCGCCAACACACCTATTTTTAGATACCTGGACAAATACATTAATACCAGGGTTTATAACATAGTCCTACATTCTTTTATATTCATGTATTTTGTATTACATTTTAATTATCTGAATATATGTATATTTGTATTATTTTGTTGAGTATTGTGCTATACTGCACAATTTTTACCCTATTTTATTGTATAGATAGACATGTTTTTGGTTGAAAATGTAATCTTTATTTGCATAAAAGATATACAAAAAACAATACTTTGTCGGGGTACATTCTCCCCTGTACTGCGACGCAGCGCATAAATACACTACATTACAATACATTTCCGGTCATACTAATAAATACATTCAATCACATACATTCATTCTGCGGTATGATGCCTGATGTGTTGTGCGGAGTAAGGATACCCCGTGCCATCACATCATGCATGACGCCGCAATACCCCTAAAGCATGAAACTAAAAACATTGTCTATACGTTGCATTACTCAAACGGTATCAATATAATAAACATTTCAAAAAAGCAACAGGTGTGATGGGGGGGTGGGAGAGTGGGGTAAGGGAAGGGGAATGAAATCACAGGCCCGGAGCTTTATTGAATGGACAAAGACACACAAGGGAGAGTGGGGGAAGCGGAAATCTTCAGACCTCCTCTTCCTCCATGAGATCCATCAGGTTATAGTCTCTGAGCAGACTGTGGACCAGTCTGCGACAGTCCTCAATGGACATCCTCTCCCTCTGGTGGATAAGGCGCTTTCTGGCGCACCATAAAGCGTCCTTAAAGCAACACAACACCCGCCAGGCGTTGTCAATGTCCTCTTGGGAAAAATTTCCATGAAAAAGTCAGTTCAGCACACCGAAGTGTGTGATGGCAGTCTGTGGAACAAAGTCTCTAAGTTCAGGTTCCAAGGCCCTCAACAGGCTCTGTGCAAAGGAGCACTCCCAGAAAACGTGAAATGACGTTTCCTCATGGATGATACAAAAGGGGCAGTGCCTGTATCTGCACAAGTTTCTGGCATGCATAAATGTCCGGAGTGGCAACCCCCCCTGAACAGCCATCCACACCAGATCTTTATGCCTGTTGGTGAGTCCCTTTGAAGAAACATTCCTCCAGACCACTTTGCATGTGGCTGAAGGGAGGCCTGGAACAGTCTCAGCAATGTCCGATGCTCTGATCAACTTGTAGATAGTTTTTGGCTTCCACAAGTCGGGCTTAACACCATGTAGCCCCTGCTCCTTGATGAACTTGAAAGTGTCCAAGTAGTACCAAGGAGTGTCCCAGTTGTAGGGGATGTAGCTGTCCCATTTTTCCCATCCAAGGGACCTCCAGAGAGGCAGGAGGAAAAAACGGGACATGGAGTTGCCGCCAGAGTTTAAAGTTCTGTCAACCAAAGTCCTGCGGATGCAGTTGCAAGCAAAGAACACCCCCAGTAGCGTTGCGATGTCGGGCACTCCCTTACCGCCCTTGAGGGGTTCCTTGAACATGACTGCTCGCTTCACTCTGTCCATCTTGAAGCCCCAGATGAAGTGGAACACCGCCCTGGTGATGGCCTTACAGGTGTTGACCCGCGGGGGCCAGGCCTGGGCGAGGTACTGCAACACAGGGAGAATCACACTGCGGAGTACCAGTGTTTTCCCTTCGATGGTGAGTTCTCTGAGGCTCCATAGTCCAAACTTTTGTCTCATCTTGGACAGTCTCTCCTCCCAAGACTTCAGGGCTGCGCCCTCAGCTCCAAACCAAACTCCAAGAATTTTGATGAAGTCCTCCTTGATGCTGAAAGGGATGGATGCAGAAGAAGGCAGGAACCACTTTCCGAAGAGCATGATCTCTGACTTCCCTCAGTTGAATTTTGGTCTCACAGGTCTGGACGAGCAAGTCGATGGAGCGCTGGTCAGCACAGAACACCGTTACGTCGTCCATGTAGAGTGAGCACTTGACAACCCTTCTGTCCGGTCCCGGTGCGGTGATCCCTCTGATCTCTGGGTTCTGTCGGATGCATTCGGCAAAGAGCTCTATACAGCAAACAAAAAGCAGAGGTGAGAGAGGGCAGCCTTGTCTGACCCCAGAGAGAACAGGGAAAGGGACAGTTTTCCAGCCATTCACCAACACCGTACTACAAATGTCATAATACATCACATTCACATACGAACAAAACATGTCCCCAAGACCAAACCTGCGCAGAGCTCTGCACATAAACTCATGGGAGACACGGTCAAAGGCCTTTTCCTGGTCAAGACTGACCAGGGCCGCGTGCACACGGCGGCCTCAAAGGTACTGGACCGTGTCCCGGACAAGCGCAAGGCTGTCCGCAATCCTGCGGCCAGGAATGCCACAAGTCTGATCCGGGTGGATGATCTGTCCGATGACAGATTTCAGCCTGTTGGCCAAAACCTTGGCGAGGATTTTGTAGTCCACGTTCAAGAGAGAGATGGGACGCCAATTTTTCAGATCCCATCTCTCCCCCTTCCGCTTATACAAAATCGTGATCATCCCCTCCCTCAGCGACGGAGGCATTGTGCCCTCCACCACCATCTCCTCGTACAGCTCGAGCAGGTCCGGGCCAACGACATCCCACAGCGCTACATAGAGCTCCGCTGGGAGACCGTTGCAGCCCGGGGTCCTGCCTTGCCTAAAGGATCTGACGGCAGAGTGCAGCTCCTCCAGCGCCAAGGGGGCGTTGATTGCCGACATACCTGCAGGATCAATTTGGTTAGAGATACCTGACAAGAACCTGTCGGCCTCAGCCGTATCTGTTTCTTTCGGGGAGTAGAGGTTGGTGTAGTAGTTGCTGACCACTTGCATCACAGCCTCCTTCCCCTTCTGGAGTGTTCCGGTCTCGTCCCGCAGCTCCGACAATGGTGTGTGTCCTGAGTGAAGTTTCCTGAAAAAGGAAGAGTTACACTTCTCACCTTTCTCAAGATTCTCCACCTTGGAATGGAAGACGAGGTGCCTGAATTCTTCCTTGAAGTGTCCTTTTAGGCTCTTCTTGGTGTCCTCCAGGTCCTGCCTAACGTCCCAGCCGCAGTGGTGAAGGTCCTGCAGGGACTGCAACTGACGTTGCAGTCTCCTGAGTTCCCTCTTCCTGGCACACACTTGCTGGCGTCCCCTTGCCTGAAAGAAGCTGCGCAGCTTGACTTTCACAAACTCCCAGTAGTCGCTTACCTTTCCGAAGAACCTCTTGTCCTCCTTCTAGGTAATGTAGGCCTCCCTGAGTTCCTCCAGCAGTTCCTCATTTTCCAGCAGGGTACCATTCAGCTTCCAGGAGCCCGTACCGGGGGCAAAGCCCTCGCCCAGGTCACCCCGAAAGTGAATGGCCCTGTGTTCAGAGAAAAAGCAGGGGACCATGGAGAACCCGCGGTGTCTGACTGTCTTGGAGGTGAGCACGAAGTCTATCCTGGAACGCACAGATCAATCAGGACAGCACCACGAATAGTTCACGGAACCTTTCCCTATGGATCCCACGGCGTCCTTCAAGGAAGCCTCCGCAATCATCTCCTTGAGCAGCCTAGACGTGGTGTCAAGCTTTGCGTACATGCTGGAGCTGCGCCCATCCTCCTCAATCGGACAGTTAAAATCACCGCCGATTACTACTGCCCTGGTGGTGACGAGTTGGGTCCGCAGGGTCTGGAAAAGCTCCAGTCGCTCATTCTTATCTGGGGAGGCGTACACATTGATGAGCCTAACTGGCTCTCCCGCCCACGAGCCGTCTACGACCAAAAGACGGCCACAGACGAGCTCCTGGACGGAGTCAACCGTGAAACGACCACCCCTGACAAGAATGGCTACCCCTGCAGACTTACAATAGACACCCCCGGACCAGTAGGAGGGACCATGGGTCCACTGGGAGGACAGATGAGTGTACCTCCTTGAGAAGGGTAGGGCACACTCTTGAAGCATGTAGACATCACTCTGCTGGGTGGAAAGAAAGGTCAGCGCCACCTGTCTTCTAGACGCATCCTTGATGCTCCTAACATTAATGGAAAAGATGGAGATCTCTGCCATCATGTAAAGGAGATGAATGGGCTAGTTAGCAGGTGGGCTGAAATTACCTCCCCTGAGGGGGGGTGGTTCTTCCACTGCCTCTTGTGCCTGTCCGATGTCCTGGTTCAGGCCGTTTTCGTCGAGGATACTGTCCATCAGGTCTTGGGTGAGGTCAGTCCCTGGGGGGGCCAGATCCTTACCTTCCTGCATTTCTCCTTCGTCTTCCCCCACAGACTCGAGGTCCTCGAGGTCCTCCACCACTGGGTTTGGTCCAGCAATGTCATTTTGCTGGGTCACTGTGGGCCGCTTGGTGGGTTCTTCGGTTGTCGGACTGTCTAAGTTCCTTTTTCCGGCTTTTGCCTTTGCTGGTGGGGGGTGGGGTGGGGGGGGGGGCGGTGGGCAGGGTGGGGAAGTCCTCCATGGAGGACAGGGCGGGGGGGGCTGGGAGGGGCAGGTGAGGTCACCTCCGGCTCAGAGGGGGTGGGAGGGGATGGGTCGGAGGAGGTGGTAGGGGCCTGGGGAGGAGGGGACTCACCAGTGGCTTTCCGGGTTTCCTTCGCTGTCTTTTCCCCTGGCTTCTTTTTCCCAGCGCTGTCTGGAGCTTTGCCCTTGGTCAGGGCTCCAGCGTAGGACCGGGATCTCTGGGGGCAGTCTCTGTAGACGTGCTCCGCCAATCCGCAGAGGTTACAGGTCTTGGACCTCGGGCAATCCTTGGTCTCATGGCCTGTAGCCCGACAGAACCTGCAAGAAGGTTCCTGACATCCAAAACTTACGTGACCCTGCTTGCCGCACCTGTGACAGGTCTGGGGCATGTCTGCGTAGTAAAGGAGTCCTGCGGAGGCTCCCAGAGAGAAGTAGGGTTTCAGGTGCTGGAGATCCCCCGAAGGCTCTCTCCTTAACCTGCAAGAAACTGCCCACTTACCTGTCCAGAAGCCGTTGACATCGAGGATTCTGACTGGGTCTTTGGCCACGATGCAAAACCTCTGAAGGTAGGTAGCGATTACTTTTCCTGGGGTATGGGGGTTCCTCATGGACACAGTCACCCGCCTTTCATCCCGTTGAATGGGAGTATTCGCAACAAAGTTGCGGAAAGGGGAATCCGGGCCACAATTCTTCACTGCTTCCCAGTACCTTCTACAGACCTGTAGAGACACAAAAGTGATATAAAATATACCTTTCATGAAGGTCTGTACGGACAGTGTCTCCTCCTCGCTGAACCCCTGTTCGAGGATCATCTTTTTGCTGAAGATTTCCGGGGTCATGTCGGGGACTCTTCTGTCCACCTCCTTCAGCTGCAGCACCACTGTCTGCCTCATCCAGGGTTCCAGGGTAGGAAGCCCGTCTGCGGACCTGGTTGGCCTTGCTGGCCTTGCTGGCCTTGCTGAACCCGGCTGGCTGACGTTGGCCGGGGTGGGGGTGGAGGCGACTTCTCCCGGAGTCTTGGCTGAAGTGGCGGGGACATTCTTTTTCTTCCCGGTGCTCTTCCCCATGACGGAGGAGTTTGTTGGGAGTCGCTTCAGGTAGACTTCGGCGGCTTCCTTCTTGTTCCTCGGCGTCTTCACTCTTTTGAAGCCTTTAAAAAGGCCCTTTTTGCGCCTACTGCCCGAAAGTAGTAGCGCTGAGTGGGGGGGGGAGGAGGGAAGATCGCAGTCTCGTTCCTTGTGGGGGCTAAGCCTCAAGCCCAATACCAGCAAGTAGGTGAAGCCGAATTTAATCGACGATCCTACAAGGCCGAGCAGAGGGTACCCCACAAGGACCAAATGGCTTGGATAGATACAAGTGGCTCTCAACGTCCTAGCTGTAAAGCAGAGACACCCCTAAGGGCTAAAGTCAATACTACACTTGATCTTAGCCAAAAGGCTGAGAAGCGATAGACATGTATCTATGTTAACAAAGGCAAACGTTTTCTGTATATTTGTAATATGTAATCTGTAATCTAGCATTGCTATAGAGGGATTAGCACTCTCTCCACTAGCGGGCAGTGCACCTTCATACATATATATATATATATATATGGCACTCCCCTGCCCTAACCCATCAGCCTGAAGAAGGATGGTAGTGCCCCTCTAGTGTGCATGCTCCGAAATGCGTCGCAAGCACGCCAGTGATGTCACCACGGAGGACGCTGTCGTCCAGCCTGCATTCCAGCCCTCGTTCCTACGCACCATCATTACAGCCACTTCCTGCTGGCCAGGAGGGCCTCAGTAACGGCAGAAACTGTTCCCAGGACGGTTCCCAGGATGGACAAGCGAATCTCCCGGTCACTGGCTTACTTTATGTGCCTACAATTTTGTAAATTATGTGAGTTTCATTCTTATTTTTATCATTAAAACCTGGGCAGTCTGCACTCAGAGGCGCCTGTCTTTCTTCTTTCGCATTATTGATATACTGATATTATTTATATATTGAAGAAATTTTAACTGAACCAGACTGTCACAGGCTGAGATCATCAGAGGTAAGTATCGTTGGACACCTGCATCCCAGTCCTCTCTGGCTAAAGTGGGTAAATCTCGATACCAATTCTGAAATAAATGGTCAGTCCTAGAGTCAGTATAAACCATAAGTCCATATACCTTAGACTTATTAGAACAAATAAGGTTAGAACCTCTGGTCCCAGTAACCAGTAGGATCCTGGAGAGTGGGACTTTACCAGGTAGGTAACATAGTACGGTAAGCGTATATATAAAAAATAATTATATTACAAAATCACATAAAAACAAGCATCAATTGATACAGCCAATACAATGTTGCAAAGCATACAAAAATGCATAGATGAGTAATAATACTTGATCCTCTCATTCAACGCGTTTCGCGGGTTGATATACCGGAAATTGCTTCATCAGGAATGAGTGGGAAATTCTATTCATCTATTATGCTTATAAATAAGAAAAACTAGAGTAAGTTACAGAGTTCATATGGCTATATCCAAAATGTACAGACAAATTCATGGTTAGCAGCTTACTATACACTGTGGACACATTTACACATAAATTCAAGTTCAGACGGACTCCAAGATATGGAATGACTCCCAAGGAACAGTATACCCACAATCTGGCCGAAACTACCCAACAGGCCCTATTGTGTCTGCTGAGTGTCAGCCATAATGGCACAGCCTGGACCAGCCAATCGCAACGGTGTGAGTCCTCTGAAAGGAGGCTCCCAAAGATAGCATTCTTTTCTTGAATCAAGTCGGGAGAGACGGGGAGGTACCACTCTCTATTGGAAAGAATGGTCATGCACATTTGTTCATATTGATTGCGATCCATAACGACCACATTGCCACCCTTGTTATCTTTCAATTAGACAAATTCTGGCAAACAATTGGCACTTCCTCAAGGATGATCAAGTTGTTGCTAAATATGTTGCGCCTCAGCCACAGATCACGTTCAGGCGACCAAGGTCGATCAGGGACACACTCGTCCACAGTCATTATCAACCACCCTCTCAGCAGGGTGACGTTGAGGTTAGAAGAGGAATTTTTAGATGTGGAGAATGTGACTTCTGCCCCTGGGTTCGGGAGGGTGGCACTGTCGCCCTCCCTCGAGGAGGGACACTCAAATGCCGCTTCTATGTGGACTGCTCCACGGAGGGCGTGGTGTATTTAGCCACGTGCCTCTGTGGGGCATTCTACGTGGGAAAAACAAAGAGGAAGTTTTCCAAGCATATTCAAGATCATTTATACTATCTGGAGGTAGGCCTAATCTTTACACCCATCTGTAAGCATGTAGGCACCTACCACAGTTTCAATCCAGACTATATCAGCTTTTCGGTGCTTGAGGTCATCCCCCGCAATCCGCGCGGGGGTGACTTTGACAATAAAATTCTGCAACGTGAATCTAGGTGGATTTACAAACTACAGGCCACCACATGGCCAGGTCTCAATACGGCTGTTTCATTTAAGCCGTTCATCTAGTTTGCGGTGTTGTTCTATTTTATGGAGTGAAATATATATATTTTTTTTCTTCTTCTTTGTTTCTGTTATTGATATTCTGGCTTTGTTTTTGTTTTAGTTTTTGTTTTTACTTTTCTCAAGCTATTCATAGTATGTTGTCAACATGGGAACATTTGTTCTTATGTTTGGTGTTTTGATATGTATTGTTGTTCTGAAACATTGCATGCAATCATTGTGCTAATTTATTGTAATGTGACCTGGACTCCAATATGGCCGACCCCGCTCTGGATACAGTGATCCTCTGTCTACAGGCACAGTCTCGGGCGCAAAGCAAGAGGTAGGCGCCCACTCCGTGGACGCTATGCCTCTTCCGGTCCTTCTGACCGGATCTAGCTGACCGCGTGATTGGGGGGTGTGTTCACCTTCCATCATTGCGGGCGGCAACGCAATGCTCCCGCGCCGGAAGTGACGCGGGTGGATGTGGCGTCACTTCCGGCGGGACCAGCCATAAAAGCGGAGCGCACGTGGAGGACGCCGTCAGCGGCTCCCCCCGTGCTCCCGCATGTTGCAACGGTGGAAAAACTTGTCCAACTACCTACAGGTAAATGAGTGTTATGCCTATTTTAGTCAAAGCTGCACAATATGGTGGACTTCTCAGATCACATTGGCTTTCATAAGAGTTCTTGTTTTATAATAATCTGATGTGCCTAGAATTGATTTAAGGTAATCTAAGACATCAAGAAACTAGCCTTATATGATTTTGACCGAGCCTCATTATATTTGGGAGCTTGCCTATCCCGTGGATACTGAATTTCTTCTTATCCATTGTGGATATAGACAGGTTTGCCCTTATAGTTCGATCACTTGGGGATACTTTCAACCTATCTAGATATATATATATATTTTTGAGTATAGGACTGTTATTACTTAATACTTGGCCCTAATGTCCTCTCTAGGTGCACTAATACAACAAGTATGTTTACTAATTGAGCCTATTTGAGCATGTCCACATATGCAGCAGACTTTGCGACTTTGACCATTGGTTGCTATAATGAAGGTGATCAATTGGCTTATTATATTATTTATACCCCTTTTTTTTATAACGGATTATTGGGTAATCCACCAGGAGATCCTTTTTCCCGCCAAGGACTCACACCGTTGCGATTGGCTGGTCCAGGCTGTGCCATTATGGTTGACACTCAGCAGACACAATAGGGCCTGTTGGGTAGTTTTGGCCAGATTGTGGGTATACTGTTCCTTGGGAGTCATTGCATATCTTGGAGTCCGTCTGAACTTGAATTTATGTGTAAATGTGTCCACAGTGTATAGTAAGCTGCTAACCATGAATTTGTCTGTACATTTTGGATATAGCCATATGAACTCTGTAACTTACTCTAGTTTTTCTTATTTATAAGCATAATAGATGAATAGAATTTCCCACTCATTCCTGATGAAGCAATTTCCGGTATATCAACCCGCGAAACGTGTTGAATGAGAGGATCAAGTATTATTACTCATCTATGCATTTTTGTATGCTTTGCAACATTGTATTGGCTGTATCAATTGATGCTTGTTTTTATGTGATTTTGTAATAAAATTATTTTTTATATATACGCTTACCGTACTATGTTACCTACCCGGTAAAGTGCCACTCTCCAGGATCCTACTGGTTACTGGGACCAGAGGTTCTAACCTTATTTGTTCTAATGTCAATGAGGGATGTGGGTAGGTTTCTAGGGACAGCACTTAAACAATAATCAAATACCTTAGACTTATTGTTTATACTGACTCTACAACTGACCATTTATTTCAGAATAGGTATAGAGATTTACCCACTCTAAACAGAGAGGACTGGGATGCAGGTGTCCAATGATACTTACCACGATGGTCTCAGCCTGAAACAAGCTGGTGCAGTTAAAATTTCTTCACAGGGTCTACTATACACCCAAGAGATTGTCAACCATTTATCGTATTTCACAAGTACATTGTCCCAAGTGTCAAACTGAAGTGGGAAGTTGCTTTCATATAGTTTGGTCTTGTTTGTATATTCAAGATTTCTGGAGGGCAGTGGTCACTGACATAAACACCCTAGGTGCGGTTAAAATTACACTTTAATTCTCTTGTTGGGTATAACTGATAATCTCCAGGCTTTCAAGCACGGTTTATTATGCCAGGAAAACAATTCTCTCTAAATGGAAGTTAGCAGACCCCCTGACAGTGGTGGCATGGAGATCCATAATTAATGCAGTGCTTCCTCTTTACAGGCTCACTTACATGGGACACAACTGACCAAAGAAGTTTGACAAGATCTGGTCAACATGGGTCTTACCTTTGATGCATAAGTGGTGCTCTCAGATCTTATCCTTTCTTCTACACACCCTCGCTCATTCCCTTAGACTGTATTCCCACTCTTATCCCACTCTTAACACCAATGGTCTGAGTGCCCTTTTCTCTCACCCCTTCCCTCCCCCCATCCCTTATCCTACTTTGTCCTTTGTCCCCCCTCTATGCCCCCCTTTTCCCCCTCCTACTTTCCTACCCTATCTTATAAGTACTAGTGGTGTACTGTAGTGTTTTCTTTTCCATGATTCCAAAATATTTTCCTCAGAATTGAGGGATTTCACACATTTTTTCCTCTGCTTGATCTGCAAAAACAATTGCAATTGACTAGATTTCTTTCTTGTTTTTTTTTTTTTTTTTCAAGTGTTTCGTAAAGGCAGAAAGTCGAATTTCAAAATGAAAATAGTTTTGAGGCATGTCTGTGATTCATTTTTTTTCTACACAATTAAACAATTGAATGAACATTTTCTAAGAGTTGTGATTCCAAACTTTTTGCCAGGTTACATAGTTACATAGTTACATAGTTGGTGAGGTTGAATAAAGACAAAAGTCCATCCAAGTCCATCCAGGTGTTGTCTGACTCACAGGCAGCATCTCTGGATGTATATAGTTGTCCCTAAAGAATTACTACCTTGATCAAGTGGGAATCCCATAACACCCTCAACCATACCCAAGTTCAATTCCCATAATACAAAAAACAAAGCTGCAAAGACTGTTTTCTGGCTACAGTGTGCTTGGAAAAATTGTGTGCCTGGCAGTGCAGGGTGGAAGATAACCAGTGGTTCCTACGGGGGTAGCGCTAAATCATCATGTTATACGGCATGTTAAAAATATCCTGCATATTTGAGTATTTCACCTGCAGTTTCCTATGAAAGTCAACTAAATGTAGACCTCTGAAGAAGCCATGCAATGCGCATTGAATTTAGTTCAACACTTCATTGGGTTTATAAAATTACCACATTTTTTGCTAAAGAAACCTAAAACTCTACAATTATAGACATGTTTCAATGCCCCTTATTAAGGCTAGGTTTACACCTGTGTTCCTACTTTTTCATGTGTTTTTTGGTGCATTTTTGCAACAAGTTGTTGATGTATTGCAATGCACTTTTCCTGTGTTTTCATGCTTCAAGTTTTTTTTTGCATAATTAGTGACAGTAGAGCAAGTTTGTATGCCAAGGTGTAATTTTAATAAAGTGCATAGCACCAAAAGTAAATGAACAACAATGAAATGTTATATCAAGGTAAGCCGCGCTAAGCAGTGAATTTGTGCTATAACTCACAAAATATTATATATGGTGAAAATACCAAGTTAAATATTTGAAATATAAAGTGAATAAAAACAATAATAATAACAACAACTTGAATGTGACATACACCCAACCAGGAAGTGTGTAAGGCAAGTTGTGTGCAGAGTTAATTAAAGTTCAATAGTCCCTATAAGGACCCAAAAATCAACAGTGACAAATAAAAATGTCTAAAGGTCAAAATTGATCTTGACCCCAAAAACTGCTGGAAAACTCCTGGGGATCAATCCAGTAGTCCGTGTGACATTCCAAGGTGTTAGATCACTCCTATTGCAAGGAACAGCCACTAGATACCCAGACTGCTTATCAGATTTAGGTATATCAAGTGCCTGATTCAAAAGTGTATGCTCCCGGGATCTTCAATAGGATAGACCTCTGGATAAATTCCAACCTCAGACGACAGGAAAAGCTCAACAAACATGGACCACGTGCATGTAAAAAATGATACAAGATCCTATAGCGTAACACTGTATAATTGTTATGGGTGCATATATCACAAACGTACACCCAATGGTGAAATTTGCACCTTAAGTGCAATCCACTTAATAAGGAATAAAGTGCTGAAGTGAAAGATAGTGACCTCCACCAATATTACAAGCTGCTTACCAGACATACAAATGAGTATAGCCAAAGGAAGTTGCAAATAACTAAGTATGTGCCAAACTCCAGTCAGAGAAGCGACCAACACCCACATGCACAAGCTGCTTACCAGATGCACACGATTAAGTGCCAGTATCAGATAACAATTTGTTTGAGGGAATTAAAGCCAAAGGAAGGAAATCCCAAGGTGTGCGGAAAAACTTCAGTCAGAAGCGTGACCACCACCGACATACAAAACTGCTTAACAGATATATTTAGTAATAAGCCAATGTCCAATGCCAGTAAACTCAGGATCATAGAATTCAGCAGGTCCCAACATGGAGGAATGCCTCCAAACGATATCCCCAGCAGGCATCAAGTCACAGGTTCATATAAAAAATAATAAAATGTGAATACTATCTTATAAATGGACAACACATTGAAACAAAGTTCAAAAAAGTGCTAAAGTGAAAAAATGTATATATATATATATGTAAGTCAAATCTTGAATGAAAATCAACAATAAAAAAACAATATAGTAAAAAATATAGATTTAAATGCACAGTCCCATCATAGGATCAGCAATATAAACTTATTGGTGAAAGCACAAAGTTCAGTGCAAAGATTTGCACAAAAAATTGGTGGTGACTTGAAAAGCGAAGAAGTGATCCAATACAGTGCTCAAGAATCATCCACCTAACCCCTGTGAAATGGACACTCACCGGAAAAGCTGGCTGCCGTTACAGCAGCAAACAGCAGCAAACATGCACTCAGTGTAGATCCATCATCTTTTGTGGTGAAGGCTGTTCAGTAAATACCACCATCTAGATGTAACTGTGGTAAATAAAGCTCATTGGGAGCCAGGTGAAGTCTTCATAGTGCAGTATTTATTGGTTTTGTATGTTACAAGTCAAAATAAAATGAATCATAAAACCATATTACAATGGGTGCCCCTACCGACCGGGTATCGGACAGGGGCCTGACGTCAGCACTAGTGTCACCTCCCCAACATGTTTTGTCCAATAGGACGTTATCAAGGGGTCCTCTAGTGTCAGACGTCCAATTCGTTTATATAGCCTCTCAAAAGGCACTTTTTTGGACTTTATTTTCAGTGTGTTGTCCATTTATAACACAGTATTCACATTTTGTTGTTATTCATTTACTTTTGGCGCTTCACACTTTTTCTTAAGATTATTTAAAAGTTTGGTATAATACTTATAGATAACTTTAATCAAAAGTTCGATCATCCCTACTGTATATGTAATGCCAAAAAATGTTTTGTTTTAGCATTTAGCATTTGTGTTAACATTAGGGATGATTGAACTTTTGAAAAGTTTGGTTCGACCAGAACACCCGAACTTCCCAAAAGTTCGGCCTGGATTTCTGAACCCCATTGAAATCAATGGGACCCTAACTTCGGTTATCAAAAAACACCATTTTGAAGCCCTAAAACCCAATAAATGCCCCTAAAAAGTGCCTAGGGTTCTGGGTCATGCCCCAGGGACTATTAATCACACAAAAAAAAGTTCTTAAAAATTGTCATTTTTGATAGAGAGACAATTATTGGAAAAAAAAAAAAAAGAGAGATTTTTTTATTTTGACTTTGGATTTAGTGTCTAGGGGGTCTAAAAAGTGTACCTGTGAAGTTTCAGCTCTGTAGCATGTCCAGAACCATAAAAAAAAAAGATTGTTTGTATTATGTCACTTATAGAACAGGTATATGGCTTCGCTATTTTCACACCTTGCCAGTTTTGTAGCAAGTGTTTTTTTGGGCATTTTTGGGGGTTATTGGAGGCAGGCATAACATCAGAACTTCTGTGTAGGGGTATATATATATATATATATACACACACACTTATATGTATTTTACACATACACATATATAGGTGTGATAGGAGCGTAACCATATTGGTGTTAATTAATTAATTAGCGCAAGTATAGTTTTCTGCTCCTTTCACACCTATATATGTGCAGGTGTGTATATACAGACAAGTGTGTGTATATATAACCCAATACACAAGTTTAGATGTCATGCCTGACTCCAAACTTGTCCTCAAAAAATCCCTATAAACGCCTGCAGCCAAAAAGCAGGCTGACCGGCGAGAAGCCATATTAGTGCACTGAATGTGACCTAAGAGAAACAATGTTTTCTCTATAGCGGTCACCCTGAAATGGAAGGGTTTGGTCACCCTGCCATAGCAGTCAGTGTCAGTTCACCCTACACTACATTACGGTCACCCTGGCACTTAACACTTTCCCATCAGAAACTAAATTTTTGCATTTTACTAAAGTGTAAAAGAGCACCCTAACTACACTAGATATCCCTTTCCTCACATTAATAAATGCTAAATGACACTTTTAAAGTAAAATTAACAGAACTACTTCCACTCTCTTCCATGTCCCTGTATTACAATGCTAGGAATTTGGCGGGGGCTATCTTATATACTGGGGGGCGTATTCACTAATGATTGGCCTAGGGACCCCCTAGTCACTCCAATCACATTCCTAGCATTCTCCTGCCCCCTCAATTGGCTTTTACTAATGGTTCTGGTCCAATCACAGGCTTTTAAAGCCCATTTACTGGCCCATTGCATTTTGGTCGGTTCTGGTTGCTGAATTCCGAACTTTTTCAGCAAAAAGTTCTAAATTCGGCCGAACCTCGAACAGTCAATGTTCGGGTTGAACTGATGGTCAACCCGAACCGTTCGATCATCCCTATTATACAGCGCAGAGATACACCTTTGTTATCTGTCCTTTTGATGAGTATACATTAGCATATGCATTAACCATGTAACTACTGGGCACCTTTACCCCCTTCCTGCTCAGGCCAATTTTCAGCTTCCAGCGCTGTCGCACTTTAAATGACCATTGTGCGATCATGCAACACTGTATCCAAACTACATTTTTATAATTTTTTTACACAAATAGAGCTTTATTTTGGTGGTATTTAATCACCACTGGCATTTTTATTTTTTGCTAAATAAACAAATACTTTTTGAAAAAAAAAATTCATAGTTTGTTATAAAATTTTGCAAAGAGTTAATTTTTCTCCTTGACTGATGTGCACTGATGCGGCTACACTGATAGGCTGCACTGATGGGCACTGACAGGTGGCACTGATAGGCGTCACTGATTAGGAGGTACTGATTGCGCACTGATTGGCAGCACTGGTGGGAACAGATTGGCAGCACTGTTGGAACTTCACTGATAACCAGAACACTGATAATCAGCGCCCTAATTATCAGTGTACATGTCCCTTTTAGAGAAACCGAAAGCACTTTTTTAACATAGGCTGAATTTGCAAGAGAAACTGAAGGCATTTAAACCATCCTTTTTTCAAAAGGAAAAAAGCCCAGAGAAAACTGTAATCAGTCCATGGATTTCAAACTTTTTTAAATAACACTGTAGAGTCAGACTTTATAGATTTTATATTTCGGTTATCATCAAGGTAATTTGATTTTTGACAACATCTAAAGAAAGAGTTGATTTTCTCCACATCATTGCTATATGGATTTCACCAGCCATTGCTATAAATTGTATTAGCTTATGACAAAAAATTTTAAAACTTGGATATTTGTTTTCTAGAAGAAGGACCAAGGAAATCTTCTAGACATTTATTTTTAAGAGTACAAAGAACATTCAAGTGATGTCAGTCCAGAGGAATGATGCAGCTGGAATTTGCCACCATATGTGAATAGAATGGTATACTTCTATGCCACCTCTTAGCAACTTTGAGAGAAAAAAATGTCAAGTGAAACTTCTCTGGAATCATATAGGTTCTATGTAAGAACCAAAGTAGGAAATCCATTGGTGTAACTTAATACGGTAGTAAAGTCTTAAAAAAAAAAAATGAGTACACCGCTCACATTTTTGTAAATATTTTATTATACCTTTTCATGTGACAACACTGAAGAAATGACACTTTGCTACAATGTAAAGTAGTGAGTGTACAGCTTGTATAACAGTGTACATTTGCAGTCCCCTCAAAATAACTCAACACCCCTAAGTGAAAATGTCCAAATTGGGCCCAATTAGCCATCCCCCCCCCCCAGTGTCATGTGACTCGTTAGTGTTACAAGGTCTCAGGTGTGAAAGGGGAACAGATGTGTTAAATTTGGTGTTATCACTCTGACTTTCTCATACTGGTCCCTGGAAGTTCAACATGGCACCTCATGGCAAAGAACTCTCTGAGGATCTGAAAAAAAGAATTGCTGATCTGCATAAAGATGGCTTAGGCTATAAGAAGACCCTGAAACTTAGCTGAAGCACGATGGCCAAGAACATACAGCGGTTTACCAGGACAGGTTCCACTCAGAACAGGCCTCGCTTTGGTCAACCAAAGAGGTTGAGTGCACATGCTCAGCATCAAATCCAGGGCTCAGAAGGTGTCAAGCATGTGTGGCGGCAACCAGGTGAGGAGTACAAAGACAAGTGTGTCTTACCTACAGTCAAGCATGGTGGTGGGAGTGTCATGGTCTGGGGCTGCATAAGTACTGCCATCACTGGGGAGCTACAGTTCATTGAGGGAACCATGAATGCCAACATGTACTGTGACATACTGAAGCAGAGCATGATCCCCTCCCTTCGGAGACTGGGCCGAGGGCAGTATTTTAACATGATAATGACCCCAAACACACCTCCAAGATGACCACTGTCTTGCTAAAGAAGCTGAGGGTAAAGGTGAAGGACTGGCCAAGCATGTCTCTAGACCTAAACCCTATTGAGCACCCTATGGGACATCCTCAAATGGAAGGTGGAGGAGCGCAAGTTCTCTAACACCAACCAGCTCCGTGATGTCGTCATGGAGAAGTGGAAGAGGACTCCAGTGGCAAACTGTAAAGCTCTGGAAAACTCAATGCCCAAGAGGGTTAAGGCAGTGCTGGAAAATAATGGTGGCCACACAAAATATTGACACTTTGGGCACAAATTGGACACTTTAACTTAGGAGTGTTCTCACTTTTGCTGCCAACGGTTTAGACATTAATGGCTGTGTGTTGAGTTATTTTGAAGGAACAGCAAATTTACACGGTTATACAAGCCGTACACTCACTACTTTACATTGTAGCAAAGTGTCATTTCTTCAGTGTTGTCACATGAAAAAATATAATAAAATATTTACAAAAATGGGAGGGCAGTACTCACTTTTGTGAGATACTGTGTATATCTATCTATCTATCTATCTATCTATCTATCTATCTATCTATCTATCTATCTATCTATCTATTTATCGTATATATATATATATATATATATGGTCTCCTGCAAGTTAATGTGCACCACACACTAGCACATTATGGCAGACTTACCTTCCAGGTGTGTTGTAACTTCTACAGGTGCTTTCAGGTGCTCAGTCTTTCTTTCGGTTTTGTGCAATCCAGCAATTTGAATAGCTGGGCCACAATTACATCACTTCCATGCAGGAGTCAAAATTATGGTAGTGTACACTGCATTCTATGGTACAAACTGCTTGCCCTGAATGCAGAGTGTCACTGCACATGCATTGTTGACCTAATCGGCGGTGAACATTTAGAAACTATTCATTGTACCTACAGGTAAGCCGTATTGTAATCTTACCGGTAGGTGCAAATTTAAAGTGGTAGTTCTACTGTTTAGCAGTAAAAAAAAAGAGAATGCTTGATTATCAAGTTTTTTTGGGGCCCTTATAGATCATATCCTAAATAAATAATATTTGGTAGTACAATCAGCACACCAAAATGACATGTGCTTAAAAATAATTGGTATCAATAGGAACAAACACAAAATATATACACTACTAAACAAAATTAAAGGAACACTCCGAGTATAACATCAAGTCAATCAAACTCCTGGGATATTGATCGGGTCATTTAAGTAGCTGAGGGGGTTGTTAATCAGTTTCAGCTGCTTTGGTGTTAATGAAATTAACAACAGGTACACTAGATGGGCAAAAATGAGACAACCCCCAAAATAGGAATGGTTTACAGGTGGAGGCCACTGACATTTTTTCCCCTACTCATCTTTTCTGACCGTTTTTCCCTAGTTTTGTATTTGTCTAGGGTCAGTGTCACTATTGATAGCATGAGGGGATACCTGGACCCTATAGAGATTGCATAGGCAGTCCATCTCCTCCAAGATGGAGCATCAACATGTGCCATTGCCAGGTTTGCCGTGTCTCCCAGCACAGTCTTAAAAGCATGGAGGAGATTCCAGGAGACAGGCACTTACTCTAGAAGAGCTGGACAGGGCCGTAGAACGTCCTTAATCCATCAGCATTACCGGTATCTGCTCCTTTGTGCAAAGAGGAACAGGATGAGCACTGCCAGAGCCCTACAAAATTACCTTTCAGCAGGCCACTCGTGTGGATGTCATTGACCAAACAATGATAAACAGACTTCATGAGGGTGGCCTGAGGGCCCGACATCCTCTAGTGGGCCCTGTGCTCACTGCCCAGCACCGTTGAGCTTGATTGGCATTTGCCATTGAACACCAGAATAGGCAGGTTCACCACTGGCACCCCATTTTCAGAGATGAGAGTAGGTTCATTCTGAGCACATGTGACCGATGTTAAAGGGTGTGGAGAAGCCGTGGAGAACATTCTGCTGCCTGTAACATCATTCAGCGTAACCAGTTTGGTGGTGGGTCAGTGATGGTCTGGGGAAGCAAATCCATGGAGGGAAGCACAGACCTCTACAGGCTAGACAATGGCACCCTGACTGCTATTAGGTATCGGGATGAAATCCTTGGACCCATTGTCAGACCCTACACTGGTGCAGTGGGTCCTGGGTTCCTCTTAGTGCACGACAATGCCCGGCCTCATGTGGTAAAAGTATGCAGCCAGTTCCTGGAGGATGAAGAAATTGATACTACTGAATGGCCCCCATGCTCGCCTGACCTAAATTCAATGGATCACCTCTGCACATGGGGGCCATACGAACTACTAAGGACCATTCTGAGTTGCTGCATTGAAATTTCAGTAAAATGGACTGCTGCATTATTTTTTCACTTTGATTTTCGGGGTGTCTTTGAATTCAGACCTCTGTAGGGTGATAATTTCAATTTCCATCAAACGATGTGCCATCCTTTCATTCTTAACACATTACCCAGTTCACATAAGTATACAGTATCTTACAAAAGTGAGTACACCCCTCAGATTTTTGTAAATATTTTATTATATCTTTTCATGTGACAACACTGAAGAAATTATACTTTGCTAATATGTAAAGTAGTGAGTGTACAGCTTGAATAACAGTGTAAATTTGCTGTCCCCTCAAAATAACTCAACACACAGCCATTCATGTCTAAACTGCTGGCAAAAAAAGCGAGAACACCCCTAAGTGAAAATGTCCAAATTGGGCCCAAGTGTAAATATTTTGTGTGGCCACCATTATTTTCCAGCACTGCCTTAACCCTCTTGGGCATGGAGTTCACTAGAGCTTCACAGTTTGCCACTGGAGTCCTCTTCCACTCCTGGTGGATGTTAGAGACCTTGTACTCCTCCACCTTCCATTCGAGGATGCCCCAAAGATGCTCAATAGGGTTTAGGTCTGGAGACATGCTTGGCCCTTCCATCACCTTTACCCTCAGCTTCTTTAGCAAGACAGATGTGTGTTTGGGGGCATTATCATGTTGGAATACTGCCCTGCAGCCCAGTCTCCAAAGGGAGGGGATCATGCTCTGCTTCAGTATGTCACAGTACATGTTGGCATTCATGGTTCCCTCAATGAACTGTAGCTCCCCAGTGCTGGCAGCACTCATGCAGCCCCAGACCATAACACTCCCACCACCATGCTTGACTGTAGGTAAGACACACTGGTCTTTGTACTTCTCACCTAGTTGCCGCAACACACGCTTGACACCATCTGAACCAAATACGTTAATCTTGGTCTCATCAGCCACAGGACATGGTTCCAGTAATCCAGGTTCTTAGTCTGCTTGTCTTCAGCAAACTGTTTGAAGGCTTTGTTGCGCATCATCTTTAGAAGAAGCTTCCTTCTGGGACGACAGCCATGCAGACTAATTTAATGCAGAACCCCCACCCCTTCAACCTCTGCAGCAATACTGGCAGCACTCATACGTCTTTTTCCCAAAGACAACCTCTGGATATGACGCTGAGAAAGTGCACTCAACCTCCTTGGTCGACCATAGCGAGGCCTGTTCTGAGTGGAACCTGTCCTGGTAAACCGCTGTATGGTCTTGGCCACCGTGTTTCAGCTAAGTTTCAGGGTCTTGGCAATCTTCTTATAGCCTAGGCCATCTTTATGTACATCAACAATTCTTTTTTTCAGATCCTCAGAGAGGACCTGCTCCCCATTCACACCTGAGACCTTGTAACACAAACGAGTCACATGACAACGGGGAGGGAAAATGGCTAATTGGGCCCAATTTGGACATTTTAACTTAGGGGTGTACTCACTTTTGTTGCCAGCGGTTTTGACATTAATGGCTGTGTGTTGAGTTATTTTGAGGGTACAGCAAATTTGCACTGTTATACAAGCTGTACACTCACTACTTTACATTGTAGCAAAGTGTAATTTCTTCAGTGTTGTCACATGAAAAGATATAACAAAATATTTACAAAAATGTGAGGGGTGTACTCACGTTTGTGAGATACTGTAGATATCCAGCATTATATTTTTCCCTATTGAGATCTGATGTGTTTTCAAAGTGTTCCTTTAATTTTTTTTTGAGCAGTGTATATACAGTATATGTAAGAACATATTATAAAGTCATATGTTGTATACACATGCACCAATACAAAACACAATATTTCCATATGCACTAACATTCTAATGGGAAACAGTAACCTTAACCACAACAGCTTTAACCTATTAAAGATGTTTGAGAACAGCATAATCACAGCAATGGAAACAGTTAAAAAAAGGCAACATACATGATAATAGCAAAATAGAAAATTAGGCCCTAATATCAATATTTTAAGGTTCACAACAATCGCATAATCAAGGTACAGTGCGCCATGTGTAAAGTGACCCTATCACTATTACTAACAGAGGCATGGACTCCAGAGAGAGAGATATCATTTTGCCCCTGTACGTACAAATCATTAGTAAGACCTCATCTGGAATATGAAGTTCAGTTTTGGTCACCAGTACTTAAAAAGGATATCGGGGAACTGGAGAAAGTGCAGAGAAGGGCAACCAAACTGATAAGAGGCATGGAGGAGCTCAGCTATGAGAAAAAATTAGAGGAACTGAATTTCTTCCCTCTTGAGAAGAGGAGATTAAGGGGGGATATGATCAACATGTATAAATACTGTATCAGTTGTGGATTTTTCATGAACTGTTCCCATACATGTGTAATAATCTTTCTCACCCACAGGTGGTCTCTTATTTCTAAAATGGCTGCTGCATATTTAATGAACCATGTGCTTGTAGGGGGGAGGTGCAGCCATGTGTGGATGACCTCACTCAAAGTGACCTAGGAGTGGTCAAAAGGTATGACCACATCCTGTGGGTGGTCTTTCTGTGTACAGGACTATAAAAGGGTTAATTTGCATGAGAAAAGCCCTTCTTCCCTCACCCTTGCTCTGGAGGGTCACACAGAAAACATACATGATGCAGCCTGGCTTGTTTGTTTGTTTGCAGTTGGAACATGCGGCGAAGACCTCTTTGTCCTGTTGTTGCAGAGATCTGCTGAGCCCACCACCAGAGCTATTAGAGCTAAGTATTTATTCAATATTCTTGGGATAAAGGTTGTATATTTGTTCATGGTAACTATTATGTGTAAGGAAGCTTTATGTATTATGATGTCCAGTAATGCTAACTTTTAAGATGTGGAAGGAAGCTTTGTGTTTATGATGTCCAGTAAAGTTTTGTTTTATGCTTTTTTATCAAAACTGTTATTGGTGCCTGCTTTCATTTTAAATATTCATGAGATATGTCAGTGGCTGTCCAGTATACCTGAATTATACATTTTGTTGTTATTCACCATTTGATACAACTGCCGTAGTCGGCAGGATACTGCATGGTCACTAAATATAGAATATTTGGATGAAATATTGTGTTATATAGAGGGTGTATGAGTAGCATCCATTGAATTTCTGCTAGAGTGAGCAGTTTAGTGAATAAGCCCTAAAAACAATGTTATATAAGAGGGTGTATGAGTAGTGTCCCTTGAACTGCTGCTAGTGTGAGCAGTTTAGTGGATAAGCCCCTAAGGACAGTGTTAAAGAGGGTGTGTGAGCATCCATTGAATTGCTGCTAGAGTGAGCAGTTTAGTGGATGAGCCCTAAGCACAGTGTTATTTATTGAATTGCTGCTAGTATGAGCAGTTTAGTGAATAAGCCTTGAGCACAGTCACCTTGAGCCAGGACAATACACTAAGATTGTGATTGTTTTTGCATTTGTGTTCCCCCTGAGAGTAGAGATGCATAGTCTTTTTAAAAAAATCAAGAAAACAGGAGGGAAGGAATCCGTTTCTAAGTACGGGGCGATTCCTACATGGGTCTGTTCTGGGTACTGGAAACCCATTGCAGAGGTATTGATTAAATATGCTGCTCCAATCTATCCAGACCTTGGTACTGAACTGGGTACACAGACTTTGCGTTTAGATTTGAGCGTATATTTTAAAAAGGAGCGGAAAGCCGCTACCTCTATGGGGTGGTTGGTTGTGCAGGCCTTTTGCAGCGAGGTGCAGAAGAATGAAGCGCTTGAGAAAGAGTTGCAGGAAGTGAAAGAGATGTTGGTTCAAAGTAATGCACGTCGAGTAGTTGCTAGAGAGGATGTGTCCTGTTCTGATGGTAGTGATGCAATAATCACACATCAGAGAAAAGGGAAAATAAATTGTGAGCATGGTGGAGAGAATGGTTTGCGGAATAGGGCTTGTGATAAACTGAATGAAGTGGAAAAAGGGCCTACTTAAATTGAGCCCAAGGAGCAGCTTGCAGTGGTGACCGAAGACACTGCAAGCGAGGTAAAGTATTTAGGTAAAGTTAAACCTCCAGTGGCTTTGAAGTGTGTTCAAACTTCTTTAGGCAGAGCTGAAGATTTGAATGAGCGGTGGTCACCCCCCATTAGCATTTCTAATGATGCCACAAAGGACAAAGGCCCTAAGCCTGCAAGGAAATCAAGGCCTATGGTCTCCAGAAGAAACATGTGCACTGATTTACTTAAGGCGGAGGTTCCTAGACAGGAAATAGATAGGCTTCCTATACCAGATTTGTTTAAGAAGTGGGAAAAAGTGGATGGGAATGGTATTTTCAGCCACATTAAGTATTTCTGCTGTCATAGAATGGGGCATTTTGCTAGATACTGCCATGCTGTGACGATTGGACAACAGCAGGCCAGTATTCGCAGGACAGCACTGAGAGAAATGCAAGTTTATTCCTTTCGTTGGAAGTCAAAGCCTTTCAGTGAAAATGTAACCAGGCTACAGTGGGCACCCTATAACAGTTTTGCAGTTAAATGTGAGCAGTGAGCTATGTTTTTTGGCACAGGTGGAAGGAACATATAATCCACTTTGTCTCTAATTCTATTAAGGTACCGAGCATCGAGAGGTGGACCAGGCAGGGCAGATGACCAAACCGGATGGGATGGGACAGACCAGAAGATGAGAGCCTGAGGAAGATGCAGATGATTTCCTGATGGTGGCTTAATTGGAGTGGACTTACATCTGAGCATTTACCAGGAGGAGGACAAGGAACTTTCATGATTTGGGATTTTCTTTCCACAGACTGCCCAGGACATTGCTAACCCTATTGAAAGTAACGTTGTAACTGCCAGGGACTTGGTCTGACCGCTCTAATTATACGGGGGTTGAAAGGGAATTATTTCCTCCCATTGAACGGGGGGTTTATTTTTGCCCTTTCCTGGCAAAGGCTTTAGGAGATGTTGAAGATTCACATGCTATAGTCAACAGGTGGTATGTGCTGCTATGGTCTACTTGTAGTGACTTTGTTGCCATAATATGGAGTTTAGATTTTCAGGCCATAGATTCTTGCAAGCTATGGCCCTCCCCATTGATATGCAAATAAACCAGTCTGATTGGTTTAGGAGCAAAAGGAACAACATGTCTGTTTAAGTTTTTTCATTGCATTCACATTGTACATGCTTAAGATAATTAGCTTGTGCATGTTGTAGACATATTTTTTGTAAAGAAGTAGAAATGTATGTAATTGTTTGTAATGTTGGTAATTATTGCAAATGTATGGGATCAACAGGTGGATTGTATCAGTTGTGGATTTTTCATGAAATGTTCCCATACATATGTAATAATCTTTCTCACCCACAGGTGGTCTCTTATTTCTAAAATGGCTGCTGCATATTTAATGAACCATGTGCTTGTAGGGGGGAGGTGCAGCCATGTGTGGATGACCTCACTCAAAGTGACCTAGGAGTGGTCAAAGGATATGACCACATCCTGTGGGTGGTCTTTCTGTGTACAGGACTATAAAAGGGTTAATTTGCATGAGAAAAGCCCTTCTTCCCTCACCCTTGCTCTGGAGGGTCACACAGAAAACATCCATGATGCAGCCTGGCTTGTTTGTTCGTTTGTAGTTGGAACATGCGGCGAAGACCTCTTTGTCCTGTTGTTGCGGAGATCTGCTGAGCCCACCACCAGAGCTAAGTATTTATTCAATATTCTTGGGACAAGGGTTGTATATTTGTTCATGGTAACAATTATGTGTAAGGAAGCTTTATTTATTATGATGTCCAGTAATGCTAACTTTTAAGATGTGTAAGGAAGCTTTGTGTTTATGATGTCCAGTAAAGTTTTGTTTTATGCTTTTTATCAAAACTGCTCTTGGTGCCTGCTTTCATTTTAAATATTCACGAGATATGTCAGTGGCTGTCCAGTATACCTGAATTATAAATTTTGTTGTTATTCACCATTTGATACAATACATAAGGGGTCCATATAGTGAACTTGGTGTTGAGTTATTATTCACTTTAAGGTCAACACAGAGGACAAGAGGGCACTCTTTACGTCTAGAGGAAAACAGATTTAGTCTACAAATACTTATAGGTTTCTTCACCGTAAGAGCTGTGAAAATGTGGAATAGACTCTCTCCAGAGGTGGTTCTGGCTAGCTCACTAAATTGCTTTAAAAAAAGGCCTGGATTATTTCCTAGGTGTACATAATATAAATGGGTACTAAAATTTATAGGTACTGTAAAGTGGATCCAGAGAATATCCGATTGCCTCTCGGCGGATCAGGAAGGAATTTTTTTTCCCCTGCTGTCGCAAATCGGATCATGCTTTGCTGGGGTTTTTTTTCACCTTCCTCAAGATCAACTGTGGGTATAGGATTGTGTATATTGGATTGTATGGTTGGGTTTTCTTTATTGTTTTTTATTGGTTGAGCCAGATAGATGGTCTTGTGTCTTTTTTCAACCTGAGTAACTATGTAACTATGTGATACTTAAGCTTCTTTCAATAGATAAAGCTAAATATATGCCTGTCTAGTGGATAGTGAGTTAAATGTTCAACCTGTAGCGCACTGACCAGATTGGTCTTGTGGTTTGGTCCCGATTCTATTCCCTGTTCGGCACACAGCAACCAGGCAAACAACTTTGCATTCTGAGACAATAAACAGGCCATGCAGCTCTATTTTTTTTGTGTTTTTATTTTTAGGGGTAGAACTTTGATAGGGTAGATGTGAGCATGGGGATATGCCAGAAAACTATATTACAAACAATGAGGACTCTAATCTGAACCAGAACTTCAGGGTGAAGGCACCCACTTTGAAGTTGTAAAACAGCAGCAGGCATACAGATATCCCAATAGAGATGCAGTCCCGTATGCAGAAAGTTGTAACACTGAGCAGTAGGAAAACAGGGATCCCAATTGAGATACAGTCCCGAATACAGAAAGTTGTAGCTAAAGATCCTCCAGAGGAGTTTAGCAAAGTCTCTAGATCACAGAGGCTGGTACTCACTGTTTTTGATTTCCAGGCAACCATGTGTAGGGTCAGCAAACTTTACTATCCCAGCAATCTGTGTTCTGGATCTGTAATCGACTTTCAGAGAACACTTCAAGATGGGCGGTGCAAAGGTTCCCCAGCCAAGCCATAGTGGGGACCCTACAAAAGTGCTGCAGTCCAGGGTGAAACTCCCAGGGATGCCAATGCCATGAAACTGGGTCAAGAGACCTCTGCTCTAGGCCTAAGCTCATTTATACCTCTCTCAACCCCATGCTGGTCATCTGCATATCAACCAGGGATTGTCTGAGGGGATATTAACAGGCAAACTGGGATATAAACTCTCCCAACAACCATGTCCCAGGATACCCTGGGATACAGGGAGAAGCATTTGAGCCCAAACCAATAGAGTCCTGGACAGACCTATTAATCAATAGATGCTCTCCCTGGTTAGAAACAAAATTAAGCAAAAAACACACTAGTTGTGAGGGCACTACAAACCTGTTCCAGAGATCCACAGCATTACTTGTAGTTTCAGAGCTACAAATGATGCTGCTTTATATATTGTCTACCATGAGAAATTTTGGTTACTAGTGTCTTATTTTTCATCTCATTTGTAAGCGATTAAGCTTAGTCTATTTACCCTGCTTCCATTACTGTTATTATGCTCCTGTACAACATCTTTACAAGTATATACTCCCATGGTTAAATGTTACAAATTTTGGTTAGCATTTTAGTGCGTATTGAGTAATGCTTTTTGTTGTATTGTATTATTACAATCATTTTTCTGAAGCGCATATCATTTGAGCGTGCTGAATACTGTATATTAATAATTTAATTACTTAAAGTGACACTGAACAATATCCTTATTTTAAAAAAAATAATCCATACACATCTATTACTTAATGGCGGTTTAATCTATTTTTCATGAAATTATTTTTTAAGCTGGCCGTGGATGGAATGAAATTCAGCAGAAACCGGTCAAATGTTGATCCATTTATAGCTATTCCTGTTCAAGGAGACAATCTAGTGATCAATTCCTCCCAACAGCCAATCGTATGCAGCGCTGATCAGTATATTCTGGCAGCAGAGGAGTGCCACTATTAGAATACAGTAGCACAGCAGAGAGGATTTCCCCATCCACCTCAAATGTGTGGATAAAGAAATCCTGTCATTTTTTTTTATCAGCCTGCTGGTTGATCAAAAAAATGTAATATTCTATAGACAGCTTTACTTTGTTTTTTGCCTCCTTTCAGTGAGCCCCTAAACCTTTACTTTTCCCCTCACTTCCATTTGTTTGGAATGAGCAGTGCATGCTAATTGTGGTCATGTGCACTGCTCCATACACACTACACATCCCATAGTTCATAGTCCCAATCCAATCTCGAAAGTGAGCAAGAGAGAGTGGCTATGTTCCTAAATACAGTGCGAACATGGAGAATGAACACTACCACCCTCTAACAAGAAGTCAGATCACTGTAGTAAAGAAAAAATTAATAAAGCAAAAAAAAAAAAAGAAAACTCCTGCAGAAGGAAGAGCACCTGAGATGTACAAGGGGGTACAGCAATTATGGCCCTAATATTATTGGTGCTGGTTTACCACAAAAAAAACACCCATGTCTGGAGCAGAAGGAAGAGCGCCTGAGATGCAAAAAGGGGTACAGAAATCATGGCCCTAAAATTATTGCTGCGGGTTCACCACCAAAAAAAAAAAAACACTCACGTCTGGAGCAGAAGGAAGAGCACCTGAGATGCACAAGGGGATACAGCAATTATGCCTCTAATACTATTGGTGCTGTTTCACCACCAAAAGAACACCCACATTTGGAGCAGAAGGAAGAGTGCCTTAGATGCACAAGGGGGTACAGCAATTATGGCCCTAATATTATTGGTGCTGGTTCACCACCAAAAAAAAAACCCACATCTGTAGCAGAAGGAAGAGCGCCTGAGATGCACAAGGGGGTACAGCAATTATGCCCCTAATATTATTGGTGCTGGTTCACCACCAAAAAAAACATCCACGTCTGGAGCAGAAGGAAGAGCGCCTGAGATGCACAGGGGGGTACAGCAAATATGGCCCTAATATTATTGGGGCTGGTTCATCAGCAAAAAAAAACACCAATTTCTGGAGCAGAAGGAAGAGCGCCTGAGATGCACAAGGGGGTACAGCAATTATGCCCCTAATATTATTGGTTCACCACCAAAAAAAACACCCATATCTGGAGCAGAGGGAAGAGCGCCTGAGATGCACAAGGTGTACAGCAATTATGCCCTTAATATTATTGGTGCAGGTTCACCACCCAAAAAAACACAACAGAACCTGATGCTGCTAAAAATAAATATAAACCAGTTCCAAAAAAGTTGGGACACTGTACAAATTGTGAATAAAAACAGAATGCAATGATGTGGAAGTTTCAAATTTCAATACTTTATTCAGAATACAACATAGATGACATAGCAAATGTTTAAACTGAGAAAATGTATAATTTAAAGGGAAAAGTACATTGATTTTAAATTTCATGGCATCAACACATCTCAAAAAAGTTGGGACAAGGCCATGTTACCACTGTGTGGCATCCCCTCTTCTTTTTATAACAATCTGCAAACGTCTGGGGACTGAGGAGACAAGTTGCTCAAGTTTAGGAATAGGAATGTTGTCCCATTCTTGTCTAATACAGGCTTCTAGTTGCTCAACTGTCTTAGGTCTTCTTTGTCGCATCTTCCTCTTTATGATGCGCCGAATGCTTTCTATGGGTGAAAGATCTGGACTGCAGGCTGGCCATTTCAGTACCCGGATCCTTCTTCTACACAGCCATGATGTTGTAATTGATGCAGTTTGTGGTCTGGCATTGTCATGTTGGAAAATGCAAGGTCTTCCCTATAGGAGACGACGGATGGGAGCATATGTTGTTCTAGAACTTGGATATACCTTTTAGCATTGATGGTGCCTTTCCAGATGTGTAAGCTGACCATGCCACATGCACTTATGCAACCCCATACCATCAGAGATGCAGGCTTCTGAACTGAGCGCTGATAACAACGTGGGTTGTCCTTGTCCCCTTTAGTCTGGATGACATGGGGTCCCAGTTTTCCAAAAAGAACTTCAATTTTTGATTCGTCAGACCACAGAACAGTTTTCCACTTTGCCACAGTCCATTTTAAATGAGCCTTGGCCCAGAGAAAACGCCTGCACCTCTGGATCATGTTTAGATATGGCTCCTTTTTTGGCCTATAGAGTTTTAGCCGGCAACGGCGAATGGCACGGAGGATTGTGTTCACCAACAATGTTTTCTGGAAGTATTCCTGAGCCCATATTGTGATTTCCATTACAGTAGCACTCCTGTATGTGATGCAGTGCCGTCTAAGGGCCTGAAGATCACGGGCATCCAATATGGTTTTCCGGCCTTGACCCTTACGCACAGGGATTGTTCCAGATTCTCTGAATCTTTGGATGATATTATGCACTGTAGATGATGATAACTTCAAACTCTTTGCAATTTTTCTCTAAGAAACTCCTTTCTGATATTGCTCCACTATTTTCCGCTGCAGCATTAGGGAATTGGTGATCCTCTGCCCATCTTGACTTCTGAGAGACACTGCCACTCTGAGAGGCTCTTTTTATACCCAATCATGTCGCCAATTGCCCTAATAAGTTGCAAATTGGTCCTCCAGCTGTTCCTTATATGTACATTTAACTTTTCCGGCCTCTTATTGCTACCTGTCCCAACTTTTTTGGAATGTGTAGCTCTCATGAAATCCAAAATGAGCCAATATTTGGCATGACATTTCAAAATGTCTCACTTTCAACATTTGATACGTTATCTATATTATATTGTGAATAAAATATAAGTTTATGAGACTTGTAAATGAGTTTGTTCCTTTTTTACTCACAATTTGTACAGTGTCTCATCTTTTTTGGAATTGGGTTTGTAAATAAATTGAAAAGAAAAACAAATGTCTATATATCAATGAAAAAAAAAAGGGGGGGGGGGTCAGTGGGGTGACACAGGCGTGTTGTAAAGATAAAAAGAAAATACAGTGCAGCGCTGAACAGTGAAAATGTCACAACCATGAACCTACTGATACAGCTCAATGGAAATACATAAATGGTGAAAATATAAGAATATAAATGTGAGTCCAGTGAAAATCACATTAGTGAATAAAAAACAAAGTCCCATGTGAGAATCAGGCATCCACAGACATCATTGGGTGATAGTGAATTGAGAAGATCCCCACACCGACATAATAAACATGAATGCGCTCACCGGAACGTATGGACCCAAACTACTGTATAGTAAATGGGTCATACAGGCTCAATAACATAGATGTCCCCCAACATGGCTGGGTCACCGGATATTCAGAGGAGGGGGTGTCCCCACAATTCTCCAACGAGGTTGTCAGGAAATCCCATTTAAAGATGTATACATGGGAATAAACCAAACAACACGAACGTAGTATAAAACTGTTATGGACAATTTTTTAAGAATACAGGAGTACACTTACAAACATCCAGAAGAAATGATACAGTCAGTATATAAGATGGCACTTGTGAAGTTCCTGTTGTATACAATATACTTTGGTGGCCCCACTACAATCACAGCACAGCACTAAACTGACTGCAGTACACTGTGTAACATAAGAATCAGCCCTACACTGCAATGACTGATATTTATATATATTAGGGCTGGGGAATATAATCGAAAGATCAATGCATCGCGATTCGACCCTTCCCGATTCTGCATCGATGCGGGCTGCCGGCATAATCGATTATACGAAATGACGTCATCAGCCGCGGCCACGCCCTATCGCGCAAGGGAAAAAAAAATCACAAGATCGCAAGATCGGCAGCTGATTGGTGGGTTAGTGGCGGGAGCTTAATAAAAAGGCTCCGCCCCTCCCCTTCCATCTCTTTGTCCCGGGCCGAGGCGCAGCAAGACATCCCCCTCGTGTATCGGCGTCCCACCTGCGGCCTTGCAGCCAGCCAGCCAAGCCAGAAGCCAGTCCAGTGAGTCCACACTCCACACACAGGAGCGAGGAGCCCCAAGTGCGTCCCCATCGCAGCCAGCCAGCGCCGCCAGCCTCACCTCACCATAGGCGACAGGCCCTGGAGGCCCAGCCGCCACGCCACTGCCAGTGACGCCAGCCGCCCGCCACAGAGCCCAGAGAGCAGCACAGCACCTGTCCTCCTCTGCAATGCAGTGCACAACAACCCACACAGTCACACAGCAGGTATGTCCGAACAAATTGTGTAATCATTCATGGGGGTCTCTCATCTGTATCTCTGGGGGATGTCTGTGATGGGGGGGCCTGGGACAGGGGACAGTCAGTCGGGGCCCGGGGGTACTGTTCTGCTGTGGCAGTCTGGCAGCCAGGGGGCTCTCTCTGAGTGTCAGTGGGGGCCTGGGGGTCTCTGTCAGTGTCAGTCAGCTATGGGGGTCTGGGCAAGGGGGGGACTCACTCAGTGTTTGTCAGTGCTGTGGGGGATTGGGGAAGGTGTGGGACATCCTGGTCTCTGTCAGTGTGGGGGTCTGGGCAAAGGGGGGGACTCACTCTCAGTGTTTGTCAGTGCTGTGGGGGATTGAGGAAGGTGTGGGACATCCAGGTCTCTGTCAGTGTCAGCTGTGGGGGTCTGGGCAGGGGGGGGGACTCACTCTCAGTGTTTGTCAGTGCTGTGGGGGATTGGGGAAGGTGTGGGACATCCACCCAGGTCTCTGTCAGTGTGTCAGGCTGCAGTCAGCTGAGCTCAGCTGTGGGGGGAGGGGGGTCTCTGTCAGTGTCACTGTCACAGGCAGCTGTGGGGTAAGGGGGGGCCCCGGGGGTTTTGGCTCAGTGCATGCAAGGGAGTCTGACAGACAGACAGACAGTCATATTTTATGAAAGATGTTGCTTGGTTGACTTGTTGCGGCTTAGTTTACAAGTTTTTATTTTTTTTTTTTTAAACACTGACAGAGTTTGGCAACTTACGTCATCCGTCTCCGTCACATACGTGGTAGTATGGTGGTAAATATGGCAGAAGGAGAAAAAGATCGAGAGATAAAAAATGCACCTAGCGTTTTAAGAGCAAACATCTGGGTACATTTCGGATTTTACGAACACACAGGGAAGCGTGAGTTGGACAAGACACACGCCGTATGTAAAGCCTGTCACACAAAAATTAAATACCTAGGGAATACTACGAACTTGAGAAACCATGTTAGCCGTTTTCACTCTGAGTTAGTAACACCTGTCGCCACCAGCAGTGCCACCACTGCCAAGGAAAGACTTCTAGACCCAGATCAGCCAAGAATTGATGCCATGCTGTCAACTTATCCGCCCAACTCAGAAAAAGGGAAGAAACTAAGCAAAGCTGTGGCAGCTTTCATCGCCAAGGACCTACGGCCTTACTCAGTTGAGGACAACGCCGGGTTTCGCTACCTTGTGAAGACGCTAGAGCCACGTTATAAGATCCCATCACGCAGGCACTTTACAGAAAACGTTATACCTGCACTCTACCACGACACCAAAGCTCAGGTACTTGCGTCAATGAACCAAGCCAGTCGAGTCGCAATAACGTGTGATTCATGGACGTCAGTCACAACGGAGTCCTATGTTACAATAACAGCACATTACGTTACTAAGGACTGGCAGGTCTTGTCACATGTGTTGCAAACAAGAGCCATTTATGAGTCTCACACAGGTGCTCATCTGGCAGAGCTACTGTATCATGTTGTGGAAGAATGGCAGCTGTCTGATAAATCTGTAGTGCTTGTGACCGACAACGCGGCGAACATGATAGTTGCAGCTCAAGTTGGTAAATTTCTTCATGTTAAATGTTTTGCCCATACACTCAATCTTGCATGTCAGCGGGCACTGAAAGGGGCCACGCTCTCCAGGCTTCTCGCCAGAGTGCGACGAATATCCACATTCTTCCATCGCAGCACTAGAGCAAGCCACTGTCTAAAAGAGAAACAGAAATGTCTGGGCCTGAAGAATCATAAGCTAATAACTGATGTGCCAACAAGATGGAACAGCGCATATGACATGGTCGAGAGGTTCTTAGAACAACAACCTGCAGTTTGTGCCACCTTGCTGTCTCCAGAAGTCAGAAAAGGAGAGTCTGACCTCTGCTCTCTCAATGAAACAGATGTGTCAAATGCAGAGGACGCTGTGAGTGCATTAAAGCCAATGAAGGATGCAACCTTGCTGATGTCAGAAGAGCGCAACCCAACAGTGTCTCTCATTGCCCCTCTAAATGCACAACTGCTCCAGAGCATGACAGACACCATGGGATACACAGCCATGACCCATGAGATCAAGAATGCCATCAAAACAGATCTCCTGAAGAGGTACAGCAGTGAGCCAGAGAAGAAGATCCTTCATACAGCCTCTGCTCTGGATCCTCGCTTTAAAGGACTGCCTTTTATTCTCACAGAGGAGGAGAGATCGGAGATATACAGAGGAGTGACTGAGGAGGCTGCATCTTTGGAGGTAATTAGAATTTCATCATGTTTCCTCAGCTACATTGTGTTGTGTAATAACATGCTCTGATTCACTGATGCGGTGTGGGAAGTGGAACTGTATGGTATGGATTACCGTGCAGTTTCCCACACCTCATCAATGAATCACACTCTTACTCAGTTCAGCTCTTCTTATACTATTATCTTTTGTTCAAACACACAGATTACATCTAATAGAAGGACAAATGTGGATGAAGTGCCAAGGGAAAAAGCAACTGTGGAAGAAGAAACAACACCCAGTGAGGACAGCCATTCTCCTCCCAAAAAAAGGCCACAACATCGCTGCTCATGACTTTGCTGGGGCAGTCTTTCACTGATGGTGCAATAGAACCTAAGACCCCCTATGCCAAGGCAGAAGACGAAATGGAAAAATATTGTAAGGCCCCACCTCTGCCTCTCACTGAGGACCCTTTAAAATGGTGGCGTGAGCATGAGGTCATATTCCCCCTCCTCTCTCAGCTGTCAAAGCACTACTTGTGTATCCCAGGTACAAGTGTATCTGCAGAGCGGGTTTTCTCTACTGCAGGAGATGTTATAACAGCGAAAAGAAGCAGTCTTAAACCTGAGCATGTGGATTATATAGTGTTCTTACAGAAAAACCTACATGTTCCCAAATGCTAAGCACTGAAATAATTACTAATTCATGTTTTTAATGAATTAGTAATTACTAATTCAGTCTGCCGCCAGTCACCAGTCAGTCACATCACCAGTCTTGTTTTATAGCTTTATAGCACTGATGGTTTGTTTTTGAAGATTGTCCTGTCCAATGTGTCCATTTCCAATCCATAATCCATTCCGTTGCTTCACACTAAAAGTGTCTAGGCAGGTAGGCAGGGGTACATTTAACCCTCAACCAAATAAATAATATTAAAGTGTATTTTCTTCTAGACAACTGACTGACACCAAGCCAGCCACAGTGCAGCATTATAGGAAGGAAAATCATTGAGAGAAATAACTTGTACATTTGAAGCTTAACCTCGAGTAAATCTTATCTTATTGGATCACAAACACCAATTGTGGATTCTTGTGTAATATACTATATTTGTGAGTTTGTGAATGTGACCCCCATAGGATTTCCTCAAGGTTAAGCTTCAGTTTACAATTTATTCTCTCAAGGATTTTCCTTCCTCTAATGGTGGCTTGTTGGCTAGCTTGGCTTCAGTTACAGATGTAATCGACATGGTAAAGTGCTGCTCAGTGCAGTGCAGGTAAAGTTTTCTTTCTGTAACGTGACTGACTGACTGTCGTGACAACTCAAGAGCTTATAACGCAGCTCTAGCATTAACTCAACACACACACACACAGTGTGTGAGTGTGTGTGTTGAGTTGATGCTGAGGCTGCGTATAAGCTTTTGAGTTGTCACGAGTCACAACACACACACACACTGTGTTTAGTTGACTGGCAATGGCAGGGGCAAACACAATCGCAGTGAACCTGGAACATTTTATATTTTTTACAGCTTTTCTGGCACTGGAGAGATGGAGAATGGCTTGTTTTCAAAATTGGTCCATTCACATAAGTGAATTGATAATTATTTAAGCTTAAGCTTATATTTGTATAACTCCCCTCTAGCAGCCATCAACTCACTTCACTTGAGTTGACTGGCAGTTGCAGGGGGAAACAAACATCACGGTGAACATGGAAGTTATGCAGCAGTGCACTATTGCCAGGTTCACCTTTGATATTTGCTACTAGTCAGGAAGTGCTCTGTTTTGTAGAGGACAGGTTATGGCACACACCTGGAATTTATTGCAACGCATGTCTGTCTGCTGGTCTGTTGTACTCTGTAGCAATAGCAAGTGTAGGGGGTTCCCTCAACCAAACAAATACTAAAGGTAAAAGTGTATCTAGACAACTGAAGGCAAGCCAGGCAGCCACGGTACAGGAAAGGACATCCTTGAAAGATTAAATCAATCATACATTGAAGCGTAAAACCTTGATTAAATCTTTACTGGATCACAAATACACACAAACCTGACCTAACCTATATGCCTTGAGTTGTACCAGTGTGGCAATGCCAAACCTTTCTTCAGTTCTCATGTTTCTGATGCAGACAATCGTGTTGTGTGTTTTTTTGTGATTCCATGAAGATTTACTCAAGGTTTAAGCTTCAGTTGATGATTTACTCTGTCAAGGGTTTTCCTTCCTCTAATGGTGGCTTTGGCTTGGCTTCAGTTGGGTTTAATCGTGGTAGAGACAGAGACTGTCTGCAGGACAGGTAACGTTTTCTGTAAAGTAAGTGACATAAAAGTGACATAAGTGAATTGATAAGCTTAAAGCTTATATTTGTAACTCCCCTCTAGCAGCCAATCCATCAACTCACTTGAGTTCACTGGCAGTTACAGAGGGAAACAAACATCACGGTGAACATGGAAGTTATGCAGCAGTGCACTATTGCCAGGTTCACCCTTGATGTTTGCTACTAGTCAGGAAGTGCTCTGTTTTGTAGAGGACAGGTTATGGCACACCTGGAATTTATTGCAATGCATATTCACATAAAAGGATTTATATATAATGTTTTGTGGGAATTTATGATGACCATTTTCACAAGAATATTAGCTTGGCTGGCTGGCTTCTTCTATCTTGGCTTGCCTTTAAAGTACAACTATAGGCCAAACTTTATCCAAAATCCAAAAAGTTTTGCCTTTAGTTGTACTTTAAATGGTGGTAGGCCTGGCTTATATTGATATTTTCTTTTATGAAGCAGTAAACTGCACTACTACAGTTTTTTACTAATTTTAATGTTACTTCTAGTAAAATACTAGTGTTGTTGTCTGTCTCTGCTATGCTGTTTGCATTTTCAGACCTTCCTATATGTTTGCAGTGCAAGTGCACTAAAGTATGCAGGGCTTGCAGGCCATGACAGGTTCCAGGAAAGTGTCCTTTGAAGCAAATGAAAATAAAAAGGATTCTTTTATTTGTGACTGCTTGATTGTTTGTTTTTTTTTATAAAGTTTTGAAAACCATTGGGCAGTGGGCTGGGCATGGGCATTGGGCAGTAATCGTGATGCATCGCGGAATCGAATCGTATCGAATCGCGACCCTAATAATCGTAATCGCATTGAATCGTGAGGTAAGTGAAGATGCACAGCCCTAATATATATATATATATATATATATATACTGCTCTGGCAGATATATACACTGGACTTGGCTGATATATATATATACTGCACTGGTGGATATATAGACTACAATAACTGATAAATATATATATATATATATATATATATATATATATATATACTGAGCTATCTGATATATATATTCTGCAAAAACTGATAAATATATATACAGTATCTACTACACTGGCTGATCTATTAATATATAAACCGCACACTCCACTAACTACCCTGCCTAATCTCCACTCCTAACACACTTCACGTGGCTGCCGTTTAAGTAGCCTTTATATAGTGTGGGGTGTGGACTTAGCCCCTGAGCCATGACTGGCTAAAGGCACCCTGCCTTTGGCCAATCACGGACATTGTGCTGTGATTGGCCAAAGCATACAGGTCAAGGTACATGCTTTGGCCAATCACAGGCATTGCTTTATGGCGGGTGAATTTCCAGCGAACAGCCCCATTTGTTCGTTGTTCTACGTACAAACAAACACACAATGTTAGAGTCAAACTTAGCTTCGACTTGAACTCGAAGCTCCTCCCTGCCAGTGATATGATCTTCTGGTTGCTAGATTGGGCTTTATCATTTGATTACTATAATTGACACCCCCCATGAAATGACTATAGTCATGTACACACTACCACCACAATTTCCACCATTTACTTGATGCTATTGTCCAAGTGCATGTGTTGCACCAAAAATGTGAGTGAGATTTATCCACCTTTATTTAAAAAAAGCTGATTGTTTAAGGATTTCATTCACTATTGAAAGTCTCTTTGTTTGCATATATACTGCATTGCTTGACGCTGCAACTCCTGTGAATGAGTGGAGCCCTGAAGGATATGGATGGATGATCTTTTTGGGATAACAATCTATGCACTCTTTTTAAGGATTTGAGGTGAGCACCCATTCACAAGGGGGTGCACGGCTGGCTGTCCACTGTGACACTCTGGTCACTTCTCTCTGGGAGCACAGATCCCTTTAGGATTACATTTTGGACTTTGTTTATTGGCTTTTTGCACTTTGCACACTGGACTTTTATATCTATATATTTTCTCTTTTCTATGAGTATTATATTATATTATATTTACCACTTTATTAGCACTATTGGCACTTTAATATTATGTCACATATAAATATTTGGGGTTTTTAAAAATTTAAGCACAAATTAGTTAATTTAATATTTTTTTATTTGCGCAACACTATATATTTATTTCAATTAAGCACACTATTATGAGAAGTGGAGCCTCAGGGTCGCTCGCAGGACTTATTCCTTATGACACTCCCACCACCATGCTTGACTGTAGGCAAGACACACTTGTCTTTGTACTCCTCCTCACCTGGTTGCTGCCACATACGCTTGACACCATCTGAAACAAATACGTTTGGTCTCATCAGACCACAGGACATGGTTCCAGTAATCAATGTTCTTAGTCTCCTTGTCTTTAGCAAACTGTTTGCGGGCTTTCAGACAACCACTGGATATGACGCTGAGCACGTGCACTCATCTTCTTTGATCGACCATAGCGATGCCTGTTCTGAGTGGAACCTGTCCTGTTAAACTGCTGTATGGTCTTGTCTACTGTGCTGCAGCTCAGTTTCAGGATCTTGGTAATCTTCTTATAGCCTAGGCCATCTTTATACATACAGAGCACCAATTCTTTTTTTCAGATCCTCAGAGAGTTCTTTGCCATGAGGTGCCATGTTGAATTTCCAGTGACCATTAAGAGAGGGTGAGAACGACAACACTAAATTGAACACACCTGCTCCCCATTCACACCTGAGACCTTGAAACACTAATGAGTCACATGACACTGGGGAGGGAAAAATGCTACTTGGGCCCAATTTGGAAATTCTTTTACTTAGGGGGGTACTCACTTTTGTTGCCAGCGGTTTAGCCATTAATGGCTGTGTGTTGAGTTATTTTGAGGGGACAGAAAACTACTTACATTGTAGCAAAGTGTCATTTCATCAGTGTTGTCACATAAAAAGATATAATAAAATATTTACAAAAAAATGAGGGGTGTACTCACTTTTGTAAAATACTGTATATATATATATATATATATATATATATATATATATATATATATATATATATATATCTATGTATATACATAGATAGATATATATATATATATATATATATATATATATTTTTTTTTTTTTTTTTCTACTGTCTTTACAATAAAGTACATTTTTTTGTCCAATATTTATATCTTTCTCATAATACACACTAGGGTGTCTTTAAATGCCTCTCCTGCTTTTGCAGTTATATACAGTATGTACTGCTCTCAATTTAACATTTCTATTTCTTTTAGTTCCAGAACAATTTTTCACATGCTGAGTGCTGTCTTCTTTAGCCATCCAAAAGCAGCCTCCACCTGCATGGAAAATTATATATTATCTACAAGCTTTGTCACTGGTTGCATTAATTCCTCCTGTAGCAACCCATAACCAGTGAGTAGTTTTGATGATTTTTTCTAGCAAACTGTGCTTTGAAATTGCAACATCATTTTATGTTCCGGTTTTTCACTGACAGGTTCTCTTTAAATTACATTGATATTCAAAGCCCATTCCTGCTGAATATAAAACATATCTTCATAAGACCCATGAAGCCTTGAACAGAATTGTAATTACGAGATGCTGGTAGTGCATGAAATGAAAACACAGAAGGAAAAAAAAATGAAAAACAACTTGTATCTTTTGTGTTTTAGGGCTACATAGAAAAAAATCTTAGACATTGGTTAGAGAAATGATTAAAAAGCCTAATGAGGAAAAGAATTAATGGACCAGGAGAGCTAAATTGCGAATTAAGAATTAATTGATTTATAAGAAAAAATCTGATTCAAAGGGAATATTAAATGTAATTGTTCCAGAGTCATTAGGCTGGAAGTAATACAGGGTGTTAAGGCTGCTGTCCCTCCTCTACAATGTATTTCTGAATGTGCTATGCAGCATATTATTATTTCTTATACTCATACATTACATAGTACAGCGCATACAGTGCAGTCGCCAGACACACTAATCTTAAATATATCCTCATGCACATTGTTTTCCTTCTTTTATTTATTATTTTGTGTTTTGTTCTATTTTTGCTGTATTGGCGAAATAATCTAGTATTTTTTTTAGAAGAGTATATAAAACGCAAATAAAAGAAATCATTTTAGGAGAAATCAGTTGCATGAGATAAACATCTTAAATACGGTATCCCTGCAAATTGCTGTTCCTTTCCTTTTTTTAATTTCGGATCTCATCATCTATTTTGTTATACTGCTGATTTAATCTACTATTTACTATATACGAAGCTCTAAAATTCTTCTAAGGAAAAATCTATACTTAATCAAGTGAAGGTTTCACAATAGGGAATGTAATGATCAAATGTGTTGCCTAACTTTATCAAGCATGTTTAAAAGATTTCATGAAAATTGCAATAAAATATTATAAGGGTGCTCATTCTTTTAGAAGGAAAGAAGTCAAGATCTAATCTTAGATGCCACTTCCAGGGGTAGCAGAGATAAGGTCCCTATTTTGATGGTTGAGTCAATGAAATTTAGCATCTAAAATCAATGCCCCCATGAAGGTTTCTTTTTATACTTGTTTCCCCAAATGTTAACCACTTTACCACCGGAGGATTTTGCTGTCCCAAAAAAAAATGTAAAAATCAAAAAATTTTTAAATTTTTGGCCAATTTGTTTTCTGCTACCTATGTTTGGTAAAAAAATCACAATAAGCGTATTTTGATTGGTTTGCGAAAACGTTATTGCGTTTACTAACTAAGGGAAAGATTTCTGTCATTTTTGGTGTTTTTTTAAACGAGTAATGATCAGAAATTTTTATTTTTGCGGGACTGCGACATTACGGCGGACAGATCGGACCCTTGACTGACATTTTTGACACTTTTGGGGGTACCAGTGACATTTCTACAGTAATCAGTGCTATAAATATGCACTGTTACTGTAAAAATGTCACTGGCAGGAAAGGGGTTAATTTTATTGGAGAGGGAGCGGTTAATGTATGCCTGGTGCTTACTAACGTGTGTGGGGGGAGGTGACTGAGTGACACAGGGACAGATCACATGTTCAGCTATGCTATGCTGAACACTGCAATCTGTCACTGTTTGTCACTTAGGAGATCCGCCCGCTTTGTTTACACAAGCGGGCGGATCTCCACACTCGATTCCCCGACGATCGGGGAAGAGCAGCGGCAATTGCCGCTGCTCCTCCCCTGGCCCGACTCCCGCTGTGACTGAAAGCAGTGGGAGCGAGCCTCCGGTGGTGCGCGAGCGCCGCCCACAAGGGGAGGAGTCCAGCGACGTAGGTCTACGTCGCTGGATGGAATCGAGCCACTTTGCCGCAGTACAGTCAACGTGACTGGTCGGCAAGTGGTTAAACCACTTCCTTCTCATTTCTCTCATTAAGGGAGTTAAGGGAGTTACTAATACAGAAAAATACAGTTCTACTTTCAGGCGTCTCCTAAAGTGGTAGTAAAGTCCACTTTTTTTATTCAAATCTACAGGTAAGCCTATAAGGCTTTCCTGTACGTACAGCAAATATCTCCTAAACATGCACTGTTTAGGAGATATTTACTTTATTAGCATAGCAGCAGACATCAACAGCGCATGTGCACTGAGCTCTCAATGTATGGCATACCATCCATTGAGAGAATTGTGCCACAGCCATAACTCCCGCACACATGGTAGGGAGTGACGCTATTGTGGCTTGGTCGTACAAATGGCTGGAGCCTCCGAAATTGGAAGGAAGACTGGGTACAGATGAAAGCCCTGCAAGCAGTGACAGAGCACTTCTGGAGGGCTTCTTTTTTAAGGTAAGTCTTTCATAATGGGCGATGCATACTAGCACATTACACATTATGCAGGGATACGATTTTTTATTTTTTTTTTATATTTACTACCCCTTTAAGTCAATGGTCAGAAGTTTACCATAAGGCAAGCTTCAGACTTGGGTCACACAATGCTTTCATTTACATTAAATAAACCTGACCTAGCCAAAATATTTCTAAGGTAACAACAGCACTGATATGCAGGCACCTTGTGTTGCCTGCTGATATGTATGTTGGTCTTCAAATATATCCCTGTGTGACCCCTTGAATCATAGGCCAAGTCTGTGCATAGTGCTCAGGTTCTTTTCAAGTTAAGATTAGGTCCCACCCTGTTCTGCATTAAGCCCAAATTCACCTGCAAAATACCAGAGGTTCAGTAGGCAGTAGAGTTTATGGCTTTTTCGTAGGTAAATGAAAGTGGTGGGCTCAATACAGGGAGGGGCTTAATCTTTACTTTGCAGAATTTTAGATTTGATTTTCAGGTTTGGTTTACGAAGCAATGTGCTTCTCAGGGACACAGGTACTTGTAAGCAGCATAGGGTGCCTGCACTTCAGGGCCATTTGTGGATCAGGCCAAGTTCACACTAAGGGGAAGGATGAGATTTGTGGGAGCTATTTAGGGTCATTTAATGGAGGATGCCAATATAAGTGCCATCATAATACTCTGTTACTTTGTGCACCAAAAGCAACACATTCTGATTCCACCCTCCCAGTCTTAGCATTAAAGTAGAACTTTGGGCATATTGCTAAATACACAATTTGAATACTTGTATGTTATCACTGTTTTCCCTGACAAAGGATTTGTAAATCTCTTTGGCAAATAATTTAATGTATGCCCTTTTGCAACACTACACTGGCAGCTAATTGACACTCTTATTTCTGGCTACCTTTGTTAATTCTCCCCCTCTAACTTGCCCATTGGACAATAAAACATCATCATCATCTCTGTCTAAGCATCATGTTGATGACCCATAGGCCCATAGACCAGTAAAGCCAAAGAAGGGGTAACCCTAAACCAGCAGCAGATTGATCTTCCTAACCAGTAGAGTTTTGTGTGTCACAATAGTGACCGGCCAAAACTAGAAATTTTTGATATGCAAAGAATTAAATGTACCATGATAAGAACTTTAGCTGTTTTCTAGAAATTCAAGCATCACATTTCCTGCAACTAAACCCAATTCCTCCTGATTCTTGCAATTGCAGACTGCTTTTCCTGTTGCTAGAATATAGACAATGGCTTTTGGTCCAGGAAATAGGTTATATGACAACCTAGATAAAAACACTATTGTGCAAGTGAATGTAACCTGCAATCAATCAGCAAATACAATATTGCATATGCATTAATAGCAAGCAAGTCCTGTGTTTTTTTTTTTTTTTCACATTCTTTTTAACAAGAGCATCCTGCTTTGGTGGCACTGCAAAACACAGCATGTCTGAAATGTTAGCGTATAAAGTTGTATGAAGCTGGAGGATATTATTTCTATTGTAAAAAAAAAAAAAATTACTTTATTTATGTTTTCTTTTATGTCATTTGAGGAGGAACCACATATGAATAATTGGACATAAGGCAAGGAGTGTTATACATGTAGCACTACCCCTGCAGGAGCTGCTGGAAACTGGTTCCCCTACTCCTGCACAGCCAGGCAACATGCATTCTCCGCTTGCATCCAAAAACAAGAATTCAGTCCCATAGCTTTGTTTTTATGTTTTATTAGGGGTAAAAACTTGGTTAGCTAACCACAGCACTAGCGTACCAATGCAACATGTTAATGCAATGCAATGCAAAAAAATGCAAAAAAATGCAATGCAAAAAAATGCAAAACAATGCAAAAAAAAAACTTGGATGGGGTGAAGGGATATATGATATGCCCAACTTAAATCAAAGAACAACCAGGGACTCGAGCTGTCCTCCTTTCCGGGCACTGACAGTCTCTAAATATAAATCTGCAAAAGTCCCTTAAGGACTAGGAACTCTTATTCTCTTAGAAAGTAGCAGAAAATGTTGGAGGCTGCACAGTGGAGTATCTCCAACTCCACTGTAGACACTGATCCCAGCTCTACTGACTGCAGGAACTACTTCTGGTGGTGAAGCTGCTTCTTCACCAGCCCACCCAGCTTTTCCAAAGATCTCCCAGGGCAAGGGAAAGGAAATATTTATCTTCCAGAAAGGCTTGCTACATGTGGCAGTCTCTCATCTTGTAAGTCCCTGAATGTGCTGATATACTAACACTGTCCACCTTGCTACCCCTGTTTCTTATGTAGTATTTCCTTCAAACCACACTGCTGTCAAGATCCTCCCAAGTTAGCCCAAACTTCAGCCCAATGAAGAAGTCCCCCACCCAGGCCGGGGATTTCCCTCTAGGGCCCCTGACAGTCTCCTCAGCACTCCATCATTCATCCAACTCCCCTGCCCTCCATATTTAGGGGTTGGCTTGGCCACCCTGTCCGGCTCACTGCCTGAGGATTGGCCAAGTTCTCCTAAGTATGCAGATCAACCCTCCTAGCCTCCGCCCCCCAACTTCTAGAAGTTTCTCCAAACTTCCAGAATCAGCTGAGGCACCAGAGAGTCATCCAGTCTGACTTTCAATAAAACCTTGACCCAAATTCAAGGGTCATTTTACCATGAGCCAATACATTTGTCTGCACTATTCTTTTTGTTTTTATTAAACAATAAGTTTTATTGAGATTGTTTGTTGCATACATTCAACTGAACAAACAAAATAAAAGGAAAGTATATGAAAAAGAAAACAAAAAAGAATAGTAGAACTCCACAGTAGAGTTATGGTGTTAACCTGTTGCCGACCATCCGCCGCAGATATACTTTGGCAAGGTGGCTCAGCTGCGCGAATTTCCCTACCCATACGTCGCTCCTCTGAAGCGAGCATGGGGGTGCGCGTGCGCTGATTCGTGAGATGGGAAGCTGCCTCCAGGCACCCGCAATCACTTCCCAGGAAGACAGCACAGCGGTCTTCTGTTATAAATACGGCAGACCGTTGTTCTGTCAGCAAACAACAAAGGACTCCTGTATTCCTCCTACTTATGAACACAGGTCCCTGTGTTGATTCCATAAGCCCACCCCCCCTCACAGTTATAAAAAATCCCCTAGGCATACATTTAACCCTTTGATCGCCCTGCCAATGTCATTACTACAGTAACAGTGCATATTTTTAGCACTGATTACTGTAGCAATGTCACTAGTCCCCCCAGAAAGTGTCAAAAATGTCAGTTAGGTGTCGGATCTGTCCGCTACAATGTAGCAGTCCCGCTAAAAAGATTGTCATTACTAGTAAAAAATAAATAAATAAATAAAAATTACATAAATCTTTCTCCTAGTTCGAAGAAGCGATAACGTTTGCGAAAACCAATCAATATACACGTATTTACAAAAAAAAAGTGGTAGAATACAAATTGGCCTAAATTATTTAAAAAATTAGATTTTTAAATTTTTTTTTAAATGGGGATTTATACAGCATAAATTCGCTCTTTTTTTGTTTGTAGCGCAAAAAATAAAAATCGCAGAGGTGATCAAATACTACTAAAAGAAAGCTCTATTTGTGGGAAAAAAAGGACACCCATTTTATTTGGGTACAGCATCGCACGGCCACGCAATTGTCAGTTAAAGTAACGCAGTGCCGAATCCCAAAAAATGGCCTGGTCATTAAGGGGGGGAGTCATTAAGGATTGGAAGGTTTTACCCCCTTAAGTAGTTAAACACACCAACTTACAGTTCACATGCTATTACTACATACAGACAAGTAGTTATTCAACCCTTCATTAGCTTAGTCCTACGCATACAATCAGATATAGGTTACACAGATCGTAAATTTATAGGGTTGCATACTAGCCTTGATTAGTTAACAACACGACCATCACACCACGACCAGCATGTTTCAAGAATCTCCAGCTCCTCTTGCTTTTTAATCCAAAATGTCCCACCTCATCTCTCATATGCAGGCCATTATCTATTGGATACCCTTCTGCTATTTAACAGCTGAAATAACTTTTCAGATTCTGGCTAAAACCCAGCAAGACACGCCTATCTTTCTGGTATATGCGTCACAACATCAGGATTACCCACATTGCAGCAATCTGAGGGATGCCAGTGAAATGGGGCAAGTCCAGGCACCGCTAGCCATGGTTCCCACAGTTTGCAAAATGTATGTGATGTACCCCTATTTCTGTATACCTGTTGTTCCTTCAGGAGGGTATCATTTACCTTAGGATGCCATTCCTCAAATGATAAAGGGCTGGGTGGCAACCATTTGATGGCAATAGGCTTATGCACTATAAACAGTAATCTATTGATAGTTACTAGTGTCTCAGGCAAATAAAGTTCCTCGTCCAAACAACCCAACAGGGATATCTTAGGGTCTAGGTCTATGTGTGCATGGAAAATATTGTTAATCGTGTTCATCATCTCTCGCCAATACCTGACCGATTTGGGGCATTTCCATAACATATGGAGTAGATCTGCAGTAGACTACTGATATCGCGGACACTCTGGAGTGTTTCTCCTACCCCATTGAAATAGCTTTACCGGGGTCCTATATGTCCTGAGCACAATAAACAGCTGGGTCAAGCATTCTGCAGATGAAAGTGACACTGAGGGTACATTCTCCAGAATAGTTTGCCTATCATCATCTGACATAACCCTTGTGTCCTAATCCCATCCTCTCCTGCCTGGGCAGTTGGATATGCATGGAAGATTGGACATTAGTTGGCCATATAAAGATGAGATGAGACCTTTTTTCTCAGCGGCCCTTGCCAAAGAAGTTAAAAGCGGCATAGGGCTTACATCCAACCTGAGGGATCTGGTTTGGGCCTGTAATGCGTGACACAATTGGAAGTATTTAAAGAAGTTATGACGTGAAATTTAAAAGGCCTCCTGCAGATCCCCGAGGGATTTCAATGCCTGCACTATTCTAGTAGCACACTAGAGGTTGCTACATCTCTTAAAAGTTGAGTGCATTTTATTTTTTTCTTCAAAAGGCAAGGACATTTTTACAGGGTACATACCTCCAAATGCAGACCCCCAGAAGAAGTCACGTGAGTGATCGTGATGTAACGCGTAGGGCATAGCACCGGAAGTGACGTTACGGGACACGGAAATACAAGTCCCACGGCATAGCGGCTGATAGAGGCAATTTTAAATGTGAGTGGATATTTTTTTCTAATAAATGTGAATCGGAAAATACTGCACTATATTGGCCCCTTATTTTTGAGATCCAAAGCTTTACCAAGTGAACCCCAGCTGGATCCAGATAAGGAGGAGCATACCACCATCCCCTTTACAGAGAAGGAGAGGAGGAGGGACCATACCTTATACCCTACCCTGTATACCTAGAAAAGGAGAGGAAGAGAGATCAGATATTTAAAGCGGAGTTCCGGCCACAGATTCCTTTTTTTTTTTTTAAATACCTCCAAAACAGTGATCCACCACCCTTCTTACATCCGCGAATCCGGTTTTATACATGTATATAAAAGATTGACAATACTAAAATCTTACTTTATAAAATGTTTGCAGAGCGCCGCCATCTTTTCCATGGTCACCCGAAGCCGCAGTGTGCACATATATGCCCTGCTTCCTGGTTGTAGATGGAGGGGGGCAGATCAATGCAGCGCGAAATCTCACGCATGCCCAATACTATGCTGTGGCTGTGACTCCACTCTCTCTCCAACAAACAAAGGAAAGTACTGGCAATAGGCTGGTGCCGTCCGCGCTGTGCTCCACCTCTCATCGCGTCATTTTCTGTTTGGAAATAACGCCATGAGAGGAGCGGCCGGCCGCCTACATCACTGCCCATTGCCTCCTGGAAGTGATCAGTAAGAGCTCCCAGGATGCATTGCGGGACAGTAAGTGATGGCGCGGGCTGCGGCCGCACAGGGTGGAAGTGGAAGGAAAGGTGAGTATATTTTCTGCTGAAACAAGGTAAGTAAAAAAAAAAAAAAATTAGGGAATATCCAATTCTTTCTCAGGGTACAATAAGGAAGCGGATGACACAAAATCTAAGATAACAATTTTGCGGCCGGAACTCCGCTTTAACAGATCTAAAGGCACAATATCTGAGGCATGAAGGTAAGCATGTAGCACACCTATGAATGATGAGCACCGAAGAGTAGAGATGTCGCGAACTATTCGCCGGCGAACAGTTCCCAGCGAACTTCGCTTGTTCGCGTTCTCCTCGGCAGGCGAACATATGCTTATACATCATCATTGAGCAAACTTTGACCCTGTACCTCACAGTCAGCAGGCACATTACAGCCAATAAGCATACCCTCCCTCCCAGACCCTCCCACCTCCTATAAAAAAGCAAGGACAGCATCCATCTTAGATTCATTCTGAAGCTGCAGAGTTAGTTAGAGCAGGGAGAGTGCTGCTGCTGCTGAATTAATAGGGAAATCATTAGCTAGGCCAGTGTTCTGTGTCCACTCCTGCTGTAAGAACTGCTGTAAGAACAGCATCCTGACAGCACCCCAAAAAGCCCTTTTTAGGGCTGGTATATCAGTCTGCTTTTATTATTTTTTTTTTATATATATATATATATATATATATATATATATAGACTGTACTGTGTGCACACCACTCATATCGGGTGGCACAGTACTTTGCAGATAAAAAAGTCATTTAATTTTTACCCTTTAATATAATTGCAGTTGCCTGCCAGTGTGTGTCAGGCCCACTGACTGAACTGTGCCCACTGCCAGTGCCCACCATTCATATAGGGTGGCACAGCACCTTGCAGATAAAAAATTCATTTAATTTTTTCTCTGTAATATAATTGCAGTTGCCTGCCAGTGAGTGTCAGGCCCACAGACTGTACTGTGCCCACTGCAAATGGACTGTTTGCGGTTGTTTGCGGTGCCTTAAACGGGGAGTTTGGTCTGTCAGAGTTTGGTCTGTCACTGTGAAACGGGCGTAACCCTTACACTACCTAATTGATACAACATCATACCTGATCGTATTCACACACGGGATGTTTTAAAGCACGTTATTGCAAACAATTTAGGAATGTTAGGTGATTTATGCCCTTTATGGATTAAAACCCGACTCTGCGTCAACTACGTAATTTTCCATGGGAGTGTTGCCATGGATCCCCCTCTGGCATGCCACAGTCCAGGTGTTAGTCCCCTTGAAACAACTTTTCCATCACTATTGTGGCCAGAAAGAGTCCCTGTGGGTTTTAAAATTCGCCTGCCTATTGAAGTCTATGGCGGTTCGCCCGGTTCGCGAACATTTACGGAAGTTCGCGTTCGCCGTTCGCGAACATAAAATTTTATGTTCGCGACATCTCTACCGAAGAGCACGCCTGAATCACACGGTGTATAGGTGGAAGAAATATTAATGTGACATATAGAAGAGGAAGATCTGCGGTCATTGTTTAAGAGCTATTTGGGACACTAGAGCACTTGTTGGATATATTTTTGCGTCTTATGTTATTGGCGAATGTATTGAGAAAACATCTATAATATATAAGGATTTACACAGAGCACTTTATTGATACACATATATCACCTTGATTAATTGAGAATATATGGAGTAAATAATTGTAATTACATTTATTGTCACAGAGCACTTTATTGGCACATTCATATTTTTTTATATATTTTATATACAGCACCTACCTAAGCACCTTCACTATTTATTATTTATTTATTATTGGTATATGATTATATATATGATGGTATTTGACACAACACATTGAATATCAATACTATTTATTATTCATTGCACAATACAATATCAACATAATTTTATTATTTATATTTATTATTATTTTATATCATTGATTATCACTGAGGCAAACGTACACTTTATAGATATCCCTTGAAGCGTGGTACTTCCCCCCATTTTTTCAGACCCATAGCTGGTTTGTGTTTGCCCAGTCTGCCCAAGGCTGAGCAACTTCCATGGAAATAGAAATTTTAAACTCAATGGGTAAGTTTCTACTTAGATACAGCTCTGATTGCCAAACATAAACATTAGTCTTTATTAATCTACTAGTGTCAATTTTATTGAACATTAACTGAACCTGCTCCCAGTACATTCAGTCAACAGGAAGTATTCTGTTGTCTTTTGGAGCCTCTCTCTCTCTTTGGTTCTTGTTTGCATCAGACCTACATTGCATCTCCTTTTTTTTATTGAGCAGACACACAGACCACATGCTAACAGATAGCTACATGACCCTTGTGTTATTGTCTGTAAATCAGTTTGAAACATATTGTGCCTTTGGCCTTTCTATGTGAAGGTGGTCCCTTGTTATGAAACTGTTGTTACTGTCTGCATATAAGACCTGGTTGGCAGAGAGACGTCTTTATTGTAAAGTACAATGGTAAATATTACACACACACACTCAAACCACTTCAAGACCACACACTTAGAGAGTATGCCTAAGCTACATCCTGTATTACTTAGTGGGCTAGCTGAGCAAAGGTGCCTGAGACCAGGGGAGGACTGGGCCAGGGGGCAGGAGGGCAATTGCTCCCTGGGCCACTCTAATGTCCTGTAAAAAGGCTGCACAGACATGCCTAAAGGATTCCTGGTGAAGAGAAGTAAAAAGTCTCAGCCACTGACCTACTGAGTGCAGGATGAAGACAAGGACAGAGGGCAGGCCTCCCTCACCATAATGGATGGTGTAAACTGTGTCTGAGCAGAGGCCGGTTCCATGCCCCACTTGAGACTCCCATGGGAACCCGGATCCAGCCAATGAGTACAGAGTACCTGGAGCGGAGCTTCAGCCTGGAATGGGGGTCAGGAGGAGCACGGGAAGAGGGAGAGTAGGGCCGAGTCGCTGCACCATGGGCCTCTGGTTTGTACTTGCCCCTGGGCTGAAAGTTGCCAGTCTCCCCCTGCCTGAGACCCACCTCCAGCTTTCTGTAGATATGGACTAGTTTAATCTTATCAGTAGGAGAACTTATGTTCATGCCCTATGATGTGAAAGTAGAGTCAAATCTCTTAAAGACCCTGCAACACCATATTTGCATCTGCCCTAGGGGGTATTGACAATCTCTGGCAATCTCTTAGGGCTCACAAAAAATGTATAGGCCGCATATTATTTAGTTAATTATGTAATTTTCGATTTGTACTATTTGTTTTAACCTCAGGGTGACTCAGGGTAAAAACAAATGGTTAACCTGGAAGTTGTACTAATGAATATGTATATGTTAAGCTATTATACATATTTCCATACATTATTAGAGTATTACTTCCTAAGTATACTGTATCTACAAATATATACCATAGAGGTGAAAGCAATGACAGATTACATTTTTCAAACTGTTATATGCTCATATGCTTAAAGAAAATAGTGTAAAAGCAAATGGTTAATCTTGAATTTGTACTAATATATGTGGCCTGTATGGTGGTAAGCTATTATATATAGAGTATATTTTCAAACATAATCTTTTAGAGTATTACTTCCTAAGTATGTCTAGAAATATACACCATAGATTTGAAAGAGATAAAACGATGAAAGATGAAAACATTTTACAAACTGGGATATTCAGGTCCTGAAGAACCAGGTGAGACCCAAGAAACGGATTAACATATGGGATAGCTAGAAATGTGATATCTAGTGTATATTTGTGTATATTTACTAAGGTGGGCCACTTCGTTCATACAGATATTGCGGTATTTACTTGCATGGTGTGGTGGGCGTTGTTTAATGCCAATTAAATAAATTACTGTATATACTCGAGTATAAGCCGACCCGAATATAAGCCTAATTTTACCACAAAAAAGTGGGAAAACGTATTGACTCGAGTATAAACCTAGGGTGGGAAATGCAGCAGCTACTGGACCCAACCGGACCACCACGAGACACAAAATAGGGGCTGCGGGCATGGTGCAGGAGATGGTTCAGGCATGGTACAAGTGATGGTATAGGCATGGCACAGTAGGTATAGGCATGGCACAGTAAGTACAGGCATTGCACAATAAGTACAGGCATGGCACAGGAGATGCAGTGCTGCGGGCATGGTACAGGAGAATGTCCTGTACCATGCCCGCAGAACTGCATGAGGAAATGCAGTGGCTGCTGAAGGAGTCTCACTTACCTGTCGAAGATACGCCTTTGATTTTAAAATGTCGCCGCCCCAAGCCAACATGTCACCGTGCATGCGCCGCCAATGCTTGGGAAAGCTCCTACACGTTCAGCTATTCCCGGGCATGCAGCGCATGCGCAGTGACATGTCGGCGCCGGGTGGCACCATTTTTAAAAAGTAAGTGAGCCAGTGACTCGAGTATAAGCCAAGGGGGGCTTTTTCAGCATGAAAAAACATGCTGAAAAACTCGGCTTATACTCAAGTATATATGGTACATAAAATTTAATCAATTGTTCAGTTTTTTTTTTCAGCAAGGTGTAGGATATTAATATTCATAAGTGCTGAGCTGTATGACAACACCATTTCTCTATTTGAGAGTTGTTTTAGATAAGATAAAAAAAATGTACTGGGGTGATCAACATTGCAAAACCAATTTATTGTAAAAGACTGCCACTATTTGAACTTAAAGAGGAACTTTTTGGGAAGTTCCACCCCCCCCTCTCCCATAATTATAATGTTTTTTGGGGGGGGGGGGGGGTAGCGGGTACCTGATTTTGACAGGTACCAAATCCCATTTCCGGTCAGATCACCTGAGCAGAAGTTTGGCCCCCTCTTCTTCCACCTCAGTCTCTTGGGACATGTCACATGTTCCAAGAGACTGCAGAACCATTCAAGAGGTTCAGTGCGGCTTGTACATGCGCAGTGGGCATCCGGCTGTGAAGCCGCAAGGAGTCACAATCGGCTGCCCACAGTCAAGATGCCGGCGCCTGGACCCAAAGACTGGCAATAAGCCAGGTTGGGTAAGGACATAACTGGATCCCGGGACAGGAAAGTGTGTGTTTAATAAAAGTCAACAGCTACAGTTTTATATTTTTGTTTACAGGGTGAAACTCCTTTTTAAGTGAATATTCTGCAGAATAAAATAGAAAGTTCTGTGTTTAAACCTGTCAATCCCATCTCTTCATGACAATCCGACATTGGCTATTTCTAGAAGCAATGAAAGACTGCAAATGTGTTTTTATGTCTCAACTTTCCAGGTTGAATCACGTTTAGTGGGTACTGACTGACACAATTCCTACACAGAAGAGTAATAAAGGACCCCCTTCTTCCCCCGAACAGGAAGATGTAGCTCTTAGGTCCTTTTCTGTAAATAGATCAGGGGAGAGAAAGTCCCTCAGAATGTGGAAGCACAAACACATCACGGATAATATGTTGAAAAGCCTGTGGTTGCCATGGTAACAGATTAAAGAAGCCTTTCTCTAGAGAGGCTGGAAATGAGTTTTACTACTCCGACTTTGATGGCATGGAGGTGGGTTTCTTTGAATTAATCCCCCTCCCTTAGCCTTGTATTTTCTTGCGGCATTGCCTGGAGATGTTTACATAGTCTGAACATCTTAAAAGCATTGGTAAATGAGAGGGAGCTTAAAATGGCTGCCAGTCAAACAGAAAGCCAGGCTTGTACACATTAGTCCTCCCCCTACACATTTTAGCCAAATAAAATAAAAATGATTATTGTGACTTCAGTGGAGGTGGTGAGACCTGTGTCAAGAAAGAGGTTGCAACTGAAATCATTTTAACTAACAGACTAATGTATTGTGCTGCAGCATCTCTCTGCCAAAAGATAAAATGGTCAATATTTTTATTGGTCTCATATTAGAAAACATATTGGGGTTGATTTACTAAAAGCAAATAAATTGTTCATTTTGCAAACGACAATGGACTTTGCAAGAGAATTTGTCCCAGAGCTTAGCGAATGAGGTGAAGTTCTGCTGACTTTCCTCATCCAATCATGCATGCAAAATGAGTAATCTTCACCATATCGACTACACCCTGTCAAAGTGCAACTTCCTGTGTAAAGTGAACACCTTTTTTGCATTTAGTAAATCGATCCCTATATCTTTCACTAAATAAAATCGGAGAAAAACATTTATTTCAACAACATCAGATAAGCTGGTTGGGCAGTGAAGGAACACAGGGAGGGAGGGTTGCAATTTGGGCCACCTTCCTACATGCATGTGATGCTCCACTCTTACTCATACTTGGATACATTTTACATTAAAGTAGAACTATAGGCCATTTTTTTTTCTTTTTTTTTTTTTTTATAATTTTGGATAGTGCAAGGGAGGGTTATCACCCCTGTTAGATTTTATTTTTGCCATCTGTGTCCGATTGCAGAGTTTTCGCACCAGTTCCTGTCCCATAGCCAAAACAGGAAGTAAGAGGAAAACCCTGCAAATTAACGGAATTCCTTGGGGACCCCACGGTCACCATAACTAGTGCCCCTATTGTAAGATTTCCCTGTTAATACTTTTCTGGGGACAACTAAAAATTTTGGGATTTTCTTTTATTTTCCCTTTCAATGATAATGATAAACAGGACAAATAGAGAGGATGAATCTCCCTAACTGGGACACAGACAGCAATAAACTGACAAGGGTTCTAATCTCTCTCCACTCTATTAACCATGATTTACGTCGACAGTCAGCCCCTCACAGGCAAAGCGACGTAGTACTACGTCGCTAGCCTGTGAGGCTCTAGGGAGTGAGCGAGCGCCGCTGGAGGCGCGCTCCCACTCGCTCACAGACCCCCCCCACCGCGCGTGTGAGCGGCGGACCCGATGTCCGCCGGTCACTCGTGATCGTCGGTTACACCGGGAGAAAGGCAGGCAGCTAATGTAAACAAAGCTGCCTGTCATTCTCCCCTGTGTAACAGCACAGATCATACGGTCCTGCTATGTAGGACCGTAGATCTCTGCTGTTACATCACAAGCCACATCCAATCACAGTTATAAACACGCCCCTAGGGACACACTTAACCCCTCCTTCTCAAATAATGTTAACCCCTTCCCTGCCAGTGTCATTTTTACAGTAACAGTGCATATGTAAAGCACTGATTACTGTAGTAATGTCACCGGTACCCCCAAAAGTGTCAAAAATGTCAGTCAAGGGTCCGATCTGTCCGCCGCAATGTCGCAGTCCTGCAAAAAAATCGCAGATCGCCGCCATTACTCGTTAAAAAAACAAAACAATAAAAATGACAAAAATCTTTCCCTTAGTTAGTAAACGCAATAACTTTTGTGCAAACCAATCAAAATATGATTTTTTTTACCAAACATATGTAGCAGAAAACAAATTGGCCTAAAATGTTAAAAAATTTAGATTTTTACATTTTTTTGGGGGGGAATTTCATATAAAAAAATTTGAAAAATATTGTTATTTTTTGCAAAATTGTCGCTCTTTTTTTGTTTATAGCGCATGATCAAAAAATCGCACAGGTGATCAAATACCACCAAAAGAAAGCTCTGTTTGTGGGAAAAAAAGGACGTCAATTTCATTTGGGTACAGCGTCATACGACCGCGCAATTGTCCGTTAAAGTCACGCAGTGCCGAATCGCAAAATAGGCCCTGGTCAGGAAGGGGGTAAAATCTTCCGGGGGTTAAGTGCTTAAAAACTAAAAAAAATGTTGTCTTTAGTTATACTTTAACTTTACTGTTGTCTTTTTGGCTGCAATACACAGATTGGAATTTTGTTAATAATAACATAATACCCAGCCTATTCAACTCAGCTGAGAAAACTAGCATTAGTGTCTTTCATAATACTTAAACCTTGTACAGGCTCAATTGATTAATTAATTTAATAAAGACATAAATCCCAGACAAAGCAACCCCCCACACACCTACTGTATATCCAAAAGTAAAAGTATGACCCCCCTTCAATATTAATATTGCAGCAGATTCTTGGCCCCTTCATGAGCCTAGTCTAGATATTGTCCAATGAAGGGATTGGAGGAATATAGTTAGTGTGTGTTTTTATAAGAAAAATATATACTGTATATATTAACTGCATTCTCATGAAATTGTCATATAGACCCCAGGTGACAGTCAGTGAGACTTCTCACTGCTATGGCCTATTCTGGATTGCAACAACTCTCTATGACTGACTGCAGCACATGTGCACCTTCTTGAAGGATCCTTGACCATGTCAGAATGTAAACACTCAGCCTATCCCATCTACGAGCATGCACACCAACAAAAGCTACATGGCATTTCACAGGGCTGATTTCCTGAAAATTTCATTTTGAGAGGGCAATAACATGATAAAGGTTATATGACGTTTTAGTGACTGGGTTTACATATGATTTACTTCTGCATCTTTTGAAACTGTATTTTAATGTCAACTTTCATATTATTATTTGAATTGGTTCTCCTGTAAAAGTAAACAGGCCATATCTCATTATAGTCGGTATTCAATAGAAAAATATAGTTAATATTATTTTTCAATTAGATGCCTACTGTAATGATAAATGGGAGGGAACAGAGAATCTCTACCCATAATTCTGCAGGGCCTCATTCATAAATATACTAATTGTTTCAATTTTGTTTTATTAAGGTTTTCAACTATAGAAAAAAACAGTTTAAATTTACAATAGACAAAGAAGTTACATTATTAAAAAAAGACTATACTATATAGTATATATAAAAAAAAAAAAGAAGAAGAAGAAAAGGGGAAAAAAATACATATATATTGTGATCTTTGGGGGTTATTTAACTTAGTGTAGAGCCGACCAGTGAGCTGAGTCCATGTCAGTTGTGCCATTCAAGGGCTTGTTGGCCCACTTCTGTTCTTTTTCTTTAATAAACATAGTCCATCCAGGATTCCCACGCAGGGGTTTCAAATTTACACAGCAGTAGAGAAACAATAAACGAATAATACCAAGCCACCTGGCTCTCTGATCAGCACTGCGGCTCAGGCTTTGACCTTGGTCCTCTGTAACAGTGTCCCTGTTTGGTACATACTCTGTTCCCCTACTGACACTCTCCTTTTACAGCTTCCTTGCTACTTAAGCCCACAGGCTTGAGCCCTCCATCTGCTCTGTCAGACTGCACTGTGCAGACATGCACACTTCTCCCTTGCACGTCAGGACTCCTCGGGAGGGTGGAGTCCAGAACCCTGGTCCTGTCTCTACTAAAAGGCCCAGACCCACCTGCACAATCAGTGTGCTGACTGTTCCCGAGACCTGGTCCCAGGATTGGAGATTTCATCCCACCCAGATCGCTATAAAAAATAGAAGAGGAAGAAATTTTGGACTTTATTGGCACCGGTATTAAAAAGGTATGTTTTATTGAAAAAATCACAGAAAAATATATTAAACAGAGACAGAAAAGAAATATACAAAAATGCACATACAATTTACATACAATAAAATCAGGCGGAAAAGCCTCAAAACTATGTGCAAATGTGATCGCACAACCTACTAGGTAAATAGGGTTGTAACAACAATCGCATATATCACAGAGTAACCTGTATTCATAAGGCAGCCATAGAGAGGGATGGTGACCGTCTCCAAAGGTCGTCTGTACAGTATGAGTGAACAGATGTTGAATTAGATCCCAGTTGCCCTACATGTTTCACCTAACATAGTAAGCTTCTTCTGGAGCCCGTGGTATAAGAAAACATCTGTATAATGACAAAACAATGATAGTAAATATCCTAATATGTACACATAAACATAGGCCTAAACATATGCATAAAAGTTGTTATATTGCCATACATCTGGATCAGAATGTCAACCGACCAAATAAATGATTTCATTCTGAGGCTGCGTTAAATGCCCTTGCCGTATCACAGGGAGGGGGGGGGACAGGAAAGTGAAAATGGAAGGGAAGGGAAAGCCAGGGTTGGGGAGGGAAAGGTGTGGGGAAGGGAGGGGAGGGAATGGAAGGGAAAACAAGAGGGAAGGGGGGATGGAATGAAGGGGCAGGGAGGGGAAAGGGAGAGGGGTGTGAATGGCCCTGAGTAGGAGGCGTGCGAGCCGGACCCATGGACCCGTGTGGAGACAAATGCAGGGACCAGGGCTGCATAATATGGTACAATGGGGTATTCTAGTAAAAAGCACCACAACTATACATATTAACAGATGTACATACCTGAAAGGAGGTTCAGGTTGTAGAACTTTATAATGAGCTGAGCCAGGTAGGCTATAGAGAGTAACAAGAGGGTCGGTACGTTGTGGTTGGAGCAAACTACCTAATGTATATACCAAGAATAACATGGAGATTAGTATGTAGTATAAACTATGAGTAAATGGTGTGGTGAGTGGGGTGATCAAAACCAACTGAGTATAGATGGGATTGAGAGGAAAGCCAAGACCATAGTTCATCACCCAGGGCTTCACCTAGAGTGAGACTTGAAACAAAAATGCAGGAGAGGATAATATTCATGCAGGAGCTGATAAAACATGCCTTAGCCACTAAAAGCATTTATCCGTGTCTAAGAATAGACCAAGGTAATAAAGCAGCATGCAGTACCATATTAAACAGTAAAGATTAGATACATAGTAGGGTTGTGAAAGTACCCATTGTTTAGCACCCCATTCCACACCAAAGTGTAGCAGAGCAAGAGATAGCACCTTGAGAGCTATAAAGGCTTGTTAAGGAGTCACTCACGTAAGTCCTGATAGAATAAAGGCCACCCTGTCAAGGACACCCAACAAAACATAATAGTAATGGAGGGGCCAGAAGGAAGAAGACCCCACGGCCTCTGAATCCAAACAAAGGAAGGCGAGGTGGGTACACCTCATATGCCTGAGACCTATAAATTAAAGAGGTTGATAAGTCCGCAGGAGGAAATATGTGGTGACAAAAGATGATGACCTAATAGGAGTGGTGGACTTACCCAATTTTCCAATTTCATTATTAAGGATGTGGCACCTATAACTATCATTGACACCCTCAAGCAAGAGGGTAAGGCACAGAAAGAAATTTCTGAACGAATAGGCTGTTCCCAGAGTGCTGTATCAAGGCACCTCAGTGGGAAGTCTGTGGGAAGGAAAAAGTGTGGCAGAAAACGCTGCACAACAAGAAGAGGTGACCGGACCCTGAGGAAGATTGTGGAGAAGGACCGATTCCAGACCTTGGGGGACCTGCGGAAGCAGTGGACTGAGTCTGGAGTAGAAACATCTAGAGCCACCGTGTACAGGCGTGTGCAGGAAATGGGCTACAGGTGCCGCATTCCCCAGGTCAAGCCACTTTTGAACCAGAAACAGTGGCAGAAGCGCCTGACCTGGGCTACAGAGAAGCAGCAGTGGACTGTTGCTCAGTGGTCCAAAGTACTTTTTTCAGATGAAAGCAAATTTTGCATGTTATTCGGAAATCAAGGTGCCAGAGCCTGGAGGAAGACTGGGGAGAGGGAAATGCCAAAATGCCTGAAGTCCAGTGTCAAGTACCCACAGTCAGTGATGGTCTGGGGTGCCATGTCAGCTGCTGGTGTTGGTCCACTGTGTTTTATCAAGGGCAGGGTCAATGCAGCTAGCTATCAGGAGATTTTGGAGCACTTCATGCTTCCATCTGCTGAAAAGCTTTATGGAGATGAAGATTTCATTTTTCAGCACTACCTGGCACCTGCTCACAGTGCCAAAACAGTGCCATTGGCCTGCCAACTCTCCTGACCTGAACCCCACAGAGAATCTGTGGGATGTTGTGAAGAGAAAGTTGAGAGACGCAAGACCCAACACTCTGGATGAGCTCAAGGCCGCTATCGAAGCATCCTGGGCCTCCATAACACCTCAGCAGTGCCACAGGCTGATTGCCTCCATGCCACGCCGCATTGAAGCAGTCATTTGTGCAAAAGGATTCCCGACCAAGTATTGAGTGCATAACTGAACATAATTATTTGAAGGTTGACTTTTTTTGTATTAAAAACACTTTTTTTTTATTGGTCGGATGAAATATGCTAATTTTTTGAGATATGAATTTTGGTTTTTCATGAGCTGTATGCCAAAATCATCAATATTAAAACAATAAAAGGCTTGCACTACTTCAGTTGTGTGTAATGAATCTAAAATATATGAAAGTCTAATGTTTATCAGTACATTACAGAAAATAATGAACTTTATCACAATATGCTATTTTTTTTTGAGAGGGACCTGTATAGTAAACAATGAAGAAACCTAAAGGCCCGTACACACGTACCGTTCGTCGGCCGACAGAACGTCCTACAAATGTTCGCGGCTGGCGTGTTTGTTGTTTGTCTGTTGAAAAGTGCTCAAAACTTGCCCAGGACATTTGTCTGCCGACAGAAAATGACGTCACTACATTCCACGTACGTTCGCCGCTACAAAAGAGGAAGTGAGTGTTTGGCCGTGACCCTTCTGGGCATCTCGCGCTGATTTCGGTAGCATTTGTTTGGTTGACGACATTTCGCTATTTTCCGAGACATCGTTCGAGAATTTATTATGGCGACCGTGAATTCGACCGTTGCTGTCGTTAGTGTTGGAGTTTTGGCTCTGAGACGACGTACGAGCAATAGGAAGAAGAAGCAGACCTCCTGGATGAAAAATTGGTTGCTTAACCATGATCAATTTTCTCATATGTCCTTGCTGAGGGAGCTCCAGGAAAATAATCCTGATGACTTCAGGAATTATTTGAGGATGACGGATCCCATCTTTTACCGTCTTCTTGCACTGGTGTCCCCCTATATTCTGAAGCAGGATACTTGTATGCGGCTTGCAATTACTCCTGAGCAAAGGTTAATTGCGACGTTGAGGTATCTTGCAACAGGGAGAAGCCTGCAGGATCTGAAGTTCACCACAGGCATCTCCCCCCAAGCACTTGGAGTCATCATCCCTGAGACCTGCTCTGCCATCATCAAGGTCTTGCAGAAGGACTATATCAAGGTATGTTTGATTTTTTACATTACATGTATTACTAGTTTCACCCGAATTATGATGTTTTTGGATGTACAGCAATTGACACAGGCCATTATTTGTAAACTACCCTCTGTCCGCATGCACATAGTAGTAAAGATGTAGATTATCTTAACCATTTGTAAAATTACCCACTAACCACCCCACCATTCTCTCCTATGTGTCCCTAAACGCATTGCCTGTTAACAGTATGTCGAATTTTTAAAATTTTATTGCTTTCCCTCAAACAATTATTCCTTGGCCAATGTTTTAGTACCTAGTTTATGATTTATCTAAAATACATCAGTCCATCCATTCCCACCTATGATTGTGTATGTTTATGTAATGATGTTAAAACCTTCACTGACCACAAGCCCTTATTGATGTATAAATGCCCAGTTTTACTTACCCATCCCCCACCCACATGCTAAATCTCAAAGTCAGCATATACCAAAGCTCAAGCTCAGAGGTCTTCAAACTACGGCCCTCCAGTTGTTCAGGAACTACATTTTCCATCATGCCTAGTCATGTCTGTGAATGTCATAGAATTACAAGGCCTCATGGGATGTGTAGTTCTGCAACAGCTGGAGGACCATAATTTGTAAATCTCTGCTCTAGCTGGTGAGTATAATGGGCCATACACACTATAAGATTGTCAGAACAATTTATCCTTCCGATTTACCAAAACCAAATAATATGAGGTCCAACAAACACTTTCAAATCCTATGCAATCTGGTAGGCCCTTGCACTACATAGAAAAGGTAAATCTGCAGGAAAAAGTCTTCAGAGAATCTTATAGTGTGTATGGCCCTTTACAATATAAGAACAATAGGAGGCTGAAAATAAATGTATGTAGATGTTACATCCCCTAATCCAAACGTTTGCCTTCCTGTTGTTTATATTTTTAACAAGTTGCATAAGCATTTAACAGACAACTGTGTGTGTAATTAATAATGTGATGTGCTCAAGCACAAATTTTTTTTTTTTTTCCCCACAGTTTCCTTCAAACGCAGAGCAATGGCTGGAGATTTCTGCTCAATTTCTGGAGAAGTGGAATTTTCCCAATTGTGGGGGTGCTATTGATGGGAAGCACGTCCGCATTGCCCCCCCTCCGAATTCCGGCACATTTTATTATAATTATAAAGGTTTTTTTTAGTATAGTCATGCTAGCCATAGTTAATGCAAACTATGAGTTTATTTATTTGGATATTGGCAAAAATGGCCGCAATTCGGATGGGGGAGTTATTGAGCAGACGGAGTTCGCTCGTCGTCTAAAGAACGGCACTCTGACCCTGCCATCCAGGAAGCAAACTGTTGAGGGTATGAGCTTTGTGTTTATCGCAGATGATGCTTTTGCGCTTGGGGAGCATCTCATGAAGCCCTACCCTCAGAGGAACCTCACCCCCGACCAAAGGATTTACAACTACCGGTTGTCCAGAGCTCGCAGAGTTGTGGAGAATGCCTTCGGGATAATGGCCAACCGGTTCCGGATATTCCTGAAGTCCATACACCTGTCACTGTACAAAGTGGATAATGTGGTGTTGTGTTGCTGAATTTTGCACAACTTCCTACGCAGGAATGTACACAATTATGTTTTGCAGCAACTGGATACTGACCCTGCTATGCCAGGTACAAGTGGAGAGGCCCAACCTCCTGACCAAGTGGAGTCCATGACGTCAATGCAAGTTGGACGGTCAGGATTGGCATCACACAGGGCTTGTCAGATCCGCCAGGAATATCTGGACTATTTCTTGGGGAGAGGAGCTGTGTCCTGGCAGTAATCACTGTCACACAACCAATAAACTTCATAAATAATTTCCTAAACAGATAAATGTCATAGATCTATGATTTTTGAACACATTAAACAAAAATTGCTATGATTCTGTATTGTGGATTCTAATCATTTGGGCACATATGGCCAACATAATTTTTGGTGTAAATCATGTGTTATATATGTGTGACTTTGGAAGGGTTAATACATTCATCAGTGGGTTTCTTTGCTGTAGTCTCTCACCAGCTGATCCAAAGTGATGATGGCCATGTGTTATTTTTGAGCCAGTGGTGTAAATACAAGGGCCTTCTGCACACCACAAAATTTACACAAACCCTCTCACATTGAGAACTAGGTCACACCCAAGGTTCATCTAATGTCACCTTACATTGGTGGTTATTGTCCAGAAGTTGCCCATACTATATATTTCATATAATACATTAGGGTATTAACAACGTACCTACATGTAAAGTTCTGGTACCTTTGGTACCCTAATTCCACTTTCCTTAGTGTATGCGCCCCACCATTCTCTTTTGGTAAGGTGCGCATACACCTTTAAGACCGATGCTGTCATCATTGAGCGCCGCAGGAGCGGCTATTTCAACCGCCGGCGGTCTCACTAACATTGTTCTATCAACGCCGCATGACCTGCCTTGAAGCTCACATGCTTGCAAGCATACCTCGCTGCTGATCCCTGTATCCCGCTACCGGATCACCCGCTCATACCGAACCTCTCTACTACTGCTTGCTACTAGTGATAAGTACCCCACAGGGGAATCCTCCATAAACCTTCATACTAAAGCTTACACTATCTAGCTCTGCATACTAAGGACTGTTACTATCATCTGCACTATCTAGATCGCTAGCTCTTGAGCCTACTAACATCTATCCTTGCACTGGGTTGGTCTCTCCTGTATGTCATCTGCTATCCTATCATCTACTACCATACATGATTGCTAACCTATCTGCATCCTTCCTGTTACCATCTCATTCTCAAGAACATTCCTCTCAAGTGTCTGTCAACTATTGTCTCTACTTAAACCTGACTCTTCAGCCTATCACCACTATACTACTATATACATAGATCACTCCAGGAACATCTTATTGAGTGTGTATATTTGTATGCTGAATCAGAGACTATCCACAGTGATGAGTCTTGGGAGTTGGGATTGGTATCTCAGTGTTTCTCTACATGACTACTGAGTGGAGTATTTCTGCAGCTGCAAATCCACATTGTTCAGAAAACGCAGGAGCGTTACACTACACCTGTTATGTTGTGTTCATTTATGACATCCTTCTCACTGCCCACCAATGTTAGGATATGTCAGTGTTATGTGAAACTTGATCAAGTGTTATATATATATATATATATATATATATATTGGTAATGGAAAGTGAACTAGAGCAACGAACAAGCAATATGTTTTTTATAATTTTGTGTATGTTGTATTAACATGTCTAGATTATAATGTCTGACATGGCATGGCATGGCTGGGGATGCCACATCCTCGCATGACGGAACATCTGCAATGTAAATTTGTAAGGGAATACAAGAATATAAGGTTAAACAATCATTGCAAATACACATATTTCTATGATCCCATTACACAAAAATCTGTGCCTACCAACCTTCTTGTTGCTCTGGTGTCTGGTCACTTGTTGGCTCCACCAGAATCACCTCAGGAATAATGTCTTCATCTACATAATACAAAAGTGGCCATATCATAAAAGTCACAAGAGGTACATTTGTTAGGACATGGTGCCCTGCTTGATAGCTCTTTTAGTAACAAATATGAAGACATGTACATGGTTATCTACGAAAAATATGGTACATTAATGTTTGACAGTGCATAGGAACCAATTACCTTTAGTCGAATCGATGCCACCATCTGGGCCCATGTCCTCATCTTCTTCCGCAACTGCAGATGGAGCTGCCAAACCTCTCCTCCTCCTTTCCCATTGTTTGGCACGGAGTTTTCGTTTTTCTCCTATTTAAAGGTTTGAATAATAATCTGTGATTAATAGGAATGTTTGCAGAGAAGATTCGTGCAGGAAAGAACGTACGTTGCAACACAATACATATATTTTTAACTATGGCTTCCTGACTTTTAATGTCATATACTAAAACATCAACAATAGATCGATCTAATCACAACATGATAACTAAAATGAGTAATCTAACTTTTTACATAGACATTATAATCTAGACATGTTAATACAACATACACAAAATTATAAAAAACATATTGCATGTTTAAACCAAAAAAAAATAAAAAACTTACTTTTTTTCAGAATCCGATGGATTTGGGAAAGCTGATCCTGCTCACGGTGTTTCAGGTTGGACCACCGTTTCCGAATCTGATCTTTCGATCGCTCCACACCGAATTTTTTAAGCAAACAGGCCACCACCTTATCCATGATGCCATCTTTCCTGGCATTGGGCCGATCATAATTTGCCAACTTTCCATCATAGTCCATTTTTTCTAAAATTCCGACCATCTCCACCATTTCTGCCTTTGTCATGGGTGTAGCCCTTGATTTTCTGGTGGCCCAATCACTTCGGCCCCCACTTGATGAACTCTGAGATCTTTCAGACATTCTTCTTGATTAAAAGATTGTTCCACTGCTTCAGGTGTGTGTGTCGCATGTAGGCCTGATCTTCGGCACGTACACACCCCTGCACAAGCCCGCCACTGGAGGAGGAGTTGACGCATGCGCTGTATTTAAAGGACGCCAGATCTTTCGACCGACGATTCGCTAGCGGACATATCGAGGGTTGGAGCACGATCGAACGGCGAATCACGACTTTTCCCCACAAACAAAGGTACGACTTTTTTATTAGAAAGTGTGTGTTTTGGGCCCTATACAGCTTTTACTATGAATATCTTTATTATGTCCCAAAATACATGCTATTTTAATATGTTTTGTGTTGTGTTGTGTCTTGCAGGCATATACTGTCCTGCAAAATGGTGGACAATTACACCACCCACAACTTTCTCATCAGTTTCATTGATGAGTTCAGGCAACTGCCCTGTTTGTGGAAAGTCAAGTCGGCTGAATATAAAAATAAGATACTAAAAAAACAGGCCATTGACCATTTAGTGGCCTTCTACAAGCCCGTCTGTCCTGGGGCAAATGCTGACTATATACGGCGAAAAATAAACAGTATTCGCAGTGCCTACAGGCGGGAGGTTAAGAAAATTGAAGAGTCCACCCAGTCTGGAGCAGCTTCACAAAATGTACATGTACCACGGCTGTGGTACTTTGATAACCTGCGGTTCCTGGCAGACACCTTGGAATCGAGGCCGTCAATTTCTACGCTGCCTTCGACTTCGGCAGAGGGCTCAGTGTCTGTTGATCCCAGCCAGGATGAAGATATCCTGGAGGAGAGTTTTACTCAGGTATGGCATTTCACTATATATTGTCTGCTAAAAATGTAATCATGTAACAAAATTATAAGCTAAACCATAATTGACCCTTTATGTAAACTGGCATAGCAAAGGGTTGGCATGACAGGCAACCGCCAGGGGCGCAGGCCAAGGGGGTGGGTCGCAAAAACATTGGCATTGTTTTAGTTATTTTTTGAACAATCCACTCAGCCTGCACACCCCAGAACCCCCAGTTTGCAGGCGGATTCATGCAGGTGTAAAACATTGAGAGCTGATTCATGCAGGTGTAAAACATTGAGAGCAGGAGACTGAGAGTGCCTCTCACTGCATCCCCAGCACACCTCTGGTCTTACAAACACTGCTGCATCCCCAGCACACCTCCGGTCTTACAAACACTGCTGCATCCCCAGCACACCTCCAGTCCTAACAAACACTGCTGGAGCATCAGCATTCCTCTGGCTCAACCTTTTTTAAAACAAAACTAACAAACTAACAGCTCCTGCAAATGATACATCCATCCTTGCTTCCATGTCTCTGGTCTCTCACTCTGGGTCAGCAAGGCAGGTGGATTCCATATTCCTGTTTTCCTGCACCGCTTCACCCTCAATGCCCTACATCAAGCCCTCTGCAAGTTCAGGCCCCTCCTCTCTCTCTCACACCCCCTCTTTCTCTCCCTCTCTCTATCTCTCACCCCTCTCTTTCTTGTTTTTCACACCTGAGACAATGATTGCCCACTAGAGAGCTCTACACTGGGTAAACAAGGGACAAATGAGAAACATTTAATGCCCTTTTATAATTTTTTGGGGGGTTACATTTTTACATTGATCTTGGGGGGGGGGGGTGTTGCCAAATACATCTCCTCAACAAGGGCACTGGAGACCCTAGATACGCCACTGTATGTAAAGTCTGCTATTTGTTCACAATAATATAACAAACATGACTTTTTATATACACTATAACATTCTAATCAATTGTTCATTTCATCAACAGGGAAGTGTCACTGAGGAGGAGCCAGGTTGCAGCCAGGAGCCTGGGGAGCCTGCGGAACTATTTCCACCACCACCTCCTCCTGCCAAACGGAGGCAAAAGAGGAAGCACGTGGATGACCTCACTGACGAATTTATACATGAGGCCACCATAGCCCTCCGTAGGAAACCGGAGGCCAATGAGTCCTTCGGCAACATGACGGGCAAAATTTTAGATAAGGTGGACCTCAGGCAGTGTCAGTATGCCCGCAAAATGATTCTGGATGTCCTGCAAAAGGCGGAAAACGGCGTCCTTACAGAGCACAGCCACGCGTGCGAGGAGCACCCATGCCCTCCACCTCCACCTCCACAACACCCACCACCTCGCCAAATGCCACATGGCCAGTGGCAATATGGCCAGCAGGATCCAAACCTGCCCTCATGGCAGCCTGATTATAGCTATCACCAACTTTAATTTGTGTAACCCCCTATTATTTATTTTACCCCTGTTTGGCAGTTTCTAATTTAATTTAGTCCAAATGGACCTTTTTTATGTTTATTTTTTTTTATACGGAGAGTATTAATGTTTTCATTTGTTTTTTCTGAGATCCAAAAAATAAAGAAAATTGTAAATTAAAAATGGCCTATCTGAATTTGTTAACATGTTTAATATTGTGCATAACCTGAAAAATATGTTTTAGACATTAATTCATACAAGAATAAAGGGTCATATCAATAGTTAGATCTTTGCTGTGCAAAAAAAAAAAATGGTGAGGAGTTCAAATTATTTAATTATAAAATGTAATAGAACAGATAGAATAGACAAACATTATCTTCATCATAACAGAACACATGCCTTTTTATTCGAAAAGTATGGCATTATGAGCAGCATCTTCCTTCTTCTCACATTTATCAAGATGAGCATGTGCTCCGCATTTCACCTATTTCTTGGACTGCCGCGAGCCGAAAGTTCTTTCTGGATAAAATGTTGAGTTTACTAGAGAAAATTCTTCCGGGACCTCATTTGGTTTGATCATGCGTGTTGGGATTTGTAGCTGTGTGTCGGCAGAATTCTGTACTGACTGGCGAACAATCGGCCGTTCTGGTGTCGGCATACAAAAATTTAAATGCTTGCAAGACAGATTCTTGACGGCAGAATGTGCGCTGACGGCTGTCGGAGGCACCATACTAACAAGCGTACAATCGGCAGATCTTTCGTCCGCCGACGTTTGTATGCCGACGATCGGTACGTGTGTACGGGCCTTAAAAGCCAGTTTCCTCAGCATTAAGCAAACACCCTGAAGCCCCTCAACCTGTCCGGATGAACATTCTGGGTCACAACCACCTTCTAGACCCTGGCACGGCAACGCTCTGCCACAATATATATACAGTATATACCTTTTTCCTGGGGCCAACATGTCAGCATACAGTGCCTTGAACTTTTTGCCCTTTTGCCACATTTCAGGTTTCAAACATAAAGATATAAAACTGTAATTTTTTTTTGAAGAATCAACAACAAGTGGGACACAATCATGAAGTGGAACGAAATTTTTTGGATATTTCAAACAAATAAAAAACTGAAAAATTGGGCGTGCAAAATTATTCAGCCGCTTTACTTTCAGTGCAGCAAACTCTCTCCAGAAGTTCAGTGAGGATCTCTGAATGATCCAATGTTGACCTAAATGACTAATGATGATAAATAGAATCCACCTGTGTGTAATCAAGTCTCCGCATAAATGCACCTGCACTGTCATAGTCTCAGAGGTCCGTTTAAAGCGCAGAGAGCATCATGAAGAACAAGGAACACACCAGGCAGGTCCGAGATGCTGTTGTGGAGAAGTTTAAAGCCAGATTTGGATACAAAAATATTTTCCAAGCTTTAAACATCCCAAGGAGCACTGTGCAAGCGATAATATTGAAATGGAAGGAGTATCAGACCACTGCAAATCTACGAAGACCTGGCCGTCCCTCTAAACTTTCAGCACATACAAGGAGAAGACTGATCAGAGATGCATCCAAGAGGCCCATGATCACTCTGGATGAACTGCAGAGATCTACAGCTGAGGTGGGAGACTCTGTCCATAGGACAACAATCAGTCGTATACTGCACAAAACTGGCCTTTATGGAAGAGTGGCAAGAAGAAAGCCATTTCTTAAAGATATCCATAAAAGTGTTGTTTAAAGTTTGCCACAAGCCACCTGGGAGACACACCAAACATGTGGAAGAAGGTGCTCTGGTCAGATGAAACCAAAATCAAACTTTTTGGCAACAATGCAAAACGTTATGTTTGGCGTAAAAGCAACACAGCTCATCACCCTGAACACACCATCCCCACTGTCAAACATGGTGGTGGCAGCATCATGGTTTGGGCCTGCTTTTCTTCAGCAGGGACAGGGAAGATGGTTAAAATTGATGGGAAGATGGATGGAGCCAAATACAGGACCATCCTGGAAGAAAACCTAATGGAGTCTGCAAAAGACCTGAGACTGGGACGGAGATTTGTCTTCCAACAAGACAATGATCCAAAACATAAAGCAAAATCTACAATGGAATGGTTCACAAATAAACATATCCAGGTGTTAGAATAGCCAAGTCAAAGTCCAGACCTGAATCCAATCGAGAATCTGTGGAAAGAACTGAAAATTGCTGTTCACAAACGCTCTCCATCCAACCTCACTGAGCTCGAGCTGTTTTGCAAGGAGGAATGGGCAAAAATTTCAGTCTCTCGATGTGCAAAACTGATAGAGACATACCTCAAGCAACTTACAGCTGTAATCGCAGCAAAAGGTAGCACTACAAAGTATTAACTTAAGGGGGCTGAATAATTTTGCACGCCCAATTTTTCAGTTTTTTATTTGTTAAAAAAGTTTGAAATATCCAATAAATTTCGTTCCACTTCATGATTGTGTCCCACTTGTTGTTGATTCTTCCAAAAAAAAAAATACAGTTTTATATCTTTATGTTTGAAGCCTGAAATGTGGCAAAACGTCGAAAAGTTCAAGGGGGCCGAATACTTTAGCAATGCACTGTATATATTTCCCTTTCTTTTACCTCAACACATAGTAGGATCAAAAATTTCACTTAAGAATTGGATAGTCTTATATTCCGCAATTGCATTCGGGAATACAGCTGTGTGTGTAATATTCATATTGTGTGTGTTTTTTTTTTTTTTTTGGTTTTTTTTTTGTTATCATTATTGAAACCTCAATGTAAAAGGAGAAAACAAATATGAAAAAAAGGAGGTAAGAGAGAGAAAGAGAGAAAAAAAAGGAGAAAAGGAGGGGGAAGGGATATATGAGAATAGGGAAAGGTTGCTTGGGAAAAGGGTAAGGATCTGGGGAGGGAAGTGGAGGGAAACATGGACCTGGGAAATAGCAGAAACACTCTATCGTGGCTGGGAGAGAACAATGACAGGGTTCATTTTAACCCAGGTCAGAAAATCAGATGATCTCCGGTACGCTGACCAGGCAGTCCAAGTGTAAAAAAAACAAATCCTCTTTTTCCATTTCCCCTGCCAGCAGCCATTCCAAATCTCTGATGGAGCCTAGTTCGATTGCCTATTCCATGAGAAAAAGTACAGATGTTAATTTCCAGTAACGGGGAATACCTGCTCTGGCTGCAGTAAGAAAATGTCTAAGCATGTTTTTTTTTAACTGTCTTAAGGGGTCTGGGGATCATGGATAGGAAGGAGAACCATTGCAGGTGATGCATGGATAGAAGTATCTAAAAGTTTGAAATATAAATCAAAAATTTGTTTCCAGAACACCTGCCCAGGGGGGCAATTCCACCAGATGTGAAGCATGTTTCCCTTCGAAGCATGACATCGCCAACAGATGTCAGATATATCAGGATTAAAGTGATGTAAAACAACAGGGCATATATAAAAGTACTAATTGGCTTTGAATTTCTGAAATGCCTGACCATAGGTCAAAGAGTAGAAAGATGGACCAGCGCTGCTACTTAACTCATTTAGTTAAAGAGGTTGTAAACCTCAGAATTTTTTTTTTTTTTTTAAAAAGTACACCTGAAAGACAAACACATAATGAGCTAGTATGCATCGCATACTAGCTCATTATGATATACTTACCTTAGAACGAAGCCCCGAAGCGCCGACCGCTCACCTCTCCCATGGGTGACATATTCTGTCACCCTTCTTCCGGGTTCACGGCATCCGGCCATCTGAATGGCTGGACCAGCGATTACGTCACTCCCGCACATGCATGCGGGAGCCGACGGTCACGGCACGGGGCTCTGAAGGAACGGCACCAGCGGCCGTTCCTTCAGAGCGCATGCGCCAGTGATGTCACTGGCTGCATTTAAGGTAAAAATCTCCTAAACGGTACGTGTTTAGGAGATATTTACAGTACCTATAGGTAAGCCTTATCATAGGCTTACCTATAGATAAAAGTGTCAGAGGAGGGTTTACTTCCTCTTTAAAGGGTGCAACTGATCACTTTGGTTACAGTAATTTGAAAACCGACTCCAGGCATTTTGTTTAATAAAAATGGAACCTCAGTGTTGAAAATCAAAAAGCAGCTCAGGCTTCTATTCTCGGTACTTCTCTTGGCTATCCCCCTTAACCACTTGCTGACTGCCTAACGACTATTTACGTTGGCAGTCAGCCCCTCACAGGCAAAGTGACGTAGACCTACATCGCTAGCCTGTGAGGCTCTAGGGAGCGAGCACGCCCCCCCTGGAGGCGCACTCCCGCTCGCTCACGGACCCCCCCCCGCGCGAGGGACATCAGGTCCACCGATCACTCGCGATCGTCGGTTACACCGGGAGAAAGGCAGGCGGCTAATGTAAACAAAGCCGCCTGTCTTTCTCCCTTGTGTAACAGCACAGATCATACGGTCCTGCTATGTAGGACCGTAGATCACTGCTGTTACATCACAAGCCACATCCAATCACAGTAAGAATCACGCCCCTAGGGACACACTTAACCCCTCCTTCTCAAATAAAGTTAACCCCTTCCCTGCCAGTGTAATTTTTACAGTAACAGTGCATATGTATAGCACTGATTATGTCGCAGTCCCGCAAAAAAATCGCAGATCGCCGCCATTACTCGTTAAAAAAAAATAATAAAAATGACAAAAATCTTTCCCTTAGTTAGTAAACGCAATTACTTTTGCGCAAACCAATCAAAATATGCTTTTTGCAATTTTTTTTACCAAACATATGTAGCAGAAAACAAATGTTAAAAAATTTTGATTTTTACATTTTTTCTTTGGGGAATTTCATATAAAAAAAATGTGAAAAATATTGTTATTTTTGCAAAATTGTCGCTCTTTTTTTGTTTATAGCGCATGGTCAAAAAAATCGCACAGGTGATCAAATACCACCAAAAGAAAGCTCTCTTTGTAGGAAAAAAAGGACATAAAATTTGTTTGGGTACAGCGTCGCACGACCGCACAATTGTCCGTTAAAATCACGCAGTGCCGAATCGCAAAATAGGCCCTGGTCAGAAAGGGGGTAAAATCTTCCGGGGCTTAAGTGGTTAATACCTTTTCTCTGCACATGTGAAAGGCTGGAAGCTTTAATAAATAAAATATCCCTGTTCAAATGAGTCAAAAAGTCCGTTAAAAAAAAAAAAAAAAAAAAAAATTACAACAAACATGCAGAATATTAAGACAAACTTCATATCAAAGAGTTAAGTAACTAATAAAAAGTAATCAGCTCCACTGAAAGTGTCATTTAATCATCCTGTTTGTCGATTCCCCATATTCAGTTAAACGAAACATATTCTTGCTCAGGGTGCAAGACTTACTGCTTTGGGTTTCAAATTTAGCATATTTTGATCTGCACCAGAGAAAGCAATTAATATTATGTAATGAGCTGCATTTATATCTGTCAATAGAAATATAAAACTTTCAAGTAACACTCAATAAAGTTCTTCTTGCTGCTGGGTTTAGTTTTTTGTGTTAGTGAGCAGACTAAATCAGTTTAGCCATGCTAATAGTTCCAAAGATAAAGCTGAATGCATACATTCTTCTCTATCAGAGTACTGAATTCATACCCATTATAGTTTTAACTGCTGCTACAGATTTGAAAGTCATGCCACTGGATACACCACATTGGTCTACAAAGTTATGGATGAACAAATGGTTATGAAATCTGATAGCTGTAAAAAATGAATTCAGATCAGCTGTTCTTTTTAATACTGCATATAAAACTGACTGAACAACCTACAGCAACTATGGTGGTTATATTTCAGATACAGAGAAAAGAAACTTTGCAAGCAAGGTTTGCATTCAAACAACATTAGAGTATATCTAAAAACATTGTTTTTTTTGGATTAGATACATTAATTTATCAAAAGTATTTTGACACCAGCCTTTACACGCACATGAACTTTCACGTTATCCCAGTCTTAGTCTGTAGGGTTCGATATTGAGTTGGCCCACCCTTTGCAGCTATTACAGCTTCAACTCTTCTGGGAAGGCTGTCTACAAGGTTTAGGAGTGTGTCTATGGGATTGTTTGACCATTCTTCCAGAAGCGCATTTGTGAATTTGTGAGGTCAGGCACTGATGTGGATGTGAAAGTCCAGATTGCAGTCTGCGCTCTAATTCATCCCAAAGGTGTTCTATCGGGTTGAGGTCAGGACTCTGTGCAGACCAGTCAAGTTCCTCCACCCCAAACTCGCTCATCTATGTCTTTGGGCACTGGTGCGCAGTTATGTTGGAACAGGAAGGGACCATCCCCAAACTGTTCCAACAAAGTTGGGAGCATGAAATTGTGCAAAATGTCTTGGTATTCTGACGACCTAAGTGTTCTCTTTACTGGAAGTAAGGGGTCAAGCCCAACCCCTGAAAAATAACTCCACACCATAATCCTCCCTCCACCAAATGATTTGGACCAGTGTACAAATCAATGTCCGTAAAGACATGGATGAGCAAGTTTGGAGTGGAGGAACTTGCCAGGCCTGCGCAGAGTCCTGACCTCAACCCAACAGAACACTTTTGGGATGAATTAGAGCACAGACTGCGAGCCAGACCTCATCTACATCAGTGCCTGACAGCACAAAAGTGCTTCTGGACAAATGGTCAAACATTCCTATAGACACACTCCTCAACCCTGTGGACAGCCTTCCCAGAAGAGTTGAAGCTGTTATAGCTGCAAAGGGTGGGCCAACTCAATATTGAACCCTACGGACTAAGACTGTGATGGCAATAAAGTTAATGTGCGTGTAAAGGCAGGTGTCCTAATACTTTTGGTATTTTAATGTATGTGCTGACAAGTTAGCAGTCCAGTCAGAACATTTTTGCTGTTTGTGTACCCTTTAGGGAGATTCACCCTCTTTGTTTGTCCTGATGCCCGCTGTCAATAAGACTGTAAGTAAGGGCAAATCCCAAATTTTTAAATTCTCCCCCAAAGCAGCAATAGAGGAGAAATCTTACAATAGGCACTCTTGTTCCAGTGGCAGCTATCTAAAAAAGCATTTTTAGGGGAAATCTATGCCAATGGACACAGATGGTAAAAATACCTGGCAGGGGGTTTTACCATGCTCTTCTGTATTCAAAATGTATAAAAAAAAAAAAAAAAGTTTTGGCTAGAGATATGCTTTATCTGTGATAAAGCAAGCAACTGCAACATTTGCAAAAAGAAGGAATATTTTGTGATTGTATTGTGGAGCATGTAATTTTATCAGTTTGTCTGCGCGTAGGTGGATTTAAAGTTGAGAAGAGTAAAAAAAAAAATCCTGTTCATTTACTTTTAATTAGCACACCTGTGGTTACTGTGCCTCTGACACCACATAATACATTTTTGACCTGCAAGCGAGGAGTGCCATCAAGCAGTGTTAACTGTGATTGAACAGGTAACTGCACATTTATAAAAAGGACACAGTTCAAAACAAAGGTGCAGTAAACCAAGGTAACTCTGTAAGTAACCTCTAACGTTTTTTCTGCTAATGTATGAAAAATGTGATTTTATTACAAGACACGGAGACTCATATTATGCTTAATCTCTTTCTTTATTCCTTAGCAGCAAAAAAAGGATATTGTACATAGTCAAAGAAAAACAAAAAAAACAGCATGTACCCAAAAGGGTTAACCACATATAACATGTTATCCAATGACTGTGTTCCTCGTGCAATAAGCCACTCCTGTGTTCCTTGTGCAATAAGCCACTCCTGTGTAAGCCTGTGGATGTGGTGTACCTGGACTTCGCAAAGGCCTTTGACACCGTTCCCCAAAAACGCTTACTGTTCAAACTAAGGAAGGTAGGTATGGACCATAAGGTGAGTACCTGGATAGAGAACTGGCTCCAGGGGAGGTTGCAAAGGGTGGTGATTAATGGGGAGTACTCGGATTGGGTGGGTGTGGAAAGCGGGGTCCCCCGGGGTTCTGTCCTGGGGCCAATCCTGTTTTATTTATTCATAAATGATCTAGAGGAGGGGATATCGAGTAAAATCTCAGTATTTGCGGATGATACTAAACTAAGCATGCCAATATCTTCTGGGTAGGATGTGGAAACCTTACAAGCGGACTTGAACAAAATTATGAGGTGGGCAACTACATGGCAGATGAGGTTTAATGTTGAAAAATGTAAAGTAATGCACCTGGGTGCCAGAAACCAGAAAGCAAGCTACTCACTAAGGGGGGAACCTCTGGGTGAGTCTAGGATGGAAAAGGACCTGGGGGTACTGGTAGACAACAGGCTTGGCAGTGGCATGCAATGCCAAGCCGCTGCAAGCAAAGCCAACAGAATACTGGGATGTATAAAAAAGGGGATTGACTCCAGAAATAAAGAGATTATTCTTCCACTCTACAAGACTCTGGTCCGGCCACATCTGGAGTATTCCGTCCAGTTCTGGGCACCGGTCCTCAGGAAGGATGTGCTGGAACTGGAGAAAGTCCAGAGAAGGGTAACAAAAATAATTAGGGGAATGGAGGACATCAGCTATGAGGAAAGACTGCAAGCACTGAACTTATTCTCTCAGGAGAAGAGACGATTGAGGGGGAATATGATATCAATGTACGAATATTGTACTGGCAACCCTAGCATTTGGAAAAACCTATTCAGAGAAAGGAAATACAATAAGACACGTGGCCACTCACTAAAACTAGAGGAAAGGCGGTTTAACCTTAAAATGCGCAGGGGGTTCTTCACTGTAAGAGCAGTAAGGATGTGAAATTCTCTTCCGCAAACAGTCGTATCAGCAGGGAGCATTGATAGTTTCAAAAAACTATTAGATGGGCACCTTAAAGACCACAACATATAGGGGTATACAATGTGCGGTTAACAGTAAACACACACATCATAGGTTGAACTGGATGGACTGATGTCTTTTTTCAACCTCACTAACTATGTAACTATGTAACTCCTCTGTCTTTGCTGCTGCCTCCTCGGCTAAGTACAGTTTTCATATCTCTATCTTAAATGAGGTTTATTGTTGATAAATGTAAAGTTATGCACTTGGGGGCTAAGAATATGCATGCATCATACATACTAGGGGGAGTAGAACTAGGGAAATCTGTATTGGAGAAGGATCTGGGTTCTCTGGTGAATCCTAAGCTTAATAATAGCATGCAATGCCAAGCTGCAGTTTCCAAAGCAAGGAAAGTCCTTTCTTGTATTAACAGAGGAATGGACTCCAGAGAGAGTGAACTCATTAATAAGACCTCATCTGGAATATGCAGTTCAGTTTTTGACACCAGTTTTAAAAAAAGGATATCGGGGAACTGGAGAAAGTGCAGAGAAGGGCAACCAAACTGATAAGAGGAATGGAGGAACTCAGCTATGAGGAAAGATTAGAGGAACTGAATTTATTCTCTCTTGAGAAGAGGACATTAAGGGGGGATATGATCAACATGTATAAATACATAAGGGGTCCATATAGTGAACTTGGTGTTGAGTTATTCACTTTAAGGTCAACACAGAGGACAAGGGGGCACTCTTTATGTCTAGAGGAAAACAGATTTTGTCTCCAAATAGGGAAAGGTTTCTTCAACGTAAGAGCTGTGAAAATGTGGAATAGACTCCCTCCAGAGGTGGTTCTGGCTAGCTCACTAGATTGCTTTAAAAAAAGGCCTGGATTATTTCTTAGGTGTACATAATAAAAATGGGTACTAATATTTATAGGTAAAGTTGATCTAGGGAATATCCGATTGCCTCTCGGGGGATCAGGAAGGAATTTTTTCCCCTGCTGTAGTAAATTGGCTCATGCTTTGCTGGGGTTTTTCACCTTCCTCTTGATCAACTGTGGGTATAGGATTGTGTATATAGGATTGTATGGTTGGGTTTTCTTTACTGTTTTTTGTTTTTTTATTGGTTGAGCCAAATATACTTGTGTCTTTTTTTAACCTGATTAACTATGTTAACCTACGTAATAGGAAACCACTTGATAAGGTGGCACGAAGCAAGCTCCGAGCAGAAAGCACACGCCCCACAATTCCTGATATGGCTTGCGTTACCCCTGATGTGGATCCAAAAATTGCCCAATTTTTGCCCTTAAAAGCTTTTGTCACATACCACCATTTCAAGATGGAAGGTATACACTCTCTTCTGGACCTTTAGCTCTCAGGGGACTGTATGGTCAAACTCGACCTGAAGGACACATACCTCACCATTCTGATAGCCGAAGATTGCCAACAATTCCTACAATTCCAGTGGGAGGAGACCATATGGTGGTTCAAATGCCTTTTTTTTTTTTTTTTGGTCTCTCTTCTGCATCTTGGTGCCTCACAAAGCTCATGAAACCAGTGGTTGCCCTTCTACGCAGCAGAGGAGTTTGACTCATAATATATTTGGACGAAACCCTCATCATGGCACAGGATCCTCACCTGCTCAATGAACACCTGTCTTGGATGAGGACTCTGCTGAACAACCTGGGTTTCCTAATCAATTGGGAAAAGTCAATCAGCGATTCCTCTAGATCAATAGAATTTCTAGGATTCACCATAGAAATTCTAAGGAGCACTCCTACTGCCAACATCCAAAGTCCATCAAAAAGGAAATACGTTGGATGTTAGCACATCCTGCTCTTACCCTGAGGCAACTGGCCAGGATTATCAGCCTTCTCTCAGCATCAATACAAGCTATATTTCCCGGCCCGCTACACTACTGAGCACTTCAACATCTAAAGGCCAAGTTCCTTTACTTTGGTCACTCTTATTTAGACTCTGTTCCTCTTGACTGCACAGCCAAAGAAGAACTCCTGTGGTGGCTACAACACATGGAGGCATGGAATGAGTGAGCGATCTTCGAAACCACCTCTGACTTCATAGTAGAATCAGATGCAAGTACGCTTGGCTGGGGTGGGCACTGCAGGCCTACCTCCACTGGGGGAAAATGGTCCCTGGAGGAACAGGAACTACATATCAATTGCCTCGAACTGCTAGCAAGCTCATTTGCCCTATGGAGCCTCTTAGGTGTATTGACCAACTGCTCCCTCCTGTTACGCATGGACAATGTATCAGTGGTTCGTTACATCAACCATCTCAGGTGCACAAAGTCAACAGTCTTAGTGGATCTAATTCTGGCAATTCTGCCTGGATTGCAATATTTCAGTACAGACGGAATTCATTCTGGGGATGTCCAACGTAGTGGCGGATTGGAATTACAGACACCTACGAGATACCAGTGATTGGGGACTGAAAACTTCCATCTTCAGCTGTTTACAGTCACTTTGGGGCCCTTTAGATATCAACCTGTTTGCGTCACATTTGAACTCCCAACTACCGAAGTTCTTCAGCTGGAGACCAAATCCAGAAGCTTCAGCGACAGATGCTTTTCTTTAACCATGGCCAAATACTCGTCATTACGCCTTTTCCCCTTTCTCTCTCATTGCTCGGACTATATTACATCTCAGGCATTACTGGATCTCCTTGATCCTCATATCTCCTTTCTGGAGGACTCAACCATAGTTCCCTACACACATGGAAATGTCCATAGACTTCCCGATGTTACTACCAGTATTCTCCAACCTCTTACTGGACCCCAGCGGTAACTCACATTCCCTTCTACTCCAGGAACCTCTCATGCTATTGGCATGGCTCCTCTCCGGGGACTCTGTTTTATCCCAAATTTTCCAAAAGCAACTCTGTACCTCCTGGCGAGAGCTTGGGCTCCAGGAACCAGAAAATCTGCTACATGCCTGAAACTCATGGACTGGTTGGTGCATGGAACAACAGGTGGATCCCATATCTGCACCTGTGAGTCATGTTTTGAGGTTCCTTACTTCACTTTTCAAACATAGCCTAGCCCACAGTACAATAAATTTATATAGATCAGCTATCTCGGCAGGTCACCAAGGCTGGAACGGTCTTCAAGTAGGTAAACATTGGTGTGTCGACTCCTGTGTGGCATCAGATATGCACATCCACCACGTCCTAAATATTCCTCCCTTTGGGATGTTAGCCTTGTTCTCCGACTTTTTGAAAATTTGCCAAAAAATTAGGACCTTTCGATCAAGCAACTCACTGCTAAACTGGTTATGCTGTTTTGTCTAATCTCCTGTAAACGTGTCTCAGATGCTCGTGCACTGGACCTTACAGCATGCTCATTTATGCCAGAGGGCATTTCCTTTGATATATCAAGATGTACGAAGACATCAATTACGTCGGTTTTTTTTATCCAGTCTTTCTACACAACGTTAACCTTTGTCCAGTGGCCTGTCTCAAAGAATATGAAGCAAGGACCTCTTCAATTTGAGAGCCCAGCAATCCGGATTTGTTTCTTGCAATTAGACATCCACATCATCCAGTTTCTGCAGTTACCTTATCTCGTTGGTTTAAATGGATCATGGCGTCAGCTGACATCGACACTTCCACATACGGAGCACATTTTGCAAGGGGTGCTATGGCATCCAAAGCTTTCTCCTTGGGATGCAGACTGTAAGACCTCCTCCATGCTGCGGAATTTTATTTTCGCCCAGTTTCTAATTTTTCCACTACGGTGGTCACACAGCTTTGAACTAGCATAATATGAGCCTCCGTGTCCTGTAAAAAAATGACCAGATTTTACTAGTTTCATGACGTAAAGTCATGATTTTATTAAAGAGATATTCCAGCTCTTAAAAAAAAAAATAAAGTCAGCAGCTACAAAGAATAGTAGTGCTGGAAAGGCAAAGAAGGTGCTGCTGGTAGAAGACTTTTATTGGACGAGGGAATAGTTAGACCGGGAATGCCAAACAGTGAAACGTCTCTAGGATGTTTAAAATTGGGATATCACAGATCAATGGACTATTAGGTTGGGCTGAGAAAGACACAGGGCTCATGATAAAGACTGGTACCAATGGCAAATTAGGAAATAATACTAAGGGAATTAGGAGGTAAACCTAAATCCAGGACCTCCAAAGTAGCCTTAACGTACCTGGTAGTAGACTTAATTGACAAGGTTGTCCTCTCTTTTATCTCCAGCCCAGGCTCACCTGAAGGTGGAACAGATGGTGTTGAGAGGCAGGAGTAACACGGGTGCCAGCAGGTGTTGATAGCAGAACTTGCAGCAGGAGACGTAAACTCGATAGGGTCAGGCAGGATATCAGGTCTGGAACAGAGGCAATGCAGGGTACATCAGCTGAGGTTAAAGTGGTACTTAGCAGTAATTGAAGGTTCTGGATGCGTGACTTGCCAGAGCTTCTAGTAGGCTTGTTGCAGGAACACACAATGCAACTGGAGCTAGGATGAGGGACAGCCAGAGCAGCCAAACTGGAGACAGAAGCGTAGTAAGAGGAGCAGCCAGGGCCAGCAACGAGCAGACAATGAGGTACAGAAGCATCAGAAAAAAATAAAAAAAAAGGTAAGATTTGTTTGACTTAAATTTACAAATTTTCTTCTTTTCTTTTTTTTTTTTTCTCTCCTCTTTAAAATGGCAGACTTGGTTCAGTGCAGGAATTGTTTTGCATTTATTTCATGTTCCACTCTTTGGAGATTCGGATGCTGTCAGATCTGTAGACAATTCTCCTTACTGCAGCAGGAAATTGCATTTTTGAAATCAGAGATATTTAAATTATCTGTTAAACAAACTCCATCTGGGACTGCTGCAATGCCACTGCCACAGAGGACCCCCAGAAATGGCAGATGGGTTACTGTAGGTTCAGGAAGACTTAGAGTGGTGGATAGAAGATATGTCCCACAGTCGGTGGTTCTCCAAAATTCATTTGCAGCACTCTCAGAATGTAAGGACAACATGGATATGGACTCAAGCACAGAGGGTGAGAAACCATCGACTCCTATGTCTAATGTATGCAAGACTGCAGCCAAGGACAAAAAAGATAAAGTGAAGTCTCAAAGGAAGCAGCTGTTGCTGGGTGATTCAATCATAAGAAGTGTGGAGCTTAAAGAAAATGGTTTTGTGAGATGTCTCCCTGGTGCTACTGCTAGACGAGATAGAAGACGTATTATTAATATTGTTAAGCAAGCAAAGCAGGAAGGGGACGTGGATGTTCTTGTCCATCTAGGGACAAATGACCTGGCTTGCAATGAAGTGTCAGAGGTGAAAAAATCTTTTATCACACTTGGAAATGACGTACAGGATTTTGCATCCACCATTTCATTTTCTGAAGTTCTGCCTGTGCATAATGTTCAGAATGATAGGCAGAGGCGCATAAAGGAGTTCAACATATGGCTTAGTAAATGGTGTCAAGAGCAAGGATTTGGCTTTGTTTCTCATGATAGCTCTACTTGGAATAGAAAGGAACTGTACAAAAAAGATGGTTTGCATCTTTCTCTCAAAGGAACAAATGTACTTAGTGAACAACTCCAAGAATTTGCTAAAGAGTATTTAAACTAGGAAGGGGGGGCAAAAGAGTGGAATTACAAGAGTCCAATTGCCCCCCGAAACAATGCCAGAACAGGTCAGAAGCACAGAGGTTAAGAAATGATAAGCTCAGAGTCCTGTCTACAAATGCTCGCAGTTTAGGTAAAAAAATCAATGAACTTGGGTCAATTATGGCATCTGAGAATGTAGATTTAGTGGCTGTTACGGAGACATGGTTTAATGAAAGAAATGACTGGGACATAACCATACCAGGGTACTCTTTATACAGAAGAGACAGAGAAGGCAAGAAAGGAGGAGGAGTGGCCCTGTATGTGAAAGATAGCATTAAATCTAACCTAATACAAGTTGGTGAGGCCAACATAGAGTCAGTTTGGGTTACGTTGCAGTTTGCTAATCATGCAGTAACTCGTGTAGGTGTGATATATAGACCACCTGGTCAAGTTAAAGAACTAGATGATCTACTAGTTGAAGAAATAGCTAAAATGACAATGAAAGGAGAAGTTATCATTATGGGAGATTTCAATCTTCCAGATATAAACTGGAAAACCAAAATAGCAAGTTCTACCAGGAGTACAGATATTCTAAATTCCCTACTGGGGTTGTCTCTGCAACAAGTGGTTGAGGAGCCAACCCGGAGGGAGGCCATTTTGGATCTGGTATTCACAAATGGGGATTCGGTATATGATGTCATTGTAGGCGAAACCTTGGGATCCAGTGATCACCAGTCAGTGTGGTTTAATATAAGAACTGTGAAAGAGTCGCACCACACAAAAACAAAAGTTTTAGATTTTAGAAAAACAGACTTTTCAAAAATGAAATTAGTCATAAATGAGTCCTTATCAGACTGGAACGGATTACATGGAGTCCAGGAGAAATGGGACTACTTAAAAGGTGCATTATTGAAGGCAACAGAAAAGTGCATTAGACTTGTCAGTAAAAGCAAAAAAAGGAAGAGACCACTGTGGTACTCAGCAGAAGTGGCCCAAATCATTAAAAATAAAAAGCTAGCATTTTGTAATTATAAAAAAACCCAGAGCAATGAAGATAAGGAAATCTACAAGATTAGGCAGAAAGAGGCCAAGCAAGTTATAAGAACTTCTAAAGCGCAGGCAGAAGAAAAACTAGCTCAGTCTATGAAAAAGGGGGATAAGACATTCTTCAGATATATAAATGAAAAAAGGAAATTAAAACAAGGAATAACTAAATTAAAAACAAAGGACGGAAGGTATGTAGAAGAGAATAAAGGGCTAGCCGACTGCCTTAATGAATACTTCTGTTCAGTTTTTACAGAAGAAAAAGAAGGAGAAGGACCTCCACTTGAAAGGATGACTAATGAATCGTTTGATGCATGTGTCTTTACAGAGGAAGACGTTCTAAGATTGCTGTCTAAAGTGAAGACAAATAAGTCACAGGGTCCTGATGAGATACACCCAAAATTATTAAAAGAGCTTAGTGGTGAGCTGGCAAAACCATTAACAGATTTATTTAACCAATCATTAGCAACAGGAGTCGTCCCGGAAGATTGGAAATTGGCAAATGTCGTGCCCATTCACAAGAAAGGTAGTAGGGAGGAATCGAGCAACTATAGACCAGTGAGTCTGACATCAATAGTAGGCAAATTAATGGAAACCCTATTAAAGGATAGGATTGTGGAACATCTTAAATCCCATGGATTGCAAGATGAAAAACAACATGGGTTTACTTCAGGGAGATCATGTCAAACAAATCTTATAGACTTTTTTGACTGGGTGACTAAAATAATAGACGGTGGAGGTGCAGTAGACATTGCATATCTAGATTTTAGTAAGGCTTTTGACACTGTCCCACATAGAAGACTTATCAATAAACTGCAGTCATTGAGCATGGACTCCCATATTGTTGAGTGGATTAGGCAGTGGCTGAGTGACAGACAACAGAGGGTTGTAGTCAATGGAGAACATTCAGAACAAGGTCATGTTACCAGTGGGGTACCTCAGGGATCTGTACTGGGACCAATTTTGTTTAATATCTTCATAAGTGATATTGCAAAAGGCCTCGATGGTAAGGTTTGTCTTTTTGCTGATGACACAAAGATATGTAACAGGGTTGATGTTCCTGGAGGGAAAAGCCAAATGGAAAAGGATTTAGGAAAACTAGAAAAATGGTCAGAACTCTGGCAACTGAAATTTAATGTGGATAAGTGCAAGATAATGCACCTGGGACGTAAAAACCCAAGGGCAGAATATAGAATATTTGACACAGTCCTGACCTCAGTATCTGAGGAAAGGGATTTAGGAGTAATTATTTCAGAAGACTTAAAGGTGGGAGGACAATGTAATAGAGCAGCACGAAATGCCAGCAGAATGCTTGGATGTATAGGGAGAGGTATAAGCAGTAGAAAGAGAGAAGTGCTTATGCCGCTGTACAGAACACTGGTGAGACCTCACTTGGAGTATTGTGCGCAGTACTGGAGGCCATATCTCCAGAAGGATATAGATACTCTAGAGAGAGTTCAGAGAAGAGCTACTAAACTAGTACATGGATTGCAGGAAAAAACTTACCAGGAAAGGTTAAAGGACCTTAACATGTATAGCTTGGAAGAAAGAAGAGACAGAGGGGATATGATAGAAACTTTTAAATACATAAAGGGAATCAACTCGGTAAAGGAGGAGAGCATATTTAAAAGAAGAAAAACTACCACAAGAGGACACAGTTTTAAATTAGAGGGGCAAAGGTTTAAAAGTAATATGAGGAAGTATTACTTTACTGAGAGAGTAGTGGATGCATGGAATAACCTTCCTGCAGAAGTGGTAGCTGCAAATACAGTGAAGGAGTTTAAGCATGCATGGGATAGGCATAAGGCTATCCTTCATATAAGATAGGGCCAGGGACTATTCATAGGATTCAGATATATTGGGCAGACTAGATGGGCCAAATGGTTCTTATCTGCCGACACATTCTATGTTTCTATGTTTCTATCAGACAGGGATGTGTGAAGAATAAGACGAGGTCAGGAACAGATGAGCTGAAGCATAAACGGGATCCAAGGTTAGGTCAATAGCAAGCTGAGTTAGCAACGGGTGTAATACAGGATACAAGAAGGGCACCCAGGAACAGCTGAAGACCAGTCAGCACTGAGCATGGATATGAGCATCCTTTCAATATGGGCTGTCTGAAGCTTTGAATTTCCTCCCACATGCATGTGCATTTCTGTGCATATAGGCGTGCCTGGATAACATTCCATGGGCAATACCATGCGCTTGCACACATCTGTGCACCTGATGTGTCACAGGAGTTTCCTGACAGTAGCATTTTTATAAATACTACCAGAGCCATTTGCTACACCAGAGAGATACCAGGAGCTTAGTGAGTGCAAAAGCTAGGAAAACATTGATGTGGGTAGGGTTAGGATTCTTGGTGAACAGCTGGCTATACATTCAATGCTAGAGACAGGCTGTATTTTAATGGGCATGGTATAACTATTCTTAGAGAAAGAGTGGTTAGTTTGGAAGAGATTTTAAACTAGGATATGGGTGTGGGGGCTAGCATTGGAAGAGGTAGATAGTGAGAATGGAGAGAGGAGATAACCAGGAGTAGATGGGGATGTAGAGGGGGTGAGATTAGCAGAAACAGTAAAATGGTAATACCTGCATATGTGAAAAAAGTGGAAGTAAAAATAAAAAATGTATGTTGGCGAATGTAAGAAGTTTTTAAAACACAACAGGTAAACTAGAATTGCTAATGACTGATGAAGATTTAGATTTTTTTTTTTTTTTTTTTTTTTTTTTTTAACAATATAATCTTGATGGGCAATAGAACAATTCATTTACGAGTTTTTAGCATGCTTAGAAGGGAAAGAAAAGACAAGAAGAAGGGGTATGTCTGTTTGTAAATCGTTTTTTTAAGATCAGCTGAGAACAAAACTATTTGTAAAGACTCTAACAACATAAAGTCAATATGGGAAAAAATATCAAATGGAACATGTTTTAAAAAACTTTAAACAAAGTTCATAGCAAGTACATTTTTCCATGATAACAATATCTCTGGAAAGAAATAAAATACCAAAAGACCTAAAAAGAACATTTTTGATGATGATAAAGCATAAAAGTAGACCATTTGAATCCTCAAAAGTTAAAGACACTGATACTTTAATAATAAAATAGAGGCATTTTATTAATGTAATTAAAAACTGCAAAAAACATCAAGTTAGCAAAAATTGAAGTTGAAAAATGGATTGTTAAAAAAATTAAGTTAGAGAATTTCAGTGCGGGGCTTACTATATCAAAAAGGTCATCATATTGCTATCAACAATAGTGCTATTAATACTATATCCTAAATTAAAGTGATAAATGCTAACCTAATAAGTGCTAATAAAAGTGCTATGTGCGGGGGGCGTGGCCTGGAGCGGCATGGAGTAGGACGTGAGTGAGAGCAGCTCCGCCGGCGTATACTCCTTATCACACAATATCCTGCACCCCGAGATCCTCTCTGCCTCCCCGATATCACCGATCGCCCTCTGGACCGTCCGCAGCATGTCGCCGCACAAAAAAACGGCGGACACGGCCGCCAAGCTGGACAAATACCGCCGCACAGAGAAGGACTCCCAGTCCCAAGATGGCGCCCAGGCGGGAGCGGAGGCGAGCGCGGCGGGAGCCGACACTGCAAAGGTGCTTGAGGCTATTTCACTGTGCCAGGCTTCCTTGACCTCACGGATTGAGGAGGTGAAGATTGACATCTCCCTGGTCCGCCAAGATCTCCAGGCAGTGCGGGAGAGGGTGACTGAGGCAGAGCAGAGGATAAGCACTGTGGAGGACTCCCTGCCCCCCCTGCAAAATGCTTCTGATCGCCTCCAGCTACAGGTCACCCAGCTCCTGCTCAAGCAAGATGATATAGAAAACAGGCTGCGGAGGTGTAATATCAGGCTTATAGGATTGCCTGAGGGGGCAGAAGGAGCTCACCCGTCAGACTTTTTAGAAAAACTCCTGATTGACACATATGGCCGTGAAGCCTTCTCTGCTACTTTTGTGGTGGAGAGGGCCCACCGCCTGTCTGGCAGACCACCGCCGCAAGGAGCACCCCCCCGCGCCTTCATAGCTAAACTCCTGAATTTCCGGGACAGGGATGCTGTGCTCCGTCTCAGCAGGGAGAAGGGCAATATCCCCTTTGGGAATGGAAGACTGGCAATATTCCCTGACTTTTCGGCGGAGGTTCAGAAAAAACGGAAAACATTTATTGAAGCAAAACGTAGGCTCCGCATAAAGAACATCAGGTACGCCATGCTGTTTCCTGCCCGTCTCCGTGTGGAGGGAGACGATAGAGTGCACTTCTTTGACGATCCAGAAGCTGCTATATCCTGGCTGGAGCATCTTGAGGCTCGAGGTTGATTATGCCTCGTACCTCTTCCCCCCTTCTCTTATGGCGGAATCTCCCCGGATCTGTTGGACTCCTTCATTGTTCCCTTTTCACTTGCTCTGTATTGCTGTCTTCGCTTACCCCCCCGGGCCCTCTGGCTCCTGGCCTGGAGCTGCGGTCGTGTCGGAGGGTGTTTGGAACTATTTGGAACTGCTTTGGCTCACGGGCTGGGAGGCCCACGACCCTCCTTTATCCCTTTGATTCACCTAGCCGGACGCAAGTACTATTTTTTGTTGCTCTCCTAGTTCATCTACACCCGGCATGGACACTCCCATCCGTACAAGCCGGTGGAGCATCTGGAGTCTCTCACTGTTTGTCCTATATGCATGTCTTGCTACCCAGCGAAGTTTCGCTCTCCATGTTCGCCTATGTTAGGCGCTTTCCCCAACCTCCCCTCTGTCACGGCACCGGGTGGCAGGGGTGGTATTTCCACTACACCGGTGCACCACTGTGCCCCTTGCTTCTACTGGAATATTTTGTTGCTCCTCCTTTTTTTTTTTTTTCTTTTTTTTCTTTTCTTTATTTTCCTGTTGGTGGGCCCCTTTTTTGGGTCGCGCCAGGTGATTGATTGGGTTGGGTACTCGAAAGCCCGCACCAGTTGGGGTAGGTGCAGGGCGGGGAGGGTGGGTGAGTTGTCTTTATTGTTGATGTATGTCATGTTGTATTTTTTCTCGAGCACTATGCAACGCATTATAATACCTGTATTGTATGTTTCTTTAAAGCTGGGTGTAATTTTGACCTCTCTTACTGCTGCTATGTGGTTCCCAGATATGGTACTGTCGGGTGGTGGATTGAGTCGAACGGAATCCCCGGAGCTCCTGCAAGCTGTCCCATTAGCCCCATCCTATGGCGCACCTTAAATTCCTTACCTGGAACGTCCGGGGCATGAGAGATAAACTTAAACGGTCGGCGGTGTTTGACATCCTAAAACGCCTCAGGGCCGATATTATAGTTCTGCTCGAGACCCATCTTGATGGTGCTCTCCACAGGGCGCTGAAGCGCCCGTGGATAGGCTGGACGTTCCAATCCCTGTTCACTTCCCACTCCCGTGGAGTGGCGATTTTGGTCGCCAAATCAGTGCATTTTGAGCTCCGGGGGTCCTCAGTAGACCCACTGGGAAGATATGTGTTTTTGGACGTACTGCTACATGGTGAACCCTATTTGCTGCTGGCCTTCTATGTACCCCCACCTTTTGCGGCCACTATATTACTAGAGGGTCTGGACTTCATGATGTTGCACCCCCGTACACCAGCAATCTGGCTTGGGGATTTTAACAACACCATGAACCCCGGTCTAGACAGGTTGCACACCTCCGGGCCTGCACAGCCCCAACCCACGACCACCAGATTTGCCCGCCTTATGGCAGAATTTAATTTGCTGGACACCTGGAGGGTTAGGTATCCCTCCCTCAGGGCATACTCATGCTTCTCGGCAGCTCATAATTCTATGTCCCGTATAGATTTCATTTTTATTTCCCCCTTTTTGCTCCCCAGACTTTTGGACGCAGGCTTCTCGCCCCGTAGTCTCTCCGACCATAGCCCCTATTGGGTCACGCTTAAGATTCAGTGTGAACGAGTTCGGCCGGTGTAGCGGCTGAACCCGTTTTGGCTCTCCCTCATCCCTGAGGGGACTGACCTGGCCGCCGTGTGGCAACAATTTTTTGCTGAAAATGGTGGTTCGGCCTCACCCTTGGTGGTCTGGGAGACCTTCAAGCTTCATGCTCGGTCGACCCTGACGACCACTATCAATGCCATTAAATCGGACTCTGCGCGGGCTTACGCTGAAGCCACCGGGGCCCTGACAGTCGCGGAGGCGGCGTTCGCGGCGGACCCGACTCCGGCTGGAGCGGATCAATTAAAACTTTTGACTAGAGTAGTGGAACAACTGGATTTTGAGAAGGCTCGCAGGTCCCTTTTTTTCCAGAAACAAAAGCTATATGAGCATGGCGAACGCGCGGGCAAACTTTTAGCATATCTGGTTCATAGTAATGACAGACCTCCAGTGGTAATCACCCTACACTCCCCCCATGGTCCCCCCATTTCTGACCCTGGGAGGGTGGCAAGCTGCTTCCGGGACTTCTTCCGAGACCTGTACACCTCCACTGCCCCGGTTGATGACTCACCAATTCTTGTCCCCAGACGTTCTCCCCCAACTGACGGCTGACCAGCTGACTCTCTTGGAGGCCCCGCTGACACAGGATGAGATCCTAGAGGCTATGGCCAAGTTCCCTAGGTCCAAGGCACCGGGTATGGATGGCCTGCCTATAGAGTTTTACTCCACTTACTCCGATGTACTGGTGCCACACTTACTGACTATGTTTGAACATGCCTTTGAAACTTCCACACTGCCTCCTTCCCTACGGGAAGCGTTAATTGTGCTTATCCCCAAGCCGGGTAAGGACCCTCACCAGCCTGCCTCCTACCGCCCGATCTCTCTACTTCAGGTAGATGTCAAGATACTGGCCAAGGTCCTTTCGATCAGACTTAACAAAGTTATTTTGTCTTTAGTCCATGCTGACCAGTCGGGTTTTATGCCGGGCAGGAACACCTCCTTCAACCTGAGGCGCCTGTTCATGAACCTTCAGGCCACTCATGATAATGCTGGCTCCAGAGTCGTGGTGTCCTTGGACACGGCAAAGGCCTTCGATTCGGTTGAATGGGGCTTCCTGTGGCGGTGCCTGGAGGGATATGGCTTTGGCCCAAACTTCATCCGTTGGGTTCGTGTTCTATATCAGGCTCCGATGGCTAAGGTTTCGGCCAATGGGTGCACGTCGGCTGGATTCCCCCTCACCAGGGGTACCCGGCAGGGTTGCCCCCTCTCTCCCCTTCTATACGCGTTGGTGGCCGAGCCGCTGGCGATTGCGATACGGTCACACCCTGACATACATGGACTTAGAGTGGGCGCCCTGGAGGAAAAAATCGGTATGTATGCCGATGATACACTGCTATACCTGGCCAACCCGGGCACCTCCCTCTCCGTCGCTCTCACCCTTATTGAACAATTTGGTCGTTACTCTGGGTTAAAAATTAACTGGGACAAATCTCAAATCTTGCCTATCGACGATATATATCCCCTTTCCCCATTGACCCGCTCTTTCCACTTCAGGTTGTGCCCCGTATTAAATATCTGGGGATCCTGGTGACCAACTCCTCGGGCGATTACATACGCGATAACTTACAACCCCTCTTTGCATTGTTGAAATCCAAGACCCAGACGTGGGCGCGCCTTCCTCTGGGGGTGCGTGGCCGAGTCAACCTCGTCAAAATGGTGCTACTCCCCAAACTATTGTACATCTTATGGCAGTCTCCGATATACCTCCCCCTTAAGTTTTTCCTTCAGATCGATTCTATCCTCAAGCCTTTTATATGGGGCTCTAGTAGACACAAATTGGCCTGGAGGAAACTTAAGAATCCCACTGACTTGGGTGGCCTCGCCCTTCCTGATTTCAATTTGTACTACTTGGCCTCGCAATTGTCCCACTTTTTCCACCTTCACAACTCCGATAGGGAGAGGTTTTTGGCTCTCCTCACTCCTGCCTGGGCCCTTGCATCTGCGGATCCCCTGTCACTGGTTCTGATGGGCATGCGGGGCGCCGCGTCCCGTGGGGACCGCACTTCCATGCTGTTCCAGTACAGGCGTGTCTGGGACGTGGTGTCCGCTAAATTAGACGTTCCCCGGCTACATGCACACACGCCTCTCTGGCATAATACTAGCCTCCCCGAGTTTGCCTCTATCCCGGATGCACATGTTTGGGTCCAGTATGGAATCAGCTATCTTGCTCATATAATCACTAATGGCACCCTTACGCCCTTTGACGCCCTGAAAAGCCAGTATGACCTTCCCAACCATATGTTCTTCAGATACCTGCAGATTAGGCACGCTTTCTCTGCTCAATTCCCCCGACCTATGCCCGACCTGTCCCCGATCTCGGTATTGGAGGTAGTGATGGGATCGGAATCTAAACAACTCATTTCTCATATGTATAATGCCCTTCTGTTACCAGCTTCTACAGTCTTGGCCTACGCTGTTAAAACTAAATGGGAGGGAGATGTTGGGACCATGGACGATGAGGAGTGGGAAGACGCCCTCGACAATTGTCAACTGGTCTCTCCAAAACTTTCGGATCGACTAACCCAATTGTTCATCCTTCACCGGGCCTACTTGACGCCAATAATGACGGCTAAGTACCGTAGTGAGGTGTCCGGGCAGTGCCCTGTGTGTCGGCAGGAACAAGGCACCTTTTACCACCTCATCTGGCAATGCCCGGAGATCCAGGGCTTCTGGGGACAGGTGGTTAGATTTCTTCATGACACCATGGGTTCCCCTCTGACGCTGGCCCCGAAATTTTGCTTATTAGGGATACCCCCTGATGTCAGTATAGATAAATACACCACCCTGTTTTTACATGAAACGTTGTTTCTCGCCAGAAAATGCATTGCCAGTCGATGGATGAGAGACACTCCTCCTTCACTCCGGGACTGGCTCCGAGAGGTCAATACGACCCTGCCCTATAAAAAATTGATATATACCCACAGGGGCTGCTCATCCAAATACAACAAGGTCTGGGACAGATGGGTTCGGGCTCCGGAGACGTGTATATAGACCACACAATATTGGTGTGTGGTTTTTCCCTCATACTGTGTGCGGTGTTTAGGCTGTTGCTGGTCATGGACTTTGTAGACTGCCACCCGGGTTTGTTTTCTGCCCTTGCTGTGTCTGGCAGCTCTTCCATCAAAATGTCTGATTGTTATACCTGCTCATTCTCTGTTTATTGTGCTCACCCAGCTGTATTCTCATTGCATTCTCCATATGAACGGTTGTATTCTTTGTTCTATTTTTGCATGTAATTTCCTTGCTTTTTTTTGCAATAAAGACCTTGTTAATTGAAAAAAAAAAAAAAAAAGTGCTATGTGCCTTTTCAAATACGTGCATCAAAATAACTCTGATTAATTGCTATACAAATTATAAACAAAGTGCCCTTCAATAATAATATTAATCTCATTACACATACTCCAGAATTCTAACAAGTATGAGTGCAAACTTGCAATATATAAACTAAAGTGCAAAGTGACTTGTGCTTTGTCCTTACGAACAGTAAAATTACCCAAAGTTGCGGCATAATAGGACATCCACTTGTCAATAAATCTTCTGTGCTCCCCTCCTGTTGTACTGCACTCAACAGAGCTTTTTGACCTTTTTCCAAGGTCTTAAATGTTTTGCATGCAGGTGTTTTCTGCTACTTGTAATCCTATAGGTCCACTCTGCTGAGGAGTCAGATGGCATTGATGAGCACTGATAGGTGGCCCTGATAGGCAGGGCTGATAGGAGGCACCAATGAGCACTGGTAGCTGGCATTGATGGGCACTGATAGGCATCATTGATTGGTGGCACTGATGGGCATTGATTAGCACTGATAGGTGGCACTGATGGGCATTAATCACTGATAGGCAGCACTGATGGTGACTGATAGATTACATTGATGAGCACTGAGAGGTGGCACTGATGGGCACTGATAGGTAGCATTGATGAGCACAGATAGGCGGCACTAATAGGGGGCATTGATGGGCACTAATAGGCGGCATTGATGAGCACTGATAGGTTGTACTGATAGGCTGCACTGATTATAAGTGTAAACAATGCACTGACATTCTTGTTGTTTAAGACAGACACAGCGAGGGAGGAAAGAGCTGCCAATGAACGGCAAGTCCGTTTAAATGTGAGGCAGGAGAGAGAAGAAAAAACGCCTCTAAGTGCAGACAGTTTACAGGTTTATTAGGTGCAATAAAATACATGGGGCAACTTGCATGGAGTGAAGTAAAACATGCTCATCAGTAAGGGTGTCCAGGATGTCAGCGATGGATGTCCGCTGCTGCATGGAGGAGGCCAGGCAGGAGTCCTTAGGTGGAAAGCCAAGCAGAAGGGATAAAGCTGTACCGCAGAGTGAACCACGGCGTGGACCGCAGCGCATGCAGATAACCTCACCAGAGGGGTGGAGGTCATAACACGTTTCTGAGTCTGCATAATGCCTGTCCTGGGCATGCACACTCCTTCGTCAGTCAGGAGAGTGAAGCAGGGGGAGCTGTAAAGAGGCACCGGGGCTAGCAGGGTCCCAGTGCCTGCCATGTGTGGTGGAGGCACCTAAGCTAGCGGTGTCCTAGTGCCTGCCATGTATGGTGAAACATAGAACCAGATATTACACAATTGGGCCCGCATTTAAAATAAGGAATATGGTGGGACAATGAGGAACCTAAAAAAGTGATTATAACATAATATGAATGGACAAAAAATGCTAAAATCATATCAATAGATAAAAGATAGGGCGGGCATAAAAGGATCCTGAGATAAATGTATAGATAAAATATGCATACATGTAGAGTAATCATAAAAAACATGACCTCAAGGGGGTTGGCCCATGCAATAACATGCATAACAATAAAAATACGAATAAAAAGAATGTCACATCATTGTAAGAAACCAATAAAAGTGATGCCATTATCATGGTATATTGTGGCATAGAGTCAAAAGGCAGGACACCACATCATGGACTGAGGAGGAATGAAAATTATGTCTATGGGAAATAATAACATATGGGTTATGACAGAAATGAATGCATCATCTTAGGGTAGCATGTAAGATGTGATAAAAAATGAAATGGGGATCAATATGTAACTATGGTACCCCAGGGACCAAAGGCAACAGGGGAGGGGGAGGGGAGATTTAGAGGAGATTACAAGATAGTGGCAACTTCTAGCTCCTCGTTGAGCCCCCCAGTGGAGAGGGTATCAAGACTGTTAATCCAAAAAGTTTCCCTATGGCAAAGCCTATGAAAGCGCTCTGCCTCGGGGAGATCCCTGGGGATACCCTCAATGATCCATACTGTTAGGCCAGAGGTGGATTTATGATGGTGCTCCAGAAAGTGTCGGGGAACGCTATGTTCACCATTCCCATTCTCGATGAACCGGCGGTGTTCCTGGAACCTCATACGGAGTGGTCTAATAGTCCGGCCTATGTATAACATACTGCAAGGGCACCTAAGACAATAAACAATGTAGTCAGATGAGCAGCAGTAGAACTCATTAATTGGGAATGTTTTACCCTTGGCTGTGAATTCCTTTTGTTTATGTGTAACAAAGGGGCATGTTTTGCATAAAGACTTTTTGCACTGGTACATGCCCTTTATAGTAAAGGTGGGTATACTAGTGGACCGGGAAGAAGCAAGAGGCCTAAGTTTGCTGGAGGAAATTTTGTTCTTCAAGTTGGGAGACCTTCTGTATGTCATCTTGGGTTGGCTTTGGATGAGGGGCTGTAGGAACGGATCTTGTTGCAGGATGCGCCAATGTTTGGCTAGGATGTGTTCCATTTGTCAATGTTTACCATGATATCCGGTGGTAAACCTGGGCTGATGTCCTTCCTCTGTGCTGTTCCTGGGGGGAGTGGGTTTATCCCTATATAGTAGGAAGGCTTGTTCTACCCGAGGTTGAGGGTAACCTTTTTCCAAAAATGTGTGGGTTAATGAGACACTTTGGGTTATGTAATCTATGTCTCTTGTGCAGTTATGCCTGAGGCGACAGAATTGACCTTTGGGGATGTTGTTGATCCACTGTGGTAGATGGCAACTTTGGTAGTGTAGAAAGGAATTACCCACTTTCAGTTTGGAATAGTTTTTGGCATAAATTGTATGGTTTTCGTGACACAGCTCTAGGTCTAAGAAGGCCAAACCCTGGATTTTGTACTGAAGTTAATGAGAGGCCAAAGGTGTTGTTATTACAGTAGATGACAAAGTAATTTATCAAGACGCTAGAACCATCCCAAATGATGAGTATATCATCTATGTAATGGCCATAAAAAATGAGATGGGTTAGAAAGGGGTTGTTGTTCCAGATGTTAGTAGACTCCCAATGGCCCATAGTAAGGTTGGCATACGATGGTGCAAAGTTAGCGCCCATCACAGTGCCTTGAATTTGGAGGTAGTAGTCACCATTGAATGTGAAATAGTTATGGGTTAAACATTCTAGAATGAAGTGTGTCTGCCGGGAGTTGAGCAATTGATCAGTGAAGAGAAAATGTTGAAGGGCAGATAGGCCAATATGATAGGAAATAGATGTGTAAAGGATACCCAACAATAATTATCTTTCCAGGTGTACGGAGCCAATAGTTCCACTATGGGGCATTCCGGGGTGTTGTCCTAGTTCTTGTGGACTTTAGGGAGGTGGTAAAAATAAGTGGTCTGGTAAAAGTCTTTCTGGAAGAAGGCGACCTCTGTTTTTTCTATGATTTTTTATTGCACCTAATAAACCTGAAAACTGGCTGCACTTAAAGACACTTTTTCTTCTCTCTTCTGCCTGTTATTTAGAGCCTGCTTCTGCTCCTGCGAATAAGCCTGCCCTAGTGCCTGGACACCATGTCTCAGGATCCCCTCATTCTTGTTGGATCACATCTTCCTGTCCAATGAACTTCATATTTATATGGACTTCTTATGAACTTCTTATGAACTATTTATACAGAGACTGCCCCCCTCACACAGGGTCTGGCTACCTGTTGGCACCTTCTATCTTTACATGTGATCAGCTGATCACATGGTAAAGGGCTGCTGTGATTGACCTTTTAACGTGATCTGCGATCATTCAAAGGACACAGCAATCACAGAGTGCGCTGGATGCACGCGTCAGGGGGTACACGGGAGGCAGGATTCTGGGAGGATGTCAATGAATGCCCTCCAAAATTTGGAAGCCTGGGGCTCAGATGGAAGGGGGGTATCAGGGGGGCCATCATGGTTTCCCTGAAGTTTGTAGTTACGCTTCTGTAGAGCACTTGTGTCACACATATTTATTATTGTACATCAACAGACGGCTGTCAAGTTTATTTCAATACTTTTAGCATTTTATTTTAGTGTGAACTTAGTTCTCATATATATTTGGTAATGTCAAAAGATATAATGGAATTATAAAATCAACTGGATAATGTTCTGTAATTGTATTAATTTATAGTTAGAATTGCTAAAGGCTAAGAGAGAAATAGTCTGATACAGGAAACTGAGCCACCTGATTGTGGGAATGCAGCAAGATTGGTGGAGTGCTTAATCCTGATATGAGGAGGTATTCTTAGTTATTCAGACAAACACATTGATTTACAAAAGGAAAATAGACTGTGCACTTTGCAGGTGCATTTGCTCCAGAGTTGAATTCACTCAATTAGTGATATCTCTGCTGATATCACATACCTGGTGGAGACTGGGACGTTGTAAGGGCTTTTCTTGCACCTTTGATCCAATACTTTTGAAGGTGGAGATAGAGAGTGTGAAGGTACAGAGTAGCACGAGTGTCATGGTAGTTGGCTGATGGAATCTGCAATACATGTGGATAGAACTGGAAGCCACAGCCCTTAGGACAAGATACAGAAACAGCTTGGTTCCAGAGCAGGAAGTAGTGGAGGAAACTGGAAAGCACGCAAAAGTCAGAAATAGCTGGGCCGCATGGGACCAAATCAGCAAGCAGAGCAAGTCCAGGAAACAGGTCAAGGTCAGTAACAATCGAGCAAAGCAGTACAGAATCAGAAGGCAAGGACAAATCCAGTAATCAATTTGAGATCAAAGGACACTAGATGAGCAGAGGTGAGGCATAAGGCAGTGGCGAAGTCCAGGGGGGACCTGGTTCATGCCACGGATAGGCAGCTGTGATAGATCAGGTCTCATTGTACGCAGAAACATGCTGAAGTCCATTTAGCAACTTTTCTCAGTGACACATCAGTTTAAATAGGCTGCTGGGCACCAAGCATGCATGCCAATAGCTATGTGCATGTGTGCACATGCGCATGAGCATGTGTATGCAGTCTTTTTTGATCCTGGGAATCTTATTTACCTTACAACTGACTTTCATGATCTAATCATGTGTAAACAAAAATGTGCATGTAATTAGGTATTCTTTACAAAGTGAAGCTTCCCCTCATTTGCCAAACTCTGAGGCAACTGCACTTGCAGTTGCCTTTAGTAAATCAACCCCAAAGACATCTACCATGGAAACCAATGGGCTTGACAAATGAACAGCAATTTCCCAAAGAACCCTGTCCTGGTCATGTTTGGTAAATTTCTTTTATCAGCATAAGCCCTGATGAAGAGAGACTGATGAGGTCCCAAAATGTCTTGGAATTCTAGTTGACATTTGCTCAGACAAATAAAGACTTACTAGAACAGCTGCTATTATATCATCTTTCTACTACACTTACATCTTATCTAGGAGCCATGAAGGATTTTCTTATCCTCTGGTAGAGCAACAATGTAAATTTTACAATTGCCTTCTACTGGGCCAAAGCCGCAAGTAGTATGAAAACTTTAGCTTCATGAACATTGAACTTTTTTAACCTTATGTAACCTTGTTAAACCTTTTTAACCTTATGTAACTATTATAGAACTACCTTAAAGGATAACTCCACTTTCGTGGAGCAAAAAAAAATTTTATAGCATATATATATAGCCATATAGTAATTCAGCCATATTGTAATTCATGGGTCCCCAACCTTTTGAAGAGCGAGGGCCGCTTAAGCAACTTGGTAACTGGCCGAAAAGCCACAATGAGTGGGGTGGGCGGATGACAGGTCCGTATCCCGCATATGCAGAGCAGACAGGGACACAGCATGCTCTACTCTATGGGCCCTTCAATTCTATCCACCTAGACCAGGGGTCTGCAACCTTTAAGACATAAAGAGCCACTTGGACCCGTTTCCCAAGGGAAAAAAAAAAACTGGGAGCCGCAAAACCTACAAAAACCTACCGGGGGGTCGAAAACGGGGACGTAATTAGAAATCACAGGGCCCCATAGAAAAATTTGCTATGCCCAATGATCCTACCACAATGCAGAGACCAGCGTACATGCCCCTTTCAATGCAGTGACCAGCATGCATGCCCCCTTCAATGCAGAGACCAGAATACATGCCCCTTTCAATGTAGTGACCAGTGTACATGCCCCTTTCAATGTAGTGACCAGAATACATGCCCCCTTACAATGTAGTGACCAGCATACATGCCCCCTTTCAATGCAGAGACCAGCGTGCATGCGTGCCCCCTTCAAAGCAGTGTGTGGGCCCCCCCCACCCCCCCCCCCCCCCCGAGGCATCACTTCACTTACCTCACACTGGTGCCTGGCATGCTGCTGCTGACGGGAGTCTGGACGGACGTCTTTTTTCGAACTGCATGCGCGCCGCTGCCCTCCTCTCTTACAGCGGGCGGGAAGGTGACGTCGGGACGGTGCGTGACTAACGCACGCACCACCCCCCACGTGACGTCACAACCAGGACAGCGCCACAGTGGGGAGTGTCGGGGTGCACAGTGCGCCTCCTCCCCTCGCTAGCATCCGCCCCGGAGCCGCAGCAAAGGTTCAAAAGAGCCGCATGCGGCTCCGGAGCCACGGGTTGCTGACCTATGACCTAGACAAAAGAGGACAGATCCCCTTCTATTTTTGTAGCAGATAGGAGGTAGGAGCGTGTAAACGGACAGGTGAAGGGAGGAAAAACAGACAGGCGGACCTGATTGGACTGACCATGTGAAAGGGTCCTAAGGCTGCTTTCACACTGTTGCACTGCGGTTTACCCGCACTGTGGGTGCAATGCAGCGTACTGTGGCTTTCCTGCGTGTTAGCTGCCCTTTGCTATAGAATTCTATTAAATCTTGCAGGTGTGGTGCACTTCCTAAAAGTGCATCAAACCTGCAGGTAAAAACAGAAGTCTATAACTTAGTTCAGGTAACCCAAAGGTTAAAAGCAGCCCAGTGTAGCTAGTGTACAGTGTAGAGAACAGATATGCCTATTGCTGTTTGATTTTAATTCAAAACCGACCTTAATCTTCACTTCTTCCTCTGTATTCCTGCAGGTATCGCTGGCTGCAGTTGTCCCCCAGGTGGGTATGGCTGGCGGCTGCTGCTGTCCCTCAGGGCGGGTATGGCTGGTGGCTGCTGCTGTCCCCCAGGCAAGTATGGCTGGAGGCTGTTGCTGTTCCCCAGGCAGGTATGGCTGGCGCCTGCTGCTGTCTCTCAGGGCGGGTATGGCTGGTGGCAGCTGCTGTCCCCTAGGGTGGGTATGGCTGGTGGCTGCTGCTGTCCCCCAAGGCAAGTTTGGCTGGCGGCTGCTGCTGTCCCTCAGGCAGATATGACTGATGTCTGCTGCTGTCCCACAGAGCAGGTATGGCTGGCAGCTGATGCTGACTGTCCCACAGGGTAGGTAAGCCTGAAAGCTCTGAGGAAGAGGCTTAGCCTCAAAATGTGTAAGCCATTTCTAGCCATTGAGGACGGTTTACCTTCCGTTTCTGACGCTGACGGCAACATAGTATTGTGATATGTATTTACCAAGAACTCGTTTGTGAGTATTTTTATTCCTTTATTCAATAAAACATTTTATGGAGGATAATGCGCTAGGCCGGTGTGCCCGTGTGTTTTTCTTTTTTGTTTGCAGGGTAGGTAGGCCTGACGGCAGCTGTTGGCTATCCCCCGGGGCCGGTAAGGTTGGCGGCTGCTGCTGTCTCTCAGGGCGGGTATGGCTGGTGGTTGTTGCTGCCCCCCCAAGGTGGGTATGGCTGACGGATGCTGCTGTCCCCCAGGTGAGTATGGCTGGTGGCTGCTACTGTCCCCCAGGCGGGTATGGCTGGTGGCTGCTGCTGTCCCCCAGGACGGATATGGCTGGCAGCTGCTGATTTTTCCCCAGGTGAGTATGGCTAGTCGCTGCTGCTGTGCCCCAAGGCAGTTATGGCTGGCGGCTGCTGCTGTCCCCCAGGTGGGTATGGCTGGCGGTTGCTGCTGTCCCCCAGGGCAAGTATGGTTGGCAGCTGCTGCTGATTGTGTCCAAGGATGGGTAAGCCTAGCGTCTGCTGCTAGCTGTCCCCCAGACTGAGTATGGCTGGCAGGTACTGCTGGCTGTCCCCCAGGGTGGGTATGGCTGGCAGGTACTGCTAGCTGTCCCACAGGGTGGGTATCACTCGTGGCTGCTGTACCAGGGGGTAGAGGAGGCATTTGGTATCACTGTGCCTGTGACAGGAGGCGGCAATATACCAGAAGCATCAGCTCTGCTCTTGACTGCAGCTGCATGCTTCCTATACCGCTGACTCCATTCTTCACACTGATGCACTGGATTGGTGGATCGGGAGCTCACGATCTGGGTTTGCCAACCCACCATCGCAGAACAGGAGATGGTGGGCCACATCAGAGAGTGTCATGGGCCAGTGGTTGGGCACCCATGGTTGTAGTTGAATGTTATTAAAAATTACCTTTCCTTTTCAATCTATGAGCGATTTAGGAGCCCAAAAAGGATGCGACCGGCGGCATCCGGTTTCTGGGACACAGAGGAACTGATGTTGTTCCTCCCACTGTGTGACATCAGAAACCAGAAGCGATGAAGATTTTGTCACTTTTAGTTTTGTTTCTTTGTTTACCTGGCCATTACCGGCCAGGGAAGTAGCTGATCAGACTGATCTGTGTCTGATTGGCTGCATTGGAAACCAGAGGAAGGATCCCAGATCTCTACAAAAAGAGGACTTGTCATGGCCCATGCTATTACAAGGGATGTTGTTCACCTCTTGTGATAGCAAAAAAGTGGATAAAAAAAAAAAATAATAATTAAAGAGACAGTGTAAAAATGAAATAAATAAATGAAATAAATAATAAAATTAAAGAAAAAAGTTAAAGCGCCCCCCTTTTCCTCGTGCTTGCATGCAAATGCGAACAAGTGCATCAGTCTCCTCCACACATATGTAAACACTGATTACACCACACATCACGAACATCAGAGTGCGAGCAATAGTTCTAGTTCCAGACCTCCTGTGTAACTCTAAACTGGTAACCAAAGGCTTTTAAAGTGCCGTCTATGGAGATTTTATAGGTACTGTAGTTTGATGCATTCCACAGGCACACGCAATTTTAAAGTGTGACATATTTGGTATCTATTCACTCGGAGTAACATCATCTTTTATGTTTTACAAAAAGTTGGGTCATAATTGTGTTTTTGTGCATTAAAATTCATTAAAATTTAATTTTTTAGAAACATTTTTGTTTGAAAAACTGCTGGCCGAATAGTGTAACATAAAAATATGCAATACCCACCAATTTATTCTCTGGGGCCTCTGCTAAAAAAAAAAATGAAATAAAAAAAAATGTAATGTTTGGGGGTTCTAAGCAGTTTTCTAGCAAAGCAATTATGTTTTTTACATGTAGCAGAGGGATGTCAGAATTGGCCTAGACTGGAAGCTGTTAAGATGCAAGTCAGATTTTAGGCTTCATCAGCAGCAAACATTTCATTTGGTGAAGTACTTCCAAAGTATTAATCATTAGAACTCTGCAAGTGCATCAGCTGATTAAGGCCTCATGCACACAGGGTGTTAAAAAAGGGGGCCCTGGTATGTTTTAGGGGGGCTGAGGGAAGGCTGCTGCACACAGAATGCATTAAGATAAAAAAAAAACTTCTGACTTTAATCTGCACCTCAATAAAATCTATAGCCAAAGAAATCATAAACTATAGAATATTGTTTTTCTAAAAATGTTTTTTTACAGAAAGTTACAAAAATGTAATCTAAACCCCATTGACATTCATAGGGGTGAATCTTAAAAATAAGTCCAGTGCATTTTCAAAGCTAATGAGTAAGGGATTGTCAAACAAAAGACATAGGGAGCTGGGCACAGGCAACATGTACCAAAAAAAAAAAAACATACAAAAGGTAGAGAATCCTCTTTTTATTTGACTTGGAGGGAAACAAGAGAAAAACACCAATCATTTTAATTACATGCTTTGAAGATGCTTTCTAGCTGTATGTGGTACAACACATTAAGGAACAGTACAATTCTCAATGACAGCGTTAGCAATACTGCACTCTGGCATCACACATTTTGCATGTGTAATTGATTTTTTTTACTTTTACACTATTGCTTGTCTTAAATACAGCAGCAGCGGCACCCCAATCTGATTATTTACAACTTAAAAGAAAATACTTTTTCGGGTAGTTTTGGCTGTGACACATGATTTTTTTTATCTTGCAGTAAAAGGTCTGAATTGAATGGTGGAAGAAGGAGCCATGACAGATCTTAGTGATATAGTAAAGTTAAAGCTAAAAACCTAAATTTTGTACAGATTGGCCAGTTTAACCACTGGTTTTGAAGGTTTTGCCCCTTATTAACTAGGCCATAATTTGCTGTTTGGCACTGGGTTAATTTACCGGACAATTGCGCGGTCGTGCAACGATGTACCCTAATAAAATTGACGTCCTTTTTTTCCAAAAAATAGAGCTTTCTTTTGGTGGTATTTGATCACCTGTGCGATTTTTATTTTTTGCGCTATAAACAAAAAAATTGCAACGATTCTAAAAAACAACATTTTTCACTTTCTGCTATATAACATTCCCAAAAAAAAAAGTAAAAATCTAATTTTTTCATCCTTTCAGGCCAATTTGTATTCTGCTACATATTTTTGGTAAAAAAAAATCCCAATAAGCATATTTTGATTAGTTTGCGCAAAAGTTATCACCTCTACAAACTAGGGGAAAGATTGATATCATTTTTATTTTATTTTTTTACTAGTAATGTCGGCGATCTGTGGGACTGTGACATTGCGGCGAACAGATTGGACCCCTAACTGACATGTTTGACACTTTTGGGGGGACCAGTGACATTACTACAGTAATTAGTGCTAAAAATAAGCACTGTTACTGTAATAATGACACTCGCAGGGGAGGGGTTAACCCAGGGGTGATCAAAGGGTTAAGTGTGAGCCTAGGGGAGTGTTTTCTAATGGTATGAGGGAGAGACTTGTGGAATCAACACAGAGACCTGTGGTCCTAAATAGGAGGATTATAGGCGCTCTGTGTTCATTCCAGAGAGAACAACGGTCTGCTGTGTTTACAAAAACAGACCGTCGTTCTCTCTCAGCGGGGAGTGATCGCGGGTGCCTGGCGGCAATCGCGGCTGCCGGCCCCCGTGGATCAGCTTCCCCACTTCCTAATGGAGACAGGTGCGCGACTCCGGCAGCACGCATGCGCCCCCAGGAGCGCTCCCGCGAACCACCGCACAGGTACAGCGGTTTGCGCAGCTGAGCCAGCCTGCCGCAGTATATCTGCGGCGGGCAGTCAGCCAGTGGGTAATAATATAGTTTGTGAGCTGTTTTTCTTAAGGTACCATGCTACATAGGCCTAAAAGTTTAATAAAATATCACAACAGAGTGCAGAGAAACACTTCAAAACTTCCCAAAACTTTCTCCCATCCCCATATCTCCAAATAGTTAAAAATATGAACTTCAGGTAAATTTGTGGTAGAAACAGGCTAGTGTCCAGACAGTACACAAGCACCTGAACTGGAAAGACATTAATAAAAGCTCTGCAGCAAAGGCCTTTTTCCCCCTGTCTGTTGCCAACTGCACTGCTGTGGCCTGCATGCTTTGCTTGCAGGGTATCAGCTGTGATAGCAGTATCAGCCATTTGGATGGCATATCTATGGGGAAACAATCAACTATCAACCAAACCACTCAGTGAGATCAGCACCTCAATGAAACAAGTTGGCAGCAAAGGGCACTTATTCCTCCTCCTCAAGGGGGCATAGAAGCTAATTCTTTTAGAGCTCTGCTAATTCCCTATTTTCTCCTCTACCCCTCGGTCAAACCTAAATGGGGTCTGTATGATATACCTAAAAAGGGAGGAGAGGAGGCTGGGAGGGACATATGAAAATATCAAGACCAATCACATAAGCGCAAAAAAAACCCATACGACTGACTCTTTGTTAATCCTCTCAATGAATGTAGCAGGTTTTCCAGGCATTGGGCCTGATGTGGGTCTGCCATTGTTACCGGTGACACCTTCAGCCCATTTAAACTGAATACCCAAGTGTGAGATTGGAGACAATAAACATTCCGGTATCTTTGTTTTGTTTATTTGATAATGGGGATGGGAGAAGGGAATGAGTGGTATACTCCTCTGGCTCAACTAGGTACAACTGGGACACTTTGCAGAAAAATGCCTGTTAGCGTTGTCTTGACGCCAGCTGAATGGCGACCAACGCTTGCTGGTGCTTAAGAAATACTGACTTGCTGAACTGTGCTTGAACTTGACTTTTGACACTCTGGTTAGCTCAAAAAGTCCTGGACTGTACTGAAACTTGACTCTTGACACTCTGGTTAGCTCAAAAGTCCTGTAAACAGCTCCCCCCAGCCCTTCACTGACTGAGGAAGCTCTTTGTGACTGCTCGTGCTTGCTGCAACTCTCAACACTGTACACTGCACATTGCACGCTGCACACTCTTCAGGGCCCAGCCGCTGGCACCCCCTTTACACTTCAGGGTCCTCTCACTAGGCACCCCCTCTACACTTAAGGTCTTCTCACTAGGCACCCCCTCTAAACTTCAGGGTCAACACTGGCACCCCCTCTTCAGCTAGCTGGCTCCTGGATCCCTTGAACCTTCACCGGAGTGGTCCCCTCTGCTAGGCAGACACCAAGGGGCAGTTTATAGTACTCACGAACTGGGAATGCTTTCCTGAAACTGTACCCCCTCTGCTCAGCTTGTCCTCGGCACACCGGATCCTCTCTGCAGCTCAGCTCACTCCGTCCCCTCAGGCAAGCCGCCCGGGACACCTGATCCTGTTGACAGGAGGAGAGACAGCCGTACTCTCCCTCCTGGCACTCTGCTTCCTGCCAAAGACGCCGGGTCATGCGCTCCCCTCAAACTTATACCCTCTCCCAGAATCCTGTGTGGCAGAATCTGCCTTTCTGGGGTAGATACAGGCCTGAGTGTGCTTTGGCTGGGCTTCCTCCACTGCCCAATGAGAACCCTCTCATGGAGCACAGTGGGGAGACTCCCCAGTCTCAACAGCTACACCTGGGAGACATGACAGTCCAGCTGAAAATCATGGCCCTGCTGTTAGGCAGCTAAGGCCCACTATACTTTGCCTAGCACCTACCTTGTAGGGTACTACATCAATTTGGGCAAACCAGCATCAAAATACTGTATATAGAGCTCATAAGGATACAGTCCCTCAAAATCAGAGATAGTTGGGAGCTATGTACTGTATATGAGTAAAACAAATTGTTCAAGCCAAGGATATAGGTGACAAAAAAAGCTACTATTGACCACATAAAGAGAGGGGGACTAGTAAAAAAATTGCTTTACAGATAAATAATGTCAAGACTAATATGACAATAAGGGAAAAGGAATTAAAGAAGTATATTTCTGCAAATTCATAAATATAAAAGTGTAATGTGAGACTAGAGCTAGCTAATTTGAAACAAATACTGTAGATGTGCAAATGGACAATGGAGCTGGATTGAGCAGAAAATGAACCCCTTGGCGGAGACAGTACACAAATATGTGGTCCCACTGGATTGGCCTTTTTTCCATGGGGCTGCATATTTGCATGTCCCTTTGTGCTGGGAGTGCACTGCTTAGTGTCTCACCAAGAGCTAGGGGCCCCGTACTAACAGTCGGGACCCAGAACTTCCGGTTCCGGGTCACCTGATCATAGTGATGGCCTCTGATCAATCACTGTGAAGCCTGTCCCTGTGTATTCTCTTTGCGCAAAGAAAAAAAATAACATTTAAATAATTTAAAAAATACCTAAATCAAGGTTTGATCTAGGTCAGTGCAAGGGATAGTATTTGAGTCAAGGCCAAAGGTCAGGGTCTGTATTTTTTTTTCTTGGAGAGGATTGTGTTCTTTTTTTTTTTTTAATTAGTATTAGCATCAGTTAGTGTCAGTTGCAGTGTGCTTTAGGTAGAATACAACAAAAAGCAAAATTTGCACTATTGTTTCTGGGCTGTACTATGGGTACAATCAACCAATAACATACACATATGTGGTATCACTGCGATTGTCAGGAGCAGGAGAATTTATTTTGGGTTGTTCTTTATTCTTTGGTGGAAGGTTATGGTAGTAGCAAGAAATATGCTGCTACATTTTTAAAAAATGATTTTTTTTTTTACTATTTTGGGCCAGTTTTCCTTTAATAATAGAAAAAAAAATCAGGAGAGATCCATTACCATTTACAACCAAATGAAAGCCCAATTTGTCCTGAAAAAAAACAAGGTATAATCCACCTAGATGCAGTAGTTGTGATGATATGTACAGTTTTACAAACACATGTCAAAGTTGTAAAACTAAGATTTGTTTTACCCTTAGGCACGAAGGGATTAAACGTAAAACAATTTTGACAAAAAAATTGTATAGAGTTGTTGAGGTGAAAAAACATTTTTTAGGCAATAACCGAGGAAGGATGTAACGAGGAATCAATAGAACAGACACACGTACAGATGGATAATGGGCTAATCTGAAAACAACACCAAAGGTAAAAAAAGGTAACGAGGAAAGAAGATGTATATCACAAAAACTTATATCTAGGTACTTCAATTGAGACTTATTAGTTCTAATAATCACTGGGATGGTAGGCGTACAGGTGGACGATAAAAAACCTAATTGGGAAGAAAAATATGATAATAAAGGTACAAATGTATAGACACCAAAAGGGTTAAATATCTAATATATACTTTATGTATCTCTCTAGATACCCAAATAGCAGATGATTACAAAACTGAACTAGAGAAAGAACTGATAGATATCTGCATATACAGTAACACTAAATTACAAAAATGTAAAGAATCAAGGTTGTTTTAAAGGAAAAGTGGATTGAATTATCGTGAATGATGTTTATATAGGTTAAAGTACTGACGGCTTATTTGATGTAGGCTCAATTAAAGTAAATTAAAGGAACAATGGTAAGGACAGAATGGTGAAGAAAATGCATGCATATAAAAAAGATCTGGTAGGCAGATGATTCAAATTATTGTGTTGGTTTCCATCTCCTCATTCAGCCCAAATTAAGTCATGGTATTTAATGTGAATATCTAGTAGGTTTCGCACAGTTTTTTTTTAAATTTTTCTGCCCTCAAGCACATGGTGGAGATGTGGTCTACTATCCACACTCTAAGAACACTTATACATTGACTAAGTGTGTCTTTAAAGTGCCTAGGTACACTATAGTTTTGGCCCCCTTGCTCAATGGTGCTCTTCAAGTCGGAATGAAGCCTTACTTGTCCTGAATGTTCTAACTATGTAGAGTAGGCCAAAAGGGGCTGATGAGGGCATAGATAACAAAGTCTGTGGAACGAGTATAGAATTTGGAAATGGGATATTCTTTACCACTGGTGGTAAAGGCCTTTAGGCCATTTTGCACAAAGGGAGAAGCATTTTTTCCTTTGGAATTGATACATGCTCATTAGGTTAGAAAATAGATCACCTGGTATAGAATGGATACTTTATATTTTCTTGAGTTTACTAGGAGCCATTTGACTCTTGATGTTGCGGGCTCGATGATATGTAAACCTAGGTTTTGAGGGTAGTGTTGGTCCAAGTATAGGGTCCTGTAACAATATCCCCCATCTTTTTGTATTGGCAGTGATATTGGGTGATAAGGCAGATGGAGCTTTCACCATCCTGGTTGAGCTGTTTCTCTGGAGTATTTAAATGTTTGATGAAAGTTCCTTCAATATGCTCCTTGGAATATTCCTTATTGTGAAATTTCTGGTGAGTACAGCATCCTGTTCTCTGTAATCAGCATCTAGGGTCCAGTTCCTGAAACTGACTGTTGGGGACATTGTGTTTCAACCTGGGATGATGGCAACTACTGACATGGATGTAGGAATTCCCCACTGTTTCTTTAAATAAACAGTTTCTTTGTGCAGTGGTTGCTCCCAGTCAAGCTGTTAGGAAAATGTTATTTTTTGCTCCACTGTAGTAAGCAGATTGGTTGTTGATTGTTTGATCTGCTCAGGATTCCAGGGCTGAGAGTTTGTTTGCTTCCCTCTGCCCCAGGGAGTAGATTAATGAGCAAGTGAAGGGAGAACCAGATCAGCTGAATAGATGTCATGCCCTGGTAGGGAGCTTCCAGAAGGTGGATGGGGATGTGATAAATTTGGAGGAGCTCTGAGTTGAGTGTCAGCTCCTCATGAGGGAGGGCTCCATTACTCCTAGGGGAAGGATCAATAAGGCAAGAAACCACCATTTGGCCCCAGGATTTTCTGCACTAAGGGGCCAAGGAGTTCAGTTCTGGAGGAGAACTTTGTCATCTTCCTTTTTGATGACCCATCTCAGGAGTCTGGGTGGCAGACAGCTCTTATGATACTGTGAGTTAGGATTTTCTTGGGGACTGACCATTGTGTAAAGGGGAGAAAGAACCAGTTGCTAGCAGCTGCCCTGTGAACAACAGTTCTGAGGCCTTAGATATTGTGCCGTCTCCAGCTACCTCCAGAGAAGCTGAGATTGAAAAACGTGAGAGGAATTAGGTCTTTGTTATCACTGCTGATCATTTTGAGTTTCCCATCGCCCTAAACCCCTTTCATGTTAGATTTCTTTCTTATATATTCTCTATTTTAATAAATTCTAAAAATACACCCATGAACTGAGCTTTAATTGTCGGTATGCTTGGTTGACTGGTGACATCTGTACTACTTAGGGAGAACCTGTCTGTTGCCAGAGCCCCCTTCGGGGTTGAGCACTAAATACACAAAAAAGGAGTCTTAGAAAGGAATGTTAGGCCTATGTTCTGTAAGCACAGGGAGGGGTATCCAACATAATGTTGCCCACCATGCTGCAATTCACAGTAATGTAGTAAGGTGGCCAAGGCAGGTTCTGTGTGAAGGAGTGACCAGGGTTAGTGGCTGGCTGAATACCAAGTGATCAGTTGTCTGTTATCCAGTCAAGGGTCAGGACATGCAGCAGCCAGTATCATAAATCCATTATCCAGGCAAGGGTTAGGGCAGGTGGCAATTGGCAGCATGATCTAAAATTCAAGCAAAGGTCATGGAAGACTGTAGTCAGGGAGGAAATCCATGCCCAAGCAAGAGATCAAGCAGGTGGAAGCAAATCACAGACAATGTGCAAGGTACAAAAGCCAGGAAGTTGAATGCTCATGGCACTGGGCCTGCCAGCCAATAAGAACAGAGCAATGTAGGCCAACAGAGCTGACCCGCTGCCTAGTAATAAAGACACAACCTGCGGAAGTGCCTCTGCTGGCCAATGGGATTGGAGGAGGAGTTGCCACCAGAACAAGCATGTTGCAGACAACAGATATTCAAGCCAAGAATCACAGCTGCTGATTGTGGGTCGTGGGGACATGAAGATAGGCAGCACAGCAGCTTATGAAATGCTCCTAAGAAAAACATATACACATCTGTGAACGTATATGTTTCTTCTGAAACTTCATAGTAGATTGCCTTTTACACCAATTTGTGTCCCTACCCTAAACCTATGAATAGTATTTGTTTATCTTTGGCTCAACATTTGCTAATGTGATTTATTTCAATACTTTATGATGTTTCTCTTTAGGTATCTGAATTATTGAGAGATATGGTGTGCATGTATTGCTGTTACTATGACAACTAAAAGAAATTGGCTGCACTGTGTGAACTTTCTATCATATAGTGGTGGATTTGAGTCCACAGTGTTCCTGCAAACATGTAAGAAAACTGCAAAATAAACAGTATGAAAGTATAACCTCAAAAAGCTAAAGTCCAAAGTAAATTTTGAGACTGGGTATTTCTAACCATTACGCATGGGTTTTTTACTACTACAAAGATAAACTGCCACTGACATTCATTGCTTAAAAGGTGTTTATCTATTGTACATTGATCTCACATTTAATAGATAATAATAGTGATGAAGCAGCGCTAACTCCAAAAAACAAAATAATAAAAAAATTGTGTAAAAACACAACAATATAAATAATGTGCATATGTGAATTATTCAGTAATAAATGTGTCAAAATCACAGAAATGTTAGATATAAATTAAAGTAAAGTGTATAATTATGTAAACAAAGTCCCAATTAAAGTTTATGATAGTTAATAACAATGTAAGCATCCATAAACTGAATCTGGGTGTCGCCACATTCCCACTTCCTGTTAGAAAGAGTGCACTTCTGCCACCAAGTGACACCAAATAAAGGGGCCTCTTACCAGAAGGTGTTGACCATCAAGTTATATATGGTCATATACACTCAGCTGTATCCACCATCTGGTTTAATCTTCCAGCATCACATGTGTGTCAAAATATAAAAGGTGCATGCCCATATTTAATAGATATTACATGAAAAATATTGCTCATCATAGAAGCGTAATTGAGAAGTGTAAGAAGTGTAAATCTACTGAATAAAGCTTGATAAATGTTTAGCTTGTCTCAATTTCTTGTAGGGAAAACTGGAGGTAGAACATTCTACCTAATCACTTGGACTACAGAAAACTTCTTTCTTCATTGCTTTTTCAGAGCTTCAGTTCTGTTGAACGCCTGTCAATATTTTATCAACCCAAATTTACTGTTTTATTGCCTTGTCATATCATGAGAATTGTGTTGTCATGGAGAAAATGGCAGAGATGGTTTCTACTGCTCAGACATTTTTATTTTTTTTTTCCTGCTCAGACATTTTAATAACATTGCAAAATGTCTGGCAAGATTTCCTTAGTTTGCGACTTTTTTAACTTCATATTGCCTTAGTCTTTTTTCGCCACACTCTCATACACTGTATTTTTTGGTAAAAAAAAAGTCTTTATTATCAAGTTATTAAAATAAACCAACATGCCATTTATGTTCAGGTGTTCATTTCTAGGTCTCATGAAAAATGACTGTAAAGTTAAACTTAGGGTAGCAAAGCTCCTCTTCATCTTTAGTCAGTGGGTCTCAAAATATCAAATTCCTATTTTGTCATTCTTAAAGCTAAACTTAACATTTCAAAATTATTTCTAACTCTTTTTTCTTCCTTCGCTCCAAATTGAAATTCTGTTCCAGTTGGCTGTATTGTAAGCACCTATTAAAAAGGTGCTTAGAAGCACCATATTCAACTCTTTAAAAGCACATGTCCCAATCGCATACTATACTCCAAATCTAAAGTCTATAAATATAAGAAACAAAAATTAGTTTAGAAACCCATCTTATTCCCATTTGTTATATACAATAATATATATTGTACATATGTAGGGATTTTATTCCCTAGTCTCCATTCTAACATGTTTAACTGTAAATGCTCATTTTTTTCTAATTAAAGTACCAAACGTGTCATACTTACCTGCTTTGTACAATGGTTTTGCATGGAGTTGCCGCAATCCTCCTCATATCCTTGTTAAAGGGGGCTTCTGATAAGCCCCCCCCCCACCCGCAGCCCCGAGAACCACTGCCCCGAGAACCACAGCCCAAGGTTGTCAGGAAGAGGCCCTTGTTACCATCAACATGGGGACAAGGTGCTTTGGGAGGAACCCCAAAGAACCCTCCCCTTGTTGAGGGCAAGTGGTTAGATATGGTTCAGGATAAGGGGGCACTCACTTGTCCCCTCTTTCCTGGCCTGCCAGGCTGCATGTTCAGATAAGGGTTTAGTATGGATTTTGGGAGGGACCCCCCGTCATGTTCCTCTTAAAATCTATACCAGACCCAAAGGGCCTGGTATGGATTTTGGGGGGACCTCCACACATTTTTTTTTTTTTTTAATCCTGGAGTGGAGTTCACCTTAAAATCTGTACCAGACCCAAAGGGCCTGGTATGGATTTTTGGGGGGCCCCACTCCATATTATTTAAAAAGTTTGGCGTGGAGTTCTACTAAAAATCTATACCAGACCCACAGGGCCTGGTATAGATTTTGGGGAGACCCCAAACCATTTTATTTTCTTAATTCTGTCATGTTGATCCTCTTAAAAGCCATACCAGACCCAAAGGGTCCCCCCAAGCAGTTTTTACCCCAATTTTTTTTTCATTTACATTTTCTTTTTTTTTAACAGTTATTTTTTTAAATTGATCTCTCAGCAGGGAAGACTTAAAGTGGAGTTCCACCCTATTTTTATACTTACCTTCATCTTCTCGCTCCGGGTCACCTGAAAAAGAAATGGATAATCGCATATTATTTTTTTTTTTACTTACCTCGTAGCGAAGAAAATATACTTACCTTACTTCCTTCTTCCTCCTTCCTCGGCCGCGGCCCGTCGTCACTTCCTGGCTCTGCAATGATTCCTGGGAGCTGGACGTCATAGCTCCCAGGAATCATTGCGCCTGCACCGGCCCAGACGTCAGTTCCGGGTCGCGCGCGTCATCCCCTTCTAAACAGCTTCTGGGCATGCCCAGAAGCTGTGGAGGGATGACGCGCGCGACCCGTAAGTGACGTCGGGGCCGGCGCAGAGCATCGTGGGACCAAAGAAGGCGGAAGAAGACGCCGAAGAGGACGCGCTGGCTTCAAGCTGCCCACATCTGAGATGGCAGCGCTGGACAAGACGTTTGCAAGGTAAGTATTTGTCCTAACAGGTAAGTGCAACCCGGGACAGATCAGAGGCTAGCCATTGTGGAATGCACTAGCCCTGACTGTCCCGGGGGTATTAAAAAAAAAAAAAAAATCCAGGGTGGAACTCCGCTTTAACAACCTGTTGCCTGTGCGCTCGTCAGGCGAACATCCCGCTAAGTGCCGAGAAAGTTCAGGTATTAGGCGAATACCTCATTGGGTGATATTCAGGCCAAACTTATGCTCGGCCCAAACCGTTCACCCATCCCTAGTGGTGCTTGAACACTGTAACCCCTCACAGTTACTCTTGCTGAGCGCAGGAATGGGCCCTGATGTTAAAAATTAGAAAAAAAAAATTGGGCCTTGGGTGTTAGTATTATTGTTTTTTATTTTATTTGAGTGGGATGATTTTGATAACTTTTTATTATAGAGTTAAGGAAGGGAATATGGTGCTTGGGTGCCATACTTTTGTGCTTGGTGCACTATAAACCATTTTATTATAGTTTTTTTTTTTTAAATAAGAAAAAAAATTAAGAAAGCCAAAAAAAAAAAAAAAGGAACCACTGATGATGCAGAGGAGGAATGCCTGCAATGCAGAATGTAGGAACATCAATTATGCCCTAAATATTTATATATATATATCTATATATATAGATATATAGATATATATATGTATATATTACTAATAACAGTATATATATACCCTTTCCCCATATTACTGTGGGGCATCGTGCGATACGGGTGATGCGCTGTCCATGGGATTCCCTGGCGCTCTTCCCAGATGTGTTACAATCAATTTTTTAATTATGCGACTGTGACCGCAATATTGACCAACCCAGGGTATGTTTATCTTTCCATTATATAATTCCTAGATCTCAATACTTTGATATCTTGATACCATGACTGTACATATGTGTAATATAGTACCTTTATTTGAACATATTTGCTCTTACCCCAGATACCCTTCAGCGGACTTATGCTGTAAGATGGCTGAAGAAGAATCAATACACGCAAATATCGAAATGCGTTGGGTCTTTGTGGCCCTCCAAGGGTCCTCCTCTGCATCATATGGTCAAACATTGCTGTACAATCAGCCGCTAACAATATTTTTATATGCACAGTGACTTGCGAAAGTATTTGGCCCCCTTGAACTTTGCGACCTTTTGCCACATTTCAGGCTTCAAACATAAAGATATAAAACTGTAATTTTTTGTGAAGAATCAACAACAAGTGGGACACAAGCATGAAGTGGAACGAAATTTATTGGATATTTCAAACTTTTTTAACAAATAAAAAACTGAAAAATTGGGCGTGCAAAATTGTTCAGCCCCTTTACTTTCAGTGCAGCAAACTCTCTCCAGAAATTCAGTGAGGATCTCTGAATGATCCAATGTTGACCTAAATGACTAATGATGATAAATAGAATCCACCTGTGTGTAATCAAGTCTCCGTATAAATGCACCTGCACTGTGATAGTCTCAGAGGTACATTTAAAGTGCAGAAAGCATAATGAAGAACAAGGAACACACCAGGCAGGTCCGAGATGCTGTTGTGGAGAAGTTTAAAGCCAGATTTGGATACAAAAAGATTTCCCAAGCTTTAAACATCCCAAGGAGCACTGTGCAAGCGATAATATTGAAATAGAAGGAGTATCAGACCACTGCAATCTACGAAGACCTGGCCGTCCCTCTAAACTTTCAGCTCATACAAGGAGAAGACTGGTCAGAGATGCAGCCAAGAGGCCCATGATCACTCTGGACGAACTGCAGAGATCTACAGCTGAGGTGGGAGACTCTGTCCATAGGACAACAATCAGATGTATACTGCACAAATCTGGCCTTTATGGAAGAGTGGCAAGAAGAAAGCCATTTCTTAAAGATATCCATAAAAAGTGTTGTTTAAAGTTTGCCACAAGCCACCTGGGAGACACACCAAACATGTGGAAGAAGGTGCTCTGGTCAGATGAAACCAAAATCGAACTTTTTGGCAAGAATGCAAAATGTTATGTTTGGCGTAAAAGCATAGAGAACCCCAGCTATAAGGAAAGATGAACTAAACTGAATTCATCCTCCATCTAAAAGAGGCATTTAAAGTGGAACTAAAGTCTGCAATACTTACCTCTTCTTCAACAGTCACAGGTCTCACACCCGCATCTTCTACCCAGTTTCTCCTGGGTGCTGGAATGCAGCCGTCTTCATTGGTCATTATCAAATTATGTCACTTCTACACATGAACAGGAGTTCAGTCGCCCTGGCACATAGGCTCTGGCCCTGTCAGGGACCATAAACTAGGCAGAGACATAAAAATGCAGTTAAAATCACACCTTTAATGTAATAGTAAAAAAAATGCAGATCAGGAATGTAGTTAAAAACATAAGCCAGGGTTTGGAAGCTTAAAATGAGTAATCAGACTAACCGGGATCAGGAAGTCAGAAGTCAACATTGTCAGAAGCCAAAATTCAGGATCAGGAACTAGAAGAAACATCAGCCAGGCAAAGTCAGGGACACAGCAGAGACACACTGGAGATGTTGACCATGGGAAGGTACAGAGAGAATGAGCAAGGCAGTTTAAATAGCAAAAAGGGGCTGGCTGTAGACTGGACTAGAGAGGCAGGTAATGGTAACCAGGTGAGTCACTGTGGAAACAATGAGTGGTTGGTATTTAACTGACAGCTGAGCAGCCTAAAGCACTGAGAAGAGAGCTGCTAGTAATTGCAGAAGCCCAGCCCTGACAGTTCCAGAATGTAAACTGAGCTGTGCATACTATATACAGCTCAGTGTACAGTCTAAAGAAGACTACAATAAAACAGAGCTGCACAAATTAAATTTATAATAAAATAAATATACCTGTCTGCTCACAGACTTTAGTTCCCATAGCAGTCAGAAACATTGGTCTCTGGTCCACATGCAGCTTGTAACAAAGTCAACTTATCAGAATAATTTGGTTTGTGAGTTCCAGTGTCCTCACAGGAGGGTAGGACATGAGGCGGCACAGTTGGTAGTGCATACATTATTGTCTACTGTAGCAGGAAAGAGCCAGACACCTCGGCGCCACCTGAATTTGAGGGGAGGTCATTGGCTGAATTCATAGGACCCATATAGCAAAGAAGGGTGTCAGACTGTTAATAGTCTCTTCAGTGATGGACAGTCTCACTAGGAGGCTAGAAGACTAAAAGACGCATGGAACTGTGGAGATAGATAGTTCTGTATGGGCTGTGCTTTGCTTTTTACACTGCTGACACTGTCTGTGTAACTTTCTGGACACTGGGACTTTACTCTATTCTCTGCTCTTCCTGAAACTCTTGACTGTGTGGTCCAGAGGCTGCGGCCGGGACAAACAGCCTTCCTAGGACCTGTGATGTGTCTATGAAGAACCTCTGCCCGCCAGACCTCCTTTTCCCTGCCATGCTGCCTGGACTTCCTCTGCTGAGGCCACTGTTGGCTGCTGAGTCCCTAAATTGCTGCCCTGTTCCCCTGGATTTTGCTGTACTGGATTGTGGCCTGCTACTCACTGTGCCCGGTTCGTGCCCTGTGATCCTGGATTAAGTCCCTGCTGTACTAGATTGCTGCCCTGTGCCTCTGTGTAATCTGCAGGCCCCATCATCACTAACAAATATGTACAAATTTTGGCTGACCATGTGTACACCCCATGGTGCAGACATTATTTCCCGAAGACAGGGGAATTTACCAAGATGATAATGATCCGATTCATACAGCTGTTGTTGTCAAATTGTGGTTTGACGAGCATGCAGACGACGTCTCGCACCTTCCCTGGTTGCTGCAGTCGCCGGAACTCAATATCAGAGCCACTATTGTCAATTTCAGAGTAAAAGTTTGGGCTTGCTTTCTGCTTCTGTCACCTCTGCAAGAACTGACAGTAAATTTTGTTAATTCTCAGGAGAATTCAGGTCTCCTTGGATGCCAAAGGCGGTCCAATACCATATTAGGTAATGATTTCATTCTTTTACCTGGTGTTCCCATTAGTGTGGCACTTAATCTCAATGTCAAAATCCTAAAAATAATTCAATACCTGAATCCAGTGGGAAATTGCAGTGCTGTAAAGTATTGTACAATCTGTTAGATTTAAATCCTCAAAGTGCAACATAATGGATAATGTGACACACAAACGTTTTGGCAAACTGTAAATTACCTATTGTGATGTTAAACAATAAATTCTTCAATATATTACCTTTCTTTGATTTAAACTTTAATATAGTGACTGCAAAATCACAATTACCAAATAATGTACAAAAACAATAAAAAAAACATGTAGGGACAAGAAAAAATATTGTAAAGAAATTAAGACCAAAGTCCCAGTGCTCTAACGAACAAAGCTGTACTGTAGATCCACTAATAAATCGAGCTCCCGTGGAACATGGTAATCCACAAAACAATATTTATAGTAAATTTCCATTTATTTTTTCAATCCACAACTTTCTTTAATTGCAGAAAAAAGTTAATCCTTCTTTATCATCGCTGTCACTGTATATCCAATGCTGATATTTTAGTGCTCCGTCACTGTCCATCACTGTGCAAAGTTGCTTCTCACCTTAATACTGGATCTATATCTTCATACAGGTCAGATTGTGCTTGGTTATAATTACAGATCAGCTCCACTCCCTCTTTAGAATATCTGAGCCCGCTGCAGACTTAATTTCAATCAGTCAGCAGCAGTACATAGTATAGGGTTAAAAACTCTCCATAGTGTGATACCGCCTTACATTGTTTATTAAATAAAATAAATCACTCACATAAAATTCACACACATAAACGAGTCTATTTTCACATTGTAAATCATCCACAATGATCTCCCATCCAAACTCTCACCCGGCTCCCCCCTTGCTCTATCTAATACCCCTTTTGCTTCTGTAAGAATATTCATTACTAATATATTGAGTGTTGGTGCACTCCTCGGGTTGTCTTTTCAAAAGGGCTACATAATTGTCTTTGCAGAATGATTTGTCAGTGACTTTGTAGGGCATTTGATAAACCCTGATGCAGAATCATTTCACTTTGTGACAATCCCACCAAAAGTGCTGAAAAGAGCCATTCATATGACAACTTTGGAAACACTTGGAGGAGTGAGTGAGAACTACAAGAGAAATCCTCAAAGGTACTAAATACTTTTAAAGAATAAACTTATAGTTCACCTCCACAGCCAGCACTTGAGCAGAGCTCTTGGTAGTATTGGTCCACATCTGAGTCTGCCCCGACCTATAACTGGCCTTTGCAACAAGTAGCACATGGAAGGGTGAGTCATGTCAAACAAAACCAAAGAAAATTCCCAACTCTACTTACCGAGCAGTCTGCAACCAACCGAATTATCCTGTCTAATAGTATGCGTTAAAAACAGAGGTTTAGTTTGCACACATTTGCAAATACTTGCGTAAGCTGCAGGGCCTCTTCACTGCATCCCAGTAATATCTGCAGTCCTAACTTTTGAGAGCCTCCACAGTGTAAGCAAGTGCATTATAATGGATGGGCAAAGGGCAGGTGAGCTTGATGGAAGCCCACACCTCCTCAAAGGCACAAGGGCAAACCAGACACACAGCATATAGATGTTGATGGAGGAGCACGAAGCCACCCTAGAAATCACATCAGGAGCCACATAACACAAATCTGCCCAAGATGTAGACACACTCCTGATTGAGTGTGCCGTGACCTTCTTCAGAGGACCAGGCCCTTAGCCCTGTAAGCCTGTTGGATGACCTGAACAATCCATGCTGCAATCATTCAGGATGAAGCACATTTCCCCTTGTTCTTTTCAACAAAGAGAACAAACAAGTGGTCTGAAAGCCTGAAAGAAGCTGCAACTTGCAAATACAACAATAGAGTTTTTCCTACGTCCAGAGGATGTATATTGGTACTCTCAGGTACTCTAAAGTTTAGCAGAAACATTTCTTGAGTATAATGAAAGACTGATGTTACCTTGGAATTTGAGTCAAGCATATGTATTAGCACCACTCGATCTGGGAAAAATGTTAAAAAAGGTTCTTTACAACCGATGGCTTCAATATCGAAGACTCTTTTTGCTGACATGATGACCAAAAGAAAGGTGGATTTGATGGAGTGGTCTTTAATGTAGATGGACCTTGCACACTTCTTACCAAGTTCTGAGAGAACATAGAGGACAAGAGGGAGATCCCATTTAGAGAAACTTTGCTTCCTTTGAGGCCTAAGCCTAGCAGCTCCCCTGGTGAAATGGTCGACAATAGAATGGCTGGCCCAGAATACCCCTGTGAATGCCAATAAGGCTGACACTTGAAACCTAAAAGAACTGACCAATAGGGCAAGATCTAAGCCCGTTTGTGGGAAGCCCAGGATATGTTGAATTTCTGGATTACTTCCTGCTCCGCTGACAGTGGACATGTATTCCATGAGCTTTGACCAGATTCTTCCATTTCACACTTCTATTCTTCCATACTTCACACTTTGTTCGTGCTCATTATCCTGGCATTCATCAGAATAGAGATATCTCCATTGGAACAGCCAAGGGTGTCCAGCATCCCCCTCCTAAGTACCAGACCATCAGATGCAGCTGAGCCAGGCACAGATTTAGAATTGAGCCCTGCATCAAAAGATCCGGCCTGAGGCAGAGAAATTGGATCCCAAAAGCTGAGCTATGCTAGCAAGGGGAACCATAGCCTGTTTGGCCAATACGGGATCTCTGCCACTATCTCCACATCTTCTGCCCTGAGTCTTCATAGGAACCTGAGGATGACTGAAACTGGAGGAAACGCATAGGCCCTGTGAAACCTCCACTGATCCATCAGGGCATTAATCCCAAAGACCTGGAGATAACGACTCCTTGTGTAAATAATCTCAAGTTTGTTGTTTCACAGTAAGGCAAACAGATCGACTTCTGGGCTGACTCCCAGGTACAGAATCTGTCTAAAGACACCTACATAAAGAGACTTTGTTGTTGTTTAGTTTGACTCTGGATAGAAAGTCTGCTTGATTGTTCTGGACTCCAGGAACATAAGCCACTGAAATTTTGACTAGATTCTTCTGAGCCTAGGATATGATTGGCTCTACTTGATGTAATAGGAATAGACCGCGACCCCCCCCCTGTCTCTTTATGCAGGAGACCATCGTGGTGTTGTCTAGCCTTAAAAGCACTTTGTCAAATGATGAAAGGCCTGTAAGGCGCAGAAGCAGTGGTGGGATTCAGCCGGTTCGCACCGGTTCCATAGAACCGGTTGCTAACTTTCTGCAAGTTCGCAGAACCGGCTGAATCCCTCTGCGCGTCTGAGGAAGCGCAGGACAATTGAATGTCCCGCGCTCGGACAGACGTGGCGGCCGGGGGGCGGAGCAGTGCGCTCCTCCCCGCCCATTCTGTGACAATAGCGAATGAAAATTAGCTATTGTCACATGATCCTCCTCCTGGCCAATCAGGGAGCGGGTCCTCCCGCTTCCTGATTGGCCGAAAGGCAAACACCGTGCCATTGGACGAGGAGAAGGCGCCGCGGGAGGACTCGGAGACGCGGGGAGCCGACTGCGAGACCGTCCATGAGGTAAGTGCATGGGTCTCGCGGGGGGGGGGGATCGCTGGCACTCTGCAATTGGGGGCAATGTTGTGGCTGGCACTCTGCAATTTGGGGCAATGCTGTGGCTGGCACTCTGCAATTGGGGGCAATACTCTGGCTGGCGCTCTGCAATTGGGGGCAATGCTGTGGCTGGCGCTCTGCAATTGGGGGCAATACTCTGGCTGGCACTCTGCAATCATTAGGGGCATTGCTGTGGCTGGCACTCTGCAATCATTAGGGGCAATGCTGTGGCTGGCACTCTGCAATCATTGGGGGCAATGCTGTGGCTGGCACTGTGCAATCATTGGGGGCAATGCTGTGGCTGGCACTGTGCAATCATTGGGGGCAATGCTGTGGCTGGCACTCTGCAATCATTGGGGGCAATGCTGTGGTCACTGTGCATTGAAAGGGGGGCACGCTGGTCTCTCTGCATTGAAAGGGGGCACTCTGGTCACTGTGCATTGAAGGGGGCATGTACACTGGTCACTGTGCATTGAAAGGGGGCACGCTGGTCACTGTGCATTGAAAGGGGGCACGCTGGTCTCTCTGCATTGAAAGGGGGGCACGCTGGTCTCTCTGCATTGAAAGGGGGGCACGCTGGTCTCTCTGCATTGAAAGGGGGAACGCTGGTCACTGTGCATTGAAAGGGGGCACGCTGGTCATTCTGCTGGGAAAGTGGGAACTGGTTACTAAAATTTTTGAATCCCACCACTGCGCAGAAGGCTGGCCATAGCTCCAGAATACTTAACAGGATTTTGTGAGAGGGAAAACTCCATCTGCCCTGAGCTATATCCAACCGGCAATCAGTGCGTATGTTTCTCTGTTGTAGCTACCAGAAAAGCCTCTCCCTCCATGTTGAGGTTATGTAAATGACCTGCACCCTGCTTCTCGATCTCCACTATTGGATATAACCTTTCTGGATGGGTCGCTTTCTCCATTGCACCCATTTCACCATTGGTGCCCTGACCACCATGGTGCCAATGATTTTTAGACACTTAGAGGCTCAAAGGTGTGAGAAAGACAGGGCCAGAAGCATACACTTTGGATCTCTGGAGTCTTCTCCAGTAGCAAAGAAATGGTACTCCTGACTGTGTCAAATTCAGCCCCAAGGTACACCAGTGACTGAGTTTGCTCCAGGTGGCTCTTTTCCAGATTCAACATCCAATCAAACTCGAGAAGCATTGAGGTGACCTGAGCTCTGCACTCCGGCAGCTATCCTTTGTCTTGGGACAGTAGGAGAAGGTCATCCAGGTAATGATGCAGGTGTATGCCTCTTGTTCTAATCAAGGCCATTAAAGCCAAAAAAATCTTTGAAAACACGTGAGTCAATCTCGAAAGTCCAAAGGAAGACAGGTGAACTGGAGAGGAACTTGACCTACAGCGAACTGAAGGAACTTCTGAAAGTCTTCTGCTATGGGCACATTAAAAAAAAGCCATCTTTACACCGCCTGCACCGCCTGCTGAATCATGGACCGTGTTTCCATTTTGAACTTCTCCTTTTTGATAAACTTATTCAGATGCATAAGGTCTATGACAGGTGAATACATGCCCTGAAATTTCTTGCACTCTGGAACTGGCACGGCTCTGCCTTGCGCCACCAGCGCATCTATGTAAGATAGGAATATTTGCTTTATTTTCCTCAGAGAGAGGTAAAATTGTGTGAACAAGTCTGAGATTTGGAGGATTTCTGAAGGGCCATGCATGTCCTAAAGAGACCAATTTGATAGTCCAATAGTCTAGGATTGAAGCTGCCCAGACATGCCAACAATGGAGTAGACACGCCCCCACCTGGTCTGCATGAGTGAGCCCAAGACTTTGTAGCCTCCAGGCTACCCAGGTTGAGCTTTTAGATGATTTCTGATTCCAGACTATTATGCCAATCAGAGCAGCTAATGTTAGCAGCAGCTGTACACACAGCCTTGCCAGCACTGTGTGTGTAGTCTAATCTGATCCCTTCCTCAGCTGTGCTGAATGATGGAACTCCAGCAAGTGCCTCCTGCTAGAGACCAGCACTGTCAATTAACGCTAATTATGTAGTTGTCTCCCTGCTAGCAGCGTGATCAGCCAGCAGTGGGGGCGGGGAGGGAGCTATCTGATCAACTAGACGTGCATGACGGAAAAAAAAGTTTGTTCCGTTTAATTTAGATATGTTAATCTAGTTATTTTGTTTTTTTTTTTTAAATTCGGTTGATTTGTTCAATTCGTATTCGAAATTCGTTTTATGTCTTTTTCAAATTTTGAAGTTACTGATTTTTTTCAATTCAAAACGTTCGAATTGATAAATTTTGAATCGGACAAATCGAAAACTTTCTTTTGAATTTTTTCTTTTTTTCGATTCGAACAAATCAAAGAAAAAAAGTACAAAAAAGAAGAATCTTCTCTCCCTGATTACAATGACTCTTTAAATCATCTTTGGCTTAACAAAAACAGCAGCATTTCGAAATGGTTCTCTAATAACACAAAGTCTTTAATTTCAGAAATATGTTTACAGTTCGAATTCGACTGGAATTTGATATAAAAGTCAATTTGAATTTCAATTAAAATTTTCAAAATTCGGAGCATTCAGTAAAATTTGTTCGAATGTTTATATGGAACGAAATGCACCGCACATGTCTACGTTCAACAACTACAGCATGGATTAGAATCATGGATTAGAATAAGACCAAGCAAGTACTTTAACATACATGCACTGGGTCCCTTGGAGGAGTTCGCTCAGAATTTTACAATGTAGTGGTGTTTTTCTTTAAAGCAAGAGGCTTTTATTTCCAGTTTTGTGTGCTGTAAAAACCTCAGATTTATATTGACTATGCTGCTTATAGTCTCAGCCAGAGGTAAATATAACAAGGTGATATCACAGGAGCACAACTAGGAGACAGTTGTCACCCCAAATCCAAAAGTACCAATACAAGAACCTTTATAGGACCTTCATTGTATTACTTTTTAATGAAAGCTGAAGAATTGAAACAATTTTGAAATTATATTAATATGTTAAAGCTTACATAAAATGTTTGTGATTAGGTTTAGATCTACTTTACCCATTATACATGAAACCATTATGGGGCCACCTATAGTTTAACACAGTAGATTACATACTAAAGGAAGTCCTGTTGCAAGAGACTGTTGATACCTAGATAGTTGTTAGAACTCCACAGATGAATGGCCATGCAATCAAAATTATTTATGAAAGAATTAATAAATGAATGGATCTATACTGACACTTGTAAAACTCTCATCATCAGTACAGTATATTAGTTAATTAATGCTGTGACAACATGACTTAAAGACATTTTTGTCAGCTTGGAAATAATTGAGACAGCAAGACGTAATGACATGATGAGTTTAGTAATTTACTCTACTAGAAATGTTTCCACTCCAACTGGTTTTACTGACATTTCCTGGACACAGATGATCCCCTATGTAATTTTCCCACATAAATATTTTTTTTTAATTTTAGATTTAGCTAATGTTGAAGTAGCACTTCAATTTATACTTTAATTTACTAGAGGATACTCTGGTGGGGCTTGATGAATGACTATTTAACATGTTCAGCAACTAATACAATCATAGAAAATGTTTAATGCCTACTAATAACCCCACTGTTCTTCACTCAACTCCAACAGTTATTTTTAGGACTACTATTCTATAAGGATTTTGTGTTTTTTTTTTTTTTTTAAGTTTGGGATGCTCACATGGCAGCATTTGCTTGTTTCTGAACTATTCTTGGAGCTGTCTTTTCAATGCAGCATGCAGTATTGTTGTGAATAAAGGACCTCGCGTCACTCATGTTCAGCTTCTCCCCATATTGTCATAGCAATAATAATAGTTAGGCTTACACCTCACAGAGGAGCAAAAATGACAAACAACAGTTGTGTGCATGGAAGTGGCAGAGGGCAAACAGGTTTGGCATAACAAGGGAGTGGTGCAGTTACACACAGTAGAAGCGAAATAGCTGTTTTTCCTTGTACAAAGTGGTCAATCAATCTAGTCATTGGACAAACAGGACAACATTGCTAGGCTCATGAAACCTGTGTTTTAATTAATATTTATTTCAGCCATTTTTTTTTTTTATCACGCTACCAATTTATACAGCACATATTGTGCATTTAAATTAGTAATTTCCATCAAAGAGTTTGCAATCTACAGTTCGCATCCAACATGCATACATAAACACAAGCTTTACCTGTGGACTACCTTCTCTCAGACACAGAGCAGCCAATGTTCTGCCTACATTGCTCACAGGTCCTTTTTCTCCTCGCCTGATCTTGCCATACCACCTGAAAACTGGAACTGAGTAGTTAGCAGAATGATTTGAGCATTTCATGGCAAGCTTGCTGCAGGAGGAAGATTGCAGTGCTGTTTAAGTCTTCCTGTCCTCTCAACTTGGGGAAGATCTTGGGTTTAGCAGAGAGACTACTGTGTGACTGCCATGAACCAATCATGTGACTTCTAGGAGCCAGGCATGTGAATGATATGAGCTAATGATGTGACTTCCGTATTTTGAAAGGGTTTTTGATCTCTAGAAGGCTAGAAGAGTGTTACGTTTGCCTCCGTCCCTTATATACACAATGGGGTTGGTTGGTGCCTCAGACCAAGGGGGGTTGGGACTTTATGGGCAAGTGCATTTATATACAAGGATGTAGATAAAATAAAAATGATTTATTTTGAAAAAGATTAAACATTTAAGTGGAGTTATTAATTGTGCATTCATAGGTGTTGGGTTATAGACCCAAAGTGAGTAGGTGAATAAAGATTTTTGAAAGGTTTTGTGACATTTGTGGTATGGTGACATTTATTGGGATATTTTTCTCTGTTCATCCATGCTTGTTGAGCTTGGAAAGTAGTCACAGTGTTTCCCAGTGGTTACCCTACGCGTTTCGGCTATATTACAGCCTTTGTCAAGGATTATCAATTGGCATTCAGATAAATAATTTAAAGGCAAGGTGATGAAGTATATACGATATGGCGATGCTACAGAGTTTGGTATAACAGGTTACATCAGGGGCAAAAACCATAGAAAGGCAAGGCGATAATGTATTTACGACATGGTGATGTTGCAGAGCTTGGGGATTCGTTTATCTTTGAATGACAGTGGTCTTCTGATGGCGAGTGTTCCCCATGGAAAATGATCCTGGAGAGGGACTGAGGGGCCCAGTTTGGTTAACAGTTGCCCATTGAAAATCCCCAGCCCTCATTATGATGCTATGGAGTGTACTGAACATGACATGTTATATTTTAGAACGGCACATATTTCATGATGTAGTTTAATTTAAATTTAAATTGATTTACTAGGGATTTTTGTGACAGATTTTTGCATTTCTTTTTTTTTTGTCTTTTGATATGATATTCATTTAGAGGCCCCCCCCCCCCATTTAGACCCCCTCCGAAAAACACTGGATGTGATGTGTTTTTTTTTTTGAGTGATATGTTGACACGGTGACTAAATGACAAGGGAAAGGTGGGTTGCACTTTCCCCTATATCGCCTTTTTTTTTTTTTTTGTCTTCTTTTTCACTTTTTTCACATTTTCACTATTAAGTATGATTGCAATTTATAGTGTCTTGCCTTATTTCACTTCACGGAATGTAATGGGGGAATTTATGTAATTTGTATTCTGTTTTTTTTGTTTTTTGTTTTTTTTATGTTTTTTTTTATGTTTTTTTTTGTGAGATTATATATGTATGTTGATAAAATTAATAAAAGATTTAATAAAAAAAGAAAAAAGATAAATAATTTAAACTTGTTCCTGTGACTATTCCTTCCCTCAGTCATGTAGCCTTTCTGTCATTTTTGTTTCTTTGTGTCTGGCTTGCAGCAAACTATTTTTTTTTTTCATAGTGGACCTATATTCCAAAGAAAAGCTCAGAAGCTCATGTGTATTATCATATTAAGGTTGAGTTCACACCTACATCTTGCAGGAGGCAGGCACATTTAATAAATCAAATGTTTTGATTTGAACTCCAGCATGGCTAACAATGCACCTGTCCCTTTTACTGGAACACAATACATGGTGGTGCACTGTTAAAGGGCATTAAAGCACAAGCACAAGTACATTGCATTAGTGTGTTGGGTGCTATTCACATTACTGCAACTTAACAGTGTGAACCCAGCCTAAAAGTAATTTGCAGTATGTAATGAAGGAATAATGTTTTGCCATGGTATGTAGAGTATATGTCTCCATACACATTCTTTTACTTTTAACAACGTTATGTTAGTGTAAGTTTATACATAGCAATACCATCACCATTGTAACTTTGTGGGCTCAAGATTATCTATATTCTCTTCATCTTCAGAACTTCTAGATGCTGGATTTCACATCCTCTTAGAAAAAAACTGATCATCCTCTCCAGTTAACACTACATCTTTAAAAGTCTGTTACAAATAAAAAATAATTACTGAATTGTTATCCGATTTTATACTGAGATTATACGTTTCTGAATTTACAAAATGTTAAATCACACAAGATAAGAAAAAGATATTACGCAGGGAAACAAGACATGACAGGTAACATGTACAACTAATTAGCTACATTCATTTTCATAGAGATTACAAAATGGACAGCTAACAAACATTCTTCTTTCTAGGAAGGAGATGCTGCAATAAATGACTGGTTTAAAAAAAAAAAAAAAACACACAGAAAAATAATGACTGCAAAATATGCTGCCAGGACAGACTTGGCATATGATGTACAATAACCCCTCTCGGTTTTTCTGCTTCCCTGCATGTCAAGAAAAAAAAAAAAATTACAAGAGGAGGAGCAGAGCCCCCTTTCTTTATCTAGGAGAATATGTCACAGTGGATGAAAAAAATCCCTAAACACAGCTTGGCTTTAATATTCCAGCTTTACTGCTTATTCTTTTAGAAAAAAAAGAACAGCCATGAAATTACTGCTTTGCCTTTAAGATTTATTTGTTTATTTATTTATTTTTTTGAAAATCAATATTCCATTTTAGCTTTCATTTATTGCAAGTTCTGCTAGTGTACCATAAGATCCTGGGAAAAAAGGATATCCTCTAATAATTTTTCTGACTTTTGCGTCGGAGGTCAACTCCAGAGGGTGTACAAGAAATGTACAGGAAATCCCTATGGATAATTTTATAGACCATATAAAATTAATCAAAATATTTTATGGTATTTACACTGAGATACAGTAAATACTACTATAGCGTAATAACTATTTTATTCTACCTCTCCGCTTACCTAATAGCTTTGCAGAGGTATTACCAGAACCTTTAAAAAAATGCTCCCCTTGCGAATAATATAGTATTTTATATTATTGTAGTTTTAACCACTTGCCGACCGCCGCAAGTACATATACTGCGGCGGTCAGCCCCTCCTGGGCAAAGTCACGTATCGGTATGTCACTCGCCTGTGAGCCAATAGGGGGCGAGCGCACGCTGCCGGAGGCGCGCTCCTGCCCCCGCTCGTTCACTGCCATCACGGCGCGAGTGACCGGCAGCTCCGATCTCCCGCTGGAGAGGGAGAAAGGCAGGCGGCTGATGTAAACAAAGCCACCTGTCATTCTCCCTGGTGTAACTGCAGAGATCATACGATCCTGCTATGTAGGATCGTATGTCTCTGTTTTTACATCAAAAGCCACGCCCCTTTACAGTTAGAAGCACGCCCCTAGAGACATACTTAACCCCTGGATCTCTAATAAAGTTAACCCCTTCCCTGCCAGTGTCATTTTTACCGTAACAGTGCATATGTATAGCACTGATTACTGTAGTAATGTCACTGGTACCTCCAAAAGTGTCAAAAATGTCAGTCAAGGGTCCGATCTGTCCGCCGCAAAGTCGCAGTTCCGCAAAAAAAAATCGCAGATCGCCGCCATTACTAGTTAAAAAAAAACAATAAAAATTACATAAATCTTTCCCTTAGTTAGTAGACGCGATAACTTTTGCGCTAACCAATCAAAATATGCTTATTGCAATTTTTTTCACCAAAAATATGTAGCAGAAAACAAATTGGCCTAAAATGTTAAAAAATTTAGATTTTTACATTTTTTGGGGGGGAATTTCATATAAAAAAATGTGAAAAATATTGTTATTTTTTCAAAATTGTCGCTCTTATTTTGTTTATAGCGCAAAAAATGAAAATCGCACAGGTGATGAAATACCACCAAAAGAAAGCTCTGTTTGTGGGGGGGGGGGAAAGGACATCAAGTTCATTTGAGTACAGCGTCGCACGACCGCGCAGTTGTCTGTTAAAATCACTCAGTGCCGAATCGCAAAATAGGGCCTGGTCTTTGAGCAGCCAAATCCTCAGGGGCTTAAGTGGTTAAAATATACTTCTGAACCTCCTAATGATCTAGTTGGTGACATCAAAATCCACAGCGTTTTTCCCACTCGGGCTCTTATAGGTATATATATTTTTTTGAACAACCAGAGAAAAATCCTGACTGTTGGGTTCCCACACATAATTCTCACCTGGTTGGCCCACACACTAATAAATTTGTTCAGCTACTGTATAACTATTATGGGGAAACATATTTTCTTGCTTAGGATAAATTGCCTTTTTCCTTTGTAAATCAGCAGCCCACGCACCATCAGCATCCTTAACTAGTCAGCGAAGAAGATGGCAATGATAAAGATTAAATAATAAATTAGATTTATTGTAGAACTTGTTCCATTGAGTTCAACAAAAACATAGCACCATCAGTGACATTGTATCAGAGTAAGAAGTCTCACGTTCATAATCAAGAATAGAAAAACAATATATTTTATGGATTTTTTTACAGGGTGTAGCACTACCGCAGGAAAGTATCATAAGCATCCAACCTCAGCATCATGAAAAGCAGTGAACACCATTATAATCTTAGATCATGCAGAGAGGCTGATGATGAAAATACAAAGGTTCTTTTATAGATTTTTCCAGGGTGTGACCACACCACAACAAAGCATCATTAACCTATGTCCTTGAGTTAGCAGGGAATGTAATCATAAAAAAATAGAAAGTATTTTATAGAGTTTTATGGAGTGAAGCGGCACCACAATATAGCAGCAACATTAACCACTTTAAGACCGAAGGTTTTGCCCCCTTCCTGACCAGGCCCTATTTTGCGATATGGCACTGTGTTATTTTAACGGACAATTGCGCAGTCATGTGATGCTGTACCTAAATAAAAATAATTTTAACCCCACAAATAGAGCTTTCTTTTGATGGTATTTGAGCACCTGCGCAATTTTTATTTTTTGCGCTATAAACAAAAAAAGAGCGACAATTTTGAAAAAATATATATATTTTTTTTTCACATTCTACTATATGACATTCTCAAAAAAAAAAATTTAAAAATCAAAATTTTTTAACATGTTAGGTCAATTTGTTTTCTGCTACATATTTTTGGTAAAAAAATCGCAAAAGGCGTATTTTGATTGGTTTGCGCAAAAGGTATCGCGTCTACTAACTACGGGAAAGATTTATGTCATTTTTATTGTTTTGAACCCATCATAGAATATTGACAAAAATAATAAAACCACCTTAAATCATAGTTACATAATTACATTGTTACATAGGTTGAAAAAAGATACAGTCCATCTGGCTCCACCAATAAAAAACAGTAAAGAAAACCATACAATCCCATATACACAATCCTATAACCACGGTTGATCCAGAGGAAGGGGAAAAACCCCAGCAAAGCATGGTCCAATTTGCTACAGCAAGGGAAAAAATTCCTTCCTGATCCCCCGAGAGGCAATCGGATATTCCCTGGATCAACTTTACCTATAAATATTAGTACCCACTTATATTATTTATACCTAGGAAAGAATCTAGGCCTTTTTTAAAGCAATCTAGTGAGCTGGCCAGAACCACCTCTGGAGGGAGTCTATTCCAAAATTTCACAGCTCTTAGGCCCCTTTCACACACGGATTCCATCAGGTGGACTCAGTGGGGGATTTATCCGCCGATCCCCCGCTGAGCAGGTGGATGGCAGCTGTGTCTTCGCTGTTCTCTATGGGGGAATCGGATGGGAACGGACCGTCTGTCTGTTCTCATCCGATCCCATCCGATCCGATCTGCTGGACGGATGGAAAATAGGGTTTCCATCCGTCCAGATTTGAAGGATTGGATCGGATGTGTCTCCGCTGACATCCGATGTCCCATAGAGATGCATGGGGTGTCCGTTTAGATCCACCAAAAAAAACTGACGGGTGGAACTGAACGGCCTGTGTGAAAGGGGCCTAACGGTGAAGAAACCTTTCCATATTTGGAGACCAAATCTCTTTTCTTCTAGACGTAATGAGTGCCCTCTCTTTATCAGAAGACATTTGTAAATTGTTCAAGCACCAGATATCATCTGAATGGATTAAAGTAAACCTGTCATCCATTTAAAAATGTTAAAACTTTACTTCATTAGAGTGTGACAAATAGTCCTCTATCTGTTTTTAGAAAAAAAAAAAAAACAGTAAGGTTATAGATCCAGACATTGTCATAGTTCAAACACAGAAATGTAGAAATCCAGACATTGTCACAGTTCAAACACAGAAATGTATTTTCTCCTGGTAGTTTTTCATCTTATGACTTGAGAAGGTGAATAATGCTCTGCCTCATCTCTATATCTACCTTTACAGGTACCCTCTTCTTGTCCAGTTCCGAACTCTAACCACTTGCCGACCGCCCACAGTATATTTACTGCAGCAGCCAGCCCCTCCTGGGCAAAGCGACGTAGTACTACGTCGCTCGCCCAGGAGCCTGCAGGGGGCAAGAGCGCGCTGCCGGAGGCGCGCTCTTGCCCCCGCTCGTTCCTACACATCCCCACGCGTGTGACCGGCGGACCCGATGTCCGCCGGTCACTCGCGATCTCCCGGTGCCGAGGGAGAAAGGCAGGCGGCTAATGTAAACAAAGCCCCCTGTCATTCTCCCTGGTATTACAGCAGAGATCATACGATCCTGCTATGTAGGATCATATGTCTCTGTGGTTACATGAAAAGCCACATCCCTTTACAGTTAGAAGCATGCCCCTAGGGACAAATTTAACCCCTGAATCTCTAATAAAGTTAACCCCTTCCCTGCCAGTGTCATTTTTACAATAACAGTGCATATGTATAGCACCGATTACTGTAGTAATGTCACTGGTACCCCCAAAAGTGTCAAAAATGTCAGCCAAGGGTCCGGTCTGTCCGCCGCAATGTCACAGTCCCGCAAAAAAAAAGCATATCACCGCCATTACTTGTTAAAAGAAAAAGCAAAAAAAATTACATAAATCTTTCCCTTAGTTAGTAAACGCAATAGCTTTTGCGCAAACCAATCAAAATAGGCTTATTGCGATTTTTACCAAAAATATGTAGCAGAAAACAAATTGGCCTAAAATGTTAAAAAAATTTGATTTTTACATTTTTTGGGGGGAAATTCATATAAAAAAATGTGAAAAATATTGTTATTTTTTTCAAAATTTTCGCTCTTTTTTTGTTTATAGCGCAAAAAGTAAAAATCGCACAGGTGATCAAATACCACCAAAAGAAATCTCTGTTTGTGGGAAAAAAAGGACGTCAATTTCATTTGGGTACAGCGTCGCACGACCGCGGAATTGTCTGTTAAAGTCATGCAGAGCCGAATCGCAAAATAGGGCCTGGTCAGGAAGGGGGTAAAATCTTCCGGGGCTGAAGTGGCTAAACTCTTTGGCTTCCTTCCACTGACATCCCCTTTAGCCAGGTCTCTCCACACTTCCACTAAGCCACTTTGTTGTAACAATTACTTTTACACTGCTGATTACTAGTATACACTGATCTTTTGGTTGAGTGCAGACTACTTTCCAATCTGCTACTATTAGCTACCAACCAGTGTTGGGGGTAACTAGTTACAAAGTAACGGATTACAGTAATACATTACTTTTTTTGGTAACGAAGGAATGTAACTAGTTACAATACTAATATTGGTAACTACACTACTTTACTAGGCTATAGGAGGTAACTACACTACTTTACTAGGCTATAGGAACGCGCTTTCCTGCGTTACCCAAGCCGTGCGATACAATCGTTATTTCGAAGAATAGAGAGGGATGAAGTTTATGACTTTTTGTTGCACTTTATATTTTATTCTGTTTTTTCAGGTTTTGTTCTCATGTTTCCCAAAGCCTGTGTTTATACAATAAATTCTATGCAGAAAGAGTGTCATGTATCTTCTTCTACATGGTCAATTAAGAAAGAGGAAAGTAAAGTAATAAGTAGTGAAGTTACTTTTCAAATGCAGTAACTAGTAAAGTAATCTCGTTACAATTTACAGAAGTAACTAGTAACTAGTTACATTTTTTGAGTAACTACCCCAACACTGCTACCAACACCAGCTTGTTTATTGACTAGTACCCAGCTATTGAGCCCCGTTTGCATAGCTGTTATCTGTGTACTGAACTTGTCCAACTCTAACCCTGAACCTCATCTGGTGTTTCAAAAACTACACTGATTGTAGATAGTTACAGACATAAACATGTTTCTTTCTTCCAATTAGTTTTTAATGAAGTTTTAGTAAAACACAGAAATATACTGTCGGTCATCATGTTTACAAGAGGTACACGCAGGAACCTCTGTATTAACATAAAAAGACATACACAAAACAATAAAATATATAAAGGAAAATACAATATGGTGTTTGTGTATTATGCCCTATCCATCTATTGATGAATAATAAACATTTATATTTTACCTAATTTGTTTGGTTATCTTGTTTGGATAGTACTAGACATCTAATGGAAGCCTTTTGTCTAAAGTGGATGTTAGAAACTTTGAGAAAGTAAGTAAACTTTAGGCTTAGAAAAAAATTAAAATAAATGAGTCTATCTGCATTAACTTTGTGTTAGATTCATAAATCCGATGGTATCAGAACCGTATACATTTTTTAATGTTAAGTTGCTGATAGCTTGAAGATATCATCCTAGAATCTCCATTTAATTTGAAATAGTTTCAAGCCTTGGTTGTTGATTGCTAGAAATTTCTCATAATAGTAGTGGGAGTTGACCCTTCTAATGACTTCTGATATGTTTAGTGCTTTAGATGACTTTCACGCGGATGTGATGGTCAATCTTGCTGTGATAAGGATATGAGACACTATGGTTTTGTATTGTATAGGTAAGGAGTTTATCGTTAGACCTAATAAAGCTAGATGATGTGTTGGAGTAGTTAGTATTCCAGTAATTTGTGAAATAAGGGAGAAAACTGAGTTCCAAAACTCAAGGGATTTACAGGACCACGGTGTATGCAATAGGTTACAAACATGTTTCTTTCTATGTGAATTCATTTTGCCTGGATGACATGGTGTGTTTTATTGCTTCTCTCTCCGGCACTTTAAAAGAAATATATTTGGCCCCTTTATTCGTGTAAAGTCTTTGGAAAACATTCATCAGTCAATAGTAGCAAGATATAGGACTTTATTTCTATTTGTATGGATGTAGTCTGGAGAAGGAAGCCAGACACATTAGAAACACCACAGCAGCAAAGTATTGTTCTGCACTTCTGCCACAAGCAATAAAACATACAGTATATTACAATAATACATAGACTGAGGGTGTTCTTCGCCGAGTGTAACCCTAATTCCCATTGTGGTTCACGCACACACACAAAAAAAACATAAAAAAATGCTCTATTACAACTGAAAAAGTTCAGCAATATACATAACACAGTTGGTATTTGTTGACCAATAAGATAAGCAACTGTTTAATAAATTGCCAGTATTTGTGGAAGATTACATGCATGAGTTCAACTACTATAAATATACTTTACAATATATATATATATATTGTATATTTGCACATTATGGGTGACTGTCCAACTGGCCAACCCACTGAGCCCTTTAGTGCAGCCACTTTTATTTTACCACTCTTACAACTTAATATATTAAAATGAAATGTATATTCCAAGTCATCAGTGCTTTTAAGATTTAACAGTAAGGAATTAAATTTTGGCCAAAAAAGCATGCCACCACAACAAGGTAGACTCTTTTGAGCAAGCCCCCTACACTAACACTAACTGCACTACCCTTTCAATGCCCCCCCCCCCCCCCACCCTGCCCCCCCCCCCAATCTATCCTCCCCAGTAGAAAACAAAAAAACCTCCAAAACAAGAAAAACAAATATATTCAGCAAAGGGACATCCCAATCCAGCAAAAAGAAAACTGCCCAATCCAGCACCTGTACACACTCAGCCCCCAACACATGTACACACTCAGCCCCCCTCACACCAGTACTCTAGGGTTGCCACCTCATCCCTTTAAAGCAGCACACACATTAATTATACAGGTTCTGAGGCTGATTAATGTGGTAATTAAACTCACTTGGAGCCTTATCTGCATTGTATTAGCCCCAGAACCTGCGTAATTCATATGTGTCCTGGATTAAAGGGATGAGGTGGCAACCCTACTGTACACACTCAGCCCCCCACACATGTACACACTCAGCCCCCAACACATGTACACACTCAGCCCCCCCACACATGTACACACTCAGCCCCCCACACATGTACACACTCAGCCCCCCACACATGTACACACTCAGCCCCCCTCACACCTGTACATTAGAGATGGGCCACACACCACCCTGTTCAGTTTGCACCAGAACTCGCGAACATGGAGAAAAAGTTCAGACCCGAACAGCGAACCCGTTGTAAACACGGCACACCGCTCATCTGTCACTGATTGAAACAAGGCTCCTGTGTTCCTCTTATTTCAGAACACAGGAGTCCTGTTTCCATCCACCAAGTCTGGCCCCCACACAGTTAGAATCACCCTCCCAGGTACACATTTAACCCTTTGATTGCCCCTGGTGTTAACCCCTTCCCTGCCAGTGTCATTATTACAGTAACAGTGCATAGTTTTAGCACTGATTACTGTAGTAATGTCACTGGACCCTCCAAAAGTGTCAAAAATGTCAGTTAGTAGTCCGATCTGTCTGCTGCAATGCCGCAGTCCCGCTATAAATTGCATATCGCCGCCATTACTAGTAAATAAAATACATTTTGTAGTTTGTAGACGCGATAACGTTTGCACAAACCAATCAAAATACACTTATTGGGATTTATTTTTTTACCAAAAATATGTAGCAGAATACAAATTGGCCAAAAATTATGAAAACATGTGATTTTTTTAATTTTTTTTATTTGGAATGTTATATAGCAGAAAGTGAAAAATACTGCTTTTTTTTCAAAATGTACCTTTTTTTTGTTTTTTGTTTATAGCGCATGATCAAAAAACCGCAGAGGTGATCAAATATCACCAAAAGAAAGCTCTGTTTGTGGGGAAAAATGAACATGAATTTTATTTGGGTACAGCGTCGCACGACCGCACAGTTGTCAGTTAGAATAACGCAGTGCCGAATCGCAAAAAATAGCCTGGTCATTAAGGGGGGCAAATCATTGCGGTCCAGAAGTGGTCAAAGTCTACGGGACCCGAACTTGAAAAGTCGACAGCCCCATTTTGAAGGCTTATATGCAAGTTTTTGGCCATAAAAAGGGTATGGGGGTCCGAGTATTGCCCTGGGAGACATGTATCAATGCAAAAAAAAATTTTTTAAAGCATTGTTTTTACAGGAACAGTGATTTTAATGATTCGTAAAGTGCAACAATAAAAATGAAAAATTCTATTAAATATAGAGCCTGGGCGTTCCCTTAGTCTGCCTGTAAAGTAGTGCATCTGTACCATGGATAGAACCTACTGCAGCAAAAATGACAGTTCTAAAAAAAAAAAAAGAGTCAAATCACATTTAATTTGCTGGCAATACAATACCATTGCCGACAAAAGGAAAATGTTAAAAAAATTGTGTGCCCCCCCCCCCCCATCTATACCAGGCCCTTTGGGTCTTGTATAGGTTTTCTTTTTTTTAAAAAAGGTGTGGGGTCCCCCCCAAAATGGGAAAGGGCCTCATCCCCACAATCCTTGACGGTGGTTGTGGGGGTCTGGGAAACCCCAACTCTTTCTTAATATCTCCAAGATTTACATGCACAAACATATTTTTTAAAATTTGGCAGCAACCAGAGAAATATGGCATAATTATTATTATTTTATTTTTTTTATTACATAAGACTCCTGCTACCTGCTGACTTTTTTCATCTTTACTACATAGGAGATGGAGTAAATGAGACACTAATGTTCACCACAAAACCAACCAACAATACAAGAGATATATTTTTAACACTGAGACCTTAAAGTTAAGAGATACTGTATGTGTAGAATTATCCATTTGGGAACAAATGAACTTAGCTTGTATTTATCAGCCAATACCATTTCAAATAAGATATGTGTGATTAATGATAGATAGATAGATAGATAGATAGATAGATAGATAGATAGATAGATAGATAGATAGATAGATAGATAGATAGATAGATAGATAGATAGATAGATAGATAGATAGATAGATAGATAGATAGATAGATAGATAGATAGATAGATAGATAGATAGATAGATAGATAGATAGATAGATAGATAGATAGATAGATAGCGCCGGTGAATCTGAACGCAGAATTGGTAGCCAAAAGTTAGGGTTGGCAGTCAGAAACAGGTATGTGTGTAAACATTTGAATAAAATATATAGCAATTAAAAGGGCATACCTATTTGAACAAGAGGAGATGATAAAAGGATTAATAAACTACATAGTTTTCTTCACTTATTTATGACAAGTACTGAGAGAAAGGTGAGCTGTATGTAGAGCCTTTTACGAAGAATGTTTTTCTCACTCCACATACCCAGATTGGGATATATACTATATATATATATATATATATATATATATATATATATATATATATATATATATATATATATATATATATATATAAGGTGTGGGAGGGGCCAGGGTTTTTTGTTGAGGTAAACTCTTCAAAACAGAGAACATAGCCCTCTTCTAGGGAACGGGGCTAACCTTGTTTGGGGCTGGGAAGAGGAGTGAAGAATTTTCAATATATTTGGAGTGTACAATTAACAGAAGAGATTGTGGCGGCACCTGTTTTTTCTGGTGTAGCAATTTTATTTTGGATTTACAACCTTGTTCCTGTTAAAAGATTCTGCACAGTAAAGATTTTAAAGAAAGCAATCAGGTGATTCCTTCTTATTAGAGGGGGCTGAAGTCGAGTTAAAACACTTCTTTTTTGTCCTGATGAAAAGTGCTGATAAGTTGCAAAAGGAATGGACTTGGACTGGACCAATAAGGATGTGTATCCACATAAACATATTTGTAAAAAATCTAATAAAACAGTCCCAGTTTATGGATTAGTACCCTTTCTTATCACACCCACCATACGTGTAACACACTGTACACATGTATGTTTATGGGGGTTGTAAGTGCATATTTAACACATCCTACAATATAATCCTAAATATCAAGCTACTTCATTGTAAATACTTTTTTTTTTCAGAATGAATGGTGCATCCTAACAGATGAAAAGGTTAAATGAGCATTTTGTTGAAAATTACCATGGCATTACCTTCAGATGTAGTATTTCTATATGTAATTATTCGGTCTCTGGTCATTACTCTACAACCTATAGAAGTGATTCTTGCAAATTATTGCCTCATACCTTTAAATGTGGTTTATGTCCCTACTCTCAGTACATTAACACTCAAAGGCCTGAAATCCTACATAATGGATGTAAACATTTTGAAAACTGTAAGACCAATGTAGTGATCTATCTTTTGAAATCTTTTAAATGTAGATCATTTTATATCTCTTGAAAGACCAAGAGACCTTTGCACAAAATCATAAATAATAAATGGATGAACTATCATTTGTGGCCTTTGATAGAGTCCTACCACAACCCAAAGGTGGAGATTTTAACAAGAAAGAATTGTAGGTTGAAACAAAAAGGAGTTCCCAATTAGAGGCCACTCAGTAATTTAGGCTGAATGAGCAATTAGGCTTTGTTCATTTTCCAAGAGAGTTTTTTCATGTAATATGTCCTTCTCTTCTGTATGTAGGCAGGTGCAGTCTACTTTATCCACTTTGGGTGGTGCTTATCTGCAGCCGAACACAGTTCCTTTATGGTTTCCTGGGTTACTGGGGGAGCTATATGATTGGATGCTGCTGCCCCATGTGACTAGCAGCCATCTTAGTTAAGGCCCTGGTTTCTAGGCTTTGCCATTTGCGATTGGGTAAAGTAGGGACAGGTACCCTGCCTGTTAGGGACAGAACTAGTGGTAGGGAAAGCATAGGGATTGCAGCTTCTCTGGGCACCGCTTAGGCATGAGATGGCCATGTCCTATTCTGCCCCGCCGATCAGTTTGGCTGAAACCCCGCTCTCTACATGCTGTTGAAATCCATGAGTGTTCCCGGTTGGGCTGTCTTTCCTCCGGGATTTTTGTGCACTGTCTCTGCATTGCTTCAATACAAGTTCCTTACATCACACTTGGGCTGTGTGTGTTATTGCCGCCGCACCACGCTGCAGCCCACCTGCATGTATTATCCTCCTTTTTTAGTTCATACAGTTTTTTTATAGCTTTTCTTGTTGTGTATGTGTTTATGGCTTTTCTCTGACCTCACTGACCTGACATTGATCCATTCTTCTCATACATTATTTAGTTATAAAATTATAGTTGTCTCTCGAATTTCTATTTCTTTTTACATTTTTTTCTGCTTAATACAAAAATTAGGAGAATGTCTAAGTAGCAAGGTTCTCTGCAACCACAGCTGGATAGACAAGGAAAAGGTGTGTGGCGCTTATCCCCAAAGAAGCCACTTAAAATGGGATGATAATGACCCTTCTGGCAATGCCACACCCTCTGTCATGCCGCAGCTGAAGTAGGAGGATTTATGTGGGTGAGGTCTGGCTGCATCCCTGCAAGTGGGGTGGCACCTTGCCGAAGGCATGCTCACTAGTGCCTGAGACAAGGCAGAGGCTTCAGTTATGTGAAGAGTCAAACATTAAAGCAGTCCCTGACCCAGACATGAGCCGTTTGTGTGCAGTGAATATGCAGAGTTCCTCCTTTAGGATTCTTCGTCCCAAGGCACTTCACACTTGTACTGATGTATGGGGTTTATTTACTAAAGGCAAATCCACTGTGCACTCCAGCGTATCTCCATTGCCTCACTACTAGTAATGGAATGAAGTCCCGCTGAGCACATGGCGGGCCCCATGCTTGCTTGGTAACCCTTTCCTTCCCGTACCTACTGATCAGGCCTTAGATCTCTGTCACACAAGTCTGCTCCTTGTAGGCCCGGAGAAGACAGACAGCTAGGAAGGGAGTCAAAGCACTGGTCCCCTCACTACCAGAAGACCTGACACGTAACCAGAAACAAAAGACTAGGGGCTGTAGCTGTACTTCTGTACAGTAACCCATGGCAACTACCTCCTCTTCTTTGCTTTGCGAGTTAACCCTGCGTAGTCATGTTAAACATACCCCATAATGCTTTTACAGACCCAGATTCTCGGGGATACCCAACATGCACCACTTTGTAAAACTTCGGATCAAGCTTAATGCAATTGAAACAACTTTACTGAGAATTCAGTAAAACATGTACATGCATAAACATTCTCAACCTAGCTACACCTAACTGAGGCTTCCCCAGGTTACCGTAGCACAGGGGTATCAAACTGGCAGCCCTCCAACTGTTGAGGAACTACAAGTCCCATAAGGCATTGCAAGGCTGGCAGTTACAAGCATGACTCCAAAAGACAGAGGCATGATGGGAATTGTAGTTCTGCAACAGCTGGAGGGCTACCGGTTTGACATCCCTGCACAAATGGAGTAATAACAGGAATAGTCCATTCTTAAAAATGCTTGTGCAAAGAAGTCTATGTCCTTGGGATGTCCCGATGAGTCGATGTCTAGTGCTGGACCAAAGGTCCCAGTGAACTCTTGCAAAGTCTTCTCTTTGGACCTCATTACCTTTTATGTAGCACAGGAGGAAGACTGGACCCCAGAAAAAAGCCTGCTAACACACACAGGGGAGGCAGAAAAAAGTTCCCCTTCCCCCTACCTGGGCAGCCAAGCTAACTAAAATAACAGTGGACCACCTGCCTACACACACTCAGCAAGGCGACAAAAAAAAATAAAAATAAGACGGCACCAAGTTACAAGATAAAACTGATTTGTACATTGTAACAAAACATTTAGAGAATCAAGTAGTTCTGTTCCTGGATCATAAATCTGGCAGGGGGCTAGCTAAAGGTGGTTATAGAAGCTAAAAGGGTCTACGAGTCTTTCCAAAACCCCTCCTACTGGCCAATGTGGTAATACACTTTGGGACCCAGAATCCTTTCTCAGGTATATTTGCATCCCATGGAAAATAGCGTAAAACTTAAGTCCTTGGTTAGGGTGGCGCTATTAATTTAGGGGGAGGGTAAGGGGTTTGTGGTGACTGGCTTCTCATCACACCAATCTGTTATGAAGCCTCCTCTCACTCTCTGACTACCACTCTGGACTCTGTATCAGCGATCTTTTACAATACCAGTGACTCCCTTTTCCACCAGCCCGCTTAATCTCTCCGACAGGCCCAACCTTCTTGCAAATTCACCTTTTAAATTCAGGGAAGTAGTCTGGGCTCTCCCCTGATGGCTGTGACTACAACTGCAGCCCTATCACAGGGCCTATGTACTCTCTCTCCCCCACTCCCCATATGACTGCCACTCTGTACACTGACGACCTGAAAAAGGTGACAGCTGCAATGTGTGGCCATCTTTGAAAGCTGTCACAGCTTTGTAGACCAGGCATCCTCAGCCCTGGTGGTACTGTGGATCAGGATAAATGTGCTTTACACTTATAAGTACAAACATCTCAAGTTTCTGAGATGAGAAAAAGGTACACATTTCAAAACGAAGTATGAAACGAAGAAACGAAGTATGGAGGCAAAGGACACACCCTGTTGTGCGCACCATGAAAAACGAATAACTAAAAAAATGTCTGGGTAAACCCAAATTGCTTTTTAAACTATGACTTTTTCCTAACTGACAAATAAAATAATTTAGAGCAGGGTTTCTCAACCAGAGCTGCTGACATTACCCCCCCCAACCCCCCCGACGAGCGGCACCCGGACCCTTAGCGACAGCCTGGATATCAGGCACCAGACCATCAGGCTGGGTGATGGTCAGGGGATCAGTGAGGTCAGGTTGGTTAGCAGAGAGTCTATGGAGCCAAACTAGCCAGTAGGCAGAGAACCAGTAATGTCAGGCTGGATAGCAGGTGACATGACACTGGAGTCAAGCTGGATAGCTGAGACACAGGCTGAGTGGCTTGAAGAAGAGGTTGAGCGCCCCACCTGTCTGAATGAGGCAGTCTATTCAAAGGGTGGAAGGGAACTTCTTAGACAAGTTTGAGCAAATGTAGTTGCAGTAGGATGAGGCCAGGTTACTAAAAGTTTCAAATGTGAAAAAGCAGGAGGCTCAATTGGCATGGGCTGGACTGGAATAACTGATGCAGAGGCAGACTGGACTGCATTGGCAGGTGTAGAGACAGACTGGACTGCATTGGCAGTAGAGTAGAAGCATCAGAATTTTAGGACTAGTTAGCCTGCATGTAAGTCCAAGGGTGTTTAGGGACAGGCAAACGTAGGAGTAAGTCAATGCCTTGACTTTTAAGGACTTAGAGTGAGCCCAGATTTTGCAAGCTTTTGCATAGAAACAGGAGTCCTCATAAAGAAAGAGACAACAAAACCTTTGAGAAACCAGAGAAAATATTTTAGTAATCCCTGGGTGCCTGGCCATCTTGGCAGCATGAGCTTTTGAAAGCACCTTCAGACTAAGGTGTAGGGGAACAAACAGCTTTCCAGGGGAAGATTGGATGAAGTACTAAACTGAATTTTTCAAATAGAGCTCAAAAGTTAAAAGTAAAGGGCCCCCATTACTTATGCTGGGGGTAATATGTTGTGAAACTTAGATTTCCAAACAATACTCAAAGCTGCTAGACAGCGTGTAAGTTCAGCCTCTAGGAGGAAAAGATTCACATTGTGACCATTGGCTGGAGAGGTGGTTTGTAGGAGATTCAAAATACTTGTCAGTGTCTTACAACAGAGTCATATAAAGACACATGGTTACGCAAACTGGAGTCAAACTTGGAAAAATGTTTATGCTCAAGATCCTATTCCGACTGTAATAAAAGCAAGTACCAGGCATTGGCCGCAAAAAAATTACAATAGGCAGCAGTTTTAATGCAATTTTGGAGGCAGGTCTGAGACCAGCACCTAATCTCTCCTGTAGCCAAATCTATGTGTGGGTTATGAAGTTTAAGCCAAGGATAACCTAAGATAAGGGGATAGGCAGAAGTGGTTATCAAAGAGAAACTGAGTGTCTCCCTTTGTAATTCCCCAATGGTCAGAGTATAGGGTATAGTGCACAAGGTGGCCAGGCCCATGGACAAGGGAAAGTTATCAACAGCTAAAATTTAAAAGAGTTTGTGCACATTAGTCAAGGGAATCTGTAGACGGTGTGCTAGGTCCCTATTGATCAAATTGCTAGAGGAACCATCATCGATGAAAGCTGAGAGGTGATGAGAAAACGTGTCAGAACTAAGTTGTGCAGGAACAAATAGTTTATCTCAGGGGGAACCTGGCACCGTATAGTCCAAAGAAGCAAACCCCACCTGCACTAGACTCTTTCCATTTCTCCGCTTATTAGGGCAGCTGACGACAAAGTCCCTGAGATCTTCTTCGAGCCTATATATATATATATATATATATACAGTAAAACCTTGGATTGCGAGCATAATTCGTTTTGGAAACATGCTTGTAATCCAAAGCACTCTTATATCAAAGCAAATTTCCCCATAACAAATAATGGAAACTCCGATGATTCGTTCCACAACCATTTATTCATAAGTCCTTCAGTTTATAGTCCATATAAAAAGATTATAGCATTGCGATAGGTTGTGTAACCATAAAATGTCCATCCACAAATAGCTGCTTCCACAAGGGGATTAGAAGCAAAATCCAGCAGGAGCTACAGAGTATCAAAGAGAAGAGAGGCACCTCTAAGTGTAGCAATATGGTTCCATTTAATAAAGGTACAACATTTAGCAACTTACATGGTTGATGAATAAAACAGGCACATCTAATTATGCAGGCATCCGGGGTAAAGCTGTCCACATAGACTGTTTTCTGCACCGCCGGCTGCCAGTCTGTAATCCTGACCGGGAAGACCACCCTGCAGTAAAGCGATCTGAAAGCGAAGGGCAGAATGGAAGGGATGACGTAGATGGCGGTGCGGAGAATGGTCTATGTGGACAGCTTTAGCCTGGATGCCTGCATCCTTAGATGTGCCTGTTCCAATCATCAACCATGTGAGTTGCTAAATGTTGGACCTTCATTAAATTTAACCATATTGCTACACTTAGAGGCGCCTCTCTTCTCTTTTATACTTAGCTGTGACTTGAGGCTACTTGTATATCAAGACATCGCTTGTATATCAAGTCAAAATTTGTTTAAAAATTTTGCTTGTCTTTCAAAGCGCTTTTAAACCAAGTTACTCTCAAACCAAGGTTTTACTGTATATACACAGATGCAATGGTCACACACTATATCACAAGCATGGGGCTGCAAGCTTGGCTGGCTTAAATCAGGTTTGGGCTTCACCCAGAGACTGGCTACTTCAATCACCTTGCAGATGAACAAGCAGACAGGTAGAATGCATCACAACCAAAACCAGGATGCTGGTATGAGACCAGCAGCTGTGGTGGAGCACTACATGATCCTGACAAGTTCCTCAAAGCTTGCTAGGGGTTCCTTGAACAATTAGCAATTTCTGCTTTTCAGAGAAGTTCCCACTGACACCATTAACCTTTTTAGCTATCTGTAAGGGGGTAATTCTTCTACATGACCACGCATGTAAGGAACCTTCTTCCTACTGACAATCACATTAATGTTTTATGAATTGTAGATATAGTAATTTTAGTTGAAAAGGTTAAAGAAGGTTAGAGGCTGCATGAGGTTTAGTTTATTCTAATACCTTTGATAGTATTTAATACATATTTATAGAGATCAATACATCAGACCAAAAAGAGGAACAACTGAGGAGGAAAACGGGTCAGAGGAATTTGATCCCAAAACAGGGACAAAATGAGTTGGGAGCTCCCTAGACTTTTTAAAATGACCGTTCTGATCACTTGAATCATCTTTAGTTTTTTTGTATACTCTATATGATTTTAAAATATATATATATTTGCAATCTAGCACCGATGCAATGGTCACACACTATACAAATCCATAATAATTTATTTTTTTCTGCTTTTGTTCTGTTATTTTGTGATGTGTTGACGTTTCCTTTTTGTCTTCATTCCCATAATATGCTTTCAAAAGCTTTTGCTTTAGTGCTTACAATTTTCTCATACCTACAAACATACATATATATTATACATATATACAGTATATATTACCATAGTCAATGCTATAATGCTACAATGATATAATGTATATGTATTGTAAATGTTGAATTTATTCACATTTATATATTCTACATGAGAATGTGTTCCATGCTGTAAGCAACACCTGTGGTTTTATAGGCAGCATGTGTGATGAGAGTTGTTCATATCTTAAGAAATCCCAATGGAGGCTTCTGAACGGTAGAAGAAAATCAATTTGGCACAGATTGCATGTCATTGTTTAACTGGTAGACAGCGCTTTCCATGTTTTAACATCTCCACCAACATCGCTGAATACAAACATGCAGTAAAATAATACAGATCTGTACAAACCTACATTTCAGGAAAATAGACAGCACATGTTAAAGGGGAACTATACAGTATACTGTATATAATAATATTGTTAAGGAGATCAGTTGAATGTGTATTATTATTTTAAAACCACTCTATTGTGTATAGTTTTTCATTATACACATACAATGGCTAGCTCCTTACATATGCAGGTTGTGCTTGCTACAGTATTTGACAGTACTGAGCAGTGGTTTTGCTTTGCCAAGCCTCTCATTGCACTGCAAGTCTATCAAGCCGGGTCTGTCTAATGGAAGCTAGGGGGCCTTCTGCTGTGTCTAATAAAATAGAAAACCCACAAAGTAACTGTTTGCAGGAGACCATTTGATCTAGGCTGCCTAGGTTTTAGATCTCATGAGGGAGCCCAGAAGCAGTTTTGTATTCTGGCTAGAACAAGGTACTCTAAATATTAATATGGTCTGGTAATGCTGACTTGTGCCCTATTAAGCCGCAAAACATGCATTTTAGTAGAGAGCCCACCTAAGAGATGTAGCAATATAATATAAAGTCTACACAGCTGTAAGATATTCACTAAGATAAGGTATATGTGCAGCTTACAGTTTTATTAAACCCAAAATCAAAAATATAAAATAGTGTAGCTTGATAATCCTTATATGCATTGTTTGCATTAGTTGTCACCTGATAATCTGGCTAGTAGCACCCCTTTTATATAAAAAAGGCCCTAAAAAGCTGGCCATTGTAAGTACCCCTGTAAGTGGTAAATGGTATGTCTCATCCCTGTAACTGCTACATCTGCAGTAGAGCTTTTCCTGTTGAAAAACAACAGACCTACTGGCTGGAACACCGGGTGAAAATAAAGGAAAGAAAGTTTAAAAAAAGGAAACTAATGCAGCCATCACATCTAAGTGGTAAGCTGAAATACAATAAGTGCTTGCTTTGGATTTGATATCATTTTACGTTTGTACTATGCTATAGCTAATACATGAATCTGAATAAAAAACATAATAGCTTTTCTCATTAGGCAGATTTTCCATTATAGACAATGTTAATATATTGGAACTAATTTTTTGGGTAAATATTGCTACTTCTAAAAACAGGACTAATTGAACTGAGCAGGCTTGCGAGCAGATATCAGCCACAAACATTGTCAGGCACACCAACTTTTGACAAGTATCAGAATTCCCCCAGAAATGTCAATCTTACAATCATCAGTCAGAACATAAATTAAAGTGACAAACAATATCCTTATTCTTGAAAAATCATTTATACCCACCTGTTACTTAAAGAGGTTGTAAACCCAATTTTTTGTTTTCACCCTGAAAGAGAAAGACATAATGAGCTAGTATGCATCACATACTAGCTCATTATGAAATACTTACCTTAGAACGAGCCCCCGCCGTGCCGCCCACTCACCTGTATGACGGGCGACATGTTCAGTTGCCCGTCTTCCGGGATCGCGGCATCCGGCCATCTGATTGGCCGGAGCCGTGGTGACGTCACTCCCACGCATGCGCGCGGGAGCCGACGGTCACGGCACGGGGCTCTGAAGGAACGGCACGAGCGGCCGTTCCTTCAGAGTGCATGCACCAGTGACGTCACTGGCTGCATGTAAGGTAAATATCTCCTAAACGGTACATGTTTAGGAGATATTTACAGTACCTATAGGTAAGCCTTATCATAGGCTTACCTATAGGTACAACTTGCAGAGGAGGGTTTTTACTTCCTCTTTAATGGTCCAGTAATCTATTTTTCATGATATTATTGTATTTCTGCCTCCTTGTAACATACTCCGTGAGCTCCCAAACCTCTGTTTTTCCCCTTTACTTCCATATTCCATGGTTAATCCATCTTGAGAAATAATCAAGAGAGGGGGCTATGTCCTTACATACAGTGGGACCATGGAAAATGAAGGAAGCCACCTTCAGGAAGTTGTAATTACAGCAGAAAAAAAAATAAAACAGAGGTTTGGAAGGGGAAGGGAGCAATAGAAGGGTCCTTATTGAGTATTGAGAGGAATATATACTTAATTAATTTAAAGCGTAACTCCACTTTTGTTGAAAAAAATATATTCCCCTCTAGGTGATCTACTTACATTGCAAGGATTTTAAAAATCTTTGTTACAGATTTCTACCTTTTGTTATTCTGAAGAAATCATTATTTGTTCCTCTGTGCTGAGTGGGTCTAATGGGAGTGGTTTCATAATTATCTATCAGCTGTGCCAGCTGCAGAGCTCTAATCAGGCAATGTGCTGGGCCTGCATCCCTTTATACCTGTTTCTATTGGAAGTATCTCACCAAAAATGACATTTTTGTTGCAGGGGATGCTAGAAATCGGACTTGTATCTTATGCAGACTTCTGGGAAAATCAATGAGCCAATCACATAAGCAGGAAATTATGTTTTTGGGGTGTGGTCAGTATACATTCTGTGTACAGAACAGCTCCAGGTAGCCATATTGCATTGCATTTTCAGAAAATTACAACAGCTGCAGAGTGAAAAGGAAAGGTGATTTTTAATAACAATTAATTACAATATGATTTGTGTTACAATTGTATACGCTATATTCTTTTTTCTTTGCTTGCTGATTTTATTTCCCCACGAAAGTGGAGTTACCCTTTCATTTTTTTTAGAGTTTAGTGTCACTTTTAAGAAAAACTAGAAAAGATTTAACAGGAATTAAAATTGCAAAATTTCTGGAGAAAACAAAACAATTGATCGGAAATTCACGGCTTGATTTTTTATTAGGCAAGTTAGGCACATGTCTATAATCTCCTCACTACTGGTATTACTTTTGTAAGCTCTAGTAGGGTTTCTAGGTCTTCTTACTGACAGATACTGTTAACTATTTCCATTCTAGTAAGAGCAAATCATTTATGTAGCATTTACTTCCTGGAACCCATTCGTCCTTAGCTCAGGCATGCAGGCAATATTATATACTTCCTATCTATTTACTAATGCTAGCTGCACTAAAGGATTAAAGGATGAATTCATCTTTAGTAACATGTTACATATTACACCCATATTTGGGGTGCAACATATGACATGTTACTAATGCAGCGCCCTGCTTACCCCCCCCCCCCCCCCCGATCCTCCCTTGTGACAGCAGGCGGCAGATTCCCTCCCCACAGCAATTGTCACATTTTAAAAGCACAGCCACATCATTCATTCACAGAAATATGTGAATTACAGTAATGAACTACAGGTCCCATCTGCCACCAGAGCAGATGGCTTGTAATTCTCAATGAACTACCAGGGCACTCATCAGCACTGGCATTTCCTGCAGCTGAGTAACCGTCTTGCTGTATGAAGGCATGGGCGAACAGCTGGCAGGAGAAGTGTCTGCAGGAGCATGATATTGCACCCACGATCTACTAATATCAGGTGCTATTCTTGCAGGCTCCATGACAAAATAATATAAATGCACCTTTTTGTTCCTGAAAATTATGCACATTTATTATTAATATATATATATATTTTTTTTTACGAAAGGTAAGCCTTTAAAAATAGTCAATGTTGATGTGACGGTACGCACCGTCACACTGACAGTGAAAAAACTATGTGACAGATAAATTGATGGTTTGGACTGCTTCAGTTGGTCAGACTTGTAACAGATGCATGTCATCAGCTCAAACACCTGTCTTTCACGCATTGTAAATTATGCTGATTTGCTCACCTATTGTTTACTGTGGTTTCTCAGTATTTACACTATAATAATGTATATTATATCTTGTTTTACCTTTGCTGCCGGCAGTCTGGGCTTCCAGGCTGACTTAAGTACGCTGAGCTAATTAGCATGTGAATAATAACCTTGTTTAGATGGGATTAGCCATGAGTCAGCTGTACCTCGTTAGCTATTCATTGTGTAAGGTTTTGGGTAAATATTCATGTAGTGACCGACCTACTTCTAAAGTGTAAAAAAGTCTGTTTGTTTTAATAAAGCAGTTAGTTGTTTCCAGTATACAAGCTAAGTGTCAGGCTAGTTTTGTATGACAGCGGCTGGGATTTGATATCTATGCTCATGACTGCAAGGAAGCCGTATACTGATGGAAGACCACAAGTACAGTGTGGGTCTGAGGTTCAGTTACAGTTGATTAAGAGAGTGATTTTCCACTTTAAAAAGGTGTGTTGCAGTGATGAATAGTTTAATATACAGGAGAGTTTAATATAACACACTTATTACTCCTGTTTATTTAGGAATTTTGTGTACAGAAAACCAGCAGTTTCCCAGGGTCCTAATAGCCAAGTCAATAGTTTTGTCATATGAGCCTGGTAGATATTTTTATTGGTCATGAGTTACTGCAGTCTAATCATAGTCCCCTCATTTCAGGCAAAAGATAAATGCTCCTTGTAGTTCCATCATTTTCATTCATCTGTGACCTCACTGCTTTCAGCTTAGGCTACTTGGACACTAAACTTTTAGCCTATATGTGTCCAATCCCATCAGTTTAGTACATCCAAGAGACACAAGTGCAAAATCCAGCTTTGATGCCTGCAGCCTGTCAAAAGTCTATGGCCGGCTAAAATACGCTTTGTCTGGAGGGAATGAGCACTGTACCAAGTGGTATTCACATTTAGAGCCCCAAATACCTGCATTCTGGACATACATCCCTAAAAGCATATGGTGCTAAACACAAATACTAGTTGGTACAGCATCCAGACCCATTCATTCTGTCATAGACTTTGACAGATTGTAGGGAGCAAGGCTGGATGCTGCACCTGTGCTTCCCAAAATGCCGGGATAGAACACACAGAAACCACATATAAGGCTGGGTTCGCACGTGTGCTGTGCGAATTGAAGCTCCGTTTTCACAGCTAATTGATAAAAAACGTTGTTCAGCGTTTCAGGTCAGTTTTGGATCAGAATCAGATCAGGAATACATTAGAATCAGGTCAGATTTACATCAGAATCAGGTCAGATTTACATCAGGATCAGGTCAGGATTTTATCCTGTTCACAACTGATGAAATGTGCGATTCAGAAGCGTTCCCATGGAAGTCAAGGGCCTGAATTCGCAATTGAGCCAGACCGCACTGCTGCGATAACTGACTCTTTTTCAATTCGCACTGAATGTGCACTCCAGCTGAACCGGACATACAGTATGTGAACAGGCACAATAGAAAGCAATGTTCTTTCACATGTCATGCAAATTGGATGCAGTCAAAACAAATCCAATTCACATATGTGTGTTAACCTAGCCTAATACTATCTCAATTAATATGTAGTTGTGCTTTTTGTTCCTATTGTTTTTTGTTGTTTTACAGATTTGTATTTAAATTGGTACACATTTTAAGAAGGAATATTCTCTCTGCTTTTTTCTATCACTGCCATGAGCCTGGTGGATGGCTGTTGAGTCAAATGAAGCAATGCTTCCATATGAGGTGCTTAAGGAGGGTAACCACATTAACAATTCATTTTTTGAATGCAAACACTCTAAATTTGCATTAACAAAAATCATTAGAGCATGCATATACTTGAATCATATTTATAGATAAAACAAAATGTTACCAATCTATACAGTATGTATACAAAGATTTGCTTGAAACCACAATGGTTATTCATTTTAACCATTTTAATTAATAATCTGGCTGATTGTTCAAAAGCTGTGTACATTATACACCTATACACATTGCCTCCCACAATAGACCCTTAAACACGTCTAAAATATATTTACATTAAGAAGAGTGGTTCTTGGTTTGCATATACAGTACTGTAATACACGTTCAAGGACAACTGCATCAAAGCAATCTCTCTTCAACCGTGACTCTCCTCCAACCGTGCCATTCTAGCCTGTATTGACATTGCTTTCTTTGTGCACATCATTATTTGGCATTTGGGTATTTGTAGTAGAACAAAGACTGGCCAGACAGGGGTTGCCTTGGCACAGTTGACCAGATTCAACATGTAGTTGGTATACAAGACAATGCCAAGGGCCAGCAAATGGTCAAGCATGGATCACACACTGGTATCCACAGGTCTATTCTTGTCCTTTTATTTCTCTACACTGTTCTGCTCAGGTGGGCTCCACATATCTGTCTCTACCTTATTACCTTATAAATTGAACGTGTTAGTGGTCAGAGGAAAAAAACATACTTTTTCCCCCATGTGATGAGTTTCACTTCACCCCTCCACCCAATTTCTAGACCAACTCCTAAGGCACTAGTGATGTGGTAAAACCCAGAACTCATGAGTATATGGCACCAATGAGGTCTGAAAACTTTAACTTTGCAACATTACAGGTGCTATAGCAAAACGTGTAATTTTGCCAGTATCCCTGTTTGTATTATATTATATTATGTTATAGTGACACATCAATGATGCAGTGGCACGGGATTCAAGAAAACAAATATTCAAAGTGAACGTAGGCATTTAACACACCCAATGGTTTAGATCAGGCATGTCCAACCTGCGGCCCGGAACCTTAGCTAATGCGGCCCACTGCCCCCTGACAATTTTTTTTTTTGCTGGGGAGGAAGGAAGTCAGGTAGGGGGCACGGCCACATCAGCTTCCAACTAACGGTAGGCAGAGGCTGCTTCAGAGGGGGGAGAGGAGCATGTGCAGTGTTTCTGACTCCTACCACCATGACCACTTCAAATCACTGAAGTGGTCATGGTGGTTAGAGTGTTCCTTTATTATCGCTCAGAAGAAGTAAACCTCTGTATACTGATTCCATTTCATTTGATCATCCTCTAGTTGTGTTAAATCAGTGCGGGGGGCGCGGCGGCGTGGGAAGGGCTCGGCGGCATTTTATTACTTATATACCTTAACTATAGTATATATTTAATATGCGGCCCGAGAAAATTTCTCTACACTCAATGTGGCCCAGAGAAGCCAAAAGGTTGGACACCCATGGTTTAGATCAGGGATCCTCAAACTACGGCCCTTCAGCTGTTGTAGAACTACACATCCCATGAGGCATTGTAAATCTCTGACATTCACAGACATGACTAGGCATGATGGGAATTGTAGTTCCTGAACAACTGGAGGGCCATAGTTTGAAGACCCCTGGTTTAGATGCTAAAAATTCTGCCAGTGGCTCTAGCCCTGCAAGAAAGCAAGAAAAAGGTGGTAAGTATTAATAGTGTTCTTTTGCATGGTGTTTTTTTCTATTTCAATTTTCTATTTTCTATTTCAATTTTGACATTAAAGAAAAGAAATAACAAAATTGTGAGCAGAGAAATCCATTTCTGTTTTTGCAGAGGATTCTCGGCGAGAATTTTGCAAGACCTGGGGACACAGACTAGTGCTTGAAAATAAATGGTTCCTCTGCAGCTTGTGAAGTCCTGTATTAAACCAAATATAAAAATGATTTATGTACCCTTTTGCACAAGAGACTTTCAGAGGATATATCTGCCGATGTCACTGTGTTTTATTTTAAAATCAAACATCGGAATAAGTGGTAAGGCAGGCTGGATATTGCTTTGTATTTCTGTCCCTTACTGATAAGGGGAAATAGCAAATAAATTAGTTAATGAACAGTTCCAGGTAACAGTTCACATAACTTACACATACCATAAACAGAGAAGGACAAGGCTTGTGTATTACCAAACAAAGAGCCTTGGTATATAATATGGTGTACCTGAAAATTGACCTTTCAGCAGCATTAAAGAGCATTTGACTATAAATTATCCAACAGTAAATTTTCGTGCTAACCAGGGTAATTCTCACAGTCCTATGTTAGGATCAAGGTTATTCTAACCCATATGTTTCTCATTAGGCAGAAGGTAATGAAAAGATAAGTCTGTTTATGATGTGAGGAAGAATGCAGTAATGTATTATTCACCTTCCCAATAGAGGAAGAGCTGAGGAATAGAAAGATTTTCAGTGCTTCTCAATTCTTCATATTCTTATTAATTTTTTTGTAGTGGAAGAGGTTATTCAGACATGCTATGTGTTGTACCTGCCATAATGCTGTAAATCATTCAAATTTTGATTTATAAAAATAGTTGACTGCATTCAAGAGTTCCTATTCGGCATGTTAACTATACAGTCAAGTCCAGTGTGATGCTTTGGGCAATGTTCTGCTGGGAAACCTTGGGTCCTGCCATTCATGTGGATGTTACTTTTGGTGTCCATGTTTCAATGGGTCAGAGCTGTTTTAGCAAAAGGGGGCCATACTCAATATTAGGTCATAATGTTATGGCTGATCGTTGTATATCTGTTGTATATCTAGAGCTTTTTGAGATAAGGTCTTGCAGGGACCAGAGCTAGAAGGGGAATCTTGTTTACATGTGTTTTGACTCTTTAAAGAATGGGCAAAGTACCTTAATGTGCATAACTACATTTTCCTTGGTTATGATTGGGATGTGCAGGGCTGCTGTTAGAAGACACAGGGCCCCATTCAGCCTAGCTGACAAGACCCCCTTTCCTAGGATGAAAGTGACAGAGGAGGACATAGATTTATCAGTCCCTTTCTCTGCAGCCTCAGCTGCACAGGTGAATGAATAGGAAATGTTCTGAGGATTTCTGCTAATTCCCAAACTGAAGCATAGCAAACACAGTTATGAATGAACACAGTAAATGATTGCTACTTATTGCTCACTGTGTTCATTCAGGAATGGAAATGGCCAGTAAATGACATATTTACTCACCCCTTTCATCATTCTCTATCCTGAAACATCCTCCTGTGTGCCCGCAGCAGCTGCCAGCGGGGGAGGAGAGGAAGGAAGTAAGCAGCGCTATTGGGGAAAGGGACACATGGGGGGGGGCAGACAGCATATGGAAGGGGGTGTGCTAGGACCAATCCCCTTGCAGTGCAGCCAGAGGAAGGGAGAGGAGGAGAAGCTGGTAACGCTGCAGGGGGAGGCAGAAAAGGATCGGTGTCTGCAATAAGACAGTACAACCGGACATCCTGCTTAGCAGGTGCCTGGGCCCCCCTATTGAACAGATGGGACCTGGGCCCAGTACAGGAGGGCTGGCTCTACTGCCTTTTAAGCGGCCCTGCGGATGTGGTACTGGTACTTCTAGGCATAATTAGAATTAGTCCACATGTACAGTAATCTATATGCTAGATGAGTATACTTAAAAAAAAACACAACTGTAAGGGCCCTTTCACACGGGCGTTCCGCATGTCCGCAAATCATCCTATTTTTTTGCGGATGATTTACGGACATAATGTATGTCAAGGGCATTGCGGATGTCAGCGGATAACCACCTGCTGACATCCGATTTTCATCCTTTCAGTTCTGTTCCGTTTTTTGGAATGGAACAGAATCCTATTTTTGTTGCGTTTAAAAAAGGGAATGGATGCAAAATCGGATGTCAGCGGTGTCATCCGCTGACATCCGCAATGCCCATAGACATACATTATGTCCGTATATCATCCGCAAACGGATGGGATGATATGCGAACATACAGAGCGGATGACACAAGTGTCATCCGCTCCGTGAAAAAAAAAAAGGGGCTAGAGCAGATCGCAATGCTGTCCGCTCCGTGTGAAAGAGCCCTCAGGTTACTTTTCTCCAAGTTCACCGTTATGCCGCATTTTACCCCCTGGACACCAAGGGAGTAATAGACAAGAAAAAAAAAAACAATTGATTTTTAGATATATGGTAAAAAAAAGAAAAAAAAGAAAAAAAAAAAAAAATATATATATATATATATATATATATATGTATACAAATATCCGATAGAGTCTGGCATGGTAATTTTTATACACAGCACTAAGATTATGGGCAAAAAAACAAACAAACTAGGAAACCCATAAGGAGTATTCAAAATGCCAGCCATGAGCCAGTGAGATTGGAAACGTTCTCTTCCTCAGCAAGGGAGGCAGAACCTAAAGAACAGAAGAAAATGTCAAGACAACCAGTAACTACAGTAAGTATGACCTTTTAAAGCCATACCACTGATTTAAAAAATACATCCCATTTTTAAAGCACAGCGGTGTGCTTTAGTATGGGCATTATGCTTTGCTTGCTTCAGGACCCTCAAGTAATCAAAACTGCATTCATTTTAAGTGCCAGAGTCCAGTCACATGACCTATCAATCACTTTGACAGCCTGCATTAGTGAATGGTAGAATGCAGGTGCAGTGTGGTGTAAACACTGAGTAATCTGTCTAATAGTGAGTATTGGTATCCACTCATCATAAATAGAGTGACACATAAGGAGAAATCAGAGTACTGAAGGATCTTGCTAAGCATGTTTTATGAGATCATATATTATTATATCGCTATAAATAAATGATATATATTGTAATATATTGACATACATTACTTGGCGTGTTCCTATGGTATGTTATAGTGTAATGAATATTTGATTCATAATATTACTATTTTAATAGAGGAGTCAACCATGTATATCTGTTCAGGTTTTTTTTTTTTTGCAAAAATAGCAATATTTTTCACATTTTTTTATATGAAATTCCCCACCAAAAAAATGTAAAAATCAAAATTTAAATTTTTGCCCAATTTGTTTTCTGCTACCTATATTTGGTAAAAAAAATCACAATAAGCGTATTTTGATTGGTTGTGCGCAAAATTTATTGCGTTTACTAACTAAGGGAAAGATTTTTGTCATTTTTGTTGTTTTTTTTTAACGCGTAATGGCGGCGATCTGCAATTTTTCTTGTGCTTCTGAGACATTGCGGCGGACAGATCGGACCCTTGACTGACATTTTTGACACTTTTGGGGGTACCAGTGACATTACTACAGTAATCAGTGCTATACATATGCACTGTTACTGTAAAAATGACACTGGGAGGGAAGGGGTTAACTTTATTGGAGAGGGAGGGATTAAGTGTGTCCCTAGGGACGTGTTTCTAACTGTCATTGGATGTGGCTAGTGGTGTAATAGCACAGATCAACGGTCCTACATAGCAGGACCGAGTGATCTGTGTTTTTACACAGGGGAGAATGACAGGCGGCTTTGTTTACACTAGCCGCCTGCCTTTCTCCCTCTCTACCCAACGATCGCGAGTGACTGGCAGACATCGGGTCCGCCGGTCACACGCGCTGGCTTTGTCGGGTACGAGCGGGGGCGGGAGCGTGCCTCCGGCGGTGAGCGCTCGCCCCCCTATTCGCTCCCAGGCTAGTGACATACCGGTACGTCACTTTGCCTGGGAGGGGCTGACCGCCGACTATATACGGCAAGTGGTTAATATAAGGACACTTTCCTGTCCAGGGATCTAGCGCTGTTCTCACCCTACCCAATTCTTCAATCGGCTTCAGGTCCAAGAGTCGGTATCCTAACTAAGGAAACTGGCAGTAAAGCCTTGTGGCTACACAGCCAGCTTCCCACTGCACATGTGCGAGCCATGCTGTGTTTTGTGAATGGTCCAGCAGTCTTAAGGGATATGTGATGTGTTCCAGAGGGCTGCTGGGGAGGGAGAGGGGCAAACTTCTACCTAGATTGCTGCAGTGACCCGACCAGAAGTGGGAGCAGGTACCCCCCGCCCCCAAAAAATGGCAGTTGCTAACCACCTGCCAACCATATAATTTACATAAACACAGTAAGGTGGCTCTGATGCACTGGATCACGTACCTAGTACATGATCTGACACTTCCAGGTAGGGAGCATGCATGTGCGCTGCAGCCAGCCCACTCCCGCTGCGCATGATCTCAATGTCTGAGGGCACCCGACAATCATCAGGCAAAGATCCAGAATGGCGGTCTGCCTATGTAAACAAGGCAGATCACCATTCTGACAGAAGGGAAAGCATGGATCATGTGTCTCTTCAAAGCAAGAACTGGGATCTATGTCTTCCCCTAATACTGTAGAAGCACCTTCCACAGTACACTAAAACACTGGCTAGGAACACAGTTAACCCTTTGATCGCCCCTGATGTTTAACCGCTTTCCAGCCAGTGTAATTAGTACAGTGACAGTGCATATTTTTGGCACTGATAACTGTGTTAGTGTCACTGGTTTCCAAAAAGTGTCTATAGTGTCAGTTAGTGTCTGACTGTCCACCGCGAACCAATCAATGTACACTTATTGGCATTTTTTTTACCAAAAAAACAGAGGTGATCAAATACCGCCAAAATAAAAATCTATTTGTGGGAAAAAAAGGACATAAAACGTATTTGGGTACAGTGTTGCATGACCGCACAATAGTCAGTTAAAGTAATGCAGTGCTCTATTGGAGAAAATGGCCTGGTCAGGGGGAGGTAAATCTTCCAGAGATTAAGTGGTTAAAGAGGAAGGAGGGAAGTTGCAAACAAGCAAAACTTCTCCTTTTGGGTGAAGTTCCGCTTTAGGTATGATAGTATGCAGTTTTGATCTGTTTTTAAATAGTGTGTTATACATCATATAGTGGATATATTGCCATCTGTGCACTTTTATTACCAGCCATTTTATTGATTTACAATGATCCTCAGCTGATAAAGCCTATACATCCTTACATGATATTGCAGCTAAATATTTCAGGAAAAGTTTAGGGCCAATTTCTCCAGGATAAAATGTTGTACTATATTTGCAGGCATATAAGACGACTTTTTAACCTTAAAAACATCCTCCAAAAATAGGGGGGTCGTCTTATATGCGGAGTATAAAACTTGAGGACTACTTTACATAACCCAAAACAAATTTTCCTAATATTCTCTCAACCAGTTGGATGTGCGGTAATAATGTATGTACCATAGCGAAGTAAAAAATGTGAGGACTACCTTATATTACATGGCCCAAAACGAACGTCCCTATTAATCTCTCAACGCGCTGGATATGCAGTAATACTGTATGTACCATAGCTTCAGCTACATACAGTATACAGCGCTGAGCGATGTATACTATTATAGAATACAAAGCCTGCTCGGATTGGCAGAGTCAGAAAGGCGGACTGAAGATGTTATTCTCTCTGACTCTCTCATGCTTTGTATTCAATAATAGAATACATTGCTCACTGTGATTGGCTCAGCGCAGTATACTGTATGAAGCCGAAGCTATGGTACTTACAGTATTACTGAACATCCAGCGCGTGGAGAAAATAATAGGGACGTTCGTTTTGGGCCATGTAAAGTATGGTAGTCCTCACATTTTTTACTCCGCTATGGGACATACATTATTATCGCACATCCGGTGGGTTGAGAGATTATTAGGAAAATTTTTAAAGTAGTCCTCACATTTTATACTCCGCTACGGTACATACATTTTTTTTGGGCTGCCTCAGAAGGGGGGTAGTCTTATACAGCGAGTATAGCCCAAAACCTATGTTTTAAAGTGGAGTTCCACCCAAAAGTAGAACTTCCACTCATTTGCTTCCTCCCCCCATCCATTGCCACATTTGGCACCTTTCAGGGGGGAGGGGGGAATGGGTACCTGTTTTTGACAGGTACCCTGCCCGACTTCCGGGAGACAGCACCGCGACACCGCCCCTCTGAAATCTGGCCCTCTCCTCCTTCCTCCGCCGCCGAGCCAATTCGTGTGTGCAGCATGCTTCACACATGCACAGTAGGGACCCGTCCGTGAAGCCGTAAGGGTTCCCTGACCGGCAATGGCAGCGGCAGCACCCGACAGACGATGGTAACATCGGCTGTGGTGCCGACATCGCTGGACTCTAGGACAGGTAAGTGTCCTAATATTAAAAGTCAGCAGCTACAGTATGTGTAGCTGCTGACTTTTAATGTTTTTTTTTGGGGGGGGGGAACTCCGCGAAACTCCACTAAATTAGGGGGTTGTCTTATAAGCCGGCAAATACGGTAAGTTGCAAATAGTACTATAAAATTGTAACAGCATGGTTAGTCAGCTGAAAGATCAGATAGTGAGTAACTGTGAATTACAGTTTTCGAAACAGGTGCAAAGGAAATGCAAAATATGCATGCACTACATAATAATAAAAGCTGCACAAACATTTGAAGGCTGCACAAACATGGATTCTTCACAGCAATATCTCTATGACTCACTCAGGGTAACATATACAGTATCACACAAAAGTGAGTACACCCCTCACATTTTTGTTTATATTTTATTATATCTTTTCATGTGACAACACTGAAGAAATGACACTTTGCTACAATGTAAAGTAGTGAGTGTACAGCTTGTATAACAGTGTAAATTTGCTGTCCCCTCAAAATAACTCAACACACAGCCATTAATGACTAAACCACTGGCAACAAAAGTGAGTACACCCCTAAGTGAAAATGTCCAAATTTGGCCCAATTAGCCATTTTCCCTCCCCGGTGTCATTTGACTCGTTAGTGTTACAAGGTCTCAGGTGTGAATGGGGAGCAGGAGTGTTAAATTTGGTGTTATCGCTCTCACTCTCTCATACTGGTCACTGGAAGTTCAACATGGCACCTCATGGCAAAGAACTCTCTGAGGATCTGAAAAAAAGAATTGTTGCTCTACATAAAGATGGCCTAGGCTATAAGAAGAATGCCAAGACCCTGGAACTAAGCTGCAGCACGGCACAATGGCCAAGACCATACAGCGGTTTAACAGGACAGGTTTCATCATTACAGGGGTGGTAGGGTGCCTGCTTCCCTCTAGGGTAGTACTACCTGGCACAGTTGTTGCATCATTCCTATCACTATTGTCTGAAATGGCCAATCCTGTCACCAAAATTAACAGAATGGGCAATCGGTTGAATGTTTACAAGGAGAGTAACTGTTGCTTGCAGTTCACTAAACAGATGAAAGGTAAAATCAGTAAAGCATAACCACTTCAGGATGCATACACCACAGAATAATAAAAGCTGCACAAACATTTGAAAGCTACACAAACTCTTCACAGCAATGTCTCTGTGATTTAGTCAGCATAACAGATGGCTGCATAGCATAGTCTCTATAAAACTCTGTAACAGCAGAGAGTCAAGCTGAGAATCACTTCTTCAATAACACAGGTAACACAGGTGAACAGTTGGAAGGATCCAAGGACAAGGTATCACCCCACTGGAACTGAAATACTTTGGTAGCAATCGTGGATGAACTCTTCATAATTGCTTGGTCTTGCAGAGAAACTGCATGTTATTAGGTTCCAGCCCAGCTGCTCGCAAGCTTCTACAGACAGCGGATGGCCTCTCATCTGGCTGCAGATCGCTTGCCCAGCTACAGTGGGGAAAAAAATTATTTGATCCCCTGCAGATTTTGTAAGTTTACATACTTACAAAGAAATAAAAGGTCTATAATCTTTATCATATGTGTATTTCAAATGATAGAGGCAGAATGTCAACCAAAAATCTAGAAAAAACACACGATACAAATGTTATAAATGTATTTGCAGTTCAGTGAGTGAAATAAGTATTTAATCATCAAGCAAAACATGACTTAGTACTTGGTATAGAAACCCTTGTTGGCAAGCACAGAGGTAAGACATTTCTTGTAGTTAGTGACAAGGTGAGCACATATCTCAGAAGGGGTTTTGGTCCACTCTTTTTTACAGATCTTCTCTAAATCCTTAAGGTTACTTGGCTGTCACTTGGGAACTCGAAGTTTCAGTTCCCTCCATACATTTTCTATAGGATTAAGGTCGGGAGACTGGCTAGGCCACTCCATGACTTTAATGTGCTTCTTCTTGAGTCACTCCTTTGTTGCTTTGGTGGTATGTTTTGGGTCATTGTCATGCTGAAAGACCAATCCATAACCCATCTTCAGTGTTCTGGGCAGAAGGTTCCCATCCAGGATTTTACAATATATGGCCCCATCCATTGGCCCCTCAATGCGGCAAAGTCAGTCTGTACCTTTAGCAGAGAAACAGCCCCAAGCATAATGTTTCCACCTCTGTGCTTGACTGTAGAGATGGTGTTCTTAGGGTCATAGTCAGCATTTTTCTTCCTCCAAACACAGCGAGTCCCCCTCCTCAAGAACACACATGCACAGTTATGCCAATGAACATCTAAATGATTTAGAGGATTGGGAGAATGTGAAGTGATCAGATGAGACCAAAACTGAGCTCTTTGGCATTACCTCGATTCTACGTGTTTGGAGGAAGAAAAATTCTGACTATGACCCTAAGAACACCATCTTTACAGTCAAGCAAGGAGGTTTGAAACATGATTCTTCAGGGCTGTATCTCTGCTAAAGATACAGACCAACTTTGCCACATTGAGAGGCCAATAGACAGGGACATCTATTGTAAGATCTTGGGTGAGAACCTTTTTTCCTCAGCCAGAACACTGAAGATGGGTCATGGATGGGTCTTCCAACATGACAATGACCCAAAACATACTGCCAAGGCAACAAAGGAGTGGCTCATGAAGAAGCACATTAAGGTCAAGGAGTGGCCTAGTCAGTCTTCAGACCTTAATCCTATAGATAATTTAGGGAGGGGGCTGAAACTTTGAGTTGCCAAGAGACAACCAAGAAACCTTAAGGATTTAGGGAAGATCTTTTTAAAGAGTGGACTAAAATCCCTCCTGAGATGTGTGCAAACCTGGTCACCAACCACAAGAAACGTCTTACCTCTGTGCTAGCCAACAAGGGTTTCTCTACCAAGTACTAGGTCGTGTTTTGCTTTGGGATCAAATACTTATTTTACTCACTGAACTGCAACTCAGTTTTTAACATTTGTATCATGTGTTTTTTTCTGGCTTTTTGCTTAATAGTCTGTCTCTATCATTTAAAAAAATACACCTATGGTAAAAATGAACGACCCTTATTTTGTAAGTAGGCAAACTTAGAAAATCTTCAAGGGATCAAATAATTATTTTCCCCACTGTACCTTATCAGGTGTGGCCTCTCCTACCTGCTGAGGGAGGGAAGCAAAGAAATGTATTTTCTCTGGGTCTGTCCAGAGGGAATAGTTGAAATAGGAGTTAAAGTGGCCTGCGCCTGCTTTTGAGCATTGTAAGTAAATGGGTACTCCACTACAAAAATAGTCACCTAAATGCTGAAATATTTTTGTAACAATAAATAGGTGTGGCCTACAATTGATGTAAATGTGTCTCTTTTATTGCTTGCCGATCGCACCCCACATATTTACTGCGGCAGGCTTGGCTGTGCGAATTGCCGTACCTTTACGGCGATCCACAGGAGCGCCCCCATTTGCCATTGGGATTTTTTTACCAAAAATATGTAGCAGACTACAAATTGGCCTAGAATGTTAAAAAAAAATAGATTTTTATATTTTCTTTATTGGTAATGTTACACAGCAGAAAGTGAAAAATATAGTTTTTTTTTTACAGAATTATTGCATTTCTTGTTTATAGCGCAAAAAATAAAAATCGCACAGGTGATCGAGTACCATCAAAAGAAATCTCTATTTGTGGGGGGAAAAAGGACATCAATCTTATTTGGGTACAGAATCGCATGTCTGCACAATTGTCTATTAAATATATGCCGGATTGCAAAAAATGGCCTGGCCATTAAGGGGGAAAATCTTCGGGTCCAGAAGTGGTTAAAGAAATGTTAAACATCATCCAGCCAATTGTCATTTTCTTTCACTTTGTTATGTCTGGTCTATATGATTCAATAAGAATTCAAATTGTTGCTTAGTTGATTTAAAAAAAAAAAAAACAGTGCATTGTGCAGTAAATGTACTAATTCTATACTTCGGAAACATAGAGGAAAGCTGTTTTACTAATTGCTTTTTTCTAATTTACTTAATTTATACATATATCAAGGAGGGGGGTGTGTTGATTGACAAGGCTTTAGGCAGCAGGATTTCTGTGCCTTTAGGCTCCTAGGATATAAATTGGGCCCCAGTAATATTGTTTCATTATCCGGAAGAAACAATTTTTGGCCATCGTGTATAGTATGTCGCTTAGACCCAACAGCATTGCACCCTGTTAAGCAATTTGGGGAAGAAATAATGAATTCTATTATTTATGCAATGTCTCCTACTTTTTCACATTTCCTACCTGTAACATATTTGCTGTGCATTCTTTATTTTCTTTCTTATTACTTCATCATCACTTCAGGTCATGCAAAGGAAACATCACAACAGCCTAAAGAGAGAAGCAGTACGTGTGGGGAATGTTGAGAACAATTTCCTTATGTAGCCCATCATCATGCCATCAGAATCTGAGAAATTGTAGACATTGAATAATAAACACCTGAAGTCATTTTAAAATGAGGTATTCATCTACATAAAATGTATCAGCACATCGAAGCATACATGATTATTTTTTCTTAAAGGGAATGTGTAGCCCTTTCAATCCATTTTTGGGATATAAAAAAGATCAGCCTGAAAATAATCTTACTGATGTGTGTTCAAAATGTTTTTTCTGTTTAAGATATATAAATGTATACTACTCATGGGGACAGACATATTTTCTGATTTATGGAAAACAACGTACTATTTAAGTGGCTAATATATTGTTCCAGCAGTTGTTAAAGTATATGCAAACCTAACTAAATTTAGTTTTCTAAATAAGAAATAATGCGTATAATAAAAAATTGTAAAAAGCCTGTTTTCAGATATGAATAGCTCAAACTGAAATGAATACACACACTATTGAATGGCCCACTGCAGCTTATCAGAATGCTCTGTCCAAAGTTTCAATCAGACAGAGCCAGCCCAAAAGCGAGCTACATTTGCTCAACCTTTCACATGTACAGTTGTATCTGATGTTTATTTATCATCATAAAACATCATTTTAAACTTTTAAACATAAAAAAAATTAAAGTAAGATTGGCATACAAGCATTTTAATCATCTTTCAAGGCCTATCTACAGCAAAATAATGTTTTTTTATTTTTAGACATAATGAAAGTGGGTGAGAGTTTTTGTCAAGCTTTTATTGCCATTTGTGTCCCTATTGGGGAATTTTCCCTTAGTTTTTGACAGGACAGAACTGATGTGAAAATCTATCCAACAGGGACATAATACAAGCACCTTTGTAACAGACTGTGGAAGGGTTAGAACGTCTGACATTTTTTTACAAACACACACCTATATGAACATTACAGAATATGAACACTGCCTGATCTTTTGTTCACATCAGATGGATTTTGCATTCCTATTCAAAATCTGCTTGAAACAGATCAAATGCCCCCCACCTGGCCCCCGGCATACCTAATCTAGAGATGTATCTTTGTTTTGGCTGAGACCCCTTCTTCAGGTCTGTTTGGGGGTCCATCCAAGCATTATGACCTAGGCCACACCTACATTAAGTGCGTACCCTCAATGCTTCTCAGACGGGGCGCCGGGACGACCCCCTATGCGTATCACTTTGTTACCTGTTACTTGATTGTTATATGCTGCAGTTCTGAATTTCAATGTGACTTGTCCTATCAAGGCATGTACCTAATCTTTCAACCGCATGTTACTGTACCGTATTTATTTTGCCTTTAATAAAAACTGTTTCAAAAGAAAAAAGAAAAAAAAAAAGAAACAGATCAAATGTAGGTGAGAAAAAAATTCAGCTGTAGATGAAATGAACCTGTCAATTAATTCTGAATGATCTCAGAAGTGTTTTAGGCCCCTTTCACACAGGCAGACCATTCAGATCCACCTGTCAGTTTTTTTGGCAAATCTGAACGGTCACCCCATGCATCTCTTTGGGGCATCGGATGTCAGTGGAGACATGTCCGCTGACATCCGTTGCGATCCAATCCTTCAAATCTGGACAGATGGAAACCCTATTTTCCATCCATCCAGCTTATTGGATCCTGTCCGTTCTCATCCGATTCCCCCATAGAGATGCATGGGGACCTGACAGCTGTGTCTCTGAACACAGCACGGAGACACAGCTGTCATCCTCCTGCTCAGCAGGGGATTGGCGGATTGATCCCCCGCTGAGAAAAACGGGGTCCGTCTGACGGACTCCATGTGTGAAAGGGCCCTAAAACTGGTTTCAAATTGACACCTTTGACACAAGCCCAAAGCCCACTGACATAGGCCATAAAGAACATTTATGCTTTGGAATGCACAAGAACACAGGAAATTTACAATGACTTGAGAAGCCAAAATCTGAAGCAGATGTGCCAGGCGACTAATCAGCTTATAGCTTTCATTTTTTAAATTTAACTGAACGAGTTGAAAACAGAAGCTGATTGGTTACTATGCACAGCTGCTACAGATTCTGTCTTCTTCGGTTTTAATACATTGCTGCCAGTACAGTATTATACTTTTCATAAATAGCATTCTCTATCAAAAGACATTGTCTACCTGGACACCGTGGCTTGAGTGGTACAACAAATTCACTCACTACTGGAAATCCAACTAGCTCAACTGCCTCGACTGTAGGTATACCCACAACAAAATAGACAGAAACAACCCCTACTCTTCACACACCACCCGTTGGGTGATAGCGACTGAGGGGCATATATACAGACAGTTATACAGGTGGCCCCTCTCCCTAGATACAGTTTGTCCCCAATTGTGGTTTCGAGGATTGAGAGCCCACAATGTGACGTCATTTTGTACATTGTAAACTGAAATGTCTGTCCCCTGTATTTTTTGAGAATGTTGCCTCTCCACATTATGATTGTTCCTGTTTTGAATGTCTGCAACGTTATGCTTCATACCAGCCCTTTGTTTTTTTTCTTCCCTTTTATGTTTCTGTATATGTTGTGATTTTGAAAACCCAATAAAAATGATTGACACTAAAATAGTATTCGCAGTGCATTAGTGTGGATTCAAAAGTTCTTAGCCTAGTTAGGTGATATCTGGAAATACACACATTGTTGATCAGCAGTCAGCAAGCCCATTTTGAAAAATCTGGTGTGTAGGCTGTGTTTAAATTCATGCAGCGGCCTTAATAATGTACAAAAAATAATGTAAATATCACAATGAAACCAAGGATACATACAGCAAACACTTTACTGACTTTACCTATTTAAAATGATGTGGATTGTTCCACCTTCTGGTGATTGGGCTAAGAACTCTTCAATCAACCCTTGTAGGTACGGGTACTTGATGTTATAAATGTTTTGCTTAATCACTGCATAAAGAAAGGTTTTCATTGCATTACTAAACTGAAAATTTGTCATGTTCAGTTAAATAAATGTCCATATATGCTCACTGCAGATTTTGTAGTATTCTATCCAGCCAGTAGGCCGAGTGTCAGACACCCTTTTACATGCTTACCTTATATACTCGAGTATAAGTCGACCCGAATATAAGCCGAGGCCCCTAATTTTACCACAAAAAAGTGGGAAAACTTATTGACTCGAGTATAAGCCTAGGGTGAGAAATGCAGCATCTACCGGACCCAACTGGACCTCCCCGAGACACAAAACAGGGGCTGCGGGCAGGGTACAGGAGATGGCGCAGGTCATGGTATAGGCATGGCACAGGTGATGGTACAGGCATAGCAGAGATGATGGTATAGGCATGGCACAGGTCATGATACAGGCATGGCACAGTATGTACAGGCATGGCACAGTAGGTATAGGCATGGCACAGTATGTACAGGCATGGCACAGTATGTACAGGCATGGCACAGGAAATGCAGTGCTGCGGGCATGGTACAGGAGAATGTCCTGTACCATGCCCGCAGCTCTGCATGAGGAAATGCAGGGGCTGCGGAGGAGTCTCACTTACCTGTCGGTGAGGCGCCTTCGATTTAAAAATTGCACCGCCCGGCCCCAATACGTCACCGTGAATGCACCGCCGATGCTCAGGAAAGCCCGTACACGTTTGGCTATTCCCGGGCACGCGGCGCATGCGTGGTGACACGTCGGTGCTAGGTGGCGCCATTTTTAAAAAGACAGTGACTTGAGTATAAGCCGAGGGGGGCTTTTTCAGCATGAAAAAACATGCTGAAAAACTTGGCTTATACTCGAGTATATAGAGTAATTGTTTATCCTCACTTTCTGTTGAAAAAAGCCTCTTTAGAGAGCCTAATAGCTGAAGCTGCACATGTGAGTGAATGCATGCAAGATTAAGTTCAAGGATTTACTGAGATACATCACTCCTAAAGGGAGGGACTTCGACTGTGTTGTTTTTTTGTCATGATGAATACATTTGTACAAAACAAAAAAAACTATATATATACAAATGATGATTTTCGTGGGATTATCTGGGATGCAGGACATTTTCTTCAGGTTATTACATGTCTTTGTTTTGCCTCTAGTCTTTTTACATTTTAGCCTCCAGCGCAGATACCCAGTGAGGAGACACTGGGTCTACATGATGTGACCTGTTGATTTTTTAAATTTCTTTCTGAAATTAGTCTTTGGATGAAAAGCCTTCCTTAAACTATCTAACCTGGATGCTTGAGTTGCCTTGTTGTCAGCAATTTTCAGCTTAGCCTTTTTCATAGACTGTTTTGCAGTTCCTTTAATTTTTTTTTTTGTTGCTCAGCCACAAAAGCAGTTTTGTTAGTCTGTAATGTGTGGGAAACTTAGGCTGCAGTATTCAATCGGCACACTTGGCATTTTGTACAAGGGTTTGCCATGGTGGAACTGGTGTGCTTTCTGTGGAGTCTACTTTAATTTCCAGACTTGAAGGTTTATGTCTTGCAGATGGTCCTTAGAATTACATCTTCTGTAAATCGGGTGACTTTGCTGTTTTAAGTGTTTTGTCCAGTTGAATTTTCTGCTATCAAATAGTAAATAAAACTTTGGAACAGACATTGTATTGTATCAAAATGTGAGTCCTTTGTAGGTTTTATCCCTTTAAAGCAGCTGGATAATTATTTTAAGTTTCTCGAACACCCAGTTAATTTGATGTTTAGATGGATTTCCTTTTTTTATTGCTGACATTTCTAGAAATATTATCTTTTTTGGCTTGTTAATATCAATTTGTCCTGACCTTGGCTGAACTGATCCAGATTATATACCATCAGGAATTGTATGCCCAAATGATATCTTTTTCTTTGAAGAGCAAGATCTGGGCATCTTTTAAAGGCACTGTGACATTGGCTTTTTAAAAAAAAATTTTATTAAATACCCTTCTTTAGCTTTCGAATGTATTTAAATATGCTTTATTACACGAGGATCCATATTTGCTCTCAGATTGATACAGATTGGTTGGCTTCTTTGTCCCAGGTCTGGGTGTCTCTGGTGCCTTGGTCACTCACTGGCCAGTATTTATTCAAGGCCAGAATGAGCAACCTACCTAGTTAATTTTAGTAATTATCACAAAGACAGAAGAGTTCTTTATTGTCCATGTTTGGACCTCCAACACACCAGTACCCTGTGTTGTTTGGAGTAAAAAACCCTAAATGCTGATTTTTTTTTTCAGTCTTCTGACATAGTTAAACATTCATATAACAGGATAAGGAGCAGGAGTAAGTCAGGAAGGTCCGGAGCTAGAAGGAACAAATAAAGCCTAGGGCTGGCATGACAGGGTGGAAGGGGACCCAGACAGCATAGAGTTAATGTGCAAAAGAGAGAGGTGGGAGTCTTACTTACGTGATTGGTTGAGTAGACAGGGTGTTGGGGAGGAGCATAGAAGAAAAGACTGTAGGAAGGGGTGGTACAGTAACAGTCAGAGTGGGGAGCCATCAGATGAATGTCTCACCCTCCCTCCCTGAGATAGAGTAGGTTGGTTGGAGGGGTAGGTATGGAGATGGCTGGATGGGGTTAAAAATATGTTGGTGTGATACAAGTGGGGAACCATTGTTGGTATGGTGTCCTCTGGATGTGGTCCAATAAGAGGGATCAGGTGGTGTTAGACCTGTAAGGTCTGTGGGACAAGTGGTAATGTCCCCAAGTCGATGTTCTGTGGTTGGGGACATCTAGCTTTGGTTTATGTTACTGTTATTTTATTGTTATTTATTATTTATGTTGTTTAATAAAAGGCTGTAAGGCTACTTAACTCCACTTCGTGTCTTAATGGGGTAAAAGGGGGGTTGGAGCTTATAACGGGTTATGTGGTAGTCATATGGATATTTCTGAGCTACCAAGTCATGTGTTTTTACTGTGGTAGGGGATCTGTGGGGAGAGGGATAACTTTTTATGTCAAAGTTCAGGATGCCTTCATTTCTCTCTGTGATCCCCTTATCTAGTTAAAATATGATCACATTTGTTTCTATCACATGGGGACAACATTATCCTTCAGTATCTCTCTGAGCAGACAGAAGAAAAATGTAAAAATATATTAAGCTGCTTGATATTTTAGTGAAAATACCAAATTTATCTAGTAAGCCAAATGTTTGGTTTACCCAAAACTTATCTTTTAACTAACTAAACCCTTGTATATCAGGTTTGAATTTCAGTCAATTCAGCATACAATTCAAGCCATTGGTGCTCTTGTCAACACCACCCAGCCCAACAAACGTCAAATAAACAATCGACTTTTGTTGAAGGAGCTGGATGGAAAAATGTCCATTGAACATTGCCTGCACTCAATCGGATGCAAGCACTGTGCAGGTATTTTGACAGCAGCTGGATCCAGTTGTCAGAATACAATAGCTGGAGGAGAGATGCATCCATCCACACTGTTTAGACTGCAATCTGAAATAAAAAAAAATAATTAGTGTTTGGCCAGCTTAACCTACTAAGTATAAATGGAAAACGGTGCCAGTCACTTCTACAACTACACTCACTTCAGCAACAGGAGTAGAGGTCCTTGTGTACTCTGTAATCCAAAGCAGAAATCAAACAATTAAAGGAAGACCCTCTCATAATGATAATGCCAGCTAAGAGAATATAGGAACAGCATAAAGATCTTACCACTGTCCCGCAAAATAAAGTATAAAAAACAAACAGCATGGATGAACACAGAATCAGAGAAGGTTTTTTAATCACTTCCCGCCCGTAGGACGTCATATGACGTCCTGGACTTTGAGTGGGGATATCTAAATGATGCCTGCAGCTGCACGCATCATTCTTTTCTGCCAGCGATTCCCTGCACAGTGTTCAGCCGCTCAATTGTTTTTGCAGGTGGCAGGAAGGGACGATCGCACGGGCGAGCCGGAGAATGAATACGCTGACGGCAGAAGTTTCCCATAGAGCTGACCGAGGACCAGATGTTCCCCAGCCATCTCTATGACTCTTGGAGGCCAGGCGTGATGGTATGACGTCACTTCCAGCACCAGCAGATGTAAACACTGCCGTGTTTTCTTCAGGAAAGACTGAGATGTTTTTTTTTGTTTTTTTTTATCTCAGGCTTTCCAGCCTAGAGGAGCCCCCAGATCTCCTGCCCTTCCCTATTCCTATTACAAGGGATGTTTACATCCCTTGTAATAGAAATAAAAGTGATTTAAAAAAAAATGAACATTAAAGGGAAAGTGTAAAAATAAAAAATAAAATAAAATAAACAATTTAAAAAAATGTAAAGAACCCCCATTCTCGCATGCTTGCTTGCAGAAGTAAACGCATATGTATGTCTAGGAGATATGTGTAGTGAGTCCTGCGCTGTCTGGGGAAGATACTGCTCAAAGACCAAAAGAGGCTAATCCCAGATGCTGCAAGTACCAAGACTGGTAACCATGCAGTGTTAGACTAAATCAAGGGTAGGGGATACTGCGCTTCTGGGATGTTGCTGGTAAATCTACTATAAATATGCTTAAGTTAGAGTGTATAAAACCGTGAATAAGGCAAAAAATAAATAAATACGTGTTCAAGCGGTTAAAAAATATATAGATAATAAATAGATCAAGTGTAAGAAATGTCCGTCCTTCAATCACATGTGTGTAAACAGTATATCACATTAAAAAATACAATCAAGTTGCTAAAAATACAGATGCTCTAAAAAATCTACATAAGGTGGAGAAAAATATATATAAATAAATAAAAATATGCAACACCGCTTAAAAGTGCCTAAAATACAATACGTGACAGGTAAAGTGCTGGGTGCATATACTGGTGCGTAAATAAATAAACTAAATAAATCAAGTGTCCTCTGTGCTCCAAACAATTAAGGAGATTTGGGTAAAAAGTCCAAGAATTGTGTATCCAGGTGAGAAAATTTCAAAGGTGATACTCCTTCACCTAACACCGTGCTTAGGGTGGTGGGGTGCTTTTCCTAAACCCCTCTATGTGTGCTAGCCGCTCACCTCAAAGTCTAAGAATATAGGCCTTAAACGATATCCTGGGGGCTCCTCTCCAATCCTGCTCTGCTTCCCAGTAGGGCCTGTTGTGTGGGCTGCTAAGGGTGGGTCGGCTCCCTATCCCTCTCCAGGACCCCAGCGGTCCCCAACGGATCTCAAATTAAAGAGGCTCGAGATAGTGCCTATGTACTTCTGCCGTATATGTAAATGGCATTCAAACTACACATGTGAGGTATGGCTGCGAACATTATAGAGAGCAATAATTCGAGCACAAGATCTCCTCTGTAACTCTACACAGGTAACCTGTAAAAATTTGTAAAGCGTAGCCTATGAAGATTTTTAGGTACGAAGTTTGGCGCCATTCCACGAGTGTGCACAATTTTAAAGCATGACATGTTAGGTATCTATTTACTCGGCATGACATCATCTACAAAAAAATCAGGCTAACTTTAGTGTTTTTTTTTTTTCATTTATGAAAACTTTTTTTTTTTTTTTTCAAAAAATAGCGTTTCAAAAATTGCTGCGCAAATACCACGTAACATAAAACATTGCAACAACCGCCTTTTTATTCCCTAGAGTCTCTGTTAAAAAACATACATAAAGTTTGGGGGTTCTGAGTAATTTTCTAGCAAAAACATGATGGTTTTTACATGTAGGAGAGGAGTGCCAGAATTGGCTTGGGTTGGAAGCAGTGTTGCCAACCGTCCGTATATTCACGGACGGCCCGTAAAATCGGGGCACTTTTCTCCTGCCCGTAAATGCCCGTAGCAGGAGAAAAGTGCCCGTTAAAATGATGGCTGCGGCGAGAGCCGCGAGAGAAAACCGACTGCGCATGCGCGGCGTGCGCCTCTGCTCGGTCTCGGACTCGGACACACAATCACATCATCATCTCCTCCTCCCCCCCGTCTGACCGCCGCCCTGTGCCCTGCCCATGGCCCGCCCAGTTTTTTCCCGCTACTGCCGTCGCTACCTCCCCTGGCCTATAAATACCCCAGGACTGAGCGGGTGACGCAGTGGGGGACCGGACGCGACGTGTGACGCGAGCAAGGCAAGCCAGTAGGACGGAGGAGGTGGACGTGGACCACGTCGTGACGTGTATGGTGGAGACTGGACGGAGAGCACCATAAAAGGCATATTATATGATTGTAATTCTTATATCCACCTGGTTTCCTTTTCAGCTCTCTTCTCTTATTATAATCTTTCTACCCAATTTCAATACAGTATAGTACACTTTTGCAAGGAAAGAGACCTTTCAGTTTTCAAATAAAGTGGTCTAAATTGGTTGCTCAATGTAATTTGGAGCTATTATCATTTTTAAACATGGGACATTTCTATTTAAACAGAAGGGGTTTCCTGGTAAAATTGTAGGTAAAACACTATCTATTTTAGGGACTGGCCAATCTTTCTTGAGAATATTTTTATTTCTATACAATTGGTTTTAAAAAGTAGCAATAAAAGCTATCTTTTCCACTATTGATTTTTTTTTCTCAGTGTTCAGAGAGAAAATCTCCTAAAACAATGTTGACAAAAAATATATACAGTATGTATGTTTTTTTAAGTATTGTATAGAAAGGCTAAAAAGCCTGTCAGATTTATATTTCTGTCGGTGTTCCTGATACACATTTTCCCTTTTCTGGCTTGTGAATCCACTGTCACTGTCAAATAGGTGAGGTGCAGTCTCTGACCACCTCCTGTACTATGTCCGCAGTCTCTGACCACCTCCTGTACCATGTCCGCAGTCTCTGACCACCCCCTGTACCATGTCCGCAGTCTCTGACCACCCCCTGTACTATGTCCGCAGTCTCTGACCCCCTCCTGTACTATGTCCGCAGTCTCTGACCACCCCCTGTACCATGTCCGCAGTCTCTGACCACCCCCTGTACCATGTCCGCAGTCTCTGACCACCCCCTGTACCATGTCCGCAGTCTCTGACCACCCCCTGTACCATGTCCGCAGTCTCTGACCACCCCCTGTACCACGTCCGCAGTCTCTGACCACCTCCTGTACCACGTCCGCAGTCTCTGACCACCTCCTGTACCATGTCCGCAGTCTGACCACCTCCTGTACCATGTCCGCAGTCTCTGACCACCCCCTGTACCATGTCCGCAGTCTCTGACCACCCCCTGTACCATGTCTGCAGTCTCTGACCACCCCCTGTACCATGTCCACAGTCTCTGACCACCCCCTGTACCATGTCCGCAGTCTCTGACCACCCACTGTACCCTGTCCGCAGTCTCTGACCACCCCCTGTACCATGTCCACAGTCTCTGACCACCCCCTGTACCATGTCCGCAGTCTCTGACCACCCCCTGTACCATGTCCGCAGTCTTCGACCACCCCCTGTACCATGTCCGCAGTCTTCGACCACCCCCTGTACCATGTCCGCAGTCTCTGACCACCCCCTGTACCATGTCTGCAGTCTCTGACCACCCCCTTTACCATGTCCGCAGTCTCTGACCACCTCCTGTACCATGTCCGCAGTCTCTGACCACCTCCTGTATCATTTCCGCAGTCTCTGACCACCCTCTTTACCATGTCCGCAGTCTCTGACCACCTCCTATACCATGTCTGCAGTCTCTGACCACCTCCTGTACCATTTCCGCAGTCTCTAACCATCTCTTGTCCTTTATCATGCCTGCAGGGGAGTCTGGACTCTGGAGAGGAGTCAAGAGTGAGAGCGCTGCCGGGATGGGGGGTCACGGGAGAAGTCAGATGTACCTGAGAGGAGGTCAGTGACAGAGCCGCCAGACCAGTCTGATGGGGGGGGGTCACTGATGTAAGGGGGCACTGATATAAAGATCCCTCTATATTAGTAACCTCCCCCCCATATCTTAATGTATTCACTCTATGTAAGGTGGTCTCTGGTCACCAGATTGCCCCCCACATCAGAGTTCCTGGCGTTCCCTTTTACATCAGAGTCTGCAGGATTCTCCCCTTACAGTGCGAAAGGGGAACTCTGCGGACCCTGATGTAAAAGGGAACTCTGATGTAAAGGAGAATGCAGTGGACTCTGATATATGGGGGAACGCTGTGCTGGCTGGGTTATATTAATCTGATCTTCATGTTAATGGAGAAATATGGTTTTTGACTTTTGTTTAACCTAAACACATTGCTAATAGCACTATCTACATGTTTATAGTTTAAGTATTGATATTTGCACGGTTTAGCACTGAAAACAGCCTGTTAATGTACATTTTTGCAATGCCAGTAAAAAATTGGTGCCGTCCGTAAATTTTGGACGTTCTGCCAGTAAATTTCCCTCCCGGGGGTTGGCAACACTGGTTGGAAGTGGTTAAGAAACATAGAAACTGCCAGCTTAGATTCAGATTCAGAATACTTTATCAGTCCAGAGGGAAATTATTAAGATACAGTTACATTCAACTGAGACACAAAATTACATTAACGAACAGAAACAAGACACAATACCAAACAGTAAAATTAAACTCCCTCTGAAAATGCTGCTTGCCTGGCTGTCTCTAGTATCTAAGTAAAGGACCTAGAAGAAACATGCACCAGTTAACCACTTCTGGACCGGCACAGCAGGAGCAAATCAGCGGGTCCGGTGGCTGCGATGGCCGCCGGCCACCCGCGGTCGTGCAGGAGAATGACATAACAGCGGTCTGCCTATGTAAACAGGCAGACGGCTGTTCTGCCACAGAGAAAAAGCATGTGCAAAGTGACTCCAAAGGCTCTGCCTTATCAGAAGATGGTTTTGGGACAGTGGAAGAAGGGGAGGATCAGACAAGACAGGATCGAACAGCCTTTTTACACAATGCAGAGGATTAACCCCTTAGGTTCCACAGTGAGTGTATATGCAGTAAAGCATGCTGGTTATAGACTGATTTTACTGTTGTGGGTTTAGTAACACTTTAACAAAAGTCAATGAAAGTCGCAATGAAATGTCAAAAAAGTCGTGCAGGAACTGCTACTTTGAGTCACAAGTATTTTCACGGTTCCATTGCTGGCAATGGGGTGCGACTTGTGATGCCATTTTGAACTGTGAAATTGAATGGCAAATCACACTGGTGTAAATTAAAGGTTTTTTTTGTTTGTTTTTTTACCACTTCAAAACTTGACTTCTGCTGTCTCTCTTTCCCAGCCACATCTTTGCACTTCTGGTCGGGGAGTGCACACTGTCATCAAATGGTCTAAATATCCGACGATACTTTGTGCTTTCCCTTTCTGCTGGTCACTCCTTCCTCAGCCTCTTGCATTGGGAGACTTTTTTTTTTAACATTTTGATTCCATAACTTTTATTTCCCAATGGTTTCCTTGCTGCTGATCCGTCATCTTTCAGCCTCCTCCATTGGAGAACAAACATTTGTGTGTTTTTTCTTAACTTACCCTTAATACTCAGCTGTTCCATTTCTGTTGATCCAAATCTCTCAGCTTCTTGCAGCCGAGGACAAGAATGTTTTATTGCTTTTTTCCCCAACGAATAATGTAATGAGGTGCGACTGTAGTTGAGGCAAGGTGCGGGCATGACAGTGTGGCTACGCTGAAGCTCTAGAAGGCCTCATAGCCCCCCTTGAGAACTAAAGGGTTCTTAATAAGCAATTCTAGTTCTTCTTTTCAGGACAAGAGGACACAGAGGACAAAAGAAGCCAGCAAGCTTATCAGTGTAATAATATTTAAATTACAGGTGTCTTTAAAATGTTATAATTGCCATACACTAGCCGAAAAAATTGTTCGAAAATCTATCATTTGGTCCGTTCGTTCGTTTTTCGTCCAGTTAACCACTTCAGCCTCAAGCTTATTTTTGACACTTTTTATTTACAAGTTAAAATCAGTATTATTGTCTAGCAAACTACTTAGAACCCCCAAACATTATATATATTTTTTTAGCAAAGATTCTGGAGAATAAAATGGCGGTTATTGCAATATTTTTTATCATGCGGTATTTGCGCAGCGGTCTTTCAAACGCCATTTTTTTGGAAAAATTACGAAAAATCACATTTCACTGCATTTAAAAAAAACCAAACAGTAAAGTTAGCCCATTTTTTTTTTGTATATTGTGAAAGATGATGTCACGCCGAGTAAATAGATACCCAAAATAAATAAATAAAATAAAATTGCACACACCCGTGGAATGGCGACAAACTACGGTCAATAAAAATCTCCATAGGCGATGCTTTAAAATTTTTTAAAGGTTACCAGTTTAGAGTTAGAGTGTAGCTCTTTTTTTTTAAATTATTGCTCACACTCTGGCGACCGCGGTGATACCTCACATGTGTGGTTTGAACAGCGATTTAATTTGTGGCGTGACTTCCATATACGTCTTCTTTCGTGCACGAGCTCACGGCGACGGGGGCGGCTACATTTTTTTTTTTTTTTTCCTATTTATTTATTTACTTTTTTTAACACAGGTTTTTTAAAAAAAAATAAAAATCTGTTTACTTTTATTGCTGTCACAAGCAATGTAAACATCCCTTGTGACAGCAATATGCAGTGACAGGTACTCTTTATGGAGGGATCGAGGGTCTAAAAGACCCCAGACCCCTCCACTACACTTCCATGTATTCAAAACGCCGAAAACTGCATTTTTGAATACATTCTCTTTTTGAAACTGCAGCCTTTAGCATAGACGCCGCCTCCGGGTTACATCATCGGAGACCCGATCGAAGCCGCATCCAGCTTAGATCGGGACTCCATCTAGCCGGCGGACACGCCGGCTGGTTGCTCAGGTCTCCCGGTGAGACAGGAGACCCAGGCAGAGCTACGGAAGGTGGTGGACATCCCCCCTCCAGCTCACTGGGGTAACGATCGAGCAGCTCCTGAGCCGTATCGGTCATTACCGTCGGAAAGCCGAGCGCTGGCTCTAAGCAACGGTACCAGTATGATGCCTCTAGCTAGAGGCATCATCCCGGTACAACCACTTAAAGTGAGCCGACGTAGGTCTACGTCAGTTTGCGTTAAGTGGTTAATGGGCACAAATAGAAAATCGGTTCTAACTTTTCAGAGCTGAAAAAGCAAAGAAACGGTTTGGTAAATTCTGCCGAGCGAACGATAAATTGAAAGGTTAATGTGTTTCTGGCCCAAACTGTTTGCACGAGGCATATGTGACAAAATGAATGAAAAACCGGTTCATTTATGTCCATTGAACAATTTATTGATCAAAATTTGGTCATTACATGATGGCACAATCGTCTGCTCTCACAGCCGAGTGTTTGTTTTTCTAAAATTAGTTGGAATGATTTTTCGTATGGTGTATGGCCAGCATTACTGTGGGATTGATTTACTAAAATTGGAGAGTGCAAAATCAGGTGCAGCTGTGCATGGAGGCCAATCAGCTTCTAACTTCAGCTTGTTCAATTAAACTTTGACAAAAGCAACTGGAAGCTGATTGGTTTCTATGCAGAGCTGCACCAGATTTTGCTCTGTCCAGTTTTAGTAAGAGCTCCTTTAGGCTCGGTTCACATTTATGCGATGCGGGAAGGCTGCGAATTTGCAGCCTGTTCCCGCATCGCACACGCACCCCCGGCAGTTCACACTGCCATATGCGATACGCTGGGGGTGTCAATGTAATCTTAACGACAGCCCCAGTTTGATCGCATATCGCAGTGCGATCGTGCAGTTCGCACAGGAGCGGATCGCACAAGTGTGAACCGCTGTGCGATCCGATCCTGATGCGGCTGCAAAAATGCCTCCTGTGCGTGTTTGCTCCGGGTGCGATGCGAATTTAGCCATACAAACTGTATGGCTAAACTTGCACCGCACAGCTGATCGCATGTAATGTCGGAGCAGTGCGCTCCGATATTACATGCGAACCCGGCACTCGCACAAATGTGAACCGGGGCTTACACTGAGGCACTTCTATACTGTCAGTAAAACACTGAGCATTTTTAAGGCGCTTTTTTTTAGTACTCCAAACATGCTCCAAAGATGCTGCTTGCAGGATTCTTTTACACCACCTCCCCAGCGCAACCATTTATAGGTGGGAATAGGTTTTCGTAAACTTTTCAGGTGCTTTTTATTAGCGCCAAAGCACTTGAAAAGCACCTCTAGCTTCTAAATTGCCAGTAAAACAAACTGTAAAAAAAAAGTAAAACTGAATGCTTTTAAGGTGTTTTTCGGGTGCTTTTGAAGAGCTTTTGAGGCGCTTTTGAAGAGCTTTTCAGGCGCTTCCCATTCATTTCAATGGAGAGGGGCATTTTTGAGGCTTTTTTTTAGCACTCCAAACATTCTCCAAAGTGGCTGCTTGCAAGATTATTTGCACTGCCCCAGTGTCAAAGCATTCATTGATTTTAATGGGAATAGTTTTTTATGAGCTTTTCAAGCGCTTTTTTTTTGCGCCAAAGCGTTTGAGAAGCGCCTCGGTGTAAAAGGGGTCTTCATCAACCCCCATGTCTAGTAGAAATACTGAATTGTCTTTTGAGCTAAAAATGCTGATACACTTTGATCTCCTATGTGTAAGTAACTACAGTATACTATATTACACCTAGCTTTTTAATCATGTTAAAATAATAATGTAGCACCCTCCAAGGTAGGTGCTAGGTAAAGTGAAGTAGGTCTTGTCTGCTTATCAGCATGGCCATGATTTTCAGCTAGGCTGACATGTGTTCCCAGGTGTGCCTGTTGAGTTGGGGAGTCTCCCCACTGTGTCCCAATGAGAGCTCTCATTGGGCAGTGGAGGAAACCTGACCAATAGCACACCAGGGCTTGTATCCATCCTGGAAGGGCACATTCTGCCGCAGAGCATCCTGGGAGGGGGTATAAGTATGTGGGGAGCACATGACAGGTTGTCTTTGGCGGGAAGCAGAGTCCCAGGAGGGAGAGTACGGCTGTCTCTCCTTCTGTCAGGAAGAAGCAGGTGTCCCAGGTGGCTTGCCTGAGGGGATACAGGGCTGAGCTGAGCTGCAGAGAGGGCCTGGTGTGTCAAGGACCAGTGGAGCTGAGAGGAGACGAGTTTCAGGAAAGCATTCCCAGTTGTGAGTATTGCAAACTGCCCCTGGGGGTCTGCCTAGTGAGAGGGGACCACTCCGGAGAAGGTCAGAGGGATCCAGGAGCTAGCTAGCCGGTGCAAATGCAAAGTAAAGGGGTGCCAGTGTTGACCCTGAAGAGTAAAAGGGGGTGCCAGTGGTTGGGCCCTGAAGTGTACAGTGCAGTGTGTACAGTGCTAAGAGTTGCAGCAGCATTACAAGAGGCTACCTCAGTCAGGAAGGACTGGAGGGAGAAGTGTCAAAGACTTTTGAGCTAACCAGAGCGTCAGAAGTTAGTCTTCAGGACAGTCAAGGACTTTTGAGCTAACCAGAGTGTCAGAAGTCAGTTTTCAATACAGTTCAGCAAGTCAGTGATTTCAAGCGCCAGCAAGCGTTGGTTGGCATCCAGCCAGCGTAAAGTCAGCGCTGAAAGGCATTTTTTTCTCAAGTGTCCCAATTTGTACCTAGTTGAGCCAGAGGAGTATCCCACTCATTCCTTTCTCCCATCCACATATAAAATAAACAAACCAAACCAAAAATGCCAGACTGTTCATTGTCTCAGATCTCTCACTTGGGCAATCAGCTTAAATGTGCTGTTGGTGTTACCGGTGACCAAGGCAGACCCACATCAGGCCCAATGCCTGGAAATCCTGCTACTATAAGAATAAAATAAATGTAATAATAATGATAATACAGCATGTTTAACTAGTTTGGTATAGATTTGATGAGTTGTCTATTCCCTTTTCTTCTATTTTGCTCGTAGAGCTCTCATCACATAATTTAGCTTTTAATTTCTGTACTCACTGCTCAGTCATGAACTGTGCATAACGAGAAGGCTATTTATGTTATAGATAAGACTATATTCGATTTTTTACTATATTCATTACTGTAAGAGCCAAAGATGGGATCATATTAAATTTTGAATCACTTTTTTTCCAGAGTTCATTTTCCTGGCCTCTGTTAGCAAATAGCTGCTTATGATTTGAAGGTGGTTTTCTCATTTGTGTCTTATGCTAGAGCTCCCGATGGCCCAGCCATGATTTAATAGGCACTGAAGAGCAGTTTATGACTGGCACCATGGCACGGGGCTAGACAGATGGGTCTGAGGAGCGATAGGGTCGTGTGGCAGCAGTGCTCACTTCTCATCCTGATGGAAAGTAAAACCAATCATTTTAATTTTTAATACATCCCATTCATATTGTGACACCAGCAGCAGCAGCGTAGGCAGAATGACGGATTGTTTTACTTAAACTGGAAGAATTTGATTAAAATGCATCAGCAGGGACATAGCCAGAGTGGAAACACGGGCCGAATTGTACTATTTCCACTCATAAAGTGCCAGTCATGGGCGATTTGTCACAGACTTTATGCTTTAAATTGCATTGGATAACACAGAGGGAGAGGGAACATGGTCATCCAGCACCTTAAAGGTAAAATGTAGTGCATACGGCTTAATTCAACTTCTCTTTATTTGTCGTGTAAATATATTGTGCATATAAGCTGCTTCCTCAACATTTTTGTGTGTTTGTGTGTGTATATATATATATATATATATATATATATATATATTGTATATATATATATATACAGTATCTCACAAAAGTGAGTACACCCTTCACATTTTTGTAAATATTTTATTATGTCTTTTCATGTGACAACACTGAAGAAATGACACTTTGTTACAATGTAAAGTAGTGAGTGTACAGCTTGTATAACAGTGTAAATTTGCTCTCCCCTCTAAATAACTCAACACACAGCCATTAATGTCTAAACCGCTGGCAACCAAAGTGAGTACACCCCCAAGTGAAAATGTCCAAATTGGGCCCAACGTTTTAATATTTTGTGTGGCCACTATTATTTTCCAGCACTGCCTTAACCCTCATGGGCATGCAGTTTACCAGAGCTTCACAGATTGCCACTGGAGTCCTCTTTCACACATCCATGAAGACATTACAGAGCTTATGGATGTTAAAGACCTTGCACTTCTCCACCTTATGTTTGAGAATGCCCCACAGATGCTCAATAGGGTTAGGTCTAGAGACATGCTTGGCCAGTCAATCACCTTTTACCTCAGCTTCTTTAGCAAAGCAGTGGTCATCTTGGAGGTGTGATTGGGGTTGTTATCATGTTGGAATACTGCCCTGCAGCCCAGTCTCTGAAGTGAGGGGATCATGCTCCGCTTCAGTATGTCACAGTACATGTTGGCATTCATGGTTCCCTCAATGAACGGTAGCTCCCCAGTGCCGACAGCACTCATGCAGCCCCAGATCATTACACTCCCACCACCATGCTTGACTGTAGGCAAGACAAGCTTATCTTTGTACTCCTCACCTGGTTGCCGCTACACACGCTTGACACCATCTGAACCAAATAGGTTTATCTTGATCTCATCAGACCACAGGATATGGTTCCAGTAATCCATATCCTTAGTCTGCTTGTCTTCAGCAAACTGTTTGCGGGCTTTCTTGTGCATCATCTTTAGAAGAGGGTTCCGACAGCCATGCAGACCAATTTGATGCAGTGTGCGGCATATGGTCTGAGCACTGACAGGCTGACCCTCCATTCATTCAACCTCTGCAGCAATGCTGGCAGCACTCATACGTCTATTTCCCAAAGACAACCTCTGGATATGATGCTGAGCACGTGCACTCAACTACTTTGGTCAACCATGGCGAGGCCTGTTCCGAGTGGAACCTGTCCTGTTAAACCGCTGTATAGTCTTGGCAATCTTCTTATAAACCACAAATGCAAAAACAAATCACCAGGCGCTCCTGGGGTGCCTGTCTATGAAGGATAAGAGCTGGCTAGTGGGCCGCCAAGGAAGTCACTATGCTGCCAGCCAGTAAAGCATGGGATGGATGCTGGAGCAGGATAACACATATGATGGCAGCGCATAGGAACAACACAAATGGGATCCAAGGGAATACAAGAGATATGTCCAATAAAGAAAGTTCAGTTTATTGATATAAAAAAGGGGGGAACACCAACGTACATATCCCCTAGGTCTGGAGTCAGGCAGGTGCACCATCAGAGTAGAAGACTGAATGGCGGATTGCCAAATGCCGCTATGTGCTGAGCAATGAAGATCCTTGCCGGAATCAGCTGGCGCGAGGATGAACCATCACTGACTGCTCTGATGCGATGGCTGGAAAAACGTCACTCACCTTGCAGTAACCAGGGTGGAACGCAAACTTCCTCCGTTGCCGTGACTATGCGTTTTGCGCGCATGCCCTTTATCAAATCACGGAAGAGGACGGCAACAGAGGTATTTAAAGCCAAAAGGAGGGACGGGAAGTGAATAATAATGGGGAAAGATGTAATTTGTTCTAATTAACCCGTCAAGGCCCTTGCCTCACTCCTGACTTACAAAAAGGAATTAAACAAGCACTATTCCTCTAGTAAAATAATTATTAAGAAATATTTTGTCTTTGAGCAAAAAACTTATGAAAAACCTACTGAAAGAAATAAACAATGAAAAATAAATAAAAAAAATGATAAATAAATAAATATAAAAAAAAACATTTTAGACAAAAATAAAAAAGGAAAAAAAAATATATATAAAAATCAAACAATTGTATAATAAGTGCAGGATCATATGAAGATGTATACTGACTAAAAATGTCAGTTAATAGATACTGACTATAAAGTATGTTACAGCTTCTTATAAACATCTTTAGAAAAATAATAAATTGAGCGGACAACTGTATATGAACACAACATACCAACCAGCACATAGAAGCACAAAAAGAAGAACAAAAAAATGTAATAATAACACAATATAATATCCCATAAGGACACTATGATTAAAAATTAAAAATATACATTGGTAATAAAATAATAAACAATGAATAATATGTCAAAAAATATATATAAAAAATAAATTCAACTATATTATTTATTTCCAAATCCTCATTCAGGCCATTGGGTGACAAGGAGCCAAAACTGTAGATCCAAAAAACTTCTCTCTTGCAGAGGAGTAAAAAGCGCTCATTGTCAGTCAATGTGCCTTTGGGAATGGACTCAATTGCCATTACTTCTAAACCAGTGGCGTCATTTTTATGCGTATGAAGGAAATGAACGCTATGTTTATCACAACCCTTCTTGATGAGTCTACGTTGTTCACCAACTCGTGTACGTAAGGTGCGTACGGTGCACCCTATATAAAGCAGACCACAAGAGCACCTTAAGACGTAAATCACAAATTCGATGTATGTTATGAATTGTTTGATATTAAACATTCTTCCTTTGTTGTCTCCAATAACAGTTAATCTGTGTGAAATGGACTGCCATGTGAGACACCCTCTTTTCTTGCTCTGGAAAATTCAAGTCCTATGATCAAAGTATGATCTGATGTCAAGAGGTGATTTCTTGTTGGTCGAGTGCAATTTGTTGGGAGCCAAAATATTCTTGACTGTTCGTGGTCTCTTAAAGGTCACCTGGAGAGCAGGGGGTAGGGTGGGAGCTAATCTTTGGTCAAGCTGAAGGATCTTGTAATGTTTTTTTACAATGCTGGATATGGACCTATATTTATCATTAAACACCGTGGTGAATCTTATTGTGTCTTGGTCATTAGTGGCTGCCGTACAGCTTTTTCTCTTAGCAGGTTTCAACTGGGCATCAAAAGCTTCCCTTATTAGTGATGGAGAATACCCTTTGTCTTTAAATTTATTGGTCATTAAAGAGCCTTGCGTTATGTAATCATCAACTTTGGAGCCATTCCTCCGTAATCTCATGGAATAGTGGATGATGGCAACTGGAGTAGTGGAGATATGAATTGCCACTAGTTAGTTTAATGTGGTTCCTACTGATAATTTTGCTGTCCTCATGTTTCAGGACCAGATCCAAACAAACTATCTCTATGGGGTCGATCACTTAAGTAAAGGTTAAGCCCAAAATGTTGGCATTGCAATCGTCAGCAAAAGAGGAAAAAACATCAGGGCCACCACCCCAGATCAAAAGTATGTCATCTATGTACCGCCCATAGAACACAATGTGTTGGGCGAAGGGGTTGTGTGCCCAGATGTGCCTCTCCTCCCAATAGCCCATTGTGAGATTGGCATAACCCGGGGCAAAGTTGGCACCCATGGCAGTGCCTTTGACCTGCAATAAAAACTGGTCCAAAAAATGTAAAATAGTTGTGTCGCAAGCAGAAATCAGTGGCATTAACTAGAAAGATGGTCTGTTCTGAGTTAATGTCACCTGCTTTTGACAGAAAATGTTGGAGGGCGGCTAGGCCCACATCGTGAGGGATAGATGTATAAAGGTAAGAAATGATGCCCACATATAATGATCTTCCCAAAGATTGGGTTTAAGTACCTCCTAGACATGCTGGGAACCTCTGATATAGGAGGGAAGTTCACAAACAATGGGCTGGAGGAAATGGTCAATATATTGGGATAAACCATTGGTAAAACTGTTGGTACTATAGGTCTTCCTGGAGGATTGGTTAGTCACTTGTGTACTTTGGGTAAGTGGTAAAAGTTGGTAGTACTACAAACGAAAGGGAGTAGAAACTTTTTCTCCCTATCATCTACCAACCCTTCCCGCCATGGGACCTACAGAAGGAGAAAAACTTAGACCCTTTTTGAGAAGGTCTGGCTCAACTTTAGTGAGGACATAAGAGGATAAATTGTAAATTTTTACTGTATTGTTAGTTACTTTGGTTCTGTTCTTTCTTTCTTGTTTACTCTTAAAGCGCTGACCACCTCTTCGTCCTCATCTAGTTTTCTTTGTTCTTTCAACACTCCCTTTGGAGGCTGAGTTTGAAAAACCGGAACATCTGGAGAATTCTCAATGGGGGAGAGACATTAACTATATGGTAGAAGATGCATTAATTTTAGGTCGTCCTCCTTCCCCTAATGTAACCCTCCAGATCTCGGGATAAGGTGCTGTATTTGTTGAAAATAGGTATAGACACAATGACCTTATTGGGGAAAGCTGTGTTGACTGTATTATTGGAGAGAGGGGATCAGAGAGAGGAACTATTGTCTCTGTGGTGGTCATGGATGTAAGATCAATGGATGTGACAGTGGACATAGCCTCACCTATCTGTGGGACTGATGGCAAATCCAGACCTAGGTTGGTATGTACGTTGATGTCCCCCCTTTTTTTATATCAATAAACTGAACTTTCTTTATTTGACATCTCTCTTGTATTCCCTTGGATCCTGTTTGTGTTGTTGCTATGGACTGTAATCATATGTTTTAGCCTGCAATCTTCTTATAGCCTAGGCCATCTTTACTTAGAACAACAGTTTTTTTTTCAGATTCTCAGAGAGTTCTTTGCTATGGGGTCCCATGTTGAACTTCCAGTGACCAGTATGAGAGAGTAAGAGCGATAACACCAAATTTAATACACCTGTTCACTATTCACACCGGAGACCTTGTAACACTAACAAGTCACATGACATTGGGAGGGAAAATTGCTAATTGGGCACAATTTGGACATTTCCACTTAGGGGTGTACTTACTTTTGTTACCAGTGGTTTAGACATTAATGGCTGCATGTTGAGTTATTTTGAGGGGACAGCAAATTTACACTGTTATACAAGCTGTACACTCACTACTTTACATTGTAGCAAAGTGTAATTTCTTCAGTGTTGTCACATGAAAAGATAGAATAAAATATTTACAAAAATGTGAGGGGTGAACTCACTTTTGTGAGATACTGTATATAAACACTGCTCCAAAAAAATTAAAGGAACACTTTTTAATCAGAGTATAGCATCAAGTAAATTAAACTCCTGGTATGGTGATCTGGTCAGTTAAGTAGCAGAGGGTGTTATTAACCTCCCTGGCGGTATGATTCTTTTGGATTTTAGGTGCTGAAAGCGGTACCATTATTTTAGGTGCTGAAAGCATGTAATTCTTGTGAATGAGCAGCCCAAACCAACTGTATACATTTATTATACATATTATATATATATATATTTATGTATACATATATTATGTATACATATATTATATATATATTATATATATATATATATATATATATATATATATATATATATATATATATATATATATATACGTATATATATATATATATATATATATACGTATATATATATATATATATATATATATATATATATATAAAATGTATACAGTTGGTTTGGGCTGCTCATTCACAAGAATTACGTGTATATATATACGTGTATATATATATATATATATATATATAATATGTGTGTGTGTGTGTATATATATATATATATATATATATATATATATATATATGTATATGTGTATATATATACGTATATATATATATACTGTATATATATGTATATATATATATATATACATATATTTACATAAAAAAGTACAGTAAAACTGCAGGAAAGGGCACTGGGGGGTAATGTAATGTGATTTTATTTTATTTTGACCGATATCAGTGTGTTTGGTGCATTTTACATTCGAATTTGCCGCCGGTTCCACCCCCCGGCGGACGTCACGTCGCCGGAGACGGAAGCCGGGGCTCGCAGACGATCGGGAGAGAGCTCCGCCGCCGCACACCGCTCGCAGTCTTCGCTGGATCCCGGAGAAAAGGTAAGTAAAACCTCCTCCAGCATCCAGAGATCTTCTTAGCGCTACCCCGAGTGTGACTCGGGGTTACCGCTTTTGGCACTAAAATCTTACCCCGAGTCACACTCGGGAATACCGCTAGGAAGGTTAATCAGCTGCTTTAGTGTTAATGCAATAACAAAAGGTGCACTAGATGGGCGACGATAAGATGACCCACAAAACAGAAATGGTTTTACAGGTAGAGGTCACTGATATTTTTTTCTCCCTACTCTTTTCTGAATTTATTTCACTAGTTTTGCATGTGGCTAGGGTGAGTGTCACTACTGGTAGCATGAGGCAATACCTGGACCCTATAGAGGTTTCACAGGCAGTCCAACTCCTCCAGGATTGCACATCATTACGTACCATTGTCAGAAGGTTTTCTGTGTCTCCCAGCACAGTCTCAAGAGCATGGAGGAGATTCCACAAGACAAAAAGTTACTCTAGGAGAGCAGGACAGGGCAGTAGAAGGTCCCTAACCCATCAGCAGGACTGGTATTTGCTCATTTGGGCAAGAAGGAACTGGATGTGCACTGCCATAGCCCTACAAAATGACCTCCAGCAGGCCACTGGTGTGAATGTCTCTGACCAAACAATAGGAAACAAACTTCGTGAGGGTGACCTGAGGGCCTCTAGTGGGCCCTGTGCTCATTGCCCGCCACTGTGGAGCTTGATTGGCATTTGCATTGGCATTGAACACCAGAATTGGCAGGTCTGCCACTGGCGCCCTGTGCTTTCCACAGATGAGAGCAGGTTCTTCTTGAGTACATGTGACAGATGTGAAAGGGTCTTGAGAAGCTGTGGAGAACATTATGCTGCCTGTAACATCGTTCAGCATGACCAGTTTGGTGGTGGGTCAGTTATGGTCTGAGGAGGCATACCCATGGAGGTACACACAGACCTCTACAAGCTAGATAATGGCATCCTCACTGCCATTAGGTATTGGGATGAAATCCTTGGACCCATTGTCAAAGCTTACGCTGGTGCAGTGTGTCCTGGGTTCTTCCTTGTACAGGACAATGGCCAGCCCTATGTGGCGAGAGTATGCAGCCAGTTCCTAGAGGATGAAGGAATTGATACCATTGAATGACCCCTCGCTCGCCTGACCTAAATTTAATCAAACACCTCTGGGACATGCTTCAGTCCATCCTACACCGCCAGGTTGCACCTCAGTCTGTTCAGGAGCTCAGTGATACCCTAGTCCAGATCTGGGATGAAATACCCCAGGACACCATCCATCATCTCATTAGGAGCATGCCCCAATGTTGTTAGACATGCATACAAGCAGGTGGAGGCCATACAAACTACTGAGTTCCATTTGGAGCTGCTGCAATGAAATTTCAGCAAAATGGACTAGCCTACTGCATCTTTTGTCACTTTGATTTTCAGGGTGTCTTTGAATTCAGCCCTCTGTAGGTTGATCATTTTCATTGCCATTAAACGATGTGGCATTCTTTCATTCCTAAAACATTTCCCAGTCCGTATCAGTGTAAATATCCAGCATGATAGTTTTCCCTTTGGAGATCTGTTGTGTTTTCAAAGTGTTCCTTTAATTTTTTGAGCAGTATATATATAAACAATATAGTTGCAAGTATTGGGACACCTTCCTTTACATGCTCATGAACTTTAATGGCATCTCACTCTTAATCTGTAGGGTTTAATATTGAGTTGGCCCACCCATTGCAGCTATAACAGATTCAAATATTCTGGGAAGGCTGTCCACAAGGTTTAGGAGTGTATCTATGTCAATGTTTGACCATTCTTCCAGAAGTGCACTTGTGAGTTTGGGGCACCGATGTTGGATGAGAAGGCCTGGTTCGCAGTCTCTGCTCTAATTCATCCCTAAGGTGTTCTATCGGGTTGAGGTCAGGACCCTGCGCAGGCCAGTCACGTTCCTCCACCCCAAACTCTCTCATCTATGTCTTTATGGACCTTGCTTTGTGCCATCCCCAAACTGTTCCCACAAAGTTTGGAGTATGAAATTGACCAAAATGTCTTGGTTTACTGACGCCTCAAGAGTTCCCTTCACTGGAACTAAGGGGCCAAGCCCAACTCCTGAAATACAGCACCACACCATAATCCCCCCTCCACCAAATAATTACCTGAGTGGGAGGATTTGTGATGGAACTGGGGAGAGAACTTGGGGGGGGGGGGAAAGATGATTTGTGCTGGTGAGGATATGGGGGGAGAGGATTTATGCTTTGAGAATTTATGGGTTGGGTATTTATGCTAGGGTGAGGAGTTTTGGGAAGGGGGATTTGGGGTCTGGAAGGAGATCTGTGCCGGGAAGGGGGATATTTTGGGGAGAGGGATTGTGCTAGAAGTACCTCTACACTGTGTGTTACACCCCCTAACTTTTTGCTTTGTACTCTTGAGTCCTATTATGGATTACACTGTCCTGTCCCCTGCGTTCTGTGAATAACATTCCTGTTCCCTGCATTCTGCACAATATGTACTCCTGGATCCCACTCTATGTGTGCCAGGTACTTCCCAACCTGGCACTGACTGTGCGTTACATACTCCTGATCCTTAAACACATTGCATTACACCCCAGACCTCTGCACTCTCCATTATGTATCTCAAACCCAACACTGACAGCAGCACTCAACCCCAGCACTCTGCCTTACAGACTCCTGCACTATATACATACGATACATACATACATACTATGTACATACTATACATTATATACTCCTCACCAAACTTCTCTTAGTCTTAACAGTTGGTGGTTGCTAAGCAGTCCCTGGCTATTTTAACGAAGGTCTTCTTTAAAACATTACTCCACTTTTGTTGAAAGAAAAACATTACCCTCTGGGTGATCTCTGTACATTGCAAGGATTGTAACCACCTTTTTTTGCAGATTCATACCTTTTGTTATTCTGAAGAAATCACTGTTTGTTCCTCTGTGCCTCTGTGGGTCTAATGGGAGTGGTTTCAGAATTATCAATCATCTTTGCAGCTGCAGAGCACTAATGAGGAAATACGCTGGGCCTGCATCCCTTTAGACGTGTTTCTATTGGGAGCATCTCACCAAAAATGACATTTTTTGTTGCAGGAGATGCCTAAAAACTGACTTGCATCTTAGACAGATTTGCTCAGGCACTGGATACCATGTTAGGTGCTTACCTTGGCATGAAGTGCAGTGTGTGAAGTTAGCTGCAGGGTGCTATACAGGTCCAGAGCCATGGTCCATTTCTATGATTTTTAGACCCTGATGTTGAAGACCCCTTTGGGGGCAGGCCCACCATGACAGGAAAAGCCTAGACCTTTAAGGTGCATAATTTTGGATATGGTAAGACACAGATTACATTTTATTATGGTAATCCCTGCCATTTTGTCTCTAACACTTCTCAGCATGAGTACTTTCAAATATGATGTGTTTTTCTCCCATCTTGACATAATCTCAGAATGATGAAGTACAATAACTGTGTCATGCCTTCCAAATAACATGTTTCCATTCTCTTGTTCCACTGAGAATGCATGCAGTAAATTGCTGCATTACCGCTGCCATCTTCTACAGAGAAACAACCCCAGGATATTGGTCAACACTTGGGTTATAGCTCTTCTTTCTCCGGACATGAAAAAACACTATCAATTCTGAACTGTGAGTACCCCACTAATGGTCCCCTCATTAGCAATGGTGGATCACAGGTGCAAGGGAGCGGAGACTAAAGAGCAGCCGGCAGCTTATAAAAACACAGAACACTGCTCAGGATGATAGCTGTTTACTTGTCCTGGAGTCCTATACTGCTCCCCTCAACCTATTTCAGTTCCCTCTTAGAAATACTACGTGACCTACAGTATCTGTCAAAAAGCAGATTTCTCTGCCATCATGTCTGAAATCTTTGGAAAACTTTGGTTGGCTTCCAGAGGCTAAAAATGCTATACATCATCTTTTCCCCGTACCCTTTTCAGGGGTTAGGGAGAAAAGTACTGAGAACATTGATTTTGCAGTGGAGGCAGTGAAGGATTTTCCTTTCCCTGTATCTTATGAGATACAAGCTATGGCTTCATGTCAAATACTTACCACTGTTGACACGGTAATTGATGTGGTATGTACCAGTCTTTGCATAACAGCACCTGATTTTTCACAGCCAAACAGATCCCTGTGGGTTCTAAGAGGCTGGCTTAGTCTAAACATTGCTTTCCAATGGGCACAAAGATTGACTGTGCACTTTATCAGTTCTAGGGCAGTCCTGAAATGGTGTATACACTTACGAATTTGCTGATATCTATGTTATGAATTTTAAAAAGAAATGAGCTATTCTGGTAGTGTATCCTGACTTTTAAGTTCACAAAAAACACATTACTGTTCCTATTAGTTTGTTTTCTCATTTAAGGATTCTGTAAATAGGTATTTTGAAGCCCTTTTAAAGGCCTCATTTGCATTTTTAGGTTCAGACCCACAGTTGGCAATTGTTGTTTATATGCTCCTCCTAAACCACAAGAAAACAACTTACCGTATTTTCCGCCGTATAAGACGACTGGGTGTGTAAGACGACCCGCTAATTTTCAAGTTAAATCATAGGTTTTGGGCTATACTTGCCGTATAAGACTACCCCTCTTCCGAAGCAAGGCAACACCATTGAAAAACATCAGATTTCTCATAGATCTCCAAGGTACCCCAAGTATAAGTATTACCAGTAGATGTAATCTCAAGACGCTGGCTGTGCGGGAATCCTGTACAGGTATACCGTATGTACCGTAGCTTCGGTTACATACAGTATACCGCGCTGAGCCAATCACAGTGAGCGATGTATTCTATTATTGAATGCAAAGCCTGCTCGGATTGGCAGAGTCAGAGAGGCGGGCTGATGTTACTCCGCCAATCCGAGCAGACTTTGCATTCAATAATAGAATACATCGCTCTCCCTGATTGGCTCAGCACGGTACACTGTATGTAGCCAAAGCTACGGTACATACAGTATACCGGTACAGGATTTCCACACAACCAGCGTCTTGAGAAATTACATCTACCGGTAATACTTATACTTAGGTTACCTTAGAGATATTATACTCGGCATATAAGACGACCCCCCATTTTTGGGGGATTTTTTTGAGGTTCAAAAGTAGTCTTATACGCCAGAAAATACAGTAAGTCTCCTACTGCTAAGGCTTCTACCCATACTTGAAGAAAAGGATCTTTCCCTTTTCCCCAGGCATAAACCCCAAAACCAAGGCTTAAAACTTCTTTTTGTGGCAAGCTCTGGCCCACCAATCCTTCCTAGAAACTCTGCTCACAATGACAGGTCATCTCCACTCCTCAGAATGGGAGTTGATAGTTGATGTTTGCACCATTCTGGATCAGAGACAAAATGGAATTTCTATGCTTGCCCTCTCCTCTCTATTTACATTAGAAATCTGCCCAATCAAGGGAAAGCAGATTTTTATGACCGCCTTGCACCAACTTCAAATGCAAGGAGTGGTTTTAAGCGTTTCTTCAGAAGAATGGTTTCAAGATTTCTATTCAAACCTATTTGAAGACCAAAAAACAAATATAGGCTTTCTCCAAATACTGAATTTTATACCCCCAAACAGATTTCTTTGTGTACTAAAAGGCTGAATGGAATCTACAAGAGCTATCATTGCTTCACCCAGACAAGGGGAATTTCTTGAATCAGTAGACATACAAGATGCCTATCTCCATATTCCCATTTTCCAATCACTCTGACATTTTCTATATTTGCTGTGGAAGACCAGCACTTCCAGTTTATGGCACTGCCATTCAGGCTCTCCTTTGCACCCCACATGTTCACAAAAGTGCTTGCCCCACTTCTGGCTCTTCTACAAACCTAGGGCATTCATGTCAAATTTTACCCAGATGACCTCCTGTTGCAGAAGCCCCCAGCTAGTAACTGGGTTTCCAATTTCCAAAGGGTCATTCAGTTTTTTTTTGGCTGGATAATCAAATTTTCAAAGTCTGCTCTCTAGACTGTCTGAAGTACTTGGGTCTAATATTAAAATACAGCCTAAGCCACAATTATCCTCACCCAAGAGAAGACTACCTTCTGCTCTTAGGTTACAACAAAACTTCTCAAATTATTTCCGCATGAGGGTTCTTGGCCTCGTGGTGGTCTTCTTTAAAGTAGTTTTGTTTTCTCAGCATCTCTTCACTCAGACCTCTTAAATCCAACATCCTCAAAACATAGAATAAGCAAATGCAATCCTTGTTTTTGTATTGCTTCTGTCCAGCCAAACAAGGATCTTCTTTTACCTAAGGTGTTCTCTTCTTTCTACCTCAACGAGGACATTGTTCTCCATTCCCTTTGTCCTCTACAAAACACAACAAGCAGATTAAGTTTTTTAGATCAGATTTTATTCATTAAAAACATTTTTATAAAGATACATATACACCTAGACATAGCATATCAATCAAACAAAACAACACAACACAAAAAACACAATTCCACCCAAAACAGCTTTGGTACAACCAGCAGGGTTTTTAGGAAAAAACTGTATTTGTAAAATATATCTAGCAATATACCCAGCCAATTGGTTTGCCAATTGGTAAGCTAATTGGGTATACCAAGGTATACCAAGCCAATTGGTTTGAAGAAGGAGCGACTGGGCATGCTCAAAAACATGCCCCGCCCACTCTGATATCACTTCCGGTTGCCTGTATTCTATGCTGGTCCTTAAAGCATGGCCCTCCATCTTGGATCAGAGACACAGAGTTTCCCACCACTGGTCAGATGAAACTTCCACCTGCGGCTGTCTATACTCCCAGGAGGCATCCTGCTGGACATTATGGATTCATTGAAATGTCCATTTTTCACTTCCATCTTGTAAGTGTTTTTAACCCTTCCTTGTCATTAAATTGTTAATATTTGCTTCCTGTACCTTTTAAGATATGTTTCTTGTACCATTATAACTCTCCTCACACTTTTTAAGCTGCCCCATGTATATGACAGATATAAAAATGTAAACATTTTTTAGTTTAGTTCTTATAGACTCGTTTTGAGATTCTGAGTGTTGGTTGTGCATATCAGACATACTTCAAAGGTCTGCATGTAAATCCACTAGTATTGCAATCATAACAGGCAAATGGATTTTAGGCAATAGTAAGCCATACATTTTTCATTTGAGTGAACTTTTTTAATTTAGAGTAAAGTCCCCAACACCATCACCTACCTGTGCTGCCCTGTTGCCCTGTTCACACAGCTTTGGAGCTTACACTAGGTTATCAACCTGCCCTGACCCTATGTGACAATGTTTATGCCTGGGGACTGGTCACTCAGGCACCAAGCACTGCATCATAAGAGGAAGGGGAGAAGGTCATATTCTCCTTCATACCTGTCAGTACCAGGCATTTTTAGTCGGCCAGCAGCATAGCGTGGCAAAACTAAATGGCAGGACAAATAGGAAACGGCTAAGTGATGGGTGTACTATTGACTTACATTGGCATCCTCATGACTGGAAGCTCCAGCTACCCCTGCCCTCTTCACAGAATAGTGGGGTTAATTTACTAAAACTGGAGAGTGCAAAATCAGGTGCAGCTCTGCATAGAAACCAATCAGCTTCCAGGTTTATTTAATTAAACAAGTTGAAATTAGAAGCCGATTGGCGTCCATGCAGAGCTGCACCAGATTTTGCACTCTCCAGTTTTAGTAAATAAACCCCAGTATGTACTAATATTTTATAGTCCATCTTAAAAAGAATACATTTGAACTGCCCATGTATATCCCACCCTTTTAATCACTGCTACCATTTTAGGGGGTGGGGGAGTCAGTCAAAGGCCTATGGCATTATACGCATGCAGCATATGTAGGAGCCTAGAGGTGGCGGGGGTTGAGATTTTTGCGACGCCTCTCCAACTATTTCTTCAGCCTGGGTCTGTAGGCCTGGACCTAGCTGGAAGATCTGGAAGCAGTGGCATCACCTAGTAGAATTGGTGTCACCTAGTGCGGTAAAACATGGTGTCACCATTCCCCCCCCTCCCCCATTTTTAGGCCCAGCAGCCCAGCGTTGGAGCTCGGCGTGCGTTGAGGTGGTCAAAAAGGCCTGCAGGCAGCATTAGAGCTAGAGGATAGCAGGTTAGGCAGTTCCTAATGGCTCAGTCCCTAGGATCAGTAATGGATAATGGCCAACAAGCCCTCATACCAGACTCAGCGAAACTGCACCTGTGATCCCTTCGGCTGGACATTCGCTCACTCTGGGATGCCCAGGGCGATTCTAGTAAGTAGTGTAGCACGTCTGTACCCTGGCAGTAGCTCAGTCTTTCTCTCTCTCTTGTGATGCTGGGCAGCATGGCTCTCTCTCTGGTGGTGCTGGGCAGCAAGGATCTCTCTCTCTCTGGTGCTGCTGGCCAACGTGGTTCTCTCTCTGATGGTACTGGCCAGTGTGGCTCTCTCTCTCTCTGGTGGTGTTGGCCAGTGCAGCTCTCTCTCTGGTGGTTTTGGCCAGTGTGGCTCTCTCTCTGGTGGTGCTCGTCAGCATGGCTCTCTTCTTTGTGGTGCTGGGCAGTGTGGCTCTCTCTCTCTCTGGTGCTGGGTCAGCTTTGCTGTCTCTCTGGTGGTGCTGGGCAGAGTGGATCTCTCTCTCTGGTGGTGCTGGTCAGCATGGTTCTCTCTCTCTCTGGTGGTGTTGGCCAGTGTTGCTCTCTCTCTGGTGGTGCTGGCCAGTGTGGCTCTCTCTCTGGTGGTGCAGGCCAGTGTGTCTCTCTGTATGGTGGTGCGCATCAGCATGGCTCTCTCTCTAGTGGTGCTGGGCAGTGTGGTTCTCTCTCCCTCTGGTGGTGCTGGGCAGCGTTGCTGTCTCTCTGGTGGTGCTGGGCAGAGTGTCTATCTCTCTCTCTGGTGGTGCTGGGCAGAGTGTCTCTGTTTCTGGCAGTGGCTTAGCGTGGGTTGTCAGCACCTGGGGCAAGGCAAGCAATTTGAACCCCCACCAGTGGAATTTTAGATTCTCTCCACCCTGATAACACCCCCTAGCTACCCCCCCACCCTGATCACATGCCAAGATACCCCCCCACCCTGATCACACCCCCCACCCTGATCACATACCCAGATACCCCCTCACTCTGATCACACGCACAGATACCCCCCACTCTTATAACACCCCCAGAACCCCCCCCCCCCACTCTGATCACACACCCCTAGATACCCCCTACTCTGACAACACACCACAGCCTTGCTTTACATTACAATACCCCCTTTATATTACAGTATCACTTTACTGTGCTATAGGAACATACAGGCTAGAAGAGAAGCTGCATCCAGTTTGTGTGCAGCCACAACACCAACTGTCTACATCCGGGGCTGCTCAGATGCCACATTCACATGTAAGTGCTGAGATGAACTGTGATGCTGGCCACTGGTGTGTATAGGGTACATATCTGTCCATCGCTGTGCGCACACGAGGTTCTGGCAGATTCTCGCATGTCAATGAGCCAAATGTCAGCTAACCCCTGAGGACCTGTTCACACCAGAATGCAATGAAAAACGCCATCACGTTTGCATGCGTTTTGCAACGTGCCATTCAGTATTTTTGCATGTGTTCAGATTTATTTTTCTTTTTTCACCTTTTATTTACAATTTTTTCCAAAGACCTGCTATCACAAGAGTTGCGTTTATATACATTTACATACATCCAGCCTGCCGCATTCCTGGTGTGAAGACTGATCACACCACCCATACACAGCCTACCTTGCCTATAGATAGCTCTGGCCTTGATTGTTCAGGCTGATTGGTTTATGTGCAGAGCTGCACCAGATTTTGCACTCCAGTTTTAGTATATAAGCCCTAAAGTAGATTTATATCCTTGGCTATTGAGTAATATGTCACTTACTGAAAGTTTTTGTGCTTGCTTTAATTTGTTCTCATTTTAAATCTTATAAAAACCATACTTCTTATAGGGCAGTCACGGTGTTTAGCGTGCAGATATTTGCACTAGAAATCTGTACAATTTAATAATTGACAGACCAAATACATGAAGGACATTTAGCTGCTTAATCCACTTACTTCCCTAAGTTATTTAGCATTTATATAATGCCAAAACAAGCAAATTATATTCAGCGTTTTAGAGAAATTGATTTACTGAGAATTACAGCAATGTGAACAGGGAGACATAGGCTAAGCATAAAACGACAATACATCTGCCATGAAAGTATGTTGGCTGTCTACTAGTTGGAAAAGAAAAGTTTGCAGCCAGCTCACACAGAGTAAAACATTTCAGGCAATCTTGAGAATTATGTTATGTGCCAATGGTGTTAAAATACATTTTTATTAAAATATAATCCTGAACAGACTGTGTTTGTTTTACATTCCATCACAAACATATATAAATGTAGTTTTGTAGGTGGTATGCAGCCAAAGACGCATTAAAGACCATTAATAAATAAAGCACAGGAAAAAATATCACATATTTCCAGTAGGTAAGAGGTATTCATAAATATATTGCATTTCCCTTTTGTACCCAAATAGCTAAAAAATATGAAATTGTCATAGTAGAGAACTCAGCTTTTTATTTCTCCACATTCCTTTTACTAGACTGGCTGTTCTATATTTTACATGGGATATATTGAAGGGTTGACTGCACCCCTAAAACATTTTATGTAAATTGACCCCCCCCCCCCTTCCCTCCAAGTGTAGTTTACCTTGTGAAATACGTACCCTCCTCCTCATTTTAATGAACTTTACTGTGTAACCCTTTCCAGGAACAGTACAGTTGTCTTTTAAAGTGCTTCTAAACCCTGTAATGTAATGGCTTTTGTTTGCCAAAGCAATTTGTATCATTAAACAATAGTGTATATTTTTTAAATAATGTTTTTACCAATAATTATTAACTTTAATCTGAAGCCTCTTGAAGTCTAGGGGCGAGTCTTGAAAATAAATTCTTGTTTTCGAGTTGAATAGGCAAGTAATTGTCAAACAAAGAGCATAGGTGCTGTAGTTGGACACTGGCATTAAGGACATTTACCAATGCCAATGAAAGTTTTCTTTCTTTAAATGCCAAACGGTGGGTAGAATGTCAACCATTAAATGAGAATTCAAGGGGACATAAAAAAATAACCAATCCTTTCTATTACATGCTTGGGAAATGCCTTTAAGCTCTATGTGGTATTTTGGAAATGTACAATTCTCATGGACAGCATCAGCAACAACGTACAGGTGCATCTCATAAAATTTGAATATCATCATAAAGTCAATTTATTTTAGTAATTCAATTCAAAAAGTGAAACAAAAAATTAGAATATTACATAAGATCAATAAAAAAAAAAAAAAAAAGGATTTTTAATACAGAAATGTTGGCTTACTGAAAAGTATGTCCAGGTACAGCATAGTATGCACTGGGTGGGGCTCCTTTTGCATGAATTACTGCATTAATGCAACGTTACATGGAGGTGATCAGCCTGTGGCACTGCTGAGATGTTATGGAAGCCCAGGCTTCTTTGATAGTGGCTTTCAGTTCATCTGCATTGTTGGGTCTGGTGTCTCTCATCTTACTCTTGACAACACCCCATAAATTCTCTATGGTGTTTAGGTCAGGCGAGTTTGCTGGCCAATCAAGCGCAGTGATAGCATGATCATTAAACCAGGTATTGGTACTTTTGGCAGTGTAGGCAGGTGCCAAGTCCTGCTGGAAAATAAAATCAGTATCTCCATAAAGCTGGTCAGCAGAGGGAAGCATGAAGTGCTCAAGAATTTTCTGGTAGAGGGCTGCACTGTCTTTGGACTTGATAAAACACAGTGGACCAACACCAGCAGATGACATGGCTCCCCAAATCATCACAAATTGTGGAGAATTTTGCATTTCATTTGGAAATAAAGGTCCCAGAGTCTGGAGGAAAAGTGGAGAGGCACAGAATCCAAGTTGATGAGGTCCAGTGTGAGGTTTCCACAGTCAGTGATGATTTGGGGAGCCATGTCATCTGCTGGTGTTGGTCCACTGTGTTTTATCAAGTCCAAAGTCAGCGCTACCCTCTACTGGGAAATTCTACAGCACTTTGTGCTTCCTTACTTTTCAGTAAGCCAACAATTCTTTATTAAAAATCCTTTTTTTTTTTATTGGTCTTATGTAATATTATAATTTTCTGAGATACTGAATTTAGGGTTTTTGCTAACTCTAAGCCATAATCATGAAAATTAAAATGCTTCAAATATATCACTCTGTGTGTAATACATCTTTAAAAAAAATATGAGTTTCACTTTTTGAATTGATTTACTGTAATAAATTAACTTTTTGATGATATTCTAATTTTATAAGATGCACCTCTATGTTGCTCTCGCATATTTTGTGTGAGAACTTGGTTTGTTTGCTTTTACATTTAGGCTGGGTTCACACTATTACAAACTGGATGTGGGTTTCCCCGCATCGTATTCACATGTCAGGAGATTGTGTCCGTCTCTCTATGGAGCCGGTTCACATATCTCCGGAGCGGCTCCAGAGCGAATTGCACAGGAGTCCTTTGTCTCTTCTTGTGCATTTCAGGTTGAAATTCAGCCCAAAATTCGGAATGAAATCAGACCTGAAACAGTGAAGAGGAACACACAGGACCCTGCTGTGAGTCGCTCCATGTGGCAGTGTGAACCCAGCCTTAGCTTGGCTTAAAATGCAATCCCAGTTTATCCCAGCCATCCCCTCCCACTCCTAACACCTATGCTAACTAACCTGTGTAAAGCAGTGACCCATAGGCTTCAATAGCCCATCCGTTGTTGGCGCTCCCTCCTTTCCACTCCAGCCTCGCTAAATTGCAGGATTTCTGGGGAGCTGGATCCCATGACCAGAGCAGCCTGAAACTAGATAAGGATGTACATCTTTCTTACACAGGTTAGTTAACCACTTAAGCCCCGGAAGATTTTACCCCCTTCCTGACCAGAGCCTATTTTGTGATTCGGCACTGCGTGACTTTAACGGACAATTGCGCGGTCGTGCCACGCTGTACCTAAACGAATTTGACGTCCTTTTTTTCCCACAAACAGAGCTTTCTTTTGGTGGTATTTGATCACCTGTGGGATTTTTTGATCAAGCGCTATAAAGAAAAAAAGAGCGTCAATTTTGCAAAAATAACAATATTTTTCACATTTTTTTATATGAAATTCCCCCCAAAAAAATGTAAAAATCTAAATTTTTTAACATTTTCGGCCAATTTGTTTTACGCTACATATGTTTGGTAAAAAAAAATCACAAAAAGCGTATTTTGATTGGTTTGCGCAAAAGTTATCGCTTTTACTAACAAAGGGAAAGATTTTTGTCATTTTTGTTGTTTTTTTTTAACGCGTAATGGCGGCGATCTGCAATTTGTTTTGCGGTACTGCGACATTGCGGCAGACAGATCGGACCCTTGACTGACATTTTTGACACTTTTTGGGTTACCAGTGACATTTCTACAGTAGTCAGTGCTATAAATATGCACTGTTACTGTAAAATTACACTGGCAGTGAAGGGGTTAACTTTTTTTGAGAGGGAGGGGTTATGTGTGTCCCTAGGGGTGTGATTCTAACTGTGATTGGCTGTGGCTTGAGGTGTAGGAACAGTGATCAATGGTTCTACATAGTAGAACCGTATGATCACCATTCCTACACAGGGGAGAATGACAGGCGGCTTGTTTACATTAGCCGCCTGCCTTTCTCCCTCTCCACCGACGATCGCGAGTGACCGGCGGACGATCGCTCCTGAGACCCTCACAGGCTAGCGATGTAGACCTACGTCGCTCTGCCTGTGAGGGGCTGACTGCCGCAGTAAATATACTGTGAGCAGTTGGCCAGTAGTTAACATTAGTGTTGAGCGAACACGGACTGTATTATTCGTGTTCGTACCGAATAATTGGATTTTTTGTACCCGAACACGGACACGGACACTTTACTGTATGTTCGGGTAAAAATCCGTGTTCGGTCGTTTTATTTCCGGGTTTTGCATGCTTTGGCGCTCTTTTCATGGCGGGCTTTCAACAGCCAATCAACAATCGTTTAACTGGTGTGCCTTAAGCCATCCCAGCCATGCCTGCAAATGTCTCAGTAGCTGTGATTGGCCGTCTGAAGCATGTGACCAAGTCTTTATAAGTTCGAGGCAGCCGCAGCGGCGTCATTATGCTGCTTAGATTCAGGGACAGAGCACACATCAACGTGCTGGCTGCTGATTAGGGAAAGATAGGCAGGAAAAAACCATTTGTGTCCGGATAGAATTGAGGGACAGGTCGGAGTGTTTAGGCAGGGCGAGTTGTAGGCATTTTAGGGATAGAGTCTGCTGAATTATAGGGTCAGTGTCTTCTACAAACTACAATCGATATTGCTGTGTGGGGGGTGGGGTCTGCACTCAATCCTGATCTACGATCTCTTCTCAATCCTGTTAGGGACAGAGTCTGCTGAATTTTAGGGAAACTGTGTTCTACAAACTACAATCGATATTGCTGTGTGGTGTGGGATTGGAGATAGGCAGGTGTCAGTGATCCACATCCATTTTTCTGTGTGTGAGCTGCAGTGAACACAATCTTTTTGGGCTGCAGTGAACACAATCTTTTTGGGCTGCAGTGAACACAATCTTTTTGGGCTGCAGTGAACACAATCTTTTTGGGCTGCAGTGAACACAATCTTTTTGGGGTGCAGTGAACAAAATCTTTTTGGGGTGCAGTGAACACAATCCTTTTTGGTGTGCAGTGAACACAATCTTTGTGGGGTGCAGTGAACAAAATCCTTTGTGGGGTGCAGTGAACACAATCTTTTTGGGGTGCAGTGAACAAAATCCTTTTTGGGGTGCAGTGAACAACATCCTGTTTGGGGTGCAGTGAACACAATCTTTTTGGGGTGCAGTGAACAAAATCCTTTGTGGGGTGCAGTGAACACAATCTTTTTGGGGTGCAGTGAACACAATCTTTTTGGGGTGGAGTGAACAACATCCTTTTTGGGGTGCAGTGAACAAAATCCTTTTTGGGGTGCAGTGAACAAAATCATTTTTGGGGTGCAGTGAACACAATCTTTTTGGGGTGCAGTGAACACAATCTTTGTGGGGTGCAGTGAACACAATCTTTTTGGGGTGGAGTGAACAACATCCTTTTTGGGGTGCAGTGAACAACATCCTTTTTGGGGTGCAGTGAACACAATCTTTTTGGGGTGCAGTGAACACAATCTTTGTGGGGTACAGTGAACAGAATCTTTGTGGGGTGCAGTGAACACAATCTTTGGGGGGTACAGTGAACACAATCTTTGTGAGGTGCAGTGAACACAATCTTTGTGGGGTGCAGTGAACACAATCATTGTGGGGTGCAGTGAACTCAATCTTTGTGGGGTACAGTGAACACAATCTCATACTTCTGAAGGTTTGAGGGTGCTGCCTGTTCCATACTCCCCCTACTCCTCATCTAGCCTTTTAGGGGTACAAACAATAGTAATTGGGGCCTAGTGTGGTTGTGTACGTGTGATATACATACACTTTTTTGGGATCATATTTTCTATTCCGCTATTTAATCAAAAACCTTTGGGGATCAGTTAAATTGGGGGATAGTCTGTGTTGGTACGTGTGAGAGAGATCCACCTTTCCAAGTTGTTGGGGTTCATCTCATACTTCTGAAGGTTTGAGGGTGCTGCCTGTTCCATACTCCCCCTACTCCTAGCCTTTTAGGGGTACAAACAATAGTAATTGGGGCCTAGTGTGGTTGTGTACGTGTGATATACATACACTTTTTTGGGATCATATTTTCTATTCCGCTATTTAATCAAAAACCTTTGGGGATCAGTTAAATTGGGGGATAGTCTGTGTTGGTACGTGTGAGAGAGATCCACCTTTCCAAGTTGTTGGGGTTCATCTCATACTTCTGAAGGTTTGAGGGTGCTGCCTGTTCCATACTCCCCCTACTCCTAGCCTTTTAGGGGTACAAACAATAGTAATTGGGGCCTAGTGTGGTTGTGTACGTGTGATATACATACACTTTTTTGGGATCATATTTTCTATTCCGCTATTTAATCAAAAACCTTTGGGGATCAGTTAAATTGGGGGATAGTCTGTGTTGGTACGTGTGAGAGAGATCCACCTTTCCAAGTTGTTGGGGTTCATCTCATACTTCTGAAGGTTTGAGGGTGCTGCCTGTTCCATACTCCCCCTACTCCTAGCCTTTTAGGGGTACAAACAATAGTAATTGGGGCCTAGTGTGGTTGTGTACGTGTGATATACATACACTTTTTTGGGATCATATTTTCTATTCCGCTATTTAATCAAAAACCTTTGGGGATCAGTTAAATTGGGGGATAGTCTGTGTTGGTACGTGTGAGAGAGATCCACCTTTCCAAGTTGTTGGGGTTCATCTCATACTTCTGAAGGTTTGAGGGTGCTGCCTGTTCCATACTCCCCCTACTCCTAGCCTTTTAGGGGTACAAACAATAGTAATTGGGGCCTAGTGTGGTTGTGTACGTGTGATATACATACACTTTTTTGGGATCATATTTTCTATTCCGCTATTTAATCAAAAACCTTTGGGGATCAGTTAAATTGGGGGATAGTCTGTGTTGGTACGTGTGAGAGAGATCCACCTTTCCAAGTTGTTGGGGTTCATCTCATACTTCTGAAGGTTTGAGGGTGCTGCCTGTTCCATACTCCCTCTACTCCTAGCCTTTTAGGGGTACAAACAATAGTAATTGGGGCCTAGTGTGGTTGTGTACGTGTGATATACATACACTTTTTTGGGATCATATTTTCTATTCCGCTATTTAATCAAAAACCTTTGGGGATCAGTTAAATTGGGGGATAGTCTGTGTTGGTACGTGTGAGAGAGATCCACCTTTCCAAGTTGTTGGGGTTCATCTCATACTTCTGAAGGTTTGAGGGTGCTGCCTGTTCCATACTCCCCCTACTCCTAGCCTTTTAGGGGTACAAACAATAGTAATTGGGGCCTAGTGTGGTTGTGTACGTGTGATATACATACACTTTTTTGGGATCATATTTTCTATTCCGCTATTTAATCAAAAACCTTTGGGGATCAGTTAAATTGGGGGATAGTCTGTGTTGGTACGTGTGAGAGAGATCCACCTTTCCAAGTTGTTGGGGTTCATCTCATACTTCTGAAGGTTTGAGGGTGCTGCCTGTTCCATACTCCCCCTACTCCTAGCCTTTTAGGGGTACAAACAATAGTAATTGGGGCCTAGTGTGGTTGTGTACGTGTGATATACATACACTTTTTTGGGATCATATTTTCTATTCCGCTATTTAATCAAAAACCTTTGGGGATCAGTTAAATTGGGGGATAGTCTGTGTTGGTACGTGTGAGAGAGATCCACCTTTCCAAGTTGTTGGGGTTCATCTCATACTTCTGAAGGTTTGAGGGTGCTGCCTGTTCCATACTCCCCCTACTCCTAGCCTTTTAGGGGTACAAACAATAGTAATTGGGGCCTAGTGTGGTTGTGTACGTGTGATATACATACACTTTTTTGGGATCATATTTTCTATTCCGCTATTTAATCAAAAACCTTTGGGGATCAGTTAAATTGGGGGATAGTCTGTGTTGGTACGTGTGAGAGAGATCCACCTTTCCAAGTTGTTGGGGTTCATCTCATACTTCTGAAGGTTTGAGGGTGCTGCCTGTTCCATACTCCCCCTACTCCTAGCCTTTTAGGGGTACAAACAATAGTAATTGGGGCCTAGTGTGGTTGTGTACGTGTGATATACATACACTTTTTTGGGATCATATTTTCTATTCCGCTATTTAATCAAAAACCTTTGGGGATCAGTTAAATTGGGGGATAGTCTGTGTTGGTACGTGTGAGAGAGATCCACCTTTCCAAGTTGTTGGGGTTCATCTCATACTTCTGAAGGTTTGAGGGTGCTGCCTGTTCCATACTCCCCCTACTCCTAGCCTTTTAGGGGTACAAACAATAGTAATTGGGGCCTAGTGTGGTTGTGTACGTGTGATATACATACACTTTTTTGGGATCATATTTTCTATTCCGCTATTTAATCAAAAACCTTTGGGGATCAGTTAAATTGGGGGATAGTCTGTGTTGGTACGTGTGAGAGAGATCCACCTTTCCAAGTTGTTGGGGTTCATCTCATACTTCTGAAGGTTTGAGGGTGCTGCCTGTTCCATACTCCCCCTACTCCTAGCCTTTTAGGGGTACAAACAATAGTAATTGGGGCCTAGTGTGGTTGTGTACGTGTGATATACATACACTTTTTTGGGATCATATTTTCTATTCCGCTATTTAATCAAAAACCTTTGGGGATCAGTTAAATTGGGGGATAGTCTGTGTTGGTACGTGTGAGAGAGATCCACCTTTCCAAGTTGTTGGGGTTCATCTCATACTTCTGAAGGTTTGAGGGTGCTGCCTGTTCCATACTCCCCCTACTCCTAGCCTTTTAGGGGTACAAACAATAGTAATTGGGGCCTAGTGTGGTTGTGTACGTGTGATATACATACACTTTTTTGGGATCATATTTTCTATTCCGCTATTTAATCAAAAACCTTTGGGGATCAGTTAAATTGGGGGATAGTCTGTGTTGGTACGTGTGAGAGAGATCCACCTTTCCAAGTTGTTGGGGTTCATCTCATACTTCTGAAGGTTTGAGGGTGCTGCCTGTTCCATACTCCCCCTACTCCTAGCCTTTTAGGGGTACAAACAATAGTAATTGGGGCCTAGTGTGGTTGTGTACGTGTGATATACATACACTTTTTTGGGATCATATTTTCTATTCCGCTATTTAATCAAAAACCTTTGGGGATCAGTTAAATTGGGGGATAGTCTGTGTTGGTACGTGTGAGAGAGATCCACCTTTCCAAGTTGTTGGGGTTCATCTCATACTTCTGAAGGTTTGAGGGTGCTGCCTGTTCCATACTCCCCCTACTCCTAGCCTTTTAGGGGTACAAACAATAGTAATTGGGGCCTAGTGTGGTTGTGTACGTGTGATATACATACACTTTTTTGGGATCATATTTTCTATTCCGCTATTTAATCAAAAACCTTTGGGGATCAGTTAAATTGGGGGATAGTCTGTGTTGGTACGTGTGAGAGAGATCCACCTTTCCAAGTTGTTGGGGTTCATCTCATACTTCTGAAGGTTTGAGGGTGCTGCCTGTTCCATACTCCCCCTACTCCTAGCCTTTTAGGGGTACAAACAATAGTAATTGGGGCCTAGTGTGGTTGTGTACGTGTGATATACATACACTTTTTTGGGATCATATTTTCTATTCCGCTATTTAATCAAAAACCTTTGGGGATCAGTTAAATTGGGGGATAGTCTGTGTTGGTACGTGTGAGAGAGATCCACCTTTCCAAGTTGTTGGGGTTCATCTCATACTTCTGAAGGTTTGAGGGTGCTGCCTGTTCCATACTCCCCCTACTCCTAGCCTTTTAGGGGTACAAACAATAGTAATTGGGGCCTAGTGTGGTTGTGTACGTGTGATATACATACACTTTTTTGGGATCATATTTTCTATTCCGCTATTTAATCAAAAACCTTTGGGGATCAGTTAAATTGGGGGATAGTCTGTGTTGGTACGTGTGAGAGAGATCCACCTTTCCAAGTTGTTGGGGTTCATCTCATACTTCTGAAGGTTTGAGGGTGCTGCCTGTTCCATACTCCCCCTACTCCTAGCCTTTTAGGGGTACAAACAATAGTAATTGGGGCCTAGTGTGGTTGTGTACGTGTGATATACATACACTTTTTTGGGATCATATTTTCTATTCCGCTATTTAATCAAAAACCTTTGGGGATCAGTTAAATTGGGGGATAGTCTGTGTTGGTACGTGTGAGAGAGATCCACCTTTCCAAGTTGTTGGGGTTCATCTCATACTTCTGAAGGTTTGAGGGTGCTGCCTGTTCCATACTCCCCCTACTCCTAGCCTTTTAGGGGTACAAACAATAGTAATTGGGGCCTAGTGTGGTTGTGTACGTGTGATATACATACACTTTTTTGGGATCATATTTTCTATTCCGCTATTTAATCAAAAACCTTTGGGGATCAGTTAAATTGGGGGATAGTCTGTGTTGGTACGTGTGAGAGAGATCCACCTTTCCAAGTTGTTGGGGTTCATCTCATACTTCTGAAGGTTTGAGGGTGCTGCCTGTTCCATACTCCCCCTACTCCTCATCTAGCCTTTTAGGGGTACAAACAATAGTAATTGGGGCCTAGTGTGGTTGTGTACGTGCGAGATACATACACTTTTTTTGATCATATTTCCTATTCCGCTATTCAATAAAAACCTTTGAGGATCAATTGAATTGCGGGATAGTCTGTGTCGGTACGTGTGAGAGAGATCCACCTTTCCAAGTTGTTGGGGTTCATCTCATACTTCTGAAGGTTTGAGGGTGCTGCCTGTTCCATACTCCCCCTACTCCTCATCTAGCCTTTTAGGGGTACAAACAATAGTAATTGGGGCCTAGTGTGGTTGTGTACGTGCGAGATACATACACTTTTTTTGATCATATTTCCTATTCCGCTATTCAATAAAAACCTTTGAGGATCAATTGAATTGCGGGATAGTCTGTGTCGGTACGTGTGAGAGAGATCCACCTTTCCAAGTTGTTGGGGTTCATCTCATACTTCTGAAGGTTTGAGGGTGCTGCCTGTTCCATACTCCCCCTACTCCTCATCTAGCCTTTTAGGGGTACAAACAATAGTAATTGGGGCCTAGTGTGGTTGTGTACGTGTGATATACATACACTTTTTTTGGATCATATTTTCTATTCCGCTATTCAATAAAAACCTTTCTAGGGCAAGATCTTAAATTACAGAAATATGAGGAGACCGTCAAATAAGGGCCGTGGCCTGGGTCGTGGTGCTGCTGGTAGAGCTCCTGTTGCAAGGAGAGGACATGGTCGATCTGTGCCAGCTACACGCACAAGTGAAACACCTTCCTCAAGTGTGAGTAGGCGACAGAACCTGCATCAGTATTTGGTAGGGCATCAAACGCCCCTAGAAGTGATGAGGCCAGAACAAGTTGAGGCGATAGTAGATTGGTTTGCTGCTGACAGTGCCTCCAGTTCCTTCACATTGTCTCCCACCCAGTCTACTGCAGAAAGGTCAGAGTTGGCACCTGCAGCCAATGTCCAACCGTCTTTCACCTCACCCCCTTGCAAATCAGGCCAGCAGTCTGAGCCCCAAGCCATACAGCAGTCTCTTATTCTTTTTGAGGACTCTGTCAGCAGGGTTTCCCAGGGCCATCCACCTAGCCCTGCCCCAGAAGTGGAAGAGATTGAGTGCAGCGATGCCCAACCACTTATTTCTCAAGATGAGTACATGCAAGGATCATCGCAGCACGTCTCCGATGATGACGAAACGCAGGTGCCAACTGCTGCGGCGTTCAGCATTGTGGAGACCGACAAGGAGGGCAGGGGTGAAGACTGGGTGGAAGATGATGTGGAGGACGATGAGGTCCTCGACCCCACATGGAATGAACGTCATGCAGGTGACCTGAGTAGTTTGGAGGAAGAGGCGGTGGTCGCACAGAGCCACCAGCACAGCAGAAGAGGGAGCAGGGTGCAGAAGCGGAGCGGCCGTGCCCTAGACACTACGCCCGCTACTGCCCAACGCAGCAAGGGAACGAGCGCACCAAAGTCAGCTCAAAGGAGTTCTCTAGCTTGGAAGTTCTTTAGAAAATGTGCTGATGACAGGACACGAGTGGTTTGCACCCTGTGCAATCAGAGCTTGAAGCGAGGCATGAACCTTCTCAACCTGAGCACAACCTGCATGATCAGGCATCTAAGTGCAAAGCACGAGCTGCAGTGGAGTACACACCTTCAAAACCAAGAAACGTCTCTGGCTCATCCTGCTTCCTCTTCTGCTGCAGTCTCGGCCGCTCCAGCCACATCTGTAGTGATACCGGCACCTGCCACCCCGCAAACAGACGATCTGTCAGCAACACCACCACCTGGGTCACCAACAACCATCTCCACAATGTCCCGTGGAAGCGTTCAGCTTTCCATCTCCCAAACACTTGAGAGGAAGAGGAAGTACCCCCCTACCCACCCGCGATCCCTGGCCCTGAATGCCAGCATTTCAAAATTATTGGCCTTTGAAATGCTGTCATTCCGTCTGGTGGAGACGCACAGTTTTAAAAACCTTATGTCGGTGGCTGTCCCACAGTACGTCGTGCCCAGCCGCCACTACTTTTCCAGGCAAGCCATCCCTTCCCTGCACAACCAAGTGGGGGAAAATATCAGGTGTGCACTGCGCAACGCCATCTGTGCCAAGGTCCACCTAACTACGGATACGTGGACCAGTAAGCACGGTCAGGGGCGTTATATCTCCCTAACGGCACACTGGGTAAATGCAGTGGCGGATGGGCCTGAGGCGGATAGCAATTTGGCGCATGTCCTTCCACCACCGAGGATTGCAGGGCGCTTCAGTTTGCCTCCTGTTCGTAACTCCTCCTACTCCGCTTCCTCATCCTCTACCGCCTCCTCATCCGGACAGCGTAACACCTTCACCACCAACTTCAGCACGGCCAGGGGTAAACGACAGCAGGCAGTTTTACAACTTGCCTGTTTGGGGGACAAACCACACACCGCGCAGGAGTTGTGGAGGAGCATGGAACAGCAGACAAATGAGTGGTTGCTGCCAGCGAGCCTCAAGCCCGGCCTGGTGGTGTGTGATAACGGGCGAAATCTCATAGCAGCTCTGGGCCTGGCCGGTTTGATGCACATCCCTTGCCTGGCGCATGTGCTGAATTTGGTGGTGCAGAGGTTCCTTAAAAACTACCCCGATATGTCAGAGCTGCTGCAGAAAGTGCGGGCCGTTTGTGCGCACTTTCGGCGTTCTCACCCTGCTGCTGCTCGCCTGGCAGCGCTGCAGCGTAACTTCGGCCTTCCCGCTCACCGCCTCATATGTGACGTGCCCACAAGGTGGAACTCCACCTTGCACATGCTGGAAAGACTGTGCGAGCAGCAGCAGGCCATAGTGGAGTTTCAGCTGCAGCACGCACGCGTGAGTCGCTCTGCGGAACAGCACCACTTCACCACCAATAACTGGGCCTCCATGCGAGACCTGTGTGCCTTGTTGCGCTGTTTTGAGTACTCCACCAACATGGCCAGTGGCAATGACGCCGTTCTCAGCTTAACTATCCCACTTCTATGCCTCCTTGAAAAAACAATTCGGGCGATGATGGAAGAGGATGTGGCACAGGATGAGGAGGAGGAGGAGGATGAAGAGGTAACATTTCCAAGGCTTTCAGGGCAGTCATTCGCAAGGGGCTCCGAGGGTGGGTTCCTGCACACGCAAACGCCAGGGACGCAATTGTCCAGCAGGGGCACAGTTCTGGAGGATGAGGAGGATGAGGAGGAGGAGGAGCTGGAGGAGGAGATGGAACCATGTTCACAGCAGGGTGGCACCCAGGCCAGCTCATGGCCATCACTGGTGCGTGGCTGGGGGGATACAGAGGACACGGACGATACACCTCCCACAGAGGACAGCCTTTCGTCGCCTCTGGGCAGCCTGGCACACATGAGCGATTACATGCTGCAGTGTCTCCACAACGACCGCCGAGTTGCCCACATTCTAACTTGTGCTGATTACTGGGTGGCCACGCTGCTGGATCCCCGTTACAAGGACAACGTACCGTCCTTAATTCACTCACTGGAGCGCGATCGCAAGATGCGCGAGTACAAGCGCACGCTGGTAGACGCCATGCTGCTGGCATTCCCATCTGACAGCGGGGCCACAGTGGAAGCACAAGGCAGAGGAGGAGGAGGAGGAGGTCGCCAACGCAACCAGGGCACCGCCAGCACCTCAGAAGGCAGGGTTAGCATGGCCGAAATGTGGAAAAGCTTTGTCAGCACGCCACAACAAACAGCAGCACCAGCAGCTCAGATGGAACGTCTTAGCAGGAGGCAGCATTTTACCAACATGGTGGAGCAGTATGTGTGCACACGCCTACATGTAGTGAATGACGGGTCTGCCCCCTTCAACTTCTGGGTCTCCAAATTGGGCACATGGCCTGAGCTTGCCCTTTACGCCTTGGAGGTGCTGGCGTGCCCTGCAGCCAGTGTATTATCTGAACGGGTATTTAGCACGGCTGGGGGCGTTATAACAGACAAGCGCAGCCGCCTGTCCAGAGACAATGTGGACAAGCTCACGTTCATTAAAATGAACCAGGCATGGATCCCACGGGACTTTTCCGTACCTTATGCAGAATAGCAATGGATACCGACCTTACCCACCCATTGTTCCATTTTTGCTCTTTCTCACTCTTTTGGGGTGTACCCTCATTTAAAATTTTTGAAAAGAAGCAGTGTTGGCTACCTCGTCCTCCTCCTCAGGGCCAGATTAATGTAGGGGCTATTGGAGCTGCAGCTCCAGGCCCCTACCTTTTATATAGGCCCCGGGTTGGCCATATTCACTGTTACCGCTCTTCTGTCACTTGTAAACACAGAAGTCTGGCTTCTATGCTCGCTTCCCCAGGCAGCACCCTCAGAACCTCCCCACACAGCGTGAAGGCCGGACAAGGAGGGACAGTTGGCGATGCATGGATGTGTTTATGGGCTTCAGAGACAGCATCCCATGTTGAATTAGGCATGCATGGCTGCACCCTTCCTCCTCTGGGTGCATGGCAAGGCACGGCCCTTAAGGCCCTTCAAAATCCTCAGCACCAAGCCCATGATGCTGTTAATCCGGCCCTGGTCCTCCTCCACCGCCGCTTCCACCTACACCGCCCATAGGTGTGCGCAGCCTATTGCATTAAGGTGTGCACCCCAAAGTTGAAATACACATGCATGTGTTTGCCAGCAGGGAGAGTAATGTATCGGGGCCATGTACCTGTAGGCAAGGAGAAATAGAGCAGAGCAGGTCCCAGGGAGATCTTTCCCATCTCCTCACTGGCAATGCTATGTGCCCTAGGCACACCCAGCACACCCTGTGCGCACGCCTATGTCACCGCCACATCCACCACCACCTCAACCTCCCTCCTACTCCATATGGGCCTCGTCCTTCAGAGATGAAGAAGAACATTGTTTTATTTTTCTGTTTTTTTTTTGTTGTTTTAAGTTATTTCCCTATCCACATTTGTTTGCAGAGCACTTGCCATGCTCTTAATTACGTTTTGCTGCCATTTGCAGCACTCTAGCCCTTTCCTTTGGTGTTTTAGAGCCATTTTAGTGCCTTAAAGTTCGGGTCCCCATTGACTTCAATGGGGTTCGGTGTCCGGGAAAAGTTCGGTAAAAGTCCGGCCGAACCCGTCGAACACGGACATCTAGGTGTTCGCTCAACCCTAGTTAACATAGGTATTAGGAGGGGGGAGGAGACAGTTTAGATCTATAAGCAATAGGAAATTTTACTGATATAAAAAGAAAGCTAAATCACTCAACTTTGTACAAATTGTACCCCTTTCTATACCTGTGTCCCTTGTTATTCCCAAAATGTTCCAAATTTTGACTTCAGGTTTATGTTTGGTAGACATTGAGCACTTCAATAGACAGCAAACAGACAACAAATAGAAATAACTCAGCATTTTGTGCATTTATTAACATATCTTTGCCAACAGCATGGTTGTGGTCTGCAGTCTCTGTCTGCAATGTATCAGCCATGGAAAAAAGGCATATCTTTTGGGAAAAAAAAGGCATATCACAGGGAAACACATAAATGTGCACTGCAGAGCTTTACTGGGAGCAACACCTCAGTAAAAATTGGTCGGCAGCAAAAACTTCTCATAGCAGCCACCTTATTTTAAGATGTGGCTAATGCACAATTTTCCTTCTCCTCCTGAACAGCACATAGCAACCACTTTCTTTGTGAGTATTACCAATGCACCCCTTTCCTCCTCTTCTTTTTCAAAGAAACAGAGTAACTGTTTTTTTTTGAGGACCGGTGATGCACACTTTCCCTCCTCCTCCCCCTCAAGGCTGCATAGCAGCTATTATTTTGAAGGATTGCAAATGCACTTTTTTCCTAATCCTCTATTCCATTCTGCCATAGAAGGGGACATTTTGGGGTGCTGGCGGTTATTTGTTATTGCTCATTCATTGACCTACTGATCCTGCTATTCGATTTTTCATACAGTAAACAAATAAACACAGGTGATGATGCCACCAGATCTATCTGTCTGTCTGTCTGGTTGTATGTCTGTCTGTCTGTCTATCTATTAATCTCTCCATTATACCTAAGATCTGAAGAAGGTGGAGCCACTGTGCCTTATAGTGATCTGATTGATCCATTGATCATTTTAATACAGTGCCTTCCAGATTAAATTTAATCATTCCATTGTTTCTTCAAGTCTAAAGCAAGACACAATGCCTTTCTTTTGTTTTATAGCAATAGTTACAGTGCCTTGAAAAAGTATTGATACCCCTTGGAATGTTACACATTTTGTCATGTTACATCCAAAAACACTAATGGATTTTATGTGATAGATCAAGACAAATAAATATTTGAAAAATGTGGTGTGCATTTACTCTGATACCCCTAACTAAAATCTAATGGAACCAATTGCCTTCAGAAGTCACCTAATTAGTAAATAGAGTCCACCTGTGTTTAATTTAATCTCAGTATAAATACAGCTGTTCTGTGAAAGGCAGGGATAAAGTTGTGGAGAAGTTTAAAGCAGGGTTAAGTTATAACAAAATCTCCGAAGCATTGAACATCTCACGGAGCACTGTTCAATCCATCATCCGAAAATGGAAAGAGTATGGCACAACTGCACACCTACCAAGACATGGCTGTCCACCTAAACTGACAGGCCGGAGAAGGAGATCATTAATCAGAAAAGCAGCCAAGTGGTCCATTGTAAAGCCCCGTACACACGTACCGATTGTCGGCCGCAAATATTCGGCCGCCGAACGATCGGCCGATTGTTGGCTTGTTAGTATGATGCTTCCAACAGCCGACAGCGCATTTTCGGACGAACAGAATCTGTCCTGCAGGCATTAAAATTTTTGTACGCCGACAACAGAACGGCCGATTGTTCGCCAGTCAGTACAGATTTCGGCCGACAATCAGCAGATTTGCAAGACTGGGCATGCTCAGAGAAGAAAAAAGACACGGAAAGTTAACCATCACATGACATCACTTCTGCAGTCGGCTGTTGTTGGCCGACAAAATTCCTGTGCAGTCTTTTGCACTTTTCAGCGGACACGACAGCCCTGGACAAAAGACGGCCAATCGTTCGGCCGACGATCGGTACGTGTGTACGGGGCTTAACTCTGGAGGAGCTTCAGAGATCCACAGCTCAGGTGAGAGAATTTGTCCACAGGACAACTATTAGTTGTGCACTAGGGATGGGCTCGATGTTTGAGTCGAACGTAACATTCAGCGAACAAACGGAGCGTTCAGCGAGAATTTCACGACACACCTGAAGGGGGGCGGTGCCACAGGGTGATGTAGACGGGTGGCCCTGCCCCTTGCCTGTATAAGAACTGTCAAAGCGCAGAGCGGGCAGACGGCAGGATGCCTCCCACAAGAGGCGGAGCTTTTTTTAAATTCTTTCTATTTTTTGGGCCCGGCGGACGTCATGATTGACGAACGATTTACATCGAGGGACACTATTTTTTTATTTTTTTTAAAAAAGGACTTGTCAAAAACTGTTTCCAGTGTTTCTTAATTTTTGGCTTTGTTTGGTGAATGGGTACGATGTACCCCTACCCATTCACATAAGGGGAGTAGGTTCTGGGGGCCCCCTTGTTAAAGGGGGCTTCCAGATCCTGATAAGCCCCTCACCTGGAGACCCCATCAAACACATACCAGGGATGTCCGGAAGAGGCCCTTGTCCCCATCAACATGGGGACAAGGAGCCTTTGGGGTGGGGGCCCCCTGCCCCAAAGTCCCCACCCCCCCATGTTGATGGCATGTGTCCTGGTATGGTTCAGGGGGGGGGGGGCGCTTGCTCGGCTAAGGGTCTGGTATGAATTTTGAGGGGACCCTAAACCATTTTTTTTTAATTTTGGCGGTGAGTTACCCTTAAAATCCATACCAAATCCAAAGGATCTGGTATGGACTGGGAGGGGGGCCCTATGCTTTTTTTTTTTTTTCATTTTTTTATCTGTATTGCTGGGAGCTGGCAGTACATTACAGTTGTGAGCAAGTTTAAATTACATTTTTTCCTTTAGAAATGTCACTATCGCGGCAGCAGACTCTATACATCATACAGATGCGCCACTTTACAGACAGACTAAAGGGAGCCCCCAGGCACTATATTTAAAGGAATATTTCATTTTAAAATCACTGCTCTTTTAAAAACGATTGTTTTAAAAACATTTTTTTGCATTGATACATGTCCCCAGGGCAGAACGTTTATGGCAATAACTTGCATATAAGCCTTTAAAATGAGGACTTGAAATTTTTCATGTTCGTGTCCCATAGACTTTAATAGAGTTTGCATGTTTGCTAGAACTTTTTCCCTGTTCGAGGTGTTCTGGTGTGAACAGAACAGGGGGGTGTTTGGCCCATTCCTATTGTGCACTCCACAAAGCAGGTCTTTATAAAAGAGTGGCAAGAAGAAAGCCATTGTTGAAAAATCCTGTTTGTTGTTTGCGAGAAGCCATGTGGGGGACACAGCAATCATGTGGAAAAAGGTGCTCTGGTCAGATGAGACCCAAATTGAACTTTTTGGCCTAAAAGTAAAACACTCTATGTGGTGAAAAACTAACACTGCACATCATCCTGAACATGCCATCCCCACCATGAAACATGGTGGTGGCAGCATGATGTTGTGGGGATACTTTTCTTCAGCAGGGACAGGGAAGCTGGTCAGAGTTGATGGGAAGATGGATGGAGCTAAATACAGGGCAATCTTTGAAGAAAACCAGTTAGAGTCTGCAAAAGATTTGAGACTGGGCCAGAGAATTACCTTCCAGCAGGCCAACCATCCTAAACGTACAGCCAAAGCTGCAATGGAATGGTTTAGATCAAAGAATATTCATGTGTTATAATAGCCCAGACCTACAGTATCTCACAAAAAGTGAGTACACCCCTCACATTTTTGTAAATATTTTATATATTTTCATGTGACAACACTGAAGAAATTACACTTTGTTACAATGTAAAGTAGTGAGTGTACAGCTTGTATAACAGTATGAATTTGCTGTCCCCTCAAAATAACTCAACACACAGCCATTAATATCTAAACCACTGGCAACAAAAGTGAGTACACACCTAAGTTAAAATGCCCAAATTGGGCCCAAAGTGTCAATATTTTGTGTGGCCACCATTTTTTTCCAGCGCTGCCTTAACACTCTTGGGCATGGAGTTCACCAGAGCTTCACAGGTTGCCACTGGAGCCCTCTTCCACTCCTGCATGACGACATCACGGAGCTGGTGGATGTTAGAGAACTTGAGCTCCTCTACTTTGACGATGCCCCACAAATGCTCAATAGGGTTTAGTTCTAGAGACATGTTTGGTCATTCCATCACCTTTACCCCCAGCTTCTTTAGCTTGGCAGTGGTCGTCTTGGAGATGTGTTTGTGGTCGTTATCATGTTGGAATACTGCCCTGCGGTGCTGGCAGCACTCATGCAGCCCCAGACCATGACACTCCCACCACCATGCTTGACTGATCTGATTGATCCATTGATCATTTTAATACAGTGACTTCCAGATTAAATTTAATAAATCCATTGTTTCTTCAAGTCTAAAGCAAGACACAATGCCTTTTTTTTGTTTTATAGCAATAGTTACAGTGCCTTGAAAAAGTATTGATACCCCTTGGAATGTTTCACATTTTGTCATGTTACATCCAAAAACACTAATGGATTTTATGTGATAGATCAAGACAAATAAATATTTGAAAAATGTGGTATGCATTTACTCTGATACCCCTAACTAAATTACACTTTGTTACAATGTAAAGTAGGGAGTGTACAGCTTGTATAACAGTATGAATTTGCTGTTCCTCTCAATGAACTGTAGTTCCCCAGTGCTGGCAGCACTCATGCAGCCCCAGATCATGACACTCCCACCACCATGCTTGACTGTAGGCAAGACACACTTGTCTTTGTACTCCTCACCTGGTTGCCGCCACACGCTTGACACCATCTGAACCAAATACGTTTATCTTGGTTTCATCAGGACACAGGACATGATTCAAGTAATCCATGTCATTAGTCTGCTTGTCTTCAGCAACCTGTTTGTGGGCTTTCTTGTGCATCATCTTTAGAAGAGGCTTCCTTCTGGGACGACAGCTATGCAGATCAATTTGATGCAGTGTGCGGCATATGGTCTAAGCACTGACAGGCTTGCCCCCCACCACTTCAACATCTGCAATGCTGGCAGCACTCGTACATCTATTTCCCAAAGACAACCTCTGGATATGGGGCTGAGCACGTGCACTCAACCTCTTTGGTCGACTATGACGATGTCTTTTCTGAGTGGAACTTGTCCTGTTAAACCGCTGTATGGTCTTGGCCACCATGCTTCAGCTCAGTTTCAGGGTTTTGGCAATCTTCCTATAGCCTACGCCATCTTTATGTAGAGCAACAATTCTTTTTTTTCAGATCCTCAGAGAGTTATTTGCCATGAGGTGCCATGTTGAACTTCCAGTGACCAGTATGAGAGAATGAGAGCAATAACACCAAATGTAACACACCTGCTCCCTATACATGCCTGAGACCTTGTAACACTAACGAGTCACATGACACTGGGCATGACACCGGGGAGGGAAAATGGTTAATTGGGCCCAATTTGGACATTTTCACTTAGGGGTGTACTTACTTTTGTTGCCAGCGGTTTCCATATGAATGACTGTGTTTTGAGCTATTTTGAGGGGATGGCAAATTTACACTGTTATACAAGCTGTACACTTACTACTTTACATTGTAGCAAAGTGTTATTTCTTCAGTGTTGTCACATGAAAATATATAATAAAAAATATTTTAATATATAATATAAAAATATAGTCCTACACATCTCTCCTGAGGACTGGTGACGAGAAATGGATGCAGCTGAACCAGCATTTTGTAAAGTATAAGTTATGGTTTTATCACTTGAGTAAATACCCTTTTCAAAGCATGCTAATATTCTACTGACCTTGCTTGCTGCAGCTCGGCATTGCATGCTATAGCTGATTGTCCTCAACTTGGACCCCACAGATCTTTTTCCATCCTTGATTCTCCCAGAGGTTCTCCCTCTAGTGTGTAGCGTGCATTTATGTTTTTAGCCCCAAGTGCATTATTTTACATTTCCCTACATTGAACCTCACTTGCCATGTGTTTGCCCACCCCTCTATTTTATCAAGATTTTCTTGTAAAGTTGTTATATCCTGTTGTGAAGTTATTGCCATCCCTAGCTTAGTATTGTTAGCAAACACTGAGATTAACTTGTTCCTAAATTATATAGATGTTGGAATAAATAGTTCAAACAGGATTGGTCCCAAAACAGAGTCCTAGGGTACCTCACTTATAACTCCAGACCATTCTTAACAAATGTTATTTATCACCACCCTCTGGACCCGCTTCTGTAACCAGTTTTCTACCCAGGTACATTACTATCATTAAAGTCAATAGACCTCAATTTGTGAAGTAAGCATTTATGGGGTACCGTGTCAAATGTTTTGGCAATGTCTAGATACACCACATCCACAGGCCTTCCTTTATCAAATTTACAGCACACTTACTCATAGAATGTTAATGGGTTGTCATATAAAGACACATAATCCAAGTGAGCATAAGGGTGCTTGTACATGCTATTGATGTATAAACATTTGATTTCTGGCAGAAAATTCCTGCAGAAAATTGGGAGGATAGGTAATATCTTCACAGGTATGTGCACATTTGTGCCTTTTTGTGCATATGCACACAAGTATAAAAAAAATTCTCCTAGATAGTGTTGGGATGTGTTGTACACCTGTAAATATCTGTCCAGCAATTCAGATTTTTGTTTATACTTTTTTTTACTGATCTATATGTAGTGCATGTTTACATGCCTGTGTGTACAGGCACATTAAAAACAATGAGTCGTTTTGACATCAGTAAAAAAAAAAAAAACACCTGCATGCCTAAAAGTGTTGCATTTTTGGGTGTTCGTTTGCAAGTGGCATTTGGGCCCAGATCTATATGTTGAAAGGGCATTAAAAAATTTCCAATCTAAGCCATTCAAACATTTAAGAGCATTAGGTACATACATTCAGTACTGTGTGAATATGCTTGGATTGTTCATTGTAATATTTGAGCCTACTAGATACTGTACATACTAGTTTTAAGATTATGATCTACAAGGACACTCAGATGTTTCTTTGAATTTCATTAGAAGTTGCACGCATATGTTTAGCCCCTAAATACATACCTTTACATTTGTGTGCATTACATTATGTATCAATGCAATTGCCCTGTCATTCAAGGTGACTGGGCCTGCATATAGGAGACATCTTCCATGTAACTGTGTGTTTTCTGCAAGTGCAAAACAGAAAAACTCCTTGTCATCTACAGTCAAATTAGAAAGCAGCGACCTCAAAACTGAACCTTGCAGTACATCACTAGACACTAATCTTAGATTGTTCAGTTTGAATCACTGATCACAGCTCTCGAGATGGGGTCTTTAAGCCAGTTTTCTACCAATTTACAAACTGTATTTTTTAAACCAGCAGGCTTTAATTTACACATTAGGCATTGGCGTGGAACTGTGTCAGATGCTTTAGCAAAGTCCAAATAAACAACATGCGCAGCCAACTTTAATTAAAGTATCTACTCAATTCTTCAAATGAAAGTTGATTTGTTGGAAAACACTAGTCTTTCATATTATACTTAACATCACATATTCTTCTAAGTGATCTCCTAAAAACAACTCAATACCTTTCTAACAATCTAAGAAGTCTGTGTTTACTGGGTGAAAACCCTAATCCCTTTTTAAATATAGGTATCATATTTACTTTACATTAAAGCACTGGTTACATATCAGTTACTAACAGGTCTTTGAAAAATTTTTTTGGTCACTTACCTTGATATTGAAAAAAAATATACTCACCTTCCTTCCACTTCCTCCCTCAGCGGCCGCAGCCCACGCCGTCACTTCCGGCTTGCGATGACTCCTGGGAGTTGAACGTCATCGCTCCCAGGAGTCAATGCACCTGCACCGGCCCCGCTCGTCACTTCCGGTTCAGGCACGGAATTCCCTGCTAAACAGATTCTGGGCATGCCCAGAAGCTGTGCAGGGATGCCGCGCTTGCACTGGAAGTGACGAGCGGGGCCGGTGCAGTACATTGTGGGACTCCGAGGTCACTGAAAAGGCCGCAGAAGAGGACGCGCTGGCTTCACCTGAGATGGCAGTGCTGGAGAAGAACTTTTCAAGGTAAGTATTTCTTCTTACAGGTAAGTGCGACCTGGGACAGTTCAGAGGCTATCCATTGTGGAATGTACTAGCCCTGACTGTCCTGGGGGTATTTTTATCTAAATTTGACCCCCGAGGCCAAAACTCCGCTTTAAGGTGGACCTTTTGGTATTTTTCTAAAAGCTCTAACTTTAAACATTAATAAGCTGTCCTTGTGCTCAAGGCAAGTAAATTCAGTCTCCTACACCTCAGCGATCGGACTGTAACAATGTAACTTTTAAGCAAGTCAACCCCCCCCCCAAAAAAAAGACACAAAGACCCCTCCAGAGATCTGTTATGTATTTTGGGGGAAAAAAAAATTACAAGCCCTTCTGACATTCTTCTCTCTTCTACCATCTACTAAGTGGTATCTATTGTAGCTATAACCTTTGCAAGACAAATGTCTTAGCAGCTGGTCTTATCATGCAAGAAACCAATTTTACTTTTCCATAGGGACAAAGGAGTGTTGAGGCCTAGGACTTCCTTCTTGCCTAAGGTAGTGTCCAACTTGCATTGCTCCCCCTGCCTGTGTTTGCTTGACAAGAATAGAGATGGTCTTACAAGCAAAAAATGAAAACAAAAATTATAAAAAATGAAATTTATAGAAAAATTTAAAAATTTGTGAATACTTTTTTTAAAACATTATAAACAAAAACCCTGCATGCAGAACCTCTGCCTTTCACTTTAGAGCTGCCTTTTTTATTACAGGCAAAGGGTAGGCAGCATATGTTCATAGAACTATATCTTAGTTGCTGCCTGCCCTTTCCCCTGGCAGTAAGATTTTCTCTCTCCATTTGCTGGTACCTGCCCTTCAGCCTGTGTTGTGGAAGAGCACAGGATGGTGGCAGTAGATATTCCAATGTTATCCCTGTATTGAGGATACAAGGATACTATTTCATACTTCCCTGATTTCCTCCTCCTGCCAGCACCCCTGCTCATAAGCACCAGCACCATGACCCTCCTCCTCTTCATATTCTAATGTAGTTAGCAATCATGTGTATCTAGAAGCAGTTAGTCTCATGCAACTGGACTCAACCTATTAACCTATTCAACTGGACTTGTTATGTAATTTTTTTTTATTGGGCGAAAGGAAAATACCCCACAATTTGAACTCTTTAAGGAAATAGGACCAACGCATTGGCTCAGGTATGTGGATGCTATGTGGGTCGAGATTAGAACTATGGAAAATACAAGTCTGGAGGTCAAACTAAAATCCAGCTTACAAAAGAGCTAATATGTTCCGGTCCACAGGGGCCTTACCCATAGCTGTCAAAAAAGATTAATCCACATGGCTATATACCCCTACCCTCCACACCCATAGGGGAGGGCACAACTATTAACTCCTTAAAGTGATTGTAAACCATCACCTTGTAAAACCACACATTCCAGTTAAAATAGAAATTAAAGGAAAAAACATGTGTGTGTAGATATAAAAAAAAAAAAAACATTATAAATACCTTTTTTCCCTTTCTTATAGTAATCACATTCTCTCTGTTCTCAGCTGCATAAGAGCTGAGGGGGAGGGGAAGCAACAGCAAACTGTGTGTGTGTGTGTGTGTGTGTGTGTGTGTGTGTGTGTGTGTGTGTGTGTGTGTGTGTGTGTGTGTGTGTGTGTGTGTGTGTGTGCGTGCGTGCGTGCGTGCGTGCGTGTGTGTGACGCGTTTTGAGGCCTAGCCTCTTCCTCAGAGCCACTGAGTCGCTCTGAGGAAGAGGCTAGGCCTCGAAACGCGTCAGTCATCTCATCATGGACGATTATATGGACTAAACACAGACTTTTGAACAATCCAGCTTGATACCTTTTACTTTTATCTACATCTGTGAGTAGCCATTTTTTAATGTAATTTAAATAAAGCCTTATATTGAGGATAATGCGCTAGGTCGGTACGCCCTTTTTTGTTCTTTTTGCTTTTAGTATCGGTGGACTACCCCAGTCCGTTAAGGGCAGCAAGACTTTAGCCATCTGAGAAGCCAGTTGTCAGTCCCGTGAAGTGTGTGGTCGAGGGGCCTGGATACCAAGTGCAGGAGAAGGGTGGTTACACCTTATTGTTTTTTGGAGCTAATCCAATCATTGGTGGAGAGCAGGCGGGGTTCCCAGCATAGCTAGAGAACTGACCACGGTGTGTTCTCCTGCTTAGTGTGGTCAGTTTTTAATAGGAAAGCAGAGGGACTGGCAGAAACACCAGGGATTTCACATAAAGGAAGGAATACAAAGAGAACAGGATACTTTTTCACACAAGTACATGGTACGGCAGGTACATATCGGGATATGAAATGTTGAGGTAACAAATGCTTTAAGAACAAGTAGAAACAAAAAATAATAATAAATAAACAATACTACAAATAAAAATAAAAAAACATTACATTTTCATATTAAACAGATTAGGCAAACAGCAGAATGTGCCAATAAAAATAAACTAGAGAGAAAGACATATGTGTAACATGCATGCAGAGGGTGAAAACAGAATGATGAAATACCAGTTGTACAGATCAAAGTCCCACCACAGGTTCAGACAATGTGGGACTTGAGTCTTAAAGACCTAACCCTCAAACACAAGGAAAGTAACTTAGAATAAGCAATACAGTGTAGTTAGGAATGCAAAGAACTTTACATTGGGGAGACAAAGCAAGCTCTTAACAAATAATAGTTCATTATAACAAGAAGCATTCTACAGGTCAAAACTCAGCAGTTTTCCTGCACCTTAATGAAAATGGAAATTTTTTAAGGCCAGTGGGGGGCAAATTTTGGACACAGAGAACATCTGGTTCACAAGAGGTGTGAAAGAGGCCATCTATGCGAAACTGGAAAAACCATCATTAAACAGGGATGGATCCTCAACAGCATCTGCTTCCCACATACAATGCTGTTTTAACATTTCTACCTTTGTGTTTTGACAATAATTCACACCTTCAGCCCTGTAAATCAAAGGATTAACACCTATGAAGGCTTCCTGATAACAAGGATGGGATAAAGTAACTAGAATAGGTGGTTCCACAATATTCGCACTTCCTGTTCTTGGAAAATAACATCTGCCTATCCATGGTGAATGGATCAAAGTGTCTGTGCTACCCGTGTTGATATAAATGCTGCCATATTTACCTGACACTGCACAGAACTAAAGAAGTAGCTTGGAAAAGCTACAAAACATCTTTAGCATTACAGAACAAGTCCAGTTGAATGTGACTAACTACTATTAGATACTATGACCTGGATGATTGAGAACCTTCAAAGATATAGAAGCAATCAAGTGGTTCAAGAGCTGTCTGTGAGTTCTGCTAGAAGTCGGGCCTGGCCACTGCTGTGTAAAAAAAGGAACTCCTTTCAGGGATCACAGGATTAGAGGCATATTGATAATCTTGCTATCTAATCCCCTTGTTACCTCCTCTCATACCAGCCTCCAGGACATCTCCAGAACCTCTCCCATCCTATGGAACTCCGTACCGCAGTAGGTCCGGTTAGCTCCTACCCTGTCTGCCTTTAGGTGATCCTAGAAAACAAATTTATTCAGGAAAGCCTACCCCACCTCCATCTCCACCTAAAAACTTTACCTCCATCAGATTATCTGCTGAATCTGTTACCTTTTGTACCACTACCCCTCCCTTTAGATTGTAAACTCCATGAGCAGGGCCCCCCATTCCATCTGCATTGAGCTGTATTGTAATTGTACTGTCTCCCTCCCTTTATATTGTAAAGTGCTGCACAAACCGTTGGAGCTATATAAATCCTGTATATTAATAATTCTATGTGTCCTGTGCACGCCATCCAAGTGCATCTGTGTGTGTGTTGCATAAAGCTGCACAATGTCTGCATTCACTTGATTTTTTTATGGTCTGAAATTACAGCTTTAGGGCAATGAGAAGAACAATTATGAAATAATAAGCGCATAATCAATGATGAGTAAAGTACTTTAACCTAGGCAACCAATCATATTTCAGTTAACTCTAGCCTGCCTATTTGGAAGATGTATTCTGATTGATTGCTATGGGTGACTGCATTTTTGCACATTTACTTATTACGTGTCTAGATAATGACAATATTCATTGACATTCAAACAGCTACACATCTCCCAACTGTGTAAGCCTTCAGATTTACAGTGGCATGAAACATATCACACAGAGAACCTTCCTAGAGAAAAAGCACAAAAAATGTCAATTAACATCACACAGATGTGGAGGAATGGAGTCGGAAAGAAATGAAAGGCAGTGTGGTGGTAATGCAGTTTGCCTGATAATGGAACCCTAGTGTTCTCCAGGATCAACTTAATGGGCAATGCTTTGACCTAGCATCTGATCGCTGAATAGAAAATACAGCTCACTTGTGAAGATAATGAAGAAGCAAAATGAAACACAAGTATTAATTACTGTCTCTGTGTGCGGCATTGTACCTAATCCAATCATACAGAGGCCACCAAAACAATGCAGTTCGAGTAAAGAAGAAAAAAGAAGGCAAGGAAAAAAAGAAGTTATTAGCAGACTAGTAACTGCCATTATCTGTGGAATGCTAGTCAAAATCCATAAAACAAGCTTTAAGTAAAGCACGCTGCAACAAGATTTAACAAAGGACACGAATAGATCAAGTAAAAAATGTATAAAGGGATTTATTGTTTCCATAGGAGAATGTGGGTAGAGTGAATAATTTGTTTAATACCATGTAATCCAGGCTAAATTAAAACACGATTATGGATTATAATCATGTAGCCAAACACGGCATATCTAATTTGATGAAGAATCGCTGCTCAATCTTCTCAAAGTGATCACCCAGAAAAAGTAAATCCTTTTGACCTTTAAACCTATATCAGAGTAAAACCGTTCCCATAGACTCAAGCCCTTATGGTCTGACTCTGGAGAGATGATCACAGCTGTGCATATAGTTGTTATATCTAGACCTGGCACAACATACAAATGTTCAATTTGTTTGACCAATTGAGCTTACCCATAACCAGATCTTTAGTAAGGTTAATAAAAGGCTGTTTTAGTTTCTCTCAATTTTTGAAGATTTAGTGCAATTTTGCCTTACTAGAGGAAAATACTTCCCTCAATACTTCCCTCAATCATGGCCAGATGGTTTAGTTCCTTGGATCAGAATATTTTTCTCATGGCCTTTAGTAATTATATTTAAATATTTCTTACAAGAAAATGATCAAGCAGTTTTCTTAAATGTCATAATTGTTTACTCTAAAATTGGTCATACATGAATTGAAATGCAACTGATTCAGCAGGGACTGGCTAAATTTCAATCCATGTAAGGGCACTCTGGTTGTACAAAAGTCCATCAACTGATTGACGTCTGTACAACCAGCCTGTCTTGTTTTTCTTGTTTGATCCCGCCTATAGTCAGCGACACTGTTCTGGTGGTGGGAAAGTGTCCCCTTCATCAGAACACAATAGCACAGCAGGGAGAATTTCCCAATCCACCTCGACCTTGTAGATGGGGAATTGGCCCATTTTGAATGCTGGTTAAAAAAAAATATAATAATAATGTATGGGCTACCTAATACTATCTAATTTGGTAAAGCATACCACAGCTTAATCGCTCTTACTATAAAGAATTGTTTTCTAAATTGATAGTGAAATGTTTTTTCTTCAAAGCAGAACCAATGTCCCCTTGTCCACTGTCCATATAGTTTCGCTAAATCTTGACTTTTCCTAAATCTTGACATTTGCTAAACCTTGGCTTTGGATGTACTGATCATGTTAGTGTCTTTTAAGGTGTCTTTTTCTCTAAGCTGAATATTCAGTACAGCAATGATGTCAAAGAAAAATGAATGTTTAGCGAAAGTTTATGGAATCCAGAGTCTTCACACTCCCTTTAAAATTGCCAGAAATTGGTCACATTTAAAACCATGCTCATGATGTGTCAATTTTTAGAATCATTAGTGGCGGAACTGTTGTCTGTAAGAGTTTGCTGTGATGCACCCTTTCTAGCAGAATAATAGTCCCCATTCTATTGGGTTTTCACTAACATTTCAGTATCACCATTCTATTTAGAAAAACGTATTACATTCTTAGATTCACTTTGTTATGTACATCCTAACTAAAGCACTACATTATGTGTGACCATTTAAAACAACTCACGTACAATCAGCTGTAAGCTTTTGCAAACAAAGCCATCTTTTAATTTGGTATAAATTATTTACTATATTTAACCCTTTAGTGGGAACAACCATATACTTCTCCATTCTTTCAATACTTACAATGCTAAAAGTATGCTTTATACATTACCATACCTCCTTAGACTCTGTCTGTTTGGATAGCACGGTCACCTGCTAACTTTCCACAGCAGCAGTTAAATTCAATGCACCTTTACTTCAGCTAATTGCAGTACAGATGATGTTTTTCCAGTCTTTTTGTAGTGTAAGAAGACAATGACTTTCCTAATCCCCTCTCTGAATAACTAAAACTGACTGAGGGAATGTTGAAGAAGTTTGTGTGTGTGTGTGTGTGTGTGTGTGTGTGTGTGTGTGTGTGTGTGTGTGTGTGGGGGGGGGGGGGGGTGAACATGGAAAAAGTGTGGTGGGGGGGGGGATCTAGCTGGGACTAAACCCACTACTAGCACTAAACAGGATGGAGGACAGAGGAAGATACCAAGGCAACATTAGTAAACAAGTTGAAGTGGCTCAAAGGCGTCACCTATCTGTCAGAATACTACGAAAAAATAATAATAATTACCTAGTTAATAATTAGTTAATAATAACTTCATGAAGTTCAATAAAAGACATTAAAAATACATGCAAGTGGGGTAGAAAAAAAAGTTGTTTAAAAAATGTTACTGTTTCATAGATAAAAGTTAAAGTGAAGTAGACATATATGATCATACATGGCTCCAATTTCAACTGAAATTGAAGTTGGGGGGTTGTTTTGTTGGCACCTTCCTGGCTCAACAGTGGAGTCAATTTAAAATAGACAGAGCTGAATGGAAAATTATCAGTTGAACGATGATTATGTCTTACCAGATGCAGTCACTGTTTGGATATTCAAGCAGTCACAGGTTAGTTTCCACTTTTACCCTATTATGCAGGCCCTGGGCTTATTTGTCTTTTTTTTTGTTCCAGGCCTATTTTTGTCCAACTTATCATCAAAATTTTTTTGCTTACGCTGGCCATAGATGGATCAAAATCCAGTTAGTTTAGCAGGGAATTGAATCATTGTACTTTTGATCTCCTAGCTGAATTTTGATCAATCTATTGCTGTTTCTGATTTACAAAAGTCAATCTTACGATCAGCCTTGGTTGAGGGGATGTTGTAAAATCTTTATTTGACCAGAGGCTGAAGCCAATCAGCTGCAGAGCTGATCAGTGTATTTGGATAGTGGAGGAGTCCCCACTCTCAGAATACAATAGCACATTGGGAGGGTTCCTCCATCCACTTTGCTTGTGTGGATGAGGGAATACGTTCACCTTTATTCGATCAGCTAGGTGACCCATCTATGGCCAACTTTACTGTATGCTAGTTGGGTTCATAAATTAAAATGGGATGTACATTCCATAACAGACTCCATTTTTCCAACTATCAAGGAGTTTTTTGGCAATTTAAATGCTTTTGCAGGCCATATGGTACATGAAATTTTACCAGAGTGTTTTGTAGCATCCAGTAGGACATGTCTTGGAACAGTTTCTAAAGTGGCATCTTGGAGTATCCATTAAAGTATCCAAACCCCCGAAGCTGGCATTGCTTGATTTGCAGTACATGTGCTCTGTTCTTTCCCCTGTACACCACATTTATCAGTACAGTTTCTCTACAAGCACAGTAGGATTTATTTACTAAGGGAGCAGAGACTGATCTCTTCTGTAGCCAGGTGTTGGGCTACAGTAATATGGAAATGAAGACATTAGGGTTGATTAACTAAAGGGAAATTGCCTGTGTATGGCAAGTGCAGTTGCAAGTGCAGTGCAAGTGCAGTTGCTCTAGATCTATGGGGAACATGCAAGAAAAATAAAAAAAAAACTGCATCTTTGCTTGCACATGATTGGATGATAGAAATCACCAGAGCTTTTCATCATTTCAGAGATTTCCTCAGATCTAGCTCAACTCCACTTGCACAGACTATTTGTCTTTGGTAAATCAACCCCGTTGCCTTTTATTCTTATCTCACTACTGATTTTATGCTGCAACATTCTTCACCAGCCAGCAGCAGGAGTGCTAAAGCCAAGCATGCAAATAGATTTCTATGCAGAGTGCTGAGAATTCTGGAAGTTTGAGATGGCAGCCATATAATGGGAAAAATTGACTACTTACAATACAAATCCCAATAGGCACTGTTCAGTGGGAGGAGTGGAAAGATTGTTGTTTTTAAACTGCCAAGGAAAGCTTTTTCTCTAGGCACTGAGGAAGTTAGAGAGAGAGATCACCTCTGTCTGGATATCTACCAGCAAGAGGCCATACTAGTGGAGACTTAAAGTAAGCGCGGCACTGCTCACATCACAGAACCTGCACCACTGCAGCAGGGAGACTGGAGCAGCTCCCCACCCTCTGCTTCCACTACTGATCACCTGAGGTGAGGCTTTAAGGGAGTGACCCCTTCTACAGCGAGAGGTCATAGAAGCATTCTAAGGATTGGTGAGGGGCCTATTCACCCATTGCTAATACTGCTAGCAGGGACTGATCCACTGAGAATGGGACACAAAGTATACCAAACCCATACCACACCCATACCCCATGGTATACCACACGTATTCCAAACCTAGACTGCACATATACCAACTCTATACTGCATTATACTGAACCTTTACTGCATTGGAACCACATCTACCTTGCACCTGTCAAAACTATACCATACCTATACTATACTGCATTCAGGTTAACTGAGACTGTTGTTAAGTGCAAAGACTTAAAAGGCCCCAATGATAGCTGGCGGAAAAACATCTCAAAGGATTGTCCCTCCCATATTAATTATTCTACAAGCCCCCCTTTGTTCCTCTATCCCTTCTGTTACCTTTCTCCTTTTCTTTTGGACAGTGCATACCCAGCTGGTCTAGGACTAGCATTGCCTTCATAAATGCACCTTGGCAGTATAGTTTCAGTATACAGTAGATTAAACTTTACTACTGCTCACTGCTGCACTTGCTACTGTTTATTCTGATCTGGAAGCCAAATGCCATCTTATGTCTAGTCCCTACTGTTAATCACTTTGCATGCTAGATTGAGTTATTACCATTGATAATCCATGTTTTGCTTGCCTAGTTATTGTAATGTTCCGGTACCTCTGGTACCATTGTTTCCATATTTCTCCTCTCCTAATTGCGTCCCATCTTGTGTAACAAGGGACGCATATACCTTTAAGACCGGATGACATCATTGCCGAGCGCCGCTATGAGCGGCTATTTCAATCGCCGGTTTGCTCTCACTCATCGCTCGTTCAAACCCACATGTTCATCGCACCTACGCCTGAGAAGTCGGAGCTGCTGACATACCTCCCTTGCTGAACTGAAGCCGGAAACCTCGCTGGTGATCCGTATCTCGCTACGGGATCACCCCTCTCCAATGGACACTGTTATTCCTAAACCTATCTAAGTGATAAGTACCCCGCAGGGGATTCTTGCTAACCAATCTCCTACTGTCATCTACTGCAATTACCAAGACTATCTGTATCTATCCATTCACTATCATCTGCATAGACTGTTAGCTCTTGGGACTACCTTCAACTATCCTTGCACTAGGTTACTCTGTCTAAGTATACTCCATCTGTGTCCTCTTGCCATCTGCACTATACTTGACATCAGAACCTATCTGCTTTACCATCACCTGCAACTCTCCTAATACTACTTCTAGTGCTCACCATACAATAGCCTGTCTCTCATCTATATATCCTCATATACTCTATCCCTCCATTAAACATCTATTAATATATATATAGTATATAACAGGCTGTACATGGTGATGAAGTCCTGAGAGTTGGATATGTTGTTCAACAGATTCTCTACAAGGCTACTGAGTGTAATAATTCTGCAGCTGTAAATCCATCCACTAACAAAAACGCATGAACGTTACAGATTGAACGAGCCTTTAAAAAAAAATATGGATTCAGCAGAATTATCCACTCATGTACTACAATTAAAACAGCAAGTAGATGCATTGATCCTTGCGCTTACAGAGGTAAAAAATGACAATCAAACCTTGAGACAGCAGCTTGGCCGTCTCACACAGCCTCCTGCTGCTCAGCCCCGTGAGCCTAAGATAAACCCTCCTATAGTGTTTTCTGGTGATCGGAGCAAATTCCGTGAATTTAAAAACGCATGTCGATTCTTTTTTTTGTTAAAACCTCTAACCTACACCACTGACCAAATTAAGGTTTGTACCATCATCTCCTACTTAACGGGTGAACCCCGGGCCTGGGCAGATGCTCTCTTTGAAAAGGATGATCCACTCCTTAATTCTTATCCCTTATTTCTAGCACAACTTGCTACTTTATATGAAGACCCCAACAAGCAGAGAACCGCTGACACCCAATTACGGGCCTTAAAACAAGGAAGGAGACCTGTTGAAGATTTCGTGGCAAATTTTAAAAGATGGTCCCCTGATTCAGGGTGGAACGACACATCTTTGCGAACGCAGTTTAGACTCGGCCTATCTGAGGCCTTTAAAGACGAGCTCTCCCGAGCGGATTTACCTGGCACTCTAGAGGGACTGATCCAGACCAGTATCAATATTGACAGACGACTACGAGAAAGAAAGGCTGAGAAGATGGGCTCACCATTTTCCAGTCCTTCTCAAATGTCTTGCTAGGGGGACTCACAACTTCCTTTTCTAATCCTTATCTTTTTGTTCAATTAACATTGCAGTGGGACCAAACTAGGATCACCACCAAGGCTATGATTGACACAGGATCTTGTGGAAACTACATTGACATTTGTTTTGTCTCCCTTAATAAAATACCTATTGTTTCAAAACCCAAACCTGTCTCCGTTAGTTTTATTAACGGTACCCCTTTATCCTCTGGTCCTATCACCAGTCAGACACAGGCACTTCTTGTAACTGCTGACGAGTCTCATGTGGAGACCACCACCTTTGATGTATTAACTTCACCACATTTTCCAATCATTTTGGGACTTCCCTGGTTACACATACATCAACCAATCATCGATTGGAAAACAAGAACGTTAGCCTTCTCTTCTCACTATTGTGAGACGACGTGTAACCTCCCCACACATGATAGGATCCTGTCTGTACTGCCGGATGACATTATTCCTAAGTGTTATCAAGATTTATCGGAGGTTTTCCTTGAGAAAAACGTTTAAATGCTACCTCCCCATAGGGACTATGATTGTTGTATCGATCTGCTCCCTAATAGCAAGTTGCCTTACGGACATTTATATCCTCTCTCACAGGATGAACTCTCTTACCTTAAGGAGTATCTGGATGAGAACTTGGCAAAAGGATTCATCCGACCTTCTACTTCCTCCACTGCTGCTGGGCTCTTCTTCGTCCGCAATAAGGACTCTAGCCTTAGGCCTATCATTGATTTCAGACAATTAAATGCCATCACAATAAAGGACCGTTATCCTTTACCTCTTATTCCTGAACTTATCGAACAGGTGCGTGGGGCTTCTTTCTTTTCAAAATTGGACCTAAAAGGGGCATACAATTTAATTCGAATCCGTAAAGGGGATGAATGGAAGACGGCATTCAGAACCAGATACGGACTGTTTGAGTACCTTGTAATGCCATTTGGGCTATGTAATGCTCCCGCAGCCTTCCAACGGTTTATAAATGAGATATTCCGAGACTTGCTTGATGTTTGTGTGGTAGTATATTTGGACGATATACTTATCTATTCTCATTCCTTACCTGAGCACATAAAACATGTGAGACTTGTGTTGTCAAGACTACTTGCACATAACTTATATGTTAAATCAAAGAAATGTTTGTTTCATAAAGAGGAAGTACTATTCCTAGGATATATTATATCTAAAAGTGGAATCAAAATGGACATGAGCAAAATATCCTGCATTCTGGATTGGCCTGTGCCAACCACTCGCAAAGCATTACAAAGGTTCCTAGGATTCTCTAATTACTACAGGAAATTCATTAAAAACTTCTCTGCGATTGTGAAACCTCTCACACAACTTACAAGCACGAAGAAACCATTTAATTGGACAAAAGAAGCAAATGGAGCATTCTCTCTGCTGAAATCAAGCTTTACTACTGCCCCCATACTATGCCATCCAGACCCATCCCTTCAATACATCTTGGAGGTAGATGCGTCTAATATGGCAGTAGGAGCAGTTCTCTCACAACGACCAACAAACACCTCACCTCTTCACCCAGTTGCTTTCTTTTCAAAGTCATTAAGTAGCCCCGAGGTGAACTACCCAGTAGGTGAGAAGGAGTTATTAGCCATAAAACTGGCATTAGAGAATTGGCGACATCTACTTGAGGGCACTCAATTGCCAATTCTGATATATACTGATCACAAAAACCTTCAATACCTTCAGACTAATAGAACTCTTTCCCACCGGCAGGTACGGTGGTCGTTATTCTTTCTGAGATTTAATTTTTTAGTAACTTACACCCCCGCAGACAAAAATAAAAAAGCGGATGCACTCTCACGACTAGCCGAGAAAGATTGCACTGAGGTTCCCTCAGTTCCTATAATACCACTTGAGCGTATTATCGGAGTCGTTCGCTCCCTGAAGAAGGAGATTTTGCACAGCATAGGGTTGGATTCACCTCCACCACAACTAACTATTGACGCAGAAGGCTTCCTCTACTACAACGATAAATTATACATACCCCCTACTATGCGAACCAAGATCTTAGAATTGTCGCATGATGTACCTATGGCAGGACATATGGGTATGACTAAAACTCTCAATCTACTCACTAGGCAATTTTGGTGGCCAGACATGAAGACAACCGTAAAAAAGTTCGTTTCATCTTGTGATATCTGTGCAAGGTCTAAAATTGACAACACGAAACCATCAGGGTTACTTTGTAGTTTACCGATACCCCAGGTTCCGTGGGAAGTGGTATCCTTAGACTTCATAGTGGAACTACCACCTGCCAAAGGATTCAACACCATCTTGGTGTCAGTGGACCATCTGACCAAGATGGCACATTTCACTCCTATCCGAAAACTACCTTCATCCAAACAAACAGCGGAATTACTTGTGAAACATGTCTTTAACCACTTACCGCATACTAACGTAGGTCTACGTCGGTAAACTTTGCGGTAGTGTACCGGGATGATGCCTCTAGCTAGAGGCACCATCCCGGTACCGTGGTTTAGAGCCGACGGTTGGCTTTCCGTCGGTACCGACCGATGCGGCTCGGGAGCTGCTCGATCGGTACCCGGGGGGGCGGGAGGGGACATCCCCCCCCTCCCGCCGCCTTCCGTGGCTTTGCCTGGGGCTCCCGTTCCACCGGGAGCCCCGAGCACCCAGCCGGCACGTCCGCCGGCTGGATGGAGTCCCGATGAATGCCGGAAACGGCATCGATCGGGTCTCCGATGACGTAACCCGGAGGCGGCATCCATGACGTCACTTCCGGGTTACTGTGCTGCAAAAGGCGGCCAATTTGAAAAACGGCTGTATGCAAAAATGCCGTTTTCGGCGTTTTGCATACAGGGAAGTGTAGTGGAGGGGTCTAGGGTCTTTTAGACCCTCGATCCCTCCATAAAGTGTACCTGTCACTACATATTGGTGTCACAAGGGATGTTTATATTGCTTGTGACAGCAATAAAAGTGATCAGATTTTTTTTTTTTTTTTAAACTTTAATAAAGTTAAAAAAATAAATAAAATAAATGGGAAAAAAAAATAAAAAAAAAAATTAGCTGCCCCGTCACCGTTAGCTCGCGCACAAAAAAAAACGTATACGGAAGTCGAGCCGCAAATGAAATCGCTGTTCAAACCACACATGTGAGGTATCGCCGCGATTGCCAGAGCGTGAGCAATCATTTAAAAAAAAGAGCTACACTCTAACTCAAAACTGGTAACCGTTAAATAAATTTAAAGCGTCGCAGATTGAGATCTCTATTGACCGTAGTTTGTCGCGATCCCACGGGGGGCGCAATTTTAAACCGTAACATGTTGGGTATCTATTTACTTGGCGTGACATGTTCTTTCACAATATACAAAAAAAATGGGCTAACTTTACTGTTTAGTATTTTTTAAAATTAGTGAAATGTGATTTTTCAAAAATTTTCCAAAAAAATGGCGCTTTAAAGACCACTGCGCAAATACCGCGTGATAAAAAATATTACAATGACCGACATTTTATTCTCCAGAGTCTTTGCTAAAAAAATATATATAATGTTTGGGGGTTCTAAGTAGTTTTCTAGGAAAAAATACTGATTTAAACTTGTAAACAAAAAGTGTCCGAAATAGGGCTGGGGCTTAAGTGGTTAAGTTACATGGTATTCCAAAAACACTGCTGTCTGACCGTGGTTCACAATTCATCTCAAAGTTTTGGCTAGCTCTATGTCAGATACTGCGAATAGAGCGTAACCTTACTTCTCCCTACCACCCTCAGACCAACGGACAGACAGAGAGAGTTAACCAGTGCATTGAACAGTACCTGCGTTGCTATACTTCGTATCTACAGGACGATTGGGCAGATCTCCTCCCGCTGGCGGAATTCGCCTATAACAACGCTACTCATAGCACTACTAAGCAAAGTCCGTTTTACCTGAATTATGGGTTTCATCCCACACTCCTTCCTCCACGTATCTTGCCATCAAGTAATCCAGTGGCATCTGATTATCTTGCCCAGATAAAGGATTCTCTGGGATTACTCAACAATACCATATCTCATGCTCATAGCCAACAAAAAAAGTACTACGACCTCCGTAGGAAACGCTCTCCCCAATATGCCATTGGGGATCTTGTTTGGCTTTCTACAAAAAATCTGAGACTAAAGATCCCTAGTAAAAAACTTGGACCTCTATTTCTGGGACCTTTTCCAATAGAGAAGCTTATTGGAAAAGCTGCAGTACAACTCACATTGCCAGTAGACCTCAAGATACATCCTGTCTTCCATGTGTCTCTACTGAAGCCCCATGTTCCTAACCAAGGAATAAGGCCTACTATCTCACCTCCACCTCCTGTACAAGTGGAAGGTGGAGAAGAATTTGAGATAAAAGAAATTTTGGATTCCCGTTTCAATAGAAGAAGACTCCAGTATCTTGTACGATGGAAGAATTATGGGCCCCAAGATGACACCTGGCTGGATACCTCCGATATACATGCCCCTAGACTGATTCGCAATTTCCACTCGAAATATCCGGAAAAACCAGTTCTAGAGGCCTTCCGGAGCCGGCCTTAAGGGGGGGTACTGTAATGTTCCAGTACCTCTGGTACCCTTGTTTCCATATTTCTCCTCTCCTAATTGCGTCCCATCTTTTGTAACAAGGGACGCATATACCTTTAAGACCAGATGACATCATTGCCGAGCGCCGCTATGAGCGGCTATTTCAATCGCCGGTTTGCTCTCACTCATCGCTCGTTCAAACCCACATGTTCATCGCACCTACGCCTGAGAAGTCGGAGCTGCTGACATACCTCCCTTGCTGAACTGAAGCCGGAAACCTCGCTGGTGATCCGTATCTCGCTACGGGATCACCCCTCTCCAATGGACACTGTTATTCCTAAACCTATCTAAGTGATAAGTACCCCGCAGGGGATTCTTGCTAACCAATCTCCTACTGTCATCTACTGCAATTACCAAGACTATCTGTATCTATCCATTCACTATCATCTGCATAGACTGTTAGCTCTTGGGACTACCTTCAACTATCCTTGCACTAGGTTACTCTGTCTAAGTATACTCCATCTGTGTCCTCTTGCCATCTGCACTATACTTGACATCAGAACCTATCTGCTTTACCATCACCTGCAACTCTCCTAATACTACTTCTAGTGCTCACCATACAATAGCCTGTCTCTCATCTATATATCCTCATATACTCTATCCCTCCATTAAACATCTATTGATATATATATAGTATATAACAGGCTGTACACGGTGATGAAGTCCTGAGAGTTGGATATGTTGTTCAACAGATTCTCTACAAGGCTACTGAGTGTAATAATTCTGCAGCTGTAAATCCATCCACTAACAAAAACGCATGAACGTTACAGTTATTAACCATATTGAGTGACAACATATTAGGTTTGCCTTAACTACCTGGTTTGATGCCTGTTTCTTTGATATACTGTAGCAATACTTTTGGGTACTAAGTATTACTTTCAGTGATTTCCTCTGATATTGCATTTTTGAACACTTACCCTGGTGTGTCAGAGGGGCTGAGGCTCTTGAGGCAAAGAAAAGAGGACACATTCTATGTAGCGGTTCCTACAGGGGTAGCGATACATTTCATAATTTTTGCTGAGCTTAGGGAACATTTACTTAGTAAGATGAACTTTCTCTTTGCTACATAAACAATTTGTACTCCTACTCTTCCCTTTTGTAAATACGGTAAAGCACCTCATTTACTAGGCTCAAGAAACATTTATGCTCTACGCCTAGTGAATTAGCCCCAGTAATATCATTGATCCGAAATGGTCTTTTTCAATTATCTGTCATCTGCATACCCATAGATCAGTATAAATTTGGTTCAATATTTCACTGTATTGACTAAAAAAATGATTAGTGGTATAGCAGTGGAGCAGAACAAGTGCGAAAAACAGGTAAAAAGGCTGTATGTTTTTTTTATGATATGATGGAAAGGACAATTATTTCTCTTAATTCCATGTAATCAGAGCTGCATTAAAACTATGTTTATGGCTTATAATTAATTACCTATCTTGGTTTGCTGGATCTTGACATCTGCACATTCATTTTATCCCAAAGATATTCTCGCCGCTGACTGCGGGGTGGATCGTAAGTGTAATTAGAAAATGTCTTGTTTTTCTTGTTAAGAGTGTGTTAATGTATTATATCAGGAGATTGCAGAGACGGAGTGCCCGCAGCGTATATGTCACTGATTGCAAAGACTAAAAAACCCTGACTAACTCAAAATTAACAAGGTTTGTACTAGGAGATCAAAAGTACATTGATTCAATTTCAGCGTGGTCAAAGATGATTTTGTACAATATTAGAATCATACGCTTTATCAAGAAAACATGTTGAAAACAGAATAATAATGTCATACTAGAGGCAAAACAAGTATTGCTAGTTATAGATATATATTAATAAATGTGAGATCCTAACCTGGTCCGTATCGTACAGAGAGAACAATTTGCTAAAATTTCCAAAGGTACCCACACAAAACTATATAAGAGTTCAAACAAGTGCATTTCTTAAGCTTTTATTTAAAAAAATATTAATCACAACAAGTGAACAAACATGACCATAAACATATGTACCAATTGAGTAATGATTGTATTTGTAGCCATGTGTATTTCTTTTTAGAATGTGAATATTAACAAGGCAATTTAACAACATTTTACATTTTTAGGTTAACACATCAGTTGAGAGCAAAGTAATTAAAAACATCTTTGAAACACATTTAGATGTGTTTTGGTGGTGTTTCAAAAGAAGTAAAGAAAAAAGCCTTAAGTGCATTTAGAGCATGTTTGCATCACAGTTCCAAAGATTTGCATTGCAGTGTTTAGCAGGTGACTGAAATCAGGGAGAAGCATCATAACCATGCAATTTTTATTTTACAGAGATTCATAAAACAAACACATCAGCGCTAAAGTGACGTGAAAAAAGGAGGCCACCTTGAGATGAAGGGCTTGGTGGTCAGGAACTTCAATGCAATACCATACTAAGCTTCGGGCTATGTAGCCGTCTTCCAATTGGGGAGATCTTTAATCCTAAATGACAAAATAACCTTTGCTGTTTTGTCGTATACAGTGTTTACTGTGCACTAGACCTTTCACTATTGACGAAAAATACAGACTCGGTTTTGCAAAGCATTCAGAAAGTTTTCTTAACGCAAATAAAATCCCTGTTCTGTACCCCTGTGTGAAAAAGACTTAAAAGTCCCAATTACTAATCTAAAACTCCAGTCACTTTACATGCTAGGCCCAAGGTTTTCTCTCTTCTGGTCTCTATGGTACTACTTGGTGATGTGGGCATTGTTCATTGACTCTCAAAGGAGAAAGCCTTCACAGGGTCCTCAAGCCTTCAGAAGTGATGTTGTTTGAAGACTATTGGAGAGCTACTTCTGACCAGACCACCAGATGCCACTACCAGAAGTGGTGCTGCAGAAGATAACAAGAAAGTATATTCAGGATTATTTTTTTTTTAATTGTAGAAGATTTTTTTAAATCCGAACTCTGTGCAATTTTTTTGCCCCATGCAGTGGGGCTGTGCCCGCACTGCATTGGTTAATTGCTCATTTTCTCAAGGGGTAACCAGAAAACGTTATACCTACCCGATTTTCCACTCCAGGGAAAAACAGCACTCCCCCACGATCCAGCAGTGGACTGTTCCTGATGTCTTGACATCCAGAGCAGGTCTATGGGCGTGATGATGCCAGGAACAACTCTACCAAAAAGGGGAAGTTCCGCTTTAAGGACTCATCCCCCGCTCCTCTTGCACACTTGCCACTTTTGAGGAGCGAGGGGGGGGTTAGCGGGTACCCGATTTCGACAGTTACTCACTTTTCCCTTTTCCCACTTCCGTTCCGAGTGCCACGGATTCGCTCATGTGCAGTGGGCACCCGGCTGTGAAGCCCCAAGCTGTCACAGCCGGGTGCCCATAGTGAAGATGATGGTGCAGGGTACTGAAGACAGCGGGTGAGACCACCTGGGGTGAGCTCACCACTGGATCCTGGGACAGGTGAGTGGCTGTTTTTTAAAAGTTAGCAGCTACACTTTTTGTAGCTGCTCACATTTATTTTTACCACAGGTGACAGGAGCTCAGCTTTAAGCTTCTTACCAGAAATTCATGATCTCTAAATTATAAGAGATCAAGAAAAGTGTAGAACATTTAAATAACAGCACACCTACTTGATACTTGCAAAAAATGACTTTTGCATGGTTGTACAGGCTCTTCTCCCGTACTGAAATTGCATACTCTGATTTCACTGCACACTGTGAAACTGCAGCAAGTGAGATAGAGCCAGTCTCTTTTCTTGGGTAGATGACATCCACCATTTCCACCCCTTTTATTCACTGAATTTCAGTTCTTTCAATCATGAAGGCTCAGAACCACATGCGGGCATTGTCAAAGGTGGCCTTCATGCAAATTCAGTTTGCCTAGGAATGCTGCTCCCCCAGAATTTTATACCCACTGATCAGGGCACTTTGATGCTTTTTTGTATTTCTGTTATCCTCTTGTGAGATACCCAAAAAAAAAAATATCAGAGACCTTATCATGTTGTAGTTTTAGGATTGTGAAGTGAGTGGTAACTAAGGAAATACGGTATGGAGGATTTGGTTCTCACATCTGTTGATTAGCACCTGGATAGGGATCAGACAACGTTCTGTTAGAACTTGCAGAGAATATGGCTGTCTCCTGGCAGAATTTATTGTTCTTGAGGTTTGTCACGGTCCAACAAATCATATGCTAACAGTTTGTGAATCCCAATGTGGTATGTAGTGAGATGGTCTTGGCTCCAAAAGGAATATGAACTGATTTGGGTACAGGTGCCCTTCAAGGAAATATGTCCAGGGACCTTATCTTCATAAATGTTTGTTTAGCAGGGAATCTGTATAAAATACTTCAATCAGTTTAAAAACATGTTGGGGTGGCGTGCCCTGCAGCGGAACGAGGCAGATGGAAGATAGAGGAGCTCCGCCGAACTACATCGAAATCCGTCTCAATCCTCCTCAGCCATACATATAAAAGGACCATCCACACCAGGATCGGCTTCCTGAAGCCTTGGGGGACCCTCTCAACCCATTATTTATTAAAATAGAGCTCCGGGGACTTCCGGTTCGGCGGGTGAGAGCTCGGCCGGTGCCATCTGCAATCCACGGCCATCCTCCCTCATTAAGCTCCCTACACCACTGCCACCTACATAGCTGGGCTCCTCTAATCACTAGCTTTCATTTGAGCCATAAATTGGCTAGTTTGGAGGGTTTTTTAGATTGCGGCCTAGTACGTGCTCCGAAGCCGGGGACTTTCCTGCCGGGCGGCAGACACTGTATCCCCCCTACTCAGTCAGCATCAACTACCTTCTCACCGCTGCCACTCTGCATAACCGATCCATCGGTTTTGGGCCCTATAAATGATGAACTAACACTTGTACTTATACGCTGAGTAGCTCCATTACCGCTATCCCTAGAAAGGGCGCATGTGCGGGCCTCAGTGAGATAGACATGTCTGACTGAGCTCCGCTCTGACACGTGACACCCCGCCGCCTGAATCGGTGACCAGCCACATCGCACCTAACCTGAAACCCCCTCTCAGCTTGCCTCAAACACCCTCCAACCCACCATGGTGTCAGGGGGCGCCAAATCCAGGCTTAAAAGTTGCAACATACGCAACGTCCTGGTGAGAGCCTCCTCCAAAATGACGCCGCCATTAGCCTCCTGCTCGAAATCCAGCACCTCCAAGACCCCTCGGTTTGCTCGACCTCACCCTGACGAGGATGAGTCTGATACTGACATTCCGCTTACACAGGGGGTCAAAACCTATGATCCCTCGCAGTCTGAACTCCTCCAACACTTTGGGCACATTCTACAGAAGGCCCTGAAACACACCTCAGAACAGATCACAGATAAGCTCACAAGGGAGATCAGGGAGCTGGGCCAGCGCACCTCACATTTGGAAATTAAGGCCGACGAACTTGAAGTTTGCATCTCTAATCACTCTGAAGACCTTGAGGCCCTAAGGGAAGAAAATCAGGCCCTGCAGGCCCAATTGAGGATCAAGAAAATAGGGCCAGACGCTCCAACATTAGGATCCGGGGGATACCCGAATCTGTGGTAGATTTACAGTCCACCATCACAGCACTCTTTCAGGAGCTCTTACCCTCTATCCCCATTGAACGCCTGGAAATGGATCGCGTTCACAGAGCCCTGGCCCCGCGCAAACCTGAGGGTCCACCCAGGGACATTATAGCAAAATTACACTATTATAGAACCAAGGAATAGCTCCTGCAGGCCGCCAGGCACAAAGACTCCCTCCACTTTCAAGGCTATGACTACCAACTTTTCACGGATCTCTGCAAAGCCACGATCACTAAACGCAGAGAATTTAAACCCCTGCTACAGATCCTCCAGCAAAATCACATCATCTATTCTTGGGGTTTCCCTTTGTCAGTACGAGTTACCCTTCAGGATCGCAAGAATACCTGCAAAACAACTGCTGAGCTCCAGCATCTTCTTCAGGAGCTGCACCTGCTCTCACCACCATCCACTCCTGCACCCCTCCCGCAGCGCAGACGCTCTGCATCACGCTCTCCACGGAACCCTGCCACTTCCACTTCAACCACCCCCAAGAGGAGCCGATTTATCTCCCCGCTGCCACCTTCTGCTGATTCCATGGACTGAAAGTCCCACGCTGTGATGCCTCCTGAGCCCCCTTCTCCACCTGCCATGTTCGGGTTTTTCTATCCTTCGCCTTCCATGATGCCTATGATAGATTGTTACACCCTCACTGTTTGTCTCCTATTACGGCTTGACTGTCCCTTAGCATGGTAAGTTGAATCTTCAACCTGGACGGCTTCTGGATCTGCTGGACTCCATCTACGGATGAATCTATCCCACGTTTCTGCTCAGTCATCTAAGTGGGTAGTATACCGTAGCCAAGTGGGCATTGCATTTTTGAATAACATTATTTTTATTTTTTTCTCTCTCCTTTTTTTTTGTTTTTTCTTTTTTTTTTGTGTTTTGCGGGCACTTGCCCCACCTGAGGCTTCTCCTCCAACTTGCCGAACTTATCTGACTTATTTTGAGTTAAGCATTTTCTACTGCTACCTGCATACTATTCAATGTCTCCCCTGGTCACCACCATGCATCTTGTCTACTACCAATACTATAGGCGGCAGTGTCACATGTCGGTTGCCACTGCAGCCACCTTCTCACCTACGGAACCCTCCTTTTGGAGACTTCCAGAGGTGATTCACCTCCCTCAGTGTGGCTAGTTAATCTCTGCACTGACGGAAAGAGTTGTTTTTTTTTTTTTCTCTCTCTCTTTTACCCCTTCCCTCCCCCTGCCTTAGCACTTATCTCTGTCTACTCCAACGTCTCTTTGTCCTCTTCCCTCCCCTCTCTGTGCTTCTCCGCCTTCCTCTTTCCGCTGCCTTCCCCTTCCCTTAGCTCGCCGGGGGGATCCGGTCCCCCTATCCACGCTTTCTAAGTTTGGAAAGTCTCTCCCTACCGACCCATGGCCGCCCTGAACATTTTGACCCTTAATGTCCAGGGTCTTAATTCCCCACAGAAGCACCACAAGGCCTTCCGCTCGCTTGCCTCGCTAGATGTGCATGTTGCCTGTTTGCAGGAAACTCACTTTTCAGCCTCACATACCCCTAACTACCTAACTGCCGCTTTCCCTCAGTTTTTTACAGCCTCTGCCACTGTCAAGAAGAGAGGGGTTTTTATAGCGTTTCATTGGACTGCTCCATTCACGCTTCATACATCTATTGCGGACCCTGAGGGTAGGTACCTTATACTTGTTGGCACTCTACTGGACACAGATGTGACCCTGGCATCGTACTATGCCCCCAACTCCAATCCAAACTCCTTTCTCTCTCATTTTCTTCAAATTGTTGACCATCATAAGAAAGGTACGACTATTCTATGTGGGGACTCTAACCAGGTCCTCTATCTTTTTCTGGACCGATCTCCTGTGGCACCCTCTCAATCCCCACATCGACTCACTTTTCAGCATCTACTCCAAACTCATGCCCTAGTCGACACTTGGCGCGAACACAATCCATCCAAGAGACAATACACTTTTTATTCTAATCCTCACAAAACCTCCTCGCGTATAGACCATATCCTCACTTCCGTGGCGACTTCTCCCTCTCTCTTGGCATCTTCTATTTTACCAATTCCCTGGTCTGACCACCATGCAGTCGTTTCTTCTTTCGATTCCCTTATCCCTAAACAACATACTTTCTCCTGGTCTTTGAACAATACTCTTCTTACTCACCCTGCCCATAGACTTGAAGTAGCAGCGGCAATAAAAGACTATATCACTCACAATGACACCACCGACGTTGCTCCACTCACAATTTGGGAAGCCCACAAATCTGTACTCAGAGGCTCCCTCATCAGCTTAGCATCCCGACGTAAGAAGGAACGCTGCCACATCTATCAAGCCCTAGATTCCTCTTTTACCCGGGCCCATGACTGCTTCCAAGCTCACCCCACCCCTGAAAAAAAGAAGATTCTTGACAAGGCCACCCTGGAACTAGACCTCTTCCTGACTGATTCAGCCGAAAAACAGATCCGACGCTCCCAACATAAGTTTTATACTAAAGCGAATAAACCTGACACCTTCCTTGCCCTTTCTCTTCGCAATGCCACAGTAACCCGAAAACCGATCCGATTGAAAACTTCCCCCACAACCCACACTAGCAACCCCGTCAAAATTCTTGAAACCTTTCGTCGACATCTCACGAAACTATACACCAGTCTCAGCCCCCGACTGACTCCCAAGTCTCCGAGTTTTTCTCTGACATTACCCTGCCCACTCTATCTGATTCTCAACGCTCTGGAAATTAGTAATGCGATCAAAGGCCTTAGGCTTCACAAACGACCTGGCCCTGATGGTTTCACCGCATCCTACTACAAACATTTTTCTGACCTCCTAACCCCCATGCTCTCTAAGGCTTACAATTCTATACTTAAAGGCCACTCCTTTGGCCTGGATTCCCTCAAAGCAGCCATCTCCATGATACCTAAACCACAAGCTGATGACTCCTCCTGGTTCAATTACCGCCCAATCTCTCTTCTCAACATTGACATAAAAGTGATGACCAAAATACTGTCTACACGCCTTAACCCGATCATAGGATCGCTGATCCATAAAGACCAAACAGGCTTCATCCCTTGCCGGCAAGCTGGAGACAATGTGCGCAGGGCCATACATCTTACCTATCTTGCCCGTCGTCGTAACATCCCTGCTTGCTTTGTCTCCCTCGATATCAGAAAGGCATTTGACACTCTGTCTTGGTCTTACTTACAAACTGTACTGCACAGATGGGGTTTTGGTCCTCACTTTCTTTCCTGGATCTCCTCGCTATATTCTTCCCCGTCAGCGTTTGTCCGTTATGCTGGTTTTCAATCTTCTACTTTCCCTATCAAATCCGGTACCAGACAAGGCTGCCCCCTATCCCCTCTCCTCTTTGCACTCGCAATTGAACCACTAGCCCTCAAAATCCGCGCCAATCCTGATATCAAAGGCCTTGAACTGGGTGGTCATCACCACAAACTATGTCTGTTCGCAGATGATATCCTCTTGTGCCTCACGTCCCCTCTCACCTCTGCCCCTAATCTTCTTCTTACCCTGACACAGTTTGTGAAAATCTCTGGCCTAGTTGTTAATCCCACAAAATCGAAAGCGCTCAATGTCTCCTTACCCCCCTCTCTCCTCTCCCACTTACGAACGGTACTCCCCTTTTCCTGGGCGACCAGCTACCTGCCCTATCTAGGAATTAAGTTGACAGCAGACCCCCGGGAGCTTTTTACAGCCAACTATCCACCCATGCTACTTCACCTAACGAAATTGATGAACTCCTGGTCTTCCCTGCCTCTTGCCTGGATGGGACGCATTACAGTTACCAAAATGGCTATCCTGCCTAAAATCTTGTATCTCTTTCGAGTGCTACCTATTGGTGTCCCCTCTTACTACCTCCGTCAAATACAACGACAAACTTTCTCCTATGTCTGGGGTAAGACCAGACCTAGAGTTTCACGCCTAATCCTCCATCTTCACAAACTACAAGGTGGTTTGGGTCTCCCACAATACGCCAAGTACTATCAGGCGGCCCAATTAGCCCAGCTGACTAAGTGGCATGCTGCTCATGAAATCCCTCTTTGGGTGCCCCTCGAAGCGGTCGAATGCGATCCCCTCTCTGTGGCTAATGTATTATGGCTGACACCGTCGGACCGTCGGTCTGTTTCGAATCCTATCCTGTGTCATTCCCTGCGTCTTTGGGATACCCTTAAATTTAAGTTTCAGCTCCAATCCCCCCACAACCCCCTGCTTTCATTTCTACACAACCCATCCTTCCCCCCAGCCTGGGAAACCCCATCGGCATTCCGTAATTGGGTGACCGCTGGCCTTCTCAGAGCACATTCCATGATCACATTCAACTCCTTTAAGCCTTTTCCAACGCTTTGTGAATCTCACAATATACCGAACTCGGAAATCTTTCGCTACCTACAAATTAAGCACTTCCTGGCCAAATGTATCCACACTGACTCTTCCTTACCCAGCATGACTTCTTTTGAACACACTTGCCTCCATGACCCACATGCCCAGGGCCTCATATCCTCGTTATACACCAGACTCACTGACTCCCCCGACCGCACTCCACCCGCATATACTACTAAGTGGGAACAGGATCTTGGGTCCGCCATAGATGTTGAAGATTGGTCCAAAATCTGGCAATCAACGAAGACGGCCTCACAAAATATAGTAGCCTCGGAAACAAACTACAAAGTTCTGATGCGGTGGTATTTAGTACCCGCACGCATTGCAAAATTTTTACCCTCCTACTCTGCAACATGCTTTCGAGGTTGCCTGGAGCCAGGCACACACTTGCACAATTGGTGGACTTGCCCATTGGTGCAAAAGTTTTGGCAGGCCGTCTTCCATATTCTCTCCACCCTGATGGACGTTCCGATCTCGTCTGACCCTCTACTGGCTCTCTTGAATGTAAAACCGGATAATGTGTCCAAATTCCGCCACAAACTGTTCCTACAGGTCACAACAGCGGCTAAACAAACCATTGCGAAAGCGTGGAAATCCCCACACCTGTCGTTGACTGAAGTGAAACACCGAATCACCAACGCTATGATCCACGCCAAAATCGATGCTGTTTTGACGGATACAGTCGAGAAATATGATAGAATCTGGCAACCTTGGGTTGACAATTTTCTGCCCCCCAATTTTGATAGCTCCCTACTGCTGCCCTGAACCAAACCTGGGGACCCAAAACCCCCACTCCTTATGTACTGGCCCCCCCGGCGATCCTTCCTCTTCCCCCCTCTTTCTACCCCTCCCCCTTATATCCTTGTCCCCTCTTGTTACCCCCCTTCTCCCTGTCCCCCCTCGCCCTGCTTCCTTGCTTCTGCATACATATGTTGTAGCTCCTACAACGTCTGAGTTTGTTGTACCTTGTCATTTTAACTACAGTTAACAGGTTACCCGTTCGACTTGCTCCCTCATTCTGGCTGACTGTAGCCTATGTTTTTCCTGTTTGGTAGATACCCATGAGGTTCCTCTTATCCCCCTGCCTCTTCCCACACGATACGGTAGATTTGGGTACTGTTCCCTTTTAGTTTAACAATTGGTTGGTTTTGCCTCCCCACCTAGGCACAGTGTGATCCCTATATGGGGTGCCGGTGGGTTGGTAATGCCAATCACTACTCTCTCGTGACAACCCATTTTACCGCCCTTTGTCTACTAACCCTCACGATTTGCTGTAGTTACAGTTATTGGTCATGCTCTGTTACCGAGCTTTGTTTACATTACATTGCATTATTCTGTATGTCAAACGTTGTTACTCACTTGCATTATTCAATAAAATACTTGAAACAGAAAAACATGTTGACAGTTTTTTATATCTATGCCCTGCTTTAAATTAGCATAAATCCTCCTAAGAGCCAACTCACTGCTTTCAGCAGGGCTTTTGAGAGGAGTACTGAAACAGTACTGTGATGTTTTTAAGAAGCTATGTACAGCACTCTGGTGTTCCTCCCACCAGATATGCATTCCATAGATCCAGTGATGATGGCAATGGGGCTATAATAAAATTGTATGTAATGATAACATAACAGTTTTATTTACAAAATGTTTTAGCTTGTTGATCAAGGGGACAAGGGCAGGCAAAAGTTAAAGTGTAACTCCACTTTCTTGGGGAAAAAAATCAGCAAATAAAGAAAAAACAATTTAGTGTATTCAATTGCGACACAAATCATAATGCAATTGAATATTATTAAAAAGTAGGTTTCTTTTTCAATCTGTAGCTGTTGTAATTTTCTAAAAAATGCAATGCAATATGGCTACCTGGAGGTGTTCTGTACACAGAATGTTTACTGACCACACCCCAGATACATAATTTCCTGCTTGTGTGATTGGCTCACCAATTTTCCCAGAAGTCTGCCTAAGATACAAAAAAGATTTCTGGCATCCCCTGCAACAAAAATTTAATTTTTGGTGAGATACTCCCAATAGGAACACGTCTAAAGGGATGCAGGCCCAGCAGCTTTCCTCATTAGAGCTCTGCAGCTGCCACAGCTAATAGATAATTATGAAACCACTCCCATTAGACCCACTCAGCACAGAGGAACAAACAGGGACTTCTTCAGAATAACAAAAGGTAGGAATCTGCAACGACGTTTGTTACAATTTCTGAAATGTACAGAGATCACCCAGAGGGGAATGTTTTTTTTCTCAACAAAAGTGGAGTTACGCTTTAAGCAGACTAAACTTTAATTTTAAACATCAGGACACATTTCTGTGTGTGTTTTTGTTTAAATTAGATTTCTTTTATTTTTTATTAAGACATATCTAAACATTCTTCTTGCAGTTTTCATTGCATCTGTTTTCTTTCAATAAATAAGCTAAAAAAAAAAAAATCCAAATGTTACTACAAACAACACTTTGGTATCCCTAGTAGTGTTGAGCGAACACGGACTGTATTATTCGTGTTCGTACCGAATAATTGGATTTTTCTTACCCGAAAACTTCACTGTATGTTCGGGTTTAAAATCCGTGTTCGGTCATTTTATTTCCGGGTTTGTATGTAATGGCGCGCTTTTAATGGCGGGCTTTCAACAGCCAATCAACAAGCGTTTAACTGGTGTGCCTTAAGCCATCCCAGCCATGCCTACTAATGTATTAGTAGCTGTGATTGGCCATCTGAAGTATGGGACCCAGGTCTTATAAGCTGGACACAGCGCGCTGCGCGTCATTCTGCTGTAGTGTAGGGACAGAGCACACATCATACGTGCTGGCTGCTGATTAGGGACAGACAGTGAAAAATTATATTGTGTCCGAAAAGAATTCAGGGTCAGGTCGGAGTGCAGGCAGGGCGAGTTATTAGGGCATTTTAGGGCGAGGCTGGAGAATAGGCAGGGTCAGTGTTCAACATCGATTTTGCTGTGTGGGGGGTTTGCAGTGCCAGTGACCGATCTTATCGATCATTTTAGGGCGAGGCTGGAGAATAGGCATGGTCAGTGTTCTACATCGATTTTGCTGTGTGTGGGGTGGTGCAGTGAACACAATCTTTTTGCCCGCTTAGGAGGAGGGAGAAAAAAATCTTTTTTATCAGTCAGTTGTGTGCAGCGTTTTTCCTTTAGTGCTGCTGACTGTGATAATACACTGCTGTGTTCACATGTGCTATTATTGAGTGATTTTAAAATTTATTTTTTCTATTCCACTATTCACTATATACACCCTTTTGGGTTAAAAAAAATTAAATCGTGGCATAGTCTGTACTAATCTATTTAAAAATTACAAACTTAAAGGGGAATTTTCTTTTTTTTTTCCCTTCATAGCCTGCAGCAGAGCTGACTGATATAAGACACTGCTGTGTTCACATGTGCTATTGAAAAATCATCAATTTTATATCATATTTTCTATTCCGCTATTCAATCTACACCCTTTGGGGTAAAAATAATTAAATTGCGGGATAGTCTGTATCGGTACGTGTGAGATACACCTTTCCAATTTTTGGGGCGCATCTCATACCGCCGAGGATTGCAGGGTGCTTCAGTTTGCCTCTTGCCTGTTCCGAACTCCTCCTACTCCTCATCCTGCCTTTGGGGTTCAAAAAATAGTAATCGGGGCCTAGTCTGGGTCTGTACGTGTGAGATAGATACACCTTTTGATATCATATTTTCTATTCCGCTATTCAATCTACACCCTTGGGGTAAAAACAATTAAATTGCAGGATAGTCTGTATCGGTACGTGTGAGATACACCTTTCCAATTTTTGGGGCGCATCTCATACCGCCGAGGATTGCAGGGTGCTTCAGTTTGCCTCCTGCCTGTTCCGAACTCCTCCTACTCCTCATCCTGCCTTTGGGGTACAAAAAATAGTAATCGGGGCCTAGTCTGGGTCTGTACGTGTGAGATAAATACACCTTTTGATATCATATTTTCTATTGCCCTATTCAATCTACACCCTTGGGGTAAAAACAATGAAATTGCGGGATAGTCTGTATCGGTACGTGTGAGATACACCTTTCCAATTTTTTGGGCGCATCTCATACTGCCGAGGATTGCAGGGTGCTTCAGTTTTTGATATCATATTTTCTATTCCGCTATTCAACCTACACCCTTGGGGTAAAAACAATTAAATTGCAGGATAGTCTGTATCGGTACGTGTGAGATACACCTTTCCAATTTTTGGGGCGCATCTCATACCGCCGAGGATTGCAGGGTGCTTCAGTTTGCCTCCTGCCTGTTCCGAACTCCTCCTACTCCTCATCCTGCCTTTGGGGTACAAAAAATAGTAATCGGGGCCTAGTCTGGGTCTGTACGTGTGAGATACATACACCTTTTGATATCATATTTTCTATTCCGCTATTCAATCTACACCCTTGGGGTAAAAATAATTAAATTGTGGGATTGTCTGTATCGGTACGTGTGAGATACACCTTTCCAATTTTTTGGGGCGCATCTCATACCGCCGAGGATTGCAGGGTGCTTCAGTTTGCCTCCTGCCTGTTCCGAACTCCTCCTACTCCTCATCCTGCCTTTGGGGTACAAAAAATAGTAATCGGGGCCTAGTCTGGGTCTGTACGTGTGAGATACATACACCTTTTGATATCATATTTTCTATTCTGCTATTCAATCTACACCCTTGGGGTAAAAACAATTAAATTGCCGGATAGTCTGTATCGGTACGTGTGAGATACACCTTTTCAATTTTTTGGGGCGCATCTCATACCGCCGAGGATTGCAGGGTGCTTCAGTTTGCCTCCTGCCTGTTTCGAACTCCTCCTACTCCTCATCCTGCCTTTGGGGTAAAAAATTGTAATCAGGGCCTAGTCTGGGTCTGTACGTGTGAGATAGATACACCTTTTGATATCATATTTTCTATTCCGCTATTCAATCTACACCCTTGGGGTAAAAACAATTAAATTGCGGGATAGTATATATCGGTACGTGTGAGATACACCTTTACAATTTTTGGGGCGCATCTCATACTGCCGAGGATTGCAGGGTGCTTCAGTTTGCCTCCTGCCTGTTTTGAACTCCTCCTACTCCTCATCCTGCCTTTGGGGTACAAAAAATAGTAATCGGGGCCTAGTCTGGGTCTGTACGTGTGAGATACATACACCTTTTGATATCATATTTTCTATTCCGCTATTCAATCTACACCCTTGGGGTAAAAACAATTAAATTGCGGGATAGTCTGTATCGGTACGTGTGAGATACACATTTACAATTTTTGGGGCTCATCTTCCACCGCTGAGGATTGCAGGGTGCTTCAGTTTGCCTCCTGTTCGGACCTCCTCCTACTCCTCATCCTCATCCTGCCTTTAGGGTACAAAAAATTATAATCGGGGCCTAGTCTGTGTTTGTACGTGTGAGATACACCGTTTTGTACATTTTTTTCTATTCCGCTATTCAATATACACCCTGTTTGAGTGTAAAAAATTAAATTACGGCATAGTCTGTATCGGTACATGTGAGATACACCTTTTTAAATTTGTTTGGCGCATCTCCTTCCACCGCCAAGGATTGCAGCGCGCTTCAGTTTGCCTCCTGTTCCGAACTCCTCCTACTCCTCTTCCTCATCCTCCCTTTAGGGTACAAAAAATTGTAATCGGGGCCTAGTCTGTGTTTTTACGTGTGAGATACACCGTTTTATATCCTTTTTTCTATTCCGCTATTCAATATACACCCTTTTGGGGTGAAAAAAATTAAATTTGCGTCATACTTTGCATATTTGACTGTGAGATACACCTGTTGTATTTGTATACTGTTTTTCTATTCCGCTATTTAATAAACACCCTTTTGGGGTAAAAAAAAATTAAATTGCGGCATAGTTTGCATATTTGACTGTGAGATACACCCGTGCTATACTCTTGTTGTTTTATTCCGCTATTCAATAAACACCTTTCTAGGGCAAGATCAAAAATTATAGAAATATGAGGAGACCGTCAAATAGGGGCCATGGCCTGGGTCGTGGTGCTGCTGGTAGAGCTCCTGTTGCAAGGAGAGGACGTGGTCGATCTGTGCCAGCTACACGCACAAGTGAAACACCTTCCTCAAGTGTGAGTAGGCGACAGAACCTGCAGCAGTATTTGGTAGGGCATCATGCGCCTCTAGAAGTGATGAGGCCAGAACAAGTAGAGGCGATAGAAGATTGGTTTGCTGCTGACAGTGCCTCCAGTTCCTTCACATTGTCTCACACCCAGTCTACTGCAGAAAGGTCAGATTTGGCACCTGCAGCCAATGTCCAACCGTCTTTCACCTCACCCCCTTGGAAATCAGGCAAGCAGTCTGAGCCCCAAGCCATACAGCAGTCTCTTCTTCTTTTTGATGACTCTGTCAGCAGGGTTTCCCAGGGCCATCCACCTAGCCCTGCCCCAGAAGTGGAAGAGATTGAGTGCAGCGATGCCCAACCACTTATTTCTCAAGATGAGTACATGGAAGGACCATCGCAGCACGTCTCAGATGATGACGAAACGCAGGTACCAACTGCTGCGGCACTCAGAATTGTGGAGACCGACAAGGAGGGCAGGGGTGAAGACTGGGTGGAAGATGATGTGGAGGACGATGAGGTCCTCGACCCCACATGGAATGAAGGTCATGCAGGTGACCTGAGTAGTTTGGAGGAAGAGGCGGTGGTCGCACAGAGCCACCAGCACAGCAGAAGAGGGAGCAGGGTGCAGAAGCGGAGCGGCCGTGCCCTAGACACTACGCCTGCTACTGCCCAACGCAGCAAGGGAACGAGCGCACCAAAGCCAGCTCAAAGGAGTTCTCTAGCGTGGAAGTTCTTCAGAAAATGTGCTGATGACAGGACACGAGTGGTTTGCACCCTGTGTAATCAGAGCCTGAAGCGAGGCATAAACCTTCTCAACCTGAGCACAACCTGCATGATCAGGCATCTAAGTGCAAAGCACGAGCTGCAGTGGAATAGACACCTTCAAAACCAAGAAAGGTCTCTGGCTCCTCCTGCTTCCTCTTCTGCTGCAGTTTCGGCCTCTCCATCCACCTCTGTAGTGATACCGGCACCTGCCACCCCGCAAACAGATGATCTGTCAGCAACACCACCACCTGGGTCACCAACCATCTCCACAATGTCCCGTGGAAGCGTTCAGCTTTCCATCTCCCAAACACTTCAGAGGAAGAGGAAGTACCCCCCTACCCACCCGCGATCCCTGGCCCTGAATGCCAGCATTTCAAAATTCTTGGCCTTTGAAATGCTGTCATTCCGTCTGGTGGAGACGCACAGTTTTAAAAGCCTTATGTCGGTGGCTGTCCCACAGTACGTCGTGCCCAGCCGCCACTACTTTTCCAGGCAAGCCATCCCTTCCCTGCACAACCAAGTGGGGGAAAAAATCAGGTGTGCACTGCGCAACGCCATCTGTGCCAAGGTCCACCTAACTACTGATATGTGGACCAGTAAGCATGGTCAGGGGCGTTATATCTCCCTAACGGCACACTGGGTAAATGCAGTGGCGGATGGGCCTGAGGTGGATAGCAATTTGGCGCATGTCCTTCCACCACCGAGGATTGCAGGGCGCTTCAGTTTGCCTCCTGTTCCTAACTCCTCCTACTCCGCTTCCTCATCCTCTACCGCCTCCTCATCCGGTCAGTGTAACACCTTCACCACCAACTTCAGCACAGCGAGGGGTAAACGACAGCAGGCAGTTTTAAAACTTGCCTGTTTGGGGGAAAAACCACACCGCACAGGATTTTTGCAGGAGCATGGAACAGCAGACAAATGAGTGGTTGCTGCCAGCGAGCCTCAAGCCCGGCCTGGTGGTGTGCGATAACGGGCGAAATCTCAAAACAGCTCTAAGCCTAACCGGTTTGATGCACATCCCTTGCCTGGCACATGTGCTGAATTTGGTGGTGCAGAGGTTCCTTAAAAATTACCCCGATGTGTCAGAGCTGCTGCAGAAAGTCTGTGTGCACTTTCGGCCTTCTCACCCTGCTGCTGCTCGCCTGTCAGCGCTGCAGCCTAACTTCGGCCTTCCCGCTCACCGCCTCATATGTGACGTGCCCACAAGGTGGAACTCCATCTTGCACATGCTGGAAAGACTGTGCGAGCAGCAGCAGGCCATAGTTGAGATTCAGCTGCAGCACGCACGCGTGAGTCGCTCTGCGGAACAGCACCACTTCACCACCAATAACTGGGCCTCCATGCGAGACCTGTGTGCCTTGTTGCGCTGTTTTGAGTACTCCACCAACATGGCCAGTGCCGATGACACCGTTGTCAGCTTAACTATCCTACTTCTATGCCTCCTTCAAAAAACTATTCGGGCAATGATGGAAGAGGATGTGACACAGGATGAGGAGGAGGAGGAGGAGGAGGATGAAGAGGTAACATTTCCAAGGCTTTCAGGGCAGTCATTCGCAAGTGGCTCCGAGGGTGGGTTCCTGCACCCACAAACGCCAGGGACACAATTGTCCAGCAGGGGCACAGTTCTGGAGGATGAGGAGGAGGAGATGGAGGAGGAGATGGAACCATGTTCACAGCAGGGTGGCACCCAGGCCAGCTCATGGCCATCACTGGTGCGTGGCTGGGGGGATACAGAGGACACAGACGATACACCTCCCACAGAGGACAGCCTTTCGTTGCCTCTGGGCAGCCTGGCACACATGAGCGATTACATGCTGCAGTGTCTCCACAACGACCGCAGAGTTGCCCACATTCTAACTTGTGCTGATTACTGGGTGGCCACGCTGCTGGATCCCCGTTACAAGGACAACGTACCGTCCTTAATTCACTGACTGGAGCGCGATCGCAAGATGCGCGAGTACAAGCGCACGCTGGTAGACGCGATGCTGCTGGCATTCCCACCTGACAGCGGGGCCACAGTGGAAGCACAAGGCAGAGGAGGAGGAGGAGGAGGAGGAGGAAGAGGTCGCCAACGCAACCAGGGTACCGCCAGCACCTCAGAAGGCAGGGTTAGCATGGCCGAAATGTGGAAAAGCTTTGTCAGCACGCCACAACAAAAAGCAGCACCAGCAGCTCATATGGAATGTCTTAGCAGGAGGCAGCATTTCACCAATATGGTGGAGCAGTATGTGTGCACACGCCTACATGTAGTGAATGACGGGTCTGCCCCCTTCAACTTCTGGGTCTCCAAATTGGGCACATGGCCTGAGCTTGCCCTTTACGCCTTGGAGGTGCTGGCGTGCCCTGCAGCCAGTGTATTATCTGAACGTGAATTTAGCATGGCTGGGGGCGTTATCACAGACAAGCGCAGCCGCCTGTCCAGAGACAATGTGGAAAAGCTCACGTTAATTAAAATGAACCAGGCATGGATCCCACAGGACTTTTCCGTACCTTGTGTAGAATAGCGATGGATACCGACCTTACCCAGCCATTGTTCTATTTTTGCTCTTTCTCACTCTTTTGGGGTGTACCCTCATTTAAAATGACTGAAAAAAAGCAGTGTTAGCCACCTCGTCCTCCTCTTACCGCCGCTTCCACCTACACCGCCCATAGGTGTGCGCAGCCTATTGCATTAGGGTGTGCACCCCAAAGTTTAAATACACATGCATGTGTTTGCCTACATGTATATGGCCCCGGTACATTACTCTCCCTGTTGGCAAAGTGAAATAGAAGTGTGTGGCACTTCTCTTATGGCAGAGCAGGTCCGAGGGAGATCTTTCCCATCTCCTCACTGGCAAACAGAGCGATAATGCTAATGTGCCCTAGGTGATTAGGGTGTGCCCAGGCACACCCTGTGCGCACGCCTATGACACCGCCACATCCACCACCACCTCAACCTCCCTCCTACTCCATATGGGCCTCGTCCTTCAGAGATGAAGAACATTGTTTTATTTTTCTGTTTTTTTTTTGTTGTTTTAAGTTATTTCCCTATCCACATTTGTTTGCAGAGCACTTGCCATGCTCTTAACTATGTTTTGCTGCCATTTGCAGCACTCTAGCCCTTTCCATTGGTGTTTTAGAGCCATTTTAGTGCCTGAAAGTTTGGGTCCCCATTGACTTCAATGGGGTTCGGTGTCCGGGTAAAGTTCGGAAAAAGTCCGGGACACGGACCCGGACTTTTTTTTCAAGTTCAGCTGAACCCGCCGAACACGGACATCCAGGTGTCTGCTCAACTCTAATCCCTAGAACTACATAAATACACTTTCTTAAAGGAGAAGTAAAGCCAACGCTTGTTTGGCTGTACTTCACCTGTGGATCACAGCAGTGCAGTTTGTTTTGCACTCCTGTGACCCGGTTTCAGCAGACAGCGAGCTAAAGCCCGATTTCAGCTGATGTCACAAAGCTGGTACATGCCTTGACAGACACCCGGCTCAGCCTCTCAGTGTGCCACTGAAAGCCTGAGCCAGCCGCTCCTGTTCCCTGCACACAGCCCAGCGCTCCAGTAAGCACGAAGGGCAGAGCATAGAGCTGCTGACTGACAGTCACCAGCTCTCTGCTCGGCGGTGTTTGATCGCTCGGTTCTCAGTCTTAAAGCCGGCGGGGGGACAGATAGGTAAGTATGATTAAAAAAAAGCAAAACCCTTTCTTCTTATTTAAGAAAGTGATATTTAGTATTGTATTCGTGGATAGAAAACATAAATCATAATAAAACCAGAACATGTAAATCCTCTTATTCTGACTTATTTCAATCTTGCTCTGAGTCTTCTGTGGCATTTGGTGTACCTTTAACTTTTGTGCTATGACATACCTAAACCTTAAAGTCGATCTACATTGTATCTAAGCACCACAAAACAAAAGCACTATTTAATATTTTATTGTATTCAAGGCAAACTCCCTCATCCACCTGTGTCTCTATGCTTTATTTTGCTGAGAAATCATTTTGAAAAACACTCCCTAGGATTCTGGCCATGGCCATCTTGAGTAAGGGCAAATGATTCATGTAGCCTTTACTTCCTGGAATCCATCTGCCCTTAGCTCAAGCATGCAGACAGAAAGGTGTGTTTAGCTGAGAAAGCCCCTCCGCCTTCCTCAAGACTCCTGGGATGTATGACATTATTTGCCAAAGCAAAAAAACAGGAAGAAATTGAAGAAATAATAAAAAAAAATGTTAAAACAAATAAATATAATATAACTTCCTATCTAATTACTAATGCTAGCAGCATGAGGATTAAAAATAGGCAATGTTGATTGAGAGAGTGAGGCTCCACTTCTAAATACTCACTGGTCTCTAAAGGTTCTGAGGCTGGAGTTTTGTATGGTTTAGTACAAACAAGCACTTCCACAGCTGCAAATGCAAGAAATACCCAAAAATTGCAACTTCTGGTGTCTGGACCCATTTTAAATGCTGAAATTGAAAAAAGCCCTAAAGAGGCACTAGGGCATTAAAAATACAATGTAAAATGATTTATTTATTTTCAGATAAATTATTATGTGACAAGTAAAGTGTTACAACAGTCAAATTAGTTTTTTATTTGGTTTCAGAGTTGAAAAATATTTTTTACTGACTACGTTTCCACTTGGAGGGTTTACCTTCTCAATTTATCCAAGCAACAGTTGCAACAATACTTTTTTCTTACTGGTGAGTACGAGTACCGTTACTTTCAGTCAAGTACTTGCTGATACGGAGTACAGATACATGTGATTTAAACAGGAATGCACTGCAAATTCTGTCTGAATCACGTGCAGTTTCCCGCACCGCTCCTGTGTCAACCTAGGCTGAAATCACTATGGCAAGCCTGGGCTCACACAGGAGTAGTGCAGGAAACCGCATGTGATTCAGAAAGGAAACTCACTGCATTTCTGTTCAATCGCTATTATTTGCAGTGCGATTTGAGCTCATTCATTTTGTATGGGATCAAATTGAACCGCAAAGGTATTGGTTTGGATATTGGAGATTTTACATGAGTACGAGTATCGGCACTGATACTGGTTTCAGTATTGGTGCAACCCTACTAGTAATCGTTGTCAGGACTGAAAGTGAGGGAAAATTCAAAAGTTGTTACTGAAACAGGAATAGAATAGAGGTCTTTCAGTGAGGGCACATTTTGATGTCAGCAATCTAAGGGAGGAATTCCTTCTCTTTGGATAGATTTCCTCTCTGTTTCTATTTTATCCATTGGACCGGAGGTATCAGGGAATCACCCCAATGAATCACAAATAACTATAAAACACTTACAGGGGGTTTTAATACTTCCCTACCTTCTGTAGCACCATTCCTATATAGGATGTGAGGCACATCTTGTTTGGCTTTCTCTGTATTCAGGGAAGCTGAGATTGATTGCCTGGGTGTGTTTATGGTTCCACAGGCTAGGGATTTGATTGATAGTTTCCCCCTGCCTCCATGTAGAAACTTCCAGAACTTAGAGCAGAACGTTCAAACACCCAATCTGAATGTTTATAATTATTTTTCCAATATTTATATTAATCTGAATATACTTTAGCTAATACCTAGGGAGGTGTGCCCATCAAATGGTCAGAGAGGTGGTAAATAGGCTATAGCCTCTGCAGAATTGTATTTTCCCCAAAAGGGAACTGATTGCTTGACTGCTCTATGAAATTGTCCTGCTCTGGAATCTCTGAGTAGAGCCTAATCCCCTGTGCCACAGTTATTATGTAACTATGTTCTTCACTGTCAGAGCAGTAAAGATGTGGAATTCTCTTCCACAAACAGTGGTATCAGCAGGGAGCGTCGATAGTTTCAAAAAACTATTAGATCGGCACCCTAAAGACCACAACGTACAGGGGTATACAATGTACGGTTAACAACAAACACACACACACATCATAGGTTGAACTGGATGGACTGATGTTTTTTTTCAACCTCACAAACTATGTAACTATTCAAGGTCCTCAGCTGTGGATGTGTAGACTGTTCTAGTTTGTCTACTTGTGCCACGAATTACCCTTATGGTCCCCAGCTGGAAGTAGTCGGTCTGTTTCAGTTCATCAGTTGTCTGTGCTGAACTTTGTCTCATGGTCCTCAGCTGTGAGTGAAAGACTGTGTTGCTTTGAGTGAGAAATGTCCTTTGCAGAATTGTGTTGACGCGTTTTGTAGTATCCCATTGTCCTCCACCTGTTACAAGTTTCTTCAACAATAAATACTAAAAGACACCCCCCTAGCCAGTTTAAAAGAGAAATATGGGAAAGGTTTTTTTTAAGAATCATACTTACCTAGGTGGATGCAGCATTGGTTCAATGCTTTATCTGTCCCCCACCGGCTCTAAGAACTGAGTGATAAAATACCACTGATCGCTCAGAGCTCCATGAGCAGAGAGCTGGTGACTTTCTGTCACCGACTCTCTGCTCTGCCCCCACTTGCTTACTGGAGCGCTGGGCTGTGGAGAGGGTGGGAGCAGCTGGCTCAGGCTCTCAGTGGCTTGCTAAGAGCCTGAGCTAGGTGATGGTGCAAGCAGTTATAAATTTATTATTGACACGAGTTAAAACATCCCCACAAAAAGGGACTAAAATGACAAACGGTTAAAACAAACACATAAGTAGTCAAACCCACAGCATGGGCTTGACAATGTTAGTGCACAGCAGGGTACAGTCCCATTTTTTCTTGTCTAAAACTCCAACGCGTTTCAACGTATCCAAGTCTTCTTCAGGGAGATTCTGGACAGTAGGATAATACCGATATTTCTGAAAATATAACATATATTCAAATACACACACATACACGGCACTAGTTGGCAGCAAAACTGGCAAGGGCGCCCTCATCAGGTTAAATACAGTCCAATATTTAGCCTAGTCTTAAAGCATGTATAAATAAAGTATCATGTCGCTCATGAAAGGAATTATGGGAATAACAATCCTAGACCCAAAAACTTTACTACATGGAATTTATAAAAGAAAAGAAAATATAAAGAAAAATATCAAATACCTGAGTGTGGAAACCAGTGCCCAGGCAAGACTCTAGGTCACATTAGATGCACCTTTGTGTCCCTATGGGAGCAAGGAGATAGATGGAGCCCCAATCTAGCTCCTAAGGGAGGCACAGCTCCACCTAGATCACACAATACATGATAGTCAACCAAGCACCCAATGATTTCATAAGGTAAAAAAGGAAAATTCTTTTGAATGTGGTCTTACCAATGACACTGATTAGCATACACAAGATCTAACATGCAACCACCATGCAACTTCAAATAGTGAAAAGAGAGCAGTGCCATACACACAACCCTTTAAGTATGGGAGAGGCTCTGTCATGTGACTCGGCAGAGCCAATCCCAACCTTATTTCCAGGATCTAGTTCCAGCTGGCCTACTAGTGGGAAAATTGGAAAAAGAGCCTCCTTGAGTGCTGCCAAAACTGGAGACAGGTGTCTCCTGTTGTCCCCCACCGTCTAAAGCCAGATGTCAAACCCAGAAACCGGAAGTGCAGCCACCGCCATTTTGGAAAAGGATGGCTGCGGAATTAGGCGGCGCCGACACGGAAGAGTGAATTGGGTGACAACTAGTGCCACCATAAACACCAGGTGGATGCAGGACACCCAAAGGTATCCCCACAACCACCAAAAAGTGCCCCCCCCTTTGGTAAACAAACCAAGAGAGGGCTACACGTGGTGGGCACCTGTGGTCACTCACTTCATAAAAGACCCAAGGGATGAACTAAAACTGAAGAGAGAACCTAGGGGCATGACATCCAATGCAAGGATTTACACCCAGCACATTACAGTTATATAAGTATGAATATCAACAAATTACTAATACATATCAAAAAAGAATCAAATTACATAAACATGTATATAGAATTAATGTATCAAGGTGACAAAAAAAAAAAAGAAAATGAGAAGGAGGAAAAAGAAGGAAAAAAGGAGAAAAAAAAGGAAGCAGCCCACAACAGAAAATAATAAAAAATCACATATATTTAAAATAAACTTTAAACCCTCCTCACATGAGGTGCTCTGATCTCCCAGATGAGAAACCCTCAAGAATAGTTATTTCTAGGGTTGAGCGGACACCTAGATGTCCGTGTTCGACGGGTTCGGCCGAACTTTAAAAAAAAGTCCGGGTCCGTGTCCCGGACTTTTACCGAACTTTTCCCGGACACCGAACCCCATTGAAGTCAATGGGGACCCGAACTTTAAGGCACTAAAATGGCTCTAAAACACCAAAGGAAAGGGCTAGAGTGCTGCAAATGGCAGCAAAACGTAATTAAGAGCATGGCAAGTGCTCTGCAAACAAATGTGGATAGGGAAATAACTTAAAACAACAAAAAAAAACAGAAAAATAAAACAATGTTCTTCTTCATCTCTGAAGGACGAGGCCCATATGGAGTAGGAGGGAGGTTGAGGTGGTGGTGGATGTGGCGGTGACATAGGCATGCGCACAGGGTGTGCCGGGTGTGCCTGGGCACACCCTAATCACCTAGGGCACATAGCATTGCCAGTGAGGAGATGGGAAAGATCTCCCTCGGACCTGCTCTGCTCTATTTCTCTTTGCCTACAGGTACATGGCCCCGATACATTACTCTCCCTGCTGGCAAACACATGCATGTGTATTTCAACTTTGGGGTGCACACCTTAATGCAATAGGCTGCGCACACCTATGGGCGGTGTAGGTGGAAGCGGCGGTGGAGGAGGACCAGGGCCGGATTAAGAGCATCATGGGCTTGGTGCTGAGGATTTTGAAGGGCCTTAAGGGCCGTGCCTTGCCATGCACCCAGAGGAGGAAGGGTGCAGCCATGCATGCCTAATTCAACATGGGATTCTGTCTCTGAAGCCCATAAACACATCCATGCATCGGCAACTGTCCCTCCTTGTCCGGCCTTCGCGCTGTGTGGGGAGGTTCTGAGGGTGCTGCCTGGGGAAGCGAGCATAGAAGCCAGACTTCTGTGTTTACAAGTGACAGAAGAGCGGTAACAGTGAATATGGCCAACCCGGGGCCTATATAAAAGGTAGGGGCCTGGAGCTGCAGCTCCAATAGCCCCTACGTTAATCTGGCCCTGAGGAGGAGGACGAGGTAGCCAACACTGCTTCTTTTCACAAATTTTAAATGAGGGTACACCCCAAAAGAGTGAGAAAGAGCAAAAATGGAACAATGGGTGGGTAAGGTCGGTATCCTTTGCTATTCTGCATAAGGTACGGAAAAGTCCCGTGGGATCCATGCCTGGTTTATTTTAATGAACGTGAGCTTGTCCACATTGTCTCTGGACAGGCGGCTGCGCTTGTCTGTTATAACGCCCCCAGCCGTGCTAAATACCCGTTCAGATAATACACTGGCTGCAGGGCACGCCAGCACCTCCAAGGCGTAAAGGGCAAGCTCAGGCCATGTGCCCAATTTGGAGACCCAGAAGTTGAAGGGGGCAGACCCCTCATTCACTACATGTAGGCGTGTGCACACATACTGCTCCACCATGTTGGTAAAATGCTGCCTCCTGCTAAGACGTTCCATCTGAGCTGCTGGTGCTGCTGTTTGTTGTGGCGTGCTGACAAAGCTTTTCCACATTTCGACCATGCTAACCCTGCCTTCTGAGGTGCTGGCGGTGCCCTGGTTGCGTTGGCGACCTCCTCCTCCTCCTCCTCCTCCTTCTCTGCCTTGTGCTTCCACTGCGGCCCCGCTGTCAGATGGGAATGCCAGCAGCATGGCGTCTACCAGCGTGTGCTTGTACTCGCGCATCTTGCGATCGCGCTCCAGTGAGTGAATTAAGGACGGTACGTTGTCCTTGTAACGGGGATCCAGCAGCGTGGCCACCCAGTAATCAGCACAAGTTAGAATGTGGGCAACTCTGCGGTCGTTGTGGAGACACTGCAGCATGTAATCGCTCATGTGTGCCAGGCTGCCCAGAGGCAACGAAAGGCTGTCCTCTGTGGGAGGTGTATCGTCCGTGTCCTCTGTATCCCCCCAGCCACGCACCAGTGATGGCCATGAGCTGGCCTGGGTGCCACCCTGCTGTGAACATGGTTCCATCTCCTCCTCCAGCTCCTCCTCCTCCTCATCCTCCTCATCCTCCAGAACTGTGCCCCTGCTGGACAATTGTGTCCCTGGCGTTTGTGTGTGCAGGAACCCACCCTCGGAGCCCCTTGCGAATGACTGCCCTGAAAGCCTTGGAAATGTTACCTCTTCATCCTCCTCCTCCTCCTCATCCTGTGCCACATCCTCTTCCATCATCGCCCGAATTGTTTTTTCAAGGAGGCATAGAAGTGGGATAGTTAAGCTGAGAACGGCGTCATTGCCACTGGCCATGTTGGTGGAGTACTCAAAACAGCGCAACAAGGCACACAGGTCTCGCATGGAGGCCCAGTTATTGGTGGTGAAGTGGTGCTGTTCCGCAGAGCGACTCACGCGTGCATGCTGCAGCTGAAACTCCACTATGGCCTGCTGCTGCTCGCACAGTCTTTCCAGCATGTGCAAGGTGGAGTTCCACCTTGTGGGCACGTCACATATGAGGCGGTGAGCGGGAAGGCCGAAGTTACGCTGCAGCGCTGCCAGGCGAGCAGCAGCAGGGTGAGAACGCCGAAAGTGCGCACAAACGGCCCGCACTTTCTGCAGCAGCTCTGACATATCGGGGTAGTTTTTAAGGAACCTCTGCACCACCAAATTCAGCACATGCGCCAGGCAAGGGATGTGCGTCAAACCGGCTAGGCCCAGAGCTGCTATGATTTTTCTCCCGTTATCGCACACCACCAGGCCGGGCTTGAGGCTCGCTGGCAGCAACCACTCATTTGTCTGCTGTATCATGCTCCTCCACAACTCCTGCGCGGTGTGTGGTTTGTCCCCCAAACAGGCAAGTTGTAAAACTGCCTGCTGTCGTTTACCCCTGGCCGTGCTGAAGTTGGTGGTGAAGGTGTTACGCTGTCCGGATGAGGAGGCGGTAGAGGATGAGGAAGCGGAGTAGGAGGAGTTAGGAACAGGAGGCAAACTGAAGCGCCCTGCAATCCTCGGTGGTGGAAGGACATGCGCCAAATTGCTATCTGCCTCAGGCCCATCCGCCACTGCATTTACCCAGTGTGCCGTTAGGGAGATATAACGCCCCTGACCGTGCTTACTGGTCCACGTATCGGTAGTTAGGTGGACCTTGGCACAGATGGCGTTGCGCTGTGCACACCTGATTTTTTCCCCCACTTGGTTGTGCAGGGAAGGGATGGCTTGCCTGGAAAAGTAGTGGCGGCTGGGCACGACGTACTGTGGGACAGCCACCGACATAAGGTTTTTAAAACTGTGCGTCTCCACCAGACGGAATGACAGCATTTCAAAGGCCAATAATTTTGAAATGCTGGCATTCAGGGCCAGGGATCGCGGGTGGGTAGGGGGGTACTTCCTCTTCCTCTCAAGTGTTTGGGAGATGGAAAGCTGAACGCTTCCACGGAACATTGTGGAGATGGTTGTTGGTGACCCAGGTGGTGGTGTTGCTGACAGATCGTCTGTTTGCGGGGTGGCAGGTGCCGGTATCACTACAGATGTGGCTGGAGCGGCCGAGACTGCAGCAGAAGAGGAAGCAGGATGAGCCAGAAACGTTTCTTGGTTTTGAAGGTGTGTACTCCACTGCAGCTCGTGCTTTGCACTTAGATGCCTGATCATGCAGGTTGTGCTCAGGTTGAGAAGGTTTATGCCTCGCTTCAAGCTCTGATTGCACAGGGTGCAAACCACTCGTGTCCTGTTATCAGCACATTTTCTAAAGAACGTCCATGCTAGAGAACTCCTTTGAGCTGACTTTGGTGCGCTCGTTCCCTTGCTGCGTTGGGCAGTAGCGGGCGTAGTGTCTAGGGCACGGCCGCTCCGCTTCTGCACCCTGCTCCCTCTTCTGCTGTGCTGGTGGCTCTGTGCGACCACCGCCTCTTCCTCCAAACTACTCAGGTCACCTGCATGACGTTCATTCCATGTGGGGTCGAGGACCTCATCGTCCTCCACATCATCTTCCACCCAGTCTTCACCCCTGCCCTCCTTGTCGGTCTCCACAATGCTGAACGCCGCAGCAGTTGGCACCTGCGTTTCGTCATCATCGGAGACGTGCTGCGATGATCCTTGCATGTACTCATCTTGAGAAATAAGTGGTTGGGCATCGCTGCACTCAATCTCTTCCACTTCTGGGGCAGGGCTAGGTGGATGGCCCTGGGAAACCCTGCTGACAGAGTCATCAAAAAGAAGAAGAGACTGCTGTATGGCTTGGGGCTCAGACTGCTTGCCTGATTTGCAAGGGGGTGAGGTGAAAGACGGTTGGACATCGGCTGCAGGTGCCAACTGTGACCTTTCTGCAGTAGACTGGGTGGGAGACAATGTGAAGGAACTGGAGGCACTGTCAGCAGCAAACCAATCTACTATCGCCTCCACTTGTTCTAGCCTCATCACTTCTAGGGGCGTATGATGCCCTACCAAATACTGATGCAGGTTCTGTCGCCTACTCACAGGTTCTGTCGCCTACTCACTCACACTGAGGAAAGTGTTTCACTTGTGCGTGTAGCTGGCACAGATCGACCACGTCCTCTCCTTGCAACAGGAGCTCTACCAGCAGCACCACGACCCAGGCCATGGCCCTTATTTGACGGTCTCCTCATATTTCTGTAATTTAGGATCTTGCCCTAGAAAGGTTTTTATTGAATAGCGGAATAGGAAATATGATCCAAAAAAGTGTATGTATCTCGCACGTACAAAACCACACTAGGCCCCAATTACTATTGTTTCTACCCCTAAAAGGATGGATGAGGAGTAGGAGGAGTATGGAACAGACAGCACCCTCAAATCTTCAGAAGTATGAGATGAACCTCAAAAACTTGGAAAGGTGGATCTCACACGTACCGACACAGACTATCCCGCAATTCAATTGATCCTCAAAGGTTTTTATTGAATAGCGGAATAGGAAATATGATCAAAAAAAGTGTATGTATCTCGCACGTACACCACCACACTAGGCCCCAATTACTATTGTTTGTACCCCTAAAAGGATGGTTGAGCAGAAGGAGGAGGAGTATGGAACAGGCAGCACCCTCAAATCTTCAGAAGTATGAGATGAACCCCAAAAACTTGGAAAGGTGGATCTCACACGTACCGACACAGACTATCACGCAATTTAATTGATCCCCAAAGGTTTTAATTGAATAGCGGAATAGAAAATATGATCAAAAAGAAAGTGTATGTATCTCACACGTACACCACCACACTAGGCCCCAATTACTATTGTTTGTACCCCTAAAAGGATGGTTGAGCAGTAGGAGGAGGAGTATGGAACAGGCAGCACCCTCAAATCTTCAGAAGTATGAGATGAACCCCAAAAACTTGGAAAGGTGGATCTCACACGTACCGACACAGACTATCACGCAATTTAATTGATCCCCAAAGGATTTAATTGAATAGCGGAATAGAAAATATGATCAAAAAGAAAGTGTATGTATCTCACACGTACACCACCACACTAGGCCCCAATTACTATTGTTTGTACCCCTAAAAGGATGGTTGAGCAGTAGGAGGAGGAGTATGGAACAGGCAGCACCCTCAAATGTTCAGAAGTATGAGATTGTGTTCACTGTACCCCACAAAGATTGTGTTCACTGCACCCCACAAAGATTGTGTTCACTGCACCTCAAAAAGGATTTTGTTCACTGCACCCCACAAAGATTGTGTTCACATCACCCTAAAAGGATTTTGTTCACTGCACCCCAAAAAGATTGTGTTCACTGTACCCCCCAAAGATTGTGTTCACTGCACCCCACAAAGATTCTGTTCCCTGTACCCCACAAAGATTGTGTTCACTGCACCCCACAAAGGATTTTGTTCACTGCACCCCAAAAAGATTGTGTTCACTGCACCCCAAAAAGGATTTTGTTCACTGCACCCCAAAAAGATTGTGTTCACTGCACCCCACAAAGATTGTGTTCACTGCACCCCACAAATGATTTTGTTCACTGCACCCCAAAAAGATTGTGTTCACTGTACCCCCCAAAGATTGTGTTCACTGCACCCCACAAAGGATTTTGTTCACTGCACCCCAAAAAGATTGTGTTCACTGTACCCCCCAAAGATTGTGTTCACTGCACCCCACAAAGATTCTGTTCACTGTACCCCACAAAGATTGTGTTCACTGCACCCCACAAAGGATTTTGTTCACTGCACCCCAAAAAGATTGTGTTCACTGCACCCCAAAAAGGATGTTGTTCACTGCACCCCAAAAAGGATTTTGTTCACTGCACCCCAAAAAGATTGTGTTCACTGCACCCCACAAAGATTGTGTTCACTGCACCCCAAAAAGGATTTTGTTCACTGCACCCCAAAAAGATTGTGTTCACCGTACCCCCCAAAGATTGTGTTCACTGCACCCCACAAAGGATTTTGTTCACTGCACCCCAAAAAGATTGTGTTCACTTTACCCCCCAAAGATTGTGTTCACTGCACCCCACAAAGATTCTGTTCACTGTACCCCACAAAGATTGTGTTCACTGCACCCTAGAAGGATTTTGTTTACTGCACCCCAAAAAGGATGTTGTTCACTGCACCCCAAAAAGGATTTTGTTCACTGCACCCCAAAAAGATTGTGTTCACTGCACCCCACAAAGATTGTGTTCACTGCACCCCACAAAGGATTTTGTTCACTGCACCCCAAAAAGATTGTGTTCACTGCACCCCAAAAATAATTTTGTTCACTGCACCCCAAAAAGGATGTTGTTCACTGCACCCCAAAAAGATTGTGTTCACTGTACCCCCCAAAGATTGTGTTCACTGCACCCCACAAAGATTCTGTTCACTGTACCCCACAAAGATTGTGCTCACTGCACCCTAAAAGGATTTTGTTCACTGCACCCCAAAAAGGATGTTGTTCACTGCACCCCAAAAAGGATTTTGTTCACTGCACCCCAAAAAGGATGTTGTTCACTGCACCCCAAAAAGGATTTTGTTCACTGCACCCCAAAAAGATTGTGTTCACTGCACCCCACAAAGATTGTGTTCACTGCACCCCACAAAGGATTTTGTTCACTGCACCCCAAAAAGATTGTGTTCACTGCACCCCAAAAAGGATTTTGTTCACTGCACCCCAAAAAGGATGTTGTTCACTGCACCCCAAAAAGATTGTGTTCACTGCACCCCACAAAGATTGTGTTCACTGCACCGCACAAAGGATTTTGTTCACTGCACCCCAAAAAGATTGTGTTCACTGCACCCCAAAAAGGATGTTGTTCACTGCACCCCAAAAAGGATTTTGTTCACTGCACCCCAAAAAGATTTTGTTCACTGCACCCCAAAAAGGACATTGTTCACTGCACCCCAAAAAGATTGTGTTCACTGCAGCCCAAAAAGATTGTGTTCACTGCAGCTCACACACAGAAAAATGGATGTGGATCACTGACACCTGCCTATCTCCTATCCCACACCACACAGCAATATCGATTGTAGTTTGTAGAACACAGTTTCCCTAAAATTCAGCAGCAGCAGCCTCTCCCTAACAGGATTGAGAAGAGATCGTAGATCAGGATTGAGTGCAGAGTCACCCCACCCCCCACACAGCAATATCGATTGTACTTTGTAGAAGACACTGACCCTATAATTCAGCAGACTCTATCCCTAAAATGCCTACAACTCGCCCTGCCTAAACACTCCGACCTGTCCCTCAATTCTATCCGGACACAAATGGTTTTTTCCTGCCTGTCTTTCCCTAATCAGCAGCCAGCACGTTGATGTGTGCTCTGTCCCTGATCTAAGCAGCAGAATGAAGACGCTGCGGCTGCCTGGAACTTATAAAGACTTGGTCACATGCTTCAGACGGCCAATCACAGCTACTGAGACATTTGCAGGCATGGCTGGGATGGCTTAAGGCACACCAGTTAAACGATTGTTGATTGGCTGTTGAAAGCCCGCCATGAAAAGAGCGCCAAAGCATGCAAAACCCGGAAATAAAACGACCGAACACGGATTTTTACCCGAACATACAGTAAAGTGTCCGTGTCCGTGTTCGGGTACAAAAAATCCAATTATTTGGTACGAACACGAATAATACAGTCCGTGTTCGCTCAACACTAGTTATTTCTATATAATTTCATTGAGACCTGGGGGTTTGGACGCCCCCAGCTTCTGGTTGTGAATGAATATGGGTATTTCTACAACCTAGCCATTGTAATAAAAATATGTTCTAAGATCTAGGTTCTAGTTTAAGTGAAACTATTTGCTTCTTCTTAGGTAGCTGTATACATAAAGTCTCTGACAACATCCCTGGCTAGTTATCAACTATTCCTTCAACTTGCTTAAATGAAATGTTCATTCTCTAGTGATCTTACCAAGAAAGGAAACATACATTGAACCAATATAGAATGTCAATACTAACCTGCCTCTAAAAATGCTGGTTGTCTGACAGTAAGGCTAAATCTCTGTCTTGAGTACTTCCTAAATCATTAGGATTGATTTACTAAAAGATTAGAGATGGTTCACTTACCAAAATGAGTGTTTACTTAGCTTAGTAAATAAAGTGAAGCTGTACTCACTTTGAATATGCAGTCATTTGCAAGGGCAATAAAAGACAAAATGTATTTCTTGAACATGATAGGCTGATTAGGGTTTACAGTTATTTTAGCATACTTGAGGAGTGAGTGTAATTTCTTTTTTCAGCTCAAGAAAAAATTTTGAATAAAAGGGGGGAAGTTTGAAGGATTTTTTTCTGATTGCTTGGGTCTAAGAATTGTCCAATTCTCCTTAAATCAGACAAATCTGCATGTAATAGTTCATCAAAAATGTACCAAAAAAAGTAAATTTGCCCAACTCTCAGATAAATTAGTTAATCTCTGCTAATAGTAATGTAGAAAATACATATATGTACAGTCTTAGCACGACAAGATAATAACTGGCCAGCGCCATGATGAAAAGTGCACTTTAGATGATGAAAATGCACTGCCTGAACTTTGGCTGATGACCACACTGGGGGGGGGGGGGGGGTCATTTCATGTGGCACACTCTGCGAAATGAATACCAAGCAGAAGCCCACATTACAACTTGTACTAATACCAATGTGATAAAAATAGAAGGTAATTCCATTTGCCTTCACCTCTTCACTGCCACAGGGCCCTAATACATTAATGGATTCAACAAAGTACAAGAGAAAAGTATGGTTCATGGAGAGATGGAGAAGTATTAGTGGAAGATGTCACGCTGTGGAGCTGGATAGTAATTGAAATAATGAAGATATCTGGCGTACATTTCCAACAAGTAGATTGGAGAGGATATGGTCAGAATATGCTTTTATGTCAATGGAATTTTCACTTCCGTGAGCAGGTTTTACAGTGTTCTTAAAACATTGTCTCAAAAGCAGATCAAAGATATGCAGGCTGCTGGTAATGCCAAGCACACAGAAAATGTGTGTTTGTTAAAGGTAAAGCAGAAAATAAAGTAGAACTTTTTATATATTAAATTATTTTTTAAGTGCCCTAAAGCCCAACTGAAACCTCAACTGACACATGAATAAAGTTACGTTTTGCCTATTCATTACTGTATTCTTCGCTACATAAGACGCATCTGACCATAACATGCATCTAGGTTTTAGAGGAGGAAAACAAGAAAAAAAATATTCTTACCCAAATGGTGTACTAAAATATTTAACAAAATATACAGAATAATATTTCAACCATGTAAAGTGAACAACAGTCAACAATGGCATTAGGAACCATCACCACTGTCATTAACAAATGAGGAGAGACTTCAAGGTTCGAGTACTCATCTAGTTTTTTGGGAACCCCAAGAACTCATCATCGCTAGTGTCAGAATGTATGAAGCTCAGTTGCTCACAATCACTGACATCGCTTTCTTCGCTATCTTCATACACGATGCTATCTTCAGTTCCATCTAAGGCATTGCTAATGCCACATTTTTTGAATGACTGTACAATGATTTTCTCCTTCACTGAGTGCCAGTCCAGCCCAGTCAGCTCACGTACACAGCACAGCAGTGCGGCTGCCAGCACTCACTCCTCCCACTGTGTGCCGTGCGCTGTGCAGCCGGGCCAGGCTCGTTCACTGGCCAAGGTGCTTGATCATGCCCTCACCAGAGTCATGTCAGAACAATGGAAGACCACTGATCCAATCAATCGCCCGCTATTTGTTCACACATTTATCCACTAGTCCAGTACGATCAAACTGGCAGTGGAAGGCAATCTTAATATCCTACAAGTTGATGTATCTTTGACACCAGCCTTAAAAGTGAAACCCATGATTGCCTATAAACGCAGTAGGAAATTACAGGAACATTGGGTACAGGCTGATCCCAGACCAAAATATCCACCCACAATATCACACAAAAAAGGTTGTTATAAGTGTTTCAACTGTAATGTGTGTAATTCACTCATTAGTGGAACGTTTTTTTTCACACCCACACAGGGGTAATCGATACTGAATATTGGATTACCCTAATTATAACACTGACTTCAACACTGACTTCTGCGTTTATATCTTAGAATGTCCTTGTGCATTGACATATGTAGGCAAGACGAGGGGAGCGTTCAAGAAACAGTTTCAGAAACACAGGAGTGATATCAGGACCACACTGGCAAGGATAGAGAAAGGTAAACAAACTAACCTGAACAAGCCGGTAGCGATACATTTCGCCACATCCAAACATCAGACCCACGAGTTATGTGGGAAGGTGATTGAGCATGTCAAATAACTGGCCAGGGGAGGCGACCGGGACCAATTGCTCCTTTGCCATGAGGCGTACTGGATCTATACCTTGGGTACAGTACAACCTGGCGGCCTCAACGTTAACTTGTCCCGGACCCTCACATGTTTTCTTGGTGAAAGATAGTCCTACGATCTTCAAATTGCAGGGTAATTTATAACCCCTTGTTATTTCTGAGGTACACTCAGAAATGGGCATAAGACAATGTGCCGTTTGTCTTTTATTATTTTTTTAAATCCCCTTTTTTTTTTCTTTCTGAGTCATTCTTAGGTTTGCTGCCTATTACTGGGGTGTGTAAACTCAGGGGTGACACGACCTTTTTATCATAATCACCGTTTTGATTTTTTGACCCCTCGAGAGACTCCCCCCTCTTCTGCCACAGAAAAGCCAAGCAGCGGGCCTGGTATTCTAACACAGCGGTGGATGACATTTCCCCCTATTTTTTTGTAAAATACGGTAGATCTATTAACCAGTTCCATACTGGCGCATTATAAAATTACGTCGGCAGGAACACTGTGTCGATCAAGGCAGGCGTCATATGATGTCTGCCCGGATCCGCTGCTCTCCCACCCCCCGGGGGCGCACAGCCCCGCGATCGGGGATGCGGCGTGTCCGTCGGGACACAGCCCATCCCTGATCAGTGTAAAGAGCCAATCACAGCCAGCCACATGCACTTCCCTCGTGCACCCCACTCGCACACACCCTCAGGGGCACGCAGAGCAGCGATCGGGGATGGTGAGTGTCACTCTGACACAATCCATCCCTGATCAGGGTAAAGAGCCAATGAAATTGGCTCTTTACTACGTGGCTGGCTGTGTCCAATAACAGCTGGTCACAGAATGTCAACAGAGACAACAGTAACTAGCTGTTACCGTGTTCTCCTCCTCACACACTGATCCTGTGTGAGGAGGAGATTGCGGTAACAGCTAGTTACCGATCACAGTGCACCCCAAAACACAATGATTGCCCCCCCAATAAAGAGTACCTTTTACTAGCCCATCAAAGTACCTGTCACCAGCCCATCAGAGTACCCGATTACCTGTCGCCAGCACATCAGTTACTCTGATGACAGGTACTCCGGTACTTTGATTGGCTGGTGACAGGTACTCGGGTACTCTGATGGGCTGGTGACAGGTACTCGAGTACTCTGATGACAGGTACTCGGGTACTCTGATGGGCTGGTGACAGGTACTCGGGTACTCTTTTGACAGGTACTCGGGTACTTTGAGTACCTGTCATTAGAGTACCCAAGTACCTGTCATTAGAGTACCCGAATACCTGTCATCGGAGTACCCGAGTATCTGTCATTGGAGTACCCGAGTACCTGTCATCAGAGTACCCGAGTACCTATCATCAGAGTACCCGAGTACCTCTCATCAGAGTACCCCAGTACCTGTCATCAGAGTACCCGAGTACCTGTCACCAACCCATCAGAGTACCCGAGTACCTGTCACCAGCCCAGAGTACCCAAGTACCTCTCTGCAGCCCATCAGAGTACCCGAGAACATGCAAGAAGGTACACTGTCAGTGCTCTGCACCTATTCCCTGCGCTCAAAGTGGTGCAATTCTCTATCCAACTCAACTTGTAGATGAGAACAAATCATTTGGCAACCTTCTAATGCTTCAGCCTTGCAGCCCCTCACTAGACCAGGGTAGTCTGGAAACACTGTGAAACGACAAACAAACACAAGGGCGCACCGGCCTAGTGCATTATCCTTAAAACAGATTTATTAAAATGATGAATTAAAATTACTCACAAACGAGTTCTTGATAAAAGGCACATCAAACAAGCATAAAATCCTCAGCATCGAGATTTGAGGCTCTGAAGAAGAGGCGCTGCCACAAAACCGGTAAGCCTGTACAGCTTCGGTGGACGATGGAATCCCGATCTCGATGCTGAGGATATTATGCTTGTTTGATGTGCCTTTTATCAAGAACTCGTTTGTGAGTAATTTTAATTCATCATTTTAATATATCTGTTTTAAGGATAATGCACTAGGCCGGTGCGCCCTTGTGTTTGTTTGTCGTTACCCGAGAACATGTCATCAGCATACCCACGTACCTGTCACCAGCCCATCAGAGTACCCAAGTACCTGTTATCAGAGTACTTGAGTACCTGTCACCAGCCCATCAGAGTACCCGAGTAACTGCCATCAGAGTACCTGAATACCTGTCTCCAGCCCATCAGAGTACCTGAGTACCTGTCTACAGCCCATCAGGGTATCTGAGTACCTATCTGCAGCCCAATAGAGTACCTGAGTACCTGTCTGCTGCCCATCAGAGTACCCGAATACCTCTCTGCAGCCCATCATAGTACCCGAGTACCTCTCTGTAGCCCATCAGAGTACTCAAGTACCTGTCTCCAGCCCAGAGTACCCAAGTAACTGTCTCCAGCCCAGAGTACCCGAGTACCTGTCTCCAGCCCAGAGTGCCAGAGTACCTATCTGCAGCCCATCAGATTACCCAAGTACCTGTCTCTAGCCCATCAGAATACCCAAGTACCTCTCTGAAGCTCATCAGAGTACCCGAGTACCTTTCTGAAGCCGCCGATCAGTGTACCTGAGTACCTGTCTGCATCCATCAGAGTACCTGAGTACCTATCTGCAGCCCATGCCTCCTAGATTATGTGTTGGGGTGTTTGCTTTCCAAAATGGGGTCATTTTATGGTGGTTTCCATTGTCCTGGTGCTCCAGGGCCTTCAAAAGTGTGTTTGGTTGTGATGAAATTATATGTGTAATTTGTGCTCCTAGAACACCTGATGGTGCTCCTTTAATGTTGGGTCTTTGTATGTGGCCAGGCTGTGACAAAGTCTCACATATGTGGTATCGACATACTCAGGAGGAGTAGCAGAATGTATTTTGGGATGTAATTTTTGCTATGTACATACTATGTGTTAGAAATATCTTATAAATTGACAACTTTGTGTAAAAAAAAACGCGTTTTCATTTTCTTTCCACATTTTCCAAAAACTTGTGGAAAAAAATGACATGTTCAAAAGACTCATTGTGCCTCATAGAATATACATTGGGGTGTTTGCTTTCCAAAATGGGGTCATTTTGTGGGTAATTCCCTTGTCCCAGTGTTCCAGGGCCTTCAAAAGTGTGATAGGTTGTAATGAAATTATATGTGTAATTTATGCTCCTAGAACGCCTGACGGTGCATGTCGGGCCTCTGTATTTGGCTATGCTGTGACAAAGTCCCACATATGTGGTATCGCCATACTTAGGAGGAGTAGAATAATGTATTTTGGGGTGAAATTTTTGCTATGTACATGCTATGTGTTAGAAATATCTTATAAATTGGCAACTTTGTGTAAAAAGAAAAAAATAAATTCATTTTCTTTCCACATTTTTCAAAAACTTGTGGAAAAAAATTACATGTTTAAAAGATTCATTATGCCTCATAGAATATACGTTGTGGTGTTTGCTTTCCAAAATGGGATCATTTTGTGGGTAATTCCATTGTCCCGGTACTCCAGGGCCTTCAAAAGTGTGATAGGTCATTAGGAAATTATATGTGTAATTTATGCTCATAGAACACCTGACGGTGCTCCTTGCATGTTGGGCCTCTGTATGTAGCCAGGCTGTGTAAAAGTCTCACACATGTGGTATTACCATACTCAAGAGGGGTAGCAGAATGTATTTTGGGGTGTAATTGCAAGTATGCATATGCTGTGTGTGAGAAATAAGTTGTTATTATGACAATTTTGTGTAAAAAAATATATATATTTCTTCATTTTCCCAAGAATTGTGAGAAAAAATTACAACATTAAAAAACTCACCATGCCTCTTACTAAATACCCTGGAATGTCTACTTTCCAAAAAGGGGTCATTTGGGGGTATTTATACTGTCCTGCATTTCAGGGCCTCAAGAAATGAGATAGGCTGTCGGTACATCAGGTGTGATTAGGTGTGATCAATTTTCTACGATTGGCACCATAGCTTGTAGACTCTATAACTTTCACACAAACTAAATAATAATAACTAATTTGGGTTATTTTTCCTAAAGATATATAGTAGTATAAATTTTGGCCCAAATTTATGAAAAAAAATTACTTATTTGCAAACTTTTATAATAGAAACTAAAACAAAATGTTTTTTTTTTTTTTTTCAAAATTTTCGCTCTTTTTTCACTTATATCGCAAAAAATAAAAAACCCAGTGGTGATTAAATACTACCAAAAGAGAGCTCTATTTGTGTGAAAAAAATTATAAAAAATTTGATTGGGTACAGTGTTGCATGACTGAGTAATTATCATTCAAAGTGTAAGAGCGCTGAAAGCTGAAAATTGGTCTGGGCAGGAAGGGGGTGTAACTGCTCTGTATGGAAGTGGTTAAGAAAGGTAAGCTAAAAAGGAATCAAAAAGATCTTTGCTTAAAAAACACAACATTTTCAGGATTGCCTTTTTTAAAAAAAAGTAAAAGTATTAACATAACTTTATTTCATAAAACAGTCAAGGGAAGCTGACTTTAATTCTCTTTAAATTTATATGGCAATGCAATTAGATTGCAAAACATCTATAAAGTTTAACTTTGTAATAGTAAACAGGGAACAGCAATTCTACAAAATTAACCTTTTTTCTTTTCATGGAAAAAAATACATTTTACATTTCTAATACCAGAATAATAAACTACCAAATGTATGTACAGTGTTTTCCTTTTCTGTAATGTTTTTCTGCTATGATGTTTTAAATATGCTATTATCTGTAAAGAAGCTTTAAATGGCTTGAGTTCATTGGAGGCCAAATCGACTTCTAAATCCTAGGACATATCTCTTCCTCTTGCTTGTGCTAGACAGAAAAGTCCTCACCAATGGAAACAGATGCACAAGAGGTCTGTTACAGTTATGAAAAGCCCTGCTCTGTAAGTGTTGAGTTAGATTTAAAAATATGCCATTGAATGAAATGTAAGAAGATTGTCAATTTTACCACGACCATGAGGCATTATCATTCATTCTGCAATAGACACACCCCTGTCACATTAGGCATTCTGATGAATAATTGCGCATGAAGTGTTTTTTTAAAAATAGAAATTTTGGATTGATGATCCCATCCGTCCCACGGGATCTATGGCTTGACTCCACAAGATATGGGTTACTATTATCACCAGAGCATTCTACAGTAAAACCTACCCTAATTTTTGTAATATATACAGTAGGCCATTTTTTTTTAACATTGCAATTAATCTAATTAATATATATCAAATATTAACACAAACTCTAAGCATAAAACACAATTTCCTCCAAAGTGAGTTATTGCCCTTCCCTGTGTGTATGGTTTTACCAGACTGGTTGTATACTAAAATGGTATATGTTCTGTTGCATGAAAAAAAGTGAATTTTTGAACATAAAAGTTGCTTTAACAACCAAAAATGATAAATTATTGTCAGTGCTCAATAGCAATGAAAGTTCAAATCTTTGGCACCCAGTCCCTCCAGACCTGGAAATCTTCAGAAGAACTATAAATGAAACAGAGAGTGCAGGGGCATAGTGTAGGATCCTCAAAAATAAATAAATAAAACCCTTTAGGTGGTAAAAAAAAAATAAAATACAGTATATTGTACTCACAAAAGAGTTAAAAAGACACGCTTTTTTAATTTCTATAAGGAACTCCAAGTTGGCGTTTGGTTCTGATGAAGAGGTGCTGCCTTGAAATACATTAGCCAGAATATTAGAGTTTGGTATTTGAATGAGGCACTAATGGACAGATGAATGCATTCATCGTATAATAAGATGTTCCTTATGAAAATGAGAAAAGCATGTTTTTTTATCACTTTTATGAGTACAATATATTCATATACAGTATCTCACAAAGGTGAGTACACCCCTCACATGTTTGTAAATATTTTATTATATCTTTTTATGTGACAACACTAAAGAAATTACACTTTGCTACAATGTGAAGTAGCATCATAGCATTGTCATATAAAGCAGCCCTGGTTGCACATAAGTGAAGTATGCCCCATTCCTTACCCTTTTACTTGTATATCTCACACTAATGCATGCAGTTAGATTAATTCATGGATGGGGTTTCCTAAGACCTACACATAATTTTAAGGGTTCCTCTGCGGTTGAGAAAGACTAGCATAAACAACGCCTAATCATATTAAACTTGAATGTTTATTTAAATTTTGATACATGAAAGAAGTCTTTAATTTTAACTTTACAATTGGAAATCCCTACTTCTTCAATAAAAATGGGACATATGGGAGCACAAAGTTAAGGCGTTGTAAAACCATAATTTTCTTATATAATAAATTGAGTAATAAAAAGAGTATAATCCTGCCTTCATGAACCACAATCAGTGAGACATTTTGTTTTTAATGTGTACTTTGTAAAATTAGAATAATACACATTTTGGTCCAGATAACACCTGTTTCTGTTGACATTGACAGCTGTGCAGAGATCTAATCCTGTGGCTGCTCTCGCTTTGACTGACGTTGGAAGAGGCAATCACTCTTTCTTTGCCAGAATAGCATAGAAGCATTTCCAATGAAGGAAATAAATATTTCCTAGGAGAATGCTAGTTCAGTTCATTTAGTATTTTGTTCCATCTACAAAGGTCATCCTTTTACAAGAAAGGACCAGCAAGTGGTAAAGAAATGGAAGTACACAATTGGAAAAAAGCACAATTCCTTCAATGCTGTAAATACCAATTTATTTAGGTGATCAAAATCTGTACAAAGAGGAATGCTGTATAAGGATATATAGTGACTGCAGTCCCCTTCTTCTATGTACAAGAGCAGAGATAGTGAAATAAGCAAGATAAAAGGTATTGTAAAGGGTCACATGGACCTCTGTATTATTGCAACCCTCTCATAAAGCATAGCCCATATCCATTCCTTTCAAGGTCACAGGGTGACAGTCACTCTAAAAAAGAACAAGCTATGGATAATCGATGGCGTGTTCCAAGAAGAACACTAAATGCCAGGAGCAAGGGATGGGAGCGGTAGACGAGGAGCTGCATAGTTTTGTTTTACCTGACAGACTCAATAATCACGGGAAAAGCTTAACTGATGACACTTCATTAGCATAATGAGTGGAAACTGGGAAGAGGGGAGTCGGATACTCTATCATCAAGCAGATCACGTACAAGCGCACATCTAGCGTTCTGCTTTACTATTACAAGCACTGTTTGTGTTCAGTATGAACATTCATTTTCTTTAGAGCTGTCTTCTACAGTAACTAGAAATATGTCTGCAGACATTACACAGTAATAGCCCAAAGAAAGGCTGTTTAGGTATGGTTCAGTTTTCTTCATCTGCATTCGCTCATGGGCAGAATTTTATACAAGGGTAGAATAACAGGAGAGAGGGAAGATCATCAAACAGAAAAACAACGCATAAAGACCAATAATATAGTTCTGATTTGTAAAACTGTTAGTGCTGCATAAAACAGGGTCTGTTTTATGAAGCACTAACAAAAAAGTAGAAATAACATATTAATACGCACTGCAGCATACACCCCCTTTTCATCTTTAAAATTTGCTAATGAGAAGATTAGTGTGGGAGTAAAATTTGACCAGCAGATATGCATGAAAGACAGTTAGGAACAGACATGAGGTCATGGTTGTCCTTGGAGTTTTCATTCCCTCAGTACAGTCTGCAGCATGCAGAGTTATACCTTCCCCTCCCCCTCTTTTATACCTTACGCGGGAGTACTTGTGTGGACCAAGCATTTCTGTTTATGATTTGAAAGTGTGCCAGCAGACATTATGCTTGTACATGTTACTATTCTTAATCAGGCGCTTTATAGATTCCGTTGAGCCCTATTAATAATGGTATTACTGTGTGCATTCAGGCTTACATTTTTTGCTAGGTGCACTACAAAGCATCACAGCAAGATCATAAAGATGCTTTGCTCTGTGATCTGTAAAATTGACAAATACTGCTGGCTATATCGGAAAACACACTTTATTGAGAGCCCATTCACATTAGTGCGACTTGTCAGGCGACTTGTCAGCCTGACAAGTCGTGCTCGGTCGCGGTCCCTTGATTAGCACAGGACCCGTTCTAATAGGAGCGACACAAGTCGCTCCGACTTAGAAAAAGGGTCCTGTACTACTTTGGGGTGACCTGGAGGCGACTTGCATAGACTTCCATTATGTGAAGTCTCTGCAAGTCGCGCCGAAGTCGCGGTGCACAGCGGTGCACGCGACTTCACAGGTCGCCCCCCAAAGTTGTGTCGCGCTAGTCTGAATGGGGTCTAATTATTATACTACTGTGAATAATAAACAGGGTTAAAGAGGAGGAAGGGCCGTTTTCCCCACAAAAACAGTCCAAGGGAAAGGGGAAATGGGAAAAAAACAGGGGAATGGACGGGATTTTTAAGGTACCATCTTAACTAATAGATATTTCACATAAAACATTTTTTTATTCCCCCTCATCCCCCTAAATATTTTATTCCCCCTCACATAAAACATTTTTATATAAAATTTTATTGAAAAACAATACAGATTAAAAAGGACAGAGGTCCATAATCAATACATAGCTTCAAAAATGGATAGCTGAGAAACAGGGTATGCCATACAATGTTCAAGCGTGCATTCCTCTACATGTTTCACGGATGGACTGCTTCTTCAGGAGGATATAAATGCACTCTATAGATATTAACACAAACGAGTAAATATTTTTTAAAAAGACAGGCAAAAATCACAGAACAATAAATCACAGTTATACAAAAAAATAACAAATGTGATGTACAAGTAATGCTATATCATTGTTTAATTGTGATTTATTGTTTTGTGATTTTTGCCTGTCTTTTTAAAAAATATTTACTTGTTTGTGTTAATATCTATAGAGTGCATTTATTTGCTCCTGAAGAAGCAGTCCATCCCTGAAACATGTAGAGGAATGCACGCTTGAACATTATATGGCATACCCTGTTTCTCAGCTAACCATTTTTGAAGCTATGTATTGATGATGGACCTCTGTCCTTTTTAATGTGTATTGTTTTTGAATAAAATTTGATATAAAAATTTTCTATGTGAAGAATCTATTAGTTAAGATGGTACCTTAAAAATCCAGTTCATTCCCCCTTTTTTTGTCATTTCCCCTTTCCCTGAGAATGTTTTTGTGGGGAAAACGGCCCTTCCTCCTCTTTAACCCCGTTTATTAGTCAATTTGGGATGTCGGTACCCACAACCCTTGTTGTATTTCAGGCTTGACATTACTAACTATTGCGAATGTCCATATGCACCACGATTTTAATCACACATATTTGGCAACTGGAAGATGAAGATATGGAAGAGAGATATAGTTTAACAGGCCAGGCTGTCTATAAAACCTGTCAGTTACAGGGGTTTAGACAAACTATATAACACTATTAGGGGGGTACTTACAATGGTCAGCTTTTATGCAGATGGTATAAAGTACATGTTTATTTTTACTTGCCCTACACCCCTTAGTACTGTACAGAGAGCCATGTTACTCACCTTGCTTACCATTCCAATAATCCTCATTGCCCAAAACCACCAAGTGTCTCTAACAAAATTGTCCCCCATTCCCCTTTCATGCTTATGGGTGAACTGTTTCCCAGGCATCCAGCATAATGCACTTCCCAAATGCAAAGCAAAGCAAGCAGTCTCAGGCGTTTGTGTAAAATAAAGCAGTATGACTGTAAAAAAAAGCTTTGCAGAGAGCCGTGTTATGACCTGCCAAAGTTACATGACCAACTGTACATCATTCACAGAGCTCTCTTGGCTCTATGGGGCACCAAATCCAGCATCATCACATGAGAAGAAGGGGCGTATCTAATGCCCAGAAGTATTTCTCTTTGCTCTGCATGGACAAATACTGTAGAAAAGAATCACCTCCTATAGCAACATTTTGTTGCTTTTCAGCCTGAGGTGAAGACAATCACAGTTTTTGTTTTAACCAGCTGTATTTATATTTGTATAAGTGCAATGTATAGCATCCAAGTGAAAGATATAACACCAACACCAAAAAAAAATCAAAAACTGAATCACTGAGTTGGAAAAAGGATCTCCCCCTTGTGTCAGTATTGTGTCAGCGTCAGTATTTCATTGAACCACCTTTTGCTTTAATTACAGCCTTTAGTCTGTTGATATATGTCTCTACTAACTTTGCACATCTAGATTCTGCAATATTTGCCCACTCTTCTTTGCAGAACTGCTCAAGTTCAGTTATTTTATGGTGACTGTTTGTGGACTGCAGTCTTCAAGTCATTCCACAGATTTTTAAGGGGGTTTAAGTCTGGGCTCTGACTAGGCCATGTGAGGACATTCATCTCTTTCTTCTTCAACCACTGTGTGGTCATTTTTGCTGTGTGCTTCCTGGGAGCAGCCCTGGGAGACTGACCTCCTCGCACTCGTGTTACTTGCTGCCAGGTGCCCTTATCCACTCCAGCCCAGGGGGATGTAAGCATTTTATGTACTTTGTTTTCCGGTTATCAATGCCATTAAACTGATAACCCTTTCTATACTGGATGTTCACCTGACTCCTTTATCCATTGCATCCCGGAGTAGTTCATGCGCTGCCTTCCTCATGTACTTTTGTCCGTATCAGCACCCTTCCTATGCTGGTTGGCTAGCAGCAGGACAACCGCTGGGGAGCCCCTGGTTTGTGATTAATGCTTTGCATTCCTAAGATAGTCTTTCTAATCTTTTTACCATGTAGAAATCCTCTAAATAACTCTCCATTGGTGGTCAGTAGAAAAACATGTTCTTACATTAGTGATCAGTGGAAAAATATCTCCTTGGTGGTTATTGGAGAAATGCAACCTTACCTTGATGGTCATTGGAGAAATGCCCCCTTACATTGGTGGTCATTGGAGAAATGCCCCCTTACATTGGTGGTCTGTGGAGAAGTGCCCCTTTACATTGGTGGTGAGTGTAGTGCCCTCTTAAATTAGTGGTTTGTGTAGTGGCTTGAGTGGTAGTTTGTGTAGTTCCCCCTTGCATGAGTGGTTAGTGGAAATGTGCCCTCCTTCACAGTGGTCAGTGCAGTTCCCCCTTACATTGGTGTTTTTGTAGTCCCCCTTATATTGGTGATTATTGGGAAGAATGCCCATCTTACAGATAGCTAAAATAAATCTACGGTGTTAGTGGTTACTTATCTAATTGTTAAAAATTGCTTGTTGCTCAAGGAACCTCTAGCAACCTCTGAAGGAACCCTGGAGCAATTAATATTTCTGAAGTATAGCAAGGGATCACTAAACAGGCACAAAAGGACAAATTGTACAACAGATTTTTTACAAAGATACAAATTGAGATAGGAATTCTTTCCTTGCCTGCTCAAGGCGTATGAAGTCATATTAGTGCTCTGCCATCAACACAGATAAGTACTGCCTGTGATACTTTTTATTTTCAATAACAGGTATATATTCAGAATACGCTTTCTGGAATGCTTACCCCTTTTTCTCGGTTCAAGCGATGCTCATATAGAAAAAAAATTGTTTCAAAGTAGTAAAGGAATGAAACGTGGTCCTGACCATTCCTGATTTTGTATCTATTTAGAATAAAAATCTGTCTTATCTACAGAGATAAATCTGTCTCAGAACTTTGCAAACTGTAGCATTTGGCTGTTATGAAAAATGGGGGCATAGGTCACATATTCCCATTAAAATGTTTGCAAAGGCTTTGCTAAATGAGTGCCAGCTTGATGTGCAACGTAATGTGCAGCTAATTTGCTTAATAAATATCTCCTTCTGCATTGCCAAGATATATGCATAAAATCTTCAAACCACAGATGTTTTACGTTCCAATTACTTTCAAACTGGTACATTGAAAAGAATGAGATTGTTGTAACTGGTAAAGCAAGTCGATTTTAATGTTATATTAGATCTGTCAGTTTTGAATTTATTTACAGTTTTTCCATAGGAACCACTAGCAAAATCAGATATTTGTTTTGTTTTAAAAACACATTGTGGCAGGTATGTGGTACGTATTTTCATATGGCAGGCATTATAATTATTAGATGTGAGCTGCTAATAAAATCAGCATTCCTGTTTTAAGCTATTTTAAAAAATATTAGTCCAGCACCTCTAAAATGATAAAAATCAGCTTTTGCTGCTATATTAACCTTCTTTCTGGCATAATCCCCCAAAGAAGGATCTCTCTAAGGTCCATTTATGCTCATCTTTAAGGCTGAATGACACTCTGCATCAATAAACCTTCTTCCTGTGAACACAGCCTGCATGATGATGCATGCCCCAGAGGGTGTGTCTAAGACAGCGTGGATCCACAGAAAATGGATTTTAATATTTTCACAGTACTCCTGTTCTCTCTTCTCTCTTAAATTTCTCTACTCTCACCTAGATTTTCTTTCTATTTTTATTTCTTGATTTTTTTTGCAAAACATAATATTCCTCACTACCTTCATATTTAATTATATATTAGGTGATCCTGGTTAAGGGAGTTTGAAAATGACAGTAAGATCAAACAGCTGACAAAATAACCTGTCAGGACAAATGTGTCCCTCCAGCACTGCCTAGAGAGAAGTTAATATGCAAATAGTGACTTTCTGAAGACCACTGTTTGCATAGGCATATTCATGCTCCTTGCACCTATGTAATGATGACTGTGCCTATTATTATTTTGCTCATTCCGCCAGCATTGACATGTAAAACGGGTGCAGGGGACAGTAGTCTTCTCTAATAGGCAGTGGAGAAACATATGGGTGCTCTAGTTGACACTGGATGGGTAGATGTAAAGGGTACCACTATTTCCTGACAACTTATAATGGAGGATCCTACAATCGTTTTAGTATTTTTATTTAGCCACTGTAATAAATATCTACTGTATCTGCTGCAGTCACAAATATGGACCCTCACAACTATACAATCAATCAACCTTCTCCTTTTTGCATCTATCTTCGCATTATGTAATTGAGCAAATATAGTCATGTCCATATTTGGACAATGGTGTCACCTGGGAGACCCCACCCCTTTGTTTATACTTAGCTGACAACCGTGAGAGTTTTCATTTGTCAGCAAGTAGTCATCAGAAACAGATTGTATTGGCAGGTTCTGTTTTTCCAGATTAAGATAAACCCCATGTCCTTAGACCCCCAACAACCACCATGCCAGGTTTGTAGGGAAGAGTCTCTTATCGTCATCAACATGGATACAGGGTAATTTGACAGGGGGAACTCCTGTTGAGGGCATGTGGCCTGGTATGATTCAGGATGGGAGTGAATGCTCACCCCCTATTTCCTGGTGAGACGGGCTGCATGCTTGGAAAAGTGTTTGGGGGGGGGGGGGGGGGGGCTATGCTTTTTTTTTAATTTTTGTATTAAGTTCACCCTTTTTTTGCATGATGTCCCCAGATTACAATTAACATCTACACTATATTACCAAAAGTAACACCTGCCTTTACACACACATGAACTTTAATGGCATCCCAGTTTTAGTTTGTAGGGTTCAAAATAGAGTTGGCCCACCCATTGCAGCTATAACAGCTTAAAATTTTCTGGGAAGACTGTCCACAAGGTTTAGGAGTGTATCTATCGCAATATTTGACCATTCTTCCAGAAGCACATTTGTGAGGTCAGGCATTGATGTTGGAGAGAAGGTCTGGTTCGCTGTGTGAGGTCTAATTCACCCTAAAAGTGTTCTATCGGGTTGAGGTCAGGACTCTGCAGGCCAGTCAAGTTCCTCCACCCCAAACTCGCTCACTTATGTCTTTATGGACCTTGCTTTGTGCACTGGTCCAAATCATTTGGTGGAGGGGGGATTATGGTGTGGGGTTGTCTTTAGGGGTTGGGCTTGGCCCCTTAGTTCCAGTGAAGGGAACTCTTAAGGCGTCAGTGTACCAAGACATTTTGGACAAATTTAATGCTCCCAACGTTGTGGGAACAGTTTGGGGTTAGCCCTTCCTGTTCCAATATGGCTATGCACCAGTGCACCTTCCCAGAAGAGTTGAAGCTGATACAGCTGCAAAGGGTCGGCCAACCTAATATTGCACACTACCTTTTAAGACTGGAATGCCATTAAAGTTCATGTGCGTGTAAAGGCAGGCATTCTAATACATTTGGTAATATAGTGCATATCAGACCCTTATCTAAATGTCAGTTGTTTTTCAGCTCATCCCTACTGACTAGAGGGTCACAGTTTTGAAAATGCACTATAGCCTTCACAAGATGGATCAGCTCATATTTTGCAACTTTAAACGACCTTGCATCAAGAGGATATTAACCTCCCTGGTGGTCTGATTATGTCAGTATTTTTGAATGTACATTGTTTTGCATGAAAATGTGTTGTTTTATATTGTAGGCCTGTAATTCTTAGGAAAAACTCACTTAAATCTGTCCAAACAAGAGTCTAGTAGACATCCCGGGTATGATAAAGTTTGAAACATGAAATCATAAATTATAATATAACAATAATAATACAATTAATTCAAAAATGTAATCAAACCAAAAACACTGAAATGTGTCCAAACAAGGGTGCAATATTACTAGCCACTGTAATACTGGACACTACATATTGGTTTAGTAAACATCTTGGGTATGAAAAATGTTGAAACATGGGACACTGCACAAAGTCCGACATCACAATCAGGACAATGGAACCTGGTTTCCTTTCTGATTTTCTTTCCACTGTCATCTCCCTTTGAGCAACAAACCACGCACAGCCTTGTAGGTGCTGACTTTTCCTCGGTAGGTGGGATGTAGTCAATAAAGTGACGACCAGTCAGGCTTTCTGGGTTCACAACGACAAAAGCACGATGTCTAGCTCTATTCACGGGCATTGATGGTGTTCGGTGGTTCACAAAGATTCATTCGACAACTTTCCAAATTAGGTCAGGATAAATCACAGGCTTGTCACTCTTTTTTTTGAGCAGAATGTAGGCATTCCATATGCATTGCTCAAGAAGATGTCTGAAGATCTTCTTGTAGTAATTCTTTTGCTGTTTCCTCATTGCTGGGTACAATGTCATTGCTTGGTCGGCTCTGTTGACACCTCCTATGGTGTTGTTGTAGTCTATCACTACTTGTGGCTTCATGATTTCTTTCCCACCTTTCATGCGTACCATAACAGTGGAGGTATTATGAACTATACTCATTAGGCCCACATCTTTCTTGTTACGCCATCACAGTGCCATAATTTTTCCTTTCTGCTAGGCAACCGTTTCTCCAGTTTTCAGCTTCTCAGCTTCCAAACATTGGCGGTATGTCGCGCCGGTTAGCCCTAACGGTTCCATAGGCATCTGTTTTGATTTGCAGAAGAAACTCATAAAGTTCAGGAGACGTATAAAAGTTGTCAGTTTTCACACAATAGCCTTGATTTAGCAATGGCTCAATGAGTGAAAGAAAGAAAGATGTTGCCATTCTATAGTTGCTGTATTTTTGATTAAATTTTGTTCATTTTCCAGTGTATATGACTGAATTCCAAATGCAGCCAGTTGACAATTCGCATAGCATGTAGGTTTTACGCCAAATTGTGCTCTCTTTGATCCAATGTATTGTACCCAGCTGACTTTCATCTATGCTGATATCTCTTTCTGGCACCTAGCTCAGTTGGAAATTCTTTAGAATCATTTGTGATACTTCCAAAATTTTCTTTAGTTTTTGTGCAGGATGAGTAGTTTCACGAAATTCTTTGTTGTTTTTGAAGTGTAAAAATTTAATGATCAGGGAAAATCTGTACTCTGACATGACCGTGCCAAAGAATGGAGTGGCAAGTAATGTATTAGTTGTCCAATACCACTTCTGCAGGGGTTTCCTCACCACTCCCTGAAGTATTATTAGGCCCAGAAATTTTAAAATGTCATCTTTGGTCACTGGTTCCCAGTTAGGTAATTATGCTTTTGTACCAGTTGGTCTCGGTAACTATTTTTTCAATAACCTCATCGGTCAGAAATAATTGTAAGTATGCCAAGGGGTTGTCATGTTGAACGTCTACTTTCATACCGGATGGTCCAGTAAATGGGAATTTTGGGGGCGCTGTCTGATCGGTACCACAGTCTATAGAGTACCAAGTTTGCACATAACTGAGCTTAGTTGCAGAATCCTCGCTGTTGTCACTTTCAATGTCTGATGACAAATGTCCCCATGAATTACTATAGCTCAATTCTGCAAGTGATTCTAATTCACTATCGCTGTTTTCTAGCGGGTCTAAAACTGCTTTTGACCCAAAGGGACGCTTTTTGAATGCCATGGATGTTCTCAAGTTTCCAGGCAGAAAGAACGGTAAAAGTGCAGGCAGGGCACTGGACAAAACTGAGGTGAAATGGTATCACATAGTAATGTAATCCTAACAGATTACAATGTATTACAATGTATTGTGTGTATGTCATGTTTTTTGTTTATTTTTTTGAATTTCCCACCCAGGAGAGAGAAGCTTACCATGCTGCAGCCACGGTCCCCTTATCTGTAGTCCAGTCCCAGGTGCGGGCGGCTGGCACTGCTAGCAATGAGCTGGTAGGCGTGTCAGCTCGGCGGGGGAGAGTCTGCACAGCGGGCCTGTCTCTGGGTGCGGTGGGCGGCCCTCATTCTGCGGGAGAACAGTGGCATGGGATATCCGGCTCCTCTGCTGGGGGAGCCTGGCGGTCGGGAGGGAACGCCTACAGGTCCAGATCGGGGTCTGTGCGGGCTGCCAGAGAAGCGACTAAAATGGAGGAGAGGGCAGCGGTGCCAGCTAATGACATCATCAGAGGGAGGCAGAGCTGCTGCAGTCAGTTCTTAAGCCACCAGGGTACCCCAGCACAGGAGCAGCACATGCAGTGTCCAGGACCAGGAGTTGGTTGGCTAGCAGGGAACAGCAGCTCCACGGACAAGCAGAGGTCCACTTTGAGGGGGAAGGCAGCAGCTGGAGATGGACACCCTGGGGGCAGCGGGGACAACTGGAATGACGGCTGGTGTGGCTACCTACCCAGTGCAGCCCAGTGAGTGTACTATTTCTGATTTGTCTTGTTTTTTTCTGTTGTGTTGGGGGGGCTGGGGCTGAAGACAATGAGGCCTAAGAGTGGCCGGTTCAGGTCAGGCTGACAGGGGCATCTGGGAGGGCGTCTGGGATAGTCTGCAAGACTTGCTGCGGAGATTGGAAGCAGGGGTGACGAGGGACCCCTCGCCAGTATTGCCGTGAGCTTCCCTCAGGGAGGGGAGACACTATCCGGGGGCATTTGTGCCGGTGGTAGTCGTGGGCACATATCATCAGCCTCTGAATGAAGTTGATGACTTCCACCTCTGGATCGCCAGCCCCTGGAAGGAAGGGGATTTGTTGGTAGTTTAATGAAGGAACGTGTCGGTATGAAAGCACCTGCCGCATCAAACACGAATGTTCAGGCTGCAGAGGTAATCATTCCCTCGTTCGCATTTTAGACAGGGAAAAGGGAGTGCCAGTGACAATTCTGGAAAGAGGGATGACTCCAGTGAGGCTGGAAAGGACGCATCCCAAGTACATTGCAGGAAGTCCCTCCCATTTAGAATAATTTGCTTTGGCCGCTTCTTAATCCATCGGTTGGGTCAAAGAAGCTGCTGAAAGAAGTGACCTTGTGTCGCATGAGTGGTCCATTTCCTTTCCCGCATCTTCCGCGGCTTGTAGTTTCCCCATTGAGCGTAGTCTTGAAGAAGGAGCCAGGAAAATTTTGGAGAATTCATCATCTCTCGTTTCCGAAAGGAGGCTCAGTGAATGATGGTATTAACCCGCTGGAATGTGCAGTTACCTACACATCATTCAACGCAGCTGTTTCCTGGGTAGGTAGATATGGCCAGAGCTTGCTTATGACTAAATCTGATGTTGAATCTGCATTACGGCTGCTCCCAGTCCATCCTCAGAGTTTCCATTTGCTAGGATGCTGTTGGCAAGATTCTTACTTTGAAGAACGTTGCTTGCCGATGGGTTGTTCTATCTCATGTGCCCTGTTTGAAACGTTTAGTTCATTCCTTGAGTGGATGGGTAGGGGGGTCTCGGGGGGTGAACTCAGTCATCCACTTTCTGGATGATTTTTTGTGCATTGGACCGCCGGAGTCACGGATTTGTTAGATCCTGTTGGGGACATTGCAACATCTTGCAAAATGTTTCGGCATGCCTTTTGCAGCGGAGAAGATGAAAGGCCCGGCCACAGAACGGGTTTTTTCTCAGAATAACCATTGATTCAGTGGCCATGGAATGCAGATTGCCTATGGATAAATTGTTGGCTCTGTGAACGGAATTGGGACAAGCATGCAGACGATGGAGGATTAAGTTGTGGGAGCTACAATTACTGCTAGCTAAGGTAAACTTTGCTTGCAGAATTATTTCCATGGGCAGGATTTTCTGCAGGCGTTTGTCGGCAGCTTCATCTGGCATCAAGGACCCGGGCCATTATGTGCAGCTTTTCATGGGCCTCAGGGCCAACCTGCGTATTTGGGATATTTTTCTTGAATCTTTTAACGACCATTCTTTATGGCTGGAGGGTCCGGTCAGCAATGCGGATCTGGTCCTGTTCACAGGATGCAGGGGGTTCAGCGGGATATGGGGCTTATTTTCAGGGGCATTGGAGTGTTGAGCCAAGGCCTGAGGAGTGGCACGCTGCTGGATTTTTTAGGAACCTTGTGTTACTCAAGCTGTTTCCCATTGTCTTGGCAGTAGAACCTTGTGGGAAGACTTTTTAGAACAAAAAAGTGTGATTCAATTGTGAAAATATGGGCGTGGTTTTAGCAATTAATAACATCTCAGCTTCTTCCCCTCAATGGTTAGGCTCTTGCGTTACTTGCTTTTGATTTGTTTGCGATCGAATACCTTTATTTTTGCTGTTCACATCCCGGGAGCTACCAAAAAATTAGCAGATGTTTTGTCTCGTTTTAAGCAGGACAAGTTTGGCATGTTGGCACTGGAGGCGGAGCAACATGGGGTGCCTTGTCTTCGGAGGAGGATAGCATTGGAGTGGCCGCTGGACTGATACAGGACTCGCTCAGCGCGGCAACATGAGTGTCCTATTCCAAAGCATGGGAGGAATGGTTCTCTTTATTAGAGGAGGTAGGTTTGGAGGATTTTGGGGTGGAGCTGTCATCTTTGGTGCTATATTTGGTTTGCTATAATCTTACGCAGGGTACCTCAGTATCCATGGTGGATCAAGAATTATCAGGATTTGCATTTTTATTTAAGTTGGCAGGTATCACAGATTTCACCAAGTCGTTTGTGTCATGTCAGATGCTTAAGGGTTACCAGAGGGGAAGGCGTAGTTGTGATTTTAGGTGACCAGCTTCCTTTTCAACACTGAGCTCAGTGCTGGACCATTTGCCTTTGGTTTGTTCATAACCTTATGAGGTGGATTTGTTTCGGGCCCCTTTTTTGGTGGCCTTTTTTTGGTGCTTTCCGGATTACTAAGCTGGTTAGCCCATCCAGGAGAGTTTGGGGGGGAATTTTGGTGGGGGATGCTATGTGTTTTGCCTCATCGGTAAAGCTCTGGATTAGGCGATCCAAGACTGACCATAGAGGCAAGGGAGTTCAGGTTGACTTGTTTAGGGGCAATAGCATTCAGCTTTGTCCAGCCTTAACAATGAAACAATTTCTGAATGTATGGCCCAGAGAGGAGGGTGCCTTTTTTATCCACTCGGATGGTTAATTTCTGTCCAAGTTTCAATTCCTTGCTGTTTTCTGTAAGTGCCTATCAGAGGCCAGGTTGGGTGCTGGAGATTGTTCCTCCCATTCTTTCCTCATAGGGGCAGCCACGAGGTGTCACAGTGGGGTTTTAGTAAGGAATGGTGAAACAAATAGCCAGATGGGAGTCCAAGAGATACAAAATATATGTGTGGCCTCACCTGCTGTAGCTTATCAGTGATGGGTGGTGTGTTTCCTCCTGTCTGTTTTTCCTGTCGTTCTTTGTATTATTTATGTTGTTTGTGCCGGAACTTCCAGTAAGTTGGTCCTCGGTCATCTTTATGTCTTTACAGATTTTCCCGGTGTCTCATCTGGATTCTGGGGCACTCTTATGTATTCTGGGGGGGGGGCAAAGAGGGCCGAGGTTAGGCCCAATGGATGGCAGTTGGAAGTTTCAAGAGAGGAGGGCATTGTTAGATGGATTTGGGTGCCAGGGATACTCTGGCAGAGGATCTTACCTGAGGTTCACCGATTTGCTCGCCTGGAAAGACAAATGTTTTGGTCTTACATGCTGGTGGGAACGACTTAGGTCTATGTTTTATGAAGGAACCGATTAGGGATGTGAAACTGGACTTCCTGCAACGTAGGACTTTCTTCCCTGACATGATCAAAGTATGGCCAGATATGGTGGCCTGCACTGCATAGAAAGGGGCCAAGTCAGTGGAGAACTTGAATAATGCCCAGATAAAGGTGAATAAGGAGGTGGGCAGCTTCATTGCTAGGAATGGTAGATTAGTGGTTAGGCACGTGGAGCTTGAGACAGACATGGTTGTACCTGAGAGGGGATAGAGTGAATCTCGATGCGGTGGGTATTGACCTGTAGGCCTTGGAATTACAGGATGGTATCCAGAGGGCTTTCCAGGTGTGGTGGCAGGCACAAGTGTAAGGTTTCACACTTGTGCCGCTGTGGCATTTGGGGTTCTTGACGAGGGTCCAAAACATGGTGTTGAATGATAAAATGGTGGGACCCATCTCAGGTATGGATTCCCATGGTTGGTCTTGTTCAATCTAGACCGACCGGGTAGTGCAAGAAGGTAGGGGTCTGTGGTCTGTTAGGATAGTCCTTTAGGCAGTGTTTTGACGGCTGGGGACAGAACCTAACTTAATGGTACCACAGACTCCAAAGTTGTGGGAGATAGATCTGCAACCATTCTTTGATCTGGAATGGTTTTTCTGTTTTATGTTTTTCTGTTATTTATGGTTTAGTTTAATAAAAGGCTGAACCAGGCATTTAATCCCAATGCTGAGTTAGTGTTGTAATTTAAAGGTAAAGTGGGGTGGTGTTGGGTACTGATCCAGGTAATATGGTTAAACAGGTGGGATCTGAACTACCCTAGTCAAGTAATCTGGCCTTGTTGTGGATTTCCCCCTAAAAATAAAGCACTTTAAATGTCTGTCCTTGGCTTGTCAGTTGACATCTTTCTGCAAGTAGCCTCTCATCCCTCTCATCTCCATAGGGCCTTTTTTTTAGATATTGTCTTTGACAGGGGAGTGCATTTCACTTCTAACTTTTGATAAACTATGCGTAATTTTTCGTATATCAAGTTAAACATATCTCAAGCCTATTTTTCCTAGTCTAATTAGCAAACAGAAAAAGTCAATCAAATTCTGGTAGAATTCCTACAACCATATGTCTCCACCTGTTAGGATAATGGAGCTGACCTGCTTCCTAAAGTTGAATCAGCCAACAGTAATCATGCCTACAGGCTTTTATTCATTTTTTGTAACATATGACATTGATCCTAATGAACAGAGATTAGATATGACTTTCTACCAGTGATATTAACTTTGTGTTTCTTTAGCTTTTTTGTCCTGTGTCAGTCCATACACATTCCCATATGCTATACAAACACAAATAGCTTTTTTCATTCTTGATCCTAAATTGGTATTCCTATAAATCCTACCACTACAGTTGAAGCTGAACACATTTTTAGATTCTAAAATTCCCTGGGGCAATCTTCAGTATCCCATTGTTTACATGCATTCTCATTCACTGGAGGTAATGTGGACCTAAACAAAACCATGGGGTATCTGAGGAAGATTTATATCCGCTTTATGAGTCAAGAAAATGCACTACAGGCAGTTCCCGGGTTGCAAACATGATAGGAACTGTAGGTTTGTTCCTAAGTCAAGTTTGTTTGTAAGTTGAAACAGTGCATTCTTAAGTGTAACTATAGCCTGTGCAGGGATGTGGGATGTTCCGGGCGCTTCTGGGCGTACAGTCAGGATATCTTGGGTTCTTGAGGCCATACAGTACATGCAGTGCTGCAGTGTGGGATGTGTCCGCTGCAAGATGGCTGCTCGGCGGTATCCGGGACCAGTGTGGAGCAAAAGCGGCCATCTTTGACGTCCGTTCGTAAGTAGGAGTCGTTCGTAACTCGGATGTTCGTAACTTGGGGATTGCTTGTAATTAGGGATAGGACGAACACCCCCCTGTTCAGTTTGCACCAGAACATCTTGAACAGGGAAAAAGTTCCAGCGAACATGCAAACTCTATTAAAGTGCATGGGACACGAACATGAAAAATCCTCATTTTAAAGGCTTATATGCAAGTTATTGCCATAAAAAGTGTATGGGGACCTGGGTACTGCCCTGAGGGACATGTATCAATGCATTTTTTTTTTTTTTTTTTTTTTAAGTAGCAGTGATTTTTTTATGCCCTAAGTGAAACAATAAAAATTAAAAATTCCTTTAAATATCCTGCCTGGGGGGTCCCCTTAAAGCGTGTGTTACCCCAAAACTTCATATTCCTGATATGGGCCTGCTGTACCATGTACATGTATGAAAAGGTATCCTCTTCTCTTTGAATGCTTCCTTTATGTGAAATCCCTGGTGTTCCTGCCAGTTCCTCTGCTTTTCTATTAAAAAAAGTGGCCACACTAAGCAGGAGAGCACAGCATGGTCAGTTCTCTATCTATGCTCTCGTCCAATGATCAGACTTTTCCTGACACGTCTCTGCTGCACAGCCATTTACTGGGAAGCTCAGTGGGCTGCTGCTTCTCCTCCCCCAGCTCTTATGCAGCTGAGAACAGAGGTAATGCGATCACTTATAAAAAAGGAAAAAATTTATTTATAATGTATTTTTATATCTATACAAAAAAATGTTGCCTTTTATTTCTATTTTAAACTGAATAGGTTGTTTTACAAGGTGATAGTTTACAATCACTTTAATGATTGTAACCCTTCAGGTCTGGTATGGATTTTAAGAGGAACCCCATTCCACTATTTAAAAAAAAACAGTGTGTGAGCAGCCCCCCTCCTTAACCATACCAGAGTGGATGGGTGGGTTTGCTTTGGGGCAGAGGGGGATCTGCCCCCCCACCCCAAAGCACCTTGTTCCCATGTTGATGGAGACAAGGCCCTCTTCCCAACAATCCTGGGCTGTGGTTGCCTGGGTCTGTGGGTGGCGGGGCTTATCGGAATCTGGATCAGATCCCTGCCCCCCCCCCCATTATGTGAATGGGTATGGGTACATCGTACTCATACCCATTCACAAAAAAAGTGTAAAAAAGTAAAAACTACAGGAAACAGTTTTTGACAAGTTCTTTATTAAAAAGAAAAAAAATAGTGTCCCTCAATGTAAATCCAGCGTAAATCGTGACGCCTGCCGATCCGAAAAACAGAAAAATTGCAAAGAATGCTTTGCCTCCTAAGAGGCTACCCGTCATATCCCCAATCTTTGGCTTTGACAGTTCTTTTGTAGGCAAGAGGCGGGGCCACTCAGCTACGTCACTCGGTGACACTGCCCCTTCTGACATCAAGTGACATCATGTGACGCCAGAAGGGGCGGTGCCACCAGATGATTTAGGTGGGTGGCCCGGCTCCTTGTCTATAAAAGGACTATCAAAGCCAAAGATAAGGCCATACGGTGGGTAGCCTCTTAGGAGGCAAGCGTTTTTAAATTTTTCTATTTTTTTGGGGTCCGGCGGGTGTCGTAGTTCACAATGGATTTACATTGAGGTAAATTATTTATTTTTTTTTTTAATAAAGGACTTGTCAAAAACTGTTTCCTGTGGTTTTTACTTTGTTGGGGAATGGGTATGGGTACGATGTACCCGATCACATTTACATTGTTGAAGGGGGCTTACAGATTCTGATAAGCCCCCACCCGCAGACCCCAACAACTACTGCCCAGGGTTGTCAGGAAGAGGCCCTTGCCCCAAGTAACATGGGAAAAAGGTGCTTTGGGGGCACCCCAAAGCACCCACCCCATGTTGAGGGCAAGCAGCCTGGTATGGTTCAGCAGGGGGGGGCCCCTTTCCTGGCCTGTCAAGCTGCATGCTCGGATAAGGGTCTGGTATGGATTTCGGGGGGACCCCACGCCGTTTTTTTTTATTTTGGCATGGAGTTCCCCTTAAAATCTATACCAGACCCAAAGGGCCTGATATAGATTTTTTTTTTTTGGGGGGGTGGGGACTCCACACCGTTTTTTTCTTTAATTCTGTCAAAGGGTTTCCCTTAAATACTTAAATACAGGGCACTTTCACCTCCTTCCTGCCCAGACCAATTTTCAGCTTCCAGTGCTCTTTGACATCAATGGAAAATATTGGTCAGCTTGACATAGCACTGCTCCCTATCTTTAACATTGATATCTATGGGAAATCTTGGTCAGCTTGACATGGCACTGCTCATGAACCAAAAGTGACAGAGACACTGAACTTGGGGAGCACAGAGAGGGGACCCAGGACTACAACATACTCATACATTTTAAAAATGGAGTATGCCTGTATATTACACTGACTGCACAAAACTGACCGAACTTAATATCCACTAACTACCTGCCAAATCTCTATTGTAACACACTTTACTATATATGTCATGTAAGCAGCAGCCTAACATAGTGTGGGGCATGGACTTAGCCCTTGAGCCATGATTGGCCAAAGGCACTCTGCCTTTGGCCAATCATGGCTCTGACAGTACATTGTGCTGTAATTGGCCAAAGCACACAGGTCAGGTGCATTTTTGGCCAATCATCAGCAATCAATGCACTGCAAGAGTGCAGTGCATTATGGGGCGCTCATCGGTGGGCAAACTTCAGAGAACAGCGCACACACAAACAGCTGATGTTTGAATCAAGCTTACGTTCGACTTGAACACAGAGCCCATCCCTACCTGTAACATGTTCATAAAAAGCCAAGAGCGGAGGCAATGTAGGAAGGGGTCATAAGAGGGTTACTATAATTACCAGAGGCCAGTTTACAAATCACATACTGTACCTCCTGTTGGCTCTTGCCAGTTCTGGTGTGCTTTATTATTCTACCTGTCTTTTCCTTTATTTTGCTTTGTTTGCCTGTCTGTTGTTTGTTCTAACTTTGCACATATTTCCTGGCTATGCCTTTTTGACAACCTGCAGTAGATGTTGGCTTTGTTTGACTTCACCTTAAAAGGTAACTCCACTTTCATGGGAAAAAAAACAGCAAACAAAAAAAATAATAATTAAAATTGCGACTCATGTCATATTGTAATTGAATGTTATTAAAATGTATGTTTTCTTTTCAATCTCCAGCTCTGTAATTTTCTGTAAAGTGCAGTGCAATATGGCTACCTGGAGGTGGTCTGTACACAGAATGTGTACAGAACGCCTCCAGAAACATCATTTCCTGCTTGTGTTATTGGCTCACTGATTTTCCCAGAAGTCTGCATTAAGGTATAAGTCAGATATTAGGCATCCCTTGCAAGAAAAATGTAATTTTGGTGGCATACTCCCAATAGGAACATGTCTAGAGGGATGCAGACCCAGCAGCTTTTCTCATTGGAGCCCCACATGTACAGCAGCTGGTTGATATTTTTGAAACCAATCCCATTAGATCCACTTTCAGACACAAAGATGCAGGGATTTCTTCAGAATAACAAAAGGTATGGATCTGCAAAAAACAGAAAAACAAACAATGGTACTGGTGCCAAGGAAGAACAGCTAGGACCAACTGGTTCTGCTGAAAGAAACAATATCTATATGCTATACTGTATGTAGGGTGAACAAAAATGCCCATTAGAGAATGTCTATAATTTACAATGTCCATATGCAGCTCACTTGGGAGGCACCTCTGTGTGCAAGCAATAAGGGGTTGGAGGACAGCTGAGAAGAGAACACAGACGCCAAACTAAGTGCAGCATATAGGGCTTTATTGATAAAAACACATGTATTGGTACTCACAAACAATGTAAGCATCAGAGGCAAAAGAACATGGTAAGCGCTGGTAATATTCATCCCTATCCATGGAGTGGCCTATATAGGCCTGAAAAAGGAACAGCATCCCATCACTTCCGGGTGGTGACGTCAGAAAGAGGCACTCGTGCATTCCACGCCACGGCCAGAGGTAGTGCCGACCACTACCGGCAGCGTCCCTAGAAACCACGACCACAAGAGGCCATCCTGATCTTCCACTCCATGGACAGGGATGAAAATTAACAGCACTTACCACGTTAATTTGCCTCTGATGCTTATATTGTTTGTGAGTACCAATACATGTGTTTTTATCAATAAAGCCCTATATGCTGCACTTAGTTTGGCGCCTCTGCTCTCGTCCCATAAATCTGCAACAAAGTTTGATAAAAATGTACATAGATCACCCAGATTGGAATGTTTTTTGTTTTTTTCTCAACAAAAATGGAGTTGCTCGTTAAGCTGGGGATTTGGTTTTTCTTTCTGTATCTCAAATTCTGGCCCTCATGTCTTTAAGGAAGCATGGGGTAAGCTCTGCACCAAGTTTATTGCTGTAAATATTCAAGCGCAGCTATTGGGGTCCACTAAGGATAAGTGCACTTATAGCACTTGTAAAAATGGCATCACTTATAATAATGTTCTGAAATGCTGAATAACAGCTGAGCTGTCATATAACTCTCTCTTAGCCTAATCTGCTAGTGTTGCTATGGTAACAACAAGGAGACTCAAGGCTAATAGGTCTTAACCATAATACTTCTAAACAAAACTCAAACATTTAAGCAGACATTCTGTATGCCTAACACTGCAGGTAATTATTTTAAAATTTAGTTTGCCATATCTTTTTTTTAACATGAATAGAACATGGAAGGGTTAGACCTCACCTTTGTGCTGTGTCTTCTTTGGGGACACACTCCCTCAAACTTATCAACATGGACACAGAAAATAAAAATCTGACAGATATTCTAACATTTCTTCGCTACAAGAAACACTTTTGGCTGAAGTTTTTCTTTAACCTCTTGGCGCCAAGTGCACACCCTGCGTGCGCCTGGCACAGTGACCGATGTCTTACGGACAGCTGATCGGCAGTTTTCAGATCATGTGATCGCCGTGACAGCAAATCACGGTGGTCACATGGCCATAATGCCCCATACACACGTGCAGATAATCTGCAGACTTTTGTCTGCAGACTTACCTTTTCTATGTAGTGCAAGGGCCTGCCGGATTGCATACAAATTGAAAGTGTTTAGGTTTGACCTCATATTATATGGTTTTGGTAAGTCTGCAGACAAAAGTCTGCAGATAATCTGCACGTGTGTATGGGGCATTAGACCGGCAATCCAAACCCCTTAGTCAGTGGGAGCCAGTGCCAAGGGGTAAAAGGTAACTATACTTTTGTGTACTCCACCAGTAACCCCAAAAAGCCTTATTCTCACCTGTTCACAATACTAACAAATTCTAGCTGTGCAGGCCATAGGAAGCTGCAAAGTCAGCACTGCAAAAGCTCCCATACAGCCCCTTGCTTCTTCTGCGCATGTGCAGTAAAATCACATTAAAGCCCCGTACACACGTACTGATCGTCGGCCGAACGATCGGCCGTCTTTTGTCCAGGGCTGTCGTGTCTGTTGAAAACTGCAAAAGACTGCACACGAATTTTGTCGGCCAACAACAGCCGACTGCAGAAGTGATGTCATGTGATGGTTAACTTTCCTTGTCTTTTTTCTTTTCTGAGCATGCCCAGTCTTGCTAATCTGATGTCTGTCGGCCGAAATCTGTACTGACTGGCGAACAATCGGCCGTTCTGGTGACGGCCAACACATATTTTAAAGTCTGCACGACAGATTCTGTTCGGCCGAAAATGCGCTGTCGCCTGACGGAGGCATCATACTAACAAGCCTACAATCGGCCGATCGGTCGGCGGCCGAATATTTACGGCCGACAATCGGTACGTGTGTACAGGGCTTTAATCTTATGAAGAGCCTGCCTATTATGCATCCCAACAATTGATAGTCTCTCCATGGGAATGAACAGGCCGTTTCCTGCGCATGCACAGTAGAGTTATGAGACTGACACAGAGAATTCAAAGCAATGGCTGGGCATGCCCCCATGGGCCTCGCTGCCTAAATTGGTGGAGTGTGAACAGGTGACTATAAGATTTTGGGAGGGTATGTCAGAATGGTTCGCAGAAGAACTGGCCCATCTGCTAATAATCAACAGGTTCACGATTGCAGCCACTCAGGTGTTTGCATGTGTGAATGCGCATGCACGCGTGGCCACAAATATTGACATGCCGCAGCACAAAAAATGCGTGACAGTTCATGGCGCCCAGTAGCCTAATTAAAGTCAACAATCTGGTCCACAAGTTGCTGTATGATCGTCAGCTCCCTAGTTCCTGTGTTCCCACTTCTGCTATTATTGGATTTCCTGTTACCATTCCTGGCTTTGACCCTTGGCTTGCTCTATTGACGCCGCTCCTGCCTGCTTACCCGTGTAATATCTTGGCCTTCTCCCCTGACCCCACTGCTGCCTGATTCCCAGTGTATGACCTTGGCTTGCTCCTGACTCTGCTTACTGCCTTTTGCTCCTGGCTGATATCTCATGTATGGCTACTGGCATGGCTCCTGACCCTGCTTCTGGCTCTCCCTGCTGCCAAGTATCATCTGGTACCTTGTGACATACGTTGAAAATATGAAAATAATAGCCAATTCTAGTATTTAAATACTACCTCTCATACGAGCTGCATAACATTACCACTTGAGGGTAATAAAAGGACTATCAGCATCTAAAAACATTGACCACTCAACTCAATAATAGGCCTTAAATCGGACACAGTTTGCTCCCAAAAGGGGTGTCCGAATAGGCAGGAAGCACAACATATACCATCACTGTATTAGGACTCTTTATACCCTATTTCATTTAACAGTTTGGATATTTCTTTGCATGTAATATGTATATCCATTGTGTTATTTACAACCATTGTATCTGTAAAACTTATATAATCGAAACATGAAGATGTTATACTTAAGTGTTTGGAATTTGTATCTTCTGAAAATCCTTAATAAAAACATTGAAAGAAGTATCATCTTGTACATCTAAGGAACTTCTGCCCTGCAATGCATCCTGCTTGTTCAACCACCATCAAGCGAACATCTCCTCTGCACTTCAGCCTGTTGCAACTGGCAACTCCTGCTTCCTTGGGCATAGCATTCCCTGTCACCACTTTCAGAGGTGCCCTCACTTTAGCTGCAAGGGAAGCCCTCTGAGCACTCTGGCCTCTGACCAGGTACTTGGCAGGGTAGGGGAGTGCTAGATATCCAGTGCTAATGACAAATGAGATACCATTATCGGTGCATTTATTTTGATCATTGAAATGTACATGTGAGGTGGCGATAGACCTTGTCTTTGGTGGAAGATTGGGGTAGTAGGTAAGGATGAGGGACATAAGTGAAAACAAAGTCTTGGGAGCTTCTGGCTTTTGTAAAACAATGATTACTTTATTAGTATATGACCTAGCATAAAACATAGCAAATGCAATACAGGGGCTTGGGGTTTCCTCTTCTTCAGGAATTTGGTGGTGTTAGATCTGTGGGTTGTACGAACTGCAGTGTGTGTCTTAGCTTGATAATGGTGTTTTGGAATGCCTGCAGTACCCATAAGTCACCCTGGAACATGGTACAGGATCACTTACATATTTGGAAAGTGTCAATTTCACCCACCCTCATCCTTTAATAATATACTGCAAGTGCAAAAATGTTTAGACGGTGACCCTTATCAAACAAAAATGAGAACAAAATAAAGAAAACCTGTACTGGGAGAAATATATAGGCCGCCATTATTAAATTTCTTCCTAACGTTTTGATTACCTGTTTTTTTCTGGCTCCAATACTTTTTCAGTCACTTGAAATAAACATGCAGCAAGCAAAGTCAGAAAAAAAAATACACTTGCTGAATTGAAATAACGGTTCTACAAAAAGCCAAGCACCTAGCATTTCTGAATGGGGGAGGTTAGCAGTGGCAACTTGAATTTTAGCATTGGATCACTTTTATACTCAAGGAATTAGATCTAGTTTAAGGCTTTTATACTGATCCAGGCACAGGTACAGTGTTCTATCCTAGATGTAGCACCCTACAGGTAGGTGCTAGGTAAAGTGTAGTGGGCCTTGACTGCCTAACAGCTTGGCCATGATTTATTTTTGTTAGTCAGGTTGTCATAGCTCCCAAGTGTGTCTGCTGAGAGGGGAGTCTCCCCACTGGCCCTGTGAGAGGCTTATCATTGGGCAGTGGAGGAAACCCAATCAGGGACACATTCAGGCTTGTATCTACCCCAGAAGGCAGATTCAGCCGCAGAGGATTCTGGGAGGTGGTATAAGTCTGAGGGGGGCACATGACTCAGCGTCCTTGGCGGGAAGCAGAGTCCAAGGAGGGAACGGACGGCTGTCTTCCCTCCTGTCAGAGGAAGCGGATGTATCAGGTGCTGCCTGAGAATCCAGAGAGTGCTGAGTTGAGCTGCAGAGGGATCCGGTGTGCTGAGAACCAGCGGAGAGAGAGAGGGGTCGAGTTCCAGGAAAGCCTACTAAGGTCGTGAGTACTGTGGACTGCCCCTGGGGGTCTGCCTAGTGTCAGAGGGGACCACTCCGGAGAAGGTTCTAGAGATCCAGAAGTCAGCTAGCTGTGGAAAGGGGGTACCTAGCCAGAGGACCCTGAAGTATTAGAGGGGGTACCTAGGTAGAGGACCCTGAAATATAAAGGAGGCGCCTGCAGTTTGGGCCCTGAAGAGTCAGTGTACAGTGTGAAGTGTATAAGTTAAGGGTTGCAGCAGCACGAGTATCTACACAGAGCTACCTCAGCCAGTGCAGGGCTGGAGGGAGCTGTTCAGTGACTTTTGAGCTAAAGCAGTGTCAGGAGTCAAGTATTTCACAGTCCTGGATCTTCTGAGTTAAAGTCGAGGTTCCAGCACAGTTTCAGTATTACAGTATCTTTAAAGCGGAGTTCCACCCTCAAAATGAACTTTTCCCCATCCGCTTGCTCTAAATTACCTGAAAAAGAATTGGATAATTAAATTTTTTTTTGATTCACTTACCTTATTTTTAAAGAAAATATACTTACCTTCCTTCCTCTTGCTCCCTCTGCGGACACGGCCGCCGCCGTCACTTCCGGCTTGCATTGACTCCTGGGAAATTAACATCACCGATCCCAGGAGTCAATGCGCCTGCACCGGTGTCCCTCGCATTCTGGGACTCCGACGTCACAGAAGAGGACACCGAAAAGGACGCTCCGGCTTCAGCTGCCCACACCTGAGATGGCAGCACTGGACAAGACATTTTCAAGGTAAGTATTTCTTCTAAAAGGCAAGTGAAACAGTTCAGAGGCTATCCTTGCTAAAATGCACTAGCCCTGACTGTCCCGGGGGTATTTTTATCAAAAAAAAAATTTTCAGGCTGGATCTCCGCTTTAAAGCATCAGGAAGCGCTGGGCAGCATTCAGCTGGTGTCAAGACAGCGCCAACAGGCATTTTTCTTCAAGTGCCCCAAAGTGTACCTAGTTGAGCCAAAGGAGTATCCCACTCATTTCCTTCTCCCATCCCCTAAATACAATAAAACAAACAAACCAAAGATGCCGGGAATGGTCCTTGTCTCAGTTCTCACACTTGGGTTCACAGCTCAAATGTTCTGCAAGTGTTACCGGAAACAATGGCAGACCCACTTTAGGCTCAAGGCCTGGAAAACCTGCTACATACATATACATTGAAAATACATAGAAGAGTGTCTGTGTGTGCATATGTGCACTGTGAGTGTGTGAGTATGGGCTGTGGCATGGGCACTACAATGTAAAGCATGTTCATACAGAATAAAATCATTATTTTATGTACTGTGTAAAGCAGTAATGAATTTATTAAAACTTTAAAAATATAAAAAATAAATTACAACAAAATGCCTACAGTGCTAGATACTCAAATTAACAGTCATAGTTATTTTAAAATACGCAATGGTTTTTAGCTAGTAAAGGCATATATATTTTAGCTGTCCTCAGTACTGCAAAGACGGAATGAATGTCCATCTTAACCACTTTACCACTAGAGGATTTTGCTGTCTTACGTCTGGGCCACTTTTTGCGATTCGGCACTGTGCGACTTTAACTGATAATTGCACGGTCGTGCGACGTCATGCCCAAACTAAATTTACGTCCTTTTTTTCCCACAAACAGAGCTTTCTTTTGGTGGTATTTGATCACTTGTGCGATTTTTACTTTTTTTTTATAAACAAAAAAGAGCGTAAATTTTGAAAAAACAACAATATTTTTCACATATTTTTATTTGAAATTCCCCCCAAAAAAATGTAAAAATCAAATTTGTTTGTTGTGGGATTCAGCACCACACTCCTGATCATCCTCAGCAAATAGGAGGAGAGACAGCCGTCACACTCCACCTGGGACCTGGCTCCCCACCCAAAGACACCCTGCCACATGTGCCCTTGGCTTTTATAACATGTACCAGGATGCACCACTCTCTGTGTCAACCCACTGGGACAGTTACAAAGCCTGTGTATCATTGGTCAAGTTTCCTCCACTATCCAACAGGCCTCCCTATTGGATACAGTGGGGACACTCCCTCAGACCAGATGAATACACATTGAGCACAATGAGCAGGCCTAACTATCGATCAGGTTCACCTGATAAGCAGAGAGAGCAACTAGGTTTTACCTGCCACTCTCCTGATAAGCAGGTAGAGCAAATTAAACTCCCTACCTAGCACCTATCTAGGAGGGTGCTACATGTACATTTACATCCCTGTTACTAACCCAGAATTCTAATCTACATACACACACTGCTTCCTGGCACCTTGTTCTATGCTCCAGGTGCTACATCTCTGCTGTCTGAGGTTACTCTAATCTTTCTCCAGGATTCCTTCAGTCTAAAATAGTGAAAAAAGAACCATCTTATTCTCTGCACTGTGCCATCAAGAGTATGTAACAGCCTTTGATTAAGAAAGGAATGCAGCCCCCAAACAACCATACCTCAAAAACACACAAGACAGACTTTGAATGAATCCTGCATTGTATTGGTTGTTGTATAATATGTCAATAATAAAGCTTAGTAAAATCATTGTTTTTTAAGGTGTAAAATACCTAAAGGCCTTATGATTTTCTACCTCTGCAGGAAATAAGTAAGGTCAATTTGTAAATGTAAATCCCTAAATGCTTCTCAGCATTTACTTTATGCAGCCATAGAACTCAATTAATTTTGATAAATTTGTAATTAAAACTAGCAGTTTCTTTATGCCTATGTTAATGGAATTTGGAATTGTGTTATTAAGAGCATGATGCCCTCTAGTAAGCTGAAGAGTTTCTTAGAAAAATAAGAGTACACATTTATAATTAACAGCGCTATGTAATTTCAGCAGAGCCAGACTTATTTTGCCAACTTAAGTGGATAGTGTTTATACACACACACAGGGCTTTTTTTCAGCGGGAACGTGGGGGAACGCAGTTCTAGCACCTCCAGGACTGAATGTATGTAATGGCAAGGGGTGCTGGAGGTGTGCTGCAGGGTCTGTTGATGCTGGTTGCTGGGGATCTAATGTCACTGGAGGGAATCTATTATTGCAGGGGGGTCTGTTGCTGGGGAGATCTGTTTTTGCTGGCAGGGATCTATTGTTACTAAGGGGGGTCAGTTGTTTCTGGGAGGGATCTACTGTTGAGGAAGAGGTCTATTGTTGGTGACTGCTGGAAGATCTGTTGTTGCTTCCAGGGGTCTATTGTTGCTGAGGAAGGGGGTGGTATTTTCTTGTAGGTGGTCCATTGTTGCTGGGGGGGGGGGATCTATTCTTCCAGAGGGTCTGCTGATGCTGGCTGCGAGAAGATCTGTTGTTGCTGCTAGGGAGGGGGTGTTTTGTTGTGAATGGTCCATTGTTGCTGGCTGCAGGGGATCTATTCTACTGCTTTTCTTGTTATCATTAACAAGCTCAATACAAATTAGTTAGTACCACAAATGTTAATGTATTATCTAAAAGGGGTGGTCTTCGGAGGTGGGTAATGGGTGGAACAAAGAAACGGTGCTCGGAGGTGGGTAGGGGCGGAGACAAGGGGGTGACTTGAAAAGGGGGAGTTCCTGCACCTATTCTCTGTGAAAAAAAGCCCTGCACACACACTACATATTTCTACAAGGCAGAAGAGATGAAAACTGGCTAACCATCTGCACAATGGTAAAGGAACCATTTGTGTAGACCGTGCAACTGCAAAAGGGCCCTCTGGGATTCAGGGGCCCATTTATACCAGATGTGGGTCTAGTAGGTTCTGGACCTTTGTTGCTGTCACCTAGACCTTAACTCTGCCCACTTATAGGGCAGTTCAGAAGTGTGGGGTGGGGGAGGGGGATGCTAACCTTGCTCTTGGCTAGCACTGAGACATGTAGAATTATTCACCCATTTCCTGTTTACATCATTCGAACTGAAATTAAATGTGTGTTCCCTGTCTGACCACAGTTGTATATTACGATCCGTTTCAGGGTACCATATCTATGTAATCTATCTATCTATCTATCTATCTATCTATCTATCTATCTATCTATCTGGAGTTTGTTGATAATTGAATAGGGGGACGAAAATTGTTCTTGCACAGGGGATTTTTCCTAAATTTGTCTGCTGCATGTCACCCTGCTTTGTTCAATACACACATCTGGTAAACAAAAGAAAGCAATTGTGACTGTATGATTTTGGCATACCAGTAAGTAAAGCAAAAGTGGTATGGGTAGAAAATTGGACCGGAGGCTCACAACAGCTGCTCTATGATAATTGTCATGGATCAAATGATTCTTCCCTCAGCTCATAATTGGACAGATTGACCTATCTGAATACATTTACCCCTGCAACTTAGCTCACAAGTGCTGTATGGACAGGTAAAGAACATAAGAACGTGCCATGTACTTCTTCATACCTGGAAGGATTAACACTCAGAGGCGTATAGAGCAGTATAGGTTTGGCTTTAAACATCTGCAATTCCCATCCTTAGGGAGTGCTTTAGGTACAGAGACAGCCATGGACTAAAATTTAAAGTGAACCTGTACCCAATTTAATCTTTTAAAAGTGAAAGTCTGCTGGATAGAAGACACTATAAGTGCCTGCTACTTTTGTACACAAAAGCTGTTCTGTGATTTGGCTTCACTATTTTACTAGGACCTGACCTTCCCTTTGACCTACTGGCTAAGTGCTTACTAACAACTAAGGCAGTCTAACTGGATAGTGGAAATGCAGCTGGTAGAGCTTAGCCATAAGTGAGGGCAAAGTGAAACTAAATTAGAGAAAGGCCCATGAAGCTTTTGGCTAATAAGGGCAATAACAGACATCTCCTGGCTTCTGCTCTTAGATTGGACATTTACTTTCAAAAATAGTGACAGGTTCACTCAAATGTTAATGGAGTATTCTCTACAATCTAAAGCTTGTTGATTGTAACAACATTGGAAACGGCTCTGTCCTGTAATATAAGCAGTGCTAAAAATGAAATTCCAAAAGTTTGCAGCCTTTCCCCTCTGCCAAACACCAGAACAGGCTATAACAATTGACTGAGAAGGGAATACTGACCTAAAGGACTCATTCACACTAGCAAACACATGTTAAGGCAAGTATAATACACACAAGCTGGAAATCTGTATGTGCACCACGATGCACTGCTAAAACATATCACAGTGCTTGTTTTTTTTTATTTTTTTCTAAGTTAAACTTTATTTAAAGTGGATGTAAACCCTATTCATGAAATCTGACCCGGGCACATATACCTGTAGTGTTTACCTATCTCTCTCTAAAGCCCTAAGTCCTGTGTCTTTCTGCTGCTCCATTCCTCTGTTATCAGCATTATAACTTCTGAAAAGCTCTCCGACTGAGGAGATAAAAGCAGATGAAAATTTGTGTCGGGGAAAGGACTTTGAAATAGATTAGCAGAGAGCTGGTCTATTCTCAGCACAGCTCTGTAAGTTTCTTCATACCTCTGCCTATGTGAAGGGGGGGGTGTGCTTTTCCTCCAATCAGCTCACACACAGTGTATGCCTAGACTCCCCTCCCACTGCTGAAACAGAAAGAAAAAATTTGAACACGATGTGTACTTTTTAAAGAATATAGAAAGCTGAAGACAACAGATAGACATGGAAAACTTATGTAGGGAGATTTGTCTCATCTCTGTGAATCATCTGAGGCTGTTCTCTTCACTGGGTATATGTGAGGGTTTGCATCCACCTTAATTTTTTACTTATTTAACTATATGCCTGGCAGCATGTTGCATTACACAATAGCATATTGTAATGTGCTTCACTACACAAATATTCAGCATGTCCTGTTTCATGCTAACTTTGCATGAATGGTCAACTTAAATGTTAAAATGAACAAAGACAAGATTAAAATCCCTTTTACAGCCAGAGTTCTGCTGTGCTGCTGATATTTGTGTGGTGTGTGTAAAGATGTCCAGCAAACTCCCATATGCCGGACAGCTGTCATGTGTTATACTAAACTAGATATAGTGCAACAAGGATGGATATATCTGGATTCAAGAGTATCATCAATGTGTCATGAGGCCATAAACCCTTCCTGTATAGAACTTCAAAACATCTCTCTGATGACTACCTTGCCCTCGTTTCTCTTTCTTGATTACTGCCGAGTGTATTAACCAAGAGGTCATTCTCGTTTCAGGTTGTATTTCTGTCATATCCACCATTCTCACTTGATACTCAGTTGTCTCTTGTCTTCATACATGGTAATTGTAAAGCTACAAGGACATATGATACGGGGAAAATAAGCATCTCCTTTTGAGCTCTTCCAAGCACAAATCAGCTAGGCCTTTCAGTCTTTTCACAACTACCAGCCTGTCCACTTGATCCTGGATGGCAGACAAAGCTGCAGCTGGTACTAACTCTGTGCATCATGTCCCCAAAGATATTCCCTTAGGAGAAAGTGAGGTTTTGTGGAATGTCAATTACAGAGCCAGGACTGGTTTATGTCACCAGAGGAGCTATGATTAATTGTACACTTGGTGCTCTTCAGTTTAAGGAAGATTCCCGGCCTCTTGTTATCAAGGGCAGTTTTAGGTCACTCACAGAATCTCTACAGAAGCATTTCTTTATATAACTGTACAAAACAATATTTCTCATTGAAGGTTTATTTTCTGGACATACATCATTTTTAGAGCAGAATGTTCTAGTGAGATTTTTTTTTTTTTTTAGGAATAGGTTTTAGGTAGATCTCCAGTTTATGGTTTTAAAATACCAAGATTTTGAAATTATTAAAGTGTATCTAATCCTAAACACTTAAATCAAATATGTTGTTGCACATGTATTCATAATGTCAAAAAAGTTTAATCTTTTTTTATATGCCCTGCATTCAGTAAAATCATAAAAGCAACGTGTAGCTACAGGCACTTTTTTTCCTATGGTGACAACCTTTATTGAGTTCAGCTACAGTATTGTCACCCTTTCCAGCGCACTACAAACAGTCATACCAATGAACAGTCCAATGTCAGATTTATCCACAGTTACCAAACTAAAACTGATGTTCAGCCACAGTGCTGTCCACAGAAATTTCCTACAAAGAGTCTATGAGAATATGCACAGTCCTGTTTGTTCTGCAAAACTATCTTTAGACAACTTTAACCACAGTCATATTACCCATATCATTAAATAGAAATAACATGACTCCCTCCCTTTCAATTTCCAATCGATCTCGGTCATTTTTAACAGCCTTAAAATTTTCAGCAAATTGTTGGCAAATAGACTAGTTTCAGTCATTTCTACTTTAATATTCCCCATCAGTCAGGATTCATCCTGAACCATCAAATCAAAGACAACATAAGATTAGCTGCTAGCATTATTCAACATGCCAATTTAAACTCTTCCCCAGTTCTCCTTCCACGTTTAGACATTCATAAGGCGTTTAATAGTGTCACATGGGATTATCTGGCCGCTATTTTACAACACTTCAGCTTTCAAGGGTAATTCTTTTATGTCTTTAAGGCCATATATACAAACCCTCAAACTAGAATACGTATTATCCCAGGTTGTAATTCTGCATTCTTTACAGTTGGCAAGAGGACCTGCCAAGGATGCCCCCTTTCTCTAGTACTTTTTGCACAAGCCTTAGAGCTTCTGGTGGCAGTTATCCTTAGACACCCAGATATTTCAGGTTATTCCAAGGCCAACTCACAATATAAACTTACTATGTATGCAGATGACATGTTACTATGCATCACCGACCCTCTATCTCTCTTCGAAACCTGTTACAGACACTGCAGAAATTCTCTACCCTTTCAGGTCGCTCTGTAAACATTGCCGAATCTATAGGAAAGCCCATTAATTTACCTGACCCACAATTGTTAAGACACAGCTTCTCAAAAATCAATTAATATCTAGGGATTCATCTTACACCAGATTTGCATTCTATATCTTTGAAAAACTACCCACCTTTGATTTCTAAACTCAAGCAAACACTCTGGAGGTCATATCATATCTCCTTTTTAGGCAGGGTTATAGCAACGAAAACGACTATCCTCCCAAACTCTTATACATTTTTAGGGCCCACCCTATTAGACTCACTAAATCATACATCACCAACTTTCTAAGTGATTTAAACAGCTACATATGGGCAGACTCTCCCCCAAGATCCTCTAAAACAGTGTTATTTTCCTCTACATATAAGGATGGTCTGGGGGTACCGAAACTATGGAATTATTACTTGCCATCCAGATTCTCACAATTAGCTCAGTGAAACATTTATAAACCTAAGGTGCCTTGGGTGAAATTTTAATCTGATTCCATATCTCCTTCCAGACCCCCTTTGGTCCAAAGGGGTCACGTATGAAACTTTAAACTTTCGAAATACTTTAGTAGCCCAAAAATTCCAACTAGCGGCCTTCTTGGGGGACCCAGCGTTTCCCCCAGGCTTTACTAATACCTTCAGCTTTGCTTGGTGGATAGATTCTGACATACTTTACTTACATAAACATGAAAGTTCAGAATTTATCCCTTTCCAATTCCTTCAGAATTCTTACCAAATCCCAAACAAATAAATATTTCACTACCTTCAAACAAAAAACTTTTCTTTTTCTCACTTTAAAATGGGGGATGTCACAAACTCTACCCTATACAAACAGGTCTGCCTCAAAAACCCTAGAGGCAAAGGTCTTATCTCAGAATTGTATTCCCATCTCTGCTATCTGACTTCCCCAAACAAATTTTTGTACATGGAAATTTAAATATTGCTTAGACTATACCATAGCAGAGTGAAATGAATGTGAGAACAACTTAAAGAAATGCAACAGGTCTCTTACCATCAGAGAAACAGCAGTTAAACTTTTCACTAGGTGGTATCTGATCCCTGTTAAACTACATTCTATATTCCCTGCAGCATCTCCACTATCCTTCAGAGGCCTAATTTGGAGGAAATCAATGACTTTTGCATCCTCAATAGCTGGTAACCAGATGACACTTACTTCTTCGCAATGCCTAATATTTTCCCCTATCTTGGAGGTTCCCATCCTACAGACGAGACGAGGCGCATTTAGGGTGATGTGGCCATACTGGCAATTTTTATATATGAAACACTTACCTATTTAGTCATTTTTTTTTGTCACTTTTTATTTATTTTTGCCTTGATTTAGAGGCAGCCTGATCACACATTTTAGTATTGATCAATCTGTCTGGTGAGTGGTTCAATTTACTCACAGGTGGAGGAATCTTTGCACAAGAAGCTTCTTATCACTGGAACACTGATGGTGTCTTAAAAATAGGAGGTTTTCATTCATTGAATAGCATGGCTGTGGTGCTACAGAAGAGGGACTTTTATTTCACGGAAAATTTTGTGTGAATTTTTCTGTGAATTTTTTTTTCACTTGGGACAAGGATTGATTTTTTTTGCACATGGATTGATTTTTGCACGTGTTTTCTTTGAGTGTTAGTGTATTGCAATTATATTACTAGCAGCTACAACATTGATTTTATTTTACCGCTGGCTGTTTTTTCTTTATCTTTCCTGGTTTCACTTGGAGACATTTTTGTATTATCACTAGCCTCACTAGAAGACTGTCTCCTTTTTTATTATGTCTTTAATTTGCATACCTTTTTTTGGTTTTCATAATTATATGTATATTTCTGAGCCACATCTGATCCGCACTCCTGTCTACATTTGATACAAGATGCTTTGTTTTTGTACCACATTTTGTTATCCTTTAATAAAAAGGTTTGTAAAAAAAAAAAATAAAACAACATGTTCTTGATAAGACATTGTTCAGCTTGGATGTAGTCATCTGTATGGACAACTTCACTTTGCTGAACCTCCGTGTCATGTGTTTACACCTTTATACAACCTGCCCTCTTTTGTAACCAGTACCACTAAGCTTTTCTACTGGACTCTTTTTTGAACCTTGACCTTAAGTAAACCATACTACATTACAACTGCAAAATGATGTGTCCCATTCTGTTTTAAATTTCATTTGTATATGCTGGCAGACACTGAGGTAGCAAAGGAGACAGATGCAATGGGCGGTGAAAAGGATCCTCACTCAGAGTACAGAATGTTGAGATTGCGTGTTTGGTGAAAGCTGCTGTACACTGGCTACATAACTCAGCCTATTAATGTATTAGTACAAGTCTCCAATACATATGCATTTCTCTGTGTTTTGTATATTTATTGTATATTTTTTGTATATTTAAAAATGCTGCAAGAAGTAAAGTACTTGTTGATCCAACTATAAAATCCAGTGTGCTTTAAACTTCCTGTGCTGCACTCATTAGCCCAATTAGTTATCAGCCCTGCCCAATTCACGTCTGTGGGTAACATTTCATTGTCACCTTACTGGGATGAGAAGAGATGTTTTGTAGCCTTAGCACATTTCCTGTCCTAGGGTGACAATGCTGGTAATCTACAATATATTACATTTGTGTTCTTGGGTTTGAATCTACTTAACCTTCTTTTTTAGAAACCTTTATAGTCCAAACTCAGCACTGCACGGGTTAACTGCTTATTTTTTTCTAGAGGAGAGCAGATATATACTTACCTCGTCCTCTGATCCTCCCAGCCCAAGACTGATCTAGCACTCCAGATAAACTTTCTTTGCAAACATTCTTCAAGTCTGCTGCAAGTTCTGGTTCAGTTATGTTGTGTCATAGTCATCTCCCAGGGGTCACTGTAGCTGAATTTTCATGCTGTAGACTTGCAGAGCTCTTGCTGTAGACTTACCACTGCAACTTTGCTCTTGCTAGAGACTTACCATGCAAATTTGCTACAAATTGGGAAAGTTTTAACTAGAACTTGTGCTTCAAGTGCTCTGCAAGTGTACAACTTGCCAGTGAAAATGAGCAGCAAGGTAACAGACATACAATTCAACACTGCCACAAATTTGTGGCACAATATCCTTGCTTTTTGGGTTGAATAGTGGACTGTTCCTGAAGTCCACCCCTGAACTGTGAGAGAGTGCTGTTTTCTGGAGGATTGAAGGATCAGGTAAGTATATGCTTTCTGCTCACCCCTAGACATAACGAGTAAAGGCAGTCCCCGGGTTACAAACATCCGACTTACAAACAACTACTTACAAACAGAGAGAGACAACAGAAAGTGAAGAGAAATCTAGCCCTAGGAAAGGAATTTCACTCCTGTAAGATTTCTCATGGGAAAAAGGTGTCTCCACTGAAGCGTTATCACTAATCCTTGTTTCTACAACAACCCAAAATGTTCAAAATCCAGTTGTCATAGGGACAGAAAGTGAGGTGAAATCATCTGAACCGGGGTACAGACAGCAAAACAAATGGTACAGGGGTATTAACCCTTCCCTATGCTATCTAAAAAACGTAAAAATTTTTCTTTTGGCTGGAGCTAAAACTAAAAAATGTACCTGTTCCGACTTACAAACAAATTCTACTTAAGAACAAACCTACAGTCCCTATCTTGTTTGTAAACCGGGGACCGCCTGTAGTTGATCCATGCAGTATGGGCACACCCACACTGCATGAGAGAAAAATCTTTTTGCAAGGAATTGGACTTTAAAATCTTCCAACAAAAAACAAAAAGTGGTTATTACACAGTAGTCCTTTAATGATCAATTTGTTTCTCTATAAACAAGTGGTTCTTCCAACCTTTCTTTGTCTGAGGATACAGTTCCATTGTTCTCCGCTGCCCACTGCAATCCTCTATTAATGCTATAATCATGCACACATTTGGCATATTTGATAACCAGGGAATCAGCTTAATTTCCAAAGTACAACATTTCTGACATTCCCTTATCCACCTTCACTAAAGAAAGCACAAATAATATGTGTAGACCTATTTCAGTGTAAATGTATTAGGGATGCGCTGTTCATTCGAATAATGAAAAGTTACACATATCAATCATAAGAATATAGCTAAAGATTTGCGTCTTTAGCTAAATTCTTATGATTGATATGTGTAACTTTTTATTATTCCAATAAATAGCGCATCACTGATACACTTACACTAAAATAATTTTTCAAGTTTATGAGGACTTGAACCTGGTGGAAGCAGCAATTCACACTTTTTTGAATATCAAGGTTTATTTTATGTTGGTGATACTCACCCTACCATAGCAGCGCACCTTTTACACTTACATTTTATGTGTAGACCTAGCTGTTTTCTGTTTGTAAGCAGGTGCTCCCATGAAGGCTCCAAAGGGTTAACAGTTTTCTTTTGCTGTGTTTATGCTCTGGGGTAAACCAGGTCAACTATGTTACAATCATAACAATGCATAAATGTTGCACGTTATGTTGACCTGTTGAGCTCCTGTGAAATAAGAGTTAACGCTGTTAGTCAGTAGGGATGATTGAACGGTTCGAGGTTCGGCAAAATTTAGAACTTTTTGCTAAAAAAGTTCGGAATTCGGCAACCAGAACCGACCAAAATGCAATGGGCCAGGAAATGGGCGTTAAAAGCCTATGATTGGACCAGAACCATTAGTAAAAGCCAATTGAGGGGGCAGGAGAATGCTAGGAATGTGATTGGAGTGACTAGGGGGTCCCTAGGCCAATCATTAGTGAATACGCCCCCCAGTATATAAGATAGCCCCCGCCAAATTCCTAGCATTGTTATACAGGGACATGGAAGAGAGTGGAAGCAGTTCTGTTAATTTTACTTTAAAAGTGTCATTTAGCATTTATTAGTGTGAGGAAAGGGATATCTAGCGTAGTTAGGGTGCTATTTTCCACTTTAGTTAGATGCAAAAATTTAGTTTCTGTAGGGAAAGTGTGAAGTGCCAGGGTGACTGTAATGTAGTGTAATGTAATGTAATGTAGGGTATATATATATACACACACACTTATATGTATTTTACACATATATAGGTGTGATAGGAGCGTAACCATATTGGTGTTAATTATTTCATTAGCGCAAGTATAGTGTTCTGCTACTTTCACACCTATATATGTGTATGGGTATATATACATATAAGTGTGTGTGTATATATACCCCTACACAGAAGTTCTGATGTTATGCCTGCCTCCAAAAACCCCCAAAAAATGCCCAAAAAAACGCTTGCTTCAAAACCGGCAAGGTGTGAAAATAGCGAAGCCATATCCCTGTTCTATAAGTGACATAATACAAACAATCTTTTTTTTATGGTTCTGGACATGCTACAGAGCTGAAACTTCACAGGTACACCTTTTAGACCCCCCAGACACTAAATCCAAAGTCAAAATCAAAAAATCTCTTTTTTTTTTTTCAATAATTGGCTCTCTATCAAAAATGACAATTTTTAAGAACTTTTTTTTTGTGTGATTAATAGTCCCTGGGGCATGACCCAGAACAATAGGCATGTTTTAGGGACATTTATTGGGTTTTAGGGCTTCAAAATGGTGTTTTTTGATTACTGAAGTTCAGGTCCCATTGATTTCAATGGGGTTCTGAAATCCGGGCCGAACTTTTGGGAAGTTCGGGTGTTCTGGTCGAACCGAACTTTTCAAAAGTTCGATCATCCCTATTAGTCAGGTTTTTACACTCTTTTCTTTACCACCCTCTGAAGGTCATACCATATAAATAGGGGCTCATTGGTGCCCAGGAGAGGTTCCAGCTCTACTGTCAATATGTAGCTGTTATGTTGCTGGTTTTTTGTGGGTTCCAAAGGGTCTGGATCTACATGGACTTATGATGGACTCTGGTGGATTAATTATTTCCCCTTGTGGATTTACTGCTCCTATGAAATATTGCCATGCTATAGATTTGCTTAAGGTGCAGTCACTTTATGGGGCACTAAAGAGCTTTGTACAGGAGTGAATGCTGAAGATGTCTTGGAGAGAGAGATGAAGTAGCAAGGCCTCAGAAGAAGAACAAGCATGGAGCTGTGGAGTTATGAAGAAGTGTGTTATCTGTGTTCAACAGCAACATACAGGAGGTGAAGTGACAGGACTGCTGAGTTGGTGGAGGCGGTATTGGCTCAGAAATGCTGCACACCAAGGGGGGGAGGTGTTCTCTAACATAAGTAGTGTCTGAAGGCCTTAGCGTGTGCAGCATGGCCACGAATTACAAAATGTTAACTATAGAAGTGCTTTGCTCAGGTCTAAGTTTAGAGCATTGCCTTAATGTGGATGTTACATGTTATCACATTTGAGTGCTGCCCCTGTGTAGTCATGAGGAGGAAAATAATGGTACAACAAACAAAGGAGGGCACTTTAAAACAAGTGATAGTGCACTGTATGCTCAAATGTTTGTAGTTAGACCCACAAAACTACTTCTAACAATGGTGCTCTATATATTCAGAAAAAATAATATTTACATAGTGAGTTCATAAAAAGCTCTCCAAGAGGTGTACTCCATAGAGTTGTACCAACTCTGAGCAATCTTCAAAAAATAAATCAAACAAAGAAATAGTATAGCTGCCCCTTAAAATACCCTGATGGTTACCTATGAACCAAAAGTGCAAAATAAAAGTAAGGCGCTACACATTTAAAATTATTTAACACTATTTAGATTAGCCCATGCTATAGTAACTCCATGGAAAACTTTGTCCCCACACCATCAAAAAAAGCTCTCCCAATTTCAGCAATCCTCTTAGCTCTTTTTTTACCATGAATGCAGATAAGAAGGTATCACTACATATGTGATGAGTGCAAACTCACCAAATGTTTTTTAACCCCTTTTTACAGGACAAAAAGCACTTTGCGGGTTCATATTCCCATGGATATTCCATTTGGAGAGGACTGGAGATATTCCAGAAGAGCAGTGAGATTAAGCAACTGGAATATACATGGGGGTATAGACCTACAAAGTTCTTTTTGACCTTCCTGTAAAAAGGGGTCAAAAACATTTGGTGAGTTGGCACTCTTCACATATGTGGTGATATCTTCCTATCTGCATTCATCGTGAAAGAGGAGTGAAAAGGATTACTGAAATTGGGAAAAAATATTTTGATGGTGTGGGGACACAAATTTAATGCGTAACTCCACTTTTGTTGAGAAAAAAACATTCCCCTCTGGGTGATCTATGTACATTACAAGGATTTTAACAAACTTTGTTGCAGATTCCTACCTTTTGTTTTTCTGAAGAAATCATTATTTGTTCCTCTGTTCCTCTGTGCTGAGTGGGTCAACTGGGAGTGGGTTCATAATTATCTGTCAGCTGTGGCAGCTGCAGGGTTCTAATGAATGAAGCTGCTGAGCCTGCATCCCTTTAGACGTGTTCCTATTGGTAAAATCTCCCCAAAAATGACATTTTTGTTGCAGTGGATGCCAGAAAACTGACTTGTATCTTATGCAGACTTCTGGGAAAATTGGTGAGTCAATCACGCAAGCAGGAAATTATGTTTCTGGGGTGTGGTCAGTACACAGATGAAAATTGAAAAGGAAAGGTGATTTTTAATAACATTCAATTACAATGTGACTTGTGTCGCAATAGTATATGCTATATTTGTAGCAATATTTCCAGACATTGGGCCTGATGTGGGTCTGCCATGGCTACCGTTACCACCAACAGCACATTTAAGCTTGTTGCCCAAGTGTGAGATATGAGACAATGTCAATGGACAGTCCGGCATCTTTGGTTTTTAGTTTTATTGTAGGAACTTGGATGGGAGAAGGGAATAAGTGGGATACTCCTCTGGCTCAACTAGATACAAATCTGGGACACTTGAGAAAAATGCCGCCTAGCGCTGTCTTGGCACCGGCTGAATGGCGACCAACGCTTACTGGCGCTTATAAACCTGACTTGCGGTCTGTGAACTGAAACTTGACTTCTGATGCTTCCTCACAGCTCAAAAGTCCTGTGCACTGCTCCCTGTAGTCTTTTCTGACTGAGGTAGCCAATAGCAATGACGCTGCAATGCTTAACACTTTACACTTCAGCACCCAACCGCTGGCACCCCCTTTACTCTTAAGAGTAATCTCTGGCACCCCTTTCTATATTCCTGTACCAGATAGCTAGCTCCTGGATCTCTCTGACCTTCTCCAGAGTGGTAGGCAGACCCCAGGGGCAGTTTGCAGTACTCATGACTCAGAATGCTTTCCAGAAACTTGACCCCCACACTCCGCTGGTCCTCAGCACACCTGGATCCTTCTCTGTAGCTCAACCCTGTGTCCACTCAGGCCAGCCGCCTGGAACACCCAATTCTTTCTGACAGGAGGAGAGACAGCCGTCACCTCCCTCCTGGGACTCCGCTTCTCGCCAAAGACAATCTGTCATGTGCTCCCCACAGACTTATACCCCCTCCCAGAGTGCTGTGCGGCAAAATCTACTCTTCCAGGATGGATACAGGCCCTGGTGTGCTATTGGTCAGGTTTCCTCCACTGCCCAATGAGAGCCCTCATTGGGATACAGTGGGGAGACTCCCCAACACAACAGGCACACCTGAGAACACATGCCTGCCTAGCTGAAAACATGGCCCTGCTGATAAGCAGACAAGGCCCAATATACTTTACCTAGCACCTACATTGGAGGGTGCTACATATTGTTTTTTCTTTATTTATTTTCCCTTTGAAAGTGGAGTTACCTTTTAAATGGACTCACTATAGCATGGACTAATCTAAATAGTGTGCAATGGTTTGTTAAATGTGCAGCGCCTTACTTTTATTTTGCATTTTTTTTTTCTTATATGATGGTGCTCTAAATTGGCAAGCTAGGCAAATAAACTTTTGAAATTGCCAATTTACTGTACTAAATGAACAGCCTCTACTCCTATAGGACATTAACCCTACCATCACATCACGTACAACAATAGAAGTGTAATCTTCTACTGTTTCATATTTATTGCAGATGACTTGCAATAAGAGCTAACTAGTTTACACTTTCCCACAGCAAACTCCGTTTTGGAGGAAAACAGGCTGTTGTTAGCTTAGAAGTTGGATGATTGCCCAATATGTAGAGGGTTAAAATTTCTGATTTGTAATACATGATGACATTCAGTACCAGGACTACTGTGGGATGAATGTGAGTGTAATATAACTATGATGTGCATTAGTCAGTAATTTGTATGCTATAATATAAACACAGTAAATATTATGTTTTTTTCAAAAATGTATCTTATAGAAAGAGTTAATATCAGTTTTGCTGAGCCATGAACTCCATCAATGATGTTTAACATGCAAAATGAACATAAACTCATCACCTGAATTCTTCAACAGTGAGACATCAAAGCAAAATACACTGGATGAAGACAGCTATTCTCGTCTCATTCTGCTGTAAAACTTCACACCCTCTCTCTTTATTGATTTTCCTGAATGCTTTGTGTATAATACAAATCCCACCACATCTGCTTACAGAACGTTCATACATACATCACTCCTTTAAAGAAAAAAAAAGCACACCATTTTTTTAATGCATACAAGCCAGTTTATAAAAATAAAAAGCCCATTAACCTTTTCATTGATATGGACATATTAAATATATCATGGCTGTCATTCTCCAATGCAGCCTTGGATGGATTTATTATGTTTCAACATTGGAAGAGTTGTTTTTGAACCCATATAAAACAGAAGCAAATTTACAGATGTGTTAAATATAGGAGAGGAAGCCAGTACACATATTTCTTCTTGCAGTAAGGTAACCTGGATATGGTCACATTAAAGGCGTCCCTGAATCAGAAGATGGGTGACATTATTTTTTTATACCCCATCTGTAGTACAGAAGAAGCATAGATAGTGTCTTGAAAGTCCCAGGGCATCCGTGGGCCCCTAGAATGAAATGTCGTACTTGACATTGTGCTTTCGACTAATTTGAAATGCTTTATTTTCAAATTCACTACATTATCTACCTAACATAATAATTACTAGTCACTAGTGGAGGTTGGATTAGATGTGCCAGATAAAAAAAAAAAAAAAATATCTCATAACTAAAATTCAGTAATGATTAAAGTGTATTTGTCCACAGTAAAATTTTTGGGATGATGGAATCAATTACAACTAGAGATGTGTGTTTCGTTCCGAATAAACATTCAGAATCATTTTTTGTTATTCGAAAATTGGGATATATTCCCAATACCCAAATTGCAGTATAAACATAGTTTACCGAATGGTTCGAACAACGAAACAAAATTCAAATTGAAATTGGAATCAAATTTTACATTGAATTCTAGTCAAATTCGAACTGTATACAAATTTCTGAAATCAAAGACTGTGTGTGTTATTAGAGTACCATTTCGAAATAATGCTGTTTTTGTTAAGCCAAAGATGATTTAAAGAGTCATTGTATTCCTTTGATGAAGATTTTTTTTTCTGTTTGTTGACTTTTACCACATTCTAATCGAAAAAGAAAAAAAAAATCTAAAGGAGACTCTAGGGGGTGAGTGCGCGCCGGCGGCGGCACACTCCCGCCCCCGCTCGTCAGCCAGGGAGCCAGTGTGTTTGACAGGCGGCTCCGATGGCCGCCAGCCACTCGCGATCTCCCGCAGCTGAGAGAGAAGGACAGGTGGCTGATGTAAACACAACCGTCTGTCATTCTCCCTGAAGTGATCACAGAGGCTATGTTATCCTGCTATATAGGATCGCATGTCTATGTGATGACTTCACAAGCCACGCCCCCTGACAGTTAGAATCACGCCCCTAGGGACACATTTAACCCCTTGATCCCCCATACTGTTAACTCCTTCCCTGTCAGTGTCATGTTTACAGTAACAGTGCATATTTTTAGCACTGATTACTGTAGTAATGTCAATGATACCCCCAAAAGTGTCAAAAATGTCAGTTAGGGGTCTGATATGTCTGCGGCAATGTCGCAGTCCCCCACAAAAATCGCAGATCGCTGCCATTACTAGTAAAATAAAAAATAAAACAATAAAAATGACATAAATCTTTCCCATAGTTAGTAAACGCAATAACTTTTGCGCAAACCAATCAAAATACGCTTATTGCGATTTTTTTTTTCCAAAAATATGTAGCAGAAAACAAATTGGCCTAAAATGTTAAAAAATTTTGATTTTTACATTTTTTTTTTGAGAATTTCATATAAAAGAATGTGAAAAAATATTGTTATTTTTTTCAAAATCGCAGCTCTTTTTTTGTTTATAGCGCAAAAAATAAAAATTGCACAGGTGATTAAATACTACCAAAAGAAATCTCTATTTGTGGGAAAAAAAGGACGTCAATTTAGTTTGGGTACAGTGTCATACCACCGTGCAATTGCCCATTAAATTCACGCAGTACCGAATCGCAAAATAGGGCCTGGTCATTGAGCAGCCAAATCCTCCGGGGCTAAAGTGGTTAATAGAAGACTTAGGGCATGTACCCTCTGTGCCAGGGTCTAGCAGCTCCCCTACACTGGAGGGTCTTTTTAGGCCCCAAGTTCTAAATAATTTGAGTCTGTTTCCACTTATGGGCTAGCAGAGAGATGCATTAATGACATAGAGGGAATCACTCCCTGATAGTAAAATAATAAAATGATTGTCATCTGATCACTCCATGGGCCTTCAGACAACCATAAAACCCTTGGACAGGCATCCTACGCTATTGTCAAGGGTGTATATGCACCTTCTTGTGACAGAGGAGTTAAATAAAAATTAAAACAAAATTAAAAGAAAACAAATACAATTAATCAAAAAATCATACACATTTAGGTTACATGCAAATGTATAGCATGAACATAAACACAACTAAGACCCAGAGGTGTGCATAAGTGGATTTATTGAGGAACATATTATTAGTTTGATGTAGAACAAGTTAAGCAAAAAAACTTTTAATGTAATCGTCAAATTTGTTTGTGTTCATTGTTATGCGGTCACACCTGCTTTTCAAGTCTAGATGTATTTGTCATTAAGTGACAAGCACAAATACATATTTTACATTTCATTTGGGTTGTGGAGATTACGTTGAGTTTGATACTTTAACAATGATTTTATTTTTTTTTTTTAATAAAATAGAAGTTTTTAAAAAATATAATATATATAATAATAAGTCTGTAATGTCTAATTTTCTTATGAGAAATGTGAAGATTACATAGCTCACATAGCACTCAAAAATCAAATCTAAAATCTCCAAAATTCCATGTGTGGCCATTTTCAATAAGAAAGTAAGGAAGCATAGATTATAAGTGCATTGGTTATAGTTAGAAATGTAAAGCAAAAGCTTTACATAACTTAAAAAAACAAAACAATAACTCATCTGTGTGTGTGACAAGTTGAAGCAACAAATGTTATCGTTACTTTGGACTCCACATTTTATCTAGGTATTTTTTTACACTTTTATACTGTCCTGTTCCTGGTTCTCAAAGTCCGCTGATAAAAAATGTTTCAATCTTCTAGTTAGTAATAATTTGTAATATTTTAAAATATAAATACCAAATCTTCCATCTGTTGAGCTCAATCATTGTTAGTTGTCCCTGAGGATAAGTTGGGCAGCATTGCTTATGTGTTATTTAATTAAAATGTATTTAATATTCATTTTTCAGCAATATGTTTCAATAGTTATGATGAAGCCATGAACATTCCTACATTTCTATATTTATATGCATGTATTTTTTTCTTAAAAATTAAAAAAAAAAAAAAAGAGTTTAGAAAAAATAGGCATCTATAAATACGATCAAAGGCATTTGACCCTATTTAGTACTTAATGCTAATTCTTAAAGTCTATCTAAAGCCAAAATGTTTTTTGTTTCTTACATTGAGTGGTGAGAGGTTGGAACTCCTCTCAGGTGTTTTGTATTGCTGTCTGTGTCTGTTGGAGAGATTAATTCCTTCTGTTTGACCTGGTGACCATTGCCCATAGGGCAGAAAGTGATGTGAAATCAAAAATCTTAAGTTATCAGTGGAACAGATATACAGAGGGTAAGTCTTTTTAATACTTCCTTAATTTGGAGAGATCCTCTCTCATGTCCTTTTCTGCCCCTGAGATGGGCTGTGAAGGGAAATCTCCTGAATGGGACACATACAAAATATTAATCATTCTCTACTTCATCTAAAGCTGAAAAAAACTGTATATTTTAAGTGCTAATTCCCAAGGTTTGTAGAATATAGCAACCAAATAATATATATTTTTCTAAGTTTAGTGTAATTAAATGTTGAATAGTTGCAGTTGAAGGATTTTTTTTTTCGATAAACAATTAGCAATAAACAGAATAAGATAGATTTCAAGCACATTAAAATTACCAAAAGTTTTGGCCACCAAATTAATTTATAAAAAGAACAGACAGCTTGGATATATAATCAATCTTCCGCTATTCTACACTATTCTATTAACTACTCCTTGGATAGTAAATAAGTACTTCATTCTCTCTAGAATCTCCATTAAAAAAAAAAAAAGAATACATAATTGTCCCTTTAAGGCATGGACAGGATTTCCTCATTTTCATTTTATGAAGCTTAATGATAGATTAGAAAGTGTCAGATCTTTTATTGTGCCATACATGGAGGCTGATTTACCAAAGGAGTTGAGAATCTTCACTTGAGGAGGATTTTTTTGTGTTTCTGTCTGGAATTTATAGAGTAAAAATTTTCAATTAATTTAGTAATACAGCCTCACTGTCAGAGTCATCTGGCTTGGATGACAAATATGCATTCCATAATTCAGAAACTGCAATTGAACTTTTAATTTTCTGTTTACTACTGAGTATAGGCAATCTAGCATCCGGTTGCCAATTTTTCTTCCTCTGTAAGATGGATTTTTAAAAGGTATGCTTATAAGAACACAGGTAAATATTTTTATTCAGCTCCAATTAAAAAAACAAAAAAAGAACATTAAAGTCTTTAATGCCACTTAGAAAAAAATTTTTTTTTTCTTTCCCGTCTTTATTATGTCGGTGCTGTACTATTCTCTGAATGCTTTGTGAAAATTACTTGTGTCAGTTAAGAATGCCATAAGTTATATATTTTACTTTCTCTTAAATGAAATAACACTTTCTTTAAAAACTTCACATTTTTTCCTTTTGCCTCTTTGTGCCTGAAACTGTTTCTTTGTCAGTGATAATTTAATATACCATTCTCTATGCAGCCCCGGCTACATTGAATACATTGTCTTGTTTTAGACATCTGCATGAATACCAAGGAGATTTATTTCCAGCATAACCATGAAATGGTGGCAGTATAATATATGGTACACTTGTCTAAAGAACAAAAACACTGTACCTGATTTCTGATTCTGTGTTTTTTTTTTTTTTTGGTATGGAGAGAGACAGACGAGTGAGCGTAGAGAAAAGAAATTACATTTAGGTGGTGAAATTTCAATAGATTTTTTTTTCTGCCTTTAAAAGATCACATTCGTTTAGGTGTAGAAAGGTAGGAAAATGTGTAGCACACAAAGAAATGAAACAACTGTAAAATAAAAAAGACACCTGAAATGGAATGGGCATTACAAAATGCCTATTGCTTTTTAAAGTAAAGCAGTCATAACATATGATTCTGTAATTAAAATAATTATGTCCATATGAAGTAAAAGCTATAAAAAAAAAAAAAAAAAAATAAGTCTCAGTGTAAATTGTGGGACTCTGTATAGAATTACTACTTTTATTCACTGGTCTCCGATTGCTAATTTTATCTGACCAAGAATAAGAGATTGTAAAAGGTCCAATTAATCAAAGTGGAAATCAATTTTGGACTTTATTTACCCCTTAGTTTTTTCTTATGATTTTTAGCTATTTTGCAGTACTCCAGGGCTTTATATTTTGCAGACATTACTCTGAAATGAAGTTGTCAATGCAGACATTGCAGATTTAATTATATCCAGTAGATTTTAAAAGCCTTTTGGTTTTTGTTATGTTTATCACTTAAGAAATAGAGCAGTGGTGTAACTAATATATGTTACTGTCAGAATATTGTACATCTTAAAGATCAGAATCCTTTGTTACTGCTGCTTACCAAGTACTTTTTTATATTTGGGACAAGAACAATAGAGAAAACTGTTAGTAAATTCCTATATGTGCTCCTTCAAATCTGATTGAACATTTGTAGAGAATACACATGCTTGGAAGGCTTCATAAATATTACTTCTTCTCGTTCAAAGTATTTTATTAGAGTTATGTACATACAATAGATACAACAGAAGTGTAAAAAGGATACAACAAAAATGTAAAGAAGATAGAGTGCAAATATAGAGTGGGAAAAAGGTATACAAGATATAGAGAGAGTCAATAAGCGATAATGGACAGTTAATAAGTATAATAAATAATGTAGAAGTGGAAGTCACTGGGGTTGCAATAATAGGAATAGCATGTCCGTGTCCTCAGTATGGGTCACCCCTAATGGGTTCAAGCTGTGACCCAGGAGAACAGGGAACCTTTTACAAATAAAGGATCTTCAAAAAAGTTACATATCTTGACTAAAAAAAGTATCCCATAGAACATATGAAGAACAGCCTGATATAGCATGGCACATAGTCATCCAATTGTTCAAAATAAATGAGGACTCAAATCTAGTAGAGGAAGTAAATTGTTGTATCAAAAGATTACTATAAACCAAATAATAATAAAAAAAAATAATAAATAGAGGGAAGGAGAAGAAAACAGAAGGCAAGAATGCAGAAAAGGAAAAAGAGTGGAAGATAGAGAAAAGAACAATTATCGGGAATAAGGCAAGGCAGAAGGAAACAATATAATAGGATGAGTAGGAATGTTACCAAGAAAGTAAAACAGCTTCATTGAAGTCTGGGGGAAGCATCTTGGAAATCCAAGATTTCCAAAGAATGTCAAATTTATTCAAAGTGCCATTATCCAAGGCCGACATATTGGCATGTATCAATATTCACTCGTTTCGTTTCACAAAGTTTAAGGAAGAGAATTTCCATGCTTTGGCAATAGTCTGTTTAGTGGCTGTTAAGAGTTTGCATAACATAAATATTACTTCTTAAGCCAATCACATTTATTGTTATTTTTATTTTTTTTAATTCTTCAAACTTGACAACAAGAATACTAACCTGTATCAATCAAAGTTGTGTAAAATGGGCAATTCAGTGATGCATCAACAGGCCCACATTTGTTGTAAAAGCTGTGTTAATAATATCTACAAATCAGCAGTGCTCCTTGCTCTCTTTTTTGTCATGATCTGTACCATGAATATATCACATATAGTATACATACACATACAGACAGAGAAGTCACGCACTCTCTGCTCTCAAACGCGGAGCTGCATTTCCTCACAAAATTGCTCTGTGTGGTTCTTTGTGGAAACCAAGCCTCAGTTTGTCTTCACCTTTCTACCTATTGCTTGGCAACCACAACCTGTTGGAACATGGAGACAGTATCATCTGTGGTCTCTCACACGTACCGACACAGACTATCACTAAATCTTCAGAAGTATGAGATGAACCCCAAAAACTTGGAAAGGTGGATCTCACACGTACCGACACAGACTATCACGCAATTTAATTGATCCCCAAAGGTTTTAATTGAATAGCGGAATAGAAAATATGATCAAAAAGAAAGTGTATGTATCTCACACGTACACCACCACACTAGGCCCCAATTACTATTGTTTGTACCCCTAAAAGGATGGTTGAGCAGTAGGAGGAGGAGTATGGAACAGGCAGCACCCTCAAATCTTCAGAAGTATGAGATGAACCCCAAAAACTTGGAAAGGTGGATCTCACACGTACAAAGGATTTTGTTCACTGCACCCCAAAAAGATTCTTCAAACTTGACAACAAGAATACTAACCTGTATCAATCAAAGTTGTGTAAAATGGGCAATTCAGTGATGCATCAACAGGCCCACATTTGTTGTAAAAGCTGTGTTAATAATATCTACAAATCAGCAGTGCTCCTTGCTCTCTTTTTTGTCATGATCTGTACCATGAATATATCACATATAGTATACATACACATACAGACAGAGAAGTCATGCACTCTCTGCTCTCAAACGCGGAGCTGCATTTCCTCACAAAATTGCTCTGTGTGGTTCTTTGTGGAAACCAAGCCTCAGTTTGTCTTCACCTTTCTACCTATTGCTTGGCAACCACAACCTGTTGGAACATGGAGACAGTATCATCTGTGGTCTCTCACACGTACCGACACAGACTATCACGCAATTTAATTGATCCCCAAAGGATTTAATTGAATAGCGGAATAGAAAATATGATCAAAAAGAAAGTGTATGTATCTCACACGTACACCACCACACTAGGCCCCAATTACTATTGTTTGTACCCCTAAAAGGATGGTTGAGCAGTAGAAGGAGGAGTATGGAACAGGCAGCACCCTCAAATCTTCAGAAGTATGAGATGAACCCCAAAAACTTGGAAAGGTGGATCTCACACGTACCGACACAGACTATCACGCAATTTAATTGATCCCCAAAGGTTTTAATTGAATAGCGGAATAGAAAATATGATCAAAAAGAAAGTGTATGTATCTCACACGTACACCACCACACTAGGCCCCAATTACTATTGTTTGTACCCCTAAAAGGATGGTTGAGCAGTAGGAGGAAGAGTATGGAACAGGCAGCACCCTCAAATCTTCAGAAGTATGAGATGAACCCCAAAAACTTGGAAAGGTGGATCTCACACGTACCGACACAGACTATCACGCAATTTAATTGATCCCCAAAGGATTTAATTGAATAGCGGAATAGAAAATATGATCAAAAAGAAAGTGTATGTATCTCACACATACACCACCACACTAGGCCCCAATTACTATTGTTTGTACCCCTAAAAGGATGGTTGAGCAGTAGGAGGAGGAGTATGGAACAGGCAGCACCCTCAAATCTTCAGAAGTATGAGATTGTGTTCACTGTACCCCACAAAGATTGTGTTCACTGCACCTCAAAAAGGATTTTGTTCACTGCACCCCACAAAGATTGTGTTCACTGCACCCTAAAAGGATTTTGTTCACTGCACCCCAAAAAGATTGTGTTCACTGTACCCCCCAAAGATTGTGTTCACTGCACCCCACAAAGATTCTGTTCCCTGTACCCCACAAAGATTGTGTTCACTGCACCCCACAAAGGATTTTGTTCACTGCACCCCAAAAAGATTGTGTTCACTGCACCCCAAAAAGGATGTTGTTCACTGCACCCCAAAAAGGATTTTGTTCACTGCACCCCAAAAAGATTGTGTTCACTGCACCCCACAAAGATTGTGTTCACTGCACCCCACAAAGGATTTTGTTCACTGCACCCCAAAAAGATTGTGTTCACTGTACCCCCCAAAGATTGTGTTCAGTGCACCCCACAAAGGATTTTGTTCACTGCACCCCAAAAAGATTGTGTTCACTGTACCCCCCAAAGATTGTGTTCACTGCACCCCACAAAGATTCTGTTCACTGTACCCCACAAAGATTGTGTTCACTGCACCCCACAAAGGATTTTGTTCACTGCACCCCAAAAAGATTGTGTTCACTGCACCCCAAAAAGGATGTTCTTCACTGCACCCCAAAAAGGATTTTGTTCACTGCACCCCAAAAAGATTGTGTTCACTGCACCCCACAAAGATTGTGTTCACTGCACCCCACAAAGGATTTTGTTCACTGCACCCCAAAAAGATTGTGTTCACTGTACCCCCCAAAGATTGTGTTCACTGCACCCCACAAAGGATTTTGTTCACTGCACCCCAAAAAGATTGTGTTCACTGTACCCCCCAAAGATTGTGTTCACTGCACCCCACAAAGATTCTGTTCACTGTACCCCACAAAGATTGTGTTCACTGCACCCCACAAAGGATTTTGTTCACTGCACCCCAAAAAGATTGTGTTCACTGCACCCCAAAAAGGATGTTGTTCACTGCACCCCAAAAAGGATTTTGTTCACTGCACCTCAAAAAGATTGTGTTCACTGCACCCCACAAAGATTGTGTTCACTGCACCCCACAAAGGATTTTGTTCACTGCACCCCAAAAAGATTGTGTTCACTGCACCCCAAAAAGGATTTTGTTCACTGCACCCCAAAAAGGATGTTGTTCACTGCACCCCAAAAAGGATTTTGTTCACTCCACCCCAAAAAGATTGTGTTCACTGCACCCCACAAAGATTGTGTTCACTGCACCCCAAAAAGGATTTTGTTCACTGCACCCCAAAAAGATTTTGTTCACTGCACCCCACAAAGATTGTGTTCACTGCACCCCAAAAAGGATGTTGTTCACTGCACCCCAAAAAGATTGTGTTCACTGCACCCCACAAAGATTGTGTTCACTGCACCCCACAAAGGATTTTGTTCACTGCACCCCAAAAAGATTTTGTTCACTGCACCCCAAAAAGGACGTTGTTCACTGCACCCCAAAAAGATTGTGTTCACTGCAGCCCAAAAAGATTGTGTTCACTGCAGCTCACACACAGAAAAATGGATGTGGATCACTGACACCTGCCTATCTCCTATCCCACACCACACAGCAATATCGATTGTAGTTTGTAGAAAACAGTTTCCCTAAAATTCAGCAGCAGCAGCCTCTCCCTAACAGGATTGAGAAGAGATCGTAGATCAGGATTGAGTGCAGAGTCACCCCACCCCCCACACAGCAATATTGATTGTACTTTGTAGAAGACACTGACCCTATAATTCAGCAGACTCTATCCCTAAAATGCCTACAACTCGCCCTGCCTAAACACTCCGACCTGTCCCTCAATTCTATCCGGACACAAATGGTTTTTTCCTGCCTGTCTTTCCCTAATCAGCAGCCAGCACGTTGATGTGTGCTCTGTCCCTGATCTAAGCAGCAGAATGAAGACGCTGCGGCTGCCTGGAACTTATAAAGACTTGGTCACATGCTTCAGACGGCCAATCACAGCTACTGAGACATTTGCAGGCATGGCTGGGATGGCTTAAGGCACACCAGTTAAACGATTGTTGATTGGCTGTTGAAAGCCCGCCATGAAAAGAGCGCCAAAGCATGAAAAACCCGGAAATAAAACGACCGAACACGGATTTTTACCCGAACATACAGTAAAGTGTCCGTGTCCGTGTTCGGGTACAAAAAATCCAATTATTCGGTACGAACACGAATAATACAGTCCGTGTTCGCTCAACACTACACATGAGGTTTTGAGGATGATCATCACGCTATCCAGCAGTAGAGAAGTGTCCTGGAAGCGAGCGGTGCCCATTTCCTATATGCTTGTTCGTATGCTACATTTGTGAGTATATTGTACGCTACCCTTCTTTGATTTTAATAAACTTTTAAGTGGTAATGCACAAGGTCGGTGTGCCCTTCTCTTGTTGTTTTCTCGTAGTGCCTTTTGGATATCCTTGGTCCTGAAGGGGGCAGCAAGGCCACTTCATTTGTGTCATAAAACCGCCTAGAACATTCACCTTCCCACATACCACTCGAGCGCAGGAGAGATATTGTTGTTTTTTGGAAATACTTTCACACTAGTCAGCAGAAAATCTATAATGCATTAACTACTCAGGAAAAAAAAAACAGAGTTTATACATTTGCAAATCATATACTGTACATAAGACACAGTGAAGCATCAAGCCAACTCTGATAAGAGTGGACAAATGTGTAGTGCCCTCCTCAAATTGGACTGCCAGGTACATTTAGTTTTTCGGCTCTACTGCAGTGCAGTGATTAATTGTGTTGGTCTGTTCAGGGTTTCCTGAGCTGAGAGTATGAGGACCACCTGCCTCTGGAAGAATTTTCCAGAACATAGGACTGGGAGATTCAAATGATCAGTTGAATATTTATCATGCTCCAGTCATGCTCCAGTCAACCCCTTGAAGGAGGCGTCCAGAAGGTAGGGATATAACAAAGGTGCAGGAGCCTTAAGCTAATTTTTCTTTTCCTTGAAGGGAGGGTTCCAATTCTCCTGGGGAGCTGTTGGACCTGAGTCTAGGCCTCAGCGGCTGCTGGGCTGAGGGCCTGCAGAAAATAGTCTGAGGATTACATTTGCTGGAAGGCACTGAAATCACTGAGTCTGGAAAGGGAGCTTGTTATCTCTCTCACTATGATCTACCTGCGGATGCTGGGAGGCAGACAGCTCCTGTGGTTGATTTACTAAAACTGGAGAATGCAAAATCTTGTGCAGCTCTGCACAGAAACCAGTCAGCTTCCAGGTTTTTTGTCAAAGCATAGCTGAACAAGCTGAAGTTAAAAGCTAATTGGCTAATGTGCACAGCTGCACCTGATTTTACACTATCCAGTTTTAGTAAATCAACCTCTATGAGTAAGGATCTTGCTGAGGCCAGTTCATTGTGCAAGTACTAGAAGGGAACTACGAGCCAAAGGTGGCTATATGGATTGCTGCAGTAGGGTCCTATATATACTGGTCATTCCCTGCTAACTCTAGAAAGCAGTGTTTTGAAGATCAGAGAGAGAAGTTTGTCCTCCTGTTACTGATCGTTTTGGTGTATCCTGTGCCCTAAACTCCTCTCCTGTTACCATACATATTTACTGTACCTACTTGCTGTAGCATTGATCTGACATGGTAAGCTGTTTCCTGCCATCTCTAAGCTTGAGAACTGAGCGAACACATGACTGCTGATCGCTCAGTACTTGAGCCCGCTCTGGGCAGAGAGCGGTGACAGTCAGTCACCGCTCTCTGCCTATTCCCTCCAGTGCTCAGTAGAGCTCCGGACTGTGGAGGGGGAAAGAGTGGCTGGCTCAGGCTCTAAGCTGTGAACCAAGAGGCTGAACTCTCCAGAGTCTGGAGCGGCTTTGTGACATCAGTCGACAGTGGGCCTTAGAACGCTATCGGTTGATTCTGGATCACAGGAGAGCATAAATAACTGCACTCCTGTGACCCACATGAGAAATATGGTCAGAAGAGCTTTTAAGCATGGAGGTTGTATAAGATTGAAACAAATAGGTGCATGTGCTTCTACCATGGAGGTTTTCAAAATGTAGAGTTAGGACTGTAGATAATACAGTACTGGGGTGCCGTGAAGTGGTATTTGCAAATGTGTGCAAACTAAACCCCTGTTTATTGCATACTGATAGACAGGATGATTTGGTTGGTTGCAGGCTGGTGGGTAAGATGAGCTTGTAATTTTTTTTGGTTTTGTTTGACATGCTCCGCCCTTCCATGCGCTCCTTTCTGCAAAGGCCGGTTATAGGTGGAAGCAGTGGCCATTTGTGTGTACTGTTAAAACAAATATAGGCCTCCCTCTAGTGGTTAATCTCCATAATAAAAGGCAATAATAACAATAGGAAAGAACAGATATTTAAAAACCTGAAAGTCACATTATAATATAAACTTTAGTAATAATGCACAAATGTGCATGCACTAGAATAAATTTATTATTACTATTTTTTATTTATTTTTTTATAGAAAAAGTTAGAAAAAAATAATGGAGCTACTATTTATGATTTGGTACATGCTGCAGGGCTGTTAGTCCTATTCTTCCATCACTACTAGATCAATCCACAACCTAGAACAAGGATGCATATCAAATGTCTTGGAATCTGCTGTCACATTCTTTTTACAGGTAAATAACAGGAAAAGTGAAAAAAAAAAATACAGGGATGACAAGCCAGAACCTGCTACTTCAAAAACAACTAAGCAACACCAGATCCCATATTTTGGCTCTGACTAATTCATTTTTACATAGACGCTCTATAGAACATAGGGTTATAATTTCTAAAGAATTATCATTATGCAAATTAGATATATTTTTTTTTTCATCATAGTTCCCCTTCAATGTATGTCACACATACAGGAGTACTTAATAAACCTTTAGCAAAAAAGTTACATCTATCGTTTATCATACCAAAAAGACAAGCATGTTACTAGGCAGATATGTTCTACAAATATTTTAGCTTTTAACAAAGCAAGATTGTTCACTTTTATGTCAAAGTTTTCAATTATAATTGGGACGAATGAGAGGATTATGTTTTATATAACAGCAATGTCTAATCCTTCCCCTTAATCCTAGAATGAACTGTCACCATATGTTAGATAGAGCTGGGTGAGCCTATGACCTCTCATCTGTAACGGTCAGTTATTCATAGGTTTTGGCCTGTAAAGTTCCACGAATTGTGTTAGATGGACAGGACACGTATCACAGGACTGTGCTATTTTGGGTTGGCAATATCAATGTAGCCTGGGCTTCCGATATAACCTCTCAGATGTCCACTCTTGCTCTTCCCTGTCTAAAAGCATCTGTAACGGACCACACTGTACTATTGCTGAAATCTGACACAGGGTTCCAAGTTCCAAACCTTCACCCCCCCCCCCCTCCTCTACCGTGCAGAGCGTGCCATTCAACATTACTATAAAGATGCAGGCTGCCCGCAATGTATCATACCTACATCATTTATACACAATTTATATGTTTTATTTATAACATACACATAACATTTATTCGAGAGTAACTTACATGGATACAGAAGAAGACTTCATTTCAATGGCCCCTGTTCACATCTGAGTGTTCTGTCACCTAAAGTAAAACATAAAAAAACAGGAGATAAATGGCGCTGCCTGGAGCAAAAAATGATATATAATCAAATAAATTAAGATAATCCAAACTGGGGATAGGTGAATAAATCCCACTCTTCTCAGAATCTCAGTGATACTCTAGTGCAAATAAACAGTAAGGATGATCGAACTTTTGAAAAGTTCGGTTCGGCCAGAACATCAGAACTTCCCGAAAGTTCGGCCCGGATTTCAGAACCCCATTGAAATCAATGGGACCCGAACTTCGGGATTCAAAAAACACCATTTTGAAGCCCCAAAACCCAATAAATGCCCCTAAAAAGTGCCTAGGGTTCTGGGTCATGCCCCATTAACTATTAATCACACAAAAAAAGTTCTTAAAAATTGTCATTTTTGATAAAAAAAGTCAATTATTGAAAAAAAAATAAATAAAAAAAAAAAGAGATTGTTTGATTTTTACTTTGGATTTAGTATCTGGTGGGTCTAAAAGGTGTGCATGTGAAGTTTCAGCTCTGTAGCATGTCTAGAACCATGGAAAAAAAAAAAGATAATTTTTCAGTAGAACAGGGATGTGGTTCGGGAGCCTCCTTTAACTTTAACACCTATATGATCTTTTTTTCTGGTTCTGGACATGCTACAGAGCTGAAACTTCACAGGTACACCTTTTAGACCCCCCAGACACAAAATCACACAAAAAAAGTTCTTAAAAATTGTCATTTTTTATAAAAAAAGCCAATTATTGAAAAATCTGAAAAAAAATAAATAAAAAAAAAAAAAGAGATTTTTTGATTTTTACTTTGGATTTAGTATCTGGGCGGTCTAAAAAGTGTACATGTGAAGTTTCAGCTCTGTAGCATGTCCATAAACCCCCAAAAATTAGCATTTTCTTATAATTTTTATTAGAACAGGAATATGGCTTCTCTACGGCGTTTTTTCTTGCATTTATCGGGCATTTTTGGAGGCAGGCATGACTTTTTTTGGATTTAGTGTCTGGGGGTCTAAAAAGTGTACCTGTGAAGTTTCAGCTCTGTAGCATGTCCAGAACCAGAAAAAAGATCATTTTTCAGTAGAGCAGGGATGGTGGGACCCCCCCTTTTACACTTATATGATCTTTTTTTTACATACATATATTTCTATACACACCTAGACATATATAGGTGTGATAGTAGCAGAAATATATTACTGTAAATGATTTCATTAGCGCAAGCATATATTTCTGCTACTATCACACCTATATATGTCTAGGTGTGTATATAAATATATGTATGTGTGTATATATACCACTATACACAAGTTCAGATGTTTTGCCTGCCTCAAAAGAACCCCAAAAAATGCAAAAAAAAACGCTAGCGTAAAAAAAAAAAAATGCCCAGGTGTGTTTTTGCTGGCATTTTTTGGGGGGTTTTGGAGGCAGGCAAAACATCAGAACTTGTGCATAGTACCACTATACACAAGTTCAGATGTTTTTCCTGACTGCAAAGAACCCAAAAAAATGCCTTCTATTAAACCGGCAAGGTGTTACAGCAGAGAAGCCATATTCCTGTTCTTAAAGTTTTCTAATACAAACGATCTTTTTTTTTATGGTTCTGGACATGCTACAGAGCTGAAACTTAACATGTACACTTTTTAGACCCCCCAGATCTGAAATCCAAATCTCTTTTTTTTTATTTATTTATTTATTTATTTTTTTTTCAATAATTGGCTTTTTTATCAAAAATGATAATTTTTATGAACTTTTTTTGTGTGATTTTGTGTCTGGGGGGTCTAAAAGGTGTACCTGTGAAGTTTCAGCTCTGTAGCATGTCCAGAACCCCAAAAAAAAGATCATATAAGTGTAAAAGAGGGGTCCCACCATCCCTGCTCTACTGAAAAATGATCTTTTTTCTGGTTCTGGACATGCTACAGAGCTGAAACTTCACAGGTACACTTTTTAGACCCCCCAGACACTAAATCCAAAAAAAGTCATGCCTGCCTCCAAAATGCCCGAAAAATGCAAGAAAAAACGCCGTAGAGAAGCCGTATTCCTGTTCTAATAAAAATTATAAGAAAATGCTAATTTTTGGGGGGTTCTGGACATGCTACAGAGCTGAAACTTCACATGTACACTTTCTAGACCCCCCAGATACTAAATCCAAAGTAAAAATCAAAAAATCTCTTTTTTTTATTTTATTTTTTTTAATTTTTCAATAATTGGCTTTTTTATCAAAAATGACAATTTTTAAGAACTTTTTTTGTGTGATTTTGTGTCTGGGGGGTCTAAAAGGTGTACCTGGGAAGTTTCAGCTCTGTAGCATGTCCAGAACCAGAAAAAAAAAAAAGGATTGTTTGTATTAGAAAACTTTGAGCACAGGAATATGGCTTCGCTGCTGTAACACCTTGCCGGTTTCAAAGCAGGCATTTTTTTGGGTTCTTTGCAGTCAGAAAAAACATCTGAACTTGTGTATAGTGGTACTGTGCACAAGTTCAGATTTTTGCCTGCCTCCAAAACCCCCCAAAAAATGCCAGCAAAAACACACCTGGGCATTTTTTTTTGACGCTAGCGTTTTTTTGCATTTTTTGGGGTTCTTTTGAGGCAGGCAAAACATCTGAACATGTGTATAGGGGGTATATATACACATATATGTCTGAATATATACCCCTAGACATATATAGGTGTGATAGTAGCAGAAATATATTACTGTAAATGATTTCATTAGCGCAAGCATTTATTTCTGCTACTATCACACCTATATATGTCTAGGAGTATATATTCAGACATATATGTCTATATATACCCCCTATACACATGTTCAGATGTCATGTCTGACATCAAACATGTCCTCAAAAAAGCACTGGCAGTGGCAGCCCCTGCAGCATCAAAAATGCTAGGCTGGTGAGAAGCCATAATGGTGTCCCGAAGCTATTCAGAGAAATGATCATTTCTCTATAGCGGTCACCCTGCTATGGAGGGGTTTTGTCACCCTGCCATAGCAGTCACTGCCAGTTAACCCTACACTACACTACAGTCCCCTGACACTTAATACTTTCCCTACAGAAACTAAATTTTTGAAGCTAACTTAAGTGTAAAGGAGCACTCTAACTACACTAGATATCCCTTTCCTCAAAAATAGCTAAATGACACTTTTAAAGTAAAATTAACAGAACTGCTTCCACTCTCTTCCATGTCCAGTATAACAATGCTGGGAATATGGCGGGGGAGATCTTATATACTGGGGGGCGTATTCACTAATGATTGGTCTAGGGACCCCCTAGTCACTCCAATCACATTCCTAGCATTCTCCTGCCCCCTCAATTGGCTTTTGCTAAAGGTTCTGGTCCAATCACGGCTTTTAAAGCCCATTTCCTGAAGCATTGCATTTTGGGCGGTTCTGGTTGCCGAATTCCGAACTTTTTGGGCAAAAAGTTCTAAATTTTGCCGAACCTCGAACACCCAATGTTCGGGCCGAACCGATGGTGGACCCGAACCGTTCGATCATCCCTAATAAACAGTTGAATGAATAATTCTAATATACTGTAACAGGAAGTCAGCTAAATCTGGGAATGTAGTCACAGGAAGGAGATACATTCCCACCTGATTTAGAAAGTCCATTAATTAATTTAGGGTGTTGGCTACAGAGCTAGCCAGCAGGAAGTTGAAAGGCCTTCACCTGTTCAGAATGAGGGAGTTAAGGCTCTATAATTTGTTCAGAGAAATTCCTATTGTTTGCTGCCTCCAGAAGCTGTGTCCTGAAGCCATGTGGGCTGGGAGCAGGAGGACAGTCAGCGTGTGCCTCCCGACAGGATGTGTGGGCCTGGGAGAAGACCCCCCGGAGTGATGTGTGCCCGGGACGGTAACCAAGGGTGAATACGTCTCAAAGGTGAGAAGACGAACTGTTGATGTGAAAGAAACAAAAGGACTGTGTTGCCCTGTGAAGCTATTATAAAAGGACTATTGAGTGTCCGCTGTAGGACAAGGAAGTCTGCCCGACGGTAGGTTGGAGACAGACACTTAGGCAGGTTCCAGTTGTGAGAAGGTAGCCGCCCACAGAGGCAAGGATTTATTTTCTGTTTTATTTTATTTTGGATGTTTTGCTGCATACAGCCTGGTGAAGAAAACACCATTTAATAAACCACACTGTTTGTTTGCAAGCACTTGTCGGCTACCTCTCTGGGAAAACGCACCCCCCAAGGGGTCATCCACACCCGCCACCGAGCTAATCCCTCACATATGGTGGAGGTATGCAGTGGGCATAAGCAGAGATCCCTGCAAGGAAGTGCAAATGTTTGATGAACTTTATCTGGTGCATGAGATTGCACAATCTATGTGTGCAGGAGAGAAGATCCTGACAGAAAAAAAAAAGTGTTTTAAAGAGACAGCGGTCTCAAAATTATTTGATGAACTTTGTTGTGTCTGGTGCAAGTGACTGCACAAACTGTGTGTGCAGGAAAAGAGATCCTGCAAGAGAGAGAAAAACTACATGTGTTAAAGAGACAGTGGTCTGAAATTTTTTGCTGGACTGTGAAAAATTTGTTTGTGGAGTTATTGAAGATGGGGCGTTCAAAACGCCTGAAGAATGCAAAGATAGATGAAATGAGAGACCGGATTCTATGGATGGAGGGGATGTTGCCGTCTGAACCAGCCCCATCCATGCCTAAAGAGAGTCTACTAAAGAGGAAGGTTGTTGTCCCTAGCAACACTGATGAAACTGCTATGGAGACGCAGTGTGCTCAGATGAAAAGTAAACTCAAAATGGAGGAGATGTTGAAACATCTGATTATATCAAATGCAGCTCAACAGCAAGCAAATGCAGCTCAACAGCAGGCAAATGCGGATTTTCAGCAGAGCTTTGCAGCTCAACAAAAGGCTCATCAAGAGAGCATGGCAGGCTGGAAACAGAGACGCCAGCAGCCAATGGAGGCCATCGGTTTGGAGGAAACCGAGTATGTGTGCAGGGCTGAGTTGGATGCCTTGCAACGGAAAATGGAAGAAAAGGAACAAGCCTTGGAATTGCTTAAAATGGAGCATAGAAACTTGCAGGAAATGAATGAACTACTCAAGTCTCATGTGTTACAGTGGGAAGAATCCACTGCTCTTCTTTTGGTCGAGTTGCAAAAACGCAGAGAGACTATAATGGAGAAAGATACCATCCTCATGGAAAAGGAAAGTGAAATTCAGACTTTGCAGAAGCAAAGTATGGCTGATATGTTGGAGTTGCGTAATCAGCTGGAAAAAAGTCTTCAGTCTTTGGGAGCTACAAAAATAGACCTGCAGGAGTCGCAGGAACAGAATGTCGCTCTGAAAACGACATTGTCTCTCAGCGACAACGAGAAAAGTGAAAGAGAGGCTAAATTACTGAGTACTGTGTATGAGCTCACTACTTTGAGCAATGTGGTAAATGAATGGCGTGCGGACTGTGAAAGTTGGAAAGGGGAAGCCCAACGTGTCCAGCAGCAGTTAAAGGAGAAAGAAGCCTGTGTGGCAGAATTACATTCTTATTCCCAGATGCTAGCCAATGAGGTGAAGGCTCTTATGCAGGGAAAAGAAGATTGTGAACATAAGAGGAAAAAAGTAGAGGCACAGCTTCTGGAATCGCAAGTCAAGGTGTCAGAAGGTGACCGATTGTGTGCTAAGCTGTCAGAGAAGGCAAACCGACTGCAGGTTGAGTTGGACAATGTTACAAATCAGCTTTCTCAAGCAGACAGAAAATCTAGAGAAATTGCGGAAGATTTTTCTATCTTGGAATCGCAGCTGCAAGACACGCAGGAACTCTTACAGGAAGAGAGGTGTCAAAGGCTGAGTTTTAGCACAAAGCTCAAACAAATGGAAGATGAGAAAAATGGCTTCCTGGAACAATTAAAAGAGGAGGCGGAAGCAAAGAAAAACCTATCAGAGCAAGTCGCAACATTGCAAGCTCAGATAGCGGTTATGAAAAAACGCATAGAAGAAAGCGTTGGTTCATTACAGTGTGTTGAAGATGTGAAAAAGAAGTTTGATCAGATGCTTGGTGAAGAGAAGACTGTGTCTGCAAAATATGCAGAAGAACGCGCCCGTGCAGAAACGGAGGTGCGTGATAACGAGAGCAAAGCCCTGTTCTTGGCTCGCTCTTTGGAGGAAGCTCTAGAGTGTAAGGTTGAACTAGAAAGAGTTAACCAACAGCTGTGTACAGAAATGGAAGATTTGGTCAGCTCCAAGGATGATGTTGTGAAAAGCGTTCAGGAGCTAGAAAAGTCTAAGCGAGCCTTAGAACAGCAAGTAGAAGAGATGAAGATTCCGTTGCAGGAACTGGAAGAGGAATTCCAGGCAACAGAGGATCTGTCCCAAAGAGGGGATAGTGTGCCTGATGCAGTTTTTAAAAGGATCAGTGTTTTGGGGTCTGTCCTGAGTGAGCCTCAGAAATGTGACGACATGTGGCTTGAATCACCCCTTTGGAATAAACCGTTCCTTCAAAAACTTCAAGCATTGGAAAATGTATCATTAGAACTTCAGCAAACAAAGGAGCTGAGTAAGAAATGTGGTGATTTCTCAGTTCAGGCTGAAAACCTAGTGGAGAAAACTAAGGCTGTTGGTGAAAACGTGAAGCAAATGAATAAGTGCCTTTCAGGGAGTGTTTCCAAAATGGAACTGGTGAAAGACGGGTGGCAGAAGTTTGATCGTGATCTTGAGATGCATTCCATGTGGAATTCAGATAGAGAAAAAGAACTAGGTGACCTTGAGCGGTCAAATAGTTCAGCAGAAAGTGCATTGAAGAAACCTGTAAAAGAATGTGTTGCAGTTCCATGCTTCTTCACTGATGCAGAGAGGAGGTCTATAATGGATACCACCCAGATCGCTGGGTTCAACTGTGTTGTTGCCTTTGACCCCTATGTTGGTGGAAGGAAAGTTGATGATGTTCTGGTTGGCTTCTTCTGTGAAGAGTTTGGCAAGAAATATAAACTGAATATCAAATCAAATAGTAGGCCTTTACTGCGACTCGCTCAGGAGGGCGAAAAGTTTAAGAAGTTGATGAGTGCAAATGCTTCAGATCTGCCTATGAATATGAAATGTTTGAATGATATTGATATCTCTGGGAAAAGGAACAGGGGTCACTTTGAAGAAATGTGTGACAGCCTGTTGTCTCAATTGGAAAATCCTCTGCACAGCATCTTAGAGCAAGCAAAGCTCAAGAAGGAAGATCATTCCCTTTTACAACAAAAAGTCAATGATTGTGTACAGATGTATGGAGAGGCAACTCAAGTCACAGAGGGATGTCAAGAGTCCCTACTTGGAACAAAGCTTAGTGAAGCAAAGGTTCTCAAAGTTTTGTGGAAAACATTTATGGATTGCAGAGAGAGGCGTCTTAAGAATGTTGAAGACATTAAGACTAGCCCAATTGAGTTGCCTATGGATCACGGTCCTCCGTGGTGGATTGGACAGACGGTTATGAGGGACAAGCTGTCTGACATTTATGAGAAAGCTGTCAATGAAGATGACAGAAACGAGAAGGAGCGAAATGATGCCAAAAATGCAGTTGAAGAATGTGTATATGAGATGAGAGACAAACTGTGTGGCATTTATAAAAAATCCGTCAATGAAGATGACAAAACAGTTTCATCCGGAAGCTTGAGGATAATAGGAGGCTTATCAGTGAGTCAGCAGTGCTTGACACATGCGTGCCTGGAAATCTGTGTCCCAACCCTAGGGTTGAAACAAGAGGGGGGGGTATGTAACAGGAAGTCAGCTAAATCTGGGAATGTAGTCACAGGAAGGAGATACATTCCCACCTGATTTAGAAAGTCCATTAATTAATTTAGGGTGTTGGCTACAGAGCTAGCCAGCAGGAAGTTGAAAGGCCTTCACCTGTTCAGAATGAGGGAGTTAAGGCTCTATAATTTGTTCAGAGAAATTCCTATTGTTTGCTGCCTCCAGAAGCTGTGTCCTGAAGCCATGTGGGCTGGGAGCAGGAGGACAGTCAGCGTGTGCCTCCCGACAGGATGTGTGGGCCTGGGAGAAGACCCCCCGGAGTGATGTGTGCCCGGGACGGTAACCAAGGGTGAATACGTCTCAAAGGTGAGAAGACGAACTGTTGATGTGAAAGAAACAAAAGGACTGTGTTGCCCTGTGAAGCTATTATAAAAGGACTATTGAGTGTCCGCTGTAGGACAAGGAAGTCTGCCCGACGGTAGGTTGGAGACAGACACTTAGGCAGGTTCCAGTTGTGAGAAGGTAGCCGCCCACAGAGGCAAGGATTTATTTTCTGTTTTATTTTATTTTGGATGTTTTGCTGCATACAGCCTGGTGAAGAAAACACCATTTAATAAACCACACTGTTTGTTTGCAAGCACTTGTCGGCTACCTCTCTGGGAAAACGCACCCCCCAAGGGGTCATCCACACCCGCCACCGAGCTAATCCCTCACAATACATAGAAGAATAAATTCATAAAAAATCAGGATCAAGTGCCTAAGTACAAAGAATGGTGTTCATGTGCACAATAAATAAGATAAAAGTCAAACCATGTGCATAAAAGTAAATATAAACACACAGAAAAAAAATTGTAAATAAATACTGTAACTATGAAAAATTTGCACATAAAATTTCTTTATAAAGTGACTAAGTGCCAAAAAAATCCATATACACTGTGAATAAAATTAGTAGTTGATTCCTCAATGGTGATAGGTGTTAAAAAAAACTCGCACATAACTTATTTGTTAATAAAGTGACTAAGTGCAAAAAAATTGTCCATATGTGCTGTGGATAGATTCAATTAAAATCTTCAATGGAAATACGTTTTCACCAGGATCACGTATTACCATTGAAGAATTTAATTGAATCTATCCACAGTACATATGGACAATTTTTTTGCACTTAGTCACTTTATTAAGAAATAAGTTGGGGGCGTGGCTGAACCGTTCATGTAGGCAGACGTGTGTTACCTCGGCTCCGCTATCCTTTGCCGTATCATCCTGAATAGCTGCCCGCTATCCTCATCACAATTGCCCGCTTACTTCGGTCCGGGTCCTACCTACCTCCGGTACCGATCGCAGGGCTCTGGACCTCGCCAGTTGCTATGGCAAACAAGAAGAAGGAGGACGGGTCGCACGCGGCCAAGCAGGCCCAAAATGGCGGTGTCCCGCTACCTCAGAGATCGGGGAAGGACAAGCCCTCTGCACTTTCCAAGCTGGGGCAGTTCGCCCATGACCCGGCTGCCCGCAAACAGTCCACTGCTACATCTTCGGCTGCTCGCAGCCCTCAAGCCGGACACTCGCCTCCCGCCCGAGCTCCCTCGCCGCCGCACGCCTGCCAGGCCGCAACATCGCCGGGGATTGCAGTGACTTCTCCTCCGGAGCAAGGGGGGGGGCTGAACGGCGCGAATACCGGGGAACTGTCGGAACCTACCCTACATGATGTTCTGGCTGCTGTCCACACCTATGGTGCCTCCATATCGGTCCTGTCTGATGAAGTCAAGAGCATGAAGGAGGGGTTGCTGCACATTCGACAGGATATGCAGAAGATCAGGGAGAGGGCCACCGCGCTGGAGGGCCGCGTTAGTGCGGTGGAGGACGATCTTGGCCCTCTGGCCCAGGATGTCCACAGGAACACGGCAGGGGTCACCGAGGCCTGGAACAAGCTGGAGGACATGGAGAACAGACTACGCCGAAGTAACCTGAGGTTAGTGGGTATTCCGGAAAAGGCGGAAGGGAAAGACCCGGTTACCTTTATTGAACAATGGCTTGCGGATACCTTTGGCAAAGACAACCTGTCCCCTTTTTTCTCTGTGGAGAGGGCACACAGAATGCCGTTCCGTGCCCCTCCACCTGGTGGCCCGGATCGCCCCTTCCTGTTAAAGCTCTTGCATTATAAGGACAGAGACATCATACTGCGTCTGGCGAGACAACATCCTAGGATGGAGATTCAAGGTACGAGGGTCTCCATATACCCTGATTTCTCTGCTGCCCTACAGAGACAACGGGCTAAATTCCTGGATGTCAAGAAACGCCTGCGGGCTATCCCCCTTGTGTATTCTATGCTGTACCCTGCCAAGCTACGAGTGGTGGCTAACGGAACCGTGCACTTCTTTGACAACCCCGTCATGGCGACTAACTGGCTGAATCGACAGGAGGGTCAGCTGAGAGCTGCTGCGGAGCAATAATCTTCTTGCCCTGGACCTCCTTACTTAAGCGGGTGGACTCTCAATACCCCTCAACAGGAGCCAAGCTGTTTTTTCTTTTTTCTCTTCCTACTGGGATATAGTGCTGGCTGGACATTGTTCTGTTACCTGTTTGCAGCACTATGGTTCGTTTGCTTCTACATGCTTTGGGACCTGTGGACATGCAATTGCAGGTCTCCATGTTTGACCAAGTTCGGGCCCCCACTACCTACCCCCATGCCCCTTTGGGGCCAACAAACTGTTCCCTGCGGGGCTCAGATGGCCGTGGCCTTGTTTGCTGCCTGCCATCTTCTGTTTTGTGTTCTGTTCTATTCCTTTTTGTTTTTCTCACAGCTCAATCTACCGGCGGATCCCTCCTTCACGTTTGCTACACATCCTTGACTCTGTTGCTCCTCTCTCTATTGCCACCCTGGCACTTCGCTGGTGTCCTGCTGTCCATTCCACTTGGCAGACTGCTCTGCCCCCTCACCTGGCTGATTTATCCCCATGGCAGTCACTGATGGTTCGTTACTCTCCTGGAATATACGGGGTCTGAGTGACTCTCGTAAACGTACAGCTGTGATATCGTTCCTGTCGCTCCATGGACCCACCTTGGTCTGTTTGCAAGAGACCCACCTCACTGCAGACTCGGTCGGCAACCTCCGGTCGCGGAGGTTCCCGGTTCAATTACACTCTTTTCATAGTCAATACTCCCGGGGAGTATCTATTCTAGTAGCTGCTGCTGCTAAATTTGAAATACTGGACTCCCTGATAGACTCGCAGGGGAGGTTCATTTTCCTGGTTGGGATATGGGATGTTTTCAAATGTATTATTGCAAATGTGTATATTCCACCCCCTTTTTCCTTTGAGGTGCTAGAGTGCTTGTCTCGGTTCGTTGGTAAACACCCCCAGGTCCCAATTCTGGTACTGGGGGACTTTAACAATATTCTTGATCCGTCCCTGGATTTGCATAAAAAATTCTGCCCCGGGGGTTCCAGAAGGCCCACTCCCTTTGCTAAATTCATGGGGGAGCTGGGTCTTGTGGATCTCTGGCGCTGTAAACACCCCCTTGAGCCTGGGTTTTCCTGCCACTCCCTGACTCACTCCACACTATCCCGAATTGATATAGCCTTTGGTTCCGACTCGCTGCAGGTCCTTACTCCTGAGGTGGAATACCTTGCCAGGGGTCTCTCTGATCATTCCCCGTTGAAAGTTGGTCTTACATTCCCAGGCCCTAAGCTGCCGATGCACTGGAAATTGAACCCCTTCTGGCTCCAATTGTTCCCAAACCTGACTTCCCTCTCAGACAAATTACAACATTTTTTCATCGACAACAGGCACTCTGCAGCTCCGGGGGTGGTGTGGGATACTATGAAAGCTTTTTTGCGGGTTTGTGTATTAGGGAGGTGTCGGCCATCAAGTCTGGGAGCAGACGTTGGGCGCAGGATGCAAGCGAGGCTGTGCTCCGTGCTGAACGTGAGTTCCTACACTCCCCATCGCCTGCCTTGGAGGCCAGATGGTTGGATGCACAGCGTTTCTTCCGTTCTGTTCAGCTCCAACAGGCGGATCATAAACGTTTTTTCGCCTCTCAGGCACATTTTGAGGAGGGGGAAAAGACGGGCCACATGCTTGCTGTCATCTCCAGGGCCCAAAACCCCCCACCTATTATTCACAGGCTAGCTCTCCCTTCGGGTCGAGTGGTCACTGATACAGCTGCTATTTTACAGGGATTTGGGGCTTTTTATGAGGATCTGTACTCCTCCAAGGTCACTTATGACCCGGGGGACCTCAGACAATTCCTGCAGGAGCTCCATTTACCGCAGGTCTCCGGGGGGGACCGGGCTGTTCTGGATTCCCCCATTACATTGGAGGAGCTCCAGACGGCTATGGCATCGTTCCCCAACTCCAAGGCACCGGGTACTGATGGTATCCCCATTGAGCTGTATAAGGCCTTTGGTGGCATTCTACTGCCTGAGCTACTTACTACTCTCCTGGCTGCTTTCGAGGGGGGGGAACTCCCGAGATCCATGTATGACGCGGTGGTGGTGGTCATTTTGAAGCCAGGGAAGGATCCGACTCGCCCTGAATCTTACCGGCCGATTTCCTTGCTACCCACCAATCTAAAACTGCTGGCTAAGGTTCTGGCTAACAGATTGTCAAAAGTGATAGCCAAATTGGTTCACGGGGATCAGTCTGGGTTCATCCCGGGCCGCTCTACTGCTGCTAATATCCGTAGACTATACCTAGCTAAAGCTTTTGATAGTGTGGAGTGGCAGTATCTGTGGATGGCCCTTGAGGGATTTGGCTTCGGTCCTTCCTTCATACGCTGGATTAAGATTCTGTATGGGGCGCCCACTGCCTGTCTGCGAATTAACGGCTCTGTTTCCCGTTCGTTCCCGCTACACAGGGGCACAAGACAGGGGTGCCCGTTGTCGCCCCTGCTCTTTGCCTTGGCCGTGGAACCCCTGGCAGCGGCTGTCAGGGCCGATTTGAATATTGTGGGCTTTAGGAGGGGTGAGGGGGAGGACAAAATTGCTTTATATGCGGATGACGCGCTATTATTTTTGGGAGACACTTCGGGCTCCCTGGTTGCCTTGATGCACTTGATTCACAGATTCGGATCCTTCTCTGGCTTTCAGATTAACTGGGATAAATCTGTCCTGCTCCCGTTAGATCCCCTCGAGACTGCATTGCCCCCTGAAGCGTCGCAGATCTTGGTGGTAGACCAGTTCCGCTACTTGGGGGTGGTTGTTCATCCTGATCTGGGACGTTATGTGAAGCTTAATGTTCTGCCGTTGCTGCATAGGTTCAGGGACAAAATGGCTAGCTGGATTAGGTTGCCGCTGTCTGTGGTGGGCAGATGCAACCTGATCAAAATGATCTGGAACCCGCAGCTGTTATATGTGCTGCATAGCTCCCCTGTATGGATCCCTATTCATATCTTTAAGAAGTTCAACACGGTTTACCGCGCTCTTATATGGAGAAAGTCGTCTCCTCGCATTCGACTGGAGACGTTGCACGAGTCTAAGGAGAGTGGTGGATTGGCGGTACCGAACCCCTACTACTATTTTCTGTCTTCCCAATTGCAGCACTTTACAGGGTGGCTGCAGGATGACGACTCTGACCCTGTCAGGCGTGTCCTGGCGGCACGCTTGGCGGGGGATTCTCTGGTCGAGTCCCTGGAGGCGGGCGCCCTTGGGCTCTTTCCGGGCTGCCCCACTCTCAAGTTGCTCGATAGGATCTGGCACAGGGCTAGGAGTCACTTTGGCTATAGTGGCTACTCCAGATACTCACGTATTTTAAACAATGCCCATTACCCCGAACTGGATAAGCTCCGGCATTCCTTTACTTGGGGTGACTACGGAGTGAAATATATTTTGCAGCTGTATCAGGGGGACAACTTGAGGGATTTCCAATCCCTCCGTGCTGAATTTGGTTTGCCTAATTCCCTTTTCTTTCAATATTTACAGTTGCGCCATGCCGTCAACGACCAGTCCCGAAGTTCCCCATGGGGTCCCTGTCGCCCAGTAATACTCACTGATCTGGTGACCACTACCATCAAAAAGGGGCAGATCTCATCGCTGTACTCGGCTTTTATGGAGCACATATCGAAAGCCATGTCCTTTAAATGTAGAGACGCCTGGGCGGGGGATATTGGTCCCATCTCCTCAGAGGAATGGACGAGTATTTTAGAGAATGTCCCTAGGGTGTCTCTGTCTTCCTCACAGAGACTTACGCAACTGTTCATTCTCCACCGGACGTACAGGACCCCTCAGAGGCTGTACGACTGGCGGAGGAGGGACTCTCCCCTCTGTCCTAGATGTCGAGCCCACGCCGGTACCCTGCTGCACATGCTGTGGCGGTGCCCGAAGTTGCACCGGTATTGGCATGCGGTGGTGAGGACTATTAACTCGCTCTGGAAACTAACTCTATCTGTGGAACCGAAGTTGTGTATTTTGGGTTGCTTGGATGAGGAGCTCTATCTACCTGAGGTCCATGCTGCAGTGCTCAGGCTTCTCTTTCTGGCCAGGAAATTGATAGCACGGCGGTGGATATCCGCTACAGCGCCGTCTCATGCTGACTGGATTGAGGAAGTTAAGGTGCTCCTAAACAGAGAACATCTCACTTACAAACACAGGGGGACTGCCTTGAAATTTGACCGTGTGTGGGGACCGTGGCTGGACGTTCCTGGCCTAGCTCCCACTCATTTAGTCACCAACCGATTCCTGGGTGGGGTTGCCTCCTCCACGTGAGGTTCTGCTGCTGATCTTGTTGACACCCGGAGTGCTTACAGGGGAGAGCAACTCATTGCATGCTAGGTGGTGGATGCCTATATCTGAGGGAGCTCAGTATCTATTTAACTCTACTGGTTAGTGGGGAGGATTCATCTATTGTATTCTGTACTACGTGTGCTGCCGTTATCTCTTGGACCTGTGAGGCGGAGGGGGATTGCTGTTCATTAGGCGTAGATGAATGCATGTCTTCTGTTCCATAGATGTATTACATTGCCTTGTAGCCTCATGCTATGCCGATATCTACCCTCTCTCCCTATTCCCTGGTATTGTTATTATCCTCTGTATGCACGTGCTGAATACTTTTGACTTGTGAGCTGTTGTGATGTTTCTCTGTTGTTTTCTTTTGTTTTTGTTTTGTATTGTTTGTGACAAAAAAGTTTTCAATAAAAATTATCTGATTAAAAAAAAAGAAATAAGTTATGTGCTATTTTTTTTTTTTTTTTATCACCTATCACCATTGAAGAATCAACTACTAATTTTATTCGCAGTGTATATGGACTTTTTTGGCACTTAGTCACTTAATAAAGAAATTTTATATGAACATTTTTCAGTTATTTATTTACAATTTTTTTCTGTGTGTTTATATTTATTTTTATGCACATGGTTTGACTTTTATCTTATTTATTGTGCACATGGACACCGTTCTTTGTACTTAGGCACTTGATCCTGCTTTTTTATGAATTAATTCTTCTATGTATATTAGAATTATTTATTCAACTGTTCATTTGCACTAGAGTATCACTGAGATTCTGAGAAGAGTGGGATTTATTCACCTATACCCAGTTTGGATTATTTTCATTTATTTGATTATATATAATTTTTTGCTCCAGGCAGTACAATTTACCTCCCCTTTTTTATATATTGATATTATATTCTCCATTGAGATTATATAGAGGTAGGCTGCAGCCAGGGAGATACATTAACCGTAGCACGGATTTCCTATACAAACACCTAAAGTAAAAAAACCCGTCGCTTAAAAAAGCACACAAGCTTCTTTTTTGGCAGATTACAGGCCTTTTTTATTTTTTTTTTCATTGGTCACTTGTCAACTTAAAAATGCCTGCACAAAAAATGCTGCAAAAACGCCTGAAAAAACACCTGTAAAAATAGCAAAGCCTAGATGGGAAGGAAGCCTCAAAAAGATAATCAAAACATAAAATAACAAACAACATTGTGCTGGAGTTACTACTAATAAATGCAATTGAAGAACTAATTTTGATTTACTACTGAAAATGCAATTGAAATGATTTTTTGATCTGATCTTACACGTTTACTTGCTAGTTGCAAAATCACATTTTTCTTCCTTCTATCCTGCCACAGAGCGGTCCATAAGAGCATAAGTGAAAAGCAATGCTTTGGTGTTGTGTATGAAGGGAAAGTGCAGTGATGTCATCTGTTTCACTATTGGCACTTCTTGTCGTTCACTCCAGCTTTCCTGTTAAATTATATGTGAAGATACAATAGCAGTCAATTGAAATGCAGTATTTTGCATTATTTACCTTAAATGGCAGCTACAGAAAAAAAATATATACCATATATATATATATATATATATATATATATATATATATATACATATATACTCACCGGCCACTTTTTTAGGTACACCTTGCTAGTACCGGGTTGGACCCCCTTTTGCCTTCAGAACTGCCTTAATTCTTCATGGCATAGATTTAACAAGGTGTTGGAAACATTCCTCAGAGATTTTAGTCCATATTAACATGATAGCATCACACAGTTGCTGCTAATTTATCGGCTGTACATCCATGATGTGGTTTTCCCGTTCCTACACATCACAAAGGTGCTCTATTGGATGAGATCCGGTGACTGTGAAGAGCATTGAAGTACAGTGACCTCATTGTCATGTTTAAGAAACCAGTGGTGAGATGATTTGAACTTTGTGACATGGTGCATTATCCTGCTGGAAGGAGCCATCAGAAGATGGGTACACTGTAGTCATAAAGGGATGGACATGGTCAGCAAAAATACTCAGGTAGGCCGTGGCATTTACACAATGCTCACTTGGTACTACGGAACCCAAAGTTTGCCAAGAAAATGTCACCCACACCATTACCAGCCTGAACCATTGATACAAGGTAGGGTGGATCCCTGCTTTCATGTTGTATGCGACACATTCTGACCCTGCCATCTGAATGTCACAGCTGAAATTGAGACTCATTGGACAAAGCAATGTTTTTCCAATTTTCTATTGTCCAATTTTTGTGAGTCTGTGCAAATTGTACCCTCGGTTTCCTGTTCTTAACTCACAGGAGTGGCATCCGATGTGGTCTTATGCTGCTGTAGCCCTTCTGCTTTAAGGTTCAATGTTTTGAGCATTCAGAGATGGTATTCTGCACATCTTGGTTGTAACGAGTGTTTTTTTGAGTTACTGTTGCCTTTCTATCATCTCAAACCAGTCTGCCCATTCTCTTCTTAGCTCTGAAATCAACTAGACATTTTCCTTCACACAACTGCTGCTCACTGAATATTTTTGCTTTTTTGGACCATTCTCTGTAAACCCTAGAGATGGCTGTGCGTGAAAATCCCAGTAGATCAGCAGTTTTGGAAATACTCAGACCAACACATCTGGCAACAACAACCATGCCACATTCAAAGACACTTAAACCTCCTTTCTTCCCAAATCTGATGCTTGGTTTGAACATCAACAAGTCCTCTTCACCATGTCTAGATGCCTAAATGCATTAGGTTGCTGGCCTTCCTGTTACAACATGACTGCGCATCAGTGCACAAAGCAAGGTCCATAAAGACATAGATGAGCGAGTTTGGGGGGGGGAGGAACTTGACTAGCCTGACATCAACCCAATAGAGCACTTTTTGGATAAATTAGAGCACAGACTGCGAGCCAGGCCTTCTCTCTAATATCAGTGCCTGACCTCAGAAATACGCTTCTGGAAGAATGGTCAAACATTCCAATAGACACAATCCTAAACCTTGTGGACAGCCTTCCCAGAAAAGCTGAAGCTGTTATAGCTGGAAAGGGTGGGCCAAGCTAATATTGAACCCTACAGACTAAGACTGGGATGCCAATAAAGTTAATGTGCGTGTAAAGGCAGGTGTCCCAATACTTATGGTAATATATTGTGTATATATATATATATATATATAAATATATATTTTACAATCTTTTTATATTTCTTTTTTCTCTGATCACATAACCGCACAACATCCCTTAACACATGAGCGTGGGTGGGGAATTGTCCTCTCTCTGCAATTCCACTAAAGCTATGACAGAGACTCTTGCTGCGTGTCACTTCTAATCAATACAATGAGGCTGGGCAGGGGGCATGTTTTTTCCTCCATTTCTGTTGCTGTTTTAAAAATGAGACTCCGGCTGGCAACCTTGGCAATCAATACAGTGAGGTTGGTGAAGTCATGTCTACTCTCTACATTTCCACTGCTGTTTTAATAATTAGACTTCTGCTGGGAGCCCTCTAAAATAATACAGCTGGGCTGGCCAATAAAAAGGCCCAAAGAAGATGGGTGAAGAGCTTCTACTGGTGGAAAACATCAACAGGAAGCAGGGTAAATTGATCCAGGAAGAGCTAACTCAGTGTACTGATGGCAGCTACTTTGCACCACAAGACCTTTATCCATCCTCTATGTGCCTATCCTATGAGACCGATAGAAGGACACCACCTGATTGACATCTTGTGTAATGCCTTTGCCTTTAGACTCGTTTACACTGCTACGAAGGCAAAGTCATACGACTTTGCCTGTGACTTTGCCCTGCGATTACCTTTCCGATAGATGCTATTTGGAAGCCTGTACAAGGGCTGAGATCACACCCAAGTTGGACCAAAGTAGTGCAGACTAGTCAAAGTCAGAGTGACTTGTGCAGCATCACTAAAGATGGCCTTCATACTTCATAGGGAAACATTGCATTTGATATGTCATGCAACTTGGGGTCTCACAAGTCGGATCCCATGCCACAGCAGTGTGAACCGAGCCTTACTTATTACATGTGAGTGAATTAGTGTTTGTTTCTCATTTTATTGGTTTCTAATAAATACTACAAAAGACTATAAGACAAAAGACTACAAACTGTCTTCTCTCTCCTAGTGTTGTATTTTACTTTGGTCATCCTGCACTGTTCCTCTTTTTCAAGGCACCCACCAGTAGAAACCCTCTAATCATCTACCCTTTACTTCCCAATGTTCTCTACTGGAGGTTTTGAGCTATGCCTGTTTCCAATCTACTACATGTAATTGCACTTTATTATCTCTTTTTTCCATCAGTTTTTTATTAATACTACACTAAGAGTGGTGTGCCCTCTCCTCTTTTTTTTGTAGCACTGCCCCCGTAAGGGCTGCTTGCTATTTACTCTGTAGGTTCCCCCTGGTTACCAGCACCCCGCCAAACATGTAAGGACAAGTCTTTGATTCTCCTTGGCTCACACTCCAATAATCAATCCAGGGGTATTTGGTTGTTTTGTGTTTTTTTTGTAAATTGGGGATAGGAGAAGGAAATAGTGGGATACTCCAGCTTTAACGATTCACAGTGTTTGAGGACTCCTATCTTCTCTGCTTTGCTATAGATTTAGAACAGACAAGCTGTTAATTCTTCCTGCCACTTCGGATAAATGTGGATTAAGCCTCCTATCCTTAAGATGACTTGGTGAACAACTAGATATCTTCAGGACAATCTCCCTAGTATTCTCTCTCTTCTTCGGCTGACACCTGTCCACTGACTGTCCTACTAACAGGGGTGGCCCCCCTCAGGTCAGGCCCCTTGACACGAGTCCCTGTACTCACGATACTGCAGTCCTAGGGTCTCCAGTGTCTCTCCTCTCAGTCAACTTTCCTGGACCTCTGGGTTCAGCTCCTCTTCACCACTCCTCTGGCCCCCAGGACGACCTCCTGCGACCGCATGGCACCTCAACAGAGGAGGAGGCATTCACCCCCCTCCCTCCGGGACTCTGCGCTCCAGCCAAAGACCCCACAGCACATGTGCTCCTGGCTTTTATACATTATCCCAGAATGCACCGAGGTGACCTGCCCTCTCCCAATAACCAGGACTGTTTTAAAAGCCTATGCACCCATTTGTCAGGTTTTCTCCCACTGTCCAACATGCCTCCCTGTTGGACATTCTGTCTGAAACACTCCTCAGACAGAATGAATCGCATACTGAGCACCATGAGCAGACCTCACTAATAGATCCTGCTCCCTGGTAGGCAGAGAGCAAAATACAGGGGAGTAACTACAGAGGTTGCAGGGGTTGCAATTGCAACCGGGCACCATGCTCCAGGGGGCCTGTGTGGCTCCCCTGTACACCTGGATAGGAGGGGCGTTGGGGGCAGCATGTAGAGAAATCACTGTCCTCCTTTTTCCTCCTGTAGCTGCAGGAGGAAAATAAAATAAAATGATAAAAAATAATACAATTAAAATACCAAAAAATAAAAACTACTAACACCAGTGGGTGAACTTCCAGGATCGCTAAAGTCACACTTGCAACTGGGCCCTGGCATTCCTCCACTGTGTGAAGGCCCCAAGATGGTGTGAAGGGGGCCCACTGCAGAACTTTTGAAAGGGTCTCGCTGCGGACCCTAACAAAGGGCCCCGCAAGAAAAGTAAAGGGCCCCAGTGAGATCAGTGGGAAAAGCCCCAGGCTTGAAGGGAAGGGCCCTGAAGGTTCTAGTTACGCCTCTGGCAAAATAGATTTACCTGCAGCTCCTCTGGTAAGCAGACAGAGCTCAAAACTATACTCTCTCACTAGCACCTACCTAGGAGGGTGCTACATTTATATATATATATACATTTACTCTCTCCTGTTTTTTCTGGTGGATGCAAATGGTAAATATGAAACAGTGTAAAATGTTTTTTTTTTTAAATCACAAAACATGCAGTATTAAAGTAAACTTATGTTAAAAGCTACATTGATTCTTTCAGTGGAAACGATTTGGCATATAGCATTCGTACTGTATATAGACTGAAGTCCTTTGCTCTATACATATTCTGAGAGCACTAAAGATCCTATTCAGCTTTAGTGACACAAATAGTCTGTAGCTAGTATGCAATGTACTCTGGAGGTAATGTAAAAGAAATCAGTCATGAGAGAACTACCTGTGCGTCATTCTGTAGGATTAGTGATGACATATTACTAACAATGTTTATGGATGAATGCTAACTACTTTTGCTTACTCATAAGAACATAATATATAGAGAGGCCTAGAAATAGCTTTTCATAAGAACTCAACTAAAGGTTAAGCACTTTAGTCCTAGAGCTATTCCTCCTTGTTGGGGCTTTGGAGGAACATGGGTAAATGGTTACTTTAACATTTAGATATAATTGAATTGGGCTTAATAGACAGGATTTGATACAGCGGTCACATCACAGCTTTAAGGTTGCAAAGACACAATGATATTGCTTTTATAGCGTTTACTGATCATGCAATATGTGAATGAACATCAAATGGCATTCTTAAAATTCAACATACTTGTTGGTACATGAAAGTTTAATGAGGAGATTTTGTTTTATATATGTACATTTTTTTATTCTAATTCTCATGGGCAGCAGAATCAGATTCAGAGAATTTGATCCAGCACCCTTCATTCACTACTTATATTCACAGAGGGCATCAGCAATATTTGTGGGCTTTGCCTTTCTTAAAGATACTTACATAGTTGGCTGGAGAAAGACACAAGTCCATCTAGCTCAACCAAAAGAAAAATACATTAATAAAAAAAAATAGAAGCCCTCTATACACAGAATCATATGCTCATACTTAAACTAGAAGAAGGCAAAAAATACCTTATAAAGCATGGTGCAATTTGTTCCAGCAGGGGAAACAATTTTGACATGATCCCCGAAAAATAATCAGATATTATCTGGATCAACAATCTCTGGTGTTATTACCTGCAATTGTCAATATCCAATTACATTTTGTATATTTAGGAATGCATCTAGCTCCTTTTTAAAACAATCTACTGAGCTGGCCAGAACTAGTTCGATAGGGGGTCTATACCACATGTGGAGAGGTGAAGAGTGGTGGCAGTAAACGCAGAGAACAGAACCTGTATTAATGCAGAATCCAGTATTTCACAACAAATCTGATGGGAAGGCACTCCACTAGGAACATTCAAAATGTAACAGCAATGTGTAGCAGAGCAGGACTCAGATGTGCCGGCAGCATCTGTCATGAGGGGTGAAATGTGGCCTGGATGGTCCAAACCCCAATAGGGAGGTATCCAGATGGTATCATGTCCCTATTCTTTCCCTGCTCTTCTGGATGACCTGTTCCTATACTACCCACACCCAATGAGTACTGCACAAATGGGACATGTACAGGGTCAATTATTTTCCTATCTTCTTCTGGTTTGGTGGAACAGTCTCCACTTAGCGCACAGGGCCTCAGAAAATTACAATGGAGACATCTCTTGGCAATATTCAGAATCCCTGAAATTACATCATGATAGGTAGTACATTCCCAATTGAGCTCCAGCTTACTGCCTCGCTTGTTCTTAGTATTTTTCACCAACACCCGGTCCAGGTGATCCTCAAAGATCTTAAAGAAGAAAATGATAACGCCCAGTGATATCATCCAAGTAGACTAGCACAGTCTCCAAGTTTAGGTTCCCCAAGCATCCCTCCATTAGATGCTGAAACGTGCTGGGGACATTGCTCAGGCCAAAGAGCATATGGTTAAATTCAAACAGTCCCAGAGGTTTAACAAAGTTTGTCTTTTCTCTCACTGGGACTTGCCAGTAGCTGCTTGCCAAGTCGAGGTGGAGAAGTACTTGGCTTGAGTCAACATCATAAGTGACTTCTCTACCCAGAGTAATGGGTAAGAAACCCAAGTGCAGGCATTTAAGTTGCAGTAGTCTACGCAGAACTGCAGACTTCCATCTTTCTTTTGCACCAGAACCACTGGTCTCTGCATAACAGGCTTTCACCCTTGAGGGAAGGGACTGAATCTTGTTCCAGTGAGGACAGTTCTTGTTTCATGGAGGCCATGTCCAGGGCAAGTTCCCTTAGTGATATGTATGGCTGAGAGCGGTGAGGATGCTAGGGCCGCCTCTTTCATGTCACTGCCACAGTTGCTACCACATGGAAAGAGATGCTAGATTGTGCTCTGATTCACCCTTGTAGGACTCTCCTAAATGGGTCAGCTTTTAATCCCACCATGAACTGGTCCCTCAGCAGGTGATCGGAATCAATGATATTGGCACAGTCAAGTACATCCCTCTTCTCCAGGCATTTCTATAGGTTTTGGAATGAGTGAGGTTCTTGTCTTCCTGTTGTCTCCAAAGGAATAATCTGCACCTCAACTCTGGAGTCATCACATTATCTCCAAACAGGCCCTTTAGGCATGTCACAATCTGTTCTAAGATGCCCTGATGTTCTTCTGGCAGTGTCATCATAGCTCGTATGGTATCATCCTCCAAGGAGGAAATAGCCAGCTCAGCGATCAGCGAACCTGAAACAGGTGCAAAGCGTTTCCAAATATTTTCTCCCACTCAGGTCTCTAACATCCACCAGCCCTGTGATGTCATCATGGAGGAGTGGAAGAGGACTCCAGTAGCAACCTGTGAAGCTCTGGTGAACTCCATGCTCAAGAGGGTTAAGGCAGTGCTGGAAAATAATGGTGGCCACACAAAATATTAACACTTTGCGCCCAATTTGGACATTTTCACTTAGGGGTGTACTCACTTTTTTTTTAGACATTAATGGCTGTGTGTTGAGTTATTTTAAGGGGACAGCAAATTTACACTTATCTTAGGGTGTATGGTTCCTGCGCTATCGTGAAATCTCTACCAACCACCCTAATGCTGCATCACATAAACTGATACTATAAAACAGTCACAGATATAGGTATTGGGGGGGGGGGGGGTGATGTGCTTAGGGTGTTCTGAATACTATATAAAGTGCTTTGTGTAATTTTCCTAATATTTATATAATATTCAGAACACCCCGAAGCGCATCACACCCCCCCCCCCCCTAATACCTATAGCAAATTTACACTGTTATACAAGCTATACACTCACTATTTTACATTGTAGCAAAGTGTAATTTCTTCAGTGTTGTCACATGAAAAAATATATTAGAATATTTACAAAAAAGTGGGGGTGTACTCACTTTTGTGAGATACTGTATCCTGCCAACTGCCGCCAAGTGTGGGGGGTGCAGCATGGTTCAGTCTGGTTACAGAAAATAGAACTTGTATAAATGCAGAATCCAATAATTCACAACAAACCTGTCCTGAAAGGCACTCGGCCAGGAATACTCGGCATGTAACAGCAATGTGTAGCAGAGCAGGTCTCAGATGTCTCAACAGCATCTGCCTTGACGGGCAGAATGCAACCTGGCCAACCCGAACCCCAATGGGGAGATATCCAGAAGGATGGCATGTCTTTATTTCTTCCTTACTCATCTGGAACCTCTTTCTGACGCTAATCTTTGTCCCTGTCAAACGAGTGATCTGTCGCTACACTACCCACAATACCTACAGGCAAAATGCATTCTAAGCCCTGGAGCTATGGCCTGAAATAGTCTCTGCCTGACCCAACATGGAGTGGCAGCATCTAATCAGATAGCTTCCCTAGTGACCTCAATCCCTGCAATGCCGCTGAGGTTGAGTGCCACCTGCAGTGAAAGGATACTGCACCTGCCTACATTCCTCCCCCCCCCCCCTTTGACAGATGCTATCCCCAGAATTGCAACACAGTAAGGAGTAACAAGAAAAAGGATTGCTCCCTGCTCTGGATTGATGCAAAGTTGTTTGAAAATAGAACCATGCATATGAAGTGCTATTAAAATGGCCGATTTAAAAAAAATTATGGGATTAAAGTTATGTATAGGTAATGCCAAAAAATGTTTTGTTTTAGCATTTAGCATTTGTGTTAACATGGCTTATTTTCTGGTTTAGTAAATAAGCCTCAACGATCACCAGAACAAATAGAAGGGTGAATCTACTCAGGAAGCAGATGGCAATGATACACGGACAGGGACTTTTATCACTTCTACATTCTATCCAAAGCTAAAAAAAAAAAAAAAATGGGCTTAACATACATTTAGGTACAGACTAGAGTGATCAGCTTCTTAGATATAGGGTGTCCCAACCGTAACCCCTAATATCACCAAGGAGCTGCATTAACCACTATTTGTAATTACCTATAAAATCCTGTTTGAATTAAAGAAATACATTGAATATGTCAAGTGTATGCCTCATGTTTCAATGCCTTAATTGAATAAATGAGTACATTGTTTTAGTTGAAAATGCTAACACATTAACATCCTGCTAAGGCCTAACCCAGAATTCCTCCATGGGACTAATTAAATGTTAGTTTTTTCCATGAATTCTAAAGCTGCCTCTGTGAATTCTATAGATATTTGTGGAGGCAGACTGTAGGCAGCTTCCTACAAAGGGAATGTATCATGTTAATAAACTAGCTTGTCTGCCCAGGTTTGGGCTCTGCCTCTCACCCTGCGCTGTTATAAAAGGGGGTAGGGCTCTGCCCACACAAAGTCTGCATGGGAAGAAGACAGAGATATAATGTAATTTCTTGATGTTTTACAGAGAGGGCTCTGCTCCAGCTCCAACCACATGGGAACAGAAGCAAGAGGCTCACAGAAGAAGATGTAACCCTTTTCAGCCAGCAGCCACCAAAGAGCTCCCTTGGCCTCTCCTACCACAGCATGGACTTATACCAAGTAATTAACTGTCATGTTTGCAGGGTATGCCTGGGTGGTTACACTGTAGAGTAGCTAGTTACAGATGGATGCATTGAACTGTGTTTGCACTTAAACTGTGATGCTGCAGAACTTTCAGTAAAGTTTGTTAACTGCTTCCTGAACCTGGTCGGAAGTCACTAAAGGGGTGAATGAGTGTCCTATGGCAGATATACTACAATACTTTGGGTCAGTAAAGCACATAGTAAAGCAGGTCAGTCTTAATTGGTTAACTGTTAAGGTGACAAGTCCTCTGGTAGCGAGGGGATCAATGTTCTGGCTCTCTACCTAGTGGTCAGTATTCCATAGCAACCAGATCTGAACTCACGTTACTGAGTTCTTTAGCCTGGTCACGAGGTATGTGAAGTGAAAGAGGTAATAAGTGCAAAGCTCATCTCTAAGTCGGAGAACTGTATTAATGTTAAATTTTTCACATGACCGCAGTCTCTGCCTGGCCCTGGATATTGATGAGTGTGCTCCATGTGAAAGGTACCTTTGGTGTAGGGCGATTGACCCAGCCCACACTGCTTCGCATAGCACAAGAGCCCCGCGGGCTTACAGCTCGGAGGAATCGACAAAGTTGTACCCGCTGCATACTGCCCACTCTTGTACAATAAATTTACCCTGGAGAACACAAATGAGGACATCCAGCAATATTTACACATCGGTTTGTCCTCAGATCACAAAAATATGCTGAAAAGTAAATACAGTGGATGAAATTTTACAAGCTTTGACTAACTTTGCCTCTAGGAGAGCATTGGGTTCAAATTTAATTTGAGATCTATAGGAAACATGCAAGTCACATTATACCCACGCTATCAAAGAGGCCCCAGCTTCTGGCCATTTAACTGACTCAATTGGGCTAAATTACTAAACTAAAGGTAAGTAGGATGTTCACTTTGCAATGGAAGTTACATTTTGTATGGAAATTTTTCTCAGAAGTTAATGAATGTGGTGAAATTTCACTTTGCAAAGAATAACCAGTCATGTGCAAGGAAAATGAAAAAATATATTTTTTTAACACATTTTGGGATACCACACTGTGCTACTTTTACCCAACTGTAGGAAAAATTTACCTTACCATGTAATTTCTTCTACCGATTTCTTCAACTTACAACTGCCAATGTCTAGGTACCCAGAGTCTCAGAATTACAAACCCCAAATGTATACACTTACTACATACCAAAGTGGGCAGAATACCCCGGAAATACTTTCTCACTGCCATATTTTAATCTCTACTCTATCTGATTGGAAACCTACCGAACTCTTATCCGATTACAAAAATGGGACACGTAAATACTCTTCTCAACAAAAGATGCTCCCAATCAAGAGCAAACTGTATACACTTAACCTGCCCAGGGCCAATCAAGCCCAGTTGCCTTTACTTTTTTGGAAACAAGTGATGGATCTACCTATAAATGTATTTGGACAACCTCTCCCCTGTACTCCCAAAACATACCTCCTTGGACTATTGGGCATAGGTTTCATTATGCTAAAATATTACTCAGTAAAACACTTTTCATAACTCATAAGGCCATAGCTATGTGCTAGATAACCCACCTAGTCTATCCCAACATAAACAGTTAGTCATATTATACCCTTTAAGAGGGTCATGTACAAAAAGAAAAACTGCTCCCTCAAATTCACAAACAATAGTACTTGTGGTGTGAATCTAATACCACATTGAACTTTGTATAATTGTATATGCCCATTATAGCACCATTGCAATATTTTTCTATATCTGTATCATGCACCCTGTCATATTAATGATGTCCACCAATTTAACCTGTTATGTCATGTTGAACCCCATTACTGTGTACCTGAGCTGTCAAAAATCCAAAAGCTCTGTTTTCCAAATGGTTTAAGCTTAATAGAAAGAGTTTTTTTTTTTTTTTTTTTTTTTACATTTGTAAATACAGTATATTTTTTATTTATTCCATTTGTCATCTAATACGTATTGCTGTATGACCTTTTCTTGACATTTTTTGGCACACCTTTTACCTATGACAACAACTTTCTAATTAAATATACTTTTTTAGGCTTCCTACTAAATTCTAATCTGAGATAATTTATATGTTGAGAACAATATGCGGTATACCAGTTCCAACACCAACACTTTCACAAGAAAATGGTTCATATGCTATCATACTGATTCTGTGGCTTCTCTATTGAGTATGCCCTCATTGTTTCTGACCTGCATATGCTTTCTCTGTTATCAGTTGAGTAGTGAAACAGAAGGATCATCATGCAAGCAAAGCAGTGTATCACTTATAAAGTGTATAGAGAATGTTATGTCTTTCCTTTTGCTATGCATATCAAGCAATGTATTTAGACTGTAGGTCAGAGCTTTCTTTAAAAAAAAATAAAATATTCACACTCCTCCTTCACTTGAACATTTTTTTTTTGTTTTTTTACAAAGAATTTGTGTTTAGAAGGTGCTAAAATTTATATGATTTTGTACTAGAAATTGTGCAATATTAGTGATAGCAGTCAGATACTCTACTACAGGTTTAGAACGTTGCAACACACTGAGTTTATTTTAGACAGTGAGTTGGGGTAAGTGCACAGGCAACAAAATGTTTTTGGTTTCTAAATCAGGTTTCTATAAACAGTTTCTTGCATTTTAAAAAAACATCAAAATCTTTACTTGTTTTCATAGGCGTGCGCACGGGGTGTGCCAGGTGTGCCTGGGCACACCCTAATCACCCTGTGTCTGTTAGTGTAGGGCCAGATCTCCATCTCTGCCACTGAGGGTAGTGAGATACTTGGTGGAGAGGCGGCTGTGCTGTTGGCTCCAGCAGACAGTGAGGCTTGCCAGAGCCGCTCAGTGTGTGTGACACTGTCAGGTAATGTTACTGCTTGCAGGGGGAAAGACGAGCTGTCAAAACTCAGGGGTGATGTCGGGGGTGGGCAGGACCGAACAGCTATCGAACACCAGCCAATGGGATGGGGTCTGGGCGGCCGATTTGTTTATGTGGCTCCGCCCCTTTCTTAAGCAGCTCAATCATTGGCTGGTGTTTGACAGCTGCTCATCCCGCCCACCACCGCTGAGTTTGAGAGCTGGTCTTTCTCCCTGAAAGCAGCACATACATGAAAGTGTCACACACACAGTGGGGTATCAATGGGGGGGACAAGCCCTGTGGGGTGTCAGCCGGCGTGCTCTGAGATGAGATCCCGCATCGCAGCGTGAAGGCAGCTGCAGTGGCAGCTCCTTCAGTCCGTGCTGCTAGCGGGGGGCGGAGCCGCGAAGGGAAGAAGGGGGCGGAGCCTCAGCGGGAAGAAGGGAGCGGAGCCTCGGTGGGAAGAAGGAGGCGGAGCCCCGGCGGGAAGAAGGGGGCGGAGCCTCGGCGGGAAGAAGGTAAGTGCCCATTGTCCAAGTGTGTGTGCTGGATAGGAGGGGGATGGGCAAGCTGCATATAGAGGAATTCACATTTCCCTATTTTTTCTGCAGGCAGACTGAGCGCTTCTTGCAAGTCTCACTGTCTGCTGAATGTGAAACTCCCCCTCTCCCCTGTTAGTGTCCATAAGTGGTGCCCAGTAGTGCCACCTATCAGTGCCGCCTATCAGTGCCCAGCAGTGCCGCCTCATCAGTGCCACCTATCAGTGCCCAGCAGTGCCGCCTCATCAGTGCCTATCAGTGCCCAGCAGTGCCGCCTCATCAGTGCCTATCAGTGCCCAGCAGTGCCGCCTCATCAGTGCCACCTATCAGTGCCCACCAGTGCCGCCTCATCAGTGCCCATCAGTGTCACCTAATAGTGCCTATCAGTGCCCAGCAGTGCCGCCTCATCAGTGCCTATCAGTGCCACCTATAAGTGCCCAGCAGTGCCGCCTCATCAGTGCCACCTATCAGTGCCCACCAGTGCCGCCTCATCAGTGCCCATCAGTGTCACCTAATAGTGCCTATCAGTGCCCAGCAGTGCCGCCTCATCAGTGCCTATCAGTGCCACCTATCAGTGCCCAGCAGTGCCGCCTCATCAGTGCCACCTATCAGTGCCCACCAGTGCCGCCTCATCAGTGCCCATCAGTGACATCTAACAGTGCCTATCAGTGCCACCAATCAGTGCCCAACAAAGCCGCCTATCAGTAGCCATCAGTGATGCCTATTAGTGCCCAGAAGTGCTGCCTATCAGTGCCACCTATCAGTACCCATCAGTGCTGCCAATCAGTGCAGCCTCATCAGTGCCAGTCAGTGCTGAGAGCAAGTGCCTATTAGTGCTGCCTATCAGTCCATATCAGTGCCTCACATGTAATTTCACCTGTAATACAGATCAAAAGGAAAATAAGGCATACATCTTTTTCAAAACTTAGCAGTGATGGTGGAACCCCTCTACAGATATTTGCCATACAATTTAACTTAAGTGCAAAAACTTTTTAGTTGGAAGGTTCACACCAGTAGAGCACTTTATAATTTTTATTTTTTAGATTGTTACACTTAATTTTATATGTTTTAGTTACTATTATTATGTAAATGATTGCACTTGAAGTTAATTTTCCACCAACCATGCTAAGCCCATGTCTTTATGGACCTTGCTTTGTGCACTGGTGCGCAGTCACGTTGGAACAGGAAGGGGTCTTCCCACAAATTTGGGAGCATGAAATTGTCCAAAATGTCTAGGTATGCTGACGCCCTAAGAGTCTAAGGGGCCAGGCCCAGCCTCTGAAAAGCACCCCACGCTATAATCCCCCCGCAACCAAATGATGTGGACCAGTGCACGAAGCAAGGTCCATAAAGACATGGATGAGCGAGTTTGAGGTGGAGGAACTTAACTGGCCTGCACAGAGTCCTGACCTCAACCCGATAGAAAACCTTTGGGATGAATTTGAGTGGAGACTGCGAGCCAGACCTTCTCGTCCAACATCTGTGCCTGACGTCACTAATTTGCTTCTGGAAGAATGGTCAAACGTTCCCATAAACACACTCCTAAACCTTGTGGACAGCCTTCCCAGAAGAATTGATGCTGGCATAATTGCAAAGGGTGGGTCAACTCAATATTGAACCCTACGGACTAAGACTGGGATGCCATTAAAGTTCATGTGTGTGTAAAGGCAGCGTCCCAATGCTTTTGACAAGTGTGTGTATGTATATATATATATATATAATATATACATGCATGCGTGTTTGAGCTTTGGGGTGCACACCCTAATGCAATAGGCTGCGCACGCCTATGCTTGTTTTCTTTCAGAATGATAACCATGGCCAAGATACACTTCTCTGTTAATCTTGTGACTGCATTTGTTATTTATCCTAAAGATTAGTGATAAACCGAACACCACCCGGTTCGCACCAGAACACGGCGAACAGGGGAAAAGTTTGTTAGAACATGCAAACTCCATTGAAGTCTACGGGACTCGAACATGAAAAATCAAAAGTCCTCATTTTAAAGACTTAAATGCAAGTTACTGCCCAAAAAAGTGTATGGGGGTCTGGGTATTGCCCTGGGGACATGTACCAATGCACATTTTTTTTTAAAAAGATCTTTTTTACAGGAGCAGTGATTTTAATGATGCTTAAAGTGAAACAATAAAAATGAAAAATTCCTTTAAATATCATGCCTGGGGGGTCCCCTTAATGTGCATGTAAAGTGGCGCATTTGTGCGATGTATGTAGCCTGCTGCAGCAATACTGACATTTCTAAGGGAAAAAATGTAATTTAAACTTGCTTGCGCCTGTAATGTATTGTCGGCTCCCGGCAATACAGATAAAAAACATGAAAAAAACAGTCCATACTAGCCCCTTCGGGTCTGGTACAGATTTTAAGGGGAAACCCCATGCCAAAATTGAAAAAAAAAAATGACGTGGGCCCCCCCCCCCAACATCTTGTATATAGTGGTGTATTTAAATGTTGTGCTGCCCTAGGCCCGACTAAGTTTGTGCACCCCCTAATTTAAATATGACCCACCCCTATCTGTAAAGGCCACACCCCTTCCTGTTTATGACCCGCCCTGTCATCTGTAAACCACAGACCACAACCACAGTTTATCTGTGCCCATCAGCATAGCCTTATCAGTTCCCCTAAGTTCAGCCTCATCAGTGCCCATCAGTGCAGCATATCAGTGTGGCCTCATCAGTGGCCATCAGTACAGCCCCATCAGTGGCTGGCCACCAGTGTAGCCTATCAGTGCCCATTAGTGTAGCCTATCATACCGGCAAGTAGCAGTGTGACTGCTTTATGGGGGTGCCAGACTCATTTGCCTCCTGGACCCTGCCCTCTGGCCCAATTCGCCCCATAATACTGGCACTAAACTAAAAGTGTAGCGCAAGCCAGCGGGGACCCTTTTCGTGTGGGGACCGGGAGGAGGCAGTTTTTTTTTTCATGTGTTGTGCAGCTTTTTTGCTGCCCCCCTATTACTGTGAATAGAGTGGGAGAGTTGCTGTAATACTATGGGGTTGATTTACTAAAGAGAAAAAGACTGTTCACTTTTGAAAGTGCAGTTGCACTCTGCAAGTGCAGTTGCTCCAGAGCTTTGTAAATGAGTAGAAGCTCTGCTGACTTCCATCATCCAATCATGTGTAAGCAAAATGCTGTTTTTTATTTTTTATTTTTCTTACACGTGATTGGGTACTCTTTTCAAAGTGAATCCTTACCTGCAAAGGGCCACTGCACTTTCAAAAGTGCACAGTCTATTAGTAAATCAACCCCTATATTTTTAAGCATTGTGGTTAGATGTGATGCAACGGCATGTGGGTGAATCATCTCAGCCAGGATTGCAGCAGTGTGCTTTCACAAGCTACGAAAAGCATGGCATTGCTAACCA